>NC_142867.1:48635000-49895000 GCF_051225735.1 Oryctolagus cuniculus | reverse complement strand
AAGTTACAACAAGAAAGATCGTGGCTTTTGCCTTTGATTAGAAGAGGTATCTTTCTCTAGTTGACTGAAGGTCACAGCATTTGCAACATGTGCTCACTTATTACAGCTCCCATGCAGAATGTATACATAAAAAGCTGATTTACTCCCCCAAAAAGGGCCAGAGCCATAGCGAACAAAAGATGTCTCTGAACACTTTAGATACTTTTCTTTTTAAAGAAATTTAGTCCTGATAAACCATTAAACATCAGCACATTACTAACAAAACTATAATTAGGAGACAAACTCCCCACCATTCTTCTGCCATCAGTGACTTTCAAAATGACAGAATGTCAGAACAAATCATTACATTGTTTTGCCATGCAAATATATATTTCACAAGAAAATTCTCAATTTTTCTATGAAAGGACAGACAGTTCTACCAATGGGAAAGTGTCATAGCACACAAAGCAGAGGAACTGAAAGGAGACCAGTTGGTTTTAATGTGTATCCAGCACCTGAGCAGAACATAGGATAAGCAAAGCAAACATAATATGCACATCAATTCATGGCAGAGCATCAATTTATGCCCAAAGTTGGCGTTTAAAAAGAAAGCTTAAACTAAAAGTCCATGGCAAACACACAGTATGATACATACGATATGCATGGGGTCTTTGTCTAGATGACCCCCGCAATACGTGCTCAATAATTCTCAAGATACCACATTCAAACCTTACTATCAAATTAGTATCTTTATGCCCCAAAATAAAATTATATTTTAATTCCATTTTTCCATGAACCTTTGAAGTATCTCATATTCAGAGAAATGATCTGGAAGACAGGTTATAAAGAGGAAAGGAAACTAACAAGATTCTTCAAAATAATCTTCCTTCCAAGTGGTCAACAGCTTACCACTCTGTTGTGAAGGAAATAAAGACCACAGTTTGACTTGAAGAAGAAAAGAAAGAAAGTCTCTTCTAGCTGGCCTGAATTCTTTATCTATAAAATGAAGCATGTTGCCAACACTTATATTCTGTGAGTCCATATGCTCGCAATCCTATTAGGTGAAATCCTAAAAATGGCTGGTGAACCATAAAAGTCATCAGTCCTGTGTCAACTATCTCTTTTATTCAGTCTACAAATATTTACTATCAGCTCTGTGTCTGTACTATACTGACTGCCAAATATACAGAGGCATATAAATATAACAGTGACATCTAATACATATGCTCCTTGATTTACAATGAGGTTACATCCCAATAGACCCATCATAAATTGAAAATATTATAAGTCAAAGATGCATTTAATATACCTAACCTACCAAATACCATAGCTCAGGAACACAGCATACTGTAGAGTATCAGTTATTTACCCTCATGACTCTATGTCTCATTGGGAATTGTCCCTCAATGCCACTACCCACCACCACAAGAGAGTGCTGTACCATATATTGATAGCCTAGGAAAAGATCAAAATTCAAAGCACAGTTTCTACTAAATGTGTATTACTTTCATACCATCAGAGTTGAAAAATCAAAAGTTGAACCATTATATGTTGCAGACTACAGTTCATGGTCTAGCAAGAAGCATAAGTGGAAAATAAATCATGATAAGGTGATAAAATAAGTAACCCTATGATAGAGAAATGTATCATTGAACCCCAAAAGGAGAGGTAAATAACTTTAATAGGATTAAAGGCATTACAGAAGTCCCATTTAAGTTGGACCTGAAGACTGAGTGGAAGTTTGTCTGATGGACAAAAAAGGAATGAATATTCGAGGATGTGTAAAAACAGAGAGATACATATTCAAAAAGGCTAGAATAATTTCAAAATGGCTGGAATATGGAATTCATGGTGGGAAGTAGGTGTGAAAAAGATCATAGAATAAATGGACAACAGATTGGAAAGGATTTCATATGCAGTTCTAATTAGCTTGGATTTTATCCTCCAGGAAATAGGAAATTATTGAAGAAAAATAACAAAGGGAGTAGTGATTTAGAGTCTCTTAAGAAAAAGAAATCTGTAGTGGCCTTCAAAATAATGACTCATCCAAGAGCTTGTCTAGGTGCTTATGCTCCTGTCATTTGTATTGATGTGTGCTTAGCAGCCCTCTCCTTATCTTGTCCTTGGTGCTCTGCTGGACATATGGTGCTGACCAGTTACCTTCTACCTCCACATTCTTTAGAGTCTCTGTTTTCAGTCTCTGCAACCACCACTGATAAATGTTGTTGAAAGAAGTTAGTGGCAGCAATCAGGGAAATGCAAATCAAAACTACAATGAGATTTCACCTCACCCCGGTTAGAATGGCTCACATACAGAAATCTACCAACAACAGATGCTGGTGAGGATGTGGGGAAAAAGGGACACTAACCCACTGTTGGTGGGAATGCAAACTGGTTAAGCCACTATGGAAGTCAGTCTGGACATTCCTCAGAAACCTAAATATAACCCTACCATACAACCCAGCCATACCATTCCTTGGAATTTACCCAAAGGAAACTAAATTGGCAAACAAAAAAGCTGTCTGCACATTAATGTTTATTGCAGCTCAATTCACAATAGCTAAGACCTGGAATCAACCTAAACACCCATCAACAGTAGACTGGATAAAGAAACTGTGGGACTATACATACATACTATACATACTATACAGCAGTGAAAAAAAAAAAAAAAAACAATGAAATCCGGTCATTTGCAACAAAATGGAGGAATCTGGAAAACATCATGCTGAGTGAAATAAGCCAGTCCCAAAGGGACAAATATCATATGTTCTCCCTGATCGGTGACAACTAACCGAGCACCAAAAAGGAAACCTGTTGAAGTGATATGGACACTATGAGAAACAGTGACTTGATCAGCCCCTGCCCTGACTGTTGATGAACAACTTAATACTTTATCCCTTTTAGTATTTTTTTGTTCTACTTAATACTATTGGTTGAACTCTGTAATTAATACACAATTATTCTTAAGTGTTGAAACTTAACTGAAAAGTGATCCCTGTTAAATATAAGAGTGGGAATAAGAGAGGGACGAGATGTTCAGTTTGGGACATGCTCAATCAGAATTGCTCCAAATGGTAGAGTTAGAAATGTGCCGGGGGTTCCAATTCAAACCCATCACGGTGGCATGTACCAATGCCATCTCACTAGTCCAAGTGATCAATTTCTGTTCACAATTGATCATAATGATAGGACTAAAAGTAAAAGGGATCACATAAACAAGACTAGTGTCTGCAAATACCAACTGATAGAATAAAAAAGGGAGAGAATGATCCAACATGGGAAGTGGGATACACAGCAGACTCATAGAATGGCAGATGTCCTAAACAGCACTCTGGCCTCAGAATCAGCCCTTAAGGCATTCAGATCGGCTAAAAAGCCCATGAGAGTATTTCAGGCATGGAAAGCCAAGACACTCTGGCAAAAAAAAAAGACCTAAATGAAAGATCTCTGCAAGTGAGATCCCAGTGGAAAGAACAGGTCATTAAAGAAGGAGGTACCTTTCTCTGAAGGGAGGAGAGATCTTCCACTTTGACTATGACCTTGTCTAAATATGATCAGAGTTGGTGAACTCAAAAGGCCACCATAGCCTTGGCAACTCATTACAAGTGCCTAGAGTGATTACTGATGCCATAAACAAGAGTGTCAATTTGTTAAGTCAACAACAGGAGTCACTGTGTACTTAATCCTCATGCAGGATCTCTGTCCTTAATGTGCTGCACATTGTGATTTAATGCTATAACTAGTACTCAAATAGTATTTTACACTTTGTGTTTCTGTGTGGCTGCAAACTGTTGAAAGCTTTACTTAATATATGCTAAATTGATCTTCTGTATATAAAGAGAATTGAAAATGAATCTTGATGTGAATGGAAGGGGAGTGGGATCAGAAGATAGGAGTGTTGCAGGTGGGAGGGAAGTTATGGGGGGGAAAGCCATTGTAATCCATAAACTGTACTTTGGAAATTTATATTCATTAAATAAAAGTTAAAAAAAAGAAGTTAGTGGAAAAGGCAGTGGAAGGAGAGAAAGAA
The DNA here is from genome assembly GCF_051225735.1 of Oryctolagus cuniculus. Classification (NCBI taxonomy): domain Eukaryota; kingdom Metazoa; phylum Chordata; class Mammalia; order Lagomorpha; family Leporidae; genus Oryctolagus; species Oryctolagus cuniculus. Next base: position 49,890,991 of record NC_142867.1, on the reverse strand, counting down.
AGAACATAAATAATCACAAAGGAACTATCTGGGGAGAAGGAGAGATGTGGCACTAATAAAATAACAATATAATGCCTAATGGTATTGAGTGCATACCACGTGCCAAGCTCATTACTTATGCCTCACAGTACCTCATTAAATCTCAAAACAACTCCACAAGGAACCTACTAATTTCTCCCCTATCTCAGATGAGCTAAGATGAGCTTAGAAGTGGTTAAGTAACTTGGCTATGGTTATAAAGCTAGTAAATGGGAGAGGAGATTCAAATCAGTACTGATTTTTAATCTTACGCATTTAATTTTTATACTGTACCCCCAGTGATATTACTTACGGACTGTTAACTATGTAACAAAACCTATGCTACATGCTTTACGTGGATTAACTCTAAGATCCACAATAATCTTAAAAACTAAATATTGATGCCTCATTTTACAGAAGAGAAAATTGAGGTTTTGGGAAATTAATCTATCTAAGATCACATAGCTATTAAGGAGCAGCATCACAGTTTTAACCCTAGTCTGTTTGGTTGCATCACTCTCAACTTCAAATTTCAGCCAATAACATACCTCCTTCAGAAGCCTTTCAGGAAAATATCAGGCCTCAATTGCATTCCTATTGCAATAACTTGTATAACTTTTCATTTATCTTGATCAAGACAGATTTGTATTTGCTTCTTTCTTCTCTTATTTATTTATGTTCTATGTCCTCAATTCCCCCAACCCAGAGAATAGCCAATTAGCAGGTTCTTCAGTTGTTTGGTACCACTGAAACATATATTATTCTCAACCAAGCCTCTAGAAAGAGACATGAACTGTATCATAATCCTTAATATCCCTCAAGATAACTGGCAGAATCCTTGGGGCCGGCACTGCAGTGCAGCGGGTTAAAGCCCTGGCCTGCAGAGCCGGCATCCCATATGGGCACTGGTTCTAGTCCCTGCTGCTCCTCTTCTGATCCAGCTCTCTGCTATGGCCTGGGAAAACAGCAGAAGATGGCCCAAGTCCTTGGGAGACATTAAAGAAGCTCCTGGCTTCTAGCTTCAGATCAGCACAACTCCGGCCATTGAGGCCATCTGGGGAGTGAACCAGTGGATAGAAGACTTCTCTCTCTGTCTCCACCTCTCTCTGTAATTCTGTCTTTCAAATAAGTAAAACAAAATCTTTAAAAAAAAAAAAAAAAGATAACTGGTAGAATCCTAAGACTACAGTAGGACTTAATTAAATAATGTGCTGATTGATTCCAACATATTCTAACAGTAGGAAGTATTCAATAATAGTAACAATCACAGCAGACTATAAATAGCTATATAGGAGGCTAGCACTGTGGCTCAGCAGGTTAAGCTGTAGCTTACAACACAACCATCCCACATGAACATGTGTTCAAATCCCAGCTGCTCAACTTCCAATCCAGCTCCCTGCTAATGTGCTTGGGAAGGCAGCAGAAGATAGCCCAAGTACTAGGATCCCTGCCACTCCTCTGGGAGACCCAGATGGAGTTCTTGCACCCTGGCTTCAGCACGACCCAGTCCTGGCCCTGGCCATTGTGGTCATGTAGAGAATGAAATAGAGGATAGAAGGCTGGCACCGTGGCTCACTTGGCTAATCCAATGAGCATTTCAGTGATACACCATCAAAGAGGAGTCACACATTTCTAAAGTTTCAAGTCTGGTTGACTCAATGCTGGTATTACCTTCAACACTACAAAAAAGATACTGATTCAGTGGAAGGAGATCGTGAACTCAGCCAGATTGAAATGACAATAGGAAATAGGTACAAATGTACTTAAATAGGCAGAAATAAAGCTCAGAACAGAGCTGAAAAAGTAGATGTGCAATCCATTCATGTAGAGTTAAATGGCATTAGAACAAATCAGACCTCCAGGGAAGGAAAAATTTTGAATTCATCAAAAAAAAAAAAAAAGCTAAAAAGAAACAGTCACTAAAAACTTGTTCATACCTACTGTGTGTTAAGTACTGTGCTGAGCATGGTATACTTCAACTGCCACAAACATTGAGAAGAACAAAGGCTGAGGAAAAGACATTAATTATGGAAATAAGCAATTTCTAGTCATCTTGAAGGCACTATATTCAATAGAGGTTTCAAAAATCAAATGGAAGCAAGATTCCAATAGATTGAGGAGTAAGGAGATGAATAGAGAAAATAAAGATTACTCTTTCAAGAGATTTTGACAGTAAAAGGAAGAAAGACATAAAGATATTTTAAGGGTCAGCAAAGTTAAGAGAAAACATTTTGGCCGGTGCGGCACCCAGGGTTCTACTCCTGGTCGGGGCGCCAGATTCTGTCCCAGTTGCTCCTCTTCCAGTCCAGCTCTCTGCCGTGGCCCAAGAGGGCAGTCCAGGATGGCCCAAGTGGTTGTGCCCTGCACCTTCATGGGAGACCAGTAGGAAGCACCTGGCTCCTGGTTTTGGATTGGCAAAGCGCACCAGCCATAGCAACCATTTGTGGGGTGAACCAAAGGAAGGAAGACCTTTCTCTCTCTCTCTCTCTCTCTCTCACACACACACACACACACACACACTAACTCTGCCTGTCAAGAAAAAAAAATGGATGATAGAAGCTCGCTCTCGCTCTCGCTCTCTCTCTCCCCCTCCCCCCACCATTCTACCTTCCAAATAAATAAACTTTCTTAAGATAGCGAGACACTCTGGCCTCAGAATCAGCCCTTAAGGCATTCAGATCCGGCTAAAAAGCCCATTTGAGCTTCTCATGCATGGAAAGCCAAGACACATTGGCAAAAAAAAAAAAAAAAAAATGACCTAAATGAAAGATCTCTGGGAGTGAGATCCCAGTGGAAAGGACAGGCCATCAAAGAAGGAGGTACCTTTCTCTGAAGGGAGGAGAGAACTTCCACTTTGATTATGGCCTTGTCTAAAGAAGGTCAGAGTTTGCGAACTGAAAAGGCCTCCATAGCCTTGGCAACTCATGACAAGAGCCTCGGGTGATTACGACGTTATAAATAAGAGTGTCAATTTTTTTTTATTTGACAGGTAGAGTTATAGACAGTGAGAGAGAGACAAAGAGAAAGGTCTTCCTTCCGTTGGTTCACTCCCCTAATGGCCACTACGGCTGGTGCTGTGCCGATCTGAAGCCAGGAGCCAGGTGCTTCCTCCCGGTCTCCCATGTGGTTGCAGGGACCCAAGCACTTGGGCCATCCTGGACTGCCCTCTCAGGCCACAGCAGAGAGCTGGACTGGAAGAGGAGCAACCAGGACTAGTACCCAGCACCCCAACCAGGACTAGAACCCAGAGTGCTGGTGCCGCTGGAGGATTAGCCAAGTGAGCCATGGCACCAGCCAAAAATGTCAATTGTTAAATCAACAATGGGAATCACTGTGCACCTACTCCTCATGCAGGATCTCTGTCCTTAATGTGTTGTACTATGCGAATTAATGGTAAAACTAGTATTCAAACAGTACTTTATACTTTTTGTGTCTGTATGGGTGCAAACTGTTGAAATCTTTACTTAGTATATACTAAGCTAATATTCAGTATATAAAGATAATTAAAAATGAATCTTTTTTTTTTTTTTTTTGACAGGCAGAGTGGACAGTGAGAGAGAGAGACAGAGAGAAAGGTCTTCCTTTGCCATTGGTTCACCCTCCAATGGCCGCCGCGGCCAGTGCGCTGCGGCTGGCGCACCACGCTGATCCGATGGCAGGAGCCAGGTGCTTCTCCTGGTCTCCCATGGGGTGCAGGGCCCAAGCACTTGGGCCATCCTCCACTGCGCTCCCGGGCCATAGCAGAGAGCTGGCCTGGAAGAGGGGCAACCGGGACAGAATCCAGCGCCCCGACTGGGACTAGAACCCCGTGTGCCGGTGCTGCAAGGCGGAGGATTAGCCTAGTGAGCCGTGGTGCCGGCCAAAAATGAATCTTAATGAAGAATGGGACGGGAGAGGGAATAGGAGATGGGATGGTTTGCGGGGGGGAGGGTGGTTATGGGGGGAAAAACCGCTATAATCCAAAAGTTGTACTTTCAAATTTTATATTTATCATATAAATATTTAAAAATTAGCGAGATAAATAGATGAACTCAATTCTGACAAAAATCAATGATGTAGGTGCTCTTGTAGTTCCTACTTTACAGAGGAAATTGATGAGCATAAAACTTAAGTGACTTACCCAGACAGCTAATAGCTGGCAGAGTCAATATTCATACCATGCAGTCTCCCTCCACAGCCAGCATTCCTGTGACTACTTTACAATACTATCTGCACTCAATAAATGTTATTCTAAGATTAAACCACTCTCATACCTTAATTTTTTTCAAATCACATATTACTTCTGCTAAAAACACTGCTTAGAGGAGATATTGGAAAGGAGAGTCTGAATGTATAGAATAGAAAATGTGGCCTGCAATAAAAAACTTCTGGGAACATAAGAAAAGAAAATTGAGAACTATTTCTCTTTAAAAAAAAAAAAGTGTTGTGCCAAGTGTGCATTTTGCACAAATTTCTATGATTTAGAAAGCATCCATGCCAACTTCCTCTCATTAATACACCAAATTATACAGCATACCCCAGAATGAGCAACCATTGTTAGCAAAGACCCTGAAACTCTACACCAGAATCATGTAATACTGAACCAGTGAAATGCAACCACCGCTGGATTGACACACAACAGCTGCTTTTGGTGTCAGTGAAAAAGGCCCAGTGAAGATATCAAACAAAAATTAGAAAACAAAATATTAATGCCCAGATCTTTTAAACTTGATTAGGTTGTTACAAAAAAATCAGGCAGAAAGATATGACATGTTCCCACTTATAAAAATCAACAAGATATATAATTTTTAGTTACTTATTTTATTTGTTCAAAAGGTAGAGAAAGAGAACAAATGGAGGGAGGAAAGGAAGGAGGGAATCAAAGAGGGAGAGAAAAAGAGAACTATCCACTGCTTTACTCCCCAAATACTCAACAGGCAGGGCCAGGCTGAAGCCAGACATCAGGAACTCAATCCAGGTCCCCTGCATGGGTGGCAAGGATACAAGTACTTGAACCATCACCTACTGCCTCCTAGGGTAAGTATTAGCAGGAAGCTTGAATCAGAAGCAGAGCTGGGACTCAAACCCAGGCACTCTGATACGGGGTGCAAGCATCCCAAGTGTAATCTTAACCATCACACCAAACACCCATCCATCCCAAAGAAATTCTTAACAAATTAGCATTGCTGGAAAATAGTGGTAAGTGATATATCTTCGTATGTAATTTATAATTTATAATGTTTATAATTTATAAAATTTAAACTATAAATTTATAATTTATAATGTGCATGTTATCCTGCGCATTGTTTCAATTCACACAATAGCTTGATGAGATCAATAGTATCATCATCTCTACAAGATCAGCCTCCACAAATGAAACTCAAAGCAGATAGTGCCTTCACAATTATTTAGGTAGGAAATAAATGAATCCAGTACTATAATTCAGATCCTCTGAAACAAAGCTCCTTCCCTTGTATCATGTGGTCCCTCCTGAAGAAAAGGGGAGTAAGAGCCTTCGAATACGAGGGGAAAAGAAGTAACAAAGATTGCAAAATAGACAATGACTGAAGCATTAGAATGGTGGGTCTCACCTCCAAATCTCCCTTTAAAAGTAAAATAACAAGTAATGAAGTAAACCCCTCCTGGATGCTTTCCATCCCCATATTTCCTTACTGACTTCGTTCCCCACCCCCCAGGATCTCACAGAGCAACCATTATAATGTGCCATCATGGTGCTGTCATAGACACATAAAAAATAAGCACCATGACTATTCAGAGAAAATGCCAAAGAAAAACCTGAGAAAATCTAGAACGCTGAAAATAAACCAATTTTCCATACAGTACAGCATGACAATCCTCCAGAGGCTAGTAAAATATGGCATGATTATATAGAACTGTGTGGTACACTGCATCTATGATGGGGGAAAAGGGGGAACTTTGATCTGAAAATTGAAGAAAAAGTAAAAGACAAGTCTATTGAGAATTTGCTGTGGCTGCAAAAATCTGTCACAGAGTAAAGGAAATCGCCTGCTTCCAAGTTCCATAATTTTCTGGGGAGCAGAGATCAATAAGCACATCTACCCTTTCTCAGAACTAACACATAAACATTTCTCAACATTCATATGCAAAGAATGACAAGTTCAACACTTCAGCGTGGAGCCAGCCAGTGTAATAAAGGCAAACGGGGTTCCACTTTGTACTTCTCTGGTCATAGAGATGTCCATAAGCCTTGGCAACTTGTCTAACATGTAACATAGTTCCAGAGAAGGACAGATCCATTGAACTTAAGTATCATTTTTCTCACTGTTCTTCTTTCACTAATTTATTCAGTGAATATGTATGGATATGTACAGGGGTGACACCATTAGGGTTCTACAGATCTGCCACAATAAGCTTGCATTTTTTAAGTCCAAATCAAACCACCTCCAAGATTTCTTTCAACTCCAAGATTTTATTGTTTCTCTACTAAAGAAAAAGTTTAAATTGTAAGTGTTCCAAGGGGCACTCTGAATGCCTAAAGAAAAGGAAGTAACTTTCAGCTTCAGCATCTAGCATAACACTGTTCAATAAAGGTTCTTAGTGTTGAATAAAGGTTCTTGACTGAATGGAAATAATTAGTATATTACAGATGTAGAAACAGACTCAAGTTGTTAAATAAATCACCTATGACTAAATATGAGGAATCTTCAAAGGTTCATAGAAAATGCACGCTATTTTTAATCCCATTGTCCATGAACTTTTTGGAGCCCTTTTTAGCTGGTAAGTGGTAGAGCTGAGGATTATACGCCAACCTGGTGCTGTTCTTGGAACACCTAATGATTTTGATGAAACAGATTAAGACTGTATTTCTTAGGACTATTCTGTTACCAAAGTCAGTCCTCAACACTGAATCTCTGCCTGGTTGCTTATCTGTGTAATCACCAGGACCATACCATTTTAACAGCTGATTTTTCTCCAACTGGAGTCAAGAGAAAAGATTTGAAATAGTTTACAGATGAAAGTACCCTTAAAAGTCTCCCATTTCTAGCTCTTTGCTTTTTAGATGAGGGGACTAGTCAAAGAACAGCAAAAATTTGCCCAAAGTCCCACAACAAACCAGTGCCAGACCTAGCACTGAAAGCTCTTCTGACATCTAGCAATATTCTTTCCCATTACCATACAGTTTCTCCCAAGTTCCCTGATTGTATAAACTATTTCTTAAATTGTATTTTTATTTCTACCAACACTCATTATACACTAAGGAAGTATATAATGCTACTGGGATACTACATTACTCAACAAATCAGCTGTAAGGAAATTTTATTTTTCAAACCTAACATTTCCTCCTTCCCCAAACCTCTCTTTTCCAGTTGAGCTGGAGAATTTTCCACACCTTTTTAACTAAGACCCCGACCTAACGGATTCCAGCAGGAACTTGCTAAGCTTAATACATGAGAACAACCCTATCATAATAGCCTTCTGATAAAGCACTAGGACTTTCAGGACAAATTCCTTTCAAGGGGTTTTTCTAGAAAATAATTTTGCAACCCAAAGACTTGCATCTTCAGGGAAACACTCTATCTTCTAGCCTGGCTGAAGGGAAGTTTGCCTGAGCTGTACTTAACAAAGTTGATTTATTCTGCAGTCACCTTCCTTTGGGGAAGTGTCAGGCTTCTTCTTAGGCCTACAAGCACTAAACTAAGGACAACTGTTCCAGTTCTATCACTAATAAGTTGTGTAGCATTGTACAAAGTCTCTTATCCTCTATTGGTTTATTTTACACACATATAGGGATAATAATATTTACCAAACACACGAACTAAAGGTCATAACAACATATTAAAAAGTATAAAACAGCATAAAAATGTAAGGTAGCACAATTAATTTGGTACTATCATTATGCAGAATAACTGTGTATTTCAGAGACCAGAAAGCTGCCTTAAAGCAAGAGAGAAAAGAGCAGAAGCAGGGTTACACAGCAGAAATATCACAGCCTTGGAGTCAGATAACCGTAGATGTGAATCCAGACTCTGTAACCTTGGAAGGTTGTTCATTCGTTAAGCCTTAGTTTCCTCATCTATAAAGTGGGCATATACTACTGTTGAACTGCTATGAGGATAAGTGCCTTACATACAATCGCCTCTTGTATGATTTTAAGATGGTAGTTACCATCATTATAAGTAAATTTCCCCTTCTAAAGAGATGAGAATTTTGGGGTTTACTATAGCATTTCCAAGATATAAGCAGTTGAAATATCCACAACATAAACCACCATCAACAACAAAAACAACATTCTTGTTCAACACAGTAAAATTAAAAAAAATTGATATGATAATTAACCAGCATATTAACAACTGAGCCAGAGTTGAAGAGCCCATTTTATCAATGGATGTTTCCTTAGTCACTGAGACAAATTGTTGTAGTTCTGTCAAATCCAGTGCACTGAGGTTTTCTTTGTGACTGTGGATTGTTGGATTGTTGCCTGCATTTGTCTTCTGTGAAAATGCCAAATGTATAGAAATCTCAGTCACTGGATTAGATTGCTCATCTTGACAATATATTATGCTGTTTGGTGTCATGTTGACATCCTATTGATGATGTTCATGACTTTTCATGCCATAATTTTGTTCCTTGGTTTTGATAAAAAGAAAAGTAAAAAGCTCTTAGACTAATGAATTCAGACTTTTTTCAGACACAGTGCTGCTTCCCCTCCATGAGATCAAGAAAAGGATGTATTTCTGGTTGCAGACATATGTGGCACAGACATGAGATCACAGCTTTAAGCTTAATAGGAAAACATAACAATCTACTCACTGTTTACACTTTAGCCCAAAGGGCAGCTGGAAATCACAACCAACCATATGCAGTGCTGAACAAGTGGTCATGACTTTATTAATAAAGTCAAGCTTTAACAAATAAGATTCTGGGAATGGTACAGGGAGAGGCAGGAGTCTCTTGCCCTAGGCCCCTAGGCCCCATTAAGTACTAGGCATAGGGCCCAGCCTATTGTTGAAAATGTCCTTTGGGATTAGACTATTCTCTTTGCGAGGATTTCATTTGCCATCTTTCCTATCCCCCTTTCTTCTATACAGTGTTTAATCAGCTGCTAGGGAATGGTTCAAAAGGGCTCCCTATTCTTGTATCCTGACATCCTGGAAAAGGAGAAAATTCTAAAATTATCTACACACAATGAATCAAATAACACATACACAAATGCCACAAAGAACTTATACCACAAAGAACTACTCCAACTACAGAAATGCAAATAATCCCTTACTTAATCCTTCCATATCTATAACAAGTATAGGCTATATAATGTCCAGTTTATAGATGAGAAACTGATATTAAAAAAAGGTTTAAGGATATGGCAAGCAAATTGAAAGACAAAGATTCATACCCAGGTGTAAATTTCATACTTTCACCATTCAGTGGCTACCACAGAAAGCAAATAACTTGATAATCACTGGCCTATCACAATTTTTTTCTACAAACTTACTAGGCAAATATATTAGGCAAAATGAATCACTAACACTGAAGAATTTCATACACACATATAAAAATATCAGTATCACAATTTGCAAACTCTCTCTCTGGTTCTTTCTTTTCCATACCTACTAGAAAGTATCAAGCCACACATCTGTAACAAGTTTAGAGGCATAATACCACAAAAGCACCTACAAACCTTCATCAAAGTAAACAGGCCTTAATGGGTTAGCAGCAATTAAATAATCAGTCATTCTATAAAGATGGCCACTTGTATACATGTTGCAAAGATCAGCTGCTTGCCAGAATAATGAGTTCACCCAAAGTAAGTTTATTCAAGTGTCATAGACAGAGAACGGAAATTTGAATCTGCAATCTAGCGCCTCAGACTAGGTCTAAGGCATAATTCGGATTTGTCGAAATACATTTTGCTTCTATTAATGTTATGATTTTGGTTTTCCTTTTTTCTGAAACACAAGTAAAAGTCCCTTACTTGAAGTACACTTTTTTTTTAAATCACCACTTTCAGACTAAGTATACCTCCAGTTTTCTACTGGACCCAAGATGAGAACTATATTCAGGAAAACAAGAGCAAAGGAAAGAACAATGTTCTAAATGTACTCTCCCTAACACAATGTTAGAATCATGATAGGCTGGGAGAGACAGTATGCTTTCTACTAAGATTGTTAATGATGCCAATAGTGGCCCAACCAACTCACAAAGTTATGACACAGAATGCAACCACATTTTCTCCCTTGTGGGTTAAACCTTGTGCTCTTATACCACAGATAGTGGGGCCGGTGCTGTGGCTTGGAGGGTGAGGCAAGTCTGTGGTGCCGGCACCCTATGTGGGTGCTGGTCGAGTCCCGGCTGCTGCACTTTCAATTCAGCTCTCTGCTGTGACCTGGGAGGGCAGTAGAAGATGGCCCAAGTGCTTGGGCCCCTGCACCCATTTGGGAGACCCAGAGAAAGCTCCTGGCTCCTGGCTTCAGATCAGCTCCACTCTGGCCATTGCGGCCATGTGGGGAGTGAACCATCGGATGGAGGACTTCTCTCTCTCTCTCTACTTCTTCCTCTCTGTAAGTCTTTCAGGTAAAATAAATAAATCTTAAAAAAAAAAAAAAACTCTTTCAGGTAAAATAAATCTTAAAAAAAAACACAGATATTAATGTGTACACAATATGAAGCAAAAGGAAGAGTCAAAATATCTCAGTGAATTGTGAGATATGTCACATAATTCTTCCAGCAATTATAAATAAATCTTGAAATATATCCCTCAATCTCACTCTCAACTCAGCTATACCACAAAACAAAGTGAATAACTAACAAATTCTAGGAGCTACTAGCCACAAAAGTGTGAGTAGAAAAGTCATAATGGCCAAAACTGCTATCTGGCAACATGAAGTTATGTATACACAAAGTAAATGTACATTATAAAAGCACCTTTCCTAAAAAAATGATAAATCTAATAAAGCATTTTCTTAGTTATCTGTTTTCCACAAAATAATCAATTAACTAAAACTTCTATGGATTTTGCAACAGAAACATGGCAAAAAGTACTAATCAATAAACAATTGCTACAAACTCTCTCTTGTCTTCCAGCCTCAATGTCAAGATTATAAATTGTTTAGATTAAAAAATAGAGTGATGTCTTTTCTATAAATGATACTGGGACAACTGGATATCCATGAAAAATGTAGATAAAGCCTTACTTTACACCATATATAAAAATTAACTCAAATTGGATCAAAAGCCGAGGCTTAAAAGCTAAAACTATAAAATTTTTATAAGGAAACAAAGAAGTATCTTCATTACTTTGGATTTGAAATGATTTATTAGATATGACACAAAAGCACAGCAACAAAGAAAAAGAAACTGAACTTCATCAAATTAAAAACTTTAGTGATATACTACCAAGAGAGTGAAAAGACAGTCTATAGAATGGCAGAAAAATGCAAATTATATATCTGATAACACATTAATATCCCGAATACGTGGTTTCTCAAAAAGTTCATGGAAAATGGAACTAAAAGATAAGTTTATTTTGGTATAAAATTTTTTCAGACCCATGCATAGTTTTCTTCATAATATACAATTCCCTTTTTCCAAAAAAAAAAAAAAAAAAAGGTTCACGGGGCTGGCTCCGTGGCACAGTAGGCTAATCCTCCACCTGTGGCGCCAGCATCTGGTCCCGGCTGCCCCTCTTCCAATCCAGCTCTCTGCTATGGCCTGGGAAAGTGGTAGAAGATGGCCCAAGTGCTTGGGCTCCTGCAACTGTGTGGGAGACCAAGAGGAAGCACCTGGCTCCTGGCTTCAGATTGGCGCTGTTCCGGCCGTTGAGGCCTTCTGCGGAATGAACCAACGGAAAGAAAACCTTTCTCTGTGTTTCCCCCTCTCACTGTCTGTAATTCTACCTCTCAAGTAAATAAATAAAATCTTTTTAAAAAAGATTTATTGTATTTATTTGAAAGGCAAAGTTAGAGACAGAGAGAGAGGTCTTCTATTAGCTGGGTCATTCTCCAAATGGCCACAGTGGACAGGGCTGGGCCAGGCCATAGACAGGAACCAAGATTTTCTTCCAGATTTTCCACGTGGGTTCAGAGGCCCAAGCATTTGGGCCATCTTCCGCTGCTTTCCCAGGCACATTAGCAGGGAGCCAGATCAGAAAAGGAGCAGCTGGAACTCAAACAGATTTACTTGCTATGCCACAATGTCAGTCCCACAGAATATATTTTTCATGAACTTTCTGAAACCCACTCAAATATAGAGAACTGCTATAACTCAACATCAAAACAACCCAATTCAACAATGAGCAAAGAATCTGAATAGACATTTTTCCATAGATTGTATACAAGTAGCAAAAAACCATTTGAAAAGATATTCAAGATCATTAGGCAAATGTAAATTTAAAAATGAATACTATCCCACATTCACTAGGAAGTTTATTACCAATAAAAAAAAAAGGGAAAAGAACATTTCCCTTCTTGTGGCTAATCCCCTCACCTTATTCAAGTCTTTGTTCAAATGTCATGTTCTCAATGAGTCCTACTCTGATCATCCTATTTAAAATTGCTTCCTTGCATTGTCAATTCCCCTTATCCCACTGTGTAATTTTTCGATTTCTATTGTGCTTACATGTTTCTACCACACTATATAATTTACTTATCATGCTTATTGTTGCTTGTCTCCCCAGTCTATAATATAGGCTCTATGAAGACTGGAAGTATGTTTTAATCACTAATACATTGTAAGCGCAAAAACAGTGCTACTTGGCATATGATAGATGCCTGTTAATCATTATCTGTGTGGATGAGTTGACAAATTTCTTCCCTGGAGACAGAAAAAGAGTTTAAAAGTTTTACAAATCAAAGCATCCTTAAAATTAGCGCATTCTTATCCTCTTCAGCACCAAATAATATCTCCCATTTGTCATCAACAAATAACCAAAATACAATGGCTTAAAGTGTAAAGTGTTCACTTTATTGAACATTTCAATGGAATTTTACTCATGTATTAAAATTCACCTTACATGTGCTAGTTATTTATTTATTGTCTCTTGCACATCACCTTTCAATTCTCTGCTCTGTGATGCTGGGACACTATATTTCCCAGGCTTCATTGCCAGCTGCCTCTCTGTTAGGTTCTGCCTAACAGAGAGATTAGAAATTAGAAGGTGGGAAAAGAGAAGAGATTTAATTTTTCTAACTCCTGTCATTCCTGAGCAGCAAAAGACATTTATGGCTACACCATTTTACATTCCCACCAACACTAGATTCTTTCAGCACACCCAATACCAGCTGCCTAAGGCCCTCAGAGGTACAGTACCAGCTGGCTGCAACCCTCTCACTGATTACAGCATAAGCCATGTCATGCTCCTATCAACAATCTACACACAAGTGACACACACAAATTTCTACAAATCCAAACCTGAATCATAAGCTTTTCCAAGACTCTAGGCTTTGTTCAACCAGCCCTGCTGTCAGTAACCAGCCTCTCCCTACAACTATTAATATCTTGGTACCTCCTCTTCCTTTTTTACTTTCTATAGGATTCTAATTTCTTACAATAAATTATCTCAATAAATCCCACGTATTTGAACTATTTATTGTGTTTTTGTTCTGACTAGTTATGCCTGAAGTTGGTATACTGAAACATTTGAGATAGACCAAAAGATCAAAAATGAAATAAATTTATATTTTCATCACTCAATTAAACATAATTCACATTTTTGTATATTATCATTAAAGAATGAGGAAACAGATACTTAAAATAGAATAAATAATGTAATGAAATCCAGAAGTACCATGTTCTTATCCATACGCTCTCATAAATTTGTATCTCCAAACAACTCCTCTCTCCCTGGCCTATTCCACATATTTACTTGGATGTCCCACATGCATCTCAAACTTAATTTGTCCAAATGAGCTCCTGATGCTTCCTCTAAAAACCTGTTCCTTGGGCTGGAACTGTGTCATAGCAGGTAAAGCCACCACCTGCAATGCCAGCATCTCAAATGGGTGCCAGTTCAAGCCCTGGCTGCTCCACTTCCAATCCAGCTCTCTCCTGTGGCCTGGGAAAGCAGTGGAAGATGGTCCAAGTCCTTGGGTCTCTGCCCCCACATGGGAGACCCAGAAGAAGCTCCTGGCTCCTGGCTTCGGATCAGCGTAGCTCTAGCCATTGCAGATAATTGGGGAATGAACCAGAGGATGGAAAACCTGTCTCTCTCTGCCTCTCCTTCTCTCTCTGGGTAACTCTTTCAAGTAAATAAATAAATATTTAAAAAGGTAAAATAAAATCTGTTCCCTCCAAAGCTTTTCTGTCTTAATGGCAGTTCCATCATCAGCTTTTCAGATTAGAATCTTGAAGTTATCCTTGATTCTTTGCCTTACCTCCTCCCAAATACAACCAGAAAGTCCAGTTGGTTCTTCATTCAACACATATTTACAATAAAACCACTTCTTATCACCTCCATTGCTACTTCAAGTACCAAGATTTCTTACTTACATTATTGTAACAGTCTCTTAAGTGGTCACCCTGTTTCCACTCTTTCGCATATCTAAAATTTATTAGGAAGTAATCCTTTTAAAATGAGATCATATCATCCTTTGCTCAAAATGTTCCAGTGGTCCCCATCTCAAGCAGAGCAAAAGTTGAAATCCTCACAATGATCTGTAAGTTCCTACTTGATCTGGTCCCTGTTACTTTCCTGACTTCATCTGCTATAGTTTTCCTTCATTCACTTGTCTGCAGCCACTCTGGTCTCATCCCCATCCCTTGAACATAACCAGACACAGTTCTAATTGCACTGGCTTCTGCTTCTGTCTGAGATACTCTGCCCTTGGGTATCTCTCTGGTTCCCTTTCTGTTACTTAAAGTTTTTGTGCAAAATTTTTCTTCTCAGTGATTCCTCCACTGACCATCCTATCTAAAATTGCATATGTCTCCACCTGGGCACTCTCTATATCCCTTTCTTGTGTAATTTTTCTCCATAGTATTTATTTTATAACTAATAACTTAATATATAATAGCATTTCTGACTTGCCATAAAATAATCTTGAATGCAAGAATTTCTGTTTTGTTCATTGATGGTACTGCCAATGGCCAGATGATGCTTGGTGCTTAGTAAGTGCTCAATAAATGTTGGGCATTGCCTAAAATCTCCATTACAATATGGTGCCTGGCAGATGTTCGAGGGGCGTGTCTGCGGCTGCCACTGTTAAGCTACGTAAGATCAGACCACCAGCAGGGATAGGTCCACTTTAGTTCCAGACACGTGGACAGTGAGTGATCCCTATACTTTACTTAAGGTGCCCCTGTGCATGGTCCACCCATGCCTGTGTGACCTTTTCTCTGATTGGCTCCTCTACTGCGCATGTCCTTCATAAGCTTTATAAGCCTGTACGCTTCCTCAGTAAAGCGGTTCCTGCTTCGACAGGACTCACGGGTGCTTGTGGTGTGTTCATCACCCGTCGACATTACCCTTCCTGTTCGCCTTGTTGGGGAGTGCTTGTGCTGCCCCTGCTGGTCAGGGGCTAGCATTGGGCTTGAGACCCTGACAAATAAACACTTGCTGAATAAAACCCTAAACCCCTCAGTACCAGAGCTGGTGTTGTGGCGTAACGGGTAATGCTGCTGCCTGTGATGCTGGCAACCCATATGAGCACTGGTTTGTGTCCAGGCTGCTCCGCTTCCATTCCAGCTCCCTGCTTACAAACTGGGAAAAGCAGAGGTCGCTTGGGTCCCTGCCATCCACATGGGAGACCCAGAGGAAGTTCCTGGCTCCTGGCTTTGGCCTGGCCCAGTCTCAGCAGTTGCAGCCATCTAAGGAGTGAATCAGCAGATGGAAGACCTCTCTCTCTCTCTCTCTCTCTCTCTAACTCTTTCAAATAAATAAATAAATTCTAAAAAAAAAAAAAACTCTAATACCTATACTGTAATATTATTATACCACAATTACTTATCTGTTTGTATCAAAACCTCAAATTTATCATCATAATACATAATACATGGAGAGTCTCCAGCACAGTGTTTAAGAGTCAGCCTGCCTGACTGAAATTATTACTCCAGAACCTAATAGCTCTATGACCCAGGACTAGCTACTTGACTTCTGACCTCATTTTCCTCATCACAAAATAATAATAATAAAACTTAGCTCACAGAAATTATATAAAGAATTACATTATGTAATACATGTAAAGTACTTTAGCACAATGTCTGGCCCATTGATAATACTCTGTATATGTTAGCTTTTATTATTACAAAGGCACCTAAGATTAGTTGATGACACAAAATCCTTTAAATTCAGCATATTATACTGTCTTAATTTGTTTATATTATAAGCTTTTTATTAATATAAAGAGAACAGATTTCATGTATTTCATAGGTACAGTTCTAAGAAGAAAATCATACTTCCCTCCTCCCCTCTCATTCTCCCAATCTCCCCCTTCTCTCCCTTTTCTTTTCATTAATTTTTGCAAAGACACAATTTTAATCCATTCTATAATTACAGACTTAATTTACCATTAACAATAATATTCAACAAGTAAAAAGTAGGAAGACCACAGTTCCACAGAAGTATAAACAAGGGCTAAAAACAACAATCATACAACAAGCTTACTGAGAGCAAGAATTAAATTTTATACTTCTTTTGTATCTGCCATTGTACTACACAAATTAACTGAATAAATAATTTGTTGGTTTATTTATTGATTTAGTTATAGTATAATTATTAAACCTGTTAAAATAACAGAAAAGAAATAATGATAAATTAACACATAGTGATAAATGGCAAAAATGAAGGGAAAGTATAGACAGATAGCTGCCTTTAAAATTGAGGAGCCATGGAGCAACTGTTTAGTGCAGAAGTTAAGCCACAGGTTGGGATGTCTGCATCTGATGTCAGAGTGCCTGGGTTCAAGTTCCAACTTTGTTCTCCATTCCAGTTTGCTGCTAATGTGAACAATGGAAGCCAGAAGGTTATGGCACATGTATGGGGTCTCTGCCACTTATGTAGGAAATCCAGACATCGTTGCTGATTTCTTGCCTTGGTCTGGCCAGCCCCGGCTGATGCAGGAATATGAGGAGCAAACTAGTAGATTCTTATATGCGGGGCTATGTCTGTCTGTCGGCTCTCTTTCAAATGAAATTCATTTTTAAAAAGTTTAAAAAGAATTGATAAGACAACCAACCAGAGCTTGTTAAGTCATAAGGGAGAACAAACCAATAATGAAGACCTAGGTTGACAGCTAAGATTTGGGAAAGATTACCTGAAAATGACCCCAGTTATGTGAGGGTGACAATAACTGACTCCAAAAGGAAACAGTAAACCACTGGTCAGGTCACAAGATGCTGAAACATAGATCTTTCACAAAAGGGAAACAGTAGAAAAATTAAAATGAAAGCAAAGAAATAAGAGACTAAAATGATCATTAAACACATTTAAAATGTTGATGGACTGATCGGGCTGCCATTGTGGCATGGCAATAAAGTTACCACCTGCAATAACAGTATCCCATCTGGGCACCAGTTCATGTCCCAGCTGCTCCACTTCCAATCCAGCTCCATGCTAATGGCCTGGGTAAAGTAGCAAAGTGTGGTCTCAGTGTTTGGGCCCTTGCCAACCATGTGGAAGACCTGGATGAAGCTCCTGGCTCCTGGCTTTGGCCTAGAGCATTGTAGCCATCTGGGGAGTGAACCAGTGGATGGAAGATACCTCTCTATTTATCTGTCTCACCCTCTCTCTGTATATAACTCAGACTTTCAAAATGAACAAGTCTTTAAAATTTATTTAAATAAAATAATGATGGATAGAGCCAGCACAGATTAGAAAATTTGATGTCACCAGCTAAACAACAAGGTAGAATAGCTGAAACTGAAAAATCTTTAGAAAAAAATTAAATTAAGATTCTGCTATACAAATATGCTTTCCCTTACTATGAATCCCTGTCCAACACAGTGAAGACATTTTTCCCCCTCGTGCTATAATGGTTCACACTAGTGTAAACTATGTTCAGAACGTGTCATGCTTGCATATATAACAAATCACATTTTTTCATTCTTTACAAATATTATTTCATGGTGTATAGATATATCTACCTATCAAGAACAACAGAGGAAAATGGCATTACGTACTTTGTTAATTGCAATAGTGTATTGGTAACAGTGTGCACATCTATAAACACCAGTGCACTATATATACATATACAATTTCATCATAATAAATATTGGAAGCAAGCAATTAGCCTAGTGATTAAAATACCCACATCCTATATCATAGCAGCTGAGTTCAAGTCCTGGCTCTGGCTCCTGACTCCAGCTTCCTGTCAATGAAGACCTTAGGAAGCAGTAGCTGATGGTTGAAGTAACTGGGTTCCTGCCACCCACATGCGGGACCTGGATCATATTTCTGGATCCTGGCTTTGGCTCCTGGTCAGTCCCAGGTATTGCAGCCTCTTGGAGAGTGAACCAGCAGCTACAATACCTCTCTCTCTCTCTCTCTCTCTCTCTCTCTGTCTTTCTCCTTCTCCCCTTCCTTCCTATCCCCTCCCTCCCTCTCAAATATTTTTGAAAAAAACTAGTAATGAAACAAACTATGTGAGCTTCATGTCCCTAACATATTCTTATTTCAAGGCAGAATGTATAGTTCTCTGTTTTTATAAAATGTAAAGACATAAATTCTAGACACATGCCTAAAACAGAGATGCGTTAGTAATCAATCCAAGCCAAGTGGATCTGTCTTCAATTTCATCCCATTGTTTCAGGTCTTCCACTCATACTTTGCCCCCTTAGGGCTAACTTCCTTCTTTGGGTTACTCTTTCACTCCCAAACAAACTGAGGCCAGCCATTACATGGTTCTTATCCTCTGCAACATCTTCACTGCTCTGGAATCAGTGAATCTTTCAAGTAGATGATGTTATATCTTATCAGAGAATTTAATTCTATAGTTTCTGTGATTTCTAGAGATAACAATCATACTCAGGTATTATCCAACTTTCACTGGAAGAGTATGTGGTTTTATGGTTTCTATGTTCTTAACTCTGTAATCTTTGATTAAGAAAACATACTACAAATACTTTGAATAAACACATGCATGTGTCTCTGTGTGTATAATAGTTGTATGTACTGTGTACTATTAGATCATAACCATGCTAAAAGAAAAAGAGGAAAGAAGAAAGCTTACTTATCTTGATTAATATAACCACTAAGCCTTTGGCCTATTTAATACTCAAGACCATACATATTTGACCCAACTTTAAGTTAGTATTATTACTACAGCTTATATGCCATTATCACTTCATAGCATCACAATATATCATAATAACTCAAGTTATGAAGCCAAAGTTTTCTGTCATTGAGATCCCTGTGTGTTTCTTCATTATTGAGAACAACCTGGACTGTGTATGAGCGCATATAGGAACTGCCTCTTATAAAACATTGAAAATCCTATGAAGTCTACCCCCAAAAATCATAAAATCTTCAAAATCTATTGAGAGTAGTTTAATCGTCAGAAACTCAAATTCTTTTGGTTCATTAGAATTTTCAAAATTATATAGGCACTCAGTTTACACTATCACTAATTCACAAGGCTGCAGCTTTTCTTTCTAATCTCTTTGCATTTCAGTGTTTTCTTTCAGGTAAAATGATAATAATGCACCTCAAATTAATTCTTAAAATTACCTTTCACAGCAAGACAAGTACTATTTCAAATACCACAGAGAAATTAATATTTAAAAGTGATTAATGTATAATTTAACATTAATATCTTTGTCATTGTCTCCTATTTAGAACTTTAAATGCCTTTTTTCCCAGCCTCTGCATAAACATGTACCCTAATAGCATTCTCATGTTTAAATAATTAAATTTTGAAAACAAGTGGTGAAAGGGAGGAGTTAGGGCTAGTGGCTAAGCCTCATTATGATACCTGTGCTCCACATCAGAGTACCTGAATCAGTTTCCCAGTTCTGACTTCTAATTGCAGTTTCCTGCTAATGCAGATCCTGGGAGGCAGCAATAATGACTCAGATAGTTCAGTTCCTGTCACTGACACGGGAACCTGGATTGACATCAATTGACATCCTAGCTCCTGGTTTCTGCCTTACCCTTGCAGGCATTTGGAAAGTGAAACAGCCAATGAGAGCAATTCTCTCTTTCTCTCTCTCTCTCTCTATTTCTCTCTTTCTCTCTCTCTTGCTTCTGAAACAAATTTAAAAACTAAAGCAAAGTGATCAGTTTTTTTTTTGTAATGCAGAAAACGAGGGCAAACAAATGCAAATGTGGCAAAATAATGACACCATTGTTATAGATATACCCTTTCTATGCTGTTTCTTGTATTTTTGGGCAATGCTTTTTCCCCCCCTGACAAAATCCAAGAAACAATAAAATATAAAATTGTGTTTTAAGGCCAAACATATGTAAAGGAAAGGCCAGAATCATTCTTATTCTTTTTTTATTCTTATTGTTTCTAACTCTCTTTCTTCATTCTTCTCTCTGTTTTCTTTCTTTTTGTAATCATTGATGTTTTATTATTTTGTATCATTGTTTTCACATAAAGAGATAGCCATGGTCAAATATGGTGCTGCAATAAGGTCTTACATAAGGAAAGGTGTAATTTTAACAACATATTTTTCTAAAAATCTCAAAAGTTCATTACTCTTAACTAACACTTTTCACAATCTCTTCAAATTTTACTAATCCACATCAGTTAATTTTATAATCTATTTACACAGAAATTTTATATATATATTATTCAACATGGCATCTTCTCATCAAACATAATCTCTCCAACTGAGATTAGATATTTTGAATCATTGAACCAGAGGTTATTACAACTGAAAGAAAGATGAGGCCTACACAACTTAAACAACTTGTTCAAATTCAAGAAATCAGTTACTGTTTAGTAACACAGTTGGGAATAGCACCCAGTTCTCCAACGTTAAAACACCAAAGATTTAGGACTAAAATCCCAATCTCTAAAGTTCAAAGCACTGATCACTGTACTGAAAATACAAAAGAAAAGGCTATAGTCCCAAAGAGCTCACTAAAAATCTGTAGTTGTATATTTCTGCAATGAATATTATTTGATCACAGTGATGGAAGCAACTAAAAAGAGCTAATGTAAATAATATTCTTTTAACAATTTGGTTAATCCAAAATAATTTAAAGAGCTAATGCAAACAGGATGCTTTTAGAAAAAACAACTTAGTTTAAAATAACTGGTGTATAGCCCTGGCATTCCTAATGTGATTTTTTTTCCCCTCCTGGATCTATGCTTTCTGAATTATATTGACTTAAGTTCAATATTAAAATAAACTAGCATTATCTAAAAATCTAGAAAGAGGTTGGATTAGCTATGAGACTGGAAACAGGGATAGAGGCATCCAAGCTAAAAACATGCTGGCTGTCAAGGGAAAGCCATCCCAGAATTAGAAAACTGCATAATCTTCAATATGTAATCCATGCAGGTTTGACAGAAAGTTAGTTACATTTACAAGTAAAATCCTTCACCCATTTCCTCTATATTCCTGCCTTTAAATGACTCAAATCTCTTTTCAAACGATGGGTACTGGGAAAACAGGAAGAGAAAACACGTGGTAATTGAATTTTAAAATCACAGCACTCTAGCTAATACTAAGTTTCACATGATCTCAATGAGGTTAAATTGAAGAACATGAGGAAAGTATTCCTTATGGTCATCACTGAAACCCATGACTACATTCTGCACACCCAGTAGAGATCAACTTAAATCTGCCCCAGGCAACTGTAGAAAAATGGGTAAAACCTACTGACTGAACATTTAAGACTTCAGAATTTTAACTCCCACAAAACTTAACCCTGATTGAAGAAAGCAAAGGAGAAGGCAAATGGGAAGGGGGCAAGAGAGCGGAGAGAGAGAGAAAGAATGAGTAAGGAGGGAAAAAGAAGAAAAGAGAACACAGTATTCAAGGCTGCTATCTTTCATAAAACTAAATTCTCATAAAGTGTTCTACAAAGAAATCCTTTAAACAAACAAAAGTCAAGTTGCTAGTTATAGAGTTATTAAAGACATTGCTATTTGTTTCTAAGCAAGGAATATTTAACTTTCTAAAATAAAATGGTAGGGGAAGGCATTTGGTCTAGTGGTTAAGACACCTGCATCCCATATTAGAATGACTGGGATAGACTCCCAATTCCATTTCTGGTTCCAGCTTCTACTGATGTGCACCCTGGGAAGCATCAGCTAATGGTCCACGTACTTAGGTCCCTGTCACCCATTTAGGAGATCCAGATGGAGTTCCTTGCTGCTGACTTGGGCCTGGAACAGCCCCAGCTCATGAAGACATTTGAGAAGTGAATCAACAGATTAAAGATCAATCAAACAAGTCAGTTGTAAGATCAATCTCTTCCCCACCCCCACCAACTCTTGCTCTGTCACTCTTCAAATAAATAAAATTTTAAAAGCCATGAAAAATGATTGTTTTTCTAAGTGTATTATGCCTAATCAAAAACAATTTAATAGTTGAAACCTAAGATGGAAATGAGCGAAAAAGTAATAAGTAAATCATCTTGATATGTGTCTATCTATTCATAGGTAGTTAGCATTAGTAAAATAAGTTGATTGCAAAATGGGTAACTATCACAAAAGCAGATATGTTGACACTTGTCATCCATATAGCAAAACAAAAAGGGATCAGTTATTTGACAGTATGTCAGTGCCAAAAGTATAGGCCCTGATCTTAAAAACATGATCTTGATCAAATCAAATAATTTCACCAATTTTTATATTTTTGGCTTTAAAGTTACTGTAAAAAGATTCTTAGCTTTAAAATTATATTAAAATTATACAAATGTCAAAGATGTTCATATAACTAAACATGATCCTTGAAGTACTGCAAAATTAGTATTTACTTAATTAACCATAGATTAAGATATTAACATCATGAGAACAAAAAAAATTAAGAGAAAAAAGATGAAAAAAGAGAAAAAAGCAGATATCCTTGATAATAAAGAATTTCTCCTACAGGGCTCAGAAAAACTTAGTCATTTTTTCCTATTACAGAAGAATAAAAGGGGACCTAATTTCTAAATTGTTTTGGCTGCCAGCCCTAAGCCTCAGTAATCACCCAGTAGCACTTCTCCACATGGGGAAGCTGATACAGCATCAACAAATTCTTTATCAATATCAACACTTTGTAACACTGAGAAAATTAGAAGTGTTCTAATCTATAAATGGCCCAGCCTAAAAGTGTTAAAAGTTTATCCCAATTGGACACTATGCTTAAAAGAGTGTTCAATCGCTTCTTGGTCTTTTAGTTAAGATCAAATATAAAAGTGTGTTCAAAAAGTTTCTCTATCTCTTCTTTAATTTGTAAGTCAAATATATTTTCTTCCATCTCTAAAATGCTTGCTTGTTCTTATCATAATATATATTATATTTATACATATTCTTCATGGCAATGTTTAATGTAGTCCATTTTGTTTTTCCCACTGAGAGAAACAACTTGCTTGAAATATGTTATTCTCAGTACAAAATTCCAGTCCCCTATACCTACTTTCACTGACTTTCCTGCTCCTTAAAAATTTCATCTTCTCTCCCTACCCCCTCTACCAACCTAAACACACACACACACACACACACGAGAGAGAGAGCGAGCGAGCAGTGGGGACAAAGGGGTAGCCCATAGGCACATACAGACATAATCTCAAACTTTTTTAAAAATAAACTATTCAAATACAAAAAAAATCACCTGAAGGTGACATTAAGTTGTAAGTTGTTTCCAGAAAAGTTTAAAGTAATGAAAAAAAGCACACATTCTAATCAGAGTCTAGTAATTTTTTCTCTGAGTCAATACTATTAACAAACATAATAAGCCACCATTATAATAAGCCAATTTTGACATTAATAACAAAGAAGCAAAAGTCTTTGCCTATTAAAATATTTTTTTTTACTCATTATAGGTTTTCTGGATAGTCAAGGATTGCTTCTCTCCCAATCATCATCATCAAAAAAAAAAAAAATCCAGAGAACACCTTTGCCAAAAACACTGTCACTTCAGCTCATAAATAACAACATACCTAGCACCTGTATGCATAAAGAATAACCAAAATGCTTAGTCAAATACCTTAAATTCAGGAATTCACTTCTTTCCTTTTGTCCTTTGGTGGCCACAGTATCTTCATTCCTCTATTGCTGTCATTATTTCTAATTGAAATCATCCTCTACCTCCACACCCTTCCACGAAGGAAACATAGCTTTTATCTTTGTCTTGCACATGCACACCACAGTGGAGGGAAAAAAGAGTAAATTGCTACTTGCCATTTTTTTTTCAATAATAAGATAGCAAATAAAATAAGGGGTGCTTGCTATTACATGATACCAGTGCACATTCAATACTCAAGTCAGCTGTTGAACAGAACTGCACTGTTAGCCTATTTGCCTGATGTATCATATTTTCAAAAGGCAGAAAAAAATCTCAAAGTGGGAAAATTATCTAAAGGTACAGAGACAGTATACGGGATGCCACACCTGAAGCTTGTGTCCATTCTGAATAAATTTGCAGCTTCAGGTGTTTCTGTGCTTAAGCCTAAGAAATAGACCTAGAATGTAGTTACAGAGCTCAATATGAAGTCATTGCCAACTTCAGGTTACATCTTAAGGAAGCAGAAAAGGAATGAGGGAAGACACTATTAGGCAATTTGTGAAATTAAAAAATAAAATATGTTGACCAATAAATGCTTCTGCTTTCTTAAGACTGTTAGTTTTTACAGAATTTCGAGTTTTTAAAAATAGATTAAAATTCTAATTGAAATAATAGCTATTATATGTAAAGTACTTATGCAACAAGTTTATTGTAATTGTTTTACATGTATTAACTCATTTATCCTCAAAACAACCAACCCACTCAGGAATAACTATTGTTATGCAGGTGTTATTAGCAATACCCTTACTTAACATATAAAAAGGAGGCATTTTATATAATAAAGTGAACTTTTTCAAGGTTGTACTAGTAATAGCAGAGTCAGGATCTGAACCTATGCAAACTAACTTTAAAGACCAAGCTGCTAACCACCACTTAATCTCTTAACTACCATAAAAAGCCTAATTGGGGCTTTTGCTCCTTGAAATTACTTGCTTTCTTTCAACTATAATTAGAAATATATATTGAGATTAAACTGTTTCCCTGGGAAATATAGCTATGGACATTAACATCAATACAATGGCTTTTTTGCTTATTATTTTATTAATTTCTGCATAAGTTCATAAATCAGTACTATTTCATATAGGAAATTGAGCAAAAAATTCACTGATGAGTCTAGGAATCATGAGAAAGAGGCATATTCTGTAATTATAAAGTAAATTGAAAGTATGTTATTACAAAAATTAAAAGGAAAACAGGAAGGATGAGGAAGGAAGGGTAGTAAGTCTTGTACTCAAAATGGTATATATGAAATATATGAAATCTATCCTCTTTATATAAAGAAAGAAAAAGAGGCTAATTTAACAATAACAAGAATTGTTCCTCCCTTGATAAATTTTTTACATTCATTCTTTTAGCATTAATTTGGCCTGAATATTGATTTTCTTAGACTCTTTAACACTTATCTCTTTACATTTCTCCTTTACACAGCAATATCCCTAAAATAAAGCAATGAAGACAATTAGAAAGGAAGCAAAATCCAAAACAGATGTCTCAAAGTAATACATTAACGCTACTTTCTTAAAGGAGAATAGAACTCCTCGGCTTAAAATCCATTTACTATACTTAAACACAACTGTAGCACTGTCAATTATTTGAGGGGCAAAGCACACTTGGGTTCAAATCCTGCTCCCACCAATTACCAGTAATGACCAGGTTACTCAACTCTTTAAGTATTTTTATTTGTACAATAGTTTGCCTTGGTGGAATGTTGTTGGAATAAACCCAATAGACAGATACAAAGCTACAATGTCTAGCATATACTAAATGCTCAATAATGATTCTTTGTTATCTTAAAAAAAAATAACAATTTAAGAATTGAAAATTAAATGGCGTAACTTATGTGAAAGCACATATATTAGGAGCTGTATAAAATGCTAGTTTTCCCTCTTAACTCATTTAACAGGCCTTGGCCTAATATAAGTAGTAGCTCATGGGAGTAAGGAAGGAGGATTGACCTTGCTAAAGTCAAAAAAACTAATTACAAAAAAAAAAAAAATTCTTAGAGTCTGGAAACAAATGTAAATATAAAAAGTCCAAAATACAGACACAAGAACTCAAAAAACACAGCAGTTGAGGCCTATTCAACACAGAGAGAAGTAGCCTTATTATGCCCTCAACTTAAGAGAGCGTAGGAATCACGTGTTCATAGTGATAAGTTTGCAGCCTTCAAGACAAGCTGTTAGGAAATTGAGAACTCAGAAGACAAATATACATATGGCATAACCTCAGCTACATATACATTACACCAAAATGTTAACAGGGCCGTAATGGAATTACAGGTGATTTTCATTATCTTCTTTAACCTTCTTTAACAGCAAACTGTTTAGACAATCAGGTGTATGATTAAATTGCAAAAGTAATGTTGGTTCTTAGAGAAAATCTTTAGAAATCTAAGAAACATGTGAATGTGTAATATAGGGTTTAACTCATTCTATATTGAGTACAGTTTTTCAAATAGCCTACTTTGCTTCTAGAATAAAAGCATTACAAAAATTAAACTCCTTGAACAAGTTAATTATTGTACAACAAATTCACTTGAAAATAAAAAAATGCTAAAAGTAGACTTACATTAGAGATACTATTTTAAATAGCCATCAATATCAAAACTAAGCTTATAACAGGAACCACATATGATTACGTCTATCTTTGCTGGCAACACTTTGACACACCCTCATTTTTAGGGTAAAAGTGTTTAAACAACTTGAATAGAAGAATCAAACCAATAAGAGAAAAATTTAAACAAGCATAGTTATAAGCAAAATGTATCTTTTTAGCTTCTAAAATGGGAATTAAAATGTCATAGGAAAAAACTATTACTGTGTAACCACTGACACTGCATAGATAGGGAGGGGTAAGATAGGGAAGGGAAGGGAAAGGAAGGAGAGGGAAGAGGATGGAAGGGGAGGGGAGGGGAGGGGAGGAGAGCAGAAAGGAGGGAAGGGGGAGGGGAAGGAGAGGGGAGGGAGAGCTAAACAACAGATCCTAGAGGACCTATTCAGTTGGAAAGTTTGCATCATCCAAGAAATATAAATCATTTTCTTGCTTCTTTATTAACCAGAGCTCTAACTTTAAAAGAGTGAAAAGCAGAAAATAAAAGGGCACCAAGTACTGAACAATGTAAACTCTCTCAATTCCTTTAAAAATTGATATTATTATCAGTCATCATAGTATCGCAGTGCTAGTACAGATTAGAGATGGACTAAATAAAACATGGTCACACCATGAATCTGAGGCAGAATCAGGGATAGGATTTAATTACCATACATTCTTGTTCCCAATAAACATTCATTTCTCCCTTTCCATAATTCCCCTTAAAAATTGCTGCGTCCAAATCTATGCCCCTTTAGTTAATTTGGCTATAACTATTTCTTTTCTTTTCTTGGACTCTGCTGTTCAGGGGTTAAAAAGCAATGGACCCCATTTTTCAAACCAGTGAGTTTAAATCATGCCTGTAAAGTGTTTTCTGAATATTTTATCCTTGGAAAACAAACAACAATGCTCTTTAGGTGTACTTTAATGTCATTATTCTAAAGTCTAACTTCCACCACTTAAAAGAAAAACTTTTCAGTAAACAGAAAGGTAAAAAAAAATAAAATAAATATCTTTCCTTTTTTATGATCTTTGGGAACATATTTTAATTCATTCTAAATTGGATACACCCAAGTCTTAGAAATGCAAACTCCTGAGATCACAAGGGACACTGAGTTTTTCATGACGCTTCAAGGAAAGAAGGACTTCATAAATAAGTTTCTGGTTCTGATTCATTTTTTGCTTTTTTGAATTAATTAATGCAGTAGAAATCCCAGGCAACTGCTATTTCACTTGTGACTGAATTGAGTCCAAAGGAGAAAAATATGTAAAACATTATTTAATTAAAATATTGCATTTCTTTCTCTCCTACTTCCTCTCCTACTAGCTAAAAGTCATTCAGACTAAGAGGATGGTTTGATGTTTGTTGCTGGTGAATTGCCTTGGGCCACTTCGGTATGTTGGGAGAGAGCTGTGGTATCAGGAGCCATATTGTTCTCTGGGGTCAATCCCTTGAATATGGCTCTTAAGGCCCTGGCCTTATTTCAAAGCTGTCTTTGGCAAATTCTAAAACTCACAGGGAGAATCTGCATTTATTGGTATGCATATGGCTCTCTAGGAACACTACTGAAGATTTTTTCCTCATACACAAGGTTTTGCATTTAGCTTAGGAAATGGATAATAATGAAAATTGGAGAAGCCCATTCAATGTTAATAATTTTATTGCAATGCAGGAAACACAAAGAAAAGATTGCTTTCCTGATTCTCAGTGAAAAACATCATATTGAAAAGAAAAACTTTATTTTTTGTACCTGAGTTGTGGTCATGAAACATAAAATTTGATCATGGTAATCCCCTTCCTAAGGGCCTTTGTTATGTCACTATGACCTACAGAATACAACCCCAGTAAGAGTTGTTCCATCCCTGATTCACCCTGCTCCTATCCTCATTATTATGTATTTATTTGCTTATGCGTCTGTCTTGCCCACAAATGTGTAAGATTCTTGCATGCAACACCTAATCCTTTTTGTTTTATCACCTTTGTGCCTGGCACATAGTAGGCATAGACTGAGCTTTACTGAATGAACGAATGAATTCATAGTAACATTTTTCTCATCAAGCCAATCATTAAAGAGAAGTTAGGCACTGAGTCATAGCTTTCAAATTGAGAACTAAAAATGCAGTAAGCAATACAAATTACATATTGAGGAAAATGAAAATGAGACTATGAGACATTTCCTTATCCTTTCAATTCTACCATCAGGCACACAATTTGAGGGAAGGCAGGGGCAGGGTAAGGGGAAGAGAGAGAATTAATATTGATTAACAATCCACTGAGTACTAGGTATCTTTATCTAATTCTAAAGACCCTACAAAAATGGAAATTTTCTACACCAATTTTAAATATTTTAAAAGAAAATAGTCAGCTTTCGCCATTCCCCAATTTTTAAAGATCTAAAATTTCAATTAAGAATATTTCAATTGGAAATAACTCAGGTGCTTATCAATATAACAATGGTTCATACCTAGCAAAAAATATGTAGAAGAAAATGACATTAAAAAAGTTATAAACTGACATAGAGTTCGAAGTCACAATTTTAAATGAAAGCGGACATGTATAAAACATAAAACAATATGTATAAAATGAAAGACTGTTACATTTATGAAAAATAAACTGCATATTTTTATATAACTGTCTACTTGTATATGAGTATATATAAACAAATCTGGAAGGATACAAACAAAATTAAAAGCAGTAGTTAAGCTTGGGAATAGAATTTAGTCTGGGGGGTAGGTATTAAGGAAAAATTTTCACATTTTTTCAACAATTATTCATTCAAGAAATATATAGGGGGCCGGCGCTGTGGCGCAGCAGGTTAAAGCCCTGGCCTGAAGCACACACATCCCATATGGGCACCGGTTCTAGTCCCAGATGCTCCACTTCCACTCCAGCTCTCTACCGTGACCTGGGAAAGCAGTAGAAGATGGCCCACATCCTTGGGACCCTGCACCCACATGGGAGACCCGGAAGAAACTCCTGGCTCCTGGCTTCGGATTGGCACAGCTCCGGCCGTTGTGGCCATCTGGGAAGTGAACCAGTGGATGGAAGCCCTCTCTCTCTATCTCTCTCTCTCTGTAACTCTTTCAAGTAAATACAAAAAATCTTAAAAAAAAAAATAAATAGTAGGTGATAGTTTTAAAAAAGTGTGTAAACACTGCTGCCAAAAAAATAAGATACTATTCTATAAAAAGTATGCATTTATGTAACTACTTTTGTAATTTTAAAATAGTTTTAATTTTTAATGAAAGTATTGCCTCAAAAAGGGGAAACTAAAATAACATAAAACCCTGAAGATCCTTCAGATATAATTATTTATCTTCTTATTGTGCCAGAAAGTCATAAATCTTTAGAAGTAAATTAACTGAT
Organism: Oryctolagus cuniculus; assembly: GCF_051225735.1. Classification (NCBI taxonomy): domain Eukaryota; kingdom Metazoa; phylum Chordata; class Mammalia; order Lagomorpha; family Leporidae; genus Oryctolagus; species Oryctolagus cuniculus. The sequence continues at coordinate 49,860,900 of NC_142867.1, read as the reverse complement.
TATTATTTTTAAAACTCTTTTCTCCCTGACTCAGATTAAAGTTTGTATTCTCCAAATCTAGACTCTATGGAAAAACAAACTGATTCCTCTTGTTTCCCCTTAAATACAGTTCCCTTATCTTATACCAATTCTTCAGAGGCTTTGGGATACCTACTGAAGTCTAGTGTTCTTCTCTGAGGTAATTCCAGGCATTAACTTGCATCCTACAGATAAAAACACATTTCTTTTATGAACATGCTTGCACAATCCAGAAAATAAACCTGGCCTTCATGAAGTCCATTCTTGGCTTCACATAATAGAGGAGCATGTCCCTCATGTTGACTCACTTCCCTGTCCCAGCCAGGTAACTCAGAGAGGACATCTCTTAAAATTTAATATGGAAATAACTTGGTGTAACTCAATGTTTTAAATTTTTTTCTCTGGCTCTTGCTAGTGGCAAGGCGTTCACTACCTCCACAAGGAAGCCTGTTCCATTTTAAGACAACTATCATGGTTACAAAGTTCCTTCTGCTTGCCCAGGACTCTGGCTCCCTGTGACTTTCACCTGCTCAGTGGGCAGGGCACACACTTTCCCCTATGGGAGCACTGTAGCCATCTCAGGATTCACTTAAGACTTCTGTTTTTCAGAATAAATATGCCTGATTCTTTTAACCTCAGGGAAGCTTCTGCCGAAAGCATGAAAAACTGAATTTCTGTGCAATAGGCTGTTACTACAACTGAAACATACAAGATTTGTCTTTTATCTTAATATGCAGCAGCCTTCTTGGATAATCATTACAAATACCTCCTAGGCATTTATCTTCAAAAAAATATCCCTCCACCTGCCAGCACATGTGTATATATACAACATACACATTGCTCTCCATTTTCCTTTTATAAAAATTTTTTTAAATGGTGATCTTCCTTAGCTTGGATGCTTCTACTTTAACACAGTTTCATTTAAGCAACATTCATTTACTACAAACTATGGTATTTAATTCTTTTACACTCATACCTGTTTCTCTCTGACTGCTAAGATGGGGGTGGGGGGACAGGTAAGGACTCGACCCATTGAATTTCACCCAATAATCTTTAACTTATAATAGGCTTAGCAGTGTGTCTCTATTAACTAAATACATTTAACCATCTGTTTCATTTGTTGAAAATTGTTAACTACTTTGTATATTTACAAAATTAGAAAAAAATAAAACTTTGAAACCCAGAAAACCCATGGAGGACATCCATCTAATTCATCATAGTCCACTGAATAATGTAACTATACCCTTTGACCTAAACAATTCAGAAGGGCAAGGGTGAGTGAATATTCATCTTGCCTAGAAAAGTACACCTAGGAATTAATAATAATAACAATAATAATACAGGCTCCTGTCTCATTTGTATACCAATTTTACAAGCTATGAAACAAAAATAGTAAGAGTCCTGCTTTAACTATCTTGCAGAGTTACTGTATGAATTTTATAATATAGGTAATACATGAAGAAATTTATTTAAAAGTATGAAGTATAATAAAAATACAAGGCATAATATTATTAATAATGGCACCTTTTATGACTGCAGTTGAAACACTTACAAATCCCCTCCTTTTAACACCAAGACATTTTAATTAAATTTTCTTTTTTATCCTCTTTTTTATCTCCTTTTTCCCCTTCACCAACAAGAAAACATTTCAGCATAATCTTTTAGCCTTGGACTTTAATTACAAATGCCAGCAAAGATTTACATAGAATACAAGGTAAGTATATTCTGACATTTCATAAACCTCAGCTCTCCTCTTCGACTGACTTCATTTTCCTTTTCCTTTTTTATAACCTTTACTATATTCTCCTGGAAAAAAAATTCAAGCTCCTTAGCAATATTATAGAAACTGTCACCACTGTGAATATTTTAGTTACAGTTATCCACCTCAAAACGCTTACAAGTGGCTTTTCCCTGCAAAAGTACAAGGTATACTACCTCAATTATGGTATTTAATTCTGTGCAGTAGGCTGTTACTACAACTGAAACATACAAGATTTGTCTTTTATCTTAATATTCAACAGCCTTCTTGGATAATCATTACAAATACCTCCTAGGCATTTATCTTCAAAAAAATATCCCTCCACCTGCCAGCACATGTGTATATATACAACATACACATTGCTCTCCATTTTCCTTTTATAAAAATTTTAAATTAATTTAATTAAATTAAATTAATGAAAATTATGTCCTAAAATTTTCAGGTTTTTAGATTCAATTATTATCCCACAAGAAGATTTTAGCCAGTGGAGTTGTTCTATAAATTTATAATTTAAAAGCTCATTTCCTGCATCCAGGAATGCAGATTCCCCAAAATGAGGACACAAAAGTAAAAGATCACACACACCAAAAAAATCAAGAAACAACAATGAAGAAAAGCTGTTAACTGTTCTACAGCTGGATGACAAGAAACCAAAAGTTCCCTCCCATCTACTTCATCCTTTTTTTGCTACCATTAAGTTTCATAATTTTGGGTAAACAACATATCCAAACAAACCAACAGGTCCATTTTTATGTACTTCTCTTTCTTTTTCTCAATCTCCCTGTGTTCCTCTTTCTCATACTACATTCCTCGTTCTGATAACAACAACAAATATTTACTTGAATGCCTGTAATATGCACAACTCCGTGGGCTACAGGCTAGGGAAAACATCCAAGAACATTGGCTAGTCCTGATTGAAGGACAGAGACATTAAACAAAAATCACACTAACAAATATATAATTTAGAATTGCAATATCTGTTATGAAAAGAATGAAACAATGAGTGAGAAGTAAGATTTTTGCAGGCAGACAAGATTTGAAATGGGGACCTGATGGATAAATAGGACTCTTTCTGATGGAGAGTGGAGAGAAGTGCATTCTAGCCAAGAAAACAGCATTCCATGAAGCCTTTAGGGCAGGTAAGAACTTGAAGGGTCCAAGAAACTAAAAGTAGACCAGTATAATAACTGGATCAGAAAGAATGATGGGAGGGTGGACATTTGGCCTAGTGGTTAAAACAACACTGGGGCCACCCACATGCCAAAGTCCAAATCCTTGCTCAGCTCCTGATTCCAACCTCCTGCTGATGCACACCCTGAGAGGCAGCAAGTGATCACTCAAGTGGTTGAGTGCCTGCCATCCACATTAGAGACCTGGAATGAGTTCCAGCGACTCTGACCTGGCCTAGTCCTGGTCACTGTGGGCATTTGCATAGTAACCCTAAGGATGGGAGCTCTCCGTCTCCTGTTTCAAGAAGAAGGAAAGAGCAATGAGGAGAAAGGCAAGAGCTAAGGCTGCCAATGAAGGGGCCAGATTCCATGGGGTCAACATTTTTTATGTTAGAGAGATTTGTTTGTTTGTTTGTTTGTTTGTTTTAAGTATAATAGGAGGCCAAGAAAGGACCTTTCTTGGATCCTAAAGAAAGGTAGGTAGGTTTTTTTCCCTACTATACAATTAAACTGAGATTTAAACCTAAGTAGAAAGAAAAGTGTGGGAATAAAAAACACCAAATTCAAAAAAGTGGTTAACTCTGGCATGAAGACAGGGGGATATAAAATTGGGAAAGGTTTCAACTGAATTAATAATGTTTTTATTTCTTAATACACAAAAATTTATTATACTATATACATTTTTGTATGACTGAAAGCTTCATAATAAAGTTTTTTTAAAGAATTATTGAATGCTAAGAATCTGCTGGTTCATTCCCCACCCACCCCCCCCTTCTTTCCCAAGGATCCCATTAAATCTTCTCAGTTCTGAGAGAGACAAGGGCATAGAATTTAGGGATCTCCTTCTTTTACACCTTATTGTTCCTGGCCTTTCTTCTCTAAAATTAGATGTGAGAGGCTTTTTAATCAGCTCATCTTTTGCTCTAGCATACACTATAATCTTCATAGGTTTTTAGCCACATTGTTAATATGAGGATGAAATAAGATGAAACCTAGCAGTTAGTACACAAGAGCTCAATACATGTTAACTATCACATTTATTATTTCACATACTATAGTTCCAACTATAGGCCAAACATTAGAACTAAAAAAAAAAAAAGTTTAATGTATAGAGTTAAAATGGTGCTCAAAAATACACATTCACAAAGATATATACACATGTAACAAATATTTCAAACACTAAATTTATAGTTTCTGAAGAAGATACTTTTTTGTGCTCATTTAAGCATTAAATAACAAAATGTTAATATGAGTTATTTTTATTATCACTGAAGATACATTTTTAAAGAAAAGTTAAAAATTTACATTTGTTGATACACAACTGCAATTTAAAGGAAGTTTAATATGTTAATTAACTTCTAAGAACAATTCTCCATTGACATGATCTGTGATTACATAAAGCTTCAATAGTATTCAGTACAATCCATACTGTTTTAAAGGCTCATCTTTGTAATATCAAGTAATTCATGCAAAACTTCAATCTTATACAACTGAATGTTGACATCAAAATTTCTTCCATAGCAGGCATAACAGTCTTTGGTGGAAGAACATTATAAAATCATATCTTTCTGCTTAATTTTATTTGAACAAATAGCACAGATCCTCTCATTTCTCTTTCCTTCCAATTCACAAATATAATAAAAACTGTCTTTAGAAAGTTTTTTAAATTAAACATCACAATGAAATAACTACTGGGACCCCTAAAATACCAGAACCTGTCACAGTTTGTTATCCACAAATCTAAAAAACACCTCACTGAATCTTGATTTAAATATTACACTTTAAATTATATTCTAATACTTAAGAACCCAGAACTTGGCTCTCTTGAAAGAAAACAAAAGGCAGAGAGAAACAGGTTGTCGCTCAAGATTCTTTAGTTTATATTACTTGAGGTTTAGATCGGATTGTTTCAGTAATCATTCCTCCATGCCCACTTCCTTGTTCTTAATCACAAATCTAATCATGTAATTTTATAAATATTCAAAATTAAATATATTTATCTGCTTATGTAAATACTTTGAGTTAACGTCTGCCGATAGCCCGTATAGGGATCTCATTAACAATCACTTTTGGAACTTTTTAGATTCATTCCAGCAGCCTGTTAATTCGTATTAGACCTAATTGTTTAAATATAACAACATTTGACTTATTTTTACAAAGGATATAAAAGATTAATTCCAAGTTTTGTTTTACTTACCAAGCTCTGCCATTCCACCCCACTGCTTGAACAATATTATCAGCGCTTCAGATACTCATTCTTGCTAAGTAAAAGGATATTTCTTCTCTAGCTGGATTAATAATCAACTTTCTAGATAGTTCATTTGTAATTCTCTTCTGGTTAACCCTTAGCATTACAGCAGTCTTCTCAACACATGCTAATCAATTTATGAAAATGGAAAGGAAAGAGGAAATTTAATAATGTAGGTAACAAATGGAAAGTAAAAATGAGGGACAGTTTAGAATAGCCACAAACGAAAAATTAGCCTGATTTTTTTACACTAAAAGCTATAAATATTTGCTACATGTAACAAAAGCACTCAGGTCATAAACACTGCCAACAAGATACATGGAAAGAAACACCCAGTAGGCTTCCAGCACACCAGTCCTGAGCATAGCAGCCTATGATTATTGCTTTCTTACATGCAGATAAATACAAATCAGCCCTGAGCACAAAAGATTTTTTCCAAATGCTTCTTGTCTCAATAGTTGCTGTCACTTGGTCCCTTATCCTACAAAAAATGCCATCATAGGCCTTATATCTCTTTTCTACAAATGTGATCTATAAGTACTTGCATCAGAATAATGCTTGTAAAAAGTATACACACCTAAGCCTCTCTTCAGAAACCCTAAGCACAACAGGTGATTCTTAACTACATTTAAAATTTGAGAACAACAGCTCCAGGACCATTTCTGACCTCATATAAAAGAGGTCCTTTGGGACCCAGAATGAAATTATTTACTCATTACTAGCTTGACCTTGACCTTTTGCCTTGATTCCAATAACTAAAATTTTCCCTTGTTTTCCTTGTATGTTAGTATACTAGTCCATCTAAAGCCATGATTCCTCCATGGCCTTGGTAATTCTCCACACACACACTATCCAGAAGCTGGAATCTGTCCTTTCATGCCACTTGGTATCTATGGTCTTTAGATTTTTGTGTGCTAAATCTCTAAGTGCCACTTGAGAGGATTGTTGTTTCTGCGTTTTTAGTTTTTGTTTTAGGTTTTTGTTTCTTTGGTTGGTTGATTGGTCCATCTTATGAAACACTTTAATCTCCTATTTTATCTCTCCCTTCCACAACAGATTTTTATTGTGTCCACTGTCTACTGGTCTTTTAGTTAATATATTTTGTCTGATGTATTAACTTTCTTCCAAGGCAGTCCCCATCCTAGCAAACCCTTACCAGTCTGCTCCATATCTGCTATAATGAACAGGACTTACTTAGTCACATCCTGAGGTATGAAATGAACAACTAGCTAAAAGTCAAAACAACAGACACAGAAGCCAATGGTTTTACAAATTGCTCATGTTCTCAGTCAGACTGAAGGAAAAGATGACGACTATAGAAAATGAAGAAGAACCATGAAAAGCTAAAAGAAAATTCACTGAGAAGTAGAAGAGTAGATAAGGTAAAATTAATTTTTAAAAAAATTTAGTTCTAAATCATTTGTGGTTATTTTCATAGACTCTATTAAGAAAGGTCAAAATAAGATGATTGGAGAGAAGGTTAAAGTGACTAAAGACAGGCAAATAAACAACACACGCAGTACATGGCCTCTCTACTACTACCTAGACTTATAATCTAGACTAAGTCTCAACTTTTCATGCCTCAATTCTCCTCTGTAAAATAAATATAACAAACCATATTCTCTGTGTTTCATAGGGATTATTTTTGGGGGGAGGGGAGGTAGTGAAACAAAATCACTTTTATTGAAGAACTTTGAAATGCTAAATATCATGTAAACATAGAAGATACTACAGCTATGTAAATTGCTATTGTGTAAAAAGCTACAATTAACACTTTCACAAAGGACCTGTGGGGATTTTTTACCACTTCACATTATTTTTAAAAGAAACTATAAATTGTACCTGGTGAAAAAAGTAAAAATAGCTTGTGAAATGTCTTTACTAAAGAAGTTTCAAGAATAGGAGCAGTATCAGTTAGAGACAGACTAAGGTAAATGCATCCCAAAACACAGATAAACAATCAGATTAACCTGAGTTTGCCCAGGTCAGACCTAAACCTTGAGAGGCTTACCAGAAGGACTTCCAGATGAGGAAAGGGATCATCTGGAGGACACTGGTGACATGTCTCACCCAGAACCATCCACCTAAAGCTGGAGTTCAGATTGACTTCAAGTGGCAAAAATTCGGGTCATTTGTTACATAACATCATGAGCTAATATTTAATTTTTCTGGATAATGTGGATATATTGAAACTGAGAAAAAGTGAGACTCCTTAGAAAACTAACTGACAAGAATTGTCCACATGAAGAAAAAAAGGAGTGATACTTAACTTAAAATATACACTTCCTTCTTTTAAGTAAATAAACTCATTCAATAAATACTGTTGAGCACCTATGTGTTCAAGGTGTTGTCCAAGAATATGAGCAGCAAAAACAGTCAAAAATCCTCTGCTATCATTGAGCACTCTAATGGAAAAGATGGCCAATAAACTTAAGAGATCTACAAGTTATATATAAAAAGTTGGTAAAGGGACTAGCAGTGGTAGCATAGTAACCTGGTGAAGTTGGCATAGTAGGCTAAGCCTCCACCTGTGGAGCGAGCATCCCATATGGGCTTGGGTTCTTGTCCCAGCTGCTTCACTTCCAATCCAGCTCTCTGCTTATGGCCTGGGAAAGTAGCGGAAGACAGCCCAATTGCTTGGGCCCCTGCAACTGAGCAGGAGATCCGGAGGAAGTTCCTGACTCCTGGCTTTGGATTGAGCTCAGCTCTGGCCATTGTGACTGTTTGGGGAGTGAACCAGCAGGTGGAAGACCTTCCTCTCTCTCTTTCTTTCTTTCTCTCTCTCTCTCTCTCTCTCTCTCTAATTCTATTTCTCAAAGAAAGAAAGAAAAATCTTTTTTAAAAAAAGCTGGTAAAGACTATAGAAAAAGCATTAGAGAGATCAAGAGTGTTTGGAGGACTGCAATTTCAAACAGGATGACCTCACTAAGAAAATGGCATTTTATTTATTTATTTACTTAGACAGGTAGAGTTATAGACAGTGAGAGAAAAAGAGAAAGGTCTTCCTTCCATTGGTTCACTCCCCAAATGGCCGCTATGGCCAGCGCTGTGCCGATCCAAAGCCAGGAGCCAGGTGCTTCTTCCTGGTCTCCCATGCAGAGGCCCAAGCACTTGGGCCATCCTCCACTGCCCTCCTGGGCCACAGCAGAGAGCTGGACTGGAAGAACAACCAAGACTAGAACCCGGCGCCTATATGGGATGCCAGCACCACAGGCGGAGGATTAACCAAGCGAGCCACGGTGCCGGCCCCAGAAAATGGCATTTAAGCTAAGACTTCAGGGAGGTGATAAGGTTTTGTGAAGTATTAAAATCAAGAAGAAATTTTTAATCAATTAAAAAATTTTACCACTTTAATAATAAACAGAAGATATTCTTATAGATTAACTTTTGTATTATAATAATGGAAAGTTACACATCAAAAATTTTATGGTAAAAAAAACTGTGGTCATCCATATGATGATATATGATGTACTAATCTAAAATTTTCTCAAAGACAATTAAGATAGAAAAATGCAATAAAATGACTTTTTAAATATAAAATTGTACCTACAGAACGGCCAAACTTTACAATTTTTCTTTCATTTACTCAACAACTATTTTTTGAGTACCTACTATGAGCCAGGCACTGTTCTGGACATCAGAGAGGAGGCAGTAAACAAGTTAGACATGTTCTTTCATCTCATATATACACACAGATAAAAGACTAAAATATATCAAAATGTTACTAGGGAGTAAATTTATTAGTATGAAGTAATAGGGTGAAATTGTAGATTATTTCATTTTCCCCTTTATGCTGAACTATGGTCTAAAATTTCTAAATATTTTCTGAATGATTCCAAAAATAAACCATGGCACTTATATTGATCTAAATATGATGATCCATATTTGTTTGGGATATCTATGTTTGAATAAAGCACAAATTAACAGTTTTATGATATATGCCAAATATACATTGCATTTTTTTAATCATATGGCAATTCTTGTGACTCATTCATCTAAAAATTGATTAACATCAGTTTCATTTCTAAAGATATAAAAACTAAGAAACAGAACAGCTAACTAATTTGCCACATTGGAAATAAGATGTGTTTAAATTGTATATTATAATTATGTGCATGAAAGTATCTCAGTGTTTGTATCAAGAAAGGTTTCAAGACTCTGGAGCCTACGCTACTACCTTAGAGCACATCTCTCTCCACTTCTGCTGAGGGGCTTCAGGTTTTCTTGCTTTGTTTTTGACAGAATAAAACAAAAGAAATTTAAAGAAATGGAGTTTTAGTAGCTACAATAAAGCAGAACCTTACTAGATGCTGGCTTTGTTCCAATTCCCCCCAGCCACTAAAATACGGCATGTGAACTAGTCAGACATGTTCACATAATGCTGTTTCATTCTTCATTGGATTTCAGGCTTTCATATCTAAACAGTGCTGCAAATGGCAATCATTTATTTATCTCCAACTAGCTGAGTTACCTTAGGCAAGTCATTGCAACTTTCCAGTCTCACTTTTCTTATTTTTCAAACAGGAATTTGGACTAGATGATCTCAAAAGATCCTTAAAAGCTCTGAAGTTGCATGATATTTTATATCATCTATGAGGTAGCTATAATACATTAAAGGAATGTAGATTCTCAAAAGAATAAAGGCTAAGACAATAAGGATGGTTTGCTGGAAAAAGAAAACAAAGGCCCAAGATTAAAAGAGAATTTGAAAATCTTCCCAACCCCCTGGACCAAGTCCAGCTTCAGTCATACAAAGGTTGTTGTGGGACAATAGAGAAAAAAAAAATTGAAGGTTCTTAAATCATCAAAAGATGATCTTTTCTTTTCCTTAAGAAAGATAAAATGCACTTGTTCCTATTCTCCTTTTGGTTCTTAAAACACATACACCAACAATCAAAGTCACAACAAAACATTTTAGTATTGATATAGAAGGAAAATTGAAGTCACTCATTTTGCAGAAATAAAAATATTTTAGATCAAATCACCCAGAGAGGGTGATTTGGTTTTGAGAGTTTTTAAGAAATAACACTGTATTCAATCCTTTTCTATCACCTCTTCTGTATACAAAGCCCCTAGTAGCTCTTTAAATTTTCTTATGTGCATAGGAAAAATTTGTGTTGCATTGCAGCAACATCTAAACAGTTTCCTGTAAACTTTCTGTGATGGAAGTCATAGAATTTATGATAAAACCCTGTAGAGTGGCGAAACAAATTTCTTTCATATTTACCATTCATTTTATTCAGTGTGCATTTGAAGGAAAACCTTTTAAGAGCACCAATAATGTGAGAAAGCCACAACAACTGAATTTATTGTTAAGTATCACATCACTGGTCCTCCTGGGAGTTCAGAAAGCTTAAATCACATTTCCTAACACATTGGAGAGCTTCCCAGAGATGTGATGGCCCATGGAGACAAACCATCCAAAGCACACTGGAATGTAAAAGATGGTAACAAAAAATTATCACTTTGTTTAACAAAAGCAAATTGGAGTCACCCAATTATTACATTTTTCAGCAAATTACAAACTCTCACTTGCTCCATTTGTCTCTTCTCCCTCCCCCACCCCTCCTGTTTCACCTGACTAAACTGTAGGTATTTGTTCCATCACCTGACATAGGGGTTGGCTAGAAATATTAGGAAAAAAAAAAACAATCCACCATTGTTACATGAGACAACAACCTTTCATGTCCTTGAAGCTCACCATGACCTTTCATCTTTCCTATCCCCAATGGTCTCTCCTAACAACTAAAACTACACTCAGTTGGGCTGAATTCCAGATTGCCATAAAAAGAACCCTGTCCTTTCAAAACAAAACCAATTTTTACACCAAGGTGGGGGAGAAACACAAGTCCATTGTTCCCTCACAGATGGAAGTTGGAGTTACTAAGGCAACTGCTCTAATCCTCTTTTTTACCACCTTTTTCACATCACTGGCCTATCAAGTATGCTACCTTTTAACTCATAAGCTCAAAAGCTGGTAGTCTAACTGGCTGCCCTAATTAGCTACGATTTTCACACTACAGACAACATGATGAGCTAATCGAAATTTGCAAAATAATGACGTACCTCCAGCAAATATTCCTCCTCCTGAGGCCCAGTCTTAGAATAACAATAATGAGACCATTATTAGAGAAGGGCATTAAAATGCTGCACTGCTGCTAAACAGAGAACTTAATTGTTCTGGTCTTGTCCATTGAATCAACAACCTATTGTTGTGGACTTGAAAAATAAAGGACTGGAGAATGGGTGCCATGATGATTGGTCTGTGCGGCCATACCGGCACTCTGTAGAATTGTTTTCTTTTGAAACTCTTGATGGACTAGTAGTTTTGTTTAAAAGTAACATAAAAGGCGATTGTCTGGATAAAAAGTCCTATTTATTGAAATCCTTAGAAGCAGTTGCATGGATTTGTTCATGACCCCTGAGATAAAAACATAGTGACCATAATAACACCATTTGTACAGAGCCCTGTTACCACTGCCTACAGTAACATAAGATAAGAGACAGTCTTTTCTGACTACAGTAGGAAGGAAGGAAGTACTTCTGAGCAGAAAACAAGAATGATAAAAGGTCAAATACTGGATAAAGCTCATTAATCTCTGAAAGGGAGACTTTAAAAAATAATGCTAATTTAAGAATTCTATACAAGCACTACAGATTCAAGCACATGTAAAAAGGCACACAGCTTTTTCTTTTCCCACTTTTGAGCTTTTTTCCCTTTGGTGAAAGAAGATTAAAATAAAATGATTATTAAATAACTTAAGCAAGATGTCTTGGGATAACCCACAGAACGAGAAACCCGAAGATTTCCAGATAATGATTCCTATGGCTATCCCCAGTCTATAGTGCAGATAATAAAATACTGAAGTTAAAGGTTAACTAGTGTAGGATTCTTAGCAGTAGAAAAGCACTGTTTACACACTGTAAAAGTGTCTTCTATACACAGCCACAGTACATGTTTTCTGTAAAGTCAGGCAAGGATTTTAGTGTTAAATTGTGGGTGAGGGACGTACATTGTTGCTAGCCAGTACTTGGAATGGGGGTCATTTTATTTCCCACCAAATGAAATCTGCATTATATAAAAATATATTAAATTGTAAATAAGACCTCTTGCTTCATTCAGTCTGTGCTTTGCTTCATTTATCTTCATCTTGTTAGGCTAAATTAATTAACAATCTCACTGTTGCACACTTTCTCTTTTCATTACATCAAATAATGGCCTGTATATGGAGAAAGCCTTCACCGCGGGAATTCTGCAACTCTTCTGCTAAGAAGAGCTTCTCTGTGTCAATGTAGCAATGTGCATTGTATGAGCACTTATTAAAGTTACTTTTCATTGTTAACAACTAACTAAGCAACTAAATTCTTAATATTATCAATAGAAAACCATGAAGAAGAAAACATATATTATAAGTTGCAAGACATATTAAAAGAGGAAAAACAAATCCTATTGGACGTATGTTCAAAACCTGGCTTTAGTGTCAATCGCATATAAAATAAGGAGAAATACATGCAAATTCGCAAGTATGTTTTCATAATTACAACACAATCTTGCATAAAAGGACACATCCCAAGCTGTTCTACTCCTTGCTTTGGAATGTCTAACCTGTGATGAATTGGATGATTAGAATTTCATTGGTAAATCTCATCATTTTAAATCTATAAGAATGGAATGTGTTAAATTCTTTTTTAAGTTTTCTTTTCAACCTGAAACACTGTGGCATCTGGAGTTATGCAAATGGACAAAACAGTAAAGCCCTTTTTAATCTTTTCCTTGATCAACCAGTGCTTCTTTCTCCAATCACAGCTTTGTGCGTGATATCTTTCTGCTAGCATTTCTTATTTAATTAAAACAGACACTGACAGAAGGACATGGATTAGTACTGTAATGATGCATTTACTTAGATTAATCGGAGGCTCCTTTTAAAGTAATGGCTTAAACAAAGAACAAAAGGAAATTGTTATGAAACAGCCTTTTATCCCAGGCAAAGGTCGCATTATGAGGTTTTTAATTTTGTCAGCTTCTGTTATACTCTGCCTTGCTAGTGGAACATGAGAAGTGCTTTTACCCCCAATAAAGCCAGTTATTATAAAAACAGCCATTAAAGCTGCAAATTAAAATGTCTGATTTTAAAACAGGTTACTTAGCTTTCAGAATCCTCTAATTAGCATGTTGTGCATTGTTGTGAGAGAAAGAAGACTAAAATGCTAATGACCTACCGCCAGGTGACCACACTGCTGTGCAAAATAATAAGGACCTTTCCAAGTAATATGCTGAATTAACCAAGTATAGGTCCCTCATCCAACCAACACCTCTTCTAGTACAGCTCCAGATAAATGAAGGGCTCTAGGTGTTAAGATGTGTTCCATAATGCCTTTCCTCTGGCCAAAGGACTCTCAGCTAGCTACTTTTTATATAATCACTAAAAAGCAAACTTCCTCCTATCATAAAAGAAAGTAAATGAAATAGCAATGGTATATAAAGTCTAAAATTAGAATAGACAAGAGTCATTTGATTTCTAAGCACAAAGAACAAACTAAAGAGCCATGACCCTAAAAAAACTACCTCTGCCACTTATTATTCAACCTTTTCTCCCCTCTTTAGTAAAAGTAAGCTTGCAGAGTGTAAACAGAGTTAAGGTTTGAAAGCTCAATCTTTGTTCACAGCACTAATTTTTACAATGTGTTTTCTTCAAATGGCCCAAAGGGAAATTGAGTTCCCCTTTTCTGAGCCTCATTCTTACCCCCTCTGTTTTTCTGACTCATGATTACCTCTTCCTTGTCAGAAGTTGCACTTATCAAAAGATACACAATTGAGTGTTTCTTAACAAGAGGGATGCATTCTGAGAAATGGGACATTGGATGATCTCCTCATGCAAACATCATAGAATGTAGATAAATAGACTAAGTTAGCTGTGATATCACTAGGCAATACACTCTCTGGGGACCACTGTGGTACAGGCAGCCCATTGTTAACCAAACTGTCATTATGTGGCACAGGACTGTATTGCCATTTGTGTTTCCTACTATACAAACTTGACCCAAATACTTTTCCTACTTGCATTATCTGTCTTATCTTTCATTATGAACTAAATAAATGGTTCTGTGCCTTACAAAGCTAACACACCTTTCAGAGGTGGGGAACATCTTCATTGCAGAAGGCCATTTGGATATTTATAACATCATTCACAGGCCATACAAAATTATCTACTTAAAAACTAGCCCACTATATATTTATTCAATTTCTAGTCCTGCCTGCAGTTGCCTTGACAAGGCCAGACCAAATGATTTTGTGGGCCTTATATGGCCCACAGGCCCATGTTCCCCACCCCTGGGATGAATATGTACAGTAGGGTGGGAAATATCTCTAGAATTCCCCAGAGATAAAACATTTCACTTAAGTCTCACACAAGTACCACTGAGCAGCTTGCTCTAGAAATTTCTTGGAGCCAATGCAAAATAGATATTGTCGTTGTAAAAGCAGAAAATCACTCAGGATCATCACTGGTATTTTCCCAGTTGAATCTTTTGAAAAGGGGATTATCTGAGGTCACATTAATCATTTAGGGCAAAAAAAGTGCAGCAGGTTTGACTGCCCCAAAACTTAGAGGCTTAAAACAATAAGCATTTATTCAGCTCATGTGACTGCAGGTCAGCTGGTCATTTCTCTGGTTTTAGCTGAGCTTATTAATGAGTTTTGTAGTTGGTTGATACAAGATGACCTTGGTTGGGACAACTGGAATAATTCACTCTACTCTATATGTCTCATCCTCCAACAGGCTAGCCCAGGCTTGTTCTTCTACGGTGACAGGAAAGGACAAGAGTAAGAACAGAAATGTACAATTGCTTTTACAAGCCTCTACATGTGTCACATTTGCTAATACCTCATTGGCCAAAGCAAGCTTAATGATTGATCCAAGCAAGTGTCAAGGGGGTGAAGCCAAGCACCCTCTAAAAAATGGAATGGCATTGCAAAATTCCATGTCAAAAAATTAACATGAGGAAGAGTGAAGAAGAAATGATGCCTCCAAAGTAATCAGTCTCAGCAAAAAAAGTCAAAGTCATTTTGATGATTCCCAAAGTTCTTCAGCAGAAGTTTGTTTTGTTCCATTTTAACTAATGCTGACTAGATAGCTACTCAAATTGGTATCACTTTTATTTTAATAAGTGAGAAAAACTCCTAACAAATAACAACTTCATCATATTTTATCTTCATTGATTTCCAATTTTAAAATTGCAACTATCAAGCTAACCTTAAAATGGGATCTATAAAAGTCCACCATTTATTTTGATTACTGACTGGTTGTGAATTAGTTATACCTCAATAAAAGGTTTCAAAACAAACAAACAAAAAAAACCCTTCTATCCCAGAAGCCTCGTTTTCACTCACAGAAGTAGCAAAGTTTGAGGAAATACATAATGGAAGTTGGATCCAGAAATTTCTTTATCATACTGTATCTTAGGAAATGTAGAGACTTTCATTCTACAGAACACCAGGAGTCCTTTACTACAGCAGACAAAGCCGCCATAGCAGTTTTCAAAATAAAAATTTTCTAAGCCCACTCACTTCTAATATGTTTGACTACGAAAAAAGAAAGCAAAGCAAACTGTTCTGAAGGTAAGAAGGTACTCTAGAATATGATGATTAAGAAGCTGATTTTGGGCTCCACAATTTCTGTTTCTGACCATACAAAGGAAAAGATCAATAAAGTATACATAATGACTGTACCAGTTTCCCAGAGTCAATCTAACAGGGACCCTACACATAATTTTAGTGAGATACTTAGAGCCAGTTTCTAGTCTTTCCAATTACAAACACTCATCCAGCAGAAGTAGGAGTGATTACTGGGCAGAATTCCTAAAACCTGTGGCAAGGGAACTACTAACCTATAGCACTGCTCAACAATTATCCCCATGAGCAATTAAAATAACCAGCGAAGTGGGTCTCCAAAAGGAGCCTTTAGCCATTCCTTCATTTGAGCCAGCGCTGACAATGAGGGCTGCCAAAGCTGGCACTAAAACCAGAGGAACAAGAATTAAAGGCCAGCAAAGCTCAATATTGCATCCAAAGATATTAAAAAAGAAACAACATGATATGGCAAGAAACTATCTTAAAATTTATCCAATTAATGGAGAAACTTCAAAATAGCATAACAAAATCTTTTAAGTTCCTTTCACTTTTCCACATTCCTTTAAATATATTTTAATAATAATTTTGTTTTTAAAACAAAGCCCTCAATTAGGGTTTGCCTTTTATAAACAAGGGGGATAACAGGCAAGAATGCAATTTGCACTGGTTATTATAGTGTTTTCATCAATCAAATCCTCTCACCTGGTGTTTAGCAAGTATCAATATTAGAGCAGTGATCCAAAACCATGGAACACAGTGAAGTTAGTAGGTCCATATGAGAATCAAGACTAGCATTGTGCCCTCATCACCACTGAGTTCTAAACAAACAATAGGCCCATGTTCACAGAGCTGTATTAATTCTTCTCAATGGAAACAGCTTGGATTTAACTCAAAATTTCCTTTTAAACTCTCTTTACTTTGACAGAGAGAGAAAGAGAAAGAGAAACAAAGCACTTGGACATCAGAAAAGGAAAGGGGCACAGAAAACAATGGTGGAAAAGGAAAAGACCAAACCTCTTACAAACACTGTCTCTGCATAACCAGTATTTGATGTATCAGCGTCTCAAAAACCATGCTTTGCTTTAAATAGCCATATATTTAAAAGAACAGATAAGGAAAGAAGAAAGTAAGCATGCTCTTTTTTAAGAAATTGCATCACTAGTCATATTAGATACTTGAGCTAACCATAACATTTGGGTTAAACTGTTTTTTATTGGATGAAAGGAAGTGAAACCTGGATCAAATTACATTTGGGGCACACCTACTTACCCAGATTTTCTTAGATAAAATTATGACTAAAATTAGCCTGAAGGAGAGACTCAAAGGAAGAGTGCTGTCATAATGACTTAATACAAACCAATTATGGGGTTTGAAAAAGAAGCTCTTCTCTTTTGCCTTCATAAAGGATATTAAGCACATGAACAGACTAAGTAGTTAAATCTCAGACCAAGTTTAATTCCAACTTTAGTGCAAGAGCTTTCTTCCCTCTTTAGTTAATGCCTTCTCTTATAATCAATATCTTCCATAACCAATGCCTTCAATGTGTTACCCTCTTAATCTCAATTGTTATACCGCAAGTTTGCCAAAAACAGTCAAAAACAACCACCTAAAATCATGGCAGTGCTAGGACAAATACTTAAGGAGGCAACCTCCATGATTCACCGTCCCTTTCTCTATCCCTAACTTTCCCCTTACACTCACCCAACAAAAACAACACAAATCAGCTATATTAGGATGGTGTTCAAAATACTTTAAGGATAAAAATATTTTTCCTCCCAGTTAGAGCTTAAACTTAAATTGCTAATGCCTCTAGGACAGGTAAATATCTTGAGTTCCATTCACAATAAGATGTGTATGATTGTCAACTCATTTAAAAGGTTGAAACATTCTTGATTCCAAAACAAAATACACTATAAGAAAAGCATCAACTAATTTCATTTATGAACACAATTGCAAAATTCTCTTCAACGTTAACTAATTCTACAGTATAAAGGAAAACTCATTCAGAACAAGTTGGTTATATCCCATTTATGAGAAGTAGTTTAGAAAACCTGCCAATACTACCACATTCACAGATTAAAAAAGAAAAATTCTATGAACACCCAAACAGATGTAATTGATATGGAAAATAACCTACAGAGGAGTGGGTGTTGTGGTGCAGCAGGTTAAACTGCCACTTGGGACATCTCATGTGCCTGAGTTTCAGTCCTGCCTCTGCTTCCAGTCCAACTTTCTGCTAATGATCATTCCAGGATCAACCTGGGAGGTTGCAAGCGATGGCTCAAGTTAATGGGGTCCCTGAAACCCATATGGAAGTCCTGGATTGAGTTCCTGGCTCCTGATTTTGGCCTAACCAAGCCCTGGCTGTTGAGGGATTTTGGGTAGTGAATCTTGGCATGTGGAAGATCTCTAGCTCTCTCTCTCCCCCATCCTCACCACCATCACCATTCAGATAAAAGAAAAATGCTACAGAAAACTTCAGTTATTAGTAAAATGTTAGGATCCATTCCTAACAGGAATAGGGGCTTACCTTGAGGCATAGTAGCTTAAGGCACCACCTGTGATGTTGCCATCCATACCAGTGCCCATTCAAATCTTGGCTGCTCTGCTTCAGATCCAGCTCCCTGTTAATGCAACTGGGAAAGCAGCAAAGGAAGGCTCAACCACTGTCACACATGAGGGAGATGCAGATGGAGTTCCTGGCTTCTAGTTTTGGCATGGTCCAGCCCTGGCTGTTGTGATCATTTGAGGAATGAACTAGGAATGGAAGATTAATCTCTCCTCTTTCTCTCTCTCTCTGTTTCTCCCTTCATCTCTGCAACTCTGCTTTTTACATAAATAAATAGACCTTAAAAAAAAAAAAGACAGGAACAATCTCCTTCCTCACAAAAAGAAAAAAAAAAAACACAACTTCAGGCTAATTTCAGATGGCATATCTCAAGACCAAGAGGAAGACTCTAAAATAAGGCCCAAATGTACAGAAATACTGAAACCACCTGTTATCACTTTTATAAACATGTGGAATCTAAAACAATTGAACTCATAGAAGCAGAGAAATAGAGTGGAGGTGAGAAAAGGAAAGATGCCAATCAAAAAGTACAAAGTTACATTTAGGCAAGAGGAATAAACAATGAATATTTAAGATGACAAGTATGTCAATTAGCTTGATTCTATTATTTAACACTGTAGTACATATATTATAATATTCTATATATAAGCATATATAATATACATTGTATACAATTTATCAAAATATAAAATTTCAAATATAAAAATTTTTGGAACTCTTAAGTGGATTTTAAATTAGAATAAAATAAGGCCCAAATGGCAACTTTTACTCAAAGAAAGTAAGACACACCAGGGCTTCCCCAAGTGTCAATATGGGTCATGGCAAGATCTTTGTCTTTGGAAGTATTTATTACAAAACCCCAATTACTGTTACATTAAGACTTTCTTTGAAGATTCATTTATTTATTTGAAAGGCAGAGTTACAGAGGGAGAGGGAGAAACAGAGAAAGAGATCTTCCACTTGTTGATTTACTCCCCAAATAACTACAATAGCCAGGGCTGAGTGAGGCCAAAGCCAGGAGCCAAGAGCTTCATATTGGTATGAGCAAGGACTGGAAATAAGCAGTTAACAATGAAAACAGGTAATAAATTATGGAATTGGGCATGAGATTTTATCTTTTTTTTCTTTCTTGTTTTAATGTAAATGCAATAAAAATTTTTAAACCAAAATATAATTTAAAAAAGGTGTATGTGACTGTATATTAGAAAGATAAATAGACAGTGAATGACTAAAAAGAAAAGTACCAAACAGAAATGTTAAAAGAAGAGGAAAGGAGAGACCACTAGAGCAGATTCTTAGGAATTCTATCCATTTTAAATTATATTTGCTCTAGGTTGCAAATTTGGGGTCATTTAAGTGAAGGAGAAATTCTGCAAAATCACTGATAATAAAATTTCAAAATCAACTTTTGAGGAATTCTTTGCCTACAACTAAGTATATGTACCATTTTAAATGTGCTGCTGTCTGCCTGTCTGCATAGATTCTTTTATTCTTTTTTTTTTTTTTTTTTGACAGGCAGAGTTAGAGAGAGAGACAGAGACAGAGAGAAGGGTCTTCCTTCCGTTTGTTCATCCCCCAAATGGCTGCTAAGGCCAGTGCGCTGCGCCAATCAGAAGGCAGGAGCCAGGTGCTTCCTGCTGGTCTCCCATGAGCGTGCAGGGCCCAAGCACTTGGGCCATCCTCCACTGCACTCCTGGGCCACAGCAGAGAGCTGGACTGGAAGAGGAGCAACCGGGACACAGAATCCGGCGCCCCAACTGGGACTAGAACCCTGTGTGCCAGCGCCGCAGGCGAAGGATTAGCCTAGTGAGCCTCGGAGCCAGCCATGCATAGATTCTTAAAGATTAAAAGGCCTCTTCAATTGTGACTTGCTCTTAAAATGGTTCTTTTAAGAGGGCTTTACTCTCACAAACCACTTAGATCCTAAACTCTGAACATGATTATTTCCTAATGAGAATGTCCTAGATCTGATCTACAAGGATTAGGGGAAAAACTGCCAACTTAAGACCATTGCACTTGGAGAAGGCTTTGTGGGGTGATGGGTGGACCCACTGCCTGTGATACCCACATCCCATATGGAAATCAGCTCAGGTTCCACCTGCTCCGCTTCCAGTCCAGCTCCCTGCTAGTGGCCTGGGAAAGCAGCAGAAGATGGCCCAAGTGCTTGGTCCCCTGTCACCCACATGGGAGCTCCTAGGTTTGTGATGGCCCTGCTTTGGCCATTGCAGCCATCTGGGAAGTGAACCAGCAGATGGAAGATCTCTCTCTTTCTCCCCCCACCCCCTTTCTCTGTAGCTCTTTCAGATAAGTAAGCAAATCTTTAAAAAATAAATTGCATTGAAAGTTTTCCAAATAAAAAGAGCAAATTTAATTCAGAATATACATCAATATCAGGGGAGAAACTTTTTTAAGCACTAAAACCTTAGTACAAAATGGTACAGCACATGTTTAAGAGAGATGATCAAATATCAACCTAGATTTTCCATAAACATTTCAAACAATGTGAAAATTTAAAAAAGGAGATATCTTAAAAGGTTATGTAAGAAATATAAATCTGGGAGAAAAGGTACCCTAATCCACTGTTGGTGGGAATGTAAACTGGTACAGCCAGTAAGACAGTATGGAGAGGCTGGCGCTGTGGCATAGAAGGTAAAACCGCTGCCTGCAGTGCCAGCATCCCATATGGGTGCCAGTTCAAATTCAGGCTGCTCTACTTCCAATCCAGTTCTTTGATATGGCCTGGGAAAGCAGTAGAAGATGGCCCAAGTCCTTGGATCCCTACACCCATGTGGGAGGCCCAGAAGAGGCTCCTATCTCCTGGTCCTGGCTTCGGTTCGGTGTAGCTCCAATGGTCATCTTGGGAGTGAACCAGCGGATGCAAGACTTCTCTCTCTCTCTCTCTCTCTCTCTCTCTCTCTGCTTCTCTGTAACTCTATCTTTCAAATAAATAAGTAAATATTAAAAAAAAGACAGTATGGAGCTACCTCAGAAATCGAATATAGACCTATCATATAATCTAGCCATTCCACTCCTGGGAATGTACTCAAACCAAAATAAATCAGCATATGAAAGAGTTATCTGTACTCTCATATTCATTGCAGCACAATTCACAGTAGCTAAGATATGGAATCAACCCAGATGTCCATCAACTGTTGACTGGATAAAAAATTATATATATGTATATATATGGAGTATATATAGAAATAGATATAGATAGGTATAGATATGGAGTACTACTCAGTTGTAAAAAAATAAAATCCTGTCTTTTGCAACAAAATGAATGCAACTGGAAACCATTATATTTAGTGAAATAAGCCAGTCCCAAAAAGACAGATATCATATGTTTTCCCTGATCCAAGGTAACTAATAGAGTACTTAAAATGTAATGTATTGGAGTGAAATGAACATTTTGAGATTTGATGATTGTTTACAGCCCTTGTCTCTTCTGTTAGGGAACAGTGTTTCTTTTTTTCTTCATACTATTTGTTGAACTGTTATACTTAGTGTAGGGTTAACTTTATGATCATTAAGTAAACTAAAAGTAGATCTTTGTAAAAATTAATAGAGGGAATGGGAGAGGGAGGAGGAAGAAGAATGGGAGTATGGGCAGGAGGGAGGTTTGGGTGGGAAGTATCACTATGTTCCTAAACCTGTATATATGAAATACAGGAAATGTGCATAGCTTACATAGAAATTAAAAAAAGAAATATAAGTTGAAAATATTACCCCCTTTAAGAGTAATTTATCAAAATCAAGCAGTACTTATATAGCAATATTTGAATAATAAATTTTCTCCCAAATCCAGATTTTTATTCCTGGCAAACAGCAAAATTTGTACCATAACATCCATTTGTTTCCTAAACTAGTGAGAATATCTCTAATTGAAGCAAATTCATTAAAGTTGATCTTAAGTAGAATTATATACTAATGAATAGGATTAACATATTAAAATGTTACAAGCAATGGATATCTCTTCAGCATGTAGACCGATAAAGTACTCTCTCCAATTCCTGTTGAAGTTGTATATCTAACAAAAACAACAAACTGCAATATACAAGTGGATATTAAAAATATAAGCAAATATCAACATTTTTTTATTTATGAAGAAGAAAAACTATACTTTTAAACTGAGGGGAAATCCATAACTTGTTCTATTTTTACAATAACAAAAATTAAAACCGGGACTTTATCTAGCTATGTATCTCATTTGTATTTTATTCTCTGAAATAGTAATTACTTTCATGCTATGTCACTCACACTCCTGCACACTTATGGAAAGCAAAGTATAATAAATAAACTGTAAGCATTAAATGGGTCAACGGACATCAAAATATTTCTCAAGTCACATATTTATCCATCATATCAACTGCCTGCTAACTTACATAATTCTCATATTCATTGCAAACCTTTTTGCTTCTTAAGTAATTTTTTAATGTAGAAATAACTTCAATCAAAAAGATAATTTATCAGGGCCAGTGTTGTGATACAGTGAGTGAAGGTGCAGCTTTGGAGTGCCAGCTGAGTTCTAACTATTCTACTTCTGACTCGGCTCCCAGCTAATGTGCCTGGAAAAGCAACAAATGATGGCCCAAGTGCTTGGACTCCTGCCTCCACATGGAGTTCCAGGCTCCTGGCTTCAGTCTAGCTCATCCCAGACCATTGTAGCTATTTAGGGAGTGAATCAGTGAATGGAAAATCAATTTTTTTGCTCTCTCTCTCTCTCTCTCCCTCTCTCTTCCCCCTTCTGTCACTCTGCTTTTCAAATAAATAAATAAATCTTTTTTTTTTAAATGAAATTTATTGGTTCACATATCTAAAAAGTCTTGGCTTCTAAGTACCACCTAGACTTGGTACTAAAATAACCTAATTACAAGTTGGTCTGTTGTCACCTCTCCCAGGCAGGTTCCCTATTTTAAGGCCAAGATGACTATCCGAAACTCCAGGTTAGTAACCTCAGTAGGAAGATGGTGCCTCTTTCTAATTAATTACGACAAAATCCTGAGGTTTGAGTCTCATTGGTCTGGCTTAGATAACATGTTTATTTGTGAACCAATCTCTGTGACCAGGTTTATAGAGTGCCCACTCCCTGGACTTAGGTGAATAAGGGCAGCTCCACCTCAACCACATGTACCAAAAGTAAAAGAAAGGCTGTTCCCCAAACGAAAACCAAAAAGTACTGAACAGGGTAAAGAATAAACAGTATAATTTATAACAGTTTGTTTCTATTTTCCAATAATTATTATAGTGAGCTAACTTCATGGAAAAAAATTTCAAACTCTTAATTGTGATAGCAGTTGCACAGTAAATATTTCTTTGAATTGTTTCTAACAGTTCCGAATGAAGAACACAAACTATGAATCCACTAGTTCTTAAGGCAAGTGAGAACTTGGATTCTTCTTTTGATAACTGCACGTCCATTCCATCACTTCAAACACAGCTATTCCAAAATACTCTTTTTATCCTCCCCTTTGACAACTGGTAACTTTAAATTCTTAGAACTTGCCAAGACTTACAGAAGCCTATCTTCATCTACCATCTCTAGAAATTTCTACTCATGGATCCCCAAGCCCCTGCACCCACGTGGGAGACCCGAAAGAAACTCCTGGCTCCTGACTTCAGATTGGCGCAGCTCTGGCCGTTGCGGCCAATTGGGGAGTGAACCAGCAGATGGAAGACCTCTCTCTCTCTCTCCGCCTCTCCTCTCTCTGTCTAACTCTGACTTTCAAATAAATAAATAAATCTTAAAAATAAATAAATATTAAAAAAAAGTAAGGCAATATAAACTTGGTAAATTATAAAAAGGATTGGAAGTGTGGGGATTTTTGGAATTGTCCATTAGTTCACTCAATAATTTGACTGTTAACAAAAACTACTAAATAAATAGTAATAGATTAAAAATGCAATGGAGATTCAGATGCAGTGAGATCATAAAAGATTATAAGGAACTAGACATTGAAAAATGGGTAGAATTCCTACAATTAAACATAGTTGACAGAGTATTCCAAGTAGAAGAAATGGCAAGAAATATATCAGAGAAATGCAAATTGCTTCCATATAATTCAGTTCAAAAGTTTCTGGAGAATTCTGGATAAAAATATATACATACAAGCTATTTTTAATATCCTACATTTTAATATATTAAGTTATCCAAAACTAGAAGGATTTGAGAGCTATAATATATGTATACTAGAATGTGTTGGCATTCTTCATATTCACTGTATAAAGCATGGAACTCTTTCATATCTGTATCAGGCATTATATGCCAAAGATACCCAATACATATACTCACTTTTTACTATTTATAGTTAACAAATGAGTGATGAAAGATAAAATAAGCTGCTCACATATGATTGGAAGTATGTTTTAATGTTTGAAAGGCTAGACATGTAAATTACCTACTTAATTGGGCCAGTAAAATCTATAATTCCTCAACATAAAAATAACTGGGTTTCCATAAAGACCTTTGTTACCTTGTGGCCAGCAAATAAAATATACACTATGTGCACAAATATATCATGAACTGCATACACAAGCAGAATAAATGATCAGCAAATATCAATATTATTTGGCTGTCTAAATGGCATGGCATTGGGAAAAATAATAGCAAAAAGAATTTAAAAGCAAAAAAAAAATGCCTCCTGAATATATCAATTCCTGGGTTAAAAGAGTAAAGGCATGAGAAGCACTGGTGGGATTTGGGATTTTAGAGAGTCCTTTGATTTTTAAATACTCAAAGTTTAGCATATGTGACTTCAAAAGTATGTGAACACATATTTACATCAGTAGCTTAACTTTCAATAAGATCACAGAGCTTAGCCCATGAGGCATTACATACCACAGTAGTCAAATGTAGGACTGGAGACAATCCAGCTCATGTGTACTGTGGTCAGCCTGAAAAATCCACCTTCACATTTAGATCCACATGCAGATTGCTAATTCACAACCAACCTGATGTAGTATGGAAATGTATGTCCAGAGCTTCCTGCAGAGTAAAATGGCAGCTTTTCCAACTGGTCAGTATCATGCCTCCAGAATTATTTTTTAGAAAAGGAAATGTAAAACTACAGATAGGTAAAGAATATTCCAAGATGTCTCCAGTCTCTCTGGCACTATAAAAACGATTTATTCTAGGCCAGCGCTGCGGCTCAATAGGCTAATCCTCCGCCTTGCGGCACCGGCACACCGGGTTCTAGTCCTGGTTAGGGCACCGGATTCTGTCCCGGTTGCCCCTCTTCCAGGCCAGCTCTCTGCTGTGGCCAGGGAGTGCAGTGGAGGATGGCCCAAGTCCTTGGGTCCTGCACCCGCATGGGAGACCAGGAGAAGCACCTGGCTCCTTGCTTCGGATCAGCGCAATGCGCCAGCCACAGCGCACCAGCCGCGGCGGCCATTGGAGGGTGAACCAATGGCAAAGGAAGACCTTTCTCTCTGTCTCTCTCTCTCACTGTCCACTCTGCCTGTCAAAAAAAAAAAAAAAAAAAAAAAAAGATTTATTCTAAACCCAAGACAGGTTTCCAGGTATGACATTTTAGAAGATGCCACTGCCTCCCAAAATGTCAGATTTGGAAAGCTAAAGGCTACCTGACAATTCTTGGAAACAACTGATGCCAAATTTGTACCAGTTAGAAAAATCTAAAAATCTGTCCAGGTTTTTTTTTTTTTTAATTAAATACTCCTCATTTAAGCAGGTTACCAATTAATCTCAGAATCTGGGTTTTAAGAGTCCACAACACTAAATCATTCACAATAGTATCTTTCAAGAAATTCACACTTTTCTTGTCAACATTTCCTATAATTTCACTCATTCACTCAATTACTCATCCAACAAAAATTTACCAGAGAGTTTTTTGTGTTTTGTTTCCACTTTGGGAACTAGGGCATCTATGACAAAACATTCCAATAGTGTCACATAAGGCTACTATCAAGCACATTAGGTCTGAGCTAGTAATTAGACAGGCAGGGTGGAAAAAAAAAAGGAAACAGAGATACAACAGAAAAAAATATCTTTTACTTCACACTCTGAGCCACAGAATGAAGAGACAGAATCCCCTATGTAAATGTGATTTACCTTCATAACAGACCAATTCACCTACTGTAAAGCCAGACTACCTAGGAAAGTCAAAGTATTGTTTTGCTTGAAGAGAGGAAATGAGCTGCTTTTGCTCAGAAGGAACTAAGCAATAACATAAAAAACTGAGAAGTCCAATTGTGATTTTAAAAAAATCCACATGTTGGCACTTTGAGGCTAACCATGACTATCTAATGAGCAAGAAAGATAATGGTAAAATATTTACTTTGGGTTCTGTCCAGACTATAACTGAATTGCCTCCAAGTCATCTGCACTCCTGGCCAATCCTATCAGTGGATGGCATATTGTGTCTTCCAGCTGAAAGGCTCAGACCCAGGGTTAGAATGTGACTAATTCAGCAAAAATCCACAATTTCTATTGAGGTAGCAGAAGTAAAAAGGTCAGGAAGTTCCTTGACAGGCAATCACAAAGCCCTACCCTCAAACATTCCCCCAATCCCAATAGTCACCAGCCAGTTTAGGCTTCTGCCTTACAGATGCTGCCACAGGAATTCTCTTCTCCAATAGAACTTACATCTACACTAAAAACAGAGAGACATGTAATAGGGTAAGAACCAGAATGTAGTAGAGGAAAGTAAGAGAAGGGAAAGAGTTTACTACAAACTTCTAGCAACTTAATTTGAAAAATGAAATCTATTTAAAAACAGGTTTCTAATTCTCATATATTTAAAAAGTTAAATGTCCTAGGGCAGGCATTTGCCATAGTGTTTAAGATGAGACTGGATGCTTGGGTTCAAGTTCCATTCCCACTTTGAATTGCAGCTTCCTGATGGTGTGTCCCCTCAGAAGCAGCGATGAGTCAAATACTTGGACCCTGACACTGACATGGGAGAACCAGATTGAGTTCCTGGCTCCTGGCCTCAGCCTAGCACAGCCCTGGCTGTTGCAGGCATTGGGTAAGAGAAGCAGTAGACAATTGTCTCTCTCTTGCTCTCGCTCTCTGCCTTTCATATCAAAGTTTTTTAAAAGGTTAAATATTTCTACTTTTAAAATTCAAACATATACCACTAACATGTAAAAATATACCCATTAAATAAATAAATGAATAAACTGCCAACAAATTGAAATTGTATTCAATTTCTTCATGCAAAGTGACTTCCACTTTTAACTGTTTTGGTGTATAATTTCAAAGTTTTCTGGTCATTATAAATTATTTTTCTTTGTTGATTCTTTTTTTTTTTATTTGAGAGATAGCATTAAATAGTGAGAGAGAGACAGAGAGACAGAGAGAAAGGTCTTCCTTCCATTGGTTCACCCCCCAAATGGCCACTACAGCCGGAGCTGTGCCAATCCAAAGCCAGGAGCCAGGTGCTTCCTCCTGGTCTCCCATGCAGGTGCAGAGGCCCAAGCACTTGGGCCACCCTCCACTGCCTTCCCAGGCCACAGCAGAGAGCTGGACCAGAAGAGGAGCAACCGGGACTAGAACCGGCGCCCATATGGGATGCTGGAGCCACAGATGGAAGATTAACCAAGTGAGCCACAGCACTGGTTCTTTGTTGATTCTTTAACCAGCACTCTCACTAGGTAAAACATCTTGAAAGTTAATTTAAATAAACTATAACACTCCTGATATCACAACTTAAAAAGTATGAGAAAATTACCCAAAACGTGCATTTCCTGGATAACTAATACAGGTGGTCTTTGCACATTATTACATGCTTATGAGTGCTGAGAGTCTTCCATTTGTTACATTATAGTCATAGACATCAGAAATGCATTTTGCCTTTCCTTTGCACTACCATATCCTGGTAACACTACGAAATTGATACATAGAAGGTAGCAATCATACCAATGAGAACAGAAAACTTGCTCTCAAACATTCATGAAGAAGAAAGCACTCCTCTACCTTCTTCAGATAAAAATTAATAAAAGAAATAATTTTAAACTAGTGATGTATTTATCATTAGTTCATTTTCTTCTGCTTTCTAACACTGCAAGAATCAAATATAAGAATAAGAGAAAATATTTGCAAACTATGTATCTCATAAAAGATTAATATGCAGAATACATAAGGAGCTCAAGAAAGTCAATAACAACAAAACAAACAACCCAGTTAAGAAATGAGCAAAAGACACAACCGGCCTTTTTCAAAGTATAAAATAGAGATGACCCACAGACACAGGAAAAAATGCTCAGGATCATTGGTTATCGGAGAAATCCAAATGAAAAACCACAATGAGGTTTCACCTCACCCCAGTTAGAATGGCTATCGCCCAAAAATCAAAAAATAACAAATGCTAGTGAGGGTGTGGAGACAAAGGTACTCCATTACACTGTTGTGGGAATGTAAACAAGTAAAATCATTATGGAAGACAGTATGGAGATTCCTCAGAAATCTGAAAGTTGATCTACTAAATGACACAGCCATCCAACTCCTGGAATAAACCCAGAGGAAATGACATCAGCATATAGAAGAGTTATCTGTACCCCCATGTTTACAGCAACTCATTTCACAATAGCTAAGATAAAGAATCATCTCAGATGCCTATCAACTGATGACTGGATAAAGAAAATGTGATACACACACACACACACACACACACACACACACACGAAGAAATACTACTCAGCCATAGAAAAGAATGAAATCCTGTCTTTTGCAATAAAATAGATGAAAATGGAGACCATTATGCTAGTGAAATAAGTCAGATCCAAAAAGACAAATATCATGTTTTCTCTGATTTTTGGTAGCTAATGTACAGTGTACCAAAAAACAAACCCTGAATGTATGAGTGAAACTGAAATATTTAGATTTGATTATTATTTATAGCCCTTGGCTATATTCCTCTGGAACAGTGATATTCCTCTGGAACAGTGATCTTAACTTTTTACTTGTTGAATACTATATTTAGTGGAGTATTAAGCCTGTGATTGGGTCTGGTGCTGTGGCAATACCATAATAGGTTAAGCCCCACCTGCAGTACTGGCATCCCATATGGGCATCAGTTCAAGTCCCATTTCCAGTCCAGCTCCCTGATAATGGCCTGGAAAGGCAGTGAAAGATGGCCCAGGTGCTTTGCATCCATGTGGGAGACCCTGAAGAAGCTCCTGGCTCTGGCCATTGTGGCCATTTGGGGAGTGAACCAGTGGATGGAAAATCTCTCTCCATCTCTCCCTCTCTCTGTATGTAACTCTGCCTCTCAAATAAAAAAAAATAGATCTTTAAAGATATTTTTAAAAGAGATTTTAAAAAGCCCGTGATTATAAAGTAAATTGAAGGTATGCTATTGCAAAATTTAAAAAAGGGGGGGGGGAGGAACAAAGAGGAAGGGAGGAAGGGAAATATCCTTAAGTTCCTAGAATCATGTCTTTGAAATACATGAAATCTGTTCTCTTTATATAAATAAAAACACCTTTTTAAAATTTTAAAAAAGACTCAAGTGTAGCATAGGATCCAAATGCATTGTGAGATATTGGAGAATTTAAAATCAATACTTTTTATTTTGAGAACATGGAACCAACTACACAGGCAATTACAGCACTACAAGGTAACTGTCAACTTAAACACCACTGAATGTTTCTACTGTCAAGGCAGAATAGGAGTATAACAATTAGCCTTAAGAAAAGTGTATCAGGAAAAAAGAGAAGTGGGAAGAAGTGACAAATGTCTAGCCTGAGGCAGACTTCAATTTGGCAGACTTCCCCACATATTCCTAATAGTATTCAATGGACCAGATATCCTTGGCTCTCTCACCTATTACTGTGGAATTAAAAGGGAAAAATGTGGTAGACAAAAAGTGGGAGGCGTGAAGAAAATAGGGGGAGGAAGAGGACTTGGATGCCAGGCTTCAAACAGTTAAGCACAGGCACTTTCAACTAATACGGAAAGTTAAACAGAAATTTTTTACAAGCTGGCACCCGCTCACATAATGAGATGCATTGTCAGTCCTCACTAAGTGAAATATTTGTGTTGCCATGCAGCTAAACAAATGCCTTTTTTTCACTTTCACTTAAGACAGCCTCCCACTCTTATTTCTCTAAACAGTAGAGGCAGGCCTAGCTGCATAACATGGAGTCTGGGCAGCATGTTTCCTGCTGCCCCACAAAAGGAATATTTATATTAACATCCCAGATTCATTGGGAATTATAGAAACTCCATGCATTAAAGCCATGTAAAATGTCTGCTATTTTAATATCTCCACTTACCAATCAATGCAACTTGCCACAGAATGAAATAATACAGTAGTATTAAAATCACTAAACATTCAAGAGTGTGGCAACATTTTTTTCACTTCATTTGCACATTACTATTCATAATACCACGGAGATCTCCTATATAAAATATGATGAATTCACAAGTATGATTATCAAATTTATGGTGTGTGCTCACTACACCACACATTATGGTTTTGTAGCTTGTTTGCCCTCAAGTAACAAAGATTTGCATAGAGTTTAAATGAGTATGGTCTATACAAACTATAGTTAAAATATTATTACAGTTATATGCCTTTCGATATAAACTAGTGAAAAATACATATTCCTTTCTTCTTTAGGGCAATATTTTATTACAATTAAATGAAAGGCTTAGCTCTGTTATTTCTCTGAAACCAAAATTGTGACTAAAAGAGATAGAGTTCAAGAATTAGACATGAAAATCATAGAAGTTTTAAAAACAAAACCTGAAAAATTTGGAGATTAACTATATATCTTGTTTTATCTCTAAAATAAGAGCATTGTTTCTCTAAAAATCAAGAGAAAAAAACCTTCCCAAGTGCCTGACGTCTAGATAATAATGATAAAAAAAAGCTATAGTTGGATTTTTCTTGTCCTTAAACTGTTGTTTGGGACAACCTGGTATTTTTAGACCTCATTTCCAGAGCTACTCCCATATTTACCATCATCACCATGACAATAGTTGATCTCCACCTGCCTAACTCAGTATAAGGTTGCCTGTATCTCTGTTTACCTCAGAGTTCAAAATCAGAGATTATTCCAAAGAACAATTCTCTTTGAGTTTAAGAAATATTCCTACAATAAATAAAAGGGGGAAAGTGACAAAATGGATCTTCAAAATTTGTCTGAGATTTCTTAAGGTGAATCAAACTCAAAACTGATTCTACAATTCTGTTTTTAAACATTAATTGGAAAACATATTCTATCTTGAATAATGTACAACTAATTGACAGTTGTCATCAAAGTAGTTTTCTCTTCTTACTCTGACCTTTTTAAACTCTTGCTCCAGTGAAAAGTTAAACCATGCTTGAAATAAAACAAACAAGACAAGATAAAAGAATAAAGAAAACTCTCTCCAGAGTGAATATTAATTGAGGGAAAGGTCAAAAAAATGACTGAGACTATGTGTTACAATTATTAAGATTTTTTTCAAAGAAAGGTACACTTTTTTCTTGTCTAATTCTGGATTGTGTTTGCTTTCCATGAGTATTTAAAGAAAATTTTGTAAACCCTTCCAACTTGAAACAACAGCAGCAGACTACATTTTCCAAAAGGAAGTCTAAAATAAGTTAAAATGTGTATTCCTTTCCATTCTCATAAAATTTCAACATTGAAACTGACATTCAAAGATGACTAGTTTTTGTGGCAAAGGGGCATGTTCAATCCAATTCCCCAAACACATTCAAGTACATCTGGGCAGAACACTGTCTGGTCTAATGTTAACCTCCCCTAGAGACAGACAACTGGGAAAAGAAGGTGAATGAAAGTCAGGATTGTGATTCTAGAGGACTTCTCACACACTAGGTTGTTTTGTTTTTTTTTTTCAATTATTTCTTTCTGGTGTTTGAATTCCTGTATTAGATAACTAAATTGGGTGAAAAATTAATTCCATTTTGATATTGCATTTTTAAATCTCTCTAGAATATTTGAAAAGCCCATTGCTTATTAAGAGTTAATCCTCTGAGCCAATCAATGCTTAGAATACAGAATTGTTCAGTTTATCCCATACTTACATCAGAGTTATCTATCAATGGTGTTCATGAGTGGAAGAGACAAAACAACCCAAGGACATGATGTCTTTCAAGCTCAGTAGCACTTAGCAGACTCCTGGGTCTCCAAGGCCTAACAGATTTAACCAAGACTTTTCACACAATCAGGTAAAAAGGGCCAAGCTAGTCAGCAGATGTCTTATTCAGATAACAAAGAGAATATTTTAGTGACAATGTGAGAAAAAAAAAAGTAAAATTGATACAAACCATTGAACCATATCTCCCATTTGGCTCTGCAGAATTCAACCTCAAGCTTAACAGGGACATTATCCATATTCTTGAGCAAATATGAAGACAATTGTTCTTGTATAGTTATAAGTACACCAAAATAAAATATTCAGAGGAAATGAGCACATCACTGTTAAGCAAGATAACATACCTGACCTCTCTCTATAGTTTTAAGAAAAACACTTTAACTATTGATATTCCAGTCTCAAAGAAGGAAAAAATGGAACGAGAAGATCTACGCAGTGTTTTTGTACCATTTATTCTTGAATTAATTTCTGGCTAGCATCGGCATTTAGAATGTCTTCTTTCATTGCATAAGCTACAGAAAACACACAAACAAGAGACAGTTTTTAATAATCCAAATTTTTCTATTCCACATACAGCTAACTTCAACATTTGGTAATGGGACCAGTGCTGTGGTATAGAGAGTAAAGCTGCTGCCTGCAGTGCTGGCATCCCATATGGGCACTGGTTCAAGTCCTGGCTGCTCCACTTCTGGTCCAGCTCTCTGCTATGGCCTGGGAAAGCAGTACAAGATGGCCCATGTGCTTTGGCCCCTGCACCCACGTGGGAGACCTGGAGGAAGCTCCTGGCTCCTCGCTTTGGATCAGCTCAGCTCCATCCTTTGTGGCCAATTGGGGAGTGAACCAGTGGATAGAAAACCTCTCTCTCTCTCTCTGTTTCTCTGTGCCTCTCCTTCTTCCTTTATGTAACTCCGACTTTCAAACAAATAGATAAATCTTTTAAAAACAAACAAAAAAAATTGGTAAAGAAATTCCAGGTACTGTGTGTGACCCTTCTTAATTGACAGTTACCTAAACTAAATGTGTTCATAATGAGACAACACAATGATAGAGAGAACCTACTAATACAAAAGAAACCAAGCTGAAGTGTAGTTTTGATTTGGAATCAAGGACAATATGACCATTCTTATTCTTTTCAAAGATCAAGTTTAAAGAAAAAATAACAATTTTAAGCTATCTTCAGCCACATTTCAACTTTTTTTTTTTTTTAAAAAAAGCTGTGATTGAAGAAAGTTTTCAAAGGCACTACTAAGCACTGGAATAGGAGTTAGAGTCAGTTTAGACATTGCCCGACTTACTTTCCAACCATCTGTATCAAATATGCTTCATTAACACAGAACCATATGGAAAACAAGCTAGCAATTAACACAGCTTCTGCACATGCCTCTAATACAGTAGATTCAAACTTCCAGTGAAACTGACTAAACTACTTCCATGCTGCTGCTACACAGCAGCTGGCAGCAGTCCCTGGACTTGACTCATCCACCACACTGTCATTTCAAGTTATCGTTGGGTTATTAAAATTGGACATATGAAAAAAAGTCTTTTATCACTTTCCTTATGATTGGTATCAGTCATTAAACAAACTCTGGTACACTGAAATAATTAGCATCTCAGATGACAACTAAGAGCTATATGATACAAGGAAAATACATCCACTTTTAATACGTCACATTAATGGCTTTTACATTTGGCAGTTCGTGTGGACATAAGCTGTTACAATTAGTTCTATTGACACACAGACCTATTTTAGACCTCACGAACTTTAATAATCTGGGTAAATGATTGACATAAAATAGTTTCATGATTTTTATTATCAAAAAACATCAGACTGAGCCGGCGCCGTGGCTCAATAGGCTAATCCTCCACCTTGCGGCGCCGGCACACCGGGTTCTAGTCCCGGTTGGGGCGCCGGATTCTGTCCCGGCTGCCCCTCTTCCAGGCCAGCTCTCTGCTGTGGCCAGGGAGTGCAGTGGAGGATGGCCCAGGTGCTTGGGCCCTGCACCCCATGGGAGACCAGGAAAAGCACCTGGATCCTGGCTCCTGCAATCGGATCAGCGCAGTGCGCCGGCTGCAGCGGCGGCCATTGGAGGGTGAACCAACGGCAAAGGAAGACCTTTCTCTCTCTGTCTCTCTCTCTCACTGTCCACTCTGCCTGTCAAAAAAAAAAAAAAAAAAAAAAAAAAAAGATTTATTTACAAAAAAAAAAAACATCAGACTACAGATAGGACACCCTGTCAGGCACTAGTGAAACAAAAAATAAGACATAATTCTGGTCCTTGGTGGCTTTAAAATCTATGTGGGGAGATTAAATATATGTAGAAAAGGAACTGGATGACAATAAAAGGAATTTTAAAAATTGTTAAGAGTCACTTCTCATTCCTTTCTCTTCTATCCATGCTGGCTATATACCTTTGTACAGTTTATTCACTGTACTAAGGTGCTCAGCTGATGGATCAATTCAGTCAGCACTCTGCTCTCTAAGTAAAACAGGTTTCCTCACACAGGGCATAACCATCTAAGGAAAATGCACATAGCAGGAAAGATTTTGGTAACTCACCAAGACATGATACCAGAGGAGGCTATACCTAACCCCACAAAAATTTTTTTTAATTTATATATTCATAATATATACTGTTTTCTGCTACTACCATTCAGTTCAAGCAATCATCATTTCTCATTTAACACTTTTTTTTTTTTTTTTTTTTTTGACAGGCAGAGTGGACAGTGAGAGAGAGACAGAGAGAAAGGTCTTCCTTTGCCGTTGGTTCACCCTCCAATGGCCGCCGCTGCAGCCGGCGCACCGCGCTGATCCGATGGCAGGAGCCAGGATCCAGGTGCTTTTCCTGGTCTCCCATGGGGTGCAGGGCCCAAGCACCTGGGCCATCCTCCACTGCACTCCCTGGCCATAGCAGAGAGCTGGCCTGGAAGAGGGGCAACCGGGATAGAATCCGGCGCCCCAACCGGGACTAGAACCCGGTGTGCCGGCGCCGCAAAGTGGAGGATTAGCCTATTGAGCCACGGCGCCGGCCATCATTTAACACTTTGTATTAGCCTCCTAGCTGATGTCACATTCACATATAGTTTTCTAGAGTCTTTTCTTCTTATACATAGTGATTCTCCTAAAAATGTAAAATATATGATTTTGCTTCTCTCTCCAACTCTCCAATGGCTTCTCTTCTCATCTCACTTAGAATAAAAGCCAAGGGCTGGCTCTGTGATGAGGCAGCTTAATGTCCTGGTCTGAGGCGCCAGCATCCCATATGAGTGCCAGTTCAAGACCCAGCTGCTCCACTTCCAATCCAGCTCTCTGCTATGGCCTGGGAAAGCAGTAGAAGACGGCCCAAGTCCTTGGGACCCTGTGCCCATGTGGGAGACCCAGAGGAAGCTCCTGGCTCCTGGCTTCAGATCGGCGTATCTCCGACAGTTGTGGCCAACTGGGGAGTGAACCATCGAGTGGAGGACCTCTCTCTCTCTCTTTCTCTTTCTCTCTTTCTCTCTCTCTCTCTCTCTCTCTCTCTCTCTGCCTCTCCTCTGTGTAACTCTTTCAAATAAATAAATAAATCTTAAAAAAAAAAAAAAAGAATAAAAGCCAGAATCTTCATCTTGGTCTTGAGGACACTACTTGATTTGGCCTCTTTAAGATTATCCCCAGCTGGCCGGCACCGCAGCTCACTAGGCTAATCCTCCGCCTTGCGGGGCCGGCACACCAGGTTCTAGTCCTGGTCGGGGTGCCGGATTCTGTCCCGGTTGCCCCTCTTCCAGGCCAGCTCTCTGCTGTGGCCAGGGAGTGCAGTGGAGGATGGCCCCTGGCTCCTGCCATCGGATCAGCGCGGTGCACCAGCGGCAGCGCACCAGCAAAAGGAAGACCTTTCTCTCTGTCTCTCTCTCACTGTCCACTCTGCCTGTCAAAAAAAAAAAAAAAAAAAAAAAGATTATCCCCAGCTTCCCTTTTACTCACTTAATTATTCACATTATTGGTACTAACTTTTCCTTGAAAAGCCAATCATCTCCCACTTCAAGGACTTGCTACACTATTTTCCCTTTGCCTGAAAGCTCTTCCCCCGGTAATCTGCAGTTTTCTCTCACTTCTTTCCAGTTTTTGATCAAATGTTTCCATATCAGAGAAGTCTTCTCTGACGACCCTATGTGACACTGTGTCCCCATCACTCTCAATAGATATTTATTGAATAAATAGATGAATGAACACAAACGACTTGAAAATAAGATCATTGTGAGCAGTTATGTTTGTCTGCTTTGTAATACATTGGAATATATTCCCAGCACATAAGATAGTGCTTTACATGTAATGAACACTAACTAAATAAATATTTGATGGAGAACTGAATGAGCACTGCATTGATACATCATCAAAGAGGAGTCAACACATTTCTAAAGTTTCAAGTCTGGTTGACTCAATGCTGGTATTACCTTCAACACTACAAAAAAGATACTGATTCAGTGGAAGGAGATCGTGAACTCAGCCAGATTGAAATGACAATAGGAAATAGGTACAAATGTACTTAAATAGGCAGAAATAAAGCTCAGAACAGAGCTGAAAAAGTAGATGTGCAATCCATTCATGTAGAGTTAAATGGCATTAGAACAAATCAGACCTCCAGGGAAGGAAAAATTTTGAATTCATCAAAAAAAAAAAAAAGCTAAAAAGAAACATTCACTAAAAACTTGTTCATACCTTCTGCGTGTTAAGTACTGTGCTGAGCATGGTATACTTCAACTGCCACAAACATTGAGAAGAACAAAGGCTGAGGAAAAGACATTAATTATGGAATTAAGCAATTTCTAGTCATCTTGAAGGCACTATATTCAATAAAGGTTTCAAAAATCAAACGGAAGCAAGATTCCAATAGATTGAGGAGTAAGGAGATGAATAGAGAAAATAAAGATTACTCTTTCAAGAGATTTTGACAGTAAAAGGAAGAAAGACATAAAGATATTTTAAGGGTCAGCAAAGTTAAGAAAAAACATTTTGGCCAGCTCACTAGGCTAATCCTCCGCCAGCGGCGCCGGCACTCCAGGTTCTAGTCCCGGTCAGGGCACCGAATTCTGTCCCAGTTGCTCCTCTTCCAGTCCAGCTCTCTGCTGTGGCCCAGGAAGGCAGTAGAGGATGGCCCAAGTGTTTGGACCCTGCACCCACAGGGGAGACCAGGAGGAAGCACCTGGCTCCTGGCTTCAGATCAGCGCAGTGTGCCGGCCATAGTGGCCATTTGTGGGGTGAACCAACGGAGGGAAGACCCTTCTCTCTGTCTCTCTCTCTCACTAACTCTGCCTGTCAAAAAAAAAAAAAAAAAGAAAGAAAGAAAGAAACAAACAAACAAAGAAACAAAGAAGGAAAAGAAAAATAAGAAAAAACATTTTAAGAAGAGATCTGAATTTTTTGCACACATATGTTGTAATATTAACATCTGCATTTCTCTGGTGTTTTCTAGCTTCTAAAGTGTATTCACATACACTACTACAATAAACTCAGTACAAACTTGCAAGGTTACAGGACAAAAGATATTTGAAGATAAGAAATTAATACTCAAAGAAGTCCAATAACTTACTCAAGATTCCAAAGCCCAAAAGCAGTAAAAAAGGAATTAGAACCTGAATATCCAACACTATGAAAAAGAAGGGAGAGAATTCCCTCTGGAGAGAATGGAAATTAAAACTTCACATTCTTTCTCTGGGACAAAAAAGGACAAAGACAAGCAGGTTGAAATGGAAAAAGAACATGAGCCAGCGTGAGAGAGGAAGAACCAAAGACTAAGGCCAAAATCTCAGGAGTGAGATACACAAAGTTCCATTGCAGAGAGAAATATCTATGGATACACAGCTGTAAAGTTACACACTTGAACTATCAACTCAGAATCCAGAGGTCAAAACATATTGTCTCTCGCAGGTCATATTGCAATGGGGACAAATTATTTGAGAATATCTGATAAGAAAAGGGTTTGAAGGAGGGAACATGGTGAGGCAAAGAGTTAAAAGTGAACCAAGAGAGCCTGTGCTGTGGCTTAGCTGGTAAAACCCCCACCTATTTTACATTTATTGTTAGTATGAGGCTATTAATTTTTTTCTATTTTTTAAGATTTATTTATTTATTTGAGAGGCAGAATTATAGACAGAAAGAGGCAGAGACATAGAGAGAGGTCTTCCATCCCCTGGTTCACTCCCCAGATGGCCACAATGGCCAGTGCTGAGCCCATCTGAAGTCAGTAGCCAGGAACTTCTTCTGGGTCTCATACGTAGATGCAGGGGCCCAAGTGCTTTCCCGGGCCATTAGTACAGAGCTGAATTGGTAGTGGAGCAGCCAGGACTTGAAACAGCGCCCATATGAGATGCTAGTCCACAGGTGGAGGCTTAATCTACACACCACAGCACCGGCCCCAATAAACAGATCTTAAAAAAAAATAAAAAGTGAATCGAGGAAAAAACTGTGTTGCCCATATTGACTTTTACCTGGATTATTGCAAAAATAACCTGCTACGGTCTGAATATTTATGTCCCTCCAAAAACGCATATGTTGAAATCTTTATCTTCAGCATGAGTGTATTGGAAGATGATTTCTTTGGAGGTGATTAGGTCACTGGGGCAGAGCATTCATGAGTGGAATTAGTACCTTTAAATGAGGCCCAAAAGAGACCCCTCACAGCTTATTTATTTTATTTGAAATTCAGAGTTCCAGAGAGAGAGAGGGAGAGACAGAGAAGAGAGAGGGAGAGACAGTAAAATCTTCCACCCGCTGGTTCACTCCAAATGGCCAGAGCTGGGCTAATCCTAAACCAGAGCCAGGATCTTAGTTTCTTCTGGGTCTCCCACATGGGTGCAGGAGCTCAAGGATTTGGGTCATCTTCTTTCCCAGGGATATTAGTAAGGAGCTGGATCGGAAGCAGAGCAGCTGGGACTCGAACTAGTGCTTATAGGGGATGCCGGCATCACAGGTGGCAGTTTTACCAGATATGCCACAGCACCAGCCCATTGCTCCTTCTGACCTAGCTTCCCATTAATGGCCTGGGAAGAACAGTGAAACATGGCCCAAATACTTGGATCCCTGCACTCACATGAGAGACATGAATGAAGCTCCTGGCTCCTGGCTCCTGGCTCCTGACTCCTGGCTCCTGGCCTTGACCTGGCCCAGCGCTGGCCATTGTAGCCATCTGAGGAGTGAACCAGTGGGTAGAAGATCTCTCTCTCTCTCTCTCCCTCTTTCCCTCTTCTCCCTCTCCCTCCCCCCTCCCTCTCCCTTTTCCTTTCTCTCTGTAAACTAGATGAGGAAAAGAAACACAAGGAAGAGCCAAATGGAACAGGAGGTTATAAAAAGAAAAAAAGAAAAAGAATGCACCTTTAATAACTATGAAGCACATTAATGCTAATTGTAATTGGTAGCTAAATTTTACTGAACCTCTTAGTGTTTTAATTGTTCCATATGGCTCAAATTTGATGTGAAGCATTCTTCATAGACAACTTTCCCAGTTTCTTATATTTTATTGAGTTATATAAATATTTTCTTCATTTCTGACATTTTTACTATTAAAAATACTAATGGTCACATCCAATAGACATTACCAAGTATTACCCACGTTATGGTAGTCATTAAGCTCTCCACAGCAAACAAGGGAAGCATCAGAAAGAAAAGGGAAAATAGAACCGTATTATACTTAAAAACAACGAAATATGCTTTTTTGGGAATTTTCCCCAGAAGTGTGCTTGGCAAGCCAATCACCATCAAGTCTTACTGATCATACTTTCTCTATATACAACTGGCATTCTTATCATGCAGCTACAGGTCACCTCTTTCACTTGTCTTCCTTCCATTCTTACCAACTCAAAAATAAAGTTAGCTTGGTTGAGATGAAAAAGAATAGCAATACTTAGCATCACTTCATTAGTGACAGTATCTGGGCTCCTCCCACTGACCCAAG
Source organism: Oryctolagus cuniculus (assembly GCF_051225735.1). Lineage (NCBI taxonomy): Eukaryota > Metazoa > Chordata > Mammalia > Lagomorpha > Leporidae > Oryctolagus > Oryctolagus cuniculus. The sequence continues at coordinate 49,820,520 of NC_142867.1, read as the reverse complement.
AACCATGAAAAGACATCAGCAACATTTTAAAAACTTTTTAAGATAGTTAAGAATTCCATTTCTTAATTCAAGGTATAGCCAATTTAATTATAGTCAAAAGCAAATTCGTGGAATTGCATCTCTTTAAATCAAAGGATTCAAAAGCAATTTATGAATGATATTGAAATATTGTACAAATTAGCCATTTATACACTATCACTCTTAAGAATTTAAAATGTAAAACAAATACATGTAAAAGGTTAGTTTTCAATACCAGAATTATTTTTATGTATTTCATGCTACAAACTGCCTTAATCAGAAACCCAAGTTTATATTATTTTTTAAAATCTCAGAGTTTTACCAATTATTTTTCTAACACAGTGGTTCTCAACATCGTAGGAATTGGAACATCCAAAGAATCTAGAGATTCTAACTGAAAACTGAACAAGGTTGAATGGGAAATCAAGAATTGCATTTTAACTATTGTACTTAGTGAAATAAGCCAGTCCCCAAAGGACAGATATATGTTTTCTCTGATCTGATGTAACTAATAGAGTACCTGACATGCAATGTATAGGAGTGAACTGGACATTTTGAGATTTGATGATTTGTTTTACAGCCCTTGTCTCTTCCATTGAGGAACAGTGTTTTTTTTTTCTTCATATTACTTGTTGAACTCTTTTACTTAGTGTAAGGTTAACTTTATTTTCATTAAGTAAACTGAATATAGATCTTTGTAAAAACAAAAAGTGGGAATGGGAGAGGGAGGAGGAAGAAGGGTTGGAGCAGGGGCATGAGGGAGAGCAAAGTGGGAGGAAGTATCACTATGTTCCTAAACCTGTATATATTGAATACATGAAACTTGTATAACTTCAATGAAATTTAAAAAAAGAATCTGCATTTTTTAATAAGCACCCAAATTCAGTCATTTATCCATTTAATTTAGTTAGTGGTGCTCAAATCATACTAGCAGTACTTTAAAAAGTTCATGGAAATGTTTAGTATGAAAAAACTATGAATGAACTTAAAAAAATTTTAACCAAAATAAACTTATCTTTTTAATTCCATTTTTAATGAACTTTTAAAAATGTACTTACTTATGAAAGGCAAAGTGACAGAGAGAGAAGAGAGACCCATCTTCCATCTGCTAGCTCACTCTCCTAAATGTCTGCAACAGCTAGGGCTGAGCCAAGCCAAAGTCAGGAACCCAGAACTCCATCCAGGTCTCCCACATGGATGGCAGGGACTCAAGTACTTGAACCATCATCTGCTGCCTCCCAGGCACACTAGCAAGAAACTGGATTGGAAGCAGAGGTGGAACTCCAATCCAGGCACTCTGATATAGGATGCAGGCATCTCAAGTAGCAGCTTAACTCACTATGCCACAATGCCCCCACCCCCACCCCTTCATGAACTTAATGAAGTATCCTTGTACTTGTAAAAATGCTGATCTAGAAAGCCCCAGTGGTAGCAATTTTCTACCAATTCTTGACAAACACTCTGATTCCAGTACATTTCATTTTATATCTATGATTCAAATATTAAAACCATTTATTTCATAACTATTCTGTGAGGGCCTACTGTGTACCCAGATATCTGCTAATATTAAAAGGCTTATAAGGCTACGTGATTTCTGAGTCAGGATTCAAAAATGATCCATCAAGGCCTTAAAAGTCATTTTCAGCTTTCCCTTTTTTCACACATATATCATACTAACACAAGATATTAATAATAGGAAAATCTGGGTGTGGTTAACTTTTGTGACAAATATACTAATATAAGATGTTAACAACAGGGGAAGTTGGGTAACTTTTTTTTACTATGTAATTCTTGATTTGTAAAATTATAACTATTCTGAAATTAAAAGCTAAAAAAATAATTCTCTCTATATAGAAACATTGAAACTGGTTAAATGGTCAGAACCAGACTAACCAAAACTTTTCAGTTAACTGATTTCACAGAAATGACTAAGAGAGTTGTTTTCACCCCTTTTCCACCAGAAAATGTTAACAAAAGTAAATAGTTTTTTCATTAACAAAACACATCTATTCATTATTTTTCCATTCTCCACCTTTTTGAAGACAAAAAGCCCTTCAAGGTATTTTTTTAAATACAATAAACACAGACTATATTAACTGGCTTATAAGATATAACAACAACAAAAGTAATTGTGAATGCATGATATGTAAGACACTGGAAAATGGGTTCTGGCACACAGAACTCCAGGATTTATGGTCTACTTAAAGATCTTATTGGGTCAGCTATATTTGGAACATGACCTGTGCAAAAATCAACTTTCAATAAACTGATCATCCACTTCTAGTTACATGATGGGTCATTGATATATTAGTCCTATCAATAATGTCTATTCAAATAATTATCTTATTCTTCTTTTTCAATGTTTTTTGATTTCTTGATATGTGATATTTAACCTATCCCCTAACCTCAGGAAACTCATGGAAGACATTTTGCTAAATAAAGTTAAATTCATGCTATCTATTCCTTATATGTGGTGAGCATCAAATAATTGAGTGATATTAGCAGGTTAGGAAATGCTAGGTTGTGTAACAATAATTGAATATTCTGAGAAAGATAAACTATGGTTTATAAGATATGGAATGATCCTTTCCATAGTGCCTTGTATATATTTTGTACCTAATGTTCAATAGTAAACTAAAATTTAACAGTTCTCAATCATCTGCATGATAGTACAAACTCCTTAATATGACACAGAATCTTTCAAAATTTTAACCATGTATGTCCTCCTAGTCTTAGAGTCTATCACTTTCCCCCAAAACTATAAAAACAGTTTAACCACTTATTTCATGCTTTTGTTTTGCTGTGCACTATTGCCAGGTTATTTGCATAGCAATATTGTAAATAAATATTATTAATTATATTTTAAAGTAGGAAAACAGGCTAAAAATTTTACTTATAGTCATAAAGGTAATATAAAATAAAGTCAAGATTCAGTCTTCACTTACTGAATCCAAAGTACATGCCCCTATACATTAGATTTTTTAATTTGTATTTTTCCCCAGAAATCTTTTATTTAAGGTATACAACTTCATGCATTTTAGAAATACAACTTTAGGAACATAGTAATTCTCCCCACCGTACCCACCCTTCCACCCCAACTCCCACCATTCTTCCTCCTCACTCTCCTATTCCCATTCTCATTTTTTTACTAAGATCTATTTTCAATTAACTTTATACACAGATGATTAACTCTATACTAAGTAAAGAGTTCAACAAATACTATGAAAAAAAAATGTTCCACAACAGTTTTTTTTATTTCTCTTGATTTCTTCTATGATCCACTGTTCATTTAGGATCATGTTGTTCAGTCTCCATGTGTTTGCATATGTTCTAGATATTCTTGAGTTGTTGATTTTCAGCTTCATTCCACTGTGGTCAGAGAAGATGCATGGTGTGATTTCAATTTTTTAAAATTTGCTGAGACTTGCTTTATGGCCTGGCCTGTGTTCTATCCTAGACAAAGTTCCATGTACTGGTGAGAAGAATGCATATTCTGCAACTATAGGATTAAAAGTACTGTAGAAATCCATTGTGTCCACTTGATCTATAGTGTCAATTAGCTATTTCCTTGCTGATTTTCTGTCTGAAAGTGGGGTATTGAAGTCCCCATTACTGTTGTTTTGGAGTCTGTCTCCCTTTAAATCCATTAACATTTTTTAAATAGCCAGGTACCTTGTAATTAGGTGCATATACATTTTTTAAAGATTTATTTATTTATTTGAAAGAGTGACACACAGAGAGAAGGAGAGGCAGAGAGAAAGAGAGAGAGAGGTCTTCCATCCACTGGTTCATTCCCCAATTGGGTGCAACGGTTGGAGCTGAGCTCATTCAAAGCCAGGAGCCAGGAGCTTCCTCCAGGTCTCCCACGTGGGTGCAGGGGCCCAAGGACCTGGGACATCCTCCACTGCTTTCCCAGGCCATAGCAGAAAGCTGGATTGGAAGTGGAGCAGCCGGGACTCAAACTGGCATTCATATGGGATTGTATACCTTTAGTTTGTGGCTTAACCTGCTACACCACAGTGCTGGCACCAATATACATTTATTACAGTCACATCTTCCTTTTGAATTGATCCCTTAATCATTGCATAGTGGCCCTGTCTCTTTTAACAGTTTTTGGGTTGAAGTCTATTTTTTCTAACATTAGGATGGCTACATCAGCTCCTTTTTGGTTTCTGTTAACATGGAATATCTTTTTTTTATCCTTTCACTTTCAGTCTGCATATATCTTTGCTGGTGAGATGTGTTTCTTGTAGGCAGCAAATAGTTTGTTTTTTTTTTTTTTTTTAATTCAGCCAGTCTGTATCTTTTAACTGGAGAGTTGAGGCCATTTACATTCAGAGGTCACTATTGCTAAGTAACGACTTGGCCCTGCTGTTTTTCAATAAATATTCCTATCATTTACTTTGGATTTCCTTTGTACTTTTACTGGCAGATCTTCTGCCTTCACCTTCTTTCATAGTGATGATCATGTTTCTGTGTTTTTGTGTGTAGCACATCCTTAAGCATCTTCTATAAGGCTGGATGAGTGCTGACAAATTCTTTCAATTTCTGTTTGCTATGGAAGGTCTTATATTTCACCTTCATTCACAAATGAGAGCTTTGCAGGGTACAGTATTCTGGGTTGACAGGTTTTTTTTTCTCTTAAGACTTGGAATATATCTCACCATCTCTCCTAGCCTGTAGGGTTTCTGATGAGAAGTCAGTTGTGAGTCTAATTGGATATCCTCTGAAAGTAATCTGGTATTCCTCTCATGCACATTTTAGAATCTTTTCATTATGTTTTACTGTGGAGAGTTTGACTACAATGTGTTGTGGTGAAGATCTTTTCTGGTCATGTCTGTTAGAGTTCTGTGTGCTCCCTGTACTTGGACATTCCTTTCTTTCTCCAAAGCAGGGAAATTTTCTGTATTTCACTAAAAAGGCCTTCTAATCTATTCTCTCTTTCCATGTCTTCAGGAACTCCTAAGATCCATATGTTGAGTCTTTTCAGAGTATCCCATAGGTCTCCAACACTATTTTTTAGTTTTCTAATTTCTTTTTCCTTTTTGTGGTCTGACTGTAAAATTTCCAGAGATCTATCTTCTAACTCGGATCTTCTTCCTTCTGTATCACTGATTCTGTTGTTAAGGCTTTCCACTGCATTTTTATTTGTTCTATTGAATTCTTCATTTCCAATATTTCATTTTGATTTATCTTAAAATCTCAATTTCATGAGAAAAATTTTCTTTCATATCATGTACAGATTTATTTAGTTTGTGGATTTGCTTCTAATTACTTCTAAGTAATCCTATGATCAATTTTTTGAATTTCATTTCTGGCATTTCTTCAATCTCTTCATTTCACATTTATTTATTTAATATTGAAGTGTTGTTGTATTCCTTTGGGGGGAGTCATGTTCTCTTTCTTATTTTTTTTCTTGAATTGCTGTGTTTAATTTTAGGCACTTGTGGAGATACTTGTTGGCCTATTTTTTTCCCCTGTGATGGCTTTTATCTGTGGACTATGCCTTTGTGGATTAGTGCAGTGTCTGCACTTTCAGTGAATACCCTGAGGTATGTGCTGGGTGTGGCCAGGGAGTTCAGTTCAGTGCTCCAGGGTGAGGGCAGTGTCCAAGGTGACTCCCAAATTGGGCATGGTAAATCTCTCTCTTTTCTTTTTTTAATCAGAAGGGAGGTTTTGTTCAGCTCTATTGGGGTAGTCTAATGCTCACCTCCTCTCCTCAGAGGAAACCAATACCTAGGCATTAGCCCCAGTGGGTACAATATTCATCTGTACTGCCACAAGAACCACACAAAGGATTTGTGCAGTCCTGGGTATGAGCACAAATCCTGCAGCGATGACCCTCCCAAAGCAATCAGGGAGCTCCAAGTGTGTGGAGCCGTCCACAGTGATTAGCCCAAGACCCATCACATCCTGAGCCTTCACATGAAGCCACAGTGTTTTCACAGTCCTAGAACACAAGCCTCCCATAGTCATGAGCACCCAGCTCCTTCAATTCTCCTAGCCAGACTTAGGCATCTCCTCTAGCCTGGTGGCCTGGTTGTGCATAGACATGAGCTAGTACAGCTGTTACATATGTCCAAATGGCACCTTTCTGCTCTCAGCTAGTTATAGGACAATGGTGCCAGGTAGTTGGGGAGAGAGAAAAACATGCCATCCTTTTTTTTCCCCTCTGGGTTGGCAGGTCTACTGTACCCTACAGGGCTCCAAGCCAGACTCATGCCAGGCTCTTCCCATAGCTTTATTGCCAGTGGCTCAGAATGCTGCAGTCTGGTCTCACCTCACTCTTCAAAGCTGGTGCTGAGACTCTCGGTTGCTGGGGTCCTGAGTTGTGCGTATCCACACCCTCCACATAGATCCACAGTGTCCCTCTTATTTGCATGGAGTTTCCTCTGCTGTTTTCTCCTAAAACTATTCCCTAGGATTGCACTCTCTCCACATTTTTTAAACTATCTTCCCGTAGACTAGAGCAGTAAGCTTCCTCATTATTCCACCATCTTGGTGCCTCTCTTCATTAGATATTAATAATCTTCAAATCCCTCTTTCCAACTATTATAAAGTAAATCATGTCTCCATATATGCCATGAGGTACAATATCTTCATACTAGTGCCCATGTTTTCCCTGCTTCTGTAAATGTTCTTTTTTAATCCTCTCCCCACAAAAAATATATTTAAGATTCAGAAACATAGTTATTAAAGTGCTTATTACATGCCTGGCATCATTCAAAGCACAGCAATATAGACTAGTGTTCAACACAAAGAAGCAGCAATTCCTAAAATTCATATGGAATCAAAAAAGACCCATAATATCCCAGGTGATCCTGAGCAAGAAAATATCAAGCTGGAGGTATCACAACACCTGACTTCAAAGCACACAACAAAGCTATAGCAATTGAAACAACATGGTACTGGCATAAAAACCAATATGTAGATCAATGAAACAGAATAGAGAGCCCAGAAATTAAGCCACATACATAAAGCCAACTGATTTTTGACAAAAGTTCTCAGACCATACAGTGGAGTAAGGATAATCATCCAACAAATGGTGTAAGCAAAACAGGATGTATAAATGTAGAAGAAAGAAATTAGAACCATACCTCTTATCATACACAAAGGTCAACTCGAGGTGGATCTAAGACCTAAATTTAAGACCTGGGACCATAAAATTGCTGGAAGAAAATGCAGAAGAAACACTCCAAGACATCGGTGTAGGGGGATGACTTCTTGAACAAGACCCCTAAAGCACAGGCAACAAAAGCAAAACTAAACAAATGGGACTATATCAAATTCAGAGATTTTGTACAGCAAAGGGAACAATCAATGGAGTGAAGAGACATCCAACAGCTACCTATCTGACAAAGGATTAATATCCTGAATACATCAGCAACTTAAAAAACTCAACAATAGGCCGGCACCGCAGCTCACTAGGCTAATCCTCTGCCTGCAGTGCCGGCACCACGGGTTCTAGTCCCGGTTGGGGTGCCGGATCCAGTCCCGGTTGCTCCTCTTCCAGGCCAGCTCTCTGCTGTGGCCTGGGAGTGCAGTGGAGGATGGCCCAAGTGCTTGGGCCCTGCACCCGCATGGAAGACCAGGAGGAAGCACCTGGCTCCTGGCTTCAGATCGGTGCAAAGCGCCAGCCGTAGTGGCCACTTGGGGGGTGAACCAACGGAAAAAGGAAGACATTTCTCTCTGTCTCCCTCTCTCTCACTGTCTAACTCTGCCTGTCAAATAAATAAATAAATACAATTTTAAAAAAAGAAAAAAAAACCTCAACAATAACGAAACAACCAATCCAGATCAGAAATGGGCAAAAGACTTCAACAGACAGTTCTCAAAAGAAGAAATACAAATGGCCAACAAATATATGAAAAAATGCTCAACAGCACTAGCTATCAGAGAAATGCAAATCCAAACCACAATGAGATATCATCTCAACCCTGTCAGAATGGTTAAAATCCAAAACAGAGTAACAAATGCTGGCGAGGACATGGACAAAAGGGAATGCTTATACAATGTTGGTGGGAATGTCAAGTGTGCAGCCACTGTGGAAATTTCTTAAAAAACTGGAAAGAGACTTTCCATATCATCCAGCAATCCCACTACTGCGTATATAATCAAAAGACATGAACACATTTTAACAAAGAGATACCTGTACCACCATGTTTATAGCAGCACTGTTCACAACAGTTGAAATTTGGAATCAGCCAAGGTGTCCATCAGATGAACAGATTAAAAAAATGTGGTATATTTACATAATGGAATATTATTCAGTGATTAAAAAAATGAAATTCTACCATTTTCAACAAAATACACACAGCTGGAGGACATAATGCTGAGTGAAATAAGAGGGACCCAGAAAGACAAATAGCACATGTTCTCCCTTATATGTGGTAGCTAAAATTTAAAAACAAACAAAAAAGAAGAAAGAAATGCCTTTGTGTATCAATGTTGTGGTAAATATAGTTTTGTGAAATTTTGTTTTATACCTTTGTCAAACCAATGGTTAAGAATGTTGTACTACCTAGTCTGACGCTGTGGCGGAGCATAAAGCTGCAGCCTGCAGTGCCTATATTTAGGGCACAGGTTCAAGTCCCAGATGCTCTACTTCCAATCCAACTCTCTGCTATGGCCTGAGAAAGCAGCAGAAGATGGCCCAAGTGCTTTGGCTCCTGCACCCACATGGGAGACCTGGAAGAAGCTCCAGGTTCCTGGCTTCAGATAGGTCCAGCTCTGGCTATTGTGGCCATCTGGGGAGTGAAACAGTGGATGGAAGACCTCTCTCTCTCTCTCTGCCTCCCTGTAACTCTGCCTTTCAAATAAATAAATATATATATTTTTTAAAATAAAAAGAATGTTGGGGGCTGGCGCTGTGGCATAGTGGGTAAAGCCACCGCCTGCAGTGTCGGCATCCCATATGGGCACCAGTTTGAGTCCTGGCTACTCCATTTCCCATCTGCACTAGCACAGGAGACCTGGGGAAGGCTCCTGGCTCCTGGCTTCAGATCGGCACAGCTCTGGCCGTTGTGGCCAACTGGGGAGTGAACCAGTAGATGGAAGACCTCTCTCTCTCTCTGCCTCACCTTCTCTCTCTGTGTAACTCTGACGTTCAAATAAATAAAAATAAATCTTTTTTAAAAACAAGAATGTTGTACTACTATAGTTGTAATGATCTGTGACTACTTTAGAATTTACTGCATATGGGCAAAATAATCATTTTTCCATTCAATTACTGTTTACAGCCATTGTCTATATCCCCCCTAAACTAGGGTCTTTTTGCTTTTTTTTGTTGTTGCTGTTAAACTTCTTTTTTAAAATTTTATTTAATTATATGTGTTTATGTTAAACTTCTTATTCAGTGTAGTATTCAACCATTTTACAGTATTATAAATTTAAAATATATTATCTCAAAAACTAAAAAAAAAAGGTGAAAGAAGGAAGGTGGGAGGGAGAAACGAGAGATACAATTCTTAGTATTGTATCTACAAACCATATTGAGTCTTAAAAACTAATTAAAAATTTAAATAAATAAAAATTTAAAAATATGCAGCCATTATGGGGCTCCCTTTCTTGGTAGTCCTAGTCTTCTAGCAGTACCTGAAATAAAATCACTGCTTTGATGAAAATTTCCTTTACATCTTTTCTTAATTAATTTATTCTGCTGCTCTCTCATTTCACTTTATATACACCTTTATTATAGTATTACATACTGCACTATAATTTTGATGTACCTATCTCCCCATGTAGACTGTGTAAATTTTTTGACAAAAAGAATCCTTTCTTATTTATATTGGTATTCCCAGCTTTTGGGAGAATACATGATTGATAAACAAATGTTCAATAAATGCTTTTGTGATGACAAAAATAGAAAACTACATCAAATATTTGTCTAGGTTACCCTATATACAGTCCATACAAATTAAAAAATAGCTCAGAAAAATACGATCATCTAATTTATAAAGTAAGTCACAGAAAACTGATAGTTTCAATTATTTAAAGGTTTATTTACATCCTAACTGGGTACTTTTTTAATTTTCAAGTTTACAATAGATGTTATATTAGACAGTAACCATCTTACAGATTTAACCAGTTGCCATAAGTATATATATTTATGCAGTCTCATAATCCAGTATTCTACATTTGAACCTTAAAGTTATTGAGAGCTCATCTGCATTGCCAATGAAATAGGTATTATTTTTTCAGTGTTCTATTGCAAAGAAAATAACTATTGATTAAAAATGAAGACACAGGAATACTAGTAATTGTGCAGGTTACAAACAATTTGCATATGTAATTTATTTCTGTTAAACCACATGATTTCAAATGTAATCACATTTAATTTCTTCTGAAGATGTTTATGGTTTTACGAACTGAAAAATTGGCCTTAGAACATTTTGTTTTTAATTGCTTGCTTTTATATATTTTGCAAATTCCAAATTCTTTAAATTGTTTTCATATAATGATATACACATAAAACACCAACTTGACGGCTAACAGTCAAAGCATGAAATCTGTATGCAAGTTTCCCTTTAAGAATGTGAAGTATGTAATAATACAGTCTGTTAGTTGTAGAGTTATAGATCTAGAAGAGCCAATGACTGCCAGCAAACTACCCAAAGCTACATAGAGGCAAGAAACAATTCATTACTAGCTTCAAAGGGAGCATGGTGGTGCTGACACCTTTATTTTGCACTTCTAACCTTCAGAACTGTGAGATAATAAACTTCTATTGTTTGAAGCCCCTCAGTGTACAGTATTTTGTTACAGCAGCTCTAGAAAAATAACACATCTATGAAAAGTCTTTGAGCAAAACTTTCAAGAAGCAGAAAAGGAATTTTTCTTCTCCATTTTCTGTGTTTTCTTACAGTTTTCTTCCTCTCGTCTCTTTCCTGATTGTTTCTGCTCTGTTTATAAACATGATTAAGTTTTCTCTATCATAAAACAAAGACCCTTCTCTCATGGTCCCATTCAGGGACTGCTCCAGTCACCTGCTTCCTTAGAAGGCTTCTTTAGAAAGTAAACTATCTTTCTGTCATTACTTCCTCACACCAAAACCCTTTGCCATCAATCTTCTGGCCTTAGTAATAAACATCTATCAACCAATGCTTCTAGAAGTCTCAGCAGTATTTGATAGTGCTGTATCAAATTAATAGTGACTGTGTTGGTCACTACCTTCTTACTGAAATTCTCTCTTCTGAGTTCCACGATTGTAAAACTTTCCTGTTTGTTTTTCTTTGATTGCCTCTTGATTGTTCTCATTGTTCCTCTTCCTCCCCTTAACCATCTTCCTTGTTCTCCACTTCCTTTTTACAGTCCCTCCTCCCTTCTTCTCTGTAAAGAGATATCATCTAACTCCATGGTTCCATCACTCCTTTGGAGAAAACTGTCAAATCTACACGTCTATCCAGAGTCATCCTTTCACACAGTGTAGCATAAGATAGACCTAATTTTAAGTCTCAGCTCTGCCACTTAACAAAATACGCAACTTTAGGCAAGGAACTTAATTTTCTCCAAGTCTAAGTTGCCTTCTGTGAAAAACAGGGTCAATAAAAATAATGTCTACTTCACAGAGTCATTTGAAGGATTAAATGAAGAAAAGCAGTCTGAGATATGAATAATTCTATGCTGTCCCATAGGAACTAATCAGTAATTGTCACTTGGATGTTACTTTAACTGTATTGGTCCAACTATATCTAAAATTCAATATGAATGAAATCATCCATCTTGCTCTGTTCCATCAATTCATGGCATCTTTTTATTAATTTTATTTATTGTTTTATGGATTTTGAATGCCAGAGAGGCAGAGAGAAAGGTAGAGAAACATTTCCCATCTCCTATTTCATTCCCCTACACACCCACACTAGACAGAGCTGGGCCAAAGTCAGAAGCCCAGAATTCAATCCAGGTCTCCCATGTTGGTGGCAGGGATCCAACCACTTGAGTCATCACATGCTGCCTCACACATTGCACATTAGCATGAAGCTGGGATGGAGAGCAGCGCTGGGACATGTACCTAGGCACCATGATACGGGATGCTGATATCCCAAGAGATAGTTTAAACACTGCACCAACACTCACCCCATTCATGGAATCTTAACTTTCTCCATGAACCAAGCATAAAGTCCAGTGAAGACTGTGGGCTTATTTAAGAAAGTAAGGGACTTTGAAATGCTCTCCACAACTATTTTTAAAATATAAAATAATATTAATCTTCTTCTATGCCATATTATAGTCATTATATAAAATCCCCATTCCCACTCACACTAGACTATAAGTTCCATTTTATATACCTTGAAGTATCCAAAGAGAACTTGTATATCGCAAGAAAGCAAAAACTAATATATATATTTATGTGAATGAAGATTCAAGTTCTAGTACCTAGGTTCACAAGCGGGGTTTAAAGATCAAATAGTCTAGTTTTTCCATCAACTTCTCTTGATGAAGACCTCCCAATCTCCTTCATAATAATAAAAGAATCAACACGTATTGGTTGAAAATCAGTATCCACTTGTACTTTACCACATAAACAGTAAGAACTAACATTCAATAAAGTTTTACTATGTGCCAGGCATTTTTCTAAGCACTTGCTATGTAAAACATTCATTTTACCACATGTAAACTATGAAATGTTACACAAATTATTTAACTTGCCTTTGCTCAGGTTCCCCACCTGGGATGTTATCTATATATGTCATTATTTATAATGATAACTACCTCAAAGAGGAATTGTTTTTATTTTCATAAGAGGCAATTCACATAAAGTGATTAGTATAGTACCTGGCATATAGTATATGACCAAAATTTCATTGTTATTACTGCAAAAATATAAGCCTGAAAAATGAATGCATATGATTTAGGAAACAAAAATATTAGTTTGCTTAATGAGTAGAGATTATAAAGGCCTTTGGAAGTATAAGTGTATCTTTATGTGCATGTGTGTATATATGTGTGTACATATACCTTTATTTGTATATGCAAAACAAATAAACTGTAAATATCTATCTTTAAACAAAATTTAACAGATATTTTAAGTTGTTTTCACCTAAGTAAAGAGTATATAGAAATAAATTTGACATATTTTATAAACATTTACTTGAAATTATAATGAGATTTTTAAAAATAAAACTAATCAAAACTGAGCCTAAACAACATTTTTCAAAGAAAGAATTTTAAAATTGGAGGATATTTACCTCTTTTCATTTATTTTGCTGGACACACTGATTGCAGCATCCTGAGATGGAAGCATATAAAAATGTTTGCAGTTTCTTTCCTAGAAAGAGAATGGAACTGGGTATATGCATAATCGCACATATGAGCAGCTTATTTTAACCTGGTCAACAACTTTTTATGGATTTTTTACTTTGAAGAATATTAGGAATATAGAAAAATCTCAATTCTTTCTTAGAACCTATAGAAGGCTCTGAAGACGATCTGGTCTAATAGAGACCAGGATCTGATCTAGCCCATGTATCTGTTCTTTGATGCTATTTCTTTTATAATTTCAGTGGGAAAAGGAGAGAAGACAAAAAAGGGCCAGGTGGGCAGTAGAGTTCCCTTCTTCACCTAGGGCACAAAAGAAAAGTCCACGACCAGGAAATCTTAAGCAACTTATATAGTCTATGGGTCTAGGAAGGGACACACTTGTTCCGCTTTACTTTCCAATACCCTCTTCTATCTCCTACCCTACTATACCACATAAATGCCTTCTGAATAACCTTCCTGAGATGAACGGTACAGAGGAGCATGTACTTAAATGGTAGGGAGTATGTTGTTATGTTTTCTCCAGTTTTCAGCCAAAAGCAGCCCACTTTTTCCATCCTCCTAATATAAGGGAAGGCTAAGACAGAGAAGTCTTAAGCATGTTCCTCCACCCCTTCTATAATCTAAACTTGATAGCAGTCCCCAGTAGATTGGCAGAATAAAATTACACATCTAGCAGCTGAATGGTCAGCAGAAAATATATAGCCAATATTAACACTATTTATCAGAATAATGATACTACCATTCCCATTTTTTCTATTTAATAAGAAAAATAAAGGAAACATAATACAGAGATACAAAAACAAAAAAAGAGAGCCTTGATTACAGCCACTCTGAACATAATCCTATTTCTTTTATTTAACTTTAATTGTATTTCTATCTCCTATTTTAAGTAGGATCTTACGCATTCATTTTTCTTGTTAATTACCAACAATAAATAGCTAATGTGTAAATGGCATTTATCAACTGCTTAATAAAACAATGGAGTTCTATCAGGGTTGACACAAATAAATGACTGACCAGATTGGAAAAATGTATATAATAGCTAGCTTCACAATAGACATTATGGATAAAGTAAGTTCTTAATTTTAACTCCTCTAAGAATGCCACATAGATCTCCCAGTTGCTCCTAACGAGTAATAGGTCACACAGGTTATATAGCCTACAGCAAAAATGGCTTAATTCTTAATCTTCCAAATTACAGCTATTTTCTTCCAGAGTTCAGATCTTGAGTTTCCTCTTCCATAAACGTTATTTAGAAACTGATTTTTCAGGGTATCATTCCCTGTATAAGAAACTGAATTTTAATAACTGAAACTTACAGCAGGAAGCAGAGTATATGGCTGTCTTTTTATGCAAGATTGTGCTAATAATTCTTACACTATGCAATTTCAGTTAAAGCTGTTAACCATAGGCTATAATTAAGTTTAATACTAAAGACCTTACTATACCTCTCTATAAAGTGTAAACACAATTTGGCATACAACTGGTGTTTCTGATGTGCCTGGATTCTCCTCCATTCATACAGTTGAACTATCCATTGCACACTTTAAGTTCCTTACATCGACACCAAGCACTGACGGAACAGGAAATATTATGCTAACATGACTATAGTATTGATGAATAAAAAAACATAACCCCAAGGCTAAGCTGCCAAATAAGTAGTGAATTAATTTCTGTAAAGTACTCCAATATTATAAAGGTGTGTTGAAAGGTGTCTGCTCATGTTTCAAATTAAACGCACTGCTGGTCAGCATTAGCACCTCAGCTTTGAACACCAGCCATTTGCCTATAACACTTCAGGGGCTAGGAAAAACGGATTTGCCGTTCACACTGGAATAATTAGAACATGTCAGGAAGAATTAATTTCCTCATTTTTCAAAAGGATACACAGAAATTACCATGTTATTATATGACAGGGTCCCTTGGAGAATTATATTAAATTTAATTTCTAGCGCAGCCCACACAACAAATTAAAGTCATAAATAAGATGGAAAGAAGCGGGACGCAGAGCATATGTTTATGGCAATGAGTGAAGCCAAGGGACCAGAAACAACTATCTTCATTTCATTTTATTTAAATCAGCCAGACACTGTGTATCTGAATGACAGCACTTGTTAATGGTGCTGAGATTATAGGCTCCTTAATTCTAGAAAACAGAAGCAGTCAGTGTCCAAAATAGTACATTTCCTACAATGCAAAAATCAGTATAAATTTACTTCCCTTTCAAGTCCATTTCTTTTTGCCCTGCAACAAGTTTAACAAAGATAAACTTATTTTTAATAATATGGTTTCTCGACTTGTGTTCTCTTTAGGCAATTTTCTTGAGTCAGAGAGAGACAGAGACAGGCAGAGAAAGAGAGAGAAGTAAAACAGAAGAGCCACCAGACTATGTGAAATTTCCAAACATGGTGTCTGTCAAGAATACAAGCTTCCTGCTCCATCCTGTAAATGTATCTACCCATTCAGAGATGAAAGACAAATCTCTTCAAAGGAAATTTTGTTTTTCACATTAAATGAGAAATATTTTTTATACTATACTACCTATCAAATTAGAGTGAAACTGCTAAGGATATTGTCCAGCCACCCTAAAAGAACTGGACTAATTTTAAACTACTCATTAAGCCCAAGTATGTGTGTGGAACAAAAGAGGTTCTAGAGTCTACTAAGAATACAGCCACCACTCGCATCCAAAGAACTTCCTGCAGCCCTCTCTCCCTGCTAAGGAATCTTTCTGCAAGTATTACCCGATTCTTCTCTGCCTTAGGCATGGGCACTCAAGAAAGGTCTCACTTATGTCTATATCATGTACTCTGAAACCAGCCCACACTCAACATAAAAACATTAATAAAATTTTAATAAACGTATTATATAGTATTAATGATACTATTGATTCCTTCCTATCTCCTTGTATATATGTATACCTCTATTTGTTAAGTTATGGATAAAATAACTGGACTAGATGCAAGTACATGTGACACTTTTTTCCCAAATACTCTAGCAAAAAAAAAAAAAAAAAAGACTGAAATTACCTCAGAAAAACTGATGTTCCAGCATTGAGATGTCAGCCCTGGCTCCAGTATTTAAGGTTGGCATTTTAATTTTAACAATAACCCAAATATTTCAAAAACTAATTATAAAAACAATTCATATGTACTAGTTATCATTCAGAATTTCTTAAGAAGGCACAATTATATTATCTTTTAACATGAATCACACTCAATGTATAACAAAGACAAAAATTTTAAATGGGTGATGTTTAGAAAACTACTTAAAATTACTAAAATAAAAACTATGAAAAAATTTCCACAAAAGAGAATCATTGATAAATTTAGCTTTTCCTCCTTTCATTAATTTAGCTTTTTCCTCCTTTCAGTGTAAATTTAATCTCCACATATTCCATACTCACCTACAAATTCTAAATCACAAATATTAAGATCACTCACATCTAAAAGCATGCTAGTATTTTATCGTGCTTAATAACTGAAGACATTCTTAGGGTGAAAAAAGAGTTTGTACACTTTAAGAAATGACTGTCATGAAACTGAGCACTCCCTTGGGTGCAGCAAACTTTAAATAATTTGTGAATCAATTAACTGGCGACTCTCTTCATAACACAGATTTCACACTCCCAGGTCACTGCATTATTAGCCTGATACGAATCATAACATTTTGGAGAAAAGTTCATAATTGAAATCATTAATTAATTTAACAGGACTTTTAGTTATGCATTGCATTAAACAGCTGTAAAGGAGCAGAGATTAATTAGTTGTTTCTCTGACAATTTTCACTGCTTCTATTACTTGGTAGAAAACTTTTTGACTCTCCTATAATCTGATAGTAATCTACCCAAGCAGCTTGAATTTGAAGAAAACATAATTTCCCTAATATGAAGTCTAGAGCCTCTGAGGTGTTTCTCTGGAAGATAACAAAACTTTAAATAACAAATACTGCAGAGCCTTCTATGTGAAAATGAAATCTGTGTCTGGAATAAGCATTAAAAGTATTACATCCTAAGTAGCTCAAAAAATGAAGGAACCAAAGTTACAGCCAAATATTTTCCTGAAGTTACTGAGATGATATACATTCACATATGTTCATGCTCATTTTTCCCCTTACATAACATAAATAAAAACATTTAATCAAAAATAAATTTTATTTATATTAGAACCCAATGCCATTATTTCTTAAAGTTTAGAGTCATTTAACTGTGCTACAAGTTAGTTGTCCAGTAAATTGGCTAGCTAAGTATAGGAAAGTTCAAAAATCAATTTAAAAAGAAGCAGAAAGGAAAACTAATAAGCAATTTTTAAAACACAGAATTCCAAAGTCCTCTCACGTCATGTTACACTCTTTATGACTTTATCATTTTACCAGTTTATTTTTTTACTTTTTTTTTTTTTTTTTTTTTTTTTTTGACAGGCAGAGTGGACAGTGGGAGAGAGAGACAGAGAGAAAGGTCTTCCTTTACCGTTGGTTCACCCTTCAATGGCCGCTGTGGCCGGCTCACTGCGCTGATCTGAAGCAAGGAGCCAGGTGCTTCTCCTGGTCTCCCATGCGGGTGCAGGGCCCAAGCACTTGGGCCATGCTCCACTGCACTCCCGGGCCATAGCAGAGAGCTGGCCTGGAAGAGGGGCAACCGGGACAGAATCCGGCGCCCCAACCAGGACTAGAACCCTGTGTGCCGGCGCTGCAGGTGGAGGATTAGCCTATTGAGCCATGGCACCGGCTCATTTTACCAGTTTAATATCTCACCTGCTCTAGGAAAGGTACTGAGGGGTATGTATCAGGGGCCGGCATTGTGGTGTAGTGGGTAAAGCCACTGCCTGTGACACCAGCCACTTATCTGGCCTTTGGTTCATGTCCTGGTTGCTCTACTTCCAATCAAGCTCCCTGCTAATGATATGGGCAAAGCAGTGGAAGATGGCCCAAGTGTCTGGGCCCTTGCTGTTCATTTGGGAGATGCTAATGAAGCTCCTCCTGACTTCAGCCTAACCCAGTGCTAGCCATTTTGGCCAACTGGGAAGTGAGCTAGCAGACAGAAGCTCTCTCTCTCTCTCTCCCACTCTCTCTCTTGTTCCCTCCTCCCTCTCCCTCTCTCCCCCTCTCTCTGCAATACTGCTTTTCAAATAAATAAATCTTTTTTAAGAAAAAAGAAAGGTATATATCATACAAACCTAATAAAACAGGCGATTCGTTTAAAAGTATTCATCTTCTTGAAATTGGTTAATTAAAATTGAACATGTTCAAGATTCATGTCAAAAATGATGTTACACCACAAAAATCTCAAATATATATTGTTCAGCCAATCCTTTTTCCCATTCCCTGTGTAACATGTGGCAATCATAACAGGTCCTCTTAAGGTCTGTTTTTATAAATTCTATATCCTCATCTTAAAATATTCTATCTCCATATCACCTCCAGATAACTCCCTATTTCTCCTATGAAAAGCAGCTCAAATATTAACCTACTCAATGAATGCTATCTCAAGTTCCTCCTGGAAATTTTCAAGTATCTCTGGATCTTTCTTCAAATCACTATTCTATGACTAACATGTTATTATAATTTCTCTCTTTAACTGTCTTTCCATTGGAGTTTGTTTTGTTTTGTTTTGTTTTTTTGTTTTTTGACAGGCAGAGTGGACAGTGAGAGAGAGAGACAGAGAGAAAGGTCTTCCTTTTGCCGTTGGTTCACCCTCCCATGGCTGCCGCGGCCGGTGCGCTGCAGCCAGCACACCACGCTGATCCGATAGCAGGAGCCAGGTACTTATCCTGGTCTCCCATGGGGTGCAGGGACCAAGCACTTGGGCCATCCTCCACTGCACTCCCTGGCCATAGCAGAGAGCTGGCCTGGAAGAGGGGCAACCGGGACAGAATCTGGCGCCCCGACCGGGACTAGAACCCTGTGTGCCGGCGCCGCAAGGCGGAGGATTAGCCTGGTGAGCTGCGGCGCCGGCCTTTCCACTGGAGTTTTAAGTAACCTAGAACAGGCTTTATATGCTATTAACATTTAATTCTCAAACATTCTCATCTGGAATAGGTTATGTCATCAGTAAATGTCTGTTGATTGAAAGAAGTGAATGCATGAACATGTATGTGTTTATTTCCACATCTCATTTCAATATTTATTTAGCACCTATTATAAATCAAACCACAGTGCTAGGTATTTGACAAAATAACCAAAATGCTTTTAAATTGGGGGGGGGGGGTTGTGTTGTGTTATAGCAAGTAAAGCTGCTGCCTGCGACGCTGGCATCCCACAATCCCACATGGGTGTCAGTGCATAACCCAGCTGCTTTACTTCCTATCCAGCTCCCTGCTAATGTGCCTGGGAAAGCAGTGGAGAATGGCCCAAGTCCTTGGGCCCCTGCACCTACGAGGAAGACCTGGAAGAAGTTCCTGGCTCCTGACTTCGGATCAGCCCAGCTCTGGCCATTGCACCCATTTGGGGAGTGATCCAGTGGATGGAAGATCTCTGTCCCTCTCTCTGTAACTCTGCCTTTCAAATTAAATAATAAATCTTTTTTAAAAAGTGCTTCTCCATAAAATAATAATAAAAATATTAAATCTAAAAATTTTTGAAACATCTGATTTTACCTTTTTAAAAATTTTTTTCTTAAAAACTGTTAATTGGCCGGCGCCGTGGCTCAATTGGCTAATCCTCCGCCTACGGCGCCAGCACCCTGAGTTCTAGTCCCAGTTGGGGCGCCGGGTACTAGTCCTGGTTGCTCCTTTTCTAATCCAGCTCTCTGCTGTGGTCCAGGAGGGCAGCAGAGGATGGCCCAAGTGCTTGGGTCCCTGACCCGTACGGGAGACCGGGAGGAAGCACCCGGCTCCTGGCTTTGGATTGGTGCAGTGGCAGCCGTAGGGGAGTGAACCAGCGGAAGGAAGACCTTTCTCTCTGTCTCTCTCTCACTATCTATAACTCTCTCTCTGTCTCTCTCACTGTCTAACTCTGCCTGGCAAAAATTAAAAAATAAAAATAAAAAATAAACTGTTAATTAGTAACCAATGAAATCTGAAGTAGGACGGCAACAAGTATAAAGTATAAAAAATAATTTAGTTATTTTAGGATATCACTTTGTTATCAAAGTCCCTTTGCCATCACAAAATCCACTTCTAAGGAATCAGATTAATTTAAAATGTTAAAAATAGTTTATGTCAGGACAGACCATTTGGCACAGCGGGTTAAGCCACTACTTGATTCATCTGCATCGCATATTGGAGTGTCAGCTGGAGTCTACACTACTCTGCTTCTGATCCAACTTCCTGCTAATGCACCTGAGAAGCAACGGATGATGGCTCAAGGACTTGAGTCCCTGCCACCAACAAGGGACAACCAGAGTTCGTGGTCCCTGACTTGAGCTGGGCCCAGCCCTGGCTGTTGTGGCTTTTTGGGGAGTGAACCAGCAAATGAAATATTATGTTTCTCTCTTTTTATTTCCCCCACCATTCTACTCTTTCCCCTTCTCTCTCATCCTCTTTCTGTCACTATGCATTTCAAATAATTAAATAAATCTTAAAAAAAAAAAAAAGAACCTAGCTTACGTGTGTGGTTCTACCAAGCCTCCCTTATCTATTTGGAAAAAGAAATTAAATATTTGTCTTTTCTGAGATAGCATGTTATAAAATAACACTAGTTGCAGTATTATGTCCTGTATTAGATGCATTATTTTAAAAAAATTCACTATAGAGTAAGGCAAATGGTAATGATTCGTGTCTTATCATTCATACGTTCTCCCTAAATCTTCATGTTTTATTCATTTCTCACTTCAGCCCACTATAATAACAAGAATAAGTTGGCATCTCCTTAAAGCATTGCCCTTTATATAAGATTCTGTGGCAATTTTGTGACT
The DNA here is from genome assembly GCF_051225735.1 of Oryctolagus cuniculus. Taxonomy (NCBI): domain Eukaryota; kingdom Metazoa; phylum Chordata; class Mammalia; order Lagomorpha; family Leporidae; genus Oryctolagus; species Oryctolagus cuniculus. The sequence continues at coordinate 49,799,390 of NC_142867.1, read as the reverse complement.
TTAATACTGTCATTTCATGATTCAAAGACATTTCTTTACATAAATATAGTTATCACTTCACAGAATTCTTGAGAGAATTAAATGAGATAGCATACATAGTATTCAGTTAATGTTAGTTCCTCTCCCTCTTTCTTACACAGAAAACATGTCTGGAAATTTATTTTGATGAAAAAAAATTGAAATTCATGAATAGTTTGTTCAAAAGATACATTTCCATGAAGTTTTCAAACATCTTTCATATGTATCTTTTTAAGAAATAGTTGAATTGATAAACAGTGAAATTAAGAGTAATGAAGAGTGTGTGAAGTCTGTGTAAGTGGGTTGTGATTGCTGAAAATGTGTTGTTCCCTTTCTCTCACCAATTCCTCCTTGTGACCAAGGTTACAGACCATGGTTAGATTTTAAGGTCCAAAGTCACTGAACAAAACAAAGTGATTTAACCTAGGAATCATACTCAATTTTTTTGCTGCATTTTCTGCATCATAAAATTAATTTGTCACCTTAGTAATTACCAGAACCTAGAATGCTATAATGGTACCTGTACCTTGATAACATTACACAATCTTAAGACTCAGAAGAATCCCAAGTTGAGAACAGAATCCATATCTGAAAATATATAGGTTTGGATTCTATCCAGAGATTCACATTAAAATATGTAAATAAGGTAACACCAGATTAACATAGATCTATCACTTTAGACTCAATTAATCAGCAAAACTAACACAATCCATGAACTCTATAAATCCTTTCCCAACTATGAGTGATTACTGTTAAATGTTTATAAGTTTCCCATTGGATCAGAATACTCACAGGTACACTTTATTTCTTGCTCTGCAACTCACTCTACCTACCAACATACTAAAATTGCCCCATGATTTGTATATTTGCACACTTGTTCAACATGGTTATTTTTATATTCTCATTGTTAAACCAAGTCTGTCTACTCACAGATTTCATCAGCCTATCTCAATGTGTACCTACTACTGATCATGTTGTTACTGTATTATATTATCATTGCCAGTACTGCTTCTTATCTTCCTCTTGCCCTCAAAGCATGGTTTTCTAAGTAGTACCTTTAATCCAAGTTCATCCTATTCTGTTTTATCTGAATAACCTTGAAGAGGCTGGCTTTACAATCCTGACCTTGAGTTCAATGAGGCTTGGATCAACTACACCTGCCTGCTTTCAATTCTTCTCTGGGGCAGCATCACTTAGCAATTACATGTTGACCAAGTCCATCTCCTTGCATAAAAGTGTGATTACAAATGTTTATTTATAGTTAGTATGGCAATAGTATCTGGATCAATGCCATTTTTTAGCATGGAATCTTTGGTTTCTGTCTCTAATGGGTATACAGTAATCACAGACAAATCTTAATCCTGGGAAGATATTAAATAGAAGGCAATGTTTTTCAGAAATAGGATAGATTTCTTCCTGAAAGTATGTATCTGGGGTATGAGAGAAAGAGAGCTGTAAGAAGCAAAAAAGATTGATCGCTGTTAAATTTAAGAGTGGGAATAAGAGAGGGAAGAGATGTGCAATTCGGGACACGCTCAAGCTGACTTACCTCAAATGGTAGAGTTAGAAACATACCAGGGGATTCCAATTCAATCCCATCACGGTGGCATATACCAATGCCATCTCACTAGTCCTGGTGATCAATTTCTGTTCACAATTGATCATAATGATAGGACTAAGAGCCAAAGGGAGCACATAAACAAGAATAGTGTCTGCAAATACTAGCTGATAGAATAAAAAAGGGAGAGAACAATCCAACATGGGAAGCGAGATACACAGCAGACCCATAGCATGGCAGATGTCCTAAACAGCACTCTGGCCTCAGAATCAGCCCTTAAGGCACGCAGATCTGGCTGAAAAGCCCATGAGAGTATTACAGGCATGGAAAGCCAAAACACTCTGGCAAAAACAAAACAAAACAAAACACCCTAAATGAAAGATCTCTGCGAGTGAGATCCCAGTGGAAAGAACAGGTCATCAAAGAAGGAGGTACCTTTCTCTGAAGGGAGGAGAGAACTTCCACTTTGACTACGACCTTGTCTAAATATGATCAGAGTTGGTGAACTCAAAAGGCTTCCATAGCCTTGGCGACTCATGACAAGAGCCTAGGGTGATTACTGATGCCATAAACAAGAGTGTCAGTTTGTTAAGTCAACAACAGGAGTCACTGTGCACTTACTCCTCATGTAGGATCTCTGTTCTTAATGTGCTGTACATTGTGATTTAATGCTATAACTAGTACTCAAACAGTATTTTTCACTTTGTGTTTCTATGTGGGTGTAAACTGTTGAAATCTTTACTCAATATATGCTAAACTGATCTTCTGTATATAAAGAGAATTGAAAATGAATCTTGATGTGAATGGAAGGGGGGAGGGAGAAGGAAAGGGGAGGGTTGCAGGTGGGAGGGAAGTTATGGGGGGGGAGGCATTGCAATCCATAAGCTGTACTTTGGAAATTTATATGCATTAAATAAAAGTTTAAAAAAATATTATTTTTCTAGACCAGTCTTTTACTGAACAAAATCAAGGTCCTTTTGCAACTTACTTAGAAGATTTAAAAATCATCTTTCTATTGAGAGTGAAGTTATAATGGAGATAATAAGGGTTACACGTAATAATACAAAATGAAAGAAATGGCAAAGGAGATGACCAGGGAGAAGAGAGTATGGTAGAGAATGAAAAGAGAGAAAAGAAAGAGAAAAGGTAGAGGGGAAGAGAAGAGACAGAAAAGTATCTAGAATTAAACCTAGGAATATGGTAGTGGATGGAGAGAGGAAAAAAGAAGTAATAAAAGCCAACTGCCCCCATTATTTTCTTTTCAAATATTTCCTCTTTTACACAGAGGGATTGGAAAAATGAGGTAAGTGAATTACCTTCACAAATACTCATTCTTATTTTACTTTACTTCATGGATCCATTAGCCCAACACCTTCGTTAAGAATTTCATTGGTCACATTTCTGCATGTCAAAGCAATCCCAAACAATTTATCCAATGTATTACACATGTAAACAAGTTTTTCTTCATAACCAGGCATGATGGTCATTTTTTCCTCCGTTTTCCTTCAACAAACATAGTTATTATAGAAAACGAAAGGAAAATTCCACTCCTCATTCATGCTAAAATATCCAGCCCTGTGGCATACGATATAATTCCATGTATATCTCTTTTTCCTTGAAAATATGATTTTTATAATATTTAATTACATAAGATCTAAATAGAGCACCAAGTTTTTTTTTCCTTCGGTTCTACAGTTTCATTTTTATTTTCTTTCTTCTTCCTTGCCTTCCTTCTACTTTTTCTTTGCAGACAGAAGTTATTTTTATGAAGAAAATTCATATTATTTTATTTAAAACTCACAGGAATTATCATTACAATTCTATTTTTTCTTTGCTATATAATACATACAAGTATTCTTCACCAAATAAAAAATGGTTTTGAAAGCCAAAATAAAAAAGTTAAAAGGACTGAGAGAAAGAGCACGATGATTGAGTTAATCTTGATTCTGAAGTCTATCATTTAGTGTGCTGCTCTGGGGAAAGTTGATATACCACACTAAATCTCAATTATAAAAGTTGACATACAATAATAGTTTCTACCTCACAAAATAATTATGAGGAATTCCCTCTCTTTCTCTCTTTCTCTCAATTTTAACCTACCACCTGGAAAAATTAAGTACTTAATAAATGGTGCTATTAATAGATTATATGATACTATTAAAGTACGAAATTTATCTTCCTAATGATTTTATCAAAACAGGCAATGGAATTGATACCCCCATGCAGAAGAATCAGTTGCTTGAAAACAATGGTAAACCAAAGAATAGGAAGATCAGTAGTTTTTAAAAAAGAAAGGAAAAAGGAAAACATTCTTGTAATATTTTTCAAATTATAGGTTAAACAGATGATAAAATCTATTTTAATTGTCAATCAGTTTTGTTTTATTAGAAAGTAAAGGAAAGAGGAAGTGACAGGAAAGAAAACAACAAGAGGGAAAAAAGAGAAAATCATCACATGTTAAAGATAATTGTTGCTGTTGAATACCTTTTATTACAGTTACATTATATTGTATGTTGGGGTCAGCATATAAATTGATTTTTTACTTTTTCACAGTGAAAAACGTTTGAAATCATCCTTACTTAATAGGAACTAGAACACATGGATCCATGAGATTTCACATAATGGAGAGAAAGCCAACAATTTTACTTCCTCAAAGACTTCTCAAGTGGCCAGTATTGTGGCCCAATGGGTTAAGCCACCACCTGAGACATGGGCATCCCATATGAACACCATTTCTAGTCTTGGCTGCTCCTCTTCTGATCCAGCTCCCTACCAATGTGCCTGGGAAAGCAGGAGAAGATGGCTCATGTTCTTGGGCCCCTGCACCCACATGGGAGACCCAGATGAAGTTCAAGGCTCCTGGCTTCAGTCTGGCCCAGCCCCTGCCATTGCAGTCATTTGGGGAGTGAACAGTGAACAGATTGATCTCTCTCTCTCTCTCCCTTTCTCTCTATAACTTTGACTTTCAAATAAATAAATAAATCTTTTAAAAAAAGATTTTTCTAGTTCATGGAAGATAGCAACTGAAGTTATCTTGTGCCCTCTGTGATATCCCATCTTGTGTTACCTTCTTATATGGAAGACTATAAAACAGAAGTAATTACCTATCAGAGTTTGTATTAAGGCAAGAGAGTAAGACTAGATGATTTCTGAATAACTTTTCTAATTCTAGACTATGAAGCAATTAGTGATTTTAAATGAAGAAAAGTAAATACAATGAGGATTTAAGATGCCATTCTTGTCCCATTCAATTAATTCAGATTAAAAGACCAAAGAAATGATTCTTCTTCTAAAAGACTGACAGATTTGTGAAGAAAAAGGACAGTAAAGTTCCACACAGTAACTTAGCTTTACTAGAAGAAATTCAGTTGTGTTTATCTTCCCTTTTCCAAGCTATATAGGGCAGGTGTGGATAGGACAGTGAGGACGTGGAGACAGTGTGAAAGAAGAAGGTGCATGTAAGTGGGTGTGTGCACTTCAGTCTTATTTAACCAAACCAGTATGGTGGTCAGCTGTGAGCCAGAGAACAGGGGCAGGAACAGAGCCAATCAAGCTGAGTTAAGTACCTCAGTCATTGCACAGAAATCTGTACAGCTCTTGTTCCCTGGCAGTACAGCTGGCAACAGCACAGCAGTAATTTGAAGGGTTTTCTATAGGGTGCTTATGAGTTTGATTTCAGTGTTGGCTTCTTGCCAATGCAACCTATACACTGGATAGCTCTGCGAGTGGCCCAACTATGTGCCTAAATGATGAAGAATCAGACTTTTCACTTGGTAGGCATGAAGTCAGCTGAGTTTTCATTTTGCCAAACATTTCTACTCTTTTTTTCAAATGCTCCAAGTTAAGAAAAATGCATGGTTTATATTAACCAAGCACTTTCCCCCTATACTTTGAGCCCATGTGTTTCCTTGGGAAACTAAATTCTTTCTATTTTACCTGTAACTCACTGACCTGTTTTTTCTAAACTGACAACTTAAATCTTTAGAACCTTTTAAAAACCACTCCTCTCGTTTTTTTCCCCACTATTCTCCTTTTTCATATTTTCCCCCTTGGCAATCAAAAAAATGTAATTTGCCAGATTTGAAATAAAAAGGGGTAAATATAATTCAAAACTGCTGAGGTTCGAGATGATGTTTCACACATAAGCAAACAACTTTTCTCTCATATACCCTTATATGCCTTTCTTCTGATACTCTTAAAGGAAATATTATAAATAGTAAGGAACTACTGTTCTTTATTTGGGTTGTCATATATTTAGGAATATTTAATTCTGAGTCAACCTCAAGGTATTTCCTTTGTGCTTATACCACCTCATCTCATATAAAACCCAATAAATAATACATTCTAAAACTGTTTTGGTATTAGGAGACTGACTATTCTCACCAGTGCTTCCATTTAAAAACCAAAAACCAAAATTGTGGGAGTAGAGTAAAAGAGTAAGTAGAAGGCATAAAATAAAAATATTTGAAATATAGTGTAAGGCATATTGAATGAGCAGAAGTATTTGGTTTCTCCACACTTTGACTCATTGGCAAAAAGTTCTAAACTGTCCCTTCTTCACTCTCAAACCATATAAACCTCCCAATTGGATGACATGTGCAAACAGACATACATCTCCATTCCTGGGCCACTAAGAGTTATTCATTACCTCCTACCTTAGCCTGGACACACAGGTACTTTCATTATACAGCTGGGGACATCACAAAAGCCTGCCTTGCATTCTAGATTTCATCTCACTGGTACAGTAGATGAAGGAAAAAGTCAAATTCCTCTACAAAATATTCATTAGAGGAATGTTATTAAAATTAGATTTCAAAATGAAATTTTATATCCACTTAACAACTATTAGAGGGTCTTACAAAAAGTCCATAGAAAATATGTATTATGAAAAAACTACACATGGATTTTGAAAGTTTAAAAACATCTTTTAATTCCATTTTCCCACTAACTTTAAAGTCCCTTCATGCTACCAAGAGTGTTATTCAGCCCCATTGTGAGGCAAATTATGAGGTAAATGGGTTTCAGTGAGCTGTCCAAGGAAACAAATCACCTATAACACAGTTCCTATGAGAATATCTATTCGAAACAACAAACTTTAAGAATTTTACCTATTAGTAAGTTCAAAACTCCCTACAAACACACATTTGTTCAAACTTCAGAGAGTCTTTTTTTCATATAAAGGAAGACTAAAAAACTAGGTACCTATCAGCCTTTAAGTAAGTCATATGCTTTCCAAAAAGAAAAGCACAAATGAAAAAAGAGCAAGAATTCAATAAGAAAAGACTATAAACTCTATACCATCTATTATGTATGAAATCTAGGATTTTCAAATACAACAGTTGAAAGAATTCATGAACAAATGATCATTACTATATATTGTGGGTGATGGAAGAAATATAAATAATCGCTAAAACTATTATTTTCTTCTGAATATAAGTAATTCAGATGTTGCTTAAAAAGAACACACAGATCAGGGGCAGGCATCTAACCTAGCAGTTAGGACACCAGTTGATGAGCCCACAACCCATATTAGAGTAACTGGGTTCAATGCCCAATTTTGGTTCTTAGCTCAGCTTCATGTTAGTGAAGATCCTGAGAGGCAATGGTGATGGCTTGAGTGATTAGGTTCCAACCACTCATGTGGCAGACCTGGAATGCGTTTCCAGCTCCTGGCTATAGCCCAGCTCAGTCCAGACTGTTTTGAGCCTTTGGGGAGTGAATCAGTAGATAGGAGCTTGCATGCTCACTCTCTCACACATAAATAAACTTTTAAAAATTACAAAGACCAAAGCTTCTAAGTTAAGAGTACTAGAAAAGTTAGTACAACTGTAAGTAAATGCATTCTCATGTAAATCCAAAGCAATAGCTAAATGCACATCTAGCCATTGGTACAACCCACTACCTTGTTTTCATATATGCACAAGGCCATACAGATCCATAAAAATGTCATCTGGGTAGAACTTTGAACGTCTTACATCGGAACGTCTCAAAAAACCACCAAATACTCTGTATTAATGTGATGTCTAAATGATCTTCTAATGAAAGCCAAATTCAAATGATTATGAAAATCTAGATAATGTTCATAAAACTAGGATAAAAGACAAAGACAAATTATTAAAATGTGCATAGGAAAACCGTGTCTGTAAATAAACTTGTCAGTAAAATCTCAGACAGGATTTTGCTTATTAAGAAATTGGGAGGAACAGGCATTGTGGTGCAGTTGATTAAACCACCACTTGGGAAGCCCATATCACATAATGGAGTGCCTGCTTTGAGTCCCAACTCTGTTTCTGGTTCCAGCTTCCACTGATGCAAACTCTGGGAGGAAGGTACTAGGGTCCTGCCAGGTACTGGGATCTCTGCCAGCAACATGATACCCAGATTGAATTCCTGGCTCCTGGCCTCAGTATGGCCCAAACTCAGCTATTGAAGATATTTGGGGAGTGAACCAGTGGATGGAAGATTCTCTCTCTCTCTCTCTCCCCTCTCTTTTCCTGTCTCTATATCTCTCTGTTGCTCTACACTTCAAATAAATAAATACACTTTTTAAAAGATCTATTTATTTATTTATAAGTCAGAATTGACTTTGGCTACCCTCCACTGCTTTCCCAGGCACATTAGCAGGGAGCTGGATTGCAAGTGGAGCAGCCGAGACTCAAACCCTTGCCCATATGGAATGCCAGCCCTGCAGACCATGGCTTAACCCACTGCACCACAGCACCAGCCCCAATAAATAAACGTTTTTTAAAAAAGAAATTGGGATGTATGAACATTAAGCCTGCTCCTGAGGTAGCAAAAGTCATTGCTGAATATATAATTGTTAGCCCATTTTTAATATAAGGAAGTGAGGCATAGTATGCACAGCATTGCCTATAACTGACTGCACTGTGACATTCTCATTCATTTGATGATCCTGAAATCCAAAGCAGCTGAAGACCATGGATATCCACTCAGGATTTCCAGAAACCTTCCCCCAGAGTGCAAGTGCATGTGCTGGTAGACACCACATTGTACTTGCTCAGTACTTGTTCTTCAGCAACTCCTTCTGCCATCAGTATTCCTTTCTGCACCAGCATGCTTTTTTTTTTTTTTCCTTTACAGGCAGAGTGGACAGTGAGAGAGAGAGAGAGTCTTCCTTTTGCTGTTGGTTCACCCTCCAATGGCCGCTGCGGCCAGCGCACCGCACTGATCCGAAGCCAGGAGCCAGGTACTTCTCTTGGTCTCCCACGGAGTGCAGGGCCCAAGGACCTGGGCCATCCTCCACTGCACTCCCAGGCCATAGCAGAGAGCTGGCCTGGAAGAGGGGCAACCGCGACAGAATTTGGCGCCCCAACCGGGACTAGAACCTGATGTGCCGGTGTCGCAGGCGGAGCATTAGCCTAGTGAGCCGGCCCAAGCATGCTGTTCTAAAGCCAGAGAAGCTACATGCTGAGAGTCCTGCTAACCCTCTCTCAGTGCAGCTGGGAGCAGAAGGCCCACTCATTCATTTGCATCTACTACAGCAATTCCTCATTCTAGGTGTTGTGCATCCTAATCAATTGCAAAGTCTCCATTTGAAAGGTATGTTTGAGTGATATGCCCTTGTTTGTGTCAGTGTGTACACTGGGTAAAGTTGCATAATGTCATGAATGTGTATCTCTGTATAAGACATACTTAAAACATCCAGAGTAGACGAGCAGCATGAGACTGAGTTTATCACTTTTCACTTGAAGTACACATCACACAGAGACAAAAGCTACAGTTATAAATATTATTTTATAAAATGAATCATTTATCTTCATGTGGAGGGAACTAACAGGACAACAGGACAGGCCTCTCCACATTCAGTGGAGTGGAGGCAAGAAAGCTGCTCTTTCTCTCTCAATGTTAGAAAATAGACCTGTTTGGAAAAATTGTCTTAAATTTTCTGGGGGAAGGGAGTAAAGGGAGCTTGAGTTTTCATATCAAGGAAAACCAACAGCATGTCTTCATATAGACTATATCTATCCCTCCATCCACCAAGATTATACAGGAATGAGAAGACTATTCTTATCAAGAAAGTTAAGTTCAAATGAAATGTTCTTTCAAGGAAGCCCCCAGTGTTTGAAGTGTTCATCCATGGTTCGAAGAAAACAATCTGTGGTACTTTAAGTGAAGTAAGAGTAAATAACATTTCACCACAATGTACTGCCATAGCCTGTATGCTTTTAAAGGTACAAATGAGATTTTCTAGGATTTTGTTTTCCCTCAGAAAGGAAAATAGGAAGGAAAAATGTTACATAGAGTATGAAGCAAAGGGCATGAAATGGACATATAAATAACTGTTAGTTCAGTGTAAAGTATCCCTGAAGAAAGGGGAGAAGCCCAGGAGATGTGCACATCAAATAAAAAGGGAGACTATGGCTATATTTCAGCTCAAACCAATATTTCCTTTTCAGGAATCATCCCCTCTGGCTCACTGCTGACAATCCATAGACAGCGTATGAGTGAGATGAGTTCATGAGTAAGATGAACAGGGATGCTCCACGGCAGGTAAATAAATTTGTTTCCACTGAGATAATTATTCTTACCGTGTGTCACTGCTTTCATGGCATAAACAGGACAGGTGATGACATCCTATAAAATGCAATTTTTATTCCCATGCTGCTGACATGGAGATACATAAATCATTCAAATCTCCTGGGGCTTTTTTGTTTTTGTTTTGTTTGTTTGTTTTTTGCTCTGAAACTATGACTGGGTATTTTTATTGTTTGGGGTTTTTTCCTTTTTAGAACCTGCTATCATCCACTGTGCAATACTGTTGAAAGACTGGGGGAAGGGAGAAAGATTAGCACCATTTTAGACTACCTAGGCCCATACAAGAACTATTTTTTTCTTGTGTGAGACAGCTGAATACAGATATTTCACTTGTATTTTTTAAGTTTACCATCTGCATCATATATACCTGGGTACTATCTATATCCTCAAATCAATACCGTTTCCCAAAACTCATATCCTTTCATCCTAACGTAGGCAAGAAACAAGCAATCACAGACCTTTGTACCAACAAATAATTTTTCCAACTATAATTCATTAGTACCTTATTCCAAAAGCATATGAATACTCACAAGATGGTTAATCCTCATTAAAAACTAAGATTACATGACATAATTACATGTAAATAAGAAAAATGAATTAAACTCTTACCCTTTCCTATGTCGGGCACTAGTTGTGAATCATATATACAATTAGAGTTATATTGCTAAGCTAAAAATATTGGTAAAGATCTAAAAATGACAAACAGTGCCTTTTAAATTAATGTCTTATTAGTTGAGTGAAGTACACTGACAAAGAATAATTTATGCTTATTCAAACTGCACTCGACATCTTCAGGTGTTTCCAAATGAGCTCACAGAAGAGTGATTAAATGCATCTGATAACAAGCCACACATTGCTGAAATTACTTACCGCCTCATTTTATGATTAATTAAACATGTAGATTAAAGTTGCAAAAGAATTTAGATTAATGAGCAAGTTAAGTCTTGCTGATATAAGTGAATTGGGAATTGGATGCTCTGTGGAACTTTATAAACATGCATTTTATAATGAATAAGACAAGGCTACATGCAGAATCGTGGCCACCAGGGCCTTTTGACGATGCAGTCTTTTTTAACATGGTTTGACAGCTTTCAAATAACATTCTTCTATAGGCTTTAAACTTTGTGCTTTGCTGTAAAACACAAGACTACATAACTCATGTACCAGGAGTACGATTATTTTCAAGCTCTCCAAGGTAATGACCCCCTGTAGCAGCAGCTGTTCAGAAAAAATTATAAGCTCAATTGTTATTTTAATCAGAGATAGTTTAGTAGTTAAAAGCAGTTATGCAACTTGTAAAATTATATGACACCTCATCAGTAGCTTCTCTTCAATACTCCTTCCTCCAAAAGTAAAACCATCCCAAAAAAGTCATAGCTTTCCAGAGGACTTATTAGCAAAGCAGGGTGCTCAGTCATTCATAAAATATTCAAAGCCATTTATTAGTGTGGTTTCTGTGCTAGGAAAGGTAATGTTTAAATTTATGACGACTCTTATCAGCTCCAAGAGTGTATCAAAATATCTGCTGGGGTTTGCTGAGTATCCAATTTTTCTCTTTTAAGATCGGCTTTACCTAATCCAAGTAGCTTAGACTGTGTCAAAAGCCAAGTTGGACTTTATGATATTCCAGGGCAAAAGAAATTCAGGTTGTTCACAGAGATGTAGTGCATTCTCCTTAGCAAGGGATACAAAAGTGGAAAGAAATTGAGCCAAAGTTGCTAAGCTCACTTATGGTTTAAAATGTATTCTATTTTTATTACTAAGCTTGTAGCCATTTATTACTACCACAGTATAATGAAGACATTCCTACAAATTCCTTGAATGGATCTAAATCTGCTGTCTAAAATACACCTCTAATTCCTTTCTATTTATTTTAAGATCTTATGCATGATTTCTTAACAACAGTGAAAATTTTATAATTTTGATGTTTTTCCTTCTAATTCATATTTTTGGACACTAGACTTACCAAGAAAACTACAGAAATTTTTGCATAAGAATCAAAGGAGCTTGCTCATGACACAGGTGGCAAATTACCATCATTTAACCTCATATATGTATCATGCGGACATAATTGCCCATTTGAAGATCTATGTTAATGAAAATATAATATTAATAGAAGTGTCTGACTGCTGAAACTTATTAAAAGCTCAAATCAGGGGCCAGCAGCATGGTGGCGTAGCAGGTAAAGTAGCGGCCTGGGACACCAGCAACCCATATGGGTGCCGGTTCACGTCACTGCACTTCCAATTCAGCTCTCTGCTAATGGCCTGAGAAGAACAATGGAAGATGTACCAAGTGCCTAGGCCCCTGCCATCCACGTGGGAGACCTGGAAAAAGCTCCTGGCTCCTGGCTTCAGCTTAGTCCAGTGCTGGCCATTGCAGTCATCTGGGGAGTGAACCAGTGGATGGAAGACATCTGTTTGTCTCTCCCTCTCTAACTCTGACTTTCAAATAAATAAATAAATAAATACTCTTTTTAAAAGTTAGAATCAGCTTTCTAAGAAGCCAAAAGTAAAAAAGTTTGTATTTGGTTTCTTTATTTTGTTACCAGTGTCTTTTACCAAATAATGTAAATCACATTTGATCACTACAAGATTATTTTAAATTTATGTCCTTATTCTTACAGCTCAATATGAACATTATAATAGCAATTTCCAGGTAGAAATGTGCAATTAAATACTTCAGGGAAGAAACACTATACTTTTTCCTTATACAAAAGTTTAAATTACTCATTTTTATTATTTAACAGAGGAAATCTGACAACAAAGTACTCACATCAGCCTGAAAGAGGCCAAGTTAGGTAATGCTTTAAAATAATTCCTTTGCAATTATAAAATGTTGTGGTATATGCCAGAAGGACAAAGATTATTCAGACAGCTCAACAACTACCAAAACTTAAGTAACAAGATTTTTCCACTGTAGCTATCAACATATTACTTCTAGGACCCACAAATTATGAGGTATGTCCTGAAGTTACTAATAATCTAATGGAAATCATGTCAATCCTGTGGAATTTTAATAAAGGGAGATTCATTTATTTACCCATGGCAGAATTTTTATAAAATTACCTTAAGTTCTAAATACTAAATATATTTAACTATTATCTTTATATTTATTATTAACATGGTCTAATTTTTTCTGATAAATACTTAATATAACTTTACCTGTTCATAGTACATAAATCTACTGTTTATTTAAAGTTAAGAAAATATATTTACCTAAATTACCAAAATAGGTACTTCACCTGAAACTTTGAACCAATGGGGCAATTAAAAATAGCCCAAATTAGCCATAGTGTGATATAAAAATTCCTAAACATTATTTTCACTAAATCAAATGGTAATTTGTTGTAATACTTATTTTCTTCTACTTCACAATATAATCCTTTAGGCTATAAGCCTTTTATTTCTAAGGGAGGATTAATATTTTCTCTATTTCACCTATAGGTTGAAAAAAAGTATTAAAATGCTCACACCAGAGATTAAAATGAGATAAATTTATTCCCACATTTGATTGGACCAAGGTTTGTCCAGGTGAAGTATGAATCCATTAATATCTACAGTACTGACAAATACTGAATTATTAACATTGTTAAGGCCTCAGTTTCAAGACATGCCCCATAGAAGAGTTTTGTGAGATTCATCAAAACTCAGTCTTGCAATGTGTTTACAAGCTTTGTGTAGGTAACTTGTCTTGAACCAAAAATAAGGTGACTCTCAACCAAGGAAGCTGTCATCAAAGCCAAACAAAGGTTCATGAATACAAAGAGCCGGTTTACAGTGAAGGAAACAGATGAATCCAGGTGCCCCCTCATTCCAGATCCTTGCCAACTCAGCACTTAAGCACCTAAGATACCAGGCTTCTTGTCTGGTAGGATCATCAGCATTATGTATCATGCCCATGTCTTCTATATGTCAATGCAACTATTCAGGAACCAAAAACAGCGATGAAAAGTGGTTCCAAAATTATTATGGTTCATAATTACTGACTGTAAATTCTTTAGTTCTTTTATGTTAGAATAAGGTAGTTAACTGAAAGAGTCCTAGATTTTTCCTTTAGTAAAGAAATAAAAAATTGCTGTTTTCCAGGTCAGTTATGCTACAACCACCTCTAAAGTTCCCATATAAGCAAAATAATTCTGTGGGTAGCTCTGCATCAACAGTGGTCTTTCATAAACTGACTGGGAATTTACTGTGTAATTATTTTTGAAAATCAATGGTTTCCAAACTTTTTGTATGATGGAATGCAAAATTGATTTTGTTCACAGAATGAATACCCTAAATGAATACAAGTTATTTCAAAATTTGGGAAAATTTGATATTTCTGATAACTTGTCTTCAATTATTCAGTCATTAGATACATTGCCTCTGAATAAAAGAAGCATTCTTGAAAAACATTGAACTGTGGTAGTAAAATGGTTTAATTTGAATGTAACATTTAGATAATAATCCTAACAGTTTTAATCATGAGCTAAACCTTGGACATGTAAGAAACTTGGATGTAGAAGTTATTAAAGCCACAAAAAATGCAAAGCAGTCTTAATTTGCCATGGAAATAGGAAATAAATCAGAACATCAATATATTCACATATGTGAAAGTACTTCAAAAAGTTTGTGGAAAAATTTTATTAAGAGACAGGTTCATTTTGGTGCAAAAGTATTTGGAAATCCAAGCATAATTTTTTCATAATACACATTTTCCACAATCATTTTGAAGTACCCTTATGTCACCCCTGGGCTCTTATAAAGTGAAAATGGATCACAAAGCCCTTCTTGAAGCATTTGCCATCTCTCATCAGAAGATAAATGGTATCTAAAAAGAAGAATTTAATAATTACTGGATCCACAGGCCCAGTGAGTAAAGCTGTGGCCTGAAATGTCAGCATCCCACATGGGCAGCAATTCCTGTCCTGGCTGCTTCACTTCCAACTCAGCTCCCTGCTAATGACCTGGGAAAAGCAATGGAATATCACCGAAATGCTTGGGTCCCTGTTACCCAGGCCAGCATTGTGGCATAGCAGGTTAAACGGCTACCTGTAATACCAGCACCCTATATGGGCACGGGTTCACATTCCGGCTGCTCCACTTCTGATCCAGCTCCCTGCTAATGTGCCTGGGAAAGCAGCAGACGATGGCATTGGTCCATGGGCCCCTGCACCCACATGGGAGACTCAGAAAAATCTGTCCCTGACTGCTGGCTTCAGTCTGGCCCAGCTCTGGCTGTTGCAGCCATTTGAGAAGCAAAACAGCAGATGGAAGATCTCTATGTCTCACCTCTCCCCTATAACTCTGCCTTTCAAATAAGTAAAATAATATTAAAAAAAAAAGAAAAACAAAACAAATTAAAACTACCTCCATAGTGAAGAAAATTAAACCTGCAGTAAAGACTGTACTGGTCCCAAATGACAGAGCTTAAGTAAAAAACACTTGGAAAGAATGAACTGTTTCCACCTTAACTCACACCAGAAAAAAAAAGTTTCAAAACATTTATAGGCATACAGAAATTTTGATTACTTTACTGAATAAAATTCACAAATTCTAGCACCAAATGCAAAATTACTAGCATACAAACAAGGAAGAAAATGCAACCTACACTGCAAAAAACTCAGTCAACTGGGGCCAGCGCCGTGGCTTGCTTGGCTAATCCTCCGCCTGCAGCACCGGCATCCCATATGGGCGCTGGGTTCTAGTCCCATTTGGGGCGCTGGTTCTGTCCCGGTTGCTCCTCTTCCAGTCCAGCTCTCTGCTGAGGTCCGGGAAGGCAGTGGAGGATGGCCCAAGTGCTTGGGCCCCTGCACCTGCATGGGAGACCAGGAGGAAGCACCTGGCTCCTGGCTTTGGATTCGCGTAGCTCAGGCTGTAGTGCCCATTTGGGGGGTGAACCAACGGAAGGAAGACCTTACTCTCTGTCTCTCTCTCTCTCTCTCTCACTATCTAACTCTGTCAAATAAAAAAATAAAATAAAATAAAAAACTCAGTCAACTGAAACTTACTCAAAAATGGCACATTTGCTCTAACTAATGAAGATATTAAAACAGTTATTATAGTTGTATTCTTTTTCTGCAGAGAGCTAAAATAAAGACAAAATATTAGACAGAAATAGAATTTAAAAAGACTCAGATTAAACTTATAGAGGTAAAAAAATTACAGTATCTGAAATGTAAAGATACTAGGTAGAATTAAAAGTGGATTAGACATAGCAGGACAAAATAAGTACAAAATGTGAGCTTGAATACACATCAATAGAAATAATTCAAAATGAAACAGAATACAGAAAAACAGATGAAAAAGTGAGCGAAGAATCAGTGACTTACAGGTCAACTTTAAACTACCTAATACACACACATAACTGGAGTTTTCCAAGAAAAGGCCTGAAGATAAAAAAAATCTGAGAAACCACATCTGGAAGTTTTCCAATGTAATGAAAGTCAAAAATGCACAGCTCTAAACATCTCAAAGAAATTCAAGCTAAAGAAACATCAAGAAAGCTACACGCAGGCACAATCGAACTGCTTAAACCAATGACGGGGCAGGTGTTGGGCACAGCGGTTAAGATACCCCTTGAGACACTTACACCCTACATCAGAGTGCCTGGATTCAAGTCCTGGTTTCACTCTCAATTCTACATTTCTCCTAATGCACTCCTGGAAGAAAGCAGGTGATGATTCCAGTAGTTTGGTGCCTGCCACCCTCATGGTAGACCTAGATCAAGTTCTGTTAAGGCTCCTGGCGTCAGCCAGGCCCAAGCCTGGTTTTTGTTGGCATTTGGGTAATGAACCAGTAAACCAGACATCTGCCTGTCTGGTTCTGGCCACTCTCGCTCACTTTGCTCTCTCTCTCTACCTTTCAAATAAATTTAAAAATTTTAAAAACAGTGGTAAACTCTAAAAAGTAGTCAGAAGAAAATAACACATTACAAACAGAGGAATATATATAATAATTACAGCAGACTGCATTAGAAAACCAACACAAGGCAAAAAACAATACTGTCTTTAAAGTATTGAACAGGGGCCAGCGCCGTGGCAGAGTAAGCTGAACCTCTGCCTGGGCTCCAGCATCCCATATGGGCGCAGGTTCCAGTCTTGGCTGCTCTTCTGCTGATCCAGTTCCCTGCTAATGGCCTGGGAAAGCAGTGCAACTGCTTGGGCCCCTGTACCCACGTGGGACACCCAGAAGAAACTTCTAGCTCCTGGCTTCAGTTCAGCCTATCTCCAGCCATTGTGGCCATTTGGGGAGTGAACCAGGTGATGGAAGACCTCTCTCTCTCTGTCTCTCCCTCTCTTTGTCTGTAACTCTGCCTCTCAAATAAATAAATAAATAAATAAAATCTTATAAAAACAAATAAAGTATTGAACAAAAAGAAAAAACTTCAATCTAAAATTAATACTACTGAAATAAAGATTTGTCAGAAATATAAACATTGAAGTAAATCTCACCAATTCCACATTCTACAAGAAATGTTAAAGAAATCCTTCAGGCAATTGGTAATGTCATCAAATGAAAAATCTGATTGTGCACAAACAATGGTAAGTATGTGAGTAAGTATAAAATACTATTTCTTAGTTTTAAATCTCTTCAAAATACTACGGACAATTCAAATAAAAATAACTATTTATTCTGAGGTTCATAACGTGTAAATAATATGTAACACAAAAAGTATCAAAAAGGCTGGGGGAGAGAAATAAAAGTATATACCATTGTAAAATTCCTATACTATACATGAAGTACAATAGCATTATTTGATAACTGTGGGGAGCAACTCGGACTAGACTAAGTTACTGGAATTAAGACTTATTCTATACATCTGCTCTCCCACAATATGGCGCTGAGAAGGGAGAAACAGCTTCTACACAGCTGCCTCCAGTTCAACCAATAAACTGTAGGACCTACTCCTGATTGGAGGAGAGCAGCGTACTCGGCGTGTGGGTAGCAGAGTTGGGATTGGTGGAAGAGGACTATAAAGGAGGAGAGAGACAACATGCACCGGGAACATCTATCTGAAGGAACACCTGTGCAGCCCCCGAGAGAGCCGGCCGGCGGTGTGCCGCTCCCCTGCGGAAGTGGGGAAAAGCAGCAGGGGGAACCGCCCTTCCACGGAGCTGGAAGGGACGGTAGCCAACCTGGGAAGAACCAGCAGCAAACCCGGGGAGGGCCGAGCAGACAAAAGAACAGCGCAGGGTCCTGTGTCGTTCCTCCACGAAGACGGGGAGCGACAGATAACTCTATGATAAATTGTATAAGGTTGCTGTAAATATTAAAGCAACCACTAAAATGAAATAAAACAAAAAGTTATAATTAATAAACCAATAAAGAATTTAAATCAAAATCACAAAAATTCCCAAGAAATTCAAAAGAAGGCAAGAAAAAAGGAAAAGGGAATAATAAAAGGACCAGCACTGTGGCATAATCAGTAAAGCTACCACCTGCAGAGCTGGCATCCCATAATGGGTGCCAGTTCAAGTCCTGGCTGCTCCACTTTGATCCAGCTATCTGCTATGGCCTGGGAAAGCAGCAGAAGATGGCCCAAGTCTTTGGGTTCCTGCACTTGAGTGGGAGATCCAGAAGAAGCTCCTGGCTCCTGGCTTCAGATGGGTACAGCTCCGGCTGTTGCAGCCAACTGGAGAGCGAACCAGCAGATGGAAGAACTCTCTCTCTCTCTCTCTCTCTCTCTCTCTCTCTCTGACTCTCCTTTCTATGTGTAACTTGACTTTCAAATAAATAAAAAAAATCTTTTAAAAAATGATAAGTTGCTGGTAAAATAAGAAGCAAAAATAATGATCATACATTTATATTTAACCATGTTGATAATCACATTAAATGTAAATAGTCTAAAAACTGAAATTAAATGGGAAAGATTATCATCCTAGACAAAAAAAAACAAGACACAATTACATGCTGCCAGTCTAGAAGAAATCCATTTTATAAATACACATTTCTTTATTAGTGAAAGGATTAAAAATATATTCCATGATCAAACTAAAAGAAACCTGTAGTGGCTATCAGACAAAATCAATTTCAGAGCAAGCAACAATACTAGAGACAGAGGAATTTTTTTAGGATCATAAGGGATAAATTCATCAGAAAGACACAATGGTCCTAAACACTTTTCTACCTAATGGAGGTACAAAATACAAGAGAGAAAAATATAAAATTTCAAGGAGAATTACAATTATAGTTTTCAAAATCACCCTCTCTCTCAATAATGCTAAAAGTAGACAAAAAATAAGGAAAAAATAGAAGACTTGAAAAACTGTCAACTAATTTTACCAGAACATGTTGTCCAACAACAGAATGCTCATTCTTTTGTAGAACACATATAACATTTTCTAAGCCATAAAGCAAGCATTAGTAAATTGAAAGGTATTCAGACCATATAAAATATGTTCTCTGATAACAACAAAATTGAATTGGCAATCAATAATGAAAATATATATATTGAAAATCCCCAAATATTAGGAACCAAACAACACACTTCTTCATGACAATGGATCAGAGAACAAATCAAAAGGGAAATTAGAAAATATTTTAACTGTATGAAAATATTAAGTATATCAAATTATGTGGGATGCAGTTAAAGCAGAAGTATGTTTATAGCACTAACACCTAAATTGAAAAAGATGGTACCAAATCAATTATCTCAGCTTTTCCCATAGCAAACCAGAAAATAAATAACATTTAAAAGCAAAGCATACTGTGAGAAAGAAATAATAAAAATAAAAATATGTAAAATATAAAACACAAAACCAATATTAAATTTTGATATGTTATATTCAGAGTTATATCAGAAATGAGAAAGATGACATCATTCAGTAGTCTACATACATTACAAGCCTAAGAAAGGCCTAACAGTTAAGCTGTCAGTTAGGATGTCTGTGTCCCGCATTGAAGGGCCTGGGGTTCGATTCCCAGCTATAGCTTCTTGATAATTCAGACATTGGGAGGCAGTGGTGATGGCTCAAGGAGTTGGATTTCTGCCATCTACATGAGAAACGGGTTGAGTTCCCCTTCTCCTTGCTTTAGAACTCAAGCAACTGCAGGCATTTGGGGAGTGAACCAGCAGATGGAATCTTTCTTCTAACTCTATCTCACTCTCACTGCATGTGTGTGAGTGTGTGTGTGTGAAATAAATATTTTATTTTTGACTCTTTCCTATTTTACAAGATGACAGATGAAAAAGCTCCAAAGGCAGACACTAAGACCTCAAGCCATGATATAATAATGCTAATGGCAAATTAAAAAGAATAACCTCAAGGCTAAAAAAATCCCAAAAGGGAATTCCATTACAGCTAATATCCTGTCCTCGTGAGACAAACTGGCAGACAGTCCTGATCTGCTATGTGTTCCAGAAAGGTCATGTATAAGAGGAAGTACTTAGCTCCTAAATCCAGGATTGAAAAGAAAAATGAGGAGGTTTTCGCGACAGCCACAAATCAGTTTGTGGTGATGAGAGTACTGGCCCCAGGGGGGACGAGTGTCACACAACGCCTAGACACTGTCCTGCAGAGGATGTGCTTCAGAGCTGTTTAGGCAAGGGGGGGAGTGGAGAGGAACCTCAGTCAGCACGTGAGGGATGTGAGCAGACTACAGGCCAGCATCACCCCGGCACCATTCTGATCATCCACACTGGGCGCCACAGAGGCAAGGCGGTGGTTTTCCTGAGGCACCTGAGCAGTGGCTTGCTACTCGTAACTGGACTTCTTGCCCTCAACTGAGTCCCTCTGTACAGAACACACCAGAATTTTATCACTGCCACCTCCACAAAAATTAGTTTCAGCAGTATGAAAATCTCAAAACATATCATTGAAGCTGACTTCAAGAACAAGAAGCTATGGAGGCCCAGACACCAGAACGTGAGATCTTTGACGTGGAGAAAGAGATATACGAGATTGCAGAGTATCACAAGATTGATCAGAAAGCTGTGGACCTGCAAATTTTACCAAAAAGCAAAGTTATTCCTCAGCTCCAGGGCTATCTGTGATCTGTTTTGCTCTAATATGGAAGGATCATGAGTGAACTGTTAGGGGTAGTGGATATGTTCATTATTTTGATTGTGGAAATGGCTTCACTGGTATATACTTATCTCAAAATCTATCAAATGTTGTGATTTACATACATGCAGTTTAATGTATTTCACTTATAGTTTAATAAAGCTGTAAAAACTATGCAGTAGATAATATTCTTATTTTACAAGTGAAGAAGCTGAGGCTTAAGAAGGTTCTGTGATTTGAATAAGATCACAGTTACTGCTCAAAACAGCCCTGGGGTGCCAGGAATCCCACACAGTACATTTAAGAATTTATATGAAGTGTCTAATATAGTTCTGATTCACAGAAGGCACTCAAAAAGTTTTTGCTTCTAATTTTTAAAGTATGGAGATTCACTATAGGATATTTCATTTATCATAATTGATAGAATGGTTGCATATATGGGAGTTAGAGTTTAAGCAATTCAAACAAAAAGAACTCTACTACAATTCATGACATCATATGCACTATTCTCTACACACAGCAAGACAGATATGAAAGAGCATCCTATAAGGGGGCAATGGTGAGGGACTTAGTGTGCCATAAGGTTAAACTGCATATATTTGAGGAGAATATGGAGATGGGCCTCTCCTCCCACAAATAGATTATAAATTGCTGAGGGCTAATTTTTTTTATTTCTGTTTTAAATTCTACCTCATTGTCCAGAATTCATGTTCTAATAGCATGACTGAATAAATGAATTATGGTAGTGCTAGTCTAAATGATATTCAATATGGATGACAAGGATCCTCTACAAAGTCAACTTTACTTCGCTATTTTGAAAAAGCCTATTTTTTAACTTTTATTTCAATAAGCCTTTTCTCACTCATGAATAAATTTGCTTACATTATTCTCTCTCATCCTGAAAAATATAAGTAAAAGAGGGTCTGTATCTTAGCTTAGAATTTTTGCAGTGCAGAAATGTAACCAAACTCTTCATGTACCTGCTTCATTCTTCACAGATGCCATGCACTAATCCCTATGTTGAAGCCACCTGATAAAAATGCCATAATCTTTGGGCCGGCACTGTGGTGTAATGGAGGTTGCTGCCATCTGCAATGCTGCCATCCCATATGGGCACTGGTTCATGTCCTAGCTGCTCCAATTCTGATCCAGCTCCCTGCTAATGGCCTGGGAAAAGCAGTGAAATGAAGGCCAAGTGCTTGGCACCTACCACCCATGTGGGAGACCCAGATGAAACTCCTAGCCCCTGGCTTCAGCCTGGCCCAGCCCTGATCATGGTGACAAACTAGGGAGTGAACCAGCAGATGGAAGATCTATCTCTCTCTCTTTCTCTCTCTCTCTCTCTCTGCCCCTTATAACTCTTTCAAATAAATAATAAATCTTTAAAAAGAATGCCATATCTTAACTATCTTCACTTTCTCAAATTCATGCTAGCTGTGTTTTACCTTATATCTCTGAGTGGAGGAAAACAATCAGTCATTTGCATTCCTTTCCATCATGCTTCCCACCACATACAGTCTTATCATTCTTATTGATATCTTCTTTAAACCTTTTAACTCCTATCTGAACTTCTGCAATAGCCCTCATAAGCTGTTTCTCTAGCTCAAGTCTCTTTTCCTCAAATCAACTCTGCCAGCTTCTGGTTGAATTAATTTCTCAAAAGCTAAGTCTCTACCATAACACCAAACCACTTGGTTGTAATGTCTTCCAATGATCTAACAAATGCCTTAGTTTAGTCTTGTAAGTCATGATATGATCTCATTAATTGTCTAGCCTGTACACCATGTACCTCAACCTGAACCTCTCTGATCCCTTTTCCATTCTTACCTGTGCCCATGTGTCTACTTTTCACCGATGTTCAAATTGTTTGTCTCACTAATAGCGTGCTTCTCTCTTCTTCCCCTACCCCACTGACAGAATTTTGCCCAGTTTTCAAAGAGTTCTTCTTAAAGGGCTATCTTAAATTCTTTGAACCCTCTAGAGTGTTATTTTTTACTTAATTAAAGTACTTATATTCTACATAGGGAATTATATCTCCATTCCTCTGCACATCCCCTCTATAATACTCAACAATGCAACCTAATTAACACTTATTATCCCCTCCTTTGTGCCAGGCATTCGGTTGGTTAGATACCAAGACACAAAAAGGGAAAATTTAAAAATTATATATGAATCCTAAATTCGTTGAGGACAGGGACTTTGAACATCTGCATTTGTTTCCAATGCAGTATCGAATGCTGTGCTTTAACTACAATTAATAGTCAGTATATATCTGGAATTGAATTAGTTTCTTTTATTTATTTATTCATTTGACAGGTAGAGTTATAGATAGAGAGACAGAGAGAAAGGTCTTCCTTCCGTTGGTTCATCCCCCAAATGGCAGCTATGGCTGGAGCTACGCAAATCCAAAGCCAGGAGCCAGGTGCTTCTTCCTGATCTCCCACGCGGGTGCAGGGGCCCAAGCACTTCGGCCATCCTCCACTGCCCTCCCAGGCTACAGCAGAGAGCTGGACTGGAAGAGGAGCAACCGGGACTAGAACCCCATCACCCATATGGGATGCCGGCGCTACAGGCGGAGGATTAACCAAGTGAGCCACGGCACTGGCCCCTGGAATTGAATTAGTTTCTAACAGATACTGAGAACTCTCCCGGGAAGAAAACAGTTGCCACCAGAAAAGGATTTGCCTTAGTTGGGAACACAAACAGTTACATCTTTAAATAGTTTTAGAGGTCAAGTTGGAAGTTAGGTTGACTGCCAGTTACACTATCCACTCCTAATCATGGTACTAAGTATGATTCCAAGTATATCAGGCTGCTTCATATGATAAATTCCCATATAGCCTAAGCTTAAGGATTTTAACTTGGTCCAGGTAAAGATAGTTATTGCTTCACATTACCAACATCTGTTTCTTGTATTCTCTTGGAAGCTTATATAGTACAATTAGTTGATGACAAGTTTTAAATGTGTATCTCTTCATATATCTGTGATATACCCACTTCCTGTTTGACCAGATCGCATCTATAATCCTCACTGTGTTTGCCTTCAAGGCTATATAGCATTGCTAAGAGCCTAGACACCATGAGACCTTTCTGCACAATAAGAGTGGGCAAACCTTGTATTTATTCTCATGCTTAAATTTCCTCCTTTTCTGAGAAGCAGATGGAAAGACACAGTAAAGCTTTTTAAAAAGATGGCACTTGGGGGCAGGTGATAAGCCTAGTGGTTAAGACAAGCACATCCCACATGGGAATACCTGGCTCATTTCTCAGGTCTGGCTCCTAATTCCAGCTGCCTGCTAAATACATCCTGGGAAGCACTGATGATAGCTCAGGTAATTTTGCTCCTGCCACCCACATGAAAGATCTGGATTGAATTCCTGGCTCTGAGCGTCGGTCCAGGTCCAGTTTTGCTTGTTGCTAGTATTTGGGGAGCAAACCATCAGATATGAGTGTGCTCTTTCTCACTCTCTTAAGTAATTTTTTTTTAAAAAAATGGCACCAGAGGGTCTTCACTGTAGTGCAGCATGTTGGGCTGCTGCATCTAATGCTCATATCCCAAATCAGAGTGCATCTATTCCAGCTTCCTGTTAATGCACCTGGGAGGGAGCAGATGATGACCCAAGTGCTTGGATTCCTGCTGCCAGCATGGTAGACTCAGATGGAGTTTCTGGATCCTGGCTTTGTCCTGCCCTAGATGAGGATGTTGCAGGTATTGGACAGTGAACCAACAGATGGAAGTTTCTCTCCCTCTCTCTCTTTCTCTCTCTCTCTCCCTTTCAAATAAATAAATCTGTAAGAAAAAAACGGCACCAGGAATAAAAAGAAATGAAAATTGTCAATAGTGTTATGCAGAAACCAAAATTAAACAAAACAAAAAAATCTCGACAACCATATTATTAATAAAAAGGAACAAAATTAAAGAGCAAAAAATGAGGTCACCATGGAAGACCTGAACCAAGCCCTGATGTCTGGCACCCGGCAGGCTAAGAACTCCTTTGACTGAGTCCAGCTCGTCACATGTGACACACCATCCCTCCATGAAAAAAGTCAGCAGAGCACGCACAACACGGCTACCAACAGTCAACTTAGCAGCAACAACTGACTCTAAATTAAAGATCACTCTCAGAGAAGGAAGGAGAGAAAAGTACTGTCTTTGTATAAGAGGAACAGAAATCTAAAAATAAAGAATATGACATATATATTTCTGCAAAGAGTTGTTAGCATAAGATGGTTACAGTATCCCAACAGGATGAGGCAAAAAGAAGACAGGTCTTCTTCCTGGTGTTCCATCTCAGGCTAACTCGTAACAGTTCTGAGATCAAATATTTGAGATCTTTAAGAAAGCTGAAATGGACATTTTAAAGATAAAGTTCTAATCAAGAATGCTTTAAGTGAAATAAAACTGCTGGTGTGCCAGAATGGGAACAAATGGGTTCTGAGGTCAGAGAGTTTAAATCCCAGCTCTGCTTTTTTCTACTTGCCTATCTTCCTGCCTGCCTGCCTGCCTTTCTTCCCTTCCTTTCTTCTTTCCATTCTCCCTCTCTTCCTTCCTTATTTTTATTTTTTATTCACTTATTCTTTTTTCAACAAATATTTACTATAAACAGACTATGTGTCACACACTGTAAGTCACAGTCTCTGTCCTGACAGAGTTTTCAATCTAAATGAAGGAAATAGAAAATAAACAAAAATACAAATATATGATAAATACCATCACTTTAAATGCTATGAAGAAAAAAAAGGAAGGGGGAAGGAAATTCAAATTTAGAAATAAAGAAATAGGAATTAGTTTAGAGGGAGGAAGTCATCTTATCAGATTGTTGAAAGGATTAAAAGTAATAGAAAAGTGCCTAGTACATGCAGATTCTTAACATAAACAATAACTATTTTTTGTTAATTTCTCTATCCCAAGTATATATCCCAAATTACCAATTCCCTTCCAATGTCTCCAGTCACAGAAATGGAGGAACGTGGAGCACTGGGAGGTGTTGTCGTGGGAGAATTTCCTCTAGACATTTCAAACTGCTGCACAATTTGTCATGCTATCAGTTTTATATAATCATAACCTGAACCAATCCACAACTTTATTCCTGGTACCTGGTATATTTATGTATCCCACTTGGTATCATTTAGATAATTCATGAACTTCAAGCTTTTGGGTCCATGGGGTATTTATTCCTCTTTATCCCTAAGTCAAAGACTATTCAAAGGGGCAAAAAAAATTACATTAGAAACTGAGACTATATATTCTGTGTAGCAGAAATGCCAGAGAAACACAACTAACGACTCCTCTAAAGGTCTACAGAATATCTTACAGTAGGAGGTCTTCCTAAAACCCTTAAAATTCTCCTTTTTGACCATAGTTATTCATCTACCCTATTCTTAAAATTGACAAATCCGGGGTTGGCTCTGTGGTGTAGTGGGTAAAGCCGCCACCTGCAGTTCCAGCATCCCATATGGGCACTGGTTCGAGTCCCGGCTGCTCCACTTCCAATCCAGCTCTCTGCTATGGCCTGGGAAAGCAGTAAAAGATGGCCCAAGTTCTTGGTCCCCTGCACCTGAGTGGGAGACCCAGAAGAAGCTTCTGGCTCCTGGCTTTGGATAGGCCCGGTTCTGGCCATTGCGGCCAATTGGGGAGTGAACCAGAGGATGGAAGACCTCTCTCTCTCTCTCTCTCTCTCTCTCTCTCTGCCTCTCCTTCTCTCTGTGTAACTCTGCCTTTCAAATAAATAAATAAATATTTTAAAAAATTTGACAAATCCTAATTCAGGTTGAGTATACTGCTGGACTAATAAAGATTATAATTTCTTTCCAACTATATCCATAACCTCACAATAGTAAAACTAATCCCAACACTCCCTCAGTTTCTTTGCACAAAATGGACCAGAGTGCCCTTGCTTCATATAAAAAGCCCAGCTGGGACTCATTAGTTGTAAATCAAAACAATTACCCTGTATACAATTTAAGGGAAACATGTTAGGAATGAGGGTACTTCAAAAAGTTCATGGGAAATTTGTATTATGAAAAGGTATATACAGATTTCAAAAAATTTTTGTGTCAAAATAAACCTATTTTAATTACATTTTCCAACAAATTTTCTGAACTAACATCACACTGTCTTACAACTTGGCAAGCAGCATACAGAATTTTTTTTCAACTATCTCTTAATGAAAGAAAGGACAGAAGAGGGGAGAGAAAGGAGGAGGAAGAAGAGAGGAAGGGGAAGAGAAAGGAAGATTCAGTACACCATAAGTCACTTTACAAAAGAGAGATTTCATTCTAACTTCAAGATAAAAACATCAGAAACCTAATTCACCTGATTTCTTTGTTCTAGGAGTTAAAGGATGTTTCTTGGTCTTAGGTACAATGATTTAGGTACAATATTGTGATTTACCAAACACAATATTGGCATCTGACAGACATATGATTATTTTCATATACTTCTATATTAATCTTTATTCAGAGAAAGCAGAAATACTCTCATCAGTTCTTACCCTGGGAGGCACATATTTCCTAAAGCTCATACAATTGTACCTAACAGGTACTGAATTCTAATCAATAAGCTTGAAATAAATTAGGGGAAAAGAACTGTTTTTTAAGTTACTGTTTTCTGATCAAAACAAATATTTCCACATCTTGAAAAATGGTCCTTTAATCTATTTTGTGATTCTACAAAAATCTATTTCAATCATTTCCTCTTTCACTTATTTCCTTGCCTTTTTTCTTTTCAGTTACTGCAGTGAAGTTGGAAGGACACTCATTTCTTAGATTTTTCCAATCATATCTTCCCCTCAAAAGGTTCCAGGCCCTCAAAGTTTTCTGATACTCAACTCTAACAGTTACATCCACATCTTTCATGTCTTAGCCCTCCCCTAAATATTGCCTCTTAGATTTCTGTCCTGTGACTGCAAGTCCAGAGCAAAAAGTCACAGAATCAATAATCTGTGGCTTTGAGTTTTACCACTATCAGAACAAAATCAAGAATATTTCCATCTGTTAAAGCTTCAGCCTGTGAGTGTACACTTACTGCCAAAGAAGATATCAAATTATATGAGACTATTCTCACCTTTTACAATCCATTTTAATTGATGATACCATAATGTACATAATAATGGAAGAAAAATAAGATTCACTTAAGGAGATACTTGTGTATCTGGATTTCTTCTTTGCTTTGTTCAACAAAATTCAGAACAGTATGGCAGTAATTAAAACCAAGCCATAGGCTTATTATCAGCATGCCTTAGCTGTAAGGAAGAAAAGAGTCTGTATTCTGCCTAATGCAGGCAGATACAAGGATGCAGGCTTGGGTAACATTAATACTATTGCTTAATTATCTATGATGCCAAGATCAAAAAGAGAAAAATAATAATTAACTGTCAAACATACCTTTTTGTTGTGCTTGTGTGTTCCAAAAATACAAAAGAGCCCAGAGGTGAAATAAAAATAGAAAATCTGCTTTTATTAATGAATTCATTCACTTTATATGTTTATATGAAACTGTGTGAGATGAAAAGAAAAAGAAAGAACTAACTCCAGTACAGTTTGTATCCAAAGAAAACTCCACCCACAGAAACTCTCTAGTAACATAGCAAGTTTTAAGCCTGTAGGGCAGAGACCATCTTTTCTTCTCTTGTAAGCACAGTGCCAAGCCCTTAGTGCTAAGCAAACAACAATAATAACAAGCATTACATCATTTGTACAAACTTCAACTGATTAAATATTAAGAGCCAGTCATCTATGGAAGATGTTGCTTTGAAATTAATCTTTTTTACATTGCAATTGCCTCATATCTTTGAAAACCTCCAGGAAAAAATATGTAAGAGATATGCAGAAAGAAAGAAATGTGCAAAATGTTTTATCTTTACTTTCAATATTCAACTCACATTTTTATGCTTTGGAGTTGGCAAAAAATTCGGTGAAACTACTATCATTTATACCAACATTCCAAAATAACATGAAAAAGGTGTTTCAGATAAGACTAAATGCTGTAAGTAATATGTAGGGCAAAATACAACTAAATGAACTAGATTTTGCTAATTATTCAAACAACCTTTTAAACTGAAATCACAAAAATATTTCTATTGAAATACTTGAACCCATGACTTTACTTTCTCCTGATTATAGACTATATTTCACATATTACAAATCATTATTTCATAAAATAGTAGCTAGCTGTACCTCAGAGCATTTATTGATACTCAGGACTTCAATATATTTGAGACCACCACTCACCTCAAATAACGGCTTTATTTCCCCACCTCCATACAGATTCAATTCTTTTCAATATTAATACAAGTTATCTAAGAATACTGGAAGATAATTAAGCCTATCTTCTTGGTTAAAAACAAGATCAGAGAGCAGCTTTTTGAGAAAATATTCAAATTTATTAGCAGCTCTTAGAAAATTGCCCCGAGTCCCACATTGTTTCCACTCTCAAGTTAGGAAGAATTTTTCCTCCAACAGGCACTGAATCACTTTAATGCTGACTCTTGTGCAGTTCTACTCCACCTTCAAATGTTGCCAGTAAATTCAGCTTTACTACAGTACTATAAAAATGTGAAAGAACCATAATAGCATCTAAAAAAGAGCTGTTGGCACTATATTAGTTTCGAGAAAACTCTAAACTGAATGCTAATGCAAAAATTTAATGATGGTTTGCCTAGTTGTCAAAAGACTTACAATAATTATTTTTGCCATAATGTGTAAGTACCTTGAAGGCATCTGAGGATATTACTGAGTAGGATTCAGAGTAAGTCCCCAGATTGCCATTGTTCTTCTGGAGACTTTTTTTCCTTTTTTTTTTTTTTTTAGTACCAATAAATCATCAATATACAACTTCACTTTAATACTACCCTCTGATTAGAGGATTGCTTTATGGGTGAATAAACATGATAAAGAGATTATTTTGCTTCCTTGAATGGCATCCAACATGGATCCACCTTACACTAAATTCTACTTGACAGTGAATATGTGATTGTGAGTTGCCAGTAAAACATTCAAACAGAGTCAATACAGTTTTACTCCCCTTTTCCTTTATAAACCACAACCAAATTTTTAGAGATGAAAAGTAAACCAAGATCAAATTTAGACATGTTGTTTGAAATTAGGGAAGATGAAACACTTCAGTCCCAGACAAAAGCCCTGATTTTAAGAGTAGGTTTTTGCCTTCCTTGAAATGCCTAGCTCAGGCTGTATATTTTTATGCCTGCAGATATTGGCATGTTTCACATTTAAGATTATGACACACCAACTTATTTTGAAATTTTTTAAATCTTCCACTGCGCATGTTTCAAGTGCTTCATGACTATCACTGATAATTGAGCAATTAACTTGGAATTACCGAATGTGCTGTGATGGCACAATATGTAGTAAGCAACATGAAAGAATAAAGAACAGAAGAACTTGGTACAGTGGGGGGAAAAAGTAATAAATGCCATAATAATAATAGTAATGAGTAAGTTTTAATGGCCCCAGGTCTCAATGGTTTAATGATGCCAGTAAAATGGTTTAACGAAACAAGTCCAAAGTATTACAAATTTTTTTAGAGCAGTTTGTTCTGGTGCTGCAAAAAGGAAGCTTCTTTCTAACTGGTCTTGTGTAATATTCAGGGATTGGTCCAAAAACTAAGTGTGGGAGTTTCATTAGACAACAAGCACAAAACAATTAGGTTAAAAATCCCTGACAGGCAGATTCTTAAGAAACACAAGCTTGCAAAAATAGATGTAAGGTCTTACTTTAAAGTGTAAAACAAACAAAAGACAAATTCTAGGGCTAAAGATGACCTCAAGAAGGCATCAAACCAGTGTGAACATATTTGCAAATCAAAAATTAAGACATATGATTTGACATCAAGATGGAAGAATGAAACTCAGCTATACTGGAAAGACCAGAATGCCTCTTCACTGCTCATCTCATCAAAGTCTCTAATACTGGGCTTTTCTGGCTAAAACCAAAGTGTGACCATAAAGAGTAGTTTTTTGTGTGTGTGATTAAATATAGCCAGTGAAGCAAACTCCATAAACCTAAATCCTACCTTATTTCAGTGGCAGGCCATTTCAAAGGTTTGCAAGAAAAACTAACAATTTAGAAAGTCAGAGGAAAAAGAGATTCAAAACTACAGCAAATAAAGAACACTATTAAAACATTTTTCCTCAAAATTCCATCAATATTGCTCCAAAACACCACCAGGAAATTAAAAATACTCCAGGCTATGCTTTCAGATATAAATTAGAAACTGAAAGTAGAGAGAGCATAAAGAACAAGTATCTAAGGGCACTAGTCTATGAAATTTAAAAGCTTAAAATGTAATGGATATACACATTCAGACATGCAAACTCCTTTCATTTAAAGTGGGTATCTGGCCACAGTTCACAAATGTGTAGTAGCTGTGTGTATTAATGTAGGTACTTCAAATGTCAGTATATCTCTAATTAACATGAGCACACAACTGTAAAACTGGGAAGGCACAATTTTAAATTCCTTACATTCCCAGCGTTAATGCTTTCATGGGGCAGCTCCCGTTGTCATGGAAAATGGCATTCAAGCCCTATTTGTGGATTTTCACAGCTCATCTTTTTTATTTACCTGTTCTATGTCAAGATTAGCTTGGAATAGTATTTTTTTAAAGATAATGCACCTAGACCTACTTGTCCTTAAAATCACAGATGTTTTCACTGAGGGAGCTTTGGTCTGGGCTATGCTCGATTTGAAACAGCTTTCTTTCCATTTCAAAATATCACGAAGACATGAATGCATGAATTTGTGATTTTTAAAAATTGTTTTGTTTATTTCTTTTACTTGTTTGGGAAGAGGGAGGTGGTGGGAGAAATACCATCTAATGGTTCACTCCGCATCTCTCAAATAACCAGTAGTAGTAACTCAGTATAGGTCTCCCATATGGGTGGCAGGGACCCAAGTACTTGAGCCATCACCTGCTGTCTCCCAGGATGTGCATTAGCAGAAAGGTGAAATCAGGAGTGGAGCCAGGATTTGAACCCAAGCATTCCAACATGGTCTGCAGACATCCCAAGTGACTTCTTAACCACTGCATCAGTCCACCCCTCAAGATTCTTTCTGTTCATTTCTGAAAAAAATCTATGTAATTCAAAAAATTTCAGCAGCGGTATTACATATGGCTGTGTGGAACAGGGGAGTAGGAAAAATGTCAGACAGAACACACTCTCCAGGCACCTAAAGAAATAAAGTGGCAGAAGGCTCTCTACAGTCTCTTCCTTGACTTAGTCTATCTCTATTTTTCAAAAATGTTTTTACAGCAACCAAGTGAAGACTGGGATAGTGACCAAAAACAACAGAAAGAGGGGGAAAAATTCTTTCTGAAAGAGAAGAGCATAGTGTTATGGAACAAATGCTGAATTTATATCATAAATTCTAGGTTTGAATCACACTACTCCAGCAAAATGAAGAAAATTCCTACTTATCCCACGGTTTTTGGAATTCAGTCAATTCAAGATCTGCAAAATCAAGTGTTATATCAACTTAAGATACTGTTGTTATTTATTAATGCCTCAAGCCTGCGGTTAGACAATAATCACTTTTTGTGCCAGAACTCAGGGAAAAGGTTGCTTTACGAGACCAAGAACAGACACAGAATTTTATAAAAGGGAATTCATTATCAAATTACTAAAATGGCTTGGGTAACCTGAAAAAGGGTCTGCCTTTAAAAACAAAAAATCAGAGCTGGTGTTGTGGTATAACGGGTTAAGCCACCACCTGCATCCCATATGGTTGCCAGTTGGGAGTACCAGCTGCTCCACTTCCAGTTCAGTTCCCTGCTAGTAGCCTGAGAAAACAGAAGAAGATGGCCCAGGGCTTGGGCCCCTACACCCACCTAGGAGACCTGGATGAAGCTCCTGGCTTCTGGCTTCAGCTTGGCCCAACCCAGGACATTGTGGCCATTTGGAGAGTGAACCAGTGGATGGAAGATCTTGCTCCCTCTATTTCTCTTTCTCTCTCTGTAACTCTTTCAAATAAACAAAATAAATCTTTAAAAAATAATTTATTGTCATTTAGAGTTTAAAGGTCAGAAATACATAATTTTTGCATTCAAAATAAAAAATTAAATGAAACTGGCATGTCAAACAAGGTGTTTTTACACAATACCTACTTCAGGAAAAGAGAGAAGTAGTTTTATCTTTCTGTAACCAGGAAAAATAAAACTAGAATAAGATCCAGCTTTTTAAGAGACAGCCAGTTGCCTTTACAATGTTTTCCTCTTCTGACCTGGGTAGTGGATTTAAGTAGGTAAGATCTCAATCAGGTCTCGCACACTCTTGGTGTGGCCCATTCATTATAGATGTGCAAAACAATATCCCACTTTCCTTATCTCAGACTGGCTTCTGCACACCTTACCAAGAAACCTTCTCATGGCCATGAGGTATAACTTTCTGCCTTAGATCATGTAGCAGATGAATAGTTCCAAGACACAGAAATAAGTGTTCATAAAATAAGTTGTTGTCATTGATAGGATTTGTTTGTTTTAGGGCCAGATTAGGTAAATATTTTTATTATGTTAGCTACCCCATCTTTCAATGTAAGTGATGGACTGATTGTACAATAACTGAAAGAAATAGAGACTTGGGCTGGCATTGTTGCACAGTGGGTTAAGCCATACTATCTATTTTGCCAGTATTCCATATGGGCAGGGTTTGAGTCCCAGCTGCTCCACTTTTGATCAAACTCCCTGCTAATATGCCTAGGAAAGCAGCAGAAAATAGCCCAAGTACTCAGGTCCCTGCCACCCACGCGAAGACCCAGATGAAGCTCCAGGCTCCTGGCTTCCACCTGGCCCAGTCTCATCCATTGTAGCTATATGGGGAGTGAACCAGAAGATGGAAATTTCTCTCTCCTCAGTCTTGCTCTCTCTTTTTCTTTCTCTCTCTATAACTCTGCCTTTCAAGTAAGTAAAATAAATCTTAAAATAAATAGAAACTCAAACATTCTGGATGCCACATTCATTTCATCTGATGTATCTTGGTCATATTACTCTGTCACATTTCTATAACAAGAAGATTCTGCAGTCAGAAGTTGATCTTAACAAAGCTTGAGATCACTGACCAAAGGAACAGCAAAGTCCATGCACATGGAAATTCTCAAGACTAGAAAATAATTGCTTCAGGCATGCTTGACTAGTGGGACTTCTGCCTAAATGACCAGATAAGGTCCTACCAGAAGTATTTTTGTCCTTTGTAATGTTGAACTCCAAAAATAACCATAAGAAAACTATATCAACAATGCCCCTTCTTCTAATATTTAGCCTTTTCCTTTGTTAGGTCACAAGAAAATTTTTAGCTAATTGGATGACCTTCATTCAAACTGAGCCTATGTTGTGTTGTGGTGTGAAGGAAGAAGAGAAGAATTCCAGTAACAGAGCCTTTGAGAGATGAGATATATAAACTACATTTTAATGAAAGCTATCTTTGTTGAAAAGCTGGTAATTATTATTGCCAGTTTAAAAATTTAATCATCCTAAAAGTTTTTAAAGAGAATGAGTGAACAACATAAGGGAAGAAAGAAGAGAAGTGAAAAAAAAAAAAAAGACAGAGCAACTAAGGTAAGATTTAGACAGCTCCAAGTTATTTCCCTTCACTCAGATTTCTAACAGGATAAGCTCAGCTTCTTAGAACCTCTGTTTTCACCAAGAGTCATTAAAGATACTTTACATTTCTTTCTCCATTTTATTTGCCTCCTAATCCTCACCAGGACACCTTGCATAAATATTTAATCCAAATGAACCATGCAGTTTGTATAATTTAATGGTTTACCTAAGAATTAAGTCTTCAAATAATAAAATGTAAATTGATACAATTTCATAAAAATAATAACTTTTCATTCATATAGCACTAAAGATGTTTTAAATTATATTTAAAATGCACACTTGCTTTTTTAAAAACTAGTTCAAAAATGCCTGTACTACTAAAAGAAAGGTAATGCTGTTCTTAAATTGTTGCTGCTTTCTGCTTAAATATTGAGTCACTTAAACTGTAACTTATAATGTTATTTTTTCAGAGTTTCCTAGAAGTCTATTCTCCAAATCTTTTTTATAGCATTACACTAACAAAGGAAGAGTTTCCTATGTCTTTACTGTTTTCAAATGTAAGACATTCCCTAAATGCCTGGGTTTTTCAATAATGTACAAGTAGAAAGATATTTTAAATTCAAGCTATTTAAATATGGAATTATATTCACAGAGACATTTTTTAATATCTGCCACATACTCTGTATGGCAAACATATCAATTAACTTATGGTACTTTAAGAGAACTTTAAATTTCATTATTATTTTTCTTGAAATCTACTTTGTTTTCTGAGAAAATGTCACCTTTGTTCTCCAAAACACCTTTGCGTTGGGGATGGGAAAGCAGGTAGGAATACCATGGTTTTGATATGCATTATACATTTACCAAATGAGTCTTTGGTTCCTTAGCACATAATCTCCCAATGTACTGACAGCTCTTTGAATTCTGTATCATCTCATATCTTTGCTAAGAGCACTGGCACATAGCACTTTTCAAGTCCAGATAACCAGAAGATTTAAGAAGTTATCAGGGTAAATTATTCATGTGTATATAGACTAGACTCTTTACAGTAACCCATTGCTACAATTGAACCCTATTCTCAAAAAGTAAGACATTTATTCTTTTGACCTATTGTGATGAACTCTGCATTGTGTTATTTCACAGGAAACCACTAAAAAACTCAAGGTTTTTTTTCACCAGCTGGCATTTTTTTCCTAGTACTCTTCTCAAGAAAACACTTACAAAGAAATTAATAAAAATTCGCAAAGGGAAGGAGTTAAGAACTTGTTTACAAATAGCAATTCTTTCACTATGCAATGAGAAAAATCATAAATAAACCAATACTTACAATAACACACACACAATTGTAGTCAGCCCCAGCACCCAGAAATCACTGGTAAATTGCCTTTGAATTCATGAAAGTGACCTGAAAATTTGGAGAGAAAAGAAAATGAAATAGGATAAGTAAATTATATTTATATACTTTATCAAAGTATACATTCTAAATGCAAATCATGTTTTTAACTGAAGCAGTTGTCCCCATCTACTCTGAAAACCCTTTCCCAGATGATGATGCCAAAAGAAACAATTATTCCATTGTTCTATATCTAAGAAAACTACATCTTAGATGGCTTTTATAAAAACTGTCAGTAATAATGTAGGTGCTTAAAAGTACAAATAAGTAAAAAGAAAAGGGAAAATTTCTTAAAAGGAAATAAGGCTTATAAGTTACATTTGAAAAAACATACTTAATTTATTTCTACAAATTAAAAATTAATTAACTTCACAGAAAATATCATGAGTATGTTCAACAGGACTACCTTGTAGGTAGAATTAATAAGAAAGGAGGAAGTTTTGTCCTACCAAAGGTTTGAAACCCATTAGATACCTAGGCTATATACCATACATTCTGCATGAGCCACACTGAATTATAAATTCTTTTCCTTGCACACACTTTAGTTTTGGCCGAAGAGGTAACAGATGCAACTCAAACACACAGAGCCAGCCTTATAAAACTTTTTAACTAGCACAATGAGTCACTTTATGCCTCTAAATATCTATGGTTTCCTCTCTCCAGAACCCCCATGCATTAGAAGGTAGTTTGGTAGTTTATTTTTATTGTTTGGTCTAAATACAGCACATTTTTAGTTCCATGAAAACAAAGAAACTTTGTTACAGAGACTGTATTCTTTCCAAAATGTGTGGATGGCTATGAGTGGTGTTCAACTGAACATAATAATGAAGCTTGGGTTTCTAATTTAGGTCAGAAACTTTCCTGGTCTCTGGGGATTGGTTTGATTCAATCTGCAGCCTTTAAATATAGCTAGCCAACATATAGGTTACTTAGAGCTAACTAGATTAAAATAAAATTCATTTCAAAAAACATATATCTTGATGAATATTGTTTGTAAGAACCACTACAACCAGCCCTGCAATTAGAACACAAATAACTATAATAAGCAGCAGAAGATGGCCCAAGCGCTTGGGCCCCTGTTACCCACATGGGAGACATAGATGAAGCTCCTGGCTCCTGGCTTCAGCCTGGCCCATCCCTGGCTATTGAGGACATCTGGGGAGTGAACCAGAGGATGGAAGATTCCTCTCTGTCTTTCCCTCTCTCTCTGTAACTCTGATTTTCAAATAAATAAAAAATTAATCTTAAAAAAAACTAATATACTATAGGTATTGGCATCTGAAATAAATATCAATTCAAGCAAAACAAATCCTCAGAACAATCAAGTGCATGTTTTGCTCTACTCCTCTATTTGATAATTCATTCATTCAGCAAAAGTGCCCTGAGTTGAGCATTGTACTGGACAGTAAAAACACAAATATTCTGATTATAACAACATAGACACACACACACACACACACACACACACACAAATCCTATGGCTCTTCAAAGATTTCAGTCTAACCTGGGTCACAGACAATTACATCTAACCATGGTGGTAACAAGCCTCCATACTAGTTAACTGTTAAATCTTTTACACATACTTAATTAGC
Source organism: Oryctolagus cuniculus (assembly GCF_051225735.1). NCBI lineage: Eukaryota > Metazoa > Chordata > Mammalia > Lagomorpha > Leporidae > Oryctolagus > Oryctolagus cuniculus. The sequence goes on along the minus strand of NC_142867.1, from coordinate 49,761,731 downwards.
TAAATATTTTTAAATGCATTATTACAAACACTTAAAAATAAAAAGGCAAGGGCAGACATTATGGTGCAGTGGGTTAAGCTGCTACTAAGGACACCCACATACCACATCAAATGTAGGTTCCAGTACTGGCTACTCTTGCTTGTTTTTTTTATTTTTGTCATTATGTTCTTTTTTTTTTTTTTTTGACAGGCAGAGTGGACAGTGAGAGAGAGAGAGAGATGGAGAGAAAGGTCTTCCTTTGCCGTTGGTTCACCCTCCAATGGCCACCGCAGCCAGCGTGCTGTGGCTGGCGCACCGCGCTGATCCGATGGCAGGAGCCAGGTACTTCTCCTGGTCTCCCATGGGGTGCAGGGCCCAAGCACTTGGGCCATCCTCCACTGCACTCCCGGGCCACAGCAGAGAGCTGGCCTGGAAGAGGGGCAACCAGGACAGAATCCAGCGCCCCGACCGGGACTAGAACCCGGTGTGCCGGTGCCGCAAGGCGGAGGATTAGCCTAGTGAGCCACGGCGCCGGCCCTACTCTAGCTTCTAATCCAGCTTCCTGCTAATGTACCTGAAAAGGCAGTGAATGAAGGCTCAAGTACTGGAAACCCTGCCATCCATCTAGGGAACACAGATGGAGTTCCTGGCTCCTGGTTTCATCCTGGCCCAATCCCTGGCTGTTGTGGACATTTGGAAAGTGAACCAGCAGATCCAAGATGGCTTTCTCTCTCTCTGTCTCTCCATCTGTCCTTTTCAAATAAATAAATAAATCTTCTTTAAAATGAGACAAAAATGTATAAAGAATCTAAAGAATAAATGTACAAGAAATGCAAATGTCCAGTAATAGAAAAATGTTGTTTTTTTTTTGTTAATCTCTCAAATAATCAAAGAAATGTAAATAAAACACATTCACCAGCAATAGTGGCAAAATATTTTATAAACTGCACAAAAACTGGTTTTGATGAGGGTATACAAACATAAGTACCTTCTTGTACCATTGATGGTATTATAAATTGAGTACAACTTATATGAAGAACAATTTAACAGTGTTAAAATTTTTAATGTCCACATCCTAGGGCCGGCGCCAGGGTATAGTGGGGAAGCTGCCACCAGCAGCATCACATCCCATATCGGCACCAGTTTGTGTCCCAGATACTCCTCTTCCAATCCAGCTCCCTGCTAATGCTTCTGGGAAAGCAGTGGACGATGCCTCAGGTGGTTAGGCCCCTGCACCTGAGTGGGAGACCTGAAAGAAATTCCTGGCTCCTGGCTTCGGATCAGCCCAGCTCCAGCCATTGTGGCATTTGGGGAGTAAACCAGCAGATGGAAGACCTTTCTGTCTCTCCCTCTCTCTCTCAGTAACTCTGCCTTTCAAATAAATAAATAAATCTTAAAAAAAGTCCATATCCTTTGAATTTGCAATGTCACTTCAAAAATTATTCTAAGAAACTAATCACAAAATTGTTAATAGATACATACATGTAATATGTATGTTCATAATCATATTTTTATAATAGCTAAAAATTAGAAATAACCTAATGATAAAAGTAAATTATTGTACATACACATAACACTAATCTGTAATATTAAAAATTATGTCTGTACTCATTGACATAAAAGATCACCATAACATTATTAAATAAAAAAATACATGTATAATAAGGGACATTCAATTTATAGAAATTCAAATATATGTTTATATATTATATGTGAAAGTCAAGTGTACATAAGTTTCAAAAGTAAAGTAAAATGTAACAAAAATGTTAACATCAGGCAGTGAGTTCTAGGTTTATTGCTACTTTCTTATTCTTAAGGGTTGGTGTTCTTTAGATTTTTTTAATAACTAACATGTCCAGTGTATCCCAAGATAATAAACCTACTTTCTAAAAGTCAGTATATCATTTACAAATTCAAAAGAAATCATGCAGAATTAGGGTAACCTGTTATTAATCTGGGAGCAAAGGTGAAATATTAATACTGGTTGGAAAAAACACTCAGAATTACAGAGAAACTTCAAGCAAGTAACTTGAAATCAAATGAAGAAACCATAAACATTTTCACCAAAGTATGTGCCACTCTAACAAAAATAGGTAATAGATCAAAGGTAAACAGCAAACAGAAACACTGCCACTTCCCATATAATTAGTCTTTAAAAGTTTTCAAGTTAAATTTCTTAATCCTACTTAAAGTTTTGTCTCTAAGCCACAACTATTTCTTTTTTTGTCCCTCTCCTTTTCTTTATATAATTTAATTAAATAAGAAGGTTCAAGCACCAAATGAATGGCTGGATTAAATGAACTTCCAACCCTGAGAGTCAATGATTACAAAATATTCTGAGTAGAATGGTTAAGAAATTTTATAGGGGCCGGCACAGCGGCTCAATAGGCTAATCCTCCACCTAGCGGCGACGGCACACCGGGTTCTAGTCCCGGGGCGCCAGGTTCTGTCCCGGTTGCCCCTCTTCCAGACCAGCTCTCTGCTGTGGCCAGGGAGTGCAGTGGAGGATGACCCAAGTGCTTGGGCCCTGCACCCCATGGGAGACCTGGAGAAGCACCTGGCTCCTGCCTTCGGGTCAGCGTGGTGCGCCGGCCGCAGCGCGCTGGCCATGGCGGCCATTGGAGGGTGAACCAAAGGCAAAGGAAGACCTTTATCTCTGTCTCTCTCTCACTATCCACTCTGCCTGTCAAAAAAAAAAAAAAGAAAGAAAGAAATTTTATAGGAGCCATGCTTTGTTAGGAATGGTTGCATTTTCTAATAATAGAACAAATGAGCTTAGAGATTACCTAGGCCAGTAGTTCTCATTCTTTTGTTTTGGGAACTATTTTATTCTTTTTTTTTTTTTTTTTTTTTTTTTTTTTTTTTTTTGACAGGCAGAGTGGACAGTGAGAGAGAGACAGAGAGAGAAAGGTCTTCCTTTGCCGCTGGTTCACCCTCCAATGGCCGCCGCTGCAGCCGGCGCACCGCGCTGATCCTGGCAGGAGCCAGGAGCCAGGTGCTTTTCCTGGTCTCCCCTGGGGTGCAGGGCCCAAGCACCTGGGCCATCCTCCACTGCACTCCCTGGCCATAGCAGAGAGCTGGCCTGGAAGAGGGGCAACCGGGACAGAATCCGGCGCCCCAACCGGGACTAGAACCCGGTGTGCCGGCGCCGCAAGGTGGAGGATTAGCCTAGTGAGCCACGGCGCCGGCTTTTTATTCTTAAAATTATTGAAGGTCCCAATAAAGGGCATCAAAATTGGGAAAGAGGAAGTCAAATTATCCATGTTTGCGGATGACATGATGTTGTACATGGAAAAACCTTAACACTCCAACAAAAAGCTGTTAGAATTGATAAACCAATTCAATAAAGTTGTAGGTTACAAAATAAATGTACTGGGGCTGGCACCTTGGCATAGCAGGTTAATCTTCTGCCTATGGCACCGGTATCCCATATGGGTGCCAGTTCTAGTCTCGGTTGCTCCTCTTCCAGTCCAGCTCTCTGCTGTGGCCCGGATAGCAGTGGAGGATGGCCCAAGTGTTTGGACCCCTGCACCAGCATGGGAGACCAGGAAGAAGCAGCTGGCTCCTGGCTTCAGATCGGCACAGCTCCAGCCGTAGCAGCCATTTGGGAAGTGAACCAACGGAAAGAAGACCTTTCTCTCTGTCTCTCCATCTCACTGTCTGTAACTCTACCTCTCACATAAATAAATAAATAAAATCTTTAAAAAAAATTTTAAAGGTACTAAAAACAGTAGCTTTTTGATATGCTAATGATGAACTCACAGAAAGAGAAATCAAGAAAGAAATCCCATTCAAAATAGCCACCAAAAAATCAAATATTTAGGAATAAATTTAACCAAAGAAGTGAAAGATTTCTAACATGACAATTAGGCTGATGGAAGAAATCACCTAGGACACAAAAGAATGTAAAGATATCCCTTGCTTGTGGATCAGAAGAATCAATATCATTAAAATGTCTATATTACCTAAAGCAATCTACAGATTCAATGAAATCCCTATCAAAATACCAGCAATATTCTTTACAGAACTACAAAAAGTAATCCTAAAATTCATATGGAATCACAAAAGACCCAGAAGTGATCCTGACCAAGAAAAATCAAGCTGGAGGTATCACAATACCTGACTTCAAAGCATACTACAAGGCTATAGTAATTAAAACAGCATAGTACTGGCATAAAAACCAATGCATAGACCAATGAAACAGAATAGAGAGCCCAGAAATTAATACATATATATACAGCCAACTGACTTTTGGGCAAAAGTGTTCATACCATACAGTGGAATAAGGATAATCTCTTCAACAAATCATGTTGGCAAAACTGGAATTATACATGTAGAAGAATGAAAAAAGATCCATACCTCTCACCATATACAAAAATCAACTCAAGATGGATCAAAGATCTAAATTTAAGGCCTGAGACCATGAAGTTGCTGGAAGAAAACACAGGGGAAACATTCCAAGACATTGGTATAGAAGATGACTTCTTGAACAAGACTCCCAAAGCACAGGCAACAAACGAAAAACTAAACAAATGGGACTATATCAAACTCAGATGCTTTTGTACAGCAAAGGAAACAATCAATAGAGTAAAGCGACATCCAACAGAATGGGAGAAATATTTGCAAACCACCTATCTGACAAAGGATTAATATCCCAAGTATATCAGCAACTTAAAAAACTCAACAACAAAAAAGAACCAATCCAGTTGAGGAATGGGCAAAGGACTTCAATAGTTTTCAAAAGAATAAATGCAAATGGCCATCAAACATATGAAAAAATTCTCAACATCACTAGTCATCTGGGAAATGCAAATCAAAACCACAATGAGATACCACCTCGGCCTTGTCAGAATGCCTAAAATCCAAAACACAGAGAGTAACAAATGCTGGCAAGGAAATGGAGAAGAGGGAACACTTATACACTGTGGGTAGGAATGTAAATTGGTGCATGCACTGTGGAAAACAGTGTGGAGATTTCTTTAAAAACTAGAAATAGACCTTCCATATGATTCATCAATCCCACCACTGGGAATATTCCCAAAAGACCTGAGCATATTATATCAGAGATACCTGCACCACCATATTTATAGCAGCACTGTTCAGAATAGCCACAACAGCCAATTTGGAATCAGCCAAGGTATCCATGATCAGATGAATGAATAAAGAAAATGTGGGGTGTATATATATATACATACCATATATATATATATACTCAACAGAATATTATCCAGCCATAAAAAAAGAATGAAATTCTACCATTTGCAGCAAAATGGATGCAACTGGAGAACATCATGTTCACTGAAATAAGCGAATCCAGAAAGACAAATACTGTATGTTCTCCCTTATACATGGAAGCTAATATTTAAAAAAAAAAAAAAACAAATAAAAGAAATGCCTGTGTGTAACAGTATTGCTGCAAATATAGTTTGTGAAGCTTTGTTTTATACCTTCATCAAATCAATGGTAAAGAATGTTATACTTCTGTAGTTTTAATGTTTTGTGATTACTTTAGAATTTATTGTACATGGCAAAATGGTCATTTTTCCATTCAATTATTGTTTAGAGACATTGCCTATATTCCCACCAAACTAGGGTCTTTTTGCTTTTTTTTTTTAAACTTCTTATTTGGTGTAGTATTAAGCCTTTCACTGTAATGTAAATTTAAAACATGTTATCTCAAAAATTAAAGAAAGAAAAAGAAAGGGTGAAGGAAGGAGAGTGAGAGGGAGAGAAGAGAAGGGAGGGAGGGAAGGAGGAGGTAGTATCATTATGTTCTTAGAATTGTATCTACAAATAATATTGAAACTGTCAAAAACAAGTTAATACAAAAAAGATTTCCCTTCAATAAAAAAAAACTGAATATCCCAAACAACTATTGTAACATTTATAATATTTATTATATTAGTAAACTAAAACTTAGAAATTTAATAATGGTTATTAAATCACTTAGAAAGATAAGAGTCAACTTATTACATGGTACTAAAGCATGTTTTATGAAATATATTTCTAGGACAAAAAATTAAAGGAGAAGGTTGGCACTACTAAACATGCTCTGCATAACTCTTCAATGCTTGGTTTACAAAAGGCAGCCAGCTTCTCATAGGTGCTACGGCATTCAATCTGTCCTAAGATGTTAGTTTGTAAAGCTTGTGGAAGCCGGCACTGTGGCTCAATAGGCTAATCCTCCGCCTTGCGGTGCCGGCACACCGGGTTCTAGTCCCGGTCGGGGCGCTGGATTCTGTCCCGGTTGCCCCTCTTCCAGGCCAGCTCTCTGCTATGGCCCGGGAGTGCACTGGAGGATGGCCCAAGTCCTTGGGCCCTGCCCCCGCATGGGAGACCAGGAGAAGCACCTGGCTCCTGCCATAGGATCAGTGTGGTGCACCGGCCGCAGCGCCGTGGCGGCCATTGGAGGGTGAACCAAAGGCAAAGGAAGACCTTTCTCTCTGTCTCTCTCTCTCTCACTGTCCACTCTGCCTGTCAAAAAAAAAAAAAAAAAAAAAAAACACACTTGTGGAAAACACCCACTTTTACACAAATATATACCAGTAGTTGAAAAGAGGCAGAGTGTTTTAATAGTCTTTTCAAATAATTGTGGTTTTTTTCTTTGAAACTATATCAAATAACCATTTCTCAAAGGTTAATTGCAATATGGAATCTGAAACCTGAATATCAATAAATTTGTTTTCTGTTATTTTATTTTATGTTTAAAGATGCATTTATTTATTTGAGAGTCAAGAGTTACAGTGATAGAGGAAGAGAGAGGGATTAATCCACTAATTAACCACAGATAGCCACAACGACCAGCACTGGGCCAGGCCCAAGTCAGACACCAGGAGCTTCATCCGGGTCTCCCACATGGATGGCAGAGGCCTACACAGTTGGGCATTTTTCAGTATTTTTCCCAGGCCATTACAAGAAGATGGATTGGAAGTGAAACAGCTCGGACAGGAACTGGCGCCCACTTGGGTTGCTGGTGTAACAGGCATCAGCTTTACTTGCTATGCCGCAAAGCAGGCCCCTGTATTCTGTTATTTTAAAATCCACTGACCTTTAAAAGGATCTTTTAGGCATGCATGACTTTGTAACATAACATAATGTTTCTTTTGAAAAATACTGGTTCACTGACTTACATAGATCTTCAAAATGCTGACATGTTTCATTATACAATATTTTTAAAACCACATTCCTTAATATCACCACCAATCTTACCTAAAAAAATTTTAAGTATATTGAGCAGCTGTCAAATTCATGGTGGTGGATACCAGCCTTCCAAACTATTTTCCCTTAAAGCTTGAATTTTATTGGTAAAAATACAAAGAAACAAAGAAACAAAACGATGTTGGTTGATGTTCACTAAATAGGTAGACTCACTTTGTTCATTTTTGAGAATATGTTTGCCAAGGATCCAAGTCTAAATGACCATTGCCTGTCTGTTAGTTTTTTTTTTATTAAAAGTTGTATTCCACTGAAAAAGCAGTTAGTTCAACTCAGTCACACAAGTGATTTTCCCCAAGATAAACTGTACTTGGATATGTCAAATGAGTGCTCTATGCATGCGTCCTATTTCACCATAGAGTATTAAAAAATGTTTTCAAGAGTCAAGTATACATAAAATTAATGTTTTACCACTTCCACAAAATAATAAGCAAAAATGGCTTTTTTGTTTTTTTCTGTGGGTGATAATAAAGAATTCAATGATTGTTAACATACAGTTTGGTGTCACTGCCTCGATTTGCACTAAGGCACCAGTAATTTTGCCCAAAATTTCTTTGCATGCTCAATGAAAATGCCAATATAGTGAAAAGGGCTAATATCCACTCTGTTATGATGAAAATAATTTTGACTTTGCAAACCCTCTAAAAAAGATCCCAGGGTTCCTTTGGGTCAAAAACCACATTTTGATTACTGACTATCTAATTTGATATTCCATTTTGCAGCTCTGGAAATGATCTAGTTTTATATTTTCAAGTCAACAAAGAAGAAATAACAATATCTAGTACAGCCAGTGTGACATGGTAAATAGTGACAGAATGTTAGTTTTTATTTCTTCTTCCCCCCCCAAAAAAATACTGGTAGGTGGAAATTACATGGTGGTAGCTTTTTGTTAAGCCCAAGATAAATCTATAAAAGCAATGGAATAAGTTGCCTCACAAGATAGAAACTGTCAGAAGTTGAAAGTGGATGAAACAGTCAGGAAAGTGAAGAGGTAACCAACAAAATGGAAGAAATTATTTGCAAACTACACAACTGGTAGAGGATTAATAACCAGAATGTACAAAGAGATCAAAAAACTCCACAATAACAAAACAAACAACCCAATTAAGAGATGGGCAAAGGATTTAAACAGACATTTTTCAAAAGAGGAAATCCAAATGGCCAACAGATACATGAAAACATGTTCAGGATCACTAACTGTCAGGGAAATGAAATCAAAACAACAATGAGACTTCACCTCACCCCAGTTGGAATGGCCCTTATACAGAAATCAACAAACAACAAATGCTGGAGAGGATGTAGGGAAAAGGGTACCCTAATCCACTGTGGGAATGTAAACTGGTAAAGACACTATGGAAGACAGTATGGAGATACCTCAAAAACCTGAATATAGACCTACCATGTGACCCAGCCATCCCACTCCTGGGAATTTACTCAAGGGAAATGAAATCAGTAAACAGAAGAGCTATCTGCACCTCTATGTTTATTGCAGCTCAATTCACAATAGCTAAGACATGGAATCAACCTAAATGCCCATCAACCAAAGACTGGATAAAGAAATTATGGGATATGTACACTATGCAATACTATATAGCAGTAAAAAAAAAAAAATCTGGTCATTTGCAGCAAAATGGGTCAATCCGGAAAACTTCATACTTAGTGAAATAACCCAGTCCCAGAGGGACAAATACTACATGTTCTCCCTGATGTGTAAGAATTAATAGTGCTCCTAAAATGAAAGCTGTAGAAGTGAATTTGACATTTTTAGAAAAAATGACTTGACTAGCCCTCATCCTGACTGTTTATTTTTTATTTCCTTTTTTTCTTTCTTTTCTTTCTTTTTTTCTTCTCTCTTCTTCATACTATATGTTGACCTCTTTACTTAACATAGAGTTAATCATATGTTTATAAAGCCAATTGAAAATAGATCCCAGTAAAAAATAAAAGGGGGAATAAGAGAGAAAGAGGTAGTTTATAACTGTAAAGCGGTATAGTTCTGCATACAGTCCTACGGACTTACTTCTAAGGGTACAGTTTAAAAACTTGTCATGAGACTCCAATCCCAGTAAAAATGCTACCTTAATTGTTAAAATGATCATATAGATAGGATTAAATGTAAAAGAGATCATATAAATAACATCAAAGTGCCTGGTAATAATAATAGAATTAAAAAGGAAGGAAAGGCCAGCGCCGCGGCTTACTTGGCTAATCCTCCCCTGCGGCGCCGGCACACCGGGTTCTAGTCCCAGTTGGGGCGCCGGATTCTGTCCCAGTTGCTCCTCTTTCAGGCCAGCTCTCTGCTGTGGCCCAGGAAGTCAGTGGAGAATGGCCCAAGTACTTGGGTCCCTGCACCCGCATGGGAGACCAGGAGGAAGCACCTAGCTCCTGGCTTTGGATAGGCGCAGCGCGCTGGCCGTAGCGACCATTGGAGGGGTGAACCAACGGAAAAGGAAGACCTTTCTCTCTGTCTCTCTCTCTCTCACTGTCTAACTCTGCCTGTCAAAAAAAAAAAAAAAAAAAAAGGAAGGAAAGTCCAATATGGGAAGCAGTCCACACAGCAGACTCCTAGAATGACATTCACTGTAACACTCTGACCTCAGAATCAACCCTTAAGGCTTCCTGGTCTGGCTGAAAGGCCTGTGAGAGCATTTCAGGAATGGAAAGCCAGGGCTCTGTGGCAAAAAATATCCTACATGAAGGATCTCTGTGACTGAGACCCCAGTGGAAAGAAGGGGCCATCAAAAAAGGATATACTTTTCTCTGAAGGGAGGAGAGAACCTCCACTTTGCTTATGGCCTTGTCCAAATACTGATGGAGTCTGTGGTCACAAAAGGCTTCCATAGCCTTGGCAGCTCATGGCAAGAGCCTTGGGTGATCACTGATGTCATACATAAGAGTGTTAATTGTTAAATGAACAACAAAGTCACTGTGCACTTACTTCCCATGTAGGATCTCTGTCCTTAATGAGTTGTATTATGAGAATTAACTGTAAAACTTGTTCTGAAACTGTACTTTATATGTTGCGTATCTGTGTGAGTGCCAACTGTTGAAATGTTTACTTAGCATAGAGTTGGTCTTCTGAATATAAAGTTAAAACAAATTAACCATAATGAAGAATGGGATGGGAGAAGGAGTAGGAGGTGGAACGGGAGTTGGGGTGGGAGGGCAGATAGGGGGGAAAGAACCACTATACTCCTAAAGTTGTACCTATGAAAAATGCATTCATTAAATAAAAGCTTTAAAAAAAAAAAAAGTGGATGAATCTTTGCCAGAAATACTGTAGAAAGGATTTTCACACTGACTCATGGGTTAAAAGTTGTGCCAAAACAGCCAATTATATGATAACCTTGAAAGCCTTTACCAAATTCAGATTTCCAGACCTAATAAACCAGTATCTTCTTGAGTGGGCCAGGAGTTTCTACTTTCTAAAAGCTCTGCAAGTAACTGTTACAGCTCGCCTGCCAACAGATTCGTGTTCAGGACCTGTTATACAAGTTTTCCTCTAAAGAAACTACGACTCCAAGATTCCACTATTTTATATTTTATCCATACCCACCAGGAATTATGTGCTTATTAAAATAAAATTTTCAAAAAGATTATTAGGCCCCACCTATATCTACTGATCCTATCATTCTGAGTGTGGCCCAGGAATCTATTTTTAAAGCATAGTCCCTAGGTAATTCCTAGCACACTAAACTTTAAAAACTTCTAGGTTAAAGGGCAACTGGATTAAATGCAGGTAAGTTCACAAAACCTTTTGTGGAAAAATGAAATTTTTGCAATTTTATAAAATGCTTTCTCTTACTGAAAATGTTCTTAATTCTAGAGTTCTTGTTCTATTTAAAATAAAATATTTTCTTAAATATAAGGAGGTATTATAAACTAAACATGAAATTTAGCTTAAAAATTAAGTCTTTCCCAAGTATTTTAGCTCCTGCCACCCATGTGGAAGCCTGCATAAAGTTCCCTGCTCCTGGTTTCAGCCTCATTCCTCTGGCTATACTGGCCATCTGAGGAGTGAATCTAGCAGATGGAAGACAATTCATTCTCTCTCTCCTCTCTCTCTCTTTTTCTCCCCCCCCCCCCCCCCCGCCTTGTAACTTTCAAAGAAAGGAATAAATCTTTTTTTAAAATTAAGTCTTGACGTCAGGGTTGTGGCATAGGCTGCTATGTCAGCATCCCATATGGATGCCAGTTTGAGTCCCAGCTGCTCCACTTCTGACACAGCTCGATACTAATGGGCTTAGGAGGGCAGTGGAGGATGACCCAGGTGCTTGGGCCACTGCACCCACATGAGAGACTCAGAAAAAGCTCCTTGCTTCAGCATGCCACAGCCCTAGCCATTGAGGCCATTTGGGGAGGGAACCAGTGGATGGAAGATCTCTCTCTATCTCCCTCTCTATATATCTTTATCTCTCTCTCTCTAACTTTGCCTTTAATTGAAAAAAATTAAATTAAAAAATTAAGTTTTACTTATTGGCATATTTTTTAAATTCGAGGTAATGATATAAGCAATTCTCCAGCAAGTCAGTTAATGTTTCTGAGAGTCCAGGGGCTGCACAGCATAAATAGGGATCTCTTGAGATACAGTTCAATAAAGCACAATCCCAGATCTCCAGCAACTGACAATTTGGATTCACTGCAAGATAAATATTGTAGTTAGCATAGTCTTCCCTCCCAGCAGAGGGAAGATCTCTCTGTCTCTCCCTTTCTCTCTCTGTAATTCTGACTTTCAAGTAAGTAAATATATAAATCTTTAAAAAAAAAAAAAAAGTCTCACATTTGTAGTGCATTATCATACCTATAACAATGAAAGGATTCCTATATCTGCTGATTTCTCTGAGTTCTGCTTACAAACTAGAGTAACAGTAGAGTTGTAGAACATTTAAAAAGCAATCATTTAACAAAATCTTACAGATAAATACTAATTTTTAATTCCACATATCTTTTTAATCGATCTACTATTTTCTATACAATGAACTGTTTGAAGCAAATGAGCTAGGGATGGTTTTCATACTTATTCTAAGTAGTTAAATCAAGATAAACTTAAAGACATCTAAAGAGGTCAATTTTGATCCTCATTTTAAGAAACTTTTCTTGTTGCCACTCTCAGTACCACTCCCTCTTAACCACAAATAATGACTTCAGTAATGGAGCTCTGTAATTTAAAGTATCAAGCAAATGACACCAAGTAACTTATGAGTTGACACCGCCTGTTGTGCAAATATGTACTTAGACCATTATAAAAATAACAGCTGCATTATCAACTGGATACAGACAAGAACAATTTATGTGACTACAGAGTCAACATGGTCTGAACTTGCTAGATAGCATGTTATATTTTTTAAGCATTTCTCAATTCGGGATAGAAACTAAAAGGGAGAGAGTTATTGAAAGAAGAGAAAAATAAAGATTTGGTAACTATGTGGTAATAATATGAGCCCTAATTCCCAGATAAATCATGGTTACTCATCATTAACTAAGCATTTGTTCAGTACCAAGCACTGTGGTAAGCCATGGAAAAACAGAAATGAAGTAGAACTGGTGACTTCAAGGAGTTCAGATCCTAGGAAAAAAGACTAATAATTATAGCTTTGTGTGAAATATAGTAGGTGAACAAAGCAAATTATAAAACTATATAACCTTATTTTCTAAAAAGAATATGAATAAATGAGGATATTACCATTCACCTCCCATTTTATAAGGAATGGAGATATGCAAAGCTTCCTAGATAGATTGGGTATGCCTTTGAATGGGGGAATGTACTTCCCATTTTTATTTATTCCTGAGACTCAGCTATATCGTGCCAGAGGCACAACTGGCACAGATGATGATTGCCTAGTATAGCTGCTCACTTTTCAAAGAATGTCTTAATGGTAACAAGACCCCAGAGCTGTGTCCTTGGCAATGCTACCACAGCATCACACTTAACAACCAAATACAGTGGACCACTAGGAGCTTACTTGTATATTATGAGTTAGTCTTTTCCAGTCCTAATTATGTCTTTTGCTCACTTTCAAAAACATAGTAACAAACAGAATCAAATGGAGAGATCTCACTTATCTTCATGGTGTATCTTCTGCATAACAATTTAAAGATCTCACTTTAAAGTCTGGACAAGATTTGCCCTAGCCTCTCTCAGAGATTGCTTCACTTCCTAGGTGAAAAATACCTCATGTTTACAGACAAGGAATTTGACACATAGCAAGAGCACATGACAAGCTGGTGACAGAGCTTCCATTTTAAGTCAAAGTTTCCAGTTCCTAGGCCTACATTTCTTCTATGAGAAAAATAGATGCTCCAGTTACATCATCTGTAAAGTGGGATCCTTGGCATTCAGTGCTCTCATAAAACGTCAGTTTTAATACTTTCATTTAGCACTTAACTCATTTGACATATGACACTTCATAAACAAATGGATTCAATGCTTGGATTTTTCAATAAGTTTATCCGGTAAGTCCCATTTCCTCAGATTCTGAACTATCAATTCCTATATATTATTGTCCTGGAATGGAACAGTATAAGTCTACGCATGTGTTTGTGTGTGTGTGTATGTGTGTGTAAGTGTGTGTGAGTATGAGTGTTTGTGCATGTAGATGAAAAACACCTGCCACACATTATATAATCTCACTTCCCTATATTATTGCACAAACGCCAGCATTGGGACAAAAGTCACTGCCTTTTTTAATGTGATATGTTGGAGAAAATCCACAGAGCTCTCCAATATTCCAGTATCCAGCCCTAAACCCAGGGCCCTTGATCCTGTTTCTGTAGGATTCACAGTAAGAAAACAACTAGCCATTTTAAAACAAATGCTGTAGATCATTCACTATTTGATTGATATTTATTCTCTCATTCAATCTCCACAGTTATGTCTCAGGAAAGGATTAGTACCCACATTGTATTATGAAAAGACTAAAATTCAATGGGATTAAATATTCACAAAACTAGTAAATGGCATGGTTCACACTCAATCTCCCAACCTCAGTTTTTAAACCTAGTGCACTTTCCATGGTTCATTTAAGTAACATTCCTTAATATTTCAGATCCTACTCCTTTAGAAACCTAGTGGTTACTTATGTTAAAGAGCTGCTCTTCTCTGTCCCCTGTTCTTCAACCACCTTACTTCTCTGTACAGACACTATGCCACGTGTCAGGCTCGAATTCAAAGCTCCCTTCTTGTATTCTCTAGCTCTGAGCAGTTTCCCAAGACAACTGCACTGAAGAGAGTTTTTGTCCACAACCTCCTCCCAAAAGTATTTACCATTTATATTAAAGCTACCTATAGAACATTGTAAAACCTAAAAGAAAAACACTTTAAGGCCAAGGATTTGTTTTATGTGTAAATAAGTAACGTACATTTGAGGTGATTTCAGAAATTAACTTCTTTCTAATAATAAAACAATCATAAAAAATTTTAGGTTTAAAATTTGTCATGTAAAAATTATTAAAATATAAAAATCTTAATAGTCTATTACACTAGGGTAAATTGGGAGATAACAGACAACAGAAAATTTAGAAATAAAGGCCAGTATTGTAATGTAGCAGGTTAAGCTACTGCCTGCAATGCAAGCATCCCAACTGCTCCACTTCTGATTCAGCTCCTTGCTAATATAACTGGGAAAGCAGAAGAGGATGGCCCAAGTGGTTAGGCCCCTGCATCCACATGAGAGATCCGGAAGAAGCTCCTGGCCCATGGCTTCAGCCTAGCCTAGCCCCGGCCCCATTATGACCACTTGAATGAACCAGTGGATACAAGATCTCAATTTCTCTCTCTCTCTCTTTCTCTCTCTCTCTCTCCCTCTCTCTTTCTCTCTAACTTTGCCTTCCAAATAAATTAAAATAAATAAACTTCTTTTAGAAATCTAGAAATAGATGGCAGTTTAAAGAAGAATTTAGCATATAAGCAATAACTCCAGACAATAGAGTAAAATAAATAATTCAATAAATGGTGCTGGGAATGGATAGATATTTGGGAGAAAAAAAGCACTGGATCTCTTACCTCACACTTCACTTTAAAATAAAATCTACATGGATTTCCTTATGTAAACACTAAAAACAAATCATCTTTAACAAACTCCAAATGACTATTTGTATAAACTTGAGGAAAGAAAGGTCTTCATAAGCATCATATTAAAAGAAGGAAATATTATAAATTGAATACACTAAAAATTTTAAACTTCTGTACAAAATAAAGACCATTAATGAAGTTAAAAGAAAAAAGCTACAAATTGAAAAAAAATACGTCAGCATAGTAGGATAAAAGGGTATAGTAAGAATTCCAACAACTCAATAAGAAAAAACAGAAAAATATGCTTGGGGCTAGCACTGTGGCAAAGCAGGTAAAGCCGCCACCTGCAGTTCCAGCATCCCATATGGGTGCCAGTTTGAGGCCTGGCAGCTCCACCTCCAATCCAGATCTCTGCTGTGGCCTAGGAAAGCAGTGGAAGATGGCGTCAGCTCTGGCCGTTACAGCTATCTGGGGAGTGAACCAGCAGATGGAAGACCTCTCTCTCTCTCTCTCTTTCTCTGCCTCTCCTTTTCTCTCTGTGTAACTCTGACTTTCAAGTAAAATAAATAAATCTTTTTAAAAAATATGCTACAAAGATAAATGCAATAATAATAAATGAAAAAACTCAGCTTAAAATGTATTCATTATAATTTTAAAAAACTAAGTAATATAACAATATGTATTTCCATACTAGATTACGTTTTGGCAAAGGTTTAAAATATCATTAACACTCAGTGTTCACAAACATGAGGAAGTTCCACAGAACAATTTGACAATTCTTCTTTCTCTATATAACTTATGGCAAAAATTATAACAATATTGAAAAATAAGTAAAAAGTAAAAGGACTTCTAATACATCCAAATTTCAAATATCTATGTCCCTTGATACAAAAAGTCTACTTACATTTTATACTAAGGAAAGTATTAAACAAGGGAATAAAGCCATATGTACAAAAATATTCATTTAAGTATTATTTATGATAACAAATAGCTGTAAACAACCAAAGGCCCATCAATATCGGAATGAGTAAAGTTTAACCATATATATAAGAGGAATATAATACAGTCATTATAATTGTGACATATACCCATTATTTATCAACAAAAAAAGATATCTATGTTCTGTTGTTACTTGGGGGGGGGGAGGTTAAAGATCCAAAGGCATAGTATGTTCTATTAGAATAAAAACAAATATGGGGTAAGCATTATGGTGTTGCTTGGGAGATCTTCATCTTGAGGTCGAGTTCCAACTACACTTCTTCCAATGCAGCTTTGTGCTTATGTGCCTGAGAGGCAGCAGATGATGGCCCAAGTACCTGGTTCCTGCCACCTAGGTAGGAGACTCAGGTGGAGTTCCTGGCTCCTGGTGTCATCCTGGTTAAGCCCTGTTTTTGCAGGAATTTGGAGAATGAACAGTCAGATGGAAGATACGTCTCTCTCTCTTTCTCTATCCCTCATCTCTCCATCACTCCGCCCTTAAAAATTTTTTTCTTTTAAAATAGAATCTTGGGCCAGCACTGTTACACAGTAGGTTAATCCTCCCCCTGCAGCACCAGCATCCCATATGGGCTCCTATTCTAGTCCCGGCTGCTCCTCTTCTGATCCACCTTTCTGCTGCGGCCTGGGAAAGAAGATGAAGATGGCTCAAGCGCTTGGGCCCCTGCACTCACGTGGGAGACCTGGAAGAAGCTCCTGGCTCCTGGCTTCAGACTGATTAGCTCCAGCTGTTGCAGCCAAACCAGCAGATGCAAGACCTTTCTCTCTGTCTCTCCCTCTCACTGTCTGTAACTCTACACCTCAAATAAATGAACAAAATCTTTTTTTTAAAGTGAGATTCCTATATTGTACACTTCTCTACTTATAAATAATTAAGTCTCTATAAAAAGATTTTAGGAAACTAGTATACCATGCTTCCACATAGTTTGTTGAAGTTAGAACCATAGCACGGTTGATTGGTGATATTAGCAATCCATTTTCAAAACAATATTTTAAATTGGGCAGTATTTATTAAGACTCATCACTTTGACCTGCTCTACTTCTAGGAATCTGTCTTAAAGAAATAATTATAAACACAAAAATAATTTATGTATAAATATACTTATCCTGGCATTATTTAAAAGAGTAATACCAAAAAGAAAGGTTGTAGACTCCACTCCTGAGAAATAAGGATAATAAATGTGCTTATATGTGTGTCAAAAAATATAGAATACTCAAGAAACTAGTTTATTTACTTTTTACTGTATACTTTTCTGCTTTTGAATTTTTAACATGAGCATGATTACATTTGTAAATTAAGTATAAAAGGGAATGGGTATTGTGCTGCAGCAGATTAAGTCACCACTTTGGACAGCCACATCTCATATCAGAGTGCCTGGTCTGAAAGCCAGCTCCTCCACTTCCAGTTCAGCTTCCTATTCAGGTGTACTCTGGGAGGTAGCTTATGAGGGCTTAACTAGCTGGGTCCCTGCCACCCATGTGGGAGACCCAGAAGTTCCAGGCTCCTGGCTTCAGCCTGGCCCAGCTCCAGCTGCTGTGGACATTTGGGGAGTGAATCAATTGATGGAAGATCTCTTGCTCTCTTGGTCCCTCTCTCAGTGACACTCTGCCTTTCAAATAAATAAATAATAATAAAGAAAAATAAATAATATATACTATATAAAAGAAAAAAGAGATAGAATTTCAGTAAGAAAAAGAAGCAATACCACCATCAGCAGTAGGAGTAGCAACTGTTACCCAAAAATAAGGAGAAGTTTAAATAAAATATAGCCTATTCAGTAGGTACAAAATCATGTGATTATTAAAATTTCTATTTAGAATACTAGGTAATAGTATGGGAAAATGCTCATGTCATAGTGTGAAGCGAAAAAAAAAAGGTGGGATAAAATTATATTTACATACTTTGTTTAAAGTAAAAGTCTGTATTTAAGAAAAAGACTTAGAAGAACTATTAAGATGTTAACAAAGACAGTCACCAAGTATGGGACAAAAGATAAATTATTTTCTTTCTACTTTTTGTATTTTATCCTAAATTTTCATAATGTTAAACATTTTTAGAGATTTATTTATTAACTTTATTTACATAGAGAGAGAAGGAGAGGCAGAGAGAGAAAGAGAGGACTTCCATCTGCTGGTTCACTCCCCAGTTGGCCGCAATGGCCGGAGGTGCACGGATCTGAAGCCAGGACCCAGGAGCTTCTTCCAGGTCTCCCATGTAGGTGCAGGGGCCCAAGGACCTGGACCATCCTCCACTGCTTTCCCAGGCCATGGCAGAGAGCTGGATCACAAGTGAGCAGCCAGGACTTGAACCAGCGCCCATATGGGATGCCAGCACTGCAGCCTTACCCACTACATCACAGCACCGGCACCACTAAACATTTTTAAATGGAAAAATTCAAGAAAAGAAGTACACAATTATATTATGCAATAAAGTTCAGACCTGCAAATGTTACAGTCTTGACCAACATTTGAAGAGTTTATTCAAAACTAATTAAAATGCAAGCAAATCTCCTTAATAAATAAATGTGAATTCTACATGCTATATCTAAAAATAAGGGGAATTTTCAAATGTAGCCTATTAAATAGGCATAACATCATGTGGTTATTAAAACTTCTATTTGGGGGCCAGGGTTGTGGCAAAGCAAGTAAAGCCACCACCTACAATGCCAGCATCACATATGGACACCAGTTAGTATCCCAGCTGCTCCAATTCCAATTAAGCTCACTGTTAATGTGCCCAGGAAAGAAGCTAAGGATGGCCCAAATCTTGGGCCCCTGCCATCCACATGGAAGACCCAGATGAAACTCCTGGCTTCAGCCAGTTGCAGATATTTGGGGAGTGAACCAGTGGATGAAAGATTCTCTTTCTTTCTTCCTATCTCTCTTGCTCTCTCTCTCTAATTCTGACTTTCATATAAATAAATAAATAAATCTTTAAAAAGTTAAATAAAACTTATATCTGGAATTTTAGGCAATAGAATGAGAAAATGCTCAAGTGGTATGTATATCCACTCTATTTCAGAATAGAGTTTTCATGTAGCCAAAAAAATTACATAACTTCCTTTGAATCAGTTTTTTCATGTGAACAAAAAAAAATCAGTATATATGAAGAGTCTTCAAAAATTTCATAGGAATGTTTATTGTGAAAAAACTTCACATAGATTTCAAAATTCTTTGCACCAAAATAAAAATTTTTAATTCTATTTTTCTAAAAACTTCTTGAAATATCCTCATGTGTGTGTGTACAAGTTGATTCTAAAATTTATATGAAAATCTAAATACCAAAAAAAAAAGCCAACAACACAAAGAATAGATTTGCTCTACCATTTAGCAAGGATTATTATAAAGCTACAGAAATTAAGACAATGAGATTGGCACAAGCAGAGAGAAAAAACACACCTTTGGAACAGATTACAGAGCATAGAAGAATAGAAAAACTAAAGTGTATGTAGTTGATTTACAACAAAGTTAGCACTACTAAGAAATGAGGAAATGAAAGGTTTTGTGGGTTTTTTTTTTTTTTTGCTGTTGTTACTGTTATTTCTTATGATTAATTCTGGGTCAATTAGACATCCATATGGAAAAATAAAATAAAACTTAACCCTTAACACACATCATACTCAAAAACTTGGTGGTCTATAGGTCTAAATTTGAAACAATTAAAACAATAACCAGAGATTCTTAATCTGAGATTAAGAAAACCTGGGGGGTTTCATGGAAGGATTTTCAGAGGTCACACGAAAATCTCAACACTGTATACAATGATGTGTATTTTCTGGGGAAGTTACTCATATCTTCTATCACCTTCTCAAAAAATTACATACTATTTATGGGGCCAGCCTTGTGGTGTACTGGGTTAAGCCACCACTTGTGATGCTGGCATCCCATACAGGCACTGGTAGGTGTCCCAGCTGCTCCATTTCTGATCCAGCTCCCTGCTGATGCGCCTGGGAAAACAGCAGAAGATGGCCCAACTACTTGGGCCCCTGCACCCATCTGGGAGACAGGGATAAAGCTCCTGCCTTTGGCCTGGCCCAGCCATAGCTGTTGTAAGCTTCTGGAGAGTGAACCAGCGAATGGAAGATCTCTCTCTCTCTCTCTCTCTTTCTCTGTAACTGTGACCTTCAAATAAATAAATAAATCTTTTTAAAAATACACACTATTTACAAAAAGTTTAAGAATGTCCTCATGGATTTCATGGTAAGAAAATATTTCCTAAACAAGCCATTAAAAGCTTTAGCCAAAGATGAAAAGGTATACATATTTGATTCCATAAATACTAGGCATTTCTCTTCAAAACACATCATCAGGGCAGGCATTTGGTACAGTTGTTATGACACCCCTTGGGATGCCCACATCTGATGTACCAGTGCCCGCTGCACTTGAGTCCCATCTGCACTTCCAGTTCCAGTTTCCTGTTATTGTACACCCTGAAGGCAGCAGCTGATGACCCGAGCACTTGCATTCCTGCCACCCACGCAGGAGACCTGGATTGAGTTCCTTGCTCCTGACTTTGGCTTGCCTCAGCCCCGGATCTTGCAACCATTTGGTGAGTGACCCAGGGGACAGAAGATCTCTCTGTCTCTATCTCTGCCTTTCAAAATCATTTTTACAATATGAAAAATGTTTTTTTATATAAGACCCAAGCATGAGAAAAGATGTTTACAGCACATAAAGGAAACCCCTGGTGCCCCTATTTAAGAGCTTCCTGGCCCAGTTCTGATCTTAGCCAAAACTGCAGGGCAAGTCCCTCAAGTGTTCAAATTCTTCCTGGTGTTTGCAAGTATCTCATCTCAAGGACTCACTGAACATCTGCCGCCTTCTACTTCAGGACCTTCCCTGAAGGCTACAGGAGTACATTAGCACAGCACAAATTCAGCTTGGAAGTTCAGGCAGTAGCCAGTAGTTAATACGTGCTCTTTATTCAGGAACATATTCTGTGCTCCTCTCAGAGATTCCAGAAGAATCAGGTCCTCAGTAGCTAGTGTGACCTTAACAGTGGCTTTACCTTACCTTCTTCCTGGTCTCACTGTCAGCACTCCCAAACATCTCTTAAAATGTTATCAGCATGCTAGCTCTCTCATCAGAGGCTCAGATTTTGTTGGAAACTAAATTAAAACCATAAAATGGTTTGTATACAGAATATATTATGAACTCCTATGAATCACCCAGAAAAAGACAAATAATTGAATAGAAAAATGGGCAAGAAAACAAAAAGAGTTCATAAAAGGATTTCTAAAGGGCCAAAATGTGGGGCTGGTGCTGTGGCGCAGTAGGTTAACGCCCTGGCCTGAAGCACCAGCATCCCATATGGGCACCAGTTCAAGACCTGGCTGCCCCTCTTCCGATCCAGCTCTCTGCTATGGCCTGGGAAAGCAGTACAAGATGGCCCAAGTACTTGGGCCCCTGTACCCACATGGGAGACCCGGAAGAAGCTCCTGGCTCCTGGCTTAGAACTGCCACAGTTCCGGCCATTGCAGCCAATTGGGAATGAACCAGCAGACGGAAGACCTCTCTCTCTCTCTCTCTCTCTCTGCCTCTCCTCTCTCTTTGTAACTCTGACTTTCAAATAAATAAATAAATCTTTTTTAAAAAAGTCCAAAACATTAAAATGTGCTTTTAATTAATATTCAGGAAAGTGTAAAAGTAATCTTTTTTAAAAAATGATTTGTTTATTTATTGAAAGGCAGAGTTATAGAAAGGTAGAGGCAGAAAGAGAGAGGTCTTCCATCTGCTGGTTCACTCCTCAAGATGGCTGCAACAGCTGGAGCTGTATTGATCTGAAGTCAGGACCCTGGGTCTCCCACATGGGTGCAGGGGTTCAAGGACCTGGACCATCTGCTTTCCCAGGCCATAGCAGAGAGCTGGATCAGAAGTGGAGCAGCCATGAACTGAACTGGCACCCTATGGGATGCTGTCACTGCAGGTAGTGTCCTTCCCTGCTACACCACAAAGCCAGCCCATTTTTGTTGTTTTCTTCCTTTTTTTTTTTTTAATTTACAAAAGTAAAGATATAATGAGACAATATCCTGTCCTCATGAGAGAAACTGGCAGACAGTCCTGATCTGCTATGTGTTCCAGAAAGGTCATGTATAAGAGGAAGTACTTAGCTCCTAAATCCAGGATTGAAAAGAAAAATGAGGAGGTTTTCGCGACAGCCACAAATCAGTTTGTGGTGACGAGAGCACTGGCCCCAGGGGGGACGAGTGTCACACAACGCCTAGACACTGTCCTGCAGAGGATGTGCTTCAGAGCTGTTTAGGCAAGGGGGGGAGTGGAGAGGAACTGTCGCTCCCCGTCTTCGTGGAGGAACGACACAGGACCCTGCGCTGTTCTTTTGTCTGCTCGGCCCTCCCCGGGTTTGCTGCTGGTTCTTCCCGGGTTGGCTACTATCCCTTCCACCTCCGTGGAAGGGCAGTTCCCCCTGGCCGCATTCCCCACTTCCGCAGGGGAGCGGCACACCGCCGGCCGGCTCTTCTCGGGGGCTGCACGGGTTCCCTTAGATGTTCCCGGTGCATGCCGTCTCTCTCCTCCTTTATAGTCCTCCTCCGCCAATCCTAACTCGGCTGCCCACACGCCGAGTACGCTGCTCTCCTCCAATCAATAGCAAGTCCTACAGTTTATTAGTTGAACTGGAGGCAGCTGTGCGGAAGCTGTTTACTTCTCTCCCAGCGCCATATTGTGGGAGAGCAGATGCATAGAATAAGTCTTAATTCCAGTAACTCAGTCTAGTCCGGTTGCTCCCCACAGGAACCTCAATCAGCACGTGAGGGATGTGAGCAGACTACAGGCCAGCATCACCCCGGCACCATTCTGATCATCCACACTGGGTGCCACAGAGGCAAGGCGGTGGTTTTCCTGAGGCACCTGAGCAGTGGCTTGCTACTTGTAACTGGACTTCTTGCCCTCAACTGAGTCCCTCTGTACAGAACACACCAGAATTTTATCACTGCCACCTCCACAAAAATTAGTTTCAGCAGTATGAAAATCTCAAAACATATCATTGAAGCTGACTTCAAGAACAAGAAGCTATGGAGGCCCAGACACCAGAACGTGAGATCTTTGTCGTGGAGAAAGAGATATACGAGATTGCAGAGTATCACAAGATTGATCAGAAAGCTGTGGACCTGCAAATTTTACCAAAAAGCAAAGTTATTCCTCAGCTCCAGGGCTACCTGTGATCTGTTTTGCTCTAACAAATAAAGAATTTATCCTCACAAGTTGGTATTTTCTTTTTTCAAAAGATTTATTTATTTATTTATTTGAAAGGCAGAGTTACAGAGAGGCAGAGGCAGAGAGAGAGTAGAGGTCCTCCATCCACTGTTTCACTCTCCAGATGGCCGTAACGGCCAAAGCTGCACTGCTCCAAAGCCAGGAGCCAGGAGCTTCCTCTGGTTCTCCCACACGGGTGCAGGGGCCCAAGGAACTTGGGCCATCTTCCACTGCTTTCCCAGTCCACAGCAGAGAGCTGGATCAGAAGTGGAGCAGCCAGGACCTGAACGGGTGCCCATACGGGATGCCGTCACTGCATACAGCAGCCTTACCTGCTATGCCATAGCACCAGCCCCATTTTTATGGTTTTCTTCCTTTTTTTTTTTAAAGAAATACATGAGTAAAGTTATAATAGGATGTTACATTGGACCCTCTAGAATGCTAGACTACAAGGACTGATGATACAAATAATGGCAGAAGGTGTCTTAGGACCAGAACTATCACATGCTGCTGGTGGAAGTACAAATTAGAAGGCCTTTTAAAATAGTTTGGCATTATCTAAAGACAAATTAAAACACCACATACTGTGATGTAGAAATCCCACTTCTATGAATTTACTGAGATGCACGTGCTTGTACACCAAGTATACAAGAAGGCTTAAAGCAGCATTTTTCACGTTAGCCCCAAACTGGAAATGTCTGTTAGCCGTAGAATGAATCATAGGTGATGTATTTGTCTAATGGAGTACTATACAGCAATAAAAATTAGCAAGTTCTTGTTACAAAAAATAATGGATGGACCTCACAAATAGAACACAAAGTGAAAGAATCAAGATATACAATGTACAATTCTATTTATAAAGTATAGAAAACAAGCAAACCAGAACTTTGTTGTTTAGGCATGCATGCTCTTGAAAAGTACAAAGTGAAATGATGACCACAAAAGAAAGGTAGTGACAATTTTACCTTTGGGAAGGGAAGGGAGGGAGTAGTTGGTAGAAAAAGAAGAGTAGCTTTGAGGTGCTTCTTATGCCTAGTAGTGGTTAACACAGATGTTAACTTTAGGATAACATGTCTTTATTTTGTAGCCCTTTCTATTTCCTTATTATATTCTATAATAAAAGAGTAAAAATAAGCTTAAGTAACCAACATTTAAATATAACCAATCTAATTTGAAATGATATAAAACAAACTAAAATGATAAGATACCAGCTTTCACCTGTATGGTCCAGATAAAGAGAAACAGGCACTATCAAACATATTGTTAAGAATAGAAATTGACGCAGCAGCTATTAAAGGCAATTGTATAATGTTTATTTAAAATCTGGATGGTAAATAATCTTTAACCCACAATTCCATTTCCATGAATTTTTACTATAGATACATTTATACATGACCACAAAGACTATACAAGAATACTTACTGCAATAATGTTAGCAACAACCTAAAGATTAGAATCAATAAAAAGTCCATTAATTAAAGGGGTTAAATATTATAAGACATTCATACATTGGAATATAATGTACCCATTAAAAAGGGATAAGAATACTCTTTACATCCTGATATGTATAGCCTCAAAATATACTGTCATATTTTTAAAAAGCAATATACAAGCATATCCCTTTCTCTTTTTTTAAGTTTTGAGATAACATTTTAAATTTACATTATAATAAAAAGGCTTATTAATACTTCACTGAATAAGAAGTTTAACAAGTAAAAAGCAAAAAGACCCTAGTTTAAGAACCTAAGGAATTTAGTGAAAATAAATAGGAGATCAATCTTTTATATCTTTTGTACTTTTCTAAATTTTTACCATGTAAATATAACATATTCAAATAAGTGAATAAGTTTTGGAATTGAATCTATGAATTTAATCTTATGAATGATAAAAAGATAAAGATTACTAGGCAAGGCTTTAATAGTAAAGTATGCTATACTCAGCACTGTTGGTGTGTTAGTTACAAATATTTTTTTCCAATTCACTGGTGTTAGTACAACTGACTAAACCTAAGAATGAAGTTTTGGGATTTATCATTCTGATATGATGATCTCGGAATAATGGAAGCACCTTTAAACTGACAGGCTGATTTTCAAATAAACTACAAAATATTGCTAGACAAAACCCAGATAGGTGGTTTAGTCTTGCACTAATATATATCACAATAAACAGTGTAGACAAAGAACAAGTCAGGACTATGCCCAGATGGGTCCATTGAACATATATCCCCTTTTGTAACTTTCAATCATTTTTAATTTTATTTTAACAAGGCATATTTGAGAAATAACAATTATTTCTTCCAACTGACTTGCCCACTTTCTGGCATACATAACCTTTTGGGAATGCCATGAATATTTAACAATTTGTACAAAAGTAACAGGGTTGCTATAAAATAGGTTGAATCAAGTAGATAATTTTAACTTGACTCTTTCTCTGTAAACACAACTCAGTGAATATAACAACATTTTAGATATCATTTTAACAGAACATTTCATTTTAATACTCTTCAACCTAACTTGATTGTGGCTGTTATGTATACTTTTCTCATTTCAGTTAATCTCATATCTGTCTTTAGAGCTAATTCAACTATCTACAGACTTCATCTTATACAATCATAGAAAGTATGAAAGATTTGCCAATCTCATGTCACGTCAGAACAAACAGGAATGAATTACATCTGAGAAAGGAAAACCATTGCCACTCTTAACATTCAGAAGCTGTTAATTTGCAAATTAATAGATTGCAGCATTAATCCGGTCCATTTATTTGTGCACTTTAAAGACTATAGGCTTCTGAATTCACATTTCAACCTATAGGTAGTCTTACCTATTTACTTGCTTATGCAAATTGAGAAAAAATTATTATTCTGAACAAGTTGGAATCAATGGAATTATTTTATCTTAATCCTAAATAACCTTTCTTTCCTTCAACATATGTTAATTGAGCACCTGGTCCTTGTACATATGAACAGGGAAACTGTTAAATTGCTTCAATATCCATTTCTTCATATTATAAAGTCTCTTGAGAGTTAGTTTCTTTTTGTTTTTAAAAACTCAGTACTAGAGCCAGCGCTGTGATATAACAGGTTAAACTGCTGTCTGCAATGCTGACATCCCATATGGGAGCCAGTTCGAGTCCTGGCTGCCCCGCTTCCAATAAAACTCCTTGCCAATGCACCTGGGAAAACAGCGGAAGATGGCCCAAGTTTTTGGGCCATGCACCCACGTGGGAGACCCACCCGAATGAAGCTCCTGGCTCCCAGCTTCTGCCTGGCCCTGTCCCAGCCATTGAAGCCCTTTGAGGAGTGAACCAGGGGATAGAAGTTCTCTCTCTCTCTTTTTTCTCCCTCGACCCCATAACTCTGCCTTTCAAATAAATAAAATAAATCTTTTAAAAAAATAAATGCAGTACCTTGGTATAGAGCCTTGAATAAATTTTCAATTATGTCACATTTTAAAAACAAGGGACAATTCAGTTGATCCACTTGGTAAAGGGATGTATTTCATTGTGTATAAATTTATTTATCTAAATCCATTTTCAAAATAACCTATCTTTCTATGGTAAGTTATGATTATAATGTCCTAGCTATTGCTCCAATAAGAAATCTTGCATGGTAGGTTATTCTGAAATCGTATGTTGTCATTATGGTTGTGAAATGCCGCTATGTCTTAGAGACCACTACTATCAATTGATTTAGACTTAGAGTCCATTTCACAGGCATTTCTGGCAGAGCACTTAATTTTTATTCACCATTTTCTAATATAGGTAAACTGAACAGGTGGAGGGAAGAAATCAACTAATGCTTCTTTCAGGCTGACTGAAGGCAAATATAACACCACCATCCCCAATTTTTTACCTCAATTAAGAACCTGAATCTATTGAATAAAAAGTTAATCATTTTAGATGACTGTCAGTGCAAAAGAAAACAGTAAGGAAAAAAATAACTTTCCAAGTAAGTATACACAAAAATATTTCTTTGATGATTATAATATAAGCGATTTCAATCTAAATGATTCCTTCTTACTGTATGGCAGTTTACAAGAAACCAAATTTTTTCTTTGGAACTGAGAATATTTTTACCCTAAAATATTATTTAATTGTCTATTTCCCCATCTCAAAAGCACATGGACATGTTGCTATGGATGATGACCATGGAGTGACGAAGTTTACCTCAGGTTCAGTCACCAGTGCTCCCACCCATGCAGTGTCATCCTCAGAAACCATCTGGTGCTACTTCTGCATAATTAGCAAAATATTGACTTAGCACTTAACACTCTAGGGAGGATTAAACCAATTTTTTTAAGCAAGAAAAATCCCAGCCAAGTCAAAACAGAATTGCAATGTACCAACACATTCTCTAAGGGAGACTTTTATATACCCAGGTTTTACCTGTTGTTTTTTTTTTTTTTTAATCGTAGTATCTGAACTCTACAACATTCTATTCAGTGAACAGAATGCTGTCAAAGCAGATGTTACCCCTTGCATCCACCCACTGAATTCTTATTCCCAATTTGGTTGTCTGCAGCAGTGAATCACAGCAAGGTGACTCAGTCTAACACACACAAGGAAATTTGAAGCTACACTTGCCTCACAGCATTTACCTTCAAATAAGACTATTAAGCTACTAAAACTTAAAAGCACAGGAGCTAGCCAAGTTGCAAAATAACATGCACGATAAGACCACTGCATCATAATTTCTCTAATTGTTGTTCTTCGAGCAGATGTTTAAGATGAGTTCCTCACATTAAAAACAAAAGGGAGGAGATTAAGATTTTGAACCACACCTCTGACTAGCCCATTTGAGTATCTTACAGTTGTCAGGATCCATTCTAGAGGAAAGCAGAAGTATCACAAACTATAACACAGTCAAGTGTTGCACTTTAAGTCTGTTAACTCAGAACTGCAGGTTATATGTGTGTTATTTTTCTCATTCCAACTTCTGTGAACCAGAAGCTTGCCTAAGGACCAAGGCAAGAAATCAAAAAAAAAAAAAAAAATTAATGAGTGCCTACCATCTTCTGAATGGCATATACCAGAAAAAAGTGGGGTCATAACGGACGAGAGAAGAATAACAAAGGCTCCAGGTCTCAAATAGTTTATCAAGGCACTCCAGCACACCATGGAAAACTCATGGGAGCATTGTTACTTTTCAGAGAGGAAACACAGCATCTATGGATCTCTCAGCAAACTAGGAACCCAAATTAGTTCACAGTTTTAACACTGCATTCATTTCTCAAACATTGTATCTTTGCAAAGCTGAATTTTCAATGGTTGCTGTGATTAAAAGCCAACTGTGCTAAAATCATCCCAGACCAGGAGACAAAGATGGCAATGTCCAGTGTGTTGCTGTGTACAGTGTCACAAGGCCACATCTCACTAGTAATTGCTATTATTTAAGAATGAAATTGAAACCAGTATTGTGGCGTAATCTGTTAAGCTGATGCCTGTGACACTAGCATTCCAAACTGGAGCGCCAATTTCAGTTCTGGTAGCTCAGCTTCCAATTCAACTCGCTGCTAATATTCCTGGGAGGGAGGCAGAAGATGCACCATGTGGGAGACCCTTATAGAATTCCAAGCTCCTGACTTCAGCTTGGCTCATCCCCCAAAATTGTGGCCATTTCAGGAGTGACCCATCAAATGGAAGATCACTTTCTCTGTCTCTCCATCTCTGTCAACCTACTTTTCCAATAAATAAATCTTTTTTATTAAAAAACAGGGGGAAGAGGGGAATGAAATTAATGTTTTTGCTTTAAATTTATCTGTATTATTTTTTAATTTTTTTATTTTATTATTTTGACAGGCAGAGTTAGTGAGAGAGAGAGAGAGAAAGAGAGAGACAGAAAGAAAGGTCTTCCTTCCGTTGGTTCACCCCCCAAACTGCTGCTATGGACAGCGCGCTGCACTGATCCGAAGCCAGGAACCAGGTGCTTCTTCCTGGTCTCCCATGCGGGTGCAGGGCCCAAGCACCTGGGCCATCCTCCACTGCCCTCCCAGGCCACAGCAGAGAGCTGGACTTGAAGAGGAGCAACCGGGACTAGAACCTGGCACCCATATGGGATGCCAGCACCGCAGGTGGAGGATTAACCAAGTGAGCCAAGGTGCTGGCACCATCTGTATTATTTTTTCAAAGAGCAAATAAGTTGCTTTTTAAGGATGAGATTTGAATCTAATTAAGAGTTCTGTTTTCTGAGTAGGCACATAAGATTTTTAATGTAAAAGGAAAATTCCATTCAAATTTAGTTTGCAAATTATCAGAAAAAAATAGGGCACTATACCATTGTTACTACTCTTGAGTTCTTTAAATGAATTAGAGGCAATAAAGGAGTTACATGGGATATGTATGCAGAGTTATTTTACTAAAACTAGGTCAGACCAAAGGAAAACTTTAGTAATAGTGCCATAACATTGGAACATAATAGTGGCTAATAGTCCAAAGAAGTGTGACCTCTTCCTTTCTCTGCTAATAGTGAACTGTATAACCTCTGAAATGTCATTTAAACTTACTGTTTATCAGTTTCATCAGACTTATAAAATAGATAACATAGATTTATATTCTCAGAGTTGTTTTTAAAATGAGATATACAGAATGAAAATTATTTGTAAATACAAAGTTATATAATCAAAACATTGTTATTACTACTCAAAAGAGTACTTTTACTTTCATTCTCACATAAGTTTTTCTTTAAACAAAAAATTTTTTTATTTATTTTGGAAAGCAGAATGTCAGAGAGAGAGAGAGAGAGAGAGAGAAAGAGAGGTCTTCCATCCAGTGGTTCACTCTCCAAATGACCACAATGGCCAGGACTGGGCCAGGCCTAAAGCTAGGAGCCTGGAACTCCATCCAACTATTTCACTTTGGTTGCAGGGTCCCAAGGACTTGGGCTTTCTTCCACTATTTTCCCAGGTGTATTAGGAGGGAGCTGGATTGGAAGTGGAGCAGCCAGGACACAAACAGGTGCTCATATGGATGCCAGTGTTGCTGGCAGTGGTTTAATTCCCTGTGTCACCATGCTAGCCCCTCACATAAGCTTTATGAAGAGCCAGATATGCTAGCAATGCAGTTTCTTTCTCTCTCTCTTTTTTTTAAGATGTTCTTATTTATTTGAAAGACAAACCTGAATAACCAGCCGTTTATCACATCTTCTGAATTATATCTATAAAAATCTATCTGAAAACTAATCTATCACTAAATCATTTCATTTACAAATGAAATACTCATCATTATGTCATTTCCAAAATGATTCTCAAATTTGTTAAATCCTTCCTATTCTCTCTTACTGCCCCTGACTAACTGTTAACTTCAGTTTCTTCTCCTGTCAATTCAATGCTCATCTCATTTCCTTAAAATCTATTTGACTCCACTGTACCCCTTCATCATAAAGTCCGAAATCTTTGCTGTCTCATTAAAGGTCTTCACAAAATGGCTACAATTTCCTTCACAGCATCATCATCCTGAACACAGATGTTCCAACCAAACAGGGCTGTTCCCTGCTTCCTCAAAGAAACTGCATTTTCCAATTTCATGATTTTTTTTATGCCTTTCCTCTAAACAAGTGGAGTACCTCCCCTCTCCACCTCCACCTCCACCTGTTGAATTAAACTGCTACTCCCTCCATGAGGTCCTCCTGAGAGTTAAAACTTTTCCAAAAAGAGTTAATCTCTCATTCCTCAGGGTGAAGACAACACGAGCTTTATGTTTTACTTGAACAGTTTTGCTTTCTATTTTAAGAATTTATATAGTATCTGTTGTTCCTTCACTAGGCTATAAGCTCACTGAGAGGGAGAAGTCTGGTCTTGTTCATGTTAATTTCTCCTACAAAGCCTGAAAAAGTGCGGTGAATATCAGGAGTTCCATGTTTTCTCTATTAAATTTAAATACAAAAATACCTTATACAAAACAAACTTCATCCAGAAGAATCATAGTTAAAACATTAATATGAACACATTCCCATGATGTATGGAGGAAAATATTTTCTGTGCCACATGGCACATCATATCAAGTATCTTGTCTAATCATTAGCAACTGTTTTAGAAACAAACAAACAAAAAAACACCTTAGATAAGATGAACTTATATCTATTAATTTATTTTCAAAAACGCAAGAATGACTTCAATAATCAAGTTTCATGGCAAAACAAGCATATGTATCTTTTTAAAAACTTCTATTTCTTGAATTCAATTCATGAAAATAAGTCATTATCTTTCAAAGGCTTTAAGAAAAGTAAATTCATTATCCAAGACATATTCTATTTCTACCTGAGCAGACCTCCCTTTCACATTTATATTACTAGTAGAATTCCTGTTGTACCTTTCTTCTGAAGACAAGTACTTTCAGATCTACCATTGCATGTCTCAGTAAGAAAGGGAGAGAAGGCTATTGATCTATCCTACTTGCTAAATGTTGAGAAAAATGAGGGTCAAATAAGAAAAACAACATAAATAAGCTTTCATTTTCAGTGACTAGGATAAAAACCCCAAATAATTTATTAACCATGTCTTCCAAGTTCTATGCAATAGGCTAAAATTCTTTTTTTTTTTTTTTTCACAGTCAGCATTAGACAGTGAGAGAGAGAGAGAAAGACCTTCCTTTTTCCGTTGGTTCACCCCCCAAGTAGCCACTACGGCTGGCACATTGCAGCTGGCGCGCTGCGCTGATCCAAAGCCAGGAGCCAGGCGCTTCCTCCTGGTCTCCCATGAGGGTGCAGGGCCCAAGGACTTGGGCCATCCTCCACTGCACTCCCGGGCCACAGCAGAGAGCTGGCCTGGAAGAGGAGCAACCAGGACAGAATCCGTTGCCCCAACTGGGATTAGAACCCGGGGTGCCGGCGCCGCGGGTGGAGGATTAGCCTACTGAGCCGTGGCGCCGGCCAGCTAAAATTCTTAAAGAAATTCTCTCTTTCATACTTCATGATGCATTACTAAGTTTAAAAGGTACTAATTAGTTTCAATGTTAATGCATCCCTTCCTATATCATTTACTTAAAATAAGACCCAGATATTTTTTAAGTGAGAACACAGAAACATAGAACACAGAAGAGAAATTAAAGTCACAGAATGAATTTAAATATGGCATTAAGGACTGTAGATGCTCTTAACTTTATCTCATTTTTCAAGTTTATCCCCAGACTCCTTCTAAGATACTCTAACCCCTATTAACATGCATAAACATATGAAAAGGGAACTTTGGTAGCTTATATAATATATAAAACATTTTTAAATGAACTCTCATGACTTGAGATAGTGGATGCCAATCCAACGAAGGAGCTCCAGTGGCCAAAGGGACTTTTCACTCAGGGGCAGCAACTACACTGAAGATATCACCTGTTCATTCCAAGTATCCTGACTGGCATCTCAGTTACTTTAAAGAGGCTCATAAAAATTCCTGGAGCACTGAGGAGAGGAAAATAATCAACCTAGGCAATTAGTCAGATGGAAAGGGTCACTGCCACAGCCATTGCATTTTAGAATCCTGGAAATCTGATAGCATAATAAAATTGCATTTCCAAGATGAAAAGTTTTCCCCAATTCTTTTTGGAATCCATACTCAATGCTTATGGTTCCAACCCACTTTCTAATATTTAATTATTTTCTTTACTTCTTTTTTATTGCCATTGTACCCTCAGTTGATACCTGCTCTGGGAAAAATATTTAACATTTCCAACCAAGGTGAAATTAATTTCATCTAATTTATCTCTCCCAGCAGGTTATCTTATACCTTCTCAGTAATCCCAGAATGGGAAGAGAAATGCCAAGGACAGGGACTCTAGCACGTGTTGAAAATCTACTGTGGTAGACTATATCATATTTCCAGCTATTTGTTCCCACCCTTTGCCACATGACTTCAATGTTTCCCAGTAAATGGAGTAAATTTCCCTCCACCACTGCCAGATTTGGACGCATGCCCTAGCCAATAGAATATATGGAGAAGCGACATATACGATATTCTTATGGAAGCTTTAAACACACCTACATGGTTTGGTTCAGCCTTTCCTATTCCTGGCCTCTGCTATGAAAACCACGTGTCCCAGACAGGAGCTGCTGCTTCAACCTGGATCACAAATTTAAGTGACATATGGCCAAACAGCCACTGCCAACCTACAGACCTGTGACTGAGAAATAAATGTGTATTGTTTCAACCCATGGAGATTCTGGGACTCTTTGTGACTGCAGCAATGCTGACAAATACAAAAGTCAATAGGAAAAAAAAAAGTATTGTGCTGCAATAACAACCTCAAAATCCCAGTGACTTACAATAACAAATATTTCTCAGCTCATATTACATGTTGTGAAAGCAGGTCAGCTTTTGTGCCTCTGTTCCAGGCTATGAGTCAGACTCAAGTCTCCTCCATTGTCTTCTTATTCCAGAATCCAGGTTGAAGATCCATCCTATGTCTGAAAAACACCCTTCTTACAATAGAGGGCATAAGAATAAGCAGCCTGATGGAAATTGGCAATGCTTCTAAAAGATTCTCCTCAGAAATTATATGGCCAAGACCCAAAGTCAATGGGGAGAAGGAAAGAAGAAACGAAGGAATACCTAACTGTCAACATCAACACAGTATACCATACTTATTATGTTCTAATCATTGTATTAGCTGTGCTTTACGTAAGTTACCTCACACCTCAACCTCAGAAGGAAAGCATTATCCCTTATTTTAGAATATTGAGGCTCAGAGGAATAATGTAACTTGTCCAAAGTTATTCATAGAAGGTGTGAAAGGAAGGCTAGAGTCCTAGTCCAGGATTACATGACCCCAGGGCACTTGCTCTTACTCCCAACCCACACTTACACCCACTCTTCTTCTTTGTCGGGTTATAAGCATTAACTTAACAGATGGGGTCTGCCCTTATATAAAACTAATATTGGCTGTAAAAGACTTCAATAAGTAACCTTTCTAAGTAAAATAGGGAAATGTAAGGCTGGTGAAAAAAGAGGAAAACATCTATGAAAACAGACTTATGAAAAGATAGGCCGGACTGAGCACAACAATGAGAAGGTATGTGAATGAGAACCCAGGGAGCTGGAAAATAAGAAGAGAAATTGATAGCACTTCTCTGGGCAAGAGTACTTAACAAAAATAGCTTGCCTCAGGGGAAAACTTTTTAGACTCTGATTTCACAGGCCATAAGAAAAGCTCTAGGGTGTTTCCCTTTCCTTTAAAAAGTGCACACCCAGTTTCTTTGTAGCTGCCTGAATACTATTATGTACTTACTCACTCCATTGCCTGTTTTGAGACTGGCAGTCTCCTAGCTTATGGGCATCAAGTGCTTTTTAAAATTGAAAAACCATGCCATCCCTCATGCACCTGGATGGGTTGCTATCAACATATTTCTCATTTCTCATGTGAGTCACATATTTAGGGCTCCAGATTAAAGTATGCTCTGCTTGCCAATTTCTACCAAAATTTTAATTCTATTTAAAAATATTAGCATTCTATACAACCTCTAAGTGTTTAATCATTGCTTTTTTAATTCAATAATTTAAAACATTAAATATATATTTCTGCCAGTAGAAAACTGTCTAAACCATCAGGTAAGTAACAAGTAGCATTGTGGGCACACCACAGGATAAGTCTACTCATACCAGAAAGATGGAGAATCTTAGAGCAGGCCTCCCAACCTGATAGCCAGATTGTTACTAAAAAAAAATCAAACCTATATGTTGTACAGCCGATTACTATTAATTAAGTCTTGTACAATGATCCATGCTATTTTGTTTGGGTGCAGTGGAAGACCCTGTTACTCTCACTCACAAAAGGGAAACAAAGACAAATATTCAGAAATGGTTCTAGTTCATAAAACCTAGGCCTGTTTTCTTCAACCTCCAAATGTCTATTCCCAAATGTTGCTATCTACATAACTGCTTATTACCTTCCAGTAAAATGACTGAGCTATGTTTAACTAATGTGCCTTTGGATATTTTCCTATAATTCACAATGTCAATTCACAATGTCAATAAATAGCATGGAAGTTCAAATCAGAATGGAATCAATAGGTATATAAATAAAGTATCTTAGAAATATCATCTAGCTCATTTTCAGTAGAGTGTTCTATTTAGTAGTACTTGGACCTAAAGTTCCATTGGTCTCTTTGATAGTTAACTCAATAGAGAGAAAAATATGACTAATTTAGTGCGCATTGGTGCATACTCAAATCATCTACAGACAGCTATGACCTATTATTGTATTATTAGTATTCTACTACTACTACTACTTATCTGTGTGGGTAGATGAAACATACAGACACTTTTTTTATTTATCCAAAATTTGTGATTATACAAATAGAGACTAGACAGAGTGTAAAAGGAAATGTACAGCTTTGGAATGAGATAGATCTGGATTCTAATTCCAATTCCACTACTGTGTTCACAGCCTTAGGAAATTAACTTCTCTGTACTTCAGATTTCTGACCTTTAAATAATATTGAAAATACAGCATGGTGTTTTGGCATAGCAGGTTAAGCCACTGCCTGCAATGCCAATATTCCATCTGGGCACCAGTTCATTTCCCAGATGCTCCACTTTCTTTTTTTTTGTTTGTTTGTTTTTTGTTTTGTTTTGACAGGCAGAGTTAGTGTGAGAGAGAGACAGAGAGAAAGGTCTTCCTTTTCCATTGGTTCACACCCAAAATGGCCGCTACAGCTGGTGCACTGCGCCAGTCCAAAGCCAGGAGCCAGGTGCTTCCTCCTGGTCTCCCATGTGGGTGCAGGGCCCAAGGGCTTGGGCCATCCTCCACTGCACTCCCAGGCCACAGCAGAGAACTGGACTGGAAGAGGAGCAACCAGGACAGAATCCGGCGCCCCGACCGGGACTAGAACCCAGGGTGCAGGCACCGCAGGTGGAAGATTAGCCAAGTGAGCCGCTGCACCAGCTCCAGCTGCTCCACTTTCTATCCAGCTCCCTGAAAATGTGCCCAAGTGCTTGGCACCCTGATACCCAAATGGAGGACCCAAAAGAAGCTCCGGGCTCCTAACTTCAGCCTCTTCCAACCCTGGCCATTTTGGCCATTTTGGGAGTAACTTAGAAGATGGAAGTCCTCTCTCTCTGTGACTCTTTCTGTAACTCTGATTTTCAAATAAATCTTAAAAAATAATAACATAGGGGGCGGCATTGTGGCATAGCAGGTAAAGTTGCCACCTGAGACATCAGCATCCCATATGGATGCCAGTTCAAATCCTAGCTATTCCACTTCCAATCCAGCTCTCTGCTAATGTGCCTGGGAAAAGCAGTGGAAGATAACCTAAGTGTTAGGGTCCCTGACACCCACATAGGAGACTTGGAAGAAGCTCCTGGCTTCAGACACGCCCAACTCCGACCATTAGGCCTTTTGGGGAGTGAATCAGTGGATGGAGGATTTCTATTTCTCTCTTTCTCTCTCTCTTTCTCTCTCTCCCTTTATAAAACTCAGCCTTTCAAATAAGTAAATAAATATTTTAAAAAACAAAAATAATGACATTGAGAATATATAGGATACTTATGGATTAATAGAAATAATAGTCATTAAAGATCAATAAACAAGGCTTAACACATGATAGATACTTAATAAATGTTAGGAAATATTTGAAATTGAAAATAGTGGAGAATACATTTATAAACATTTTTAAATAGTAATTCAGAATTCTGGTTATTTTTTCTGAACTCTTCTTCCTTGAAAGTAACCAAAAACAATGGAAAAAAGGGGAGGTAGGAAGAATCTTCAATGAAGCAATACTTATAAAGTCAAACCACACAATCAACATTTACCAAATTCTTTGACATCTGAACCAGTATAAGGGAAAATACCAAACTGACACAGACCTCCCTCAGACTTCAAGCAAGAAGAAATTTCTCTGTAAGTTCTACCGTCTGAGAGATAACACATGATCCTTTCATTAACGTGAAGTTTAGGGACATCAGAGACAGCAGAACTAGTAGGGAATATTTATGTGAAGAAATATCCCAGATAAATATCCCAGATCCACACTGAAGAACTGCAGGCAATGTGGAGCTGCAGAAGAAAGAGACATGCAGGGGCTGGCGCTGTGGCATTTGGATGGGCGCAGCTCTGGCCGTGGCGGCCAATTAGGGAGTAAACCAGCAGATCGAAGACCTCTCTCTGTCTCTGCCTCTTCTTTTTCTGTGTAACTGTGACTTTCAAGTAAATAAATAAATGTTTAAAAAAAAAAAAAGAAAGAAAGAAACATGCAGATAGATCATGTTGTCCATAATCTCATCTTCTAAGACAGTGCCTGAGGTAAAGAAAAGGAAGCAGAGATGACCAGATCGCAACACAGATAGCTGGACTTAACGTGCTTGGCTGTAAACTACACCAAACTCTCGACTGCCAGAAACTAAAGAGAGAGCGAGAGCAAAGAACGAAAGAGAAAAAGAGGAGGTTTCTCAAGACCCAAATGCCAGTTAAAGCTGCTGAGAAGAAAAAAAAAGAAGTTGCTAAGACTAACCCTCATATATTGTTGTGGCTGCTTCTTTCCACACTTATTTTTTTTAATTTTTTATTATCATGCAATACTTACATACTTTTATAGGTACAGTGCAATTTTTCAAGAGATGTATACAGCATTAACTGATCAAATCAGGCAATCAGCACCCCTCCCTACCCTGCCTCCACGTTTGGAGAATTACCAGCACCCTCCCCCAGTTCTTTACATAGTATTAATACTTTTTTCATATGAGGCATTTTTTCCTAGTATAAAATGCCCTCATATGAAGATTATTAGTAAGAACAGAATCAAAACCATATCTATAAATAAATAAATCATAATAAATCTATAAATAAATAAATCATAATCTTTAAAATATTACAAGATAAGAGATGGGTATCTATTTTAATTCAAATAATCTGTTGGGTTTACTATTTGTCATGAAGGTACTTTCATTCAAGTCATAAGTAATTTAACATAATTTGATATATTTATCAACTGAGATAAATATTAGACTCCTATTTTAAAAAAGAGGAACTTGAGGCATAAGCTCATACAACTGTTAAATGTTAGCATTAGGATGTAAATTCAGGTCTTCTGAATTAAAGACTCATTCTGTAAGTTGTGTTGAAATGCTTCTACATAAACCATGGAAAACTGGAGATAGTATATGCTAACTAAATCTATCTTCTTTTTAAAATATACCTTTTCTCAGCCTTTGTCTTTCTAAACAGTTAAAACATCTTTAGTCTATATTGGTATGAATTTACTCATACTCTCTAGTGATTTTATGGATTTTTTTTCAATTATAGTTCTTTCTGAAGATTCAGTCATAAAATCAGGTTTTTCAGTTTGATTATTACGTTATTTTGCTTATGGTTAGAGTCTGTCATTTTTTGGTTCCAATATTTTGATTTATAATATCCAGTATTTCTTTGATCTTTGGTCACATACATAAAGAAACATCCAAAAGAATTCTACCTGGGTATTAAGAGTTAAAATTTATTATCTTTGTCTTAAATATGGAAAAAATGATAATAATCTCCACTTTGGGCAAGTGGAGTTTCTCCTTTTGACATTTTTTAATGTACTTATCTTTGAGATCTTTTGTATATTATCCATTTTTTACTAGCATTTTACTACCTGAAAAAACTGGGAATAGGCTTCTTATTCCAAGGAAATATGAGATTTCCCTGCATACTTCACCTTCAAATCTACCTCTTTTTTTTTTTAATGTTATTTATTTATTTATTTGACAGGTAGAGTTACAGCCACTGAGAGGGAGAGACAGAGAGAAAGGTCTTCCACCCACTGGTTCATCCCACAAATGGCTATAATGGCCAGAGCTAGGCCAATCTGAAGCCAGGAGCCTCCTCTGGGTCTCCCACACAGGTGCAAGGGTCCAAGCACTTGGGCCATCCTCTACCGCCCTCCCAGGCCATAGCAGAGGGCTGAACCAGAACCAGAGGTCATATGGGATGCTGGCACTGCAGGCAAAGGATCAACTTGCTGTGCCACAGCCCTAGCCCCAAACCCATTTTTTTTTAAGTTACTAGCCTTAGAACTAATCCCCTAATAATCCTCTATTAACCCCATTGAGGAAAGGATGCATTTATCTTTGCTCTTTAGCTTTTAATACATTGTACAATTTAAAAACATGACAAACAAAACTGGCTTATAAACCCATGGCTTTAGTCTTACCTGCATTGGGCTCTAAATTCAATTCTCCAAAACTCATAAAAATTTACTCAGTTCTGTAACAAATGTTCAATCTTAGTAACTAATATACAACAACACTTTATAATCTAGTTCACTTAATAATAAAAGAAAACTTTGGATTTGTATAGTCTCCACAGCAAATCTCAACTACTGAGCCCCATTTGGAACATGTTCACTGTATCAATTCAAAATTGCTTTAATAACAATATATGTTCCAGAGTAACTGAATATCACTGATTTATTAAAACAGATCTAAGATATAATATATATTAACACATAATCCTCAAAATAAGGCAGTCTCAATATCAATCTGGTCTCAATGATACAATAGCAAGTCTCAAATATATTCTAAATGTCTTTTAAAACATGATATGTCAATGCTTTCAAGCATTGGGCACACAAAGCTGAGTTGTAAATTACAAAGGTCTTAAGACAAATATACAAAGTATAATCATCCTTCACAGGTGAGATATTCAGTTTATTCTATGAAGGAACGTTTCAGCTGAACAAAATTTCTTAATGTTTGGTGATTGCTGCAATAAGGACACATAAGGAACAGAGAAGATAATATTTCATCATATTCAGTATAATACAAGAGTAATATGAATTTTTATAGAAATATTTTCAAGAAAATGAAATCACCGAATTAAAATTTCATTTAATATTGATGCCCTGAATCATCAAAAAAAAATCTAGACACAAAATTACAGATTGGCATCTGTTTAAAACATAATACTTAGCATACTGATTATATTCATTCAGCAAAAAAATCATGAAAATGTTCAACATAAATCAAAAGTATGTAATATCAGTACCTTGCAATGGAAACATAATATTTAAAACTAAATGAATATATCTTCAATTTTTTGGCATAATTTAAACTACAAGCCAGAGTAGGGTAATAGGTGACTATGATGACTAAAAAACTGTAGCTCTTAAAAGTTAGGTAAGAATGAGAAGGTTGACAGTTCAATGAAGAGTTTTAAGCTAAAAAATCTTGTATTTGGAGATCTTAAAAATCATGTTCTCAGATTTGAATTCTGAAAAAATCAAAAGTAAAAACATGCTTAAAAGTTACCTCTTTAACTCTTCTCTGTCATTCCTTTCCAGAAGCAGCAAACACTTGCTGGATTTTTTTACGTGAGAAAAGTTTTAAGGATAGTAGTACACATTAATTGAACACATGAAATTTTGTCTTCAATAAATAATAATAGCTTTTTAATGTGTCTTATTAGGGTGCATGTTTGTGCAAGAGGAGTAATAGGAAAACAGTAACAGTAAAATCCTAAATACTAAAAGGGAAGTACCCATACAACACAATAACTATTTTATGTCATTTAATAATATAAAATGACTTATTCAAATGTGATATTTAAAAATATATTCTTCTGGCCGGTACCGCGGCTCACCAGGCTAATCCTCCGCCTTGCGGCACCGGCACACCGGGTTCTAGTCCCGGTCGGGGCTCCGGATTCTGTCCCTGTTGCCCCTCTTCCAGGCCAGCTCTCTGCTATGGCCAGGGAGTGCAGTGGAGGATGGCCCAAGTCCTTGGGCCATGCACCCCATGGGAGACCAGGAGAAGTACCTGGCTCCTGCCATCGGATCAGCGCGGTGCGCCGGCCGCAGCGCGCTGGCTGCGGCGGCCATTGGAGGGTGAACCAACAGCAAAGGAAGACCTTTCTCTCTGTCTCTCTCTCTCACTGTCCACCCTGCCTGTCAAAAAAAAAAAAAAAAATATATATATATATATATATATTCTTCTTCCTACAAATAGCTTTATTTGTATCCAATAATATATCAGCGGTGGGGAGGCAGGAAGCTTGTGATTATAAAATAAAAGTATGTCATTGTAAAAATTAAAAGAAAGAATAAGAAAGGGAAGAAGGGGAAGGTGGGAGGGTAGAGTGGGAAGTATCAATAAGCTCCTAAACGTGTACATATGGGGCCAGCACTGTGGCTTAGCGGGTAAAGCCACAGCCTGCAGTGCTAGCATCCTATATGGAAATGGGTTCGAGTGCCAGCTGCCCCACTTCTAATTCAGCTCTCTGCTATAGCCTGGGAAAGCATTAGAAGATGGCCCAAGTCCTTGGGCCTCTGCACCCACATGGGAGACCTGGAAGAAGCTCCTGGCTCCTGGCTTTCCATCGGCGAAGCTCCAGCCATTGCACCATCTGAGGAGTGAACCAGTGGATGGATGACCTCTCTCTCTCTCTTTCTCTCCCCCTCTCTGCCTCTGCCTTTCAAATAAATAAATAAATCTTTTTTTAAAAATCTGTATAAATGAGATACATGAAATGTGTTCACCTTATATAAATTTAAAAATTAGAAAAATGAAATGCATAGTTCCAAACAAAGATAATTTGGATGATTAGTTTTTTAAATCAATAATACCAAGTGTGTTGAACACATGTTTTTGTCTTATCAACCTTAACACAGTATACCATTTATGGATCAAAAGCACATAAAGATTCACATAAATACAAAATTGGAAGCTTAAATATCAATCCTTGGTTTAAACCTTTGTTAAAACAATGGTTAAGAATATTATATTACTGTAGTTTTAATGATCTATGATTACTTTAAAATTTACTGTAAACGGGTAAAATGGTCATCTTTCCACTTGATTATTATTTATGACTCTTGCATATATTCCTGCTAAACTGGGTCTTTTTGCTTTTTTTAAACCTTTTATTTGGTGCAGCATTTTAAGCCCTTGATTGTAATGTAAATTTAAAATGTTATCTCAAAAACTAAAGAAAAAGAAAGAAAGGGAGGGAGAGAAAGGGAATATATTATACTCTTAGATTTGTATGTATGAACTATATTGAATCTATTAAGAAATAAAAAAATATAAAGAGGGGCCACTGCTGTGGCATAGTAGACTAAGCCTCCACCTGTGGCGCCAGCATCCCAAATGAACACCAGTTCATATCCCAGTCACTCCTCTTCCTATCCAGCTCTCTACTTGTAGCCCAGGAAATGCAGTGGATAACCCAAGTGCTTGGGACCCTGAACCCATGTCAGAGACTCAGAAGAAGCTTCTGCCTCCTGGCTTCGGATCAGCCGAGCCCTGGCCGTTGCGGCCATTTGGGGAGTAAACCAGCAGATGGAAGATCTCTCTCTCCTCCTCTCTCTCTCTGTAACTGTGCCTCTCAAATAAATAAATAAAATATTTAAAATATAAAAAATTTTAAAAATGAAAGAAGAATTATATATCAAGTCAGGTTCAGTAACTGGCCATTTAAAGGGGCAACTTGCTTATCATACCATATCTTCAACAACAGATAGTTAACTAAACAACACAACATGAGCAGTAAGTTCAACAAAATATACAATCTTACTCATCTTTCAGTCTATAGATCTTGTAATCTTGGTAAAACAGAAATCCTCATATAGAGAAACCCAGAAATTCTCAAATGATGAATTCTAAGGCCTACACATAACAGAACTACAAAAATTTTAAAAAATAGAGCATCTTGGAACCTAAAATAAAGGTATAGCTAGGATTGCCGTTTTTTGGCTTTTTTTTTTTTTTCTTGACAGGCAGAGTTAGACAGTGAGAGAGAGAGACAGAGAAAGGTCTTTCCTCCATTGGTTCACCCCCCAAATGGCCGCTACAGCCGGTGCACTGCACCAATCCAAAGCCAGGAGCCAGGTGCTTCTTCCTGGTCTCCCATGTGGGTGCAGGGCCCAAGGACTTGGGCCATCCTCCACTGCACTCCCTGGCCACAGCAGAGAGCTGGCCTGGAAGAGGAGCAACCAGGACAGAATCCGTTGCCCCAGCCGGGACTAGAACCCGGGGTGCCGGCACCACAGGTGGAGGATTAGCCTAGTGAGCTGCAGCACCGGCTGCACTGCTGTTTTTAAAATGTTTTAAAGACCCCATCCCATGGAATTATATGTTTTCCAGCCAACTTAGAAGTATGTTACTTCTAGAACCTTCCGTATCATTATAAAATGAATTTCAAATAGATGACTTCCAAGGTCCCTCTAATTCTGAAATAATGCAATTCTGTAATCTTTGTAAATGTCATAAGTCACTAACACACAAATGGATTTAGTTCCAAAAATTCCTCTTAGAATTTGGAACGTACTTCCCCATAGAAACAATTACACTAAGAGTGGTTAGAATCCCATGTGAGTTCACTCATAGCATAATTGAAAACTGGATTACAGGGGCTGGCACTGTG
The DNA here is from genome assembly GCF_051225735.1 of Oryctolagus cuniculus. Classification (NCBI taxonomy): domain Eukaryota; kingdom Metazoa; phylum Chordata; class Mammalia; order Lagomorpha; family Leporidae; genus Oryctolagus; species Oryctolagus cuniculus. The sequence continues at coordinate 49,717,993 of NC_142867.1, read as the reverse complement.
GCATAGTATATTAACCCTCCACTGGCATCCCATATGGCACTGGTTCTAGTCCACTTCTGATCCAGCTCCCTGCTAATGGCCTGGGAAAGCAGTGAAAGATAGTCCCCTGTACCCAAGTTGGGGACCCAGAAGAAACGCCTGGCTCCTGGCTTCAGATTGACCCAGCACCAGCCATTGTGGCCATTTCAGGAGTGAACCAGTGTATGGAGGATCTCTCCTTCTCTCTCTCTCTCTCTCTCTCTCTCTCTCTCTCTCTCTGTCAATCTGCCTCTCAAATAAATAAATCAATCTTTGAAAGAAAGAATAAAAGAGAGAGAGAAAGAAGGAAAGAAGAGAGAGAGAAATGGAGGAAAGAAAACTGGATTATAACACTCTAGTTTCTATAGGAAAATATACATCAAGTTCTGTCTGGGGGCACCAAAAACAAACTGTGCTGCTGACCCTCACATTCCTACCATCCTAAGAAGAACTCCACTGGTATTGGCAGCAGAAGTGCAGAAAACTAAAGCATGAGACATGTGAAGCTTTATCCGTCACACCTTCAACTACAATCTTGACTGAGTCCCTTTTTCTCCTTTTACTAGGGTCCTATCAGCAGAACCTTCATCAACAAACCCAGATCCATGTTACTTTTATTCCCAAAGAAGGAAATGTGTCTGCAGAAGTTTTAAGCTGAATATTAACTACTTAGGGGCCATCTAACCTAACTCATGAGTGGAGATACATCAATGTTTTATAATGCAGTGATTTCATAATAATGGAATTTGACCTGTATATGGAAGAGCAAAAGTACATTTACTCCTTAGTTTCGAGACACTGATGTTGCTTACTGAATCTTGTCTATCATCACTAGGTTTTTTCTAAGAATGGATATGCTAAAAAAAATAAAAATAAAAAAATAAATTTGCATGCTGCTGAAAATGTCTACAGATGATGCTGCCTTTAAATTTATCTGCAAAATTCATCTAATTCTTTCTCTGACAGACTACTTTCCAGGTAAATCCAGAGCAGACATGGTCTAACAGGGAGAACTATTCTTTAAAAAAAAAAAAAAGATTTATTTTATTTATTTGAAAGTCAGAGTTACACAGAGAGAGGAGAGGCAGAGAGAGAGAGAGAGAGAGAGAGAGATCCTCCATCTAATGGTTCACTCCCCAATTGGCCGCAACAGCCGAAGCTGCACCTATCCAAAGCCAGGAGCCAGTAGTTTCCTCCAGGTCTCCCACATGGGTGCGGGAGCCCAAAAACTTGGGCCATCTTCCACCGCTTTCCCAGGCCATAGCAGAGAGCTGGATCGGAAGTGGAGCAGCTGGGACTAGAACCGGTGCCAACATGGGATGCCGGCACCTCAGGCCAGGGCGTTAACTCACTGTGCCACAGCACCAGCCCCAAGAAGAACTATTCTTAACTTATACTTTGTTCCACAATTCAAATAAGGAAAATTGATTATTCCTTCTTTCTTTTTTGAAGCATCATTGACACTTCAAAAAATTGGTCTTGAGTTGCCAAATAATTTTAATTTTCCATAAATGCACCAGTTGGGAATGCCTTAAATTCAGCCGTTGGTTATCATGTCTTTCTGATTGTAAAAATTGCCAAACGCTGATTTGAGAAGTCATTATTTTTTCAGACGCATGATAGACAAGTATATAGCCAAGCAACAATTCTCCCTGAAAAAGGCACTGTGAGTCAAGCATCTGTTAATGTCTTCTTCTCTCAAAATATTTGGTTAGATAAGTTGTTTTTATTATGTTAGTCTAGGATCTGATCCAAGCATATTTCAATTTCTGCAACTTAAATTTGCAAATGTTATTTTCCACCTTCCTGGCACATTGTTATTCTCCAGATCACCCTCATATGAGGGGACTATTATCAATTGTGAAAGCACAACAGGTGGGTCACATCAAAGGTCACATTAGTTTTGTTCACAGGCCCAGACACAAGGTTTTCATTATCCTTAATAAAAACAGAAGCTAGTAATAAAAACATATCACTGAAATAACATCTCTCTCCATTCATATGCAATAACTTCACACACTAGAATGTACTGTTTCCAAATTCTGCTTCTGGCTATACTAGCATAGTTATTTTGTGGTGTTAGTTATAAAAATAATGGTATAAATCAGGACTTCACAAATTTCTACAGCAACTGTTTGAACTATGAAGTTAAGCTGCTGATTTACAAAAACCTTCCAGAACAAACCTACCTTACAGAATTTAGAAAGTAAGAAATTATGGGCACTCTCATCAATTGTGTGGCTAAGTATTTCAATAACTCCAATTAATAATTAAACAGCAAATCAAGATAACTTCAGAATCAGTTTTGCAATTCCATTTAAATTCTGTTGTGCTAAAACATAAGCATTATTCAATACTAACATAGCATGAATAAAAACATTTCTTAAGCACCCTCAATGCTCTGCACCATTAGAATTCACAAGTTAGCTCAACAAACTGTGGATTGTTTTCTTTTTCAGAATCAGAAGCCAGTAATTGGTAAATTATGGATAATATTTACATTACTCATAGTCTATCAACTCCACTTCTGAAAAAGCTCAGTACTTTATTTTCAAATCAAGAGCAATCTATAGACACACATGTACACACACTCATTGCTGTAACAAAGCTTTTAAAAAATTAAATACAAACATTAATTGAGCAGCTCCAATGTGCCAGGCAACATACATTAGTTAGGAATTCCTTATCTTAAATGCAGATCTTTTTAAATATTTTTCCCCTAGATACTAACCCTGGAAGTGAATTTAACTAACTAAAACTGAATTAACATGCAACTTTAAAGGAACACATCTGCTGGATAGAACAATATATATCATCATAATTTTTGTTCAAAGTTTAACTGTAATATCACTTCTAGAGCTTATCAATATCAACCATTTGAACCACTATTTCAAATGTAAATGACAATGATATAGGCTTTTTTATTTCTAAACCAGTAAAAACATCAGCTTAATTTCCTTTCACTTCTCAGTATTAATGGTCATAGTGATGAGTCACAGACCTAAGAGGAAAAAGTTTGCTAACATACAAATTTCACATGATTAAAATTCTTTGTTGAATTCTATCCTTCTAGCCCAAATGCCACAATCAATCTTCAACTCCTCATGCTAAAGATATCCAAAAGTAGTATATCACAGCATAATTTTATATTAAATAAGGTAAAAAATTTATTCCTTTAAATTTCATGATAATCTCCTCAATGTCTTCTCACATCATAAAAATAATAATTATGATTAAAATAGTGGTAACACTTTATAACAGTATATTCCTTACAATGTTCTAAACACATTATACTAACACAACAACTCTATTATTACTGTCTTCATTTCAAAGATGACGATCTTGGAACACAAAGACTTTACAGTCATATTTTTCCTTCCATCCACACTACTCTATTAGAGTAATATACTTTAAATATTAAACTTTTAAAAAATAATTCTCAACATTATGGACAGTTACCATGTCTTTAAATTGGCATTTACTTGAAAATGGCATAATAAAAACAGTAACATTAATTACTAACTGGCATTAAAGACTGCATAATTTCTAGGATATATCTATTACAGAAGGGTGTTCCTAAATTCACAGACACTACACAAGAATTAAGATGTTCACCTTTGGCCGGCGCTGTGGCATAGTAGGTTAAGCCTCCGCCTGTGGCGCCAGCATCCCATGTGGACACCAATTCAAGTCCTGGCTGCTCCTCTTCTGATCCTGCTTTATGCTATGGCCTGGGAAAGCAGTAGAAGATGGCCAGAATGCTCGAGCCCCTGCATCCAGCTGGGAGATCCTGAAGAAATTCCTGGTCCCTGGTTTCAGATTGGCCCATCCCTGGCCATTGCGGCCATTAGCGGAGTCAACCGGCGGATAGAAGACCTCTCTCTCTGTCTCTCCCTCTCTCTCTAACTCCACCTCTCAAATAAATAAATAAAATATTAAAAAAATTTTTGAAAAGATGTTCTCATTTTACATCACTGAAAGTTCAATCTGATTTCTGATTTTGTTTCAGCAAAATGATTCACAACATCCACTTTTGGCAACAGTGAAATAACAAGAACTGGATTTACTTTCTTGCCTTAAAGAACTAGAAAATAGGTGAAATTAGATGGAGCCATGGTTTTTAGAAATTGAGTGAGAGAAAAGTGAAACAAATGAGGTGAGCCTACAGCTGCTTCTGGACTCCTTAACCACAGTACTGGCCTGGGACTAGCTGAGTTGAAGAAGCAAACACTACAGAGATCAGATAGAACCAATAATGCTAGAATTAACCACGGAAAGTACTAAAAAGAAGAGAACGGAATAGAGAAATCCCCTCAGATATATGCAGAGGCTTCCTGATCATTCTTTGTTTTGACTGACACCAATGTACAGGCTAAAAGGAATAATAATAGTCTGGGAAAATAATTACTGAAAAGTAATAACTTGAAAAAAATGTATGAAGGTGACACAAAGCCAAAAAATAATTCAGGTTTTCACCAGCCACAGTGAATAAGATTTCAGAATACCTGAACATTGAGGAGAGCCATCAGAAGGATTTCAAAAAGTGATGAACCTAAATTATTTTTTTAAGATTTATTTTATTTATTTGAAAGACAGTTACAGAGAGAGGTAGAGCCAGAGAGAAAGTCTTCCATTCTGCTGGTTCATTCCCCAAATGACCGCAAGGGTCAAAGCTGAGCTGATCTGAAGCCAGGAGCCAAGAGCTTCTTCTGGGTCTCCCACGTGGGTGCAGGGGCCCAAGGAGCTGGCCATCTTCTACTGCTTTCCCAGGCCATAGCAGAGAGCTGGATTGGAAGTGCAGCAGCCAGAGCTCAAACCAGCAACCATATGGGATGCCGGCACTGCAGGCTGAGGCTTTAGCCCACTGCTCCACAGTGGCAGCCTGAAACCCAAATTATTCCCAGTGCATGCTGTCTCACAAAGTTTAAAAACAAGCCTTGGGACCAGCACAAAGGCTCGCTTGGTTAATCCTCCGCCTTCAACACCCTCATCCCATATGGGCACCAGATTCTAGTCCCGGTTGCTCCTCTTTCAGGCCAGCTCTCTGCTGTGGCCCGGGAGTGCAATGGAGGATGGCCCAAGTCCTTGGGTCCCTGCACCCACATGGGAGACCAGGAAAAAGCACCTGGCTCCTGGCTTCGGATTGGTGCGGCGCCAGCCATAGCAGCCATTGGGGGAGTGAACCAATGGAAGGAAGACTTTCTCTCTGTCTCTGTCTATAACTCTACCTGTCAAATAAATCAAAAAAAAAAAAAAAAAAAAAAAAAAGGCAAGCCTCAATAGCTGATTCCAAGTAACTATGTCACACACACGTCACAGTATTACTGAAAGGAAAAAACAAAATCAAGCAGCCATCATCATAAAATTCACAACACACCATTTAAAAGGAAAAACTATAGGTCTTATAAAACATTGCTGAAAGAAATTAAAGAGGACCTAAAAAAACACAGCAAGACGTCTTTGTTCACAAATTGGAAGACTTAATAGTGTGAAGAGGGAAATTTTTGTAAACTTAAAGTAACATGTTACTACCCATGACATTTCATGAAGAAATTTGTACTTTATATTGCCCAGTCCTAGGAATCACAGGAAAATAGATTCAGATATCTGGGCATAGCAGAGATCTTTGTAAAAATTTTTAATAAAAGCTTTAGATAGTATTCACAAAAGTTATAAAAGAATTATTTTAAAAAGTACAATGAGATCCCTGTGCCATAAACAATTATACCCTTTCTCTGAGTTGACACTCATTTGTTAGGTTGATTTGGTAAGCATCATAGGTCTCTGACACAGAAAATTAAATTTGCATTATATAATGTTTATCATGAAGGGAGTAAAAATCTCTCATACATATGAAATTGAAAAATAACTATGTGAGTGTGTGGATCATTTTATACATGGATAACTATTAACATTTCATAATAAAAATCAAAATTATTAGACATCAGTGTCAACAAAAGGATTGAAATCCAGACTTTAAACTCAGGAATTTATCATCCTTAAAAATATTTTCTTTCTTTGTAAATTTTCCTTCTAGTAACTAATCTAGCTGAGAAAGGAAGGCACTTCAAACAACAGAAATTCAAAACAGCAGTACGTAAACAACTACAACCTAGTATCCATCCCTTCTGATGGAAACAATATTTTTAAAGGGGCACTGACCCTAGGACTATCTAACATAGACTAGCGCCCCTAATTCCAAACACAGCAAGGATAAAATTAATAGTAAATAAAGTGACAAGAAAACCATAAAGACAGGATAGATTATTTAATTGCTGAGTTAAGAACTCTACTATTGGCTGGTGCCGCGGCTCACTAGGCTAATCCTCCGCCTTGCGGCACCGGCACACGGGGTTCTAGTCCCGGTCGGGGCGCCGGATTCTGTCCCGGTTGCCCCTCTTCCAGGCCAGCCCTCTGCTGTGGCCAGGGAGTGCAGTGGAGGATGGCCCAAGTGCTTGGGCCCTGCACCTCATGGGAGACCAGGATAAGTACCTGGCTCCTGCCATCGGATCAGCGTGGTGTGCCAGCCGCGGCAGCCATTGGAGGGTGAACCAACGGCAAAGGAAGACCTTTCTCTCTGTCTCTCTCTCTCACTGTCCACTCTGCCTGTCAAAAAAAAAAAAAAAAAAAAAAACACAGGCAGAGTGGACAGTGAGAGAGAGAGACAGAGAGAAAGGTCTTCCTTTTGCCGTTGGTTCACCCTCCAATGGCCGCCGCTGCTGGCGCGCTGCGGCCGGCGCACCGCGCTGATCCAATGGCAGGAGCCAGGTACTTATCCTGGTCTTCCATGGGGTGCAGGGCCCAAGCACCTGGGCCATCCTCCACTGCACTCCCTGGCCACAGCAGAGGGCTGGCCTGGAAGAGGGGCAACCGGGACAGAATCCGGCGCCCCGACCGGGACTAGAACCCCGTGTGCCGGTGCCGCAAGGCGGAGGATTAGCCTAGTGAGCCGCGGCGTCGGCCCTATTAGGTCGTTTTTTAATTCTAACTTCTCATACCACTTTATCAATCACCTTATCTAAAAGATGAATAATAGACCACTTTCTGGCATTGTACTAAAGAATGTTTTCAATTCTTACACATCACATACATGTTACATGGTAGTTGAAGTGGTTTAGGATGATCAAGAGGGCAGTTTAGGAAGTGATAGGCCCTACTGTGAGGTGGTACTCAGTTAAAGAGGAAGATTGTTCACAGTGATCTGTAGTTTCAAAAGAAGAACAATAAATGACAGTCATCATCAAAGCTTTTCTTGAAATATTATATGCAACTAGTCTTTCCCAATACTATCCAACAAAAGGATGGAAAAGAAGCAAATAAAAGTATTTAAAGCCCTCTGATAACAGTTTTCTTAAAGTTATATCATGTTCATGCTCAGTGTAAAAATCATGATCCTATCCCTGTTAGTTATCAATCTAGAAGAGCAAAGCAATAGACATTGAAATAAAAAAAGACAAAGTAACATGGAATTTATTACTTTGTTTAATCAACCTAGGAGTTTTATCTTTCCTTCCTTCCTATATTCCTTTGCTCTTTCAGTAACTATTGAATTCATACATGTGCCAGCCATGCACTTGCATACTTGATTAGAGGAGGTAAGAAAATATTGTCCATACATTCATGTTGCTCACATTTTATTTTATTCCAAAAGTAGTAACCCTAATAACAAATTGCATAGTGTTTGGTCCAAGTCTGTATGATGATTTCCCCAAATTACCCACAACTATACTTGTCTTTTAACAATAGAACTGTATCATAAATGTTAAGGATTTCTGAAAATATAATGCAATCTGAACATGTTAACTTCACTTTGTGCTTCTATTATTTCCTGTAAACTATCAGAAACTACAACTAAACCTTCCAAGAAAGAGGTCAGTCTAAACTTCTCCAATAAGTCCTACATATAGAGGAAGGAGGAAAGAAAGAGAAGCAAAGAAAAAATCCTTTGTACTGCCACATTTCAGCAGTTGTGTGATATCTTAAAAATCAGTTGTTCTGCACGTAGTGATATAATAACGGGAGCAAAAAAAGTAATTATAATTAGTTGTCTATTTTTATTCCTCTCTCCATATAGTATCAGTATTGAATGTCATTTGATTTTGGCAAAAGACAAGGTCATTGATTGCTTAAAAGGTGTACAGGATTACTTCTCTGAATGTTTCACACAGAAATATCTAAAAATGTAAAAAAAATCTCAATCTCAATTACATGCTGGTCAGTAGGAAAAATTTCAAAATGTACAACCAAAAATAGACAAATAAATTTAATCTTTCATCTAATAATATAAAAAATTCAACAACCTTTAAAGAAAAATAATTTTTAGCTTATACAATAAAAATTTGACAAATCTATGGAAAATTGTCTTTCTGTGTGTGCATTTATTGAATCTAAATTACTACTAATTAGTCAATCATCTACCAAGATAACTATAATTATTTCTTTCTTTTACATTATTTTTCTTCAGATATGATGGGCAATTTAAGCATTTAAGTGTATCTTAAATAAAATATATTATCATTATTATGACATGTAAAGACTTAAACAGATGTAAATCTCTTACCAGAGAATTTCATCTACCAGAAAGTTAAACCATTTTAAAAATTAGGGATATGATAAACATATAAATAAGTTTAAGTGCCTTCCACTATGTGCTTTTCACTAGGTAAAATTATAAACAAATTCATATTTGCCAACAATCTATTATATATTTGGTAATTCTATATCCAGGTGGGACTTTTTCCAATACAAATGTTTCTCCTCAATATTCTGCTTTTTTAATATTATGATGGGAAAGACTAATCAACATACCGCTCTCAGTTTTTTATGATTATATTTTTATGTAAAAGAAAAAACAATAAAAACTTTATTTTGCTTGATTTAAAATGAAGTCTTATTCAAAAGAATGCCATGGATCTTAATTATACTCTGTACTATCTTCTACCTCAAACATGTAATAAAAGGTCCTTAAATGAACAAACAATCCTCACTAGAAACAAATCATTTAGTAATGGATTCAAACAGCTAAAATGGCTGAGGATATTACTCAGTCATGATTTTCAGAAATTCATTACAGCTAAAGCCTAAAAATGAGAAAAGAAAACAAATAAAAATAACTAATATTACCCATTCCCAAATCAACAACAGTCTCTAGTAATCTGTTAAATCTGACTAAAGTACATGGAAATATAGCTAAAAACTGTACTAACTGGTTAGATATTTTCAAAACTATCTGCAATGCTTATCTAATTCATCTTTTTCTCAGAAAATGTCACATTTTTCACCCTTCCTCTCTTAAAATAAAAATACTCTAACTTGCATTGGAGTCTTTTGGCCCAAACTTTCAAATATAATTACAGGGTAACTGTAGCATCCTCTTTACATGTACAGTTCAATATAACCATAGGATCACATGCAGATGTGACCATAAAGGCATAAGTTTTCAAATCTAAGACAAATATCTGTAAATTTTTGACTAAAATACTTAACATTTCAGATTGACGAGGCACTCAGCATCATCATTTTATTAATATAGCTTTGCTTTCAGTAAATAATGTTCTATTTTTATCATAAATATCTTTTCATTCATATTACTACCAATATTTAAACATTATTATCCTTCTATTTTGTTTTATTGCCTTCGCATATAATAAATAGCATCAGAAGCTGGTTCATAAAACACAGAATGCTTATAAATTTTATTCTATAGACTGATAATATAACATTGCATAGGCCTCAGCTGATACCACTTCTGAGCTCAAATTAAACAGCTTCACACCAGGAACTTCTGGCTTTATTCGCTAACTTTCATTATTCTTACATAGAATAATTAAATTGCCACATATAATTTTTCCTATTTCAATGTCAGTTCAGTATCTTTTCAGTTCCAGAATCTCAGAATTTCTGATATTCTCAAAATGTGACGTTTCCCTTCAATCTTACGAAACACTCCAGTCACAACTAGTAAATGTAACTACACTGGTCTACTGCTATCCATGGTTTTGATTTTCATGGTTTCAGTTACTTGAAGTTAACTGCAATGTAAAAATATTAAATGGAAAATTTCAGAAAGAAACAGTTCATATGTTTTCAATTGTGTACCATCTGGAGTAACATGATGAAATCACATGCATCTACCTGGGGCAGGGATCATCCCTTTGTCCAGTGGATCCATGTTGTATACACTACCTGCCTGTCAGTCATTTAGTAGCCATCCTTGTTGGTCATCAGAGCAACTTGGGTGGTACCACAGGGCTTGTGTTCAAGTGACCCTTATTTTACTTAATAAAGGTCAAATGGCAAGAGTACTGATGCTAGTGATTCAGATATGCCAAAGAGAAGCCATAAAGTGTTTCCTTTAAGTGAAAAGGTGAAAGTTCTCCATTTAAAAAAGCAAGAAAAAAAATTGTATGATGAAGTTGCTAAGATCTATAGTGAGAATAAATCTTCAATCCCTGAAATGCAAAAAAAAAAAGAGAAAGGAATCTGTACTAGCTTTTCTGTCACATGTCAAACTGCAAAAATTAGGACCAAAGTGCTTAGTTAATAAATGCTTAGTTAAGATGAAAAAGATATTAGATTATAGGATTCAGTACTATCTACAGTTTCAGTATCCACTGGAGGTCCTGAAATGTACCCTCCATGGACAAGTTGGGAATATTGCATAGCTTTTCTTTTTTTTTTTTTTTTTAAGATTTATTTATTTATTTATTTGAGAGGCAGAGTTGCAGACAGAGATGGAGAGACAGAGAAGTCCTCCATCTTCTGGTTCACTCCCCAAATCACTGAAACAGCCAGAGCTGGATCAATCTGAAGCCAGGCGCCAGGAACTTCTTCTGGGTCTCCCACATGGGTTCAGGGGCCCAATCACTTGGGCCATCCTCCTCTGCTTTTCCAGGCCACCAGCAGAGAGCTGGATCAAAAGAGGGCAGCTGGGACTCAAACCAGCCCCAACATGGCATGCCGACACCACAGGAGGAGGCCTAACCCATTACGCCACAGCACCAGGCCCTGAATATTGTATGACTTTTCATAAAATTCACTTCTCCATCCCAACTTCCCTTAAATACTGAGAAATGCTCTCAAAGATGTCAAAAAGTCTCCAAAGTATAATTAAAGTTTGTATATATGTGTCCATGCAAAATGTGAAAATAGGCAAAGTAAAATTAGGAACTTTTACAAATGTCATCTGTGTTGCATTTGACAAATTTCTTAAGCCCTTACTCTTATCTCCAATTTGTTCCTATCTCTTTCTTCTCCATAGTTTGCATTCTAAAACTATGTCCAGTAAATCCATTCCCACATTCAAACTTCTTCTTGACTATACATTACTCCTAGAATGTCCTCCTCAGCAAGTCTCAATGGGTTTCTTTATTTTGGTTTAATTAATATAAAGCTGATAACCACCACCTAAAAGTTAATCTAAACATAAAATTCCATGATTCTTTCTTTGACTACTCTATAGTTAACAATTCCTTATATATTATTTTCTTAGTTCATCTATTTCAAATACCAAATTTCTCACCTGAAAATGTTTTTATAATTATAAATTACAATATTTGCAATAGTATCATTATCAATTATTGATTAGAAGTGATAATATCAATAACATAGCAGCAACAACAGCTCCTTCAAGGCAATGATAGCACAAGAATTGTTCCTTTTTCAGATTAACGTACTACCTTATATGTTGCATGATAGATAATCTGTCAAGGCCTTTTGTTTTATAGCTACATCATAATGCCTTATAGAGGCCAACTTAGGGGCCAGCGCTGTGGCACAGTGGGTTAACACCCTGGCTTGAAGCGCCAGCATTCCATATGGGTGCCGGTTCAAAAACCCGGCTGCTCCACTTACAATTCAGCTCTCTACTATGGCCTGGGAAAGCAGAACAAGATGACCCAAGTCCTTGGGCCCCTGAACCCACATGGGACACCCAGAAGAAGCTCCTGGCTCCTGGCTTCAGATCAGCTCAGCACCAGCCATTGTGGCCAGTTGGGGAGTGAACCAGCAGATGGAAGACCTCGCTCTCTCTCTGCCTCTCCTTTCTCTGTGTAACTTTGACTTTCAAATAAATAAATAAATCTTTAAAAAAATTTTAAAAATAAATAAAGGCCAACATACAGATACAATTAGCTCAGTCTACTAAAGTTCCCTATTATCTGTCAAATCTTTCTGTTTCCTTTGACTTTTAGGAAGTCAAAATTCATTTTCAAAAATTAACAAAACATCTAAATTATTTTTTCTACATAATCTTTTTCCAACTATTAAGAAGCTCTGTTGGGCAAGTACTGTGGTGTAGCACGTTAAGCCACTGTTTGCAGTGCCAGCATCCCATGTCAGCACCAGTTTGAGTCCTGGCTACTCCACTTCTAATCCAGCTCCCTGCTAATGTGCCTAGGAAAGCAGCTGGAGATGGCCCAAGAGCTTGGGCCCCTGCACCCACGTGGGAGACCTAGAAGGAGCTCCTGGCTCCTGGCTTCAGATCAGCTGAGCTCTGGCCATTGTGGCCATCTGGAAAGAAAGTCAGTGGATGAGAGAACTCTCTCTCCCCCCACCACCTCTCTGGAACTCTGCCTTTCAAATAAATTTTAAAAATTTTAATAAAAAGAAAAAGAAAGAACTCTGAGTACACTCTTAACTAGATGTTTTGACATCGTATAAATGGCCTCTGAACTAAAGCTGGTAGAACATTTTCCTGAGTAGTGGTCAGGGAAGGACTCAAATCATTCTATAAACTCAGATTGCTAGGAAAAAACAAGATATCAAATCATTTACTCTCAACTCTTCATTCCTTTATAAACCAAGCATCCCAGGGTTAACCTGGAAAATTTCCTTGCTACCACCTGGAAATTTTTTAAAATCTTCTATCTGCTAAATATTCTCCAGAAGTCATCCTATCTCTTTCTTCACCCAGTCTTCACAAGATGCCAGGGATTGCTCTCATACCATTTAAGTCCTACTGACTAGGGCCTAAGTGAAAAGGATAATTTACAAAGAACAGAGCTATTCACTATGAACTTCAATCACTGCTCTGCAACTAAGGATTTAGTCAAGTTTCTCATACATCCCTTTGAGAACTTCTGCCCAAAGCAGAAAACTAACTTCACTATATCTGTTGTTTCTCAAGCTTTCCAAAATTCTAAAGATGAAGGGGTTGTGCTGTAGTAAACTGAGAAGGCAAGGTAAAGGTCCCTGTTTTTCAACTATGATTAGACCAATGCTTTAGTCCAGGGATTGAATGAACTGGTTGTGAAACCTAACCCTCATGAGCAAACCAGCCTATTTAGCAATACAGTAAATGCACCCTCTTCTGATTTTCCATATGGAGCGCCAATTAAAAAAAATGAAAATTCTCAGCTAAATAGCAGCTTTTTCTTTCAACGTAAAAAACAAAGCCCCTCTCACAGTGCTTACATTTGTGATACATCTGTAAAAAGTGATTTTTTAGCATCAGAAAGCATTTTAATTGTAGTAAACTGAACAATGCTGAAATTGTTTGAAGAGGAGATTAAATTTAATGAAATTCACAAACAACCCCTTTTAGAAAGTAACAACAATTTTTTGAACATTAAAGAGGAGCTCATTATATCAAGACAACTCCACTGTAAAAAGCAGTCTGACTTCAATCACTGCATATCTACATGTTAATGAACTTGCTGCAGAAAGCAGAGTCTGAGCAGAAAAAAGTAAGAGGAAGACTGTCTTAATGCATATTTGCTAGGGGAAAAAAAACCTTCTTTAATCAATAAAACACCTTTTCACAAGTACCTTAATAGTATCTGAAACTCTTTCAAACAACACAAAAGGAAGATGATACTTGAACGTTTCTTTAAGACGTTACATAGCTTGCACGTTCTTGCAGTGTTCACATGCTGTCAGCATCATGATTCCAAAGACTTTCAAGTTTCAACAGACAGATACAGGCTAGTACAAAGTCTTTGTCATAATAATTTCATTGCTGCCCCCTGATCAAACATAGACAAATCAGAAACTGAAAAGTGAGAGCCAACCAGTGACCTCTGATTAGAACCACAATCCTCAATTTTCATAAAATGCCTCATTCATTACTTTTTAGTGCCAATAAGGAAGGTGTGTTATAGAAAATGGCACTCAATATACCATTGACATCCATACAGTGATTTCCATTATTCATAGTTAGGATTTTGATTGTAGCAAGTGAGACATGGGTATCTTAAAAATAGTAAAATCAAAACACAAAAATGCAGCCGTCTAGCATTAAAATAAATACTCCTGCCTTTCAGTTATTTGATACTGGCTTTCATAACTTACTGATTGTACTAGTCTTTTCAAAACTGTAATTACACAATACAATTTGTAATTTACAAAGTACTTCTTTTTTCTTGCTTATTATTTACCTTTTAAGTAAAGCTGGCAATGTTTACTTTTGAACGCCTGGATTTTTTTTAAGCCTACTAGGGCTCCATTCAAATGCATGCCTATAAAATTCATTTTAATTAAAGTAAAAGTTGAAATTTGTGTTTGATTTCTTTTCTTGCGCCCAAGAAAAAAATAGTTTCAGATCACAGCATAGTTAGCATATGTCGATGCCTAATAAGAGCAATGACTCAAAAATGCAAATCAAATTCAATTTTTATTATTTAGAACCTGGGAATAGCAAAACAGATAAGGAAATTTTCATAGCCAACACATTCATAAATGTTATGGTGAATTCAGACATAGAGGAACTGTAAAAGCTAGTTAAAAATCTGAAACTAGAATGGCTCTATAGCGCATGCCTTATAGTAATCGTTTTAAGCCAAAAGAATGCAATTTCTCATTTTTACTCTAAAGAACAGAAGGCTTCACATATAAAAGCCAATGATATTGTTAGTGCCTAGCACTGAGCCTGAAACACAGGAGGTACACAATATTACATATATATATGTTATATATTTATGTATTATATATGTATGGATTACAAATGAGGAGGCTTCAAAAAGCTTGGGAAAAACTACATTGTCTTTTTTTTTTTAAGATCCATTTATTTATGAGGGCCAGTGCTGTGGCATAGCAGGTAAAGGCGCTGCCTGCAATGCCAGCATTCCATATGGATGCCGGTTCAGGTCCTGGCTGCTCCACTTTCAATCCAGCTCTCTGCTATGGTCTGAGAAGGCAGTGGATGGCCCAAGTCACTAGGCCCCTGCATCTGCATGAGAGACCCAGAAAAAGCTCCTGGCTCCTGGCTTCGGATTGGCACAGCTCCAGCTGTTGCAGCCAAATGGGGAGTGAACCAGCAGATGAAAGATGAAATATCTCTCTCTCTCTCGCTCTCTCTCTCTCTCTCTGCCTCTCCTCTCTGTGTGTAACTCTTTCAAATAAATAAATAAATCTTTTTTAAAAAAATCCATTTATAGGCTGGCGCCGTGGCTCACCAGGCTAATCCTCTGCCTGCAGTGCAGGCACCCTGGGTTCTAGTCCCGGTTGGGGCAACGGATTCTGTCCTGGTTGCTCCTCTTCCAGTCCAGCTCTCTGCTGTGGCCCGGGGGTGCAGTGAAGGATGGCCCAAGTCCTTGGGCCCTGCACCCACAGGGGAGACTAGGAGGAAGCACCTGGCTCCTGGCTTCAGATTGGCACAGTGCGCCAGCCGTGGCAGCCATTTGGGGGGTGAACCAACGGAAGGAAGACCTTTCCCTCTGTCTCTCTCTCTCACTAACTCTGCCTGTCAAAAAAAAAAAAAGTAAAAAAAAAAAACATTTATTAATTTGAAAGGCAGAATGACACAGAGAGAGGGAGAGACAGAGAAATCTTCCATCTGCTAGTTCACTCCCCAAATGTTTGCAACAGCCAGGGCTCAGCTGATCTGAAGCCAGGAGCCAGGAGCTTCTACCTGGTCTCCCACATGGAACTTGGAACTTGGAACTTGGAAGGAAGGGAGGGAGGGAGGGAAAAGAGGGAGGGAGGGAAAAGAGGGAGGGAGGGAGGAAAGAAAGAAGGAAGGAAGGAAAGAAAGAAGGAAGGAAGAAAGGAAGGAAGGAAGGAAGGAAGGAAGGAAGGGGGAGGGAAAGAAGGAGGGAGGGAGGGGAAGGGAGAAATGGAAGGAGAGATAAAAGGAGGGAAGAAGGGAAGAAAGGGAGATGGAGAAAAAAAGGGGAGGGAATAACAGAGAGTGAGGGGAGAGAAATGATCTATAAAATCATGCTGTGTGGATTGCAACTGAGTATTGCTGTCTATCTTCCATCATTCTTCTGCCTTTGGGCGCCACAATTTGCCCTGAAGTCTGAATTCCTGTCAACAGCTACAGCTGTACTGCCTCACCTGCTGTAAATAAGCAGCCACACACATGCCCTGACAAATCCCAAGATATGAATGCAAGGACTTAGGTTGGGCAAATAGAAAACTTGTGATTTCATTCAGTTGCCAGATCAATTGACTCAATGAACTCAAAGCTCAAGAGAGAGGAATTTTGTCAATCCCATGCTCTGCTATATCCTCAGCACTTAGATGAGTACCTGACTAGTATTCAATAAAAATGGCTTTAAAGGAGAGAGACTGAAATATAGGGCCGCAGTTGTCAAAGCATGGTCAGTTGACCTGAGAGTCACCAGAATACTTCTTCATAGTAATAGTATGTTATTTGCTTTTTCACTCTTATTATTCAATGAGTGTACAATGGAGTTTTCCAGAGGTTACATAATGATGGTATTTCTCTGAAGCTTCATATGTTCTTGTGCTTTAAATTTCAAATATGGAGACTTCCAATTCAGGAAAGGTGAAGTAGAGGAACTTTTCCTATTCCCCCCTTTATGTATAACTGAAAATCCAGGACATTATATATAAAACAAACATGAGAAGACTCTATCAGATGGCGAAAACGCAGACTGGCTAAAGAACCCAGGACCTGAAGAATGATTGTGGTAAATTCCCTGGACTTCTTGTTTTGCTTTGTTTTGTTTGCCTCAGATATCCCAAACCTAGGATCAAGAAGCCAGCAACCTGGAAACACCAATGGACACAGACAGAAAAAAGTTTCAAAAAGAGTTCACCTCTCAGCAGGAAACACACACACACACACACACACACACACACAGGAAAGAGGTAGATTTCAGTAAGTAACACTTTTAGTTGATAATAATTCTACTCCAGATAAATACTACATTAAAGGCTGTGGTTTCCACCTTAATCTACTCAAAAGAGGCTACACATTGAACCTAGAATTTCACCCTTTCATGGCTGTAATGAGACAACCAATACCCACACAGAGGAACAGAGAAGACAAATCAGAGATCTGGGATTTTACCTTCTGTCTCTGAACCCAGTACCCCCTCCACTTCCCCCAGAGAAGGTACTGAAGGACATCTAGCAAACAAGAGTGTCATAATATAATATAAAAATGTACATAGCTCAAGCAAAAATCACTGTCATATTAAGAACCAGAAAGATCTTAAAGAAAATTACAACCAATAGATGTAGACACCAAGATGTTAGAATTACCTGACAAACATTCTAAAGCAATAATGATAAAAATTCCTAAGTGGACAATTATGAACACATTTGAAACGAACACATTTGAAACAAACAAAAAAATTTCTCAGCAAAAAAAAAAAGATGGTAATGGAAATTTTTAGAACTGAAAAATGACAGTAACTAAAATAAAAGGCTTGGGGACTGGCACTATGGCATAGTGGGTAAGGCTGCCGCATGCAGTGCCAGAATTCCATATGGGCACCAGTTCAGGTCCCAGCTGCTCTACTTCTGATTCTGCTCTCTGCTGTTGCCTGGGAAAGCAGTGGAAGATGCCCCAACACATGGGAGACCAGAAAGAAGCTCCAGGCTCCTGGCTTCAGATCAGCCCAGCTCCAGCTGTTGCACCCATATGGGGGAGTGAACCAGACAGTGGAAGACCTCTCTCTCTCTCTCTCTCACTCTCTCTCTCTCTCTCTCTCTGCAACTCTGCCTTTCAAACAAATAAATAAATCTTTAAAAAATAAAATAAAATAAATAGCTCAATAGAGGAGATCAGTTGTAGAGTGAAAGACAGAATCAGTGAACCAGAAAAAAGAACAACAGAAATTATTTAATGTAAACAACAGAGAGAATATAGACTTCAGAAAAATGAACAAATGTCAGGAACATTTGGGATTAATGCATAAGACTAATAGTCATATCACCCAAGTCCTGGCAGACAGAAGAAAGAGTAGGGGTGAGAAGTAGTCAAGAGAATAATGGCTGAAAATATCCAAAGTAACAGAGAGATGAATTAACTCACAGATTCAAGAAGCTGAGAAAATCCCAAACAGGATAATCCCCAAGAAATACATTCTAAGACACATAATAATTAAATTTCTGAAAAGCAAATTAAAAATATTGAAGGCAGCCAGAGAAAAATGGCATCTTACCTACAGGGGAAGACAATGCAAATGACAACAGATTTCTCACCAGAAATCACAGAAGCCAGAGAGAAAGGTACAATGTTTTTCAAATATTGAAAGAAACACAAAATACTGTATAAATGAAAACATCCATCCACACTGTAGGGGAAGTCTTAACCTTCTCAAATAAGGAAAAACTAAGAGAGCTTATTACCATCAGATCCATTCTCAAAGAATGGCTAAACAAAGTTCTCTAAGCAGAAAGGACACAATAAAAGAAAGGACATTCTAATATCAGCATGAAAGGAAGAACAAAGGAAGCAAATTATGATAACACAGATATACTCCTGTGGAGTCTTCTAAATGATGTTTGATGACTGAAGCATATTTCCTGATATGATTCTAAATGTATTAAGAGTATATATTTATGATAATTACATTATAAGTGAGGAAAGTAATGGGACATAAAAGGAGATAATAAGATTTCCAGATTGCTATACTTTATTCAGACTAGTATAATGACTCCTTTGGTAGTCAGCCATTGATAAAACTGGACCAAAAAACCAAACCGAAAGGCTATAGAAGAACTCAGCAACATATCAATACAACACAATTAACATTTATAGAACACTCCATCCAACAACAGAATATATATTCTTTTCAGAAGCCACTAGAACATATACCAAAATAGACCATAAATGGCTCCATAAAACAAATCTCAATAAATTTAAAAGGACTAAAGTCATACAGAACATGTTCTCTGACCACAGTGGACTCAGCTAGAAGCCTGTAACAGAAGGGTAACAGGATGACCTCTGAATCCTTGGACTCTAAGCAACAAGATTTTTAAAAATGCATAGGTCAATCGCTTCTCAGCCTTTTGGCTAAGATCAAGTGTAAAAATGCAAAGGTCAGGGCCGGCGCCGTGGCTCACTAGGCTAATCCTCCACCTTGCGGCACCGGCACACCGGGTTCTAGTCCCGGTTGGGGCGCTGGATTCTGTCCCGGTTGCCCCTCTTCCATGCCAGCTCTCTGCTGTGGCCCAGGAGTGCAGTGGAGGATGGCCCAAGTGATTGGGCCCTGCACCCCATGGGAGACCAGGATAAGTACCTGGCTCCTGCCATCAGATCAGCGCGGTGCGCCGGCCACAGCGCACTGGCCGCGGCAGCCATTGGAGGGTGAACCAACGGCAAAGAAAAACCTTTCTCTCTGTCAGGGGCCGGCGCTGTGGCGTAGCAGGTGAAGCTGCCGCCTGCAGTGTCGGCATCACATAGGAGTACCAGTTCAAGTCCCAGCTGCTCTACTTCCAATCCAGCTCTCTGCTATGGCCTGGGAAAGCAGTAGAAGATGGCTGTGCACCAGATGGCCTGTGCACCACGTGGGAAGACCCAGAGGAAGCTCCTGGCTCCTGGCTTTGGATCAGTGCAGCTCTAGCTGTTGCAGCCAGTTGGAGAGTGAACCAATGGATGGAAGACCTCTCTTTCTCTCTCTCTGCCTCTCCTTCTCTCTGTGTGTAACTCTGACTTTCAAGAAAATAAATAAATCTTTAAAAAAAATCCATAGGTCAAAGATAAAAACTCAATAGAAATAAAAAATCATTTTACTAAATTAAAATGAAAATATATAACTTTGCATCTCTCCCTCTCTCATTCATTCTGCCTTTCAAATAAATAAATAAGTATTTCTTCAAAATATATTTCACTTTCACGTGTCCTAGGGAAGTTAGGATCCAGCCTTTTCAATAACACATCCTGAGGAATGAAATCACTGTTAAAGCTTGATTAGTCTAAAAATATATCTGGTAAACTCAGGATAAATCCTGCTGAGGGATAATAAATAGAGTCAGTAAGTCTCATTTATCTCAGGCAATTTAAGGTTCAACCAAATTTCATCAGTCCCTTAAATTTTCAGATCCCCACCTCTCTCTTCTGTCAGGAAATAATCATTAAAAAAAAGAAGAAAAGAAAAAATAGTCATCAAAATACACCTACTTGAACACCTATAATCTTTTATTAATGAAAAGTAAGTTTTGGCAAGGATGTAAGAACTTGGAACACTCACACATTGTGTGTAGAAATGTAAAATGGTACAGCCACTTTGGAAAACAATAGAGCAATTCCTCAAAAAGTTAAACACTGAATTACTATGCAACCCAACAATTCCACTTACAGATATATAATCAAAAGAACTGGAAACAAGTATTCAAACAAAATTTACACACAAATAGTTATAGCAGAACTATTCACAGTAGCTGAAAAGTAGAAACAACCCCAATGTTCATCAGCAAATGAATGATAAACAAATTGTGGTACATACATAAAGTTCTGACATGTACTACAACATACATGGACCTACAGAACATTATGCTAAGTGAGGAGGGAAAACCAGCCAAAGAAGGTTACATAGTGAATAGCTCCATTTATATGCAATATCAAAAATAGGTAAGACCAGAGAGACAGAAAGCAGACTGTGTCTGCTGGGTGCCAGGGAAGAGGGAGGAATGGGGAATAACTGCTTCATAGGCATAGAGTTTCCTCTTTTGATGATGAAAATGTTATGGAACTAGATAGGCATGATGGTTGCACAACATTATGAATGTACTAAATGCCACTGAACTGTTCACTTTAAAATGCACAGTTTATGTTATACAAATTTTACTTCATAATTTTTTAAAATGTGAAAATAAGGTAATACTGACTTGACCTTCAGGCAATGGAGTCAGCAATAACAAAATCATTCCTCATCTTTATATCCTTGGTGGCTGGCATAGTGTTTGTTCAATAAGTGTTAAATGAGTGAAAGAAGAAACAAAGTAATCAGTGTAATGTAAATCAACATGTGACCACATAAAGGTTGAAGGACATTATCAAATTATCTTCTGCATCTTGAGTTGAGATTTGTTAGATCAATTAACTCCAATTCCAGATATTTGACTATCAGTTTTTAAAAGATTTACTTATTTATTTGAAAAAGCAAGAAATGGCCACAACAGCCAGGTTAAGGCCAAGAATTCTATCCAGATCTCCCATGTAGGTGACAGGGCCTCAAATACTTGAGCCTTACCAGTGGCCTTCTCCAGGTGCACTAGCAGGAAGGAGAAGCCTGTCTTGAACCAGAACTCTGATATGGGGTGTTAGTGTCTCAAGTGGCAGCTTAACCCACTGTACCACAACGTTAGCCCTTTTTTTTTTTTTAATTTGACAGGTAGAGTCATGGTAAGAGAGAGAGACAGAGAGAAAGGTCTTCCTTCCGTTGGTTCACCCCACAAATGGCCACTACAGCCAGCATGGTGCGCCGATCCAAAGCCAGGAGCCAGGTGCTTCTTCCTGGTCTCCCATGCGGGTGCAGGGCCCAAGTACCTGGGCCATCCTCCACTGCACTCCCGGGCTACAGCAGAGAGCTGGACTGGAAGAGGAGCTAAAACTGGCACCCATATGGGATGCCAGCGCCGCAGGCAGAGGATTAACCAAGTGAGCCATGGCGCTGGCCCAGCCCTTTTTTTTTTTTTAACATACCAAGCTAACTATGGTTTTTAAATACTTTTGAAAAATTATCGAAAAAAATACAATATTCAAATTAATTTCAATTACTTTAACGTTTTAAAGGTTTATTTATTTTATCTGAAAAGCAGAGTGACAGAGCAAGAAGGAGAGAGATACCTTACATCAACTGGTTCATTCCCCAAATGCCCACAACAGCCAGGATTGAGCCAGGCTGAAGCCAGGCACCAGGAACTCCATTTGGGCCTCCTACATGGGTGCCAGGAACCCAAGTACTTGGGTCATCATCAGCTGCCTCCTATGAGCATTAGCAGTAAGCAGGATGGGAAGTACAGAGTGCTGGGACTCAAACCAGGCACTCCAACATCAGATACAAGAGTCCCACGTGGCAGTTTAATCGGCTGCACCACAATTCCCACACCCAAACACTTTAATTTCTAAATAAACACATGTATATTAGCATTTTTTGAAAGTATCTTAAAATTAAGCAAAGCGCCAGTGCATGATGACAGTTCACTTTATTCATAAGTGACCACTTTAAGTCAAAGAAATGTCAGTATCAACTAAAGCAATTATTTCTAATATCTAATTATGTGTTAAGAGAAATTATTTTAAACATAAGACTTATCAACAATGATAGCTAACAGGATCATCCTCAGCTAAACAGTTCCACCAAAAATCAAATATATATCTATTTATATAATAAATTTTGCTTTTTAGATACAGCAGTGTACCATATTCCATAAATGAGACTATGAGATTATTTAAATGACATTCTTTCTCTTATTTTGCATAAATGTTCTTGTTTCTCTTATTTTTTATGATCCTCAGAATAAATTCTTTGCTTTGAATCTTTACCTTTGCTTTAGGTATAAAGAAAAAATGGCTAATTAAATAAAATTGAAACTGAAACTAATGTTGAGATTTTCTTCTAAAGATTTATTCATTTATTTGAAAGTCAGAGTTACAGAGAGAGAGACAGAGACAGAGAGAATCTTCTACCCGCTGGTTTACTCCCCAGATGGCCACAATGAAGAGCACTGGGCCAGGAGCTTCATACAGGTCTCCCATGTGGGTTCAGGGGCCCAAACACTTGGGCCATCCACTGCTGCTTTTCCCAGGCCATTAGCCAGGAGCTGAATTGGAAGTGGAGCAGCTGGGATACAAACTGCCGTCCATATGGGATGCTGGCATTGCAAGCATCAACTTTACCCGTGAGGCCACAACCTGGCCCCTAATATTGAGATCTTAACTCACACCTTAGTGACTACATTGTTTTAAAGTTTTACTTAACTTTAAGATGAACTGTTAATTTCTGGATATCTTGGTGTGTACCAAATATATTTACAATGTTCTAAAAGCATAAATTGAAATATGAATAATACTAACACTCTCTGGTCCAGAAAACCATAAAAAACTTGCCAAGAACTTCAAAATATAATTATGATTCTTTTTATACACAGATTTGAAACAGATAATTCAAAGTATGACATATGCTATTTGTACCAGAAAGACAAAATTTTTTTAACCTTCTTTTGTATACATTTTCAGCCTTTTCAGATCTTCCCTCTTTCACCTATCAAATAACACTGAAAACTGGATTTTGAGGACTCACCTCAATTACATGACCTGTTTACTGGAGGAATTTTCAAGTTATTTTTGCTGCTACTCATTAGCAGCAAATGAAACAGAGACAACATGTCAGTTAAAAAATACATACAATACAGAAAATTGGATTTGCACTAGGGAGAAATTCCAAATGCATTTTCTTTAATATAATTAAAAAGAGCCCAAAGAAAAGTACCCAAAAATACAACTTTGCAAATATAGCAAAGACAAAAGCAAACTCACCCTGAGACATTCCCCCTTTAGTGATGCTTCTAAGCTTCAATTCAGGTTTACTCATTGAAAACTACCTTGACTCCTGTTGCTGATTTTATTCTTTTTGATCACTGAAGATACAGTCTTACCATATATTCTAGCAATTGATTTTATATTCTCATGCATTGCCCTGATAAGTGTTACATTCTCTGAGTTCAGAGATGCAAGCTAATTATTTTCTATCCCACCAGACCTGGCACACAGTCAGCACCTAAAAAATACCTGTTGATTGGAAAAAGTATATAACATATTTCAATTTAATATAGATAACTTAGTAGGGATTTCTAGTAGCTTAAGTTTTTTTATGGAAGAACAATTATATTTAAGATGACAACTATGTCTCCTAAAACAAATGTTGGCCAATTAATTCTCCAAAATGTATTTCTTGGGAAGCCTTTAATTTACAGGCACAAAATTTTTTAAAATACACATGTTTTAAACATGCTCTTCATGTGAAAAAGTAAACAAAGAAGGCTGGACTGCCCCACCCTGCTACTGCATTTAAAAAGTACACAATTTTTTCTAACATTTTCAAACATTTATTTAGGAGTAAAACCTTATAAAGGGTTGAATGCAACTATAATCAGGTCTCTCAGCAGCACCACTATTAACCAACTGTTTTATAGACAGTGTAGTAAGCCAGTTAAAGGTTTCTCAAAACTATTCAAATTAAATTCCTTATATTTTCCTTCACTGTCATAAGAAAAAGACCAAATTCTTGAGTTCCTTAGACCCTCAGTTATTAAGCATACTAGAAATTCTCAGATATACACCAGAAGACCCAAACTGTCAGTTCTGGGCCAGGCCAAAGTCAGGAGCCAGGTGCTTCAGTGGGTCTCCCATATAGGTGGCAGGGGCCCAAGTACTTGGGCCATCTTCCACTACTTTTCCCAGGCTATAAGCAGGGAGCTGGATCAGTAGTGAGGTGGTTAGGACTTGAACCAGCACCCATATTGGATGCTGGCATTGCAGGCAGAGGCTTACCTGTTACACCACAGCACCGGCTCCTAGTCTGAATTTTTAAAAATCCATTCTCACTATTAAAAGAGAAGTGTAATTATGTTGTTGAGATGAGAACCCCGAAATTATGTTGTAGGTGCCAAGAGCCCTGGCTGGCTTCTGAGAAACCCCCAGCTAGACTTAATCCACGTTCTTGTGTTCTGGAGTGTAAGAATAGAACCAGGAGACATAGGTAGAAGTGAATAGAAGAGCAGGATTTATTGAAAGGCAGAAAGATAGTCCACACTCAAATATGAATGCAGGCAACCTCAAGAGAGATACTTTCTAAGAATATTTTAACACCCTTTTTGCGTAAGCACAAACAAAACTTTTATATCATCTTCAATGTCAAGTCATTAAATTGTGCTTCTAAATTAACTGACATTTCATAACCAAAAATTTTTCATGAAAATCATTGTAATGTTATAGTTATAACAACTGGTTTTAACTGCAAAAAGAAATTAAGATAGTGGAAGCCACATGCTTAGTTTATTTTTCTTAAACAGAATGCCTAGACAGACAAAAATGACCAATAATTTCTCAAAATTTAGCAAAAGTTAGCCTCTTTAAATGACAACACTATAATCTAGTTTTAATGTCATCTTTATTTATAAAACTGCTATGCAAAATTTAGCTTTTTCAGTTGCAAGACTTTTCATCTCTTCACTTGCCACCTGAATTACACTCCTGTAACTTTAATAGAGTATGTAGTTTGATCCTTTTAACTAATTGGTGGATCAGCAAGAAGGAAGTCAGGCCGTTCCAATTATTGTCCACATGTTCGTTTTTATCAAACACTCTACAGGGTCAACCCAACCATTTTTATTCCACAAATAGCTATTGTTTTTCCTTATTCATAATGTCTGTCTGAAAGTGACCAACTACCCCAACATTAACATAATGGCCGATTGTATTTGTTGTAGAGATAAAAAGTAATAAAGTTCGGCTTAAACAAAGAGAGGCAAGGCGGACAACCCACAGCCTCACCATTTCCACAACTGTCTTTAAATCATTCTAATTCTGTCTCTATCTCTTATATTAAAGTCTGATCATATATATTTAATTCCATTCTTTAAAATTTCAGTAGACAACTTCAGTGCTAACCTACCACTGCCCTGTCAGAAAATCTTTGATGTCACAGCATAATAGCTCCTGAAAGAACAGCACTAATACTTAATGTAACATGAAACCAGGGCTCTGCAGCGGGGCTGTCTGCTGTCAGGAGCAAACAATTTCACTTCTGTTCCCCAGAAACGACAACGTTGAGACCTATCAGTACAGCCATCCCTTGCTATCAACAGAGAATTATTTTTATTAGAAATTAAAAAGCCAGTTTTATTCTTTTAATTATGCCAATCTCTACTTTGTAAATAAAGAATAAATTACATTTTAATGTTAAACAATACATATCTCAATTTTTCCCTGAAGCCTATACATTGCACACTAAAGAAGGCCTCTGATGTTTTCAAAGCACTAATAGACTAAATTGAAATGTCTAAACGTACTACTCCTAAGTAACTCATGCACTATTTCATTATTTCAAAATTCATAGCAAACATTTATGTTCAAAGATTTGTATAAGATATTTAAATTGGAAATTACTATGCAAACCTTTTCCTTAGGATATTCTTAAATGATACCAAAATATCCACTTAAGCTAGCCATTTCAACCTAAAGATCCAACAATTCAGCATACGCACAAGGTGTGTGTGTATGTGTGTGTGTGTGTGTGTGTAACAATGGCTGTGAAGACAGTCAGTAAAACAACCAGCACATTAATTCTCTCTAATCTATTAACCAACCAAAAATATGACAATTTACAAACAGGTATGTAATACCTTTGAAGGAACAAATAAAATATTCTCTTAATATTTGGTCAAAAACCTCTGTTAGTGTCATTTATTATGAAACACTAAGGCATATTTGTTCTTCTGAACTGTCTTCTGCATTGTTCATTTAGCAATTAACTTTCTGACCTCCCCTATTGTTATTTTCTTGGATTGTTACTTAATTTTATTAATGTTTGTATTGAAGAAGATCTATATGAGAAAAAATATGAACTGTTTTGGGGAACTTTAAAGAAGACTTAAATAAATAGAGAGATACAATAGGGAAGATTCCCGATTACAAAGAAAATCTTTGTAATTTCCCTAAAATGTGCTTATAGATTATAGGCAAACTGAATTTAAGAACATCACAGGTTTTTTTCTGTGGAATTTAAGCTAATTCTAACTTACTATGGAAATGTAAATGGGCCAAGAATATAATTAATTCATGGTAATATGGGGGTAAGAATAGACTACAACATCAAGAAAATATAGTAAAAAAAAAAGACCTATGTTTATATGGGCATTTGTATATGATAAAGATAACCTGTAAAACAGCAAGGAAAAGACAGGTTTTAATAAATTATCTAGGAAAGTTGGACATTCATAATTGGAAAAAAAAAAAAAAACAACTACACCCCTACCTCAAACAATATACTAAAACAGTTTCAAGTGCATTAAAGTCTATGTGAAAGTCATGGGAGATGACCTTAGATAGAAAAGAATTTCCCAAATAGCACAAGAAAACATTAACCAAAAGGAAAAGATCAATAAATAGGCAGCTATATTAAAATTAAGAACATTTGTTCATCAAAAGATTCCATAAAAACAATGAAAAGACAAGTCTGGAACGGAAAAAAGATATTTGCAAAACATGTAAACAATGATTCATATAGAGAATATATAGAAAGTTAAATATCATAGGGCCAGGGTTTTGGCCCAGCAAGTTAAGCTACCACCCTCAATGCTGGCATTCCATATCGGAGTGCCAGTTTGAGTCCCAGCTGCTCCACTTCCAATAAAGTTTCCTGCTAATGCACCTAGGAAGATGGCCCAAGTACTTGCTTCCGGTTCCCTAATACCCACGTGGGAGACCAGGCTTTGGCCTGGCCCTACAGCTCCTGGCTATTGCAGCAGTTTGGGGAATGAACAAGAGATAGAAGATCTCTCTTTTCTTCTCTCTCTCTCTCTCTCTGCGTGTGTGTGTGTGTGTGTGTGTGTGTATTGCTCTGACTTTTAAATAAATAAAAAAAATTTTTTAAAGAAAATTATAAATCATTGTTTCAAAAAATAACAACCCAGCAGAAAAATGGGCACAAAAGGTTAACAGGCACATCACAAAAGAACTATGCCTAATCAATGCCTTTTTTAAAGATGCCTGACATCATTAGTAATAAGAAATGCAAATCAAAACTATGATGAGATCTCACTAAATACCAACCAGTTTAGCAAAAAATTAAATCTGACAATACATATTGTCAGCAAGGATATCAAACAATGGAAATACTCATAGGTAGCAGTATAACTAACCATATTTTTGGTAAAGAGTTTAGTATTATCTAGTAAGAAGAAGAAAGGCATATCCTTTGACACAATAATTTCATTCCTGCATATATAGCCTGCTGAAACTTGTGCACATGGTCAGCAAGAATGAACATATGCAAAAGCAGGTCTACAGCAGCACTGTTCATAACAGTCAGCAACTGGAAATAGTTTAAATGCCCAGTGACAGTAGAGAAGATTAATAAGTCCAATACACAATAAAAAAGAAAATAATGAATTAGGACTTCATGACAATGATACATATTAAGTAAACATTACAACACATAAAAATAAATTCTGCATGTTTCCAGTCACATAATGCATAAACATGTAAAATCAAACTATATTGTTTAAAGATGCACTCATAAGCAGTAAAGCTATAAAGTAGAGAAAGTGATTAGCATTAAATACAGGATAGTGAGTGCCTCAAAGATACAGAGTAGAGATTTAAGTGGAAAGGGTCACAAATGGTTTTGAGATAGTGTCAGTGTTCTATTTTTTATCCTGATGTTGGTTACATGGGATTTACTTTTTTTTTTTTTTTTTTTTTTTTTTTTTTTTTGACAGGCAGAGTGGACAGTGAGAGAGAGAGACAGAGAGAAAGGTCTTCCTTTTGCCGTTGGTTCACCCTCCAATGGCTGCCACGGCTGGCGCGCTGCGGCCGGCGCACTGCGCTGATCTGATGGCAGGAGCCAGGTGCTTCTCCTGGTCTCCCATGGGGTGCAGGGCCCAAGCACTTGGGCCAT
Organism: Oryctolagus cuniculus; assembly: GCF_051225735.1. NCBI lineage: Eukaryota > Metazoa > Chordata > Mammalia > Lagomorpha > Leporidae > Oryctolagus > Oryctolagus cuniculus. The sequence continues at coordinate 49,689,152 of NC_142867.1, read as the reverse complement.
CCTCCACTGCCTTCCCGGGCGACAGCAGAGAGCTGGCCTGGAAGAGGGGCAACCGGGAAAGAATCCAGCACCCTGACCGGGACTAGAACCCGGTGTGCCGGCGCCGCTAGGTGAAGGATTAGCCTATTGAGCCGCTGTGCCGGCCGCGATTTACTTTGTAACTCTCATTGCATGTAGTTACATCTATATTTTAAACACTTTGTACTTTGCAGGTTTACATTTCTACTTTTAAAAAGAAAACAAATTACTTCACACAGTTATATTGTATCTAGGTAAAATAATGTACAGTATACAGAAATCTCTTTGAAAAACAACTACATACATGCTCATTTTTAAAAGTTAGTTAAGGGGCCCGGTGCAGTGGTACAGTAGTGCAGCAGATTAAAGCACCAGCCTGCAACAATGGCATTCCATATGAGGGCCTGTGAGTCCTGGCTGCTCCACTTCTGATCCAGCTCCCTGCTAATGTGCCTAGGAAAGCAACAGAGGATAACCCAAATGCTTGGGCCTATGCACCCATGTGGGAGACCAAGAAGAAGCTCCTGGCTCTGCAGCCTGGCTCAGCCCCAGTCATTGTGCCCATTTGGGGAGTGAACCAGAGGATAGAAGACCTCTCTTTCTTCCTCTGTCTCTACCTCTCTCTGTAACTGCCTTTCAAATAAATAAAAATAAATATTAAAAAAAAAGTTAAGGATTGGAACCACTCTCATTCATAGAGCAACCAGGCAATAGCCTACATGGTATAAAATCCCCTGAACTCAGAAACACATGTTGTCACCTCAAAATAAGATGTATGTTCTGTAATAGCATAATTTGGTGATTAACCTTCTTCCTTTAGAAATTAATCCCTCTGGATTAAAACAGTATCCTTTTTTAACATTCAAACTCCTGAGAAAACACATTAAGCAGAAAACTAAAACTATATGGGATTGATAAAAGAACTAAAATTTGAAGACTTGGGATTTTTCAGATTTACAATAATTGGCTCTATTTTGAGCCCCTTACAACACTCCTAAGTGAAAGGTCTTTATCCCCTTTCAACAGCTAGCTATCTTTAAAAAATAAAGAAGGAAATTTTTAAAAAATAAATAACTAGTTGAAATGAGCTTTTAAATAAGACAAAGGAAGGTAAAAGGGAGGGATGAAGGGAGAAAAAAGAAGTAAGAAATGAAGGGAGTGGAGGGGAGGTTTGAAAGAATAGAAACTGGGGGCCGGAGCCATGGTGCAGTAGATTAATCCTCCGCCTGCGGCGCCGGCATCCCATATGGGCACCGGTTCTAGTCCGGGCTGCTCCTCTTCCTATCCAGCTCTCTGCTATGGCCTGGGAAAGCAGTGGAAGATGGCCCAAGTGCTTGGGCCCCTGCACCCACATGGGAGACTGGGAAGAAGCACCTGGCTCCTGGCTTCGGATCGGCGCAGCTTCAGCATTGTGGCCATTTGTGGGGTGAACCAACGGACAGAAGACCTTTCTTTGTGTCTCTCCCTCTCACTTTCTGTAACTCTACCTCTCAAAAAATAAATAAAAATCTTTAAAAAAAGAAAGAAAGAAAGAAAGAATAGAAACTGGAAGAGCTATTTATTTTTACTAATTCGTAAAGAAACAGAACTTCAAATACATACAAACTTCACGTCCAAATACATACACACAAACATACACTATCTCAGTATGCAAAAGGAACATGATGAGAGAAATTCCTAACTTCACTAGGCTTTTTAAAAATAATTGAAATAGGTATAGCCTTTCACTATATTAATTATTATATCCTTCCTCATTTTCCTTCTTTCTATCAAAACCCTTTTATTATTCATTTGAGGCAGAGAGAAAGCTCTCCCCATATTCTGGTTTATACCCCAAATGCCTACAGGAGCCAGGACCAAAGCTGGGAGCTGAGAACACTATCCAGGCCTCCGACATGCGTAGCAGGAATCCAATAACTTGAGTGATCACCACCGCCTCCCGGAATCTGTATTAACACAAAGCTAGTCAATCAAACAGGCACTCTGAGGTGGGATGTAGGCATCCCAGACTAGCACAGCCTTCTTCATCATGTGTCCTTTTTCTGAGGAAGCATCTCAGATAATAGGAATGAATTGCTGGGCCATATAGTAATTATTTTTGAGAAACTAGTAAGTTGGTTTTTAAACCGTTCATCTTACATTTCCATGAGCAATGCATGTGGATTTCAATTTCTCTAAACCTTTGTTAACATCTGTTAAGTTTCCTTTTTTTCTAATTATAGCCACCTATTTGTGAAATATTTCATTATGATTTTGATTTAATTTCTTTAATGTCTAATGATGTTGACCATCCTTTTTTGTGCTTACTGGCCATTTGTAAACCTTAAACGAGGAACTATTGATTCAGATATTTCACCCTTTTTAAAGATGGATTGCCTTTTACTGTTAAATTCTAAGATATAAGTCCTTTATAAAATATATGATCTGCAAATATTGTCTTCCATTCTATGAGTTGTATTTTAATTTTTTTTGATGATTTCCTTTGAAACTCAAGTTTTAAATTTTGATGAAATCCAATTTATCATTTATTTTCACTTATGATGGTCATGTCATATCTGAGAAACAATTGCTCAATCCAAGATCGTGAAAAATTAACCCTGTTTTCTTCTATGAGTTTTATAGTTTTATCTCTTTTATTTAATTATTTCATTTTGAGTTTTATTTACTTATTTGAGGGGAAGAGTGACAGAGCTCCCTTCCTGATATGTCTGCATTAGCCAGGGTGCACCTGGAGCCAAAGCTGGAGCCAAAAACGCAATCTAGGTCTCCCATAGGGGTGGCAGGAACCCAACTACTCACAATTGCCACCAAGGTTTGCATTAGCAGGAAGCTGGAATCAGGAGCCAGAGCCAGGATCAACTTCAGATATTTTGATGTGAGATGCAGACTCTAAAGCTACAATGCTAAATGCCTGTCCCTTGAGTTCACTATTTATACGGTGTAAGGTAGGGGTCCAAATTCATTATTTTACATGGGGATATCTAGTTGTCTCAGGACCATTTGCTGAAAAGACTATTATTCTCCCTTAAATTGTCTTGGTACCCTTGCCAAAAATAATTACTGTTTTTAAGACATGATTACTGTTTACTTGTAACTGGGAATTTTGAATTCTGGCTACTTGTCTATGAGCACAATTTGAAAAGCAGATTTTTGGAATCACTACACTCACTATTCAAATTGCATACAGAAATTTTTTAATCTTTTTCTACATTTTTTTTTTTGACAGGCAGAGTGGATAGTGAGAGAGAGAGACAGAGAGAAAGGTGTTCCTTTGCCGTTGGTTCACCCTCCAATGGCCGCCGCGGCTGGCGTGCTGCGGCCGGCGCACCACGCTGATCTGATGGCAGAAGCCAGGTGCTTCTTCTGGTCTCCCATGGGGTGCAGGGCCCAAGCACTTGGGCCATCCTCCACTGCCTTCCCGGGCGACAGCAGAGAGCTGGCCTGGAAGAGGGGCAACCGGGACAGAATCCAGCGCCCCAACCGGGACTAGAACCCGGTGTGCCGGGCCGCAAGGCGGAGGATTAGCCTAGTGAGCCGCGGCGCCGGCCTAATCTTTTTCTACATTTTAACTTTACTACCTAGAGACTAATTTTATGACAGCTGACTATGAGTAGCCAGAAGCCCTCTCCATTTGTTCCCCAACAAAGTGAAAAAATTGGGCCAAGTTATGTTTGATTATGTTTCCCCCAAAATGAGCCCCACTCTCAGGTTACTGTGGGAAAGAGGAAGGATCAAGCCTAGAAGGATGGCTGAAGGAACATTCAAAGGGGACTGATCAGTCAAGACTTCATTCAAAGTTTATATCTTTGTTAGATTTCCATAAAATAACAATTTGCTTAAAAATAGGTTCCCTTGCTTACAAAAAAAAAAGTTTAAAGTCACAGAATTCTGTAACTCCTAAGAATAAAAATGGGTGGGGAGAAATAGTGACCTATAGAGATAAAGATAGATAGGATCCAACATTGTGTCTTGAATAATACACAATGAGGGAGCCTTAGTAATGAGGAATTACAGCATGAGTAGTAAGGCACCAGAACAGAGAACAAGACATTGCAAGTTGAAAGGGAAGTTTAAAGGTTAAAAAGATCACAATTTAATACTTTGGTTTGTTTATTCTGATTTCCAAAATCAACAAAGAAAGCTTGTTTTCTTGGAATCTACATTTCTCCCCTCAAAATATAGAAATGTTCCAATTTTACCACTTTGTTTGAGCTATGATTATATTGTCCTAAAATCCAATGACAACTATACTCATCATTTTAATGAATCAGCTAGCTATATTAATTCACTACCTTTAAATATACTTTTTAATGTTTGCATGCAATAAATGGATACTAATGTAAATGTATAATTACCTTGGAAATCAATTCCACTGCTAAATACATCTATCTATCTATATAGATAGATAGATAGATAGATAGATATTTATATAGAGAGAATTCAACAGATATTTTCTCCTTTTTTAAAAGCTCTATTTTATTAACATAATGTTATTACCATATAATATATAGATAGCAAAGTACACTAATCTTAAGTTTAGTCAATGAATGAATTTATGAATACATATATAAATTCTCCCATATAACTAACAGACCGTAATAAAAAGCATTCCCAATATTCCAGAAGATTCTCACATTCCTCTTCCAAATCAATAATTCACCCCCAGAAGTAATCACTCTTCTGACTCCTGTCATTATATAGTACCTATGCCTGTTCCTGAACAGGTGTAATCAGAAATATAATAAAAATAAATAAGAAGAAAATGGAATAAATAAATAATAAATGGAATCAGTACATACTCTATCTCCTATCTCCCTCTTATCTTTATTTGTTTCTTTCTCTATAATCTACTTCTCTTAACAAAATTAAGGAGTAAAAATTATTTTAGCAATAAATAGAAAAAACTTGATAAATTTTTTTTAGATTTTTATTTATTTATTTGACAGATAGAGTTACAGTGAGAAAGAGAGACACAAAGAAAGATTTTCCTTCCGTTGGTTCACTCCCCAAAAGGCCGCTACAGCTGGCACTACGCCAATCTGAAGCCAGGAGCCAGGTGCTTCCTCCTGGTCTCCCATGCGGGTGCAGGGGGCCAAGCACTTGGGCCATCCTCCACTGCCTTCCCGGGCCACAGCAGAGAGCTGGACTGGAAGAGAAACAACCGGGACTAGAATCGGTGCCTGTATGGGATGTTGGCACCACAGGTGGAGGATTAACCTAGTGCGCCACAGTGCCAGCCCAAAACTTGATAAAATTTTAAAACCATGCTAAACCAAAAGATCTTAATAAAGAAAGATCAAGTGACTGTAACTTGAGAAAAAACTAGACTGAATAAATGCTTACTCCTGCGCTTGGGTCCAAATTAACCAGCAGCTCAAGCATAGACTAAGACACAGTAAATAAAAGACTTGTACGTTTCAGTTGGCAGTAAGATTAATGAGTCAACAGTGTGATGTGGCTTCCATAAAAATTTTGGCTCCATTAAAAGAAGAATATTTAGGACAAGAGAGGTGATAATTTCACAGTAGTGTATAATGTAGTGGTTATACTTACAGATTCAAATCCTGACCATCAGATTTCAGTATTTTCACCTTAAAAAATTACTTAAGTGCCAGTTTCCTCATTCATAAATTGAAAATCATAATACATAACCTCACAGGGTTAAAGTAAGACTTATTTCAGGTAAGACATGATGCATAATACTCTTTGGTGTATAAAATAAAACTTTTAACCAAGTTTATCCAAGCATTCTTTCATACAACAGTATCTACCGGGACCAAAGCTGTGGCACAGCAGGTTAAAGCCCTGGCCTGAAGTGCCGGCATCCCATATGGGTGCCAGTTCTAGTCCGGGCTGCTCTTCTTCCTATCCAGCTCTCTGCTATGGCCCAGGAAAGCAGTGGAAGATGTCCCAAGTCCTTGGGCCCCTGCACCCATGTGAGAGACCTGGAAAAAGCTCCTGGCTCCTGCCTTCAGATTGGCACAGCTCCTGCCATTGTGGCCATCTAGGGAGTGAACCAGCAGATGGAAGACCTCTCTCTCGTCTCTACCTGTCTCCGTAACTCTGTCTTTCAAATAAATAAAATAAATCTTAAAAAAAAATAAAAACAAAACGGTATCTACTAAGTACCTATTAGATTCCAGGTACTGCTCCAGTTACTAAAAACTAAATAATAAAAACAAAACAAAACCAAAAAAAAAAAGCAGGCAAAATTTTTGTCTACATGGAATTTATAACCTGGTGGAAAGGAAGGAGTAATAGCTAACACTGCTCCCCAGCATGGATCAGACAATCATTTTAATGGAATCACATCATAAAAAAGGTGATTGAAACACTCTTTCAACTTTGAGGTTCCATAATTGAAAGACTATGAATTCATGATGTGAAGTACAAATTCAGAAATGAATTCCCAAGTTATAATCCATATGTGAAGACCTTGTAATGACTTCTGTACCACTTCTGTAGCACTACTGCCTGCAGGCAACCCTTTTCACCTCATAGCTGTGAAATGACACTATCTCATCTATCCCTTTAAACATTAAACTCATAGCTACCTCCAATGGCCACAGTTATTTTCTTTTTCTCCACTTGTGCCCTCTTCACCAGAGAAACAGTGTAAAATCATTAGTGAAACAGCTTAGCTTTTGTTATAAGACAAACCTGGGTTCAAATCCTAGTTCTTTTTATTTTTTATTTATTTTTTTTTTTTTTGGACAGGTAGAGTTATAGACAATGAGAAAGAGAGACAGAGAGAAAGGTCTTCCTTCCGTTGGTTTACTACCCCAAATGGCAGCTATGGCTGGCACTGCATTGATCCGAAGCCAGGAGCCAGGTGCTTCTTCCTGGTCTCCCATGTGGGTGCAGGGGCCCAAGCACTTGGGCCATCCTCCACTGCCCTCCCAGGCCACAGCAGAGAGCTGGACTTGAAGAGGAGCAGCCGGGACTAGAACCCAGTGCCCATATGGAATGCTGGCACCTCAGGCAGAGGATTAACCAAGTGAGCCACGGCACCGGCCCCAAATCCTAGTTCTAACATAGCCAGTGTGCTGCTAGGACTTTAGGAACCTTTTAGGATCTGGAGGTCAAGGCTGCAATCCCCAGTGATGCGGGGCTAAATCTGAGCACTTGCTGAACAATGCCTTCTAGGTACAGAGAAAATTAGGGTCCACATCAAAGTAAATAAATAAATAAATAAAAAGCTTGAGGGCAACAGAAAGAATTAGGTACTTACCAATTCCACACCTTCATCTCAATCAGCTTCCTCCACCCATAGCCCTCTAGAAATAAGTTCTGTGATCAATGACCCAGACAGGCTGCACCTAGCCCATCTCTGTAGGATGCCTTCCAGGTCAACCTCCCTGCCTGCTACCTACTAGGTTCTATCACTTCTTCTTTAGTCATTGCTACAGTCTAGCTCACTCTGTACCCAAGTCAACTAGTTGCCACAAAATATAAAGCTCAAAAACAAAGAAGCTGATCTTATAATAAAAGAATTTTAGTAACAATATATTTGTTGATTTACAGTTGAAGAGGTTCTCGAAATACCTATCACTATAACTCAATGAGGATTTTCTCAAAGATAATCTAGAGTCCCTGTGTTAGGAAAATTACAGAAGGATTTCATGATATGTTCTAGTAGTGTTCACTTTTTCCCCCTTCAATAAAGTATTTTGAATATAGTACTTTTTGCATTTGGCCAGGTTCTTCTAAGCGCTCATATTTTACACATTTAATCCTTAAAACAACACTGAGAAGTAGGTATTGTTTTACATGTAAGGTTATTTGAGTCCTGAAGAGCTTAAGGTACAAGGCCAAGTTCACACTGCTAGAAAGTGTTGCAGCACACTCTTAAACACCAAGCTTATTTTATCCCAAACTAACTCTCCAGCACCATACATATCAAAGAAATAAAAATTAGAGTCAGCATGGGATTTCTTTTTTTAGAAATCTTTTATTTAATAAATATAAATTTCATAGGTACAGCTTTTGGAATATAGCAGTTCTTTCCCCCATATCCGCCCTCCCACCCCTAAACCATCCCACCTCCCACTCCCTCTCCCATCCCATTCTTCATTAAGATTCACTTTTATTATCTTTATATACAGAAGATCAACTCTACACTAAGTAAAGATTTCAACAATTTGCACCCACAGAGACACACAAAGTATAAAGTACTGTTTGAAGACAAGTTTTACCATTAATTCTCATAGTACAACTCACTAAGAACAGAGGTCCTACAGGGGGAGCAAGTGCACAGTGACTCCTGTTGTTGATTTAATAATTGACACTCTGATTTGTTACGTCAATGATCACCCAAGGCTCTCATCATGAGCTGCCAAGGCTGTGGAAGCCTTTTGAGTCCACAAACTCTGTCAGTATTTAGACAGGGCCATAAGCAAAGTGGAAGTTCTCTCCTCCCTTCAGAGAAAGGCACCTCCTTCTTTGATGGTCCCTTCTTTCCACTGGAATCTCACACATAGAGATCTTTCATGTAAGCCATTTTTGCCACAGTGTCTTGGTTTTCCATGCCTGAAAGCATGGGATTTCTACTCTACGAATGCTTGAGTACGAACAAGTTTTAAAACAGTAAGGGTATAGCTTAACAACTGGCCATAGGACCCCAAAATCCCTTAAGCTTGCTGATAAAAATTAGCAGATTAAGTGTTATAAAGATCAAATGGATAGGAATAAGTGGTAAAGTGACCATATAGATAGGATCAAGTGTAAAATTATCATATAAATAGGACTAAGTGTTTGGAAACAATAATAGAATTAAAAAGGAGTGAAGGCTCCAACATGGGAAGCAGTCTATACAGCAGACTCATAGAATGACAATCGCTTTAAGTAGCACTCTGACTTCAGAATCAGCCCTAAGGGCATTCCAACCTGGCTGGAAAGCCCAGGGGTAGCATTTCAGGCAAGGAAAGCCAAGACACTCTGGGGAGAAAGAAAAATGTCCTAATAAAGGATCCTTGCGGGTGAGACCCCACTGGAAAGAAATGGCCATCAAAAAAGGATGTACTTTTCTCTGAAGGGAGGAGAGAACTTCCACTCTGCTTATGGCCTTGTTGAGACAGTGGATCCAAAAGGCTTCCATAGCTAAGGCAGCTCATGTCAAGAGCCTTGGGTGATCCTGATATCAAACACAAAAGTGTTATATGTTAAATAAACAACAAGAGTCACTGTGTACTAATTTCCCATGCAGGACCTCTGTCCCCAAAGAGTTATATCATAAGACTTAATAGTAAAACTTGTTCTCAAGAATCACTTCCATTTAGTGTATTAAATGGAGAATAATACTATGTCTCATAAGTTAAAGTTATGTCTAAGAGCTCACAAGAGGAAAGAAGGGGGAGGAAAAAAGGGAAAAGAAAAGGGGGAAAAAAGTGAAATCACCTTCAAGAAGCAATAACATAGAACAGCCTTGTCTAGACGGTTGAAGAACTATTCTCTTAGTTTTTTATTTCATTCTTTTTTTTTCTTTCTGTTTCTTTCTCAGACTAAACATGGAGGGGGGAGTTGGTAGGAGGGCAAGTACAGTAGAAAGAATTACTATGTTCCTAATATTGTATTTATGATATACACACAATTAAAAAAAAAAAACCATAATCATGGGGCCAGTGCTGTGGCATAGCAGGTAAAGCTGCCACCTGTAGTGCTGGCATCCCATATGGGCACCGTTTAAGTCCTGGCTCCTCCACTTCCAATCCAGCTCTCTGCTATGGCCTGGGAAAGCAGTGGAAGATGGCCCAAGTCCTAGGGCCCCTGCACCCACGTGGGAGACCCAGAGGAAGCTCCTGGCTCCTGCCTTCGGATTGGTGAAGCTCCAGCTGTTGTGGCCATCTGGGGAGTGAACCACCAGATGGAAGACCTCTCACTCTCTTTCTGCATCTGCATGACTCTGCCTTTCAAATAAATAAAATAAATCTTAAAACACACACACACACAAACACACACACACACAAACACACACACACACCATCATAAGGGAGAGGACGGCAATATACAGTCAAGGAGGGGCCGATGCTGTGGCACAGATTAACCCTGTGCCTGTGGCACTGGCATCCCGTATGGGAGCTGGTTCTAGTCCCAGCTGCTCCTCTTCTGATCCAGCTCTCTGCTATGGTCTGGGAAAGCAGTAGAAGATGGCCCTGGGCCGCTGCACCCGTGTGGAAGACTGGGAAGAAGCTCCTGGCTTCTGGCTTTGGATCGATGCAGCTCCGATCGTTGTGGCCATTTGGGAGTGAACCAGTGGATGGAAGACCTTTCTCTCTGTCTCTCCTTCTCTCTCTAACTCCACCTCTCAAATAAATAAATAAAATCTTTGAAAAACAAAAAAAGTCAAGGAAAAAGAACATTTTAAACTTTGGGGTCAATAGGATATTCAAAGCTTCAATATTTTCAATAGTACGTTGTTCCACAATTGACAAGCATGCATAACCTTCAGGATGAAATGATTACTAAGTGTTTAAAAATAATTCAAGCATCTATATCTAAAAAGAAATTTAAATAGACCCAGTTCTTGCTTAATGACTGCCCACTGTCTACTGCAATACATCACCTTTTTTTTTTTTTTTTTTTTTGGGACAGGCAGAGTTAGACAGTGAGAGAATGAGACAGAGAGTTATGATAGACAGTGAGAGATAGACAGAGAGAAAGGTCCTCCTTTTTCCATTGGTTCACCCCCCAAATGGCCAATATGGCCGGCGTTGTGCCGATCAGAAACCAGGAGCCAGGCACTTCCTCCTGGTCTCCCATGCGGGTGCAAGGGCCCAAGCACTTGGGCCATCCTCCACTGCCCTCCCGGGCCACAGCAGAGAGCTGGACTAGAAGAGGAGCAACTGGGACTAAACCCGGCACCCCAACCAGGACTAGAACCCGGGGTGCCGGCACCGCAGGTGGAGGATTAGCCAAGTGAGCCACGGCACCGGCCTGCAATACATCACCTTCAATATAATAAAACACTAACTGAGAGATAACTGGCCTCACTGTCTTTCTTGTCCATTGCTGAAGCTGATAGAAAGCAATGAATCAATTCAGAAAGAAGCTTAGACATGTTTGGGGAGGTGGAAGAGATTAAATAAAAAAAGAGAAGAGAAGAAAACAGATGTATCTATCCAAATGCAGAGGCAGATCTACTACTGGGTACAATAAATGTCAGAGATGATGTGCATATAAGCCAAGAGCCAATCATCAGAGACCTTTAAGAACTTACTTATTCAACACAGTGGTCTCCCTTAGCAGGAGCAGAACCTTGAAAGAAAAGGATAATTGGTCATCAAACAAAAATGAACCATCTAAATGGTGTAAAGGAGAGAGAATTTAATGATTTCTGTATGTGAATGTGAAGCTGATAGAAATACAGGTAGTCCTTGGTTTTTACTATGCATGCTTCTATAACAACTATCATCAAATCATGATATCAGAACTGTGTGAAGCTGAGATTAGAACTGTGCAAAGTGAGGACATGGTTCTAATATACAAGAATTTCTGTTAAAATCATGCCAAGCAAAGCTGAGGACTGTGCTTAATAACCAAACTTACTGAAATTCAACACCACTAATAATATGTTCAGCTCCTGACTACCTTGATTACCTAGGCTTCAAGATTACCTAGGTGAAATCTCTTGACTTGACTGTTAGAGGCAGCTGTATGATATAGTAGAAATACTATGGAACTTCAAGCCAGAATATTTAGGTTTAGATTATAGTTCTGCCACTTAATGGAAATGTGACCTTGGGCAAGTCATTTTCCCTTCCCAAACATTAATTTCCTTTTCTATAAAACAGAGATAATGACATCTGCCTCCCAAAGTTGTTATGTAAATTAAATAACAAGATGGCCAGAGCTGCAGCTCACTTGGCTAATCCTCCACCTGAGGCGCCGGCACCACAGGTTCTAGCCCCGGTTAGGGTGCTGATTTCTGTCCCGGTTGCTCCTCTTCCAGTCCAGCTCTCTGCTGTGGTCCGGGAAGGCAGTGGAGGATGGCCCAAGTGCATGGGCCCTGCACCCGCATGGGAGACCAGGAGGAAGCACCTGGCTCCTGGCTTCAGATCGGCGCAGTGCACCGGCCACAGCACGCCAGCCGTATTGGCCATTTGGGGGGTGAACCAACGGAAAAAGGAGGACCTTTCTCTCTGTCTCTCTGTCTCTCTCTCTCTCACTGTCTAACTCTGCCTGTCAAAAAAAAAAATTAAATAACAAGATAATAATATCTAATGTTTAAAGAGAGCTTACAACCTATCAAGCACTCTTTCAAATATATTAGCTAATTGAAATGTCTCAAAACTATGAAACAGGTAATACAACTATCTCCAACTTACTAAAGTCCCATAAATATTCTGGTACATGGTAACTGTATAACATGTTTAGCATCCATTTCATTACTCAACATTCCCTCCATCCATAACAATAAACAGGTACTGTAAATAAAATGAGAAAACTTGAAATCTGTTCATATTTTATGTGCTTCAAAAAACTGGTAGGAGGGGCCAGTGCTGTGGCATAGTGGGTAAAGCCGCCTCCTGCAGCGTTGGCATCCCATGTGGGCACCAGTTCAAGACCTGGCTGCTCCACTTTTGATCCAGCTCTCTGCTGTGGCCTGGAAAAGCAGTAGAATATGGCCTAAGTCCTAGAGCCCCTGCACCTGTGTGGGAGACCCGGAAGAAGCTCCTGGCTCCTGGCTTCAGATCCTCTCTCTCTCTCTCTCTCTCTCTCTCCCCCTCCCTTCCACCCTTCCTCCCTCTTCTTCTTTCTGTGTAACTCTGACTTTCAAAGTAAACTAAATAAATCTTTTTTTTTTTTTTTTTTTACAGGCAGAGTGGCCAGTGAGAGAGACAGAGAAAAAGGTCTTCCTTTGCCTTTGGTTCACCCTCCAATGGCCGCCGCGGCTGGCGCACTGCAGCCAGCGCAACGCGCTGATCTGATGGCAGGAGCCAGGTGCTTCTCCTGGTCTCCCATGGGGTGCAGGGCCCAAGCACTTGGGCCATCCTCCACTGCACTCCCTGGCCACAGCAGAGAGCTGGCCTGGAAGAGGGGCAACCGGGACAGAATCCAGTGCCCCGACCAGGACTAAAAAAAAAAAAAAAAAAAAAACAAACCTGGTGGGAGAGGAGAACTACATTCTCAATTAAAATAGAGGGCCCTTTTTTAAAAAAACAAAAACTCCTAGAGACCCCTTTATCCTCCTCCTCTTGAGGGATAGCTGCACTCTAAGATTCTGGAAGAGGTTAACTAACAGATTTCGAAGACAGTCAACTCTGTTGATGACATAAACCACACTCAAAAAACCTGGCACTGGTCACTGCTGCCAGCCTAGCCAAACACATGCAACGAATTGATGGCAGTGTCCCAATGCCTCACCTATCTCAGCCAACCCAATCTCTTTCAGACACAACTCCTCAGATGTTACTATTGCCTTCCTTCATAAAGTTCTCATTAGACACTTTGGCTCAGAAAGCAAGAACACTGTCCAGTAGCACATTGTGGAATTTCACTCTATCAAAAGTTGTCTGCGGGGCCAGCGCTGTGACGAAGCAGGTAAAGCTGCAGCCTGCAGTGCCGGCATCCCATATGGGCGCCGCTTCTAGTCCCGGCTGCTCCACTTCTGACCCAGCTCTCTGCTGTGGCCTGGGAAAGCAATGGAAGATGGCTCAAGTCCTTGGGCCCCTGCATCTGCATGGGAGACCCGGAGGAAGCTCCTGACTTCAGATCAGCACAGCTCTGGCCATTGTGGCCATCTGGGGAGTGAACCAGCAGATGGAAGACCTCTCTCTCTGCCTCTGCCTCTCTGTAACTCTGCCTTTCAAATAAATAAATAAATATTTTTTAAAAATAAATAAATAAAAATAAAATCTCCAAAGTGGGTACATACATCCCAGAAGAACACTATATAAATATACATTTATTTATTTAAAAATTCAGAAAAATTGATCTATTAAATTTAAATACAGATTGACACACCGGGTCTACATGTCATATGTCACTTCTGTACCAGAAGTATGCTGAATAAAAAAAGGAGACTGGTTATAGATATTATCATCTAGTTTTTAACTAAATTAATTCTGAACAAAGTGCAAGCTGGTTTAAGAAGATTCTTCTCCAAAAAAAAAAAAAAAAAAACAGCTTGATTACAATACTCTATTAATAATGCAGACCTCAGTGACAATAAACCATGACCAACCTGACACTTGTCCTGCTAGAAGGAGCTCTTGGGAAGATACATTACAGGATAGAAACAACTATGATCTAAGCAGATCTAACAAAAAACATTTTTTAATTATCAAGAAGATAGTTTGAAATACAGATTTATATCTAGTAATATTAACAATGCACCTTGCCCTATTGTACTTCGAAATGTTAAATAATAAGAAAATGAAACCTTTACAATCATAGAGACATCTGGAAACTAAGCACACAGATACAAATTCTTTCTGCAATTTTCCAATGATGCTTAAAATGATATAATACTCAATTTGGCATTTTTTATATAATTTCACCAAACTTAATGTTAAATGTTTAGAAATCTCTTTTGAAGTTCACGGAAGACATAAAGTTCTATGCTATTAGAAAGTCACTTGTTCTTCCTGCTACTATTTTTAAAAGGTTAAAATAATGTATAGAGAACCATAGAGAAGAAATTTTAAACATCTCCCCCTTAATTAAAAAACAGAGCTGCTTAACACACAAATCTGGAGTAACCATTTACCTAGAATGCTCTATGACTGATGTCCACTGGGGTTGTACAATGGTGCTACCACCATGCTGAACAAAGAACAGAAAACTTGGATGAAGACTTGAAAAAAAAATGTCAGGTAGGAAGCATGATTTTCAGAGGAAGAAATGTACATATTTCTCTACATGCCTACGTTTATGATATTTGATAGGAAAGGCTCTACTTTTGAGTAAGCCACTAAAACATGTACTAGAGAAGACAGAATCTAACAGTAAGCTACTCTTTTAAAATAAAAGCCACTTTTAGAGAAAAACCAAGAAAGTGTAAGCATGGATGCCCTGGCTGAACTAAAAGAAAAAAAGCAAGGTGGGTGGGGCAGAGGATAAGATTACAGAGATAGAACCATGAACTTCTCTAACTACATCATCCATAGCCAAGCAATTGCAGCAAAACGTTGAAGGCTGGTGCTATACAATAACAGAATTAATTTTTAAAATAGACATGTAAAGCTCAATAAAATCAACTGCTTTGAAATGATATGAAAAGTAATCATTAGAATTGTTTGCACCACCCAGAGGTTCCACTATTAACTTGTGGCAGTTTCCAAACTTAAGGGTAAAGTACAAAAATACCAATATACCAAACATACTCTCATGTGATGTCATGAAATTGTGAGTATGTATTAACAAGTACTCAGATTAGATGGATGGATGGATGATGGATGGAAAAATGGACAGACATAGACATTCAGGTAGAAACATCAAGTAAGCAAACAAACAACTATCTCTTCAAGGTAAAAGTGATATTTTATCAAATGAGAAAGTAAATACTTTTCAAAACACATTCATGCTATGAAAAACTATTTTAAAGATATGTTCAGGATGATTCCACCATTGTATGATTTTATTACCAAAAATTTTAGGTCTATATCATAAACTTACAGAAATTCTCATCTGTTTTCAATTTTAAATTGACAACAGAATATTGCAACCTGCTTGATGATGTTCCAAAAAGTTTCAGGGATTTCGAGTTCATTTATTAAAAATACGAAAATATTATACCTTCAACTTCGCAGGCGAAAGCAACTGATTACCAAAAAAGGAGACAGATTTACTCCCCAAATTTTAACAAAACTCTTTGAATGTTTTGCACATGGGATTAAAAGGTTTGTATCACAAGTTAATAATTGTGATCAATGATGGATTTCTTCCATTTGTATCTATTTTTCTTTTTAAGGTATCATTTTCAGCTAAAGCAACATTAAAAACACGTACCAGGGCCGGTGCTGTGGCACGGCAGGTTAATGCCCTGGCCTGAAGTGCAAGCATCCCATATGGGCGCCAGTTCGAGTGCCGGCTGCTCCACTTCCGACCCAGCTCTCTGCTGCGGCCTGGAAAAGCAGTAGAAAATGGCCCCAGTCCTTGCACCCCTGCACCCGTGTGGGAGACCCGAAGGAAGCTCCTGGCTCCTGGCTTCAGATTGGTGCAGCTTCGGCCGTTGTGGCCAATTAGGAAGTGAACCAGCAGATGGAAGACTCTCTCTCTCTCTGCCTCTCCTCTCTCTGTGTAACTCTGACTTTCAAATAAATAAATAAATCTTTTAAAAATAAAAAGTACCAAAATAAACTGAACTTAGAATCAGATCTTTAAAACACTTCACACAGAATTAAACCAAGACTTTTAGAACTAAGAAAGCATATTCAATTCTAGAGTTTGGGGGAATCATGATTAGTTTTAAAAGATTTATTTCATCTATATCTTTATTTTTAATATCTACTTATATGGAAAATATTATCACAACAGTACATCCACAATTTTAAATACACATGCATTTCTATTAGGTCACATGCTCATAAATATTCTGCTGATAGTATGCTCTATCCAGAACGTTTGGAGATGACTATTGTATTATGTCAGAAGTCTTCCCAAATAAGCCTTAAAACTATTTTGCCAATGGAATTCTTCAAGACTCACCTTTGCCAATAATATTCTCCAAATGTGCACTTAGACTACCCAAAGCACCTAAGATCTCTATCTTAAGCTTTGTGAACATCCTAAATTCTGCCACTTTTACCTCGGGCACTGAAAATATTATCTCAGATATAAACTTGTTAAATAAGCAAAACAAAAAATCCATTATCATTACAGCATCATAAAATGGAAAGGTCACTGATTCAAATATCCTATTTTATTAGCATTTTAATTCAAAAACCAGTGCACAGATCAAAAAGGAAGAGTAACAACTCAAAGATGTAAAAGTGGTGTTAGGGAAATACAAAAGAAAAAAAAAGAACATAGACTATCAAGGGCCACACTTTTCCATACATGTTCCCACACAGTTCCTGGTAACAGTAATGAGTTTTCCAAGTGGAAACACACACACACACACACACACACACAACTTCAAAATTAACACATGGCCAATTATGAGCGCTTTGGAAAAGAGCCCAACATGTCATAATTCAAAGCCAAGTGATTTTCCATTCTTTCCCTGTCATACTATACATAAGAATTTGACTCCCCAAACTCACTAGCCTCCCACTCCCCCAGTACGGACTGCCATATACTCGGTCGCCTCAGAGAAAAGATGCCTGTTACAAACAGCCACACAATTTAAAACAGAAAAGCATTCAATGTACATGACCCTACCTTAGCATACCTGTAAACCACACCAACCAATCCAAAAATACAAATGAAGGCATTCCCTGGACCCAATTTCTGGAAAAATCTAACGTATCTGACCTCAGAAAAAATAATTTCATTTAATAACAACCAATAATGTTATAATAAAAATTAAATATGACATTTATGAGCCTTAGGGATTCCAAGATTAAAATTCTTTTTAAAACTCAACATTCACTATATTCCTAAAGTTGTATTTAGGAAATGTATGAAGTGTGTATTCCTTAAAAGTTTTCTTTGGGGGAAAAAAAAAAAACCTCAACATATGGGGACAGTGTCATGCTGCAGTGGGTTAAGCTGCCACTTGTGATGCCAGCATCCCATAATAGAGTACCTGTGACACCAGCATCCCATATAGAAGCAACGGTTTGAGTGCTGGCTGCTCCACTTCCCATCCAGCTCCCAGATAACGTACCTGGGAAGGAAGTAGAGGATAGCAAGTGCTTGGGTCCCTGCACCCCTGAGGGAGACCAGAATGGATGGAGTTCCAGGCTCCCGGCTTCAGCTTGACACAGCTCCAGTCATGGTAGCCATTTGGGGAGTGCTCTCTCTCTCTCTCAATCTGTGTGTGTGTGTGTGTGTGTGTGTGTAATTCTGCCTTTCAAATAATAAATAAATCTTTTGTTTAAAAAAGCTCCTCGAGCCGGCACCGTGGCTCAATAGGCTAATCCTCCACCTTGCGGCGCCGGCACACCGGGTTCTAGTCCCGGTTGGGGCGCCGGATTCTGTCCCGGTTGCCCCTCTTCCAGGCCAGCTCTCTGCTGTGGCCAGGGAGTGCAGTGGAGGATGGCCCAGGTGCTTGGGCCCTGCACCCCATGGGAGACCAGGAAAAGCACCTGGATCCTGGCTCCTGCCATCGGATCAGCGCGGTGCGCCGGCTGCAGCGGCGGCCATTGGAGGGTGAACCAACGGCAAAGGAAGACCGTTCTCTCTCTGTCTCTCTCTCTCACTGTCCACTCTGCCTGTCAAAAAAAAAAAAAAAACAAAAAAAAAAACTCCTCAATATATTTATTTTCCTTGTGCATTTTTATGGTGGGAAAGGACTAAATCTGAGAAAATATTAAATAGTCACATTTTGTCCTCCAATGTGTGCAAGGGTGCTTCAAAAAGTTTGGTGCAAAGAATTTTTGAAATTCATGTACATGAAAGGTCTAAAAAAAGTTCATGAAAATGCATATTATGAAAAAAAAACTATGCATGGATTTCAAACGTGTTTTGCACCAAAACAAATTTATCATTTAATTCCAATTCTCCATAAACATTTTAAAGCACACTCACATTGCTGGGTCTTCAGAGTAACAAATGTTCCTAAGACTCAGTTAACAAATACATGGTGTTTCAAATTATTTAAACTTTCATCAGATGATGTATTATTTCCATTTTTATTTTATCTTAGTTTAGGTTTTTGCTTCTTATTAAAGAGCTCAACCGAATGTCTTAAAGGAAAATATCCTTTAAAGCATCATAACTAATTTAATATGACTAAGGGAATGTCACAACTGTTTTCTACAACTCTCACATCTTCTCCCCTACTTTACTCAAATTCATAGCCTTTCTTGTTTTAATTTTTATTGATTTAATTTACTTGAAAGGCAGAGAGACAGAATCAAAGAGACAGATAGCGATCTCGCATCCACTGGTTCACTCTCCAAATGGACACAACTGGACCAGACTGAAGCCTGGAACAAGGAACTCAATCCAGGTCTTCCATGTGGGTGGCAGGGACCCAACTACTCAATCCATCACTTGCTGGTCTCTAAGGAGGCAGATTAGCAGGAAGCTAAAATGGAGAGCAGAGCCATGATTTGAACCAGGCATCTGATACGGGATGCAGGCCATCTAACCAATGACTTAACCACTATGCCAAACACCTGGTCCAAGAACCTTTCTTTTTAAAGTAGAGATTTTTACCATTTTTAACGATATTATCCATAATCCAAGTTTCCAGCATGCCGAAGTTGTAAAGAAAACGACAGGCCACTGGAAACCAAGGCCATCATTTCTCTACGCTGTGTGACAACTGACCCCTTTTCAGAAAGTGACTATGGTTCAAAACCATATTAGTTGCAAAATCTCAATAGGTATTTTTAATTTGGAGAAATAAGTTATGAAACAGCAGAAAAATTCCGAACCAAAAACAGAAAATAAACTTCATAAGCTCCACGGGGAAAAAAAGATATTCAAAAAGTTACTAGAAAACACAGGATTCCAGATTACAAACTAAAAAATTGGATTTGGGGCCAGTGCCATGGCGCACTAGGTTAATCCTCTGCCTGAGGTGCCAGCATCCCATATGGGCTCCAGTTCTAGTCCAGCTCTCTGCTGTGGCCTGGGAAAGCAATGGAGGATGGCCCGAGTCCTTGAACCCCTGCACCCACGTGGGAGACTGGGAGGAAGCACCCGGCTCCTGGCTTCGGATTGGCGCAGCTCCGGCCATTGCAGCCACTTGGGGAGTGAACCAACGGAAGGAAGAACTTTCTCTCTTTTTCTCTCTCACACTGTCTGTAACTTTGCCTGTCAAATCAATTAAAAATAATTTTTAAAAAGATTGGATTTAAGTTCCCAATCTTAAATTTCTCAGAAGTAGAGAGGAGTTCTTGTCACCACTCTTGCTTCTGCAACTGCTACTGTTTCATCATCATTATTGCATAATAATAATTTGTATTTTTCCCAAAAGTTAAAATTACTCAGAGGATTTATTTTCATGTTATCTCTCAATAAGAAGAGGAATTTATGAAGTGCCAACTTTATGGTTGGAAGTACTTCATTGTAGGCATCTAAAGAACCACAATAAATATGAGAAATTTAAAAATAACACAAAGTTCTAAGTTTTCAGATATAAGTCTCTAAGACTATGCTTGTCAGTTGGGGAAAAAATATTACAGTGAAAGATATAAGATTTTATTAGCTTAACAGTCCTACTAATCAGTTTATATGTTAAAAGGCCACTTCTTAAATTTCCTCCATACCTTAAAATGTACTATGCCCCAGACCACAAAACCAAGCTAAGAAAGAGAAATGCACTGGTTAAGTAGGTGGCCTACAGCCATATTACATTCAAGGCAGCCTTTGTAGATGTCACAAAGACTTACATATAAGATATTTCAGAGGTCAGCTTTGGGGCACAGAGGGTTAAGCCGTCATCTGTGATGCCAGCATTCCATATGGGCGCCAGTTAGAATTCCTGGCTGCTCCACTTCCAATCCAGCTCCCTGCTAACAGTCTAGAAAAGCAGCAGAAGACAGCCCAAGTATGCGGGCCCCTGCACCCATGCTGGAGAACCGGATGAAGCTCCTGGCTCCTAGCTGTGGCTTTGCCCAGCTCTGGCAATTGTGATCATTTGGAGAGTGAACCAGCAGATGGAAAATCTGTCTCTCTCTCTCTCTTTCTCTCTCTCCCCCACCCCGTGTGTGTGTGTGTGTGTGTGTGTGTGTCCTCCTCTCTGTAACTCTGCCTTTCAAATAAATAATCTTTTTTTTTTTAAGAAAAGACATTTCAGAATCAGACCCACAGAACAGTTAGCAATGCTAGCAAATGTTCTCCCATGTTCAATGCTTTTTAGAATGTTACCTGAAACCTATTCCTAATCATCCTTTAAATCACAGATCAAAAGCCACCTCCTACCAGAAGCTTTCCCTGACATAGTTACTTCTGCTCTTGCACATATCGTCACTAGAGCAATTAGCACACTGCACAGAATCACCTAAATTCAAAGCTCTTCACTAGGACCATGCATTTTCATATTTGAAATGTGATCGATTGGTCCCCAACCTTTCGCCATCAAGGATTCTTTTATTAATCCTCCCTCATGAACTTCATATTTTTGAAAGATCGTTGCCTATCAAACTAGCCACACTTACTATGCAACAGTTAAGTAGATTTCCAATTGTTATTAATCAGAGATATATAGAACTGATATTGAATGCTTCTGATCAGCATGGTATTGTTCACTTAAATTGGTGTATGAGAAACACAGCAACGGTTTGGCTCTGGAAGTAAGTATGAAGATAAAATGAATGAGCCCTGACATTGTATTGAAGAGATTGGGAAAAAAGCCAGTCCTAATTTATGACATACAAACTTTGGAGTAAATAATGTCCTGAAGCAAAACCCAATTGAAACATTTATTCATATCAAGTAGGAAGTTAGTATGACTGGTAAGTTTATCTACCCCACATACCTTTTATTGAATGAAGCACTAAAAAAACTGAGGAGGTCTACAAAAAGCCAGAGGATTAAAAGCCCTTCTTGTGCCATAGTTCTACTACTGATCACACAACCACTGCCAATTTATCCTAACATAATTGTCCAGAACTGTTCTACACATTTTCATATACAGCATCTTCAAACTTAATCTCCCCAACAATCCTAGAGAATATATTCTATCACCATCCTCACATTCAAAACGAGGAAGATGAAACTTAGAGAAGCTGCGTAACTTTTCCAAGATCACACACTAATTTAAGAAATAAAGACTTAAAGGGAAGAATCAAGTAATAAAAATTGCAAGTTTAATTTGGTCTTCACATACACAGCTTTGTTATTCAAATGAAGAAGAATACTTTCCATTTCATCTTAAAACGAAACAGATTGAGGTCTGTAGATCTGACATTAAAAAATTCCTGTTATTGATCATTTATATTCATAACATTATAAAATCTCCTTCTTTACAGGCTTCCAAAATAAAGAACACATCTTAATTGATTAGAATAGAGAAAAGGTGATCAATACCCTGTGGAAGGAACGACATTTCAAAATCTCCTCCAGTCCTCAGAATTGGAGTTTTGTCGAATCTGAGAGGTTGTACACTCAAACTCAACATTTAGTCACCTGCAACTCTACCCTGTCTTCCAGAATGCAGATGAGTTCTCCTTTCCAGGAAAGAACCTATACTGCAATATCTATTTTATACAAGAGTAAAAGCAACAGGTTATGTAACTTGCCAAAGATTATATAGCAAATGTGTTGTGAACTTAGTATGGGAAATCAGATGTTTATAGTGCCATTTCAACAATAACAGATAATAAAGTGGATGGCATTGTGGCGTAGCAGGTTAAGCCACCACCTATGATGCTTCCAATCCAGCTCCCTGCTAGTGTGCCTAGGAAAGCAGCAGAGGATGCCCAAGTACTTGGGCCCCTGCCAATCACGTGGGAGAACCTGATGGAGTTCCTGGCTCCTGGCTTCATCCTTAATCAGCCCCAGCCATTGCAGCCATTTAGGAAGTGAACCACCATTCTGTGTGTGTCTCTACCTTTCTCCTTCTAACTTTGCCTTTCAAATAAATAAGTCTTTTCTTAAAATAGATAATATATATTTTTTATTTTATATGAATCCCTAGGTTTAGTGCTTTACACTCATTTATCTCACTGAATGCTCACAGTAGCCTTCCAATGTGGTTATTATTATTGCTCCCATTTTTCATGTTAAGAAACTGAGGCTAGGTCGGCACCGCGGCTCACTAGGCTAATCCTCCGCCTTGCGGCGCCGGCACACAGGGTTCTAGTCCCAGTCGGGGAGCCGGATTCTGTCCCAGTTGCCCCTCTTCCAGGCCAGCTCTCTGCTGTGGCCCGGGAGTGCAGTGGAGGATGGCCCAAGTGCTTGGGCCCTGCACCTCATGGGAGACCAGGATAAGTACCTGGCTCCTGCCATCGGATCAGCGTGGTGTGCCAGCCGCGGCAGCCATTGGAGGGTAAACCAACGGCAAAGGAAGATCTTTCTCTCTGTCTCTCTCTCTCACTGTCCACTCTGCCTGTCCAAAAAAAAAAAAAAAAAAAAGAAAGAAAAGAAAAAGAAAAAGAAAGAAAGAAACTGAGGCTTATGAACTATACCATGGGTATTTTGGGGGAGAGAAGGATGACTTCTCCTGCACAGAATGTTTAAAGCCTATGGGGTCCATTGGATATTATTTCTGAGAAAACCACAACATTCTCAAGAAAGAACAATGAACTATTCTCTCCTAGTTAAGCATTCTTACCAGTTCTACCAAGACACCTGAGCACCAAGAAAGCTGAACCTAAAGTTTTTCTACCTACCAAATATTAAATCTTCAATAGAAGGAAAAAATCCTTAAGGAATAAAAATTTAGTACTATAGGCCGGCGCCGCGGCTCACTAGGCTAATCCTCCGCCTACCGGCGCCGGCACACCGGGTTCTAGTCCCGGTTGGGGCGCCGGATTCTGTCCCGGTTGCCCCTCTTCCAGGCCAGCTCTCTGCTGTGGCCAGGGAGTGCAGTGGAGGATGGCCCAGGTGCTTGGGCCCTGCACCCCATGGGAGACCAGGAAAAGCACCTGGATCCTGGCTCCTGCCATCGGATCAGCGCGGTGCGCCGGTTGCAGCGCGCCAACCGCGGCGGCCATTGGAGGGTGAACCAACGGCAAAAGGAAGACCTTTCTCTCTGTCTCTCTCTCTCACTGTCCACTCTGCCTGTCAAAAAAAAATAATAATAAAAAAAAATGTAGTACTATAGAAATGACTTTCAGTGTTCCTAGAACTTATTAATGGCTCAATTGCATTACCCAATGACCTGTTTATAAGTTATAAAACAAAGCACTTATCACCATGCCTGAGAATAAGTTCTATTTGAAGCCTTCAGTATGTATGTATCTATGTATATATGTATTTGACAGAGAGACAGAGCTCCCATACACTAATGCATTCCCCAAATGCCAGCCTGAAGCTAGGAACCCAGAACTCAATCCAGATCTCCTGTATGAGTGGCAAGTACCATCACCTGCTGCCATCACAAGGTTGTCCATCAGCAGGAAGCTGGAATGGGGAGCAGAACCTGGACTTAAAACCTAGGCAGTCCGATTTGGGATGTAGGTGTCCCAAACGGCATTTTAACTGCTAAATCAAATGCCTGCCACAAAACCTATGCTCTTCATTAAAAAAATAAAATAAAAAATACACTGTTGTATTTTTCCCCCATATATTGGGCTTGTGTATTCTTTGAAAATGAAGAATCTTTGACTAATTTGAAAGAACTACTTCCCAAACCAAAGATATTGTGCTCAGGAAAGTCAAAGTCATAAATAACACTAGAGTCCATTTTTGTATTTGAATGAATATATTAAAGACAGATAATTCAAGTTGTCTCCTTATAATGGACAAGAACAACAAAATATTGAAGGTAGCAGGAATAACAGATCATTTAAAGGGTTATCTTGTGAGATTTTTCAGTGAAAACAGAGATCAAGACAGAACTTGAACTGAGAGAACATAAAATGTTTGCATACACTTTAATATGTGCATCATATAATGCACTTTGAATTTACCTTATATGCCTATTTATATGTCATCATTGAAAAGGATAAAATCAATATACTTAAGTAATTTGGTCTGAAACAGCTAAAACACACAGACCTCTTAAAAGATTTTGTACTATCACTTCAGGCTTCTTCAACACATGGTGCTTCCATCCAGAGAAATCTTTAAAAAGCTTTATAGACCATGGGAGCTTAGTAAATAAAACACACCACTAAATTCCTTGCCACATGTGCCACAGCAGAAGGTTCGTAGAGAAAGAGCAAACACGGAAATAGAAAATCCAGAAAATTACAGAGCAGCAAATTCAAGCTGGTTTCCAAAGATGCAAAAATTTCTAAAATATATACAACATTGGAATACAAATTGTGAGATTTCTTATTTCACTATTCTATCCAAAAATAACTACAGGTTAAGATAATAACTTAGTTCTTTAAAAATAAAATCAAACATCCCCCTATAAACGCAAAGAGATAACTCTTTAGATCAAGATTTCTATAGTTTCAAATGATTGTTTTTCACTTGAAGCAGTATGAAAGAGAATGTCACATTTTCATGTCATTAAAACGTAAAAAAAGGAGCATTTCAGAAATCTTCTTTAAGCATTGAAAATGAATTTTTTCTAATATTATGCACTGTGCAAATTAGTGAGGATTACTAAGTATATTAGCATTATAAAGTAGAAATATCTAGGCAGTTGATTTTTAATGTGGTTTATTAGTTTATAATAGATTACAGCAGCTACAATTAACCTCAGAAAATAACTCACATCTTTCCTAAAGATGAAAGTTTTTTGAGTGAATAGTAAAATAAGAGTGATATATTAGGGGTCTTAGAGGAGCAAGAAGAGATTCTGAATATAAACAAGCCATCATTCTGGTAAAAGGAAATACAAACAACTGGAATAAAAATAGTTGATGCACAAAAGCCATAATGAGGGGGTAGCTCAAAAAATAACTTCTACTTTGAATGGTTTGGATGAAATACAAATTATCCACAGAAAAGTGTGGACTGGCATAAATGTTTGTACAAAATTATAAGTGTATTTCAAGAAGGATGCAAGAGGCAACCGCCTGCATGATGCACAAGGTCCCGGCAATGCTCTGCTTAAGTGCTAGTGCACAGAGTCCAAACCACTGCATTTTAATTACCATGCAGCCTCAGATATATTGCCTTTGATATGGAAATGTTCATGTTCTCTCATCTTCACATATGGTCTCATGCACAGAAATCTTTATCTGATTCATAAAAAATAAACTAGAATCCAATCTCAACACCTGACCTCAGTGCTTAGAAGTTTTATACTAAGCATGGTGTCACTATAAAAAGAATGGCTAATATTGGTGTAAAGTTGGATATTTTGAGCAATGATATGAAGGATTTGCAGTTAAGAACTGAATCAATACTGCTTCTCTGAGGTTTTAGGGTTTCATGTTCCCTCTTTTTGAGACTACCACAGATTTGAAGAAAAACAGACCAGCACCCTTTTCTGGAGGTGAGAGATTCTGTTGTAGATTTAAGTGATATTCCATTTTACAACCTTCACTCACATTCTTCAATTGACATTCTTATCCAAGCTATGACAATGGATATTTAAAACTTGAAAAGCTCCACCAAAAAACCATAATGCAAATTTTGAACTATTTTCAGCTTGTCTAAATGTTTAAACAAAATGATTAGCTGTAAAGCTTTTACCCTCTTCCACAGAACAAGGAAAATAAAAACAATCTTCCTATGAACGAATAATGAATATATAATGAGAGGATTATGAGTTTCTGTTATAACTTCACCAAAACAATTGGTTTTCATATCACAATTGAAAAACTTCAAGCAGAAAGGATATGTTGCACATTTAAAATGTACATACATTTAAGAACAATTGCTTTTCACATACTATACTGAATCATTAGCTTTTTTTTTTACTTGCATATTTTGACATTCAGGGTATAATCAGTAGAAAATGTGAAGGCAGGTTAAGATCATAAAATGTTCTAACACTTTATTTTTCTTGTTAGAAAAAAATAATAGGGGAGAGATTTTTTCTTTAACAAGAAACAATCAAACCTAAAGATAGTCTATTTCTTCCTCTAAAAAGTAATGACTACTTGTTCACTTTTTAGCAGGTTCCTGTAAGAAAATCTGTTCTCATTAAATTTCATATAACCACATAACTTGATAATACTAAAATAACCTAGATTAATTTTCCAAAAAAAAATGGTAACATGACCCGTCTAACCTCATGACAGCACATAATACAACCCATCTGCAAATCGTCTTGCTCTAAGTTATCTGTGTTTTATCATTTCTAGTACCTGTCTGTGCCTGATATGGTACTCTCAGACACATTAGCTTGATGGAATGTTTCACTTAACTTCAAAAACATCAATTGATATATATGCATCCCTAAACTATACTTGTATTTCAAATAGCTCTTACATAAACAAAAAAGTGTACTACACTTTCATAGAATACTGTTTCTTAATAGTGAAAAAATATATGTGTGTATATATATATATACATATATATATATATATATATATATATGGGTTCTTTCACTAACAGAATTCTTTCAAACATGGAAAGAGACATAGAAACACATAATCTAACAAAACTGAGAGGTATAGAAAATATCTAAAGGCTAAATTCAATATAAGTTAAGTCTTGTTCAAAAGAAAATTCATTTATTCCTCTACCTATTACACTAACTGAAAAAGAATTATTTAAACTTCCAGTGATTTCTTCAATAGAAGATGGATACGCACAGCAATTTCATCAGTGATCAATAACTCAATAATTCCCAAAAGAGGTCAAATAGAAACAGACATAAAACCTCAATAATGCCACCAAAAATTACTACATATATTTAGATTAACATATTTTACATCCTAATAAAAGAAAGATTTGCTAGTTAACATATTGTAAATACATGCTCTTCCCTTAAGAAGAAAAATGTTTTTTCTGCTGCTAATGAAAAAATGCCCAACAGACAATATTAAGTCCTACTGAATCTCATTTCATCTAGGTATTCAATTACTGAATCCATTATAAAATCACCTTAATATACAGGTACTTCATACTGCTTTATTAATAATATTTCTCACATATATCTTTAATAGCATACTGTTGAGTATTATACTTACACAATACACTATTATAGGAGTTTGTATCATGCTGCATAATAAAATGAAAACCTTTTCTGCATTTAAAAATGCATATACACCAGAACGAAGTTCTTTTTCATCACTTCCAAAACAATAAATAAATGCAACAATACACTGGATAAATACTAAACCAAAAACAATCTGATTTTGCCACTCTAACTAAAGGAATAAGGAGGAAGAACACAGGAAAAAGGAGGCATTGGTAGTACATGAGAATGGCAACAGAGGACATCAGTTTCCCTAAGGAATTAATGACCTATAATCAATGAATGGATACTGGTTACCTACTGCCTTTGGTCTAAACCAGATATAATAAGTGAGGTACTTGCTTGCTTTCAGAGTTTGAAAATTTTAGGGTTTTGGTTGTTTGAACTTTTTTTCTTTCTTTAAAGGAGATGGACAATTTCTCTTGACTTACGAGGTTTTCAAAAATGTAGGGGGAAAAAATCTACATGTTTCGCCTACTAACCCATGTGCTCAGATGTGTGTTCCGGAAAGATCCTCTCCAAAATGTCTACATAACACATTTATGGACTGATAGAGTGGAAAAAAATTCATTCATGTGTTTTCTCCTGCTATAAGAAGATGAAATATTACACTGGCTCAATAAAAAGCAAATGCAACTTAATAAACCACGTTCCCACTTCCCTCCAAGAAAGGTACACCCTCGCCACCATAGCACAGCTAACACTGCCACGCTAAACTTGTCCAGGATTTGGGTGTTTGTTTTGAAATAAAGAGAATCTTCCAGTAGGTATCAGGCACATCTGAGTGGCCTAAAAACAAGGGGAGGAGGGAGACTGATGCAAGTGCCCAATGCTGAGTGTTGAATTCCATGGTGACTGCACAGGGTGACAGAGGGAAGGTCATGTTCAAGGCTGCAGAAATCTGGTCTCTACCAGGGAGTGCAGGCTGAAGCAGACTTCAGGCGAGATCTGGGAAGTGAAGTGAGAGGCTCAAGCACCAATCTGTACTGCAAGAAGAGAATAGGCACTGCTCCTAAGAGCCCCAGGCCGAACCAGACTGCGCCAAGGAGAGACCGAGCAGCCCTCTCCAGGCTCCCCCACAGGGATCACTAGCAGCCCCAAGCGGCTAGGCCTGCAGGGGGAAACCAGAAGCTGCAATCATGGCATAGACACTAACTTGCTGAGAGACCTTTGGGAGGGCGGGCAGAAAGGAGACCAGAGGCAGAAGGGGAACTGTGCGAACAAGGAGCCTGAGGTCCCTACTCAAGGCTGGATGCACAACGCCAAGCCTGGGCTGGTCCTACTGGGTCAGTGAGCACAGAGGAGTGTTATCAGCCCTCCCCCACAGGCCGGGAGCCGAGAGTAAGTGTATTGCCAGAGTTCTTCTGCCTCTTCTTTTCCCAGTCCAATCTGCACTCTGCCGCCCGGCCCCGGATCCCCCCTCCAGCCCCCCGAGCCGGAAAAGGAGGAGAGGAAAGAAAACTGAGAGGAAGGGAAGAAAACAGAATAATCAAAGATGAGGCTGTCCTGTCACGGTCTGCCCCACCAGGGCCTCCCAAAGCTGTCCTGGCCGGTGTGGCCGTCCCTGGGGAACCCTCGCCCAGAAGGGAGCTGAGGGGACCAGGTCGGCCAAGCCCGTGCCTGCGGGCCCCGGGGACGAGGTGCTGAGTGCGCAGGCTAATTATACATGTGGCATTTGGGCAGCCGACTGTCCAGTGACACCTTACCTTATGAGGAAACGTCAACCCCAGCAACTGTTCAAAACAAAATGCCATCGCGGGATCAGCTTCGCCGGCTCTTGGCCGGTCCAGGACTGCTTTTCCCACAGCCTCTCGCACTTGGCGCAAGAATGCGGCCTGGGGAAGCCAGCCGTAGGCGGGCGGGCCGGCCGGGGTGGGGGGGACAGGCGGGGCGGGCCTTGCAGGTGTCCGTCCTGTCCCCCCTCGCCACGGACCAGCTCGTGGACCCGACCACTTGACCTTTTTATTCACCAAACCCACCTCCTAGAAATAGAATGGGCGGGGCTGTGTCTGTTCTCCTCGGGACCCGGGGGAAGACCTGGGCATGTGACTATAAAGGGCAGGAGGGAAGAGACCCCGGTGGGCGGGGGAGAGGGGCCCTTTCTTGCCCCGACTCCCCCTGGGTGGCTGACTGGGCCGTCCCGCCAGGGTCCAAAGCCCGGCCTCAAAAGCGCGCGCCAGAGACCAGCGCCGAGACCGGGACGTCCTCCGAGCGCCCCACTGACAACGCAGCGGGAGGTCCCGAGCGCAGCCCTGTCCGCTGCGGGAACCTGCTGTGGGCCGCCTCGGCACCGGGACCGAAACTTCCCGCGCGGCCCTCACCACGAGTCACACACAGGACAGGCAGCTGGGGGCAGCCCTTCTCGCCCACAGCCCGGCCCCGCAAGCCCAGTCGAAAAGTTGTTTTCAGACCCCAGAGAAGGGTGGCGTTCACTATCTGGCAATTCATCCAAAACAAACGTTTTCAAACTTGGTCCGCGTTAAGACAGCGTAAATGAAACTCAAAACACTCCGGTAACAACCACCTTTTATCTGCTCCGAACACAGCCATTCCCTTTTTATCTGAGAGCTCCGCGGAGCGCCCAGGAAACAGCCGGGCACAGGGCTAATCTGTCCCCGCAGCCCCGGGCTGCTGTTCCTGGCGCCCGAGCACAAACCCGGTAGCCTACAAGCCCCTTCCCTTCGCTGCCCGG
This sequence comes from Oryctolagus cuniculus, assembly GCF_051225735.1. Classification (NCBI taxonomy): domain Eukaryota; kingdom Metazoa; phylum Chordata; class Mammalia; order Lagomorpha; family Leporidae; genus Oryctolagus; species Oryctolagus cuniculus. The sequence goes on along the minus strand of NC_142867.1, from coordinate 49,658,673 downwards.
CCCTTGGAGGGGGGAAAGAAGAAAGCAGCTCCCCACCGCCACCCCCGGAAGCGCCCAGGCTCCGCGGGGCCCCGTGGCGAGTGGCAGCACCGCCCCCGGCCCTGGGCCGAGCCCGGGAGCAGCGGACGTCGGCCGCCGCTGCGAGACAGGGCAGCGGGTGGCGGGGCCCGGGCAGGGAGCCGAGAAGGACGGAGGGCGCGAGCCCGGCTCAGGGACGCGGGGCGGGGGAGAAACGTGCGGAGACCGTGCGCCCGGCCCGCGGATTCCGAGGCCGAGCCCGCGCCCGGCGGAGCTGGGCTGCCCCTCACCCACGCCCCCACCGGGCCGGGCACCCCCGCCTCCGCATCCAGGGCAAGGAGGACCACAGATTAGCACTCGGGTTTCGGACTGTCTTGGAGTTCGGTTTGTTTATTCCTGAAAAGATCATAAAAAGTCATGTCCAAAAACGGGGGGGAGGGTGAGAGGGGGAGGAAAAGGGAGTAGCGGACCGAGCCGGAGGCGGCTCGAGCGGTCCGGGCAAAGTTGAGGCTGAGCAGCCTGGGCGCGGGCGGGAGGAGCAGCGCACGCGTTTTCTAGCCACCCGGGTTTCCTTCGCGAGCTCCTCCGAGAAAACTCCCCGCGGAGCGAGTGGCGGGGATCCTCGACTCCCGCCCGCCCACCCTCGGTCGGCGTCAACCCCACGCATAGCGAGAATTTCCGACCCGAAATGGGAGTAGGGTGCGGGTAGCGTGAAGAAGCCCAGGAGCTCGGCGGGTCCTCCCGACCTCCCCGCACCCCGAGCCTGGCTTACACGGGAGCGCTCCAAGAACTGCGGCCGCGCAGTCACACGGCCAATCAACCCAACACTTTTCAAGAAAACAAAATATTCTCTGGGAAACTTACTTTGCATTTAGCCTCTATTCTTTGGGGGGATGCGGTTTAGGTCGGCTCGTAAGGAAAGCCCGTTTTGTCCAGGTTGGATATTGTCTACTTATGGATCAGCCCTTGGGTGAGGGTTTATTTTAATTTATGGCTTATGCATTCTTTTAAGGTCGATTTACATGACCTCCGGCTACAACTGAGACGGCCGAGGAGGGCACTCCAGTCGTCAGTCGGCCAAGCCCACAATTAAAACAGCCCTCCCCCCCAGACTCGGTGTGACGAGGACTCCCCGGGTCGGCTGCCTGCCTGCCTGCCTTTCCCGTTCTCGGCTTTCTTCACTTCTTTCTTTGTCCCCCTCTTTTCTTCCCTTATGCTTTTTTTTTTTAACCATCACGAAATAAGATGTGCTATCAGTTTGGAAAGTTTCGGTAGAACTTTCTCTAAACCCAAGCCTGCAAGCGGTAAGAAGCGGTACAACGCTCACAAAGCCCTCAGGATGTTGCCCCCTTGTGGGCAAAGGGGACATTACCACCCAGCGGTCCCGTCTGAGATCTCGGAGAGAGAGAAAAAGAGAGAGAGAGCGCTACACACGCAGGCACACAAAGTTCCTCCATCACACTTGCGCGAACTTCAATGAAACACCTACCTCAAAACTTCACGGAGACTTAAAAATTCATTCTCTAAGCCACCTGACTTCTTTTCCATACCATTCCCAGTTATATAGATTAGAATGTCTACGCGGGGAGGCGGAGGAGGAGGAGTAAGGTGGGCCGAGAGGGCAGAAAGATTTCCGGACGAATACTTAGGATGGCGATAACAGCTCCCTGTTGTCAAGGGCGGCGTTGCCTGTCTCTCTGCCTGCCCTTTTGCCTTGGTGTCCTACGCACAGTTATCTACAGCTACAACATGTGTTTCCCTGGAGCGCACGGGGCGGGGGGGGGGGGGAGGAGGGGAGCCGAAAACCAGAAGCCCGCCACGCAGATCTGTCACCGCCTCCGGAACCAGGCGAAGCTCTCCGAGAGGGGGCCGCATCCCGGAGATCGGCGCGCCCGCCCGCCAGCGAGCGGCAGGCGCTCGGGCCGCGTTCTCGCCCCCCGCTCCCCCTCCGCCGGGAGCGCCCTCCTCCCGCTCCTCCTCCCGCTCTCCCCTCCCCAGCCCAGCGCGGAAACCCGCCCCGGCCGGGCGGCCGCGGCTCCGCTCGCTCGGCCCTCGCCCCTCCGCCTGTCCTGCCCCGGCCCCTGAGTCCCAGTTCAGAGAAACTCGCCCCGGGAGCTGCCCGGAAGGGCAAGGGCGGAAGGCGCTGGCTGGGGCCCGCGGCCCGGCCCTGGGCTCCTGCCCCGGCCCCTGCCGCTCCCCAACAGGTAGCTCACAGGCGGGCCGCGCGCCCTCGCTCTGCCTCCCTCGCTCGCTAGCTAGCTCGCTCGCTCCGTCCCGGTTACCTGGGCGGGCTCCAGGATGGTACCGCACGGGAGGGCTCCTTGTGCGCTGCGCCGCGGGAGTAAATGGCATTAAAGAAAAAGGGAAAGACACAAATAAAAAAAAATGATTAAAGGAAGGAGAGTCGAGGCTAGGTCAATGAACACAGCCCGAGGAGCGAGGGAGCAGAACCCCCGGCGCCGCGGCCCGCGAGCCCGTTAACTCAAGTCTGCGGGGGTGTCCCGCCCCGGGCGGGGGCCGCACCGAGCGGCAGAAGTTTGCCGCCGGGTTGCGGGAGGTGCGCGCGGAGCGGGGTGACCAGGGGCTTCCCCCCCGGAACAAGTGAAGGCGATGGTTAGTGCTGTCAATCTTGGCAATCAGTGTGAGCGGCCATGTCGTAAGTATTCAAAGCATTTCCCGTCGTGCAACATCAGAAAGTGAGTGGCCAGGGCATTGATCTGAGCGAGGGAGAGGAGGCAGGGCTCCCCTCCCAGACAACACAGGCAAGATGAGACAAGAGGCGAGGGAGGCAGCGAGCCAGGCGGGAGGCTGGGAGGGAGGGGGAGGGCCGCTGGAGGGGAAGGAGGGGAGAGTGGAGGCAGAGGCGAGGAGAGCCGCGCGCACAGAGCTCGGCGGCGAACGGCAGCCGAGGGCCCGCGGCAGCAAGCGCCTGGAAGAGAGTAAAGCGCCTACTAGGAGAACACTGGCAGGGACCGCGGAGCGAAGACTCGGGGTCAGAGCGGAGAGCGGACAGTTGCTAGGTGGGGGAGAGGCAGGCCGCAGGGGAAAGGACCAGAGGAGCGCTGCAAAGCCTGGGGCTGCTGGGGGTAGTGAGAGGGGAGCCCAGGGAAGCGAGGACAAGGTAGGCCATCTGGGAGGGAAAGAAGGAGCAAGCTGGAGGAAGCGAAGACGTCAAATGCGAGAGGGCGACGCAGGGATGGTGGCTTGTGCTTTGGAAAAGTTGAGTGACAGGAGGAGGCACGGGTTGAATGTTCAAAAGTCCTGAAGGACAGACCTGGACCACGGAAGCGAGCCAGGGAGACACAGGAGAAAGAACAGGGGTTTGAAGCAGGCCAGGCATGAGGAAGGAAGGGTGAGTATTAAGAAGGGCGAAGGGAAATGGAAGACAGAAGTAGGCAAAAGAGAGGAAAGGAAAGGATGCCGGAAGCAGAGATAATGAGAACACACCCGTCAGTAGGATCTCAGTAAGAGAAACTTGTCCTAAAAAATGGAGGAGGAGGAACTGAAGGGGAAAAAGAAGAGGCATGGGAGATTCCTAACATATTGAGGTGGCAGTGCTCTGGAGGCCATATGGATTATGGAGTTTACGGGTTAAAATTATTATAAATAGCAAGACATGTACAAATTACCAAAAATTACTACACCTTTACTATATTAAATAAAATAGCTCCCAGTATATTATATGACAAGTCTGTGTTGCACTGATTGGAACCTCAACTTTCTAGAGGAAAAGATTTGGAAAAACAATTTCAAGAGGGGTGGTGTGGAGGTGGTAGCAGGTGAAAAAGAGTTTCAGTCACCCATGATAAGCATATTAAAATGCATAAGCAAGATGTAGAAGATTATGTTAATAAAAGACCCCCCCCATAAAAAACCTACATAAATTAAAGGTTCCCTTTGATTCATGTGTAGGGTAGATTAAAGAATTAAAGGGTTTGGAATGGCCTAAATGAGCACAAACCTGAACATTTATCTTAGTGCAAAAAAAAAAAAAAAAAAAGGCTGGAAGACTGGGAGGGAAAAAACAATCATGGTGTCAGGTACTAGGATATAAAACCAAAGAAACAGATGAGACAATTAGCTTTGACAGGAAGTGTGAACAACGTGAGGTTGGTTTGCCTTAACCAAGGCCCAAAGTAATAGACTGAGGTCTGTGGATAGCCAGAACTACCTCACTATTAAAAGCTGGGGTCCGGCATCAGCAGCCTCATCTGCAGAGCTTTGCGAAGGTTTCCACTGTGTAGAAGCTGACACGAGGTCACTTTGAGACACCTCATAAACAGAGACTTTATAAAAGGAGAGCATGGACCAAGAAGACAGGGGTCAGGAATGGTGGCTAGAAAAATCGGGAAATTTCCTGACAATCTAAACGTGCCAACGTGAGGAAGACCTCCTACAGAAAGGATGATGAAAGAAGAGAAAGCCCCATCAACCTTCAAGAAAATGGAGCACATAGGCAAACAGGATGGAAGGAGAGATGTCAATCATACATTGGCTTCTTAAGTATACACCACGTTTGCTTCCATATGAACTTCAGAGAAAGAACAAGAACTAAGGGTGGAGACAAGCCTCTGGACTCCATGGGGCAGGAGGAATAGCCAGATGCTTCTGCCCCAACAGGAAACTTGATGCTTGAGGACTTGGGAGGTTGGGGTCTGTGAGTTAACTGATAACTGATGCTTGAGAGGGCAAGGAGACCCCAAACAAGAAATTCTCTGTCTCCATCACCCACAGCATCTTTCAGAGCTGGAGAGAGTGCGGCTCAAGGCGCTCAGCCTAGAAGCGGGCAATGAGCACCCTCAGCCACCTTGCAGGCCAGTTCCGGGGAAACTGGGAATCCCAGAACTGCAGAGTCACCCCATGACTTCCGAGGCCCAAGGTGTAAGCGCAGAGCGGTGTTCCCAGAAGAGACCTGTCCGATCTCTTCTGTGTATGCATGAGTGTACCTCGGCCCAGCCCAGCCTAGCACTCAGTTCCAGAGCCTCACAGTCTTCAGCCGCTTGCCCTGGAACTCAAACACTGGACCAAAAATCTCTTCAGAGCTTAAAGGGGTCAAAACTCAATGACCTGTCCTAAATGCCTGCAGAGAGAAGAGAGGGTAGGTTAGGTCCCAAAGCCTGAGTCCTCAGGGAAGAGCCACCGAGAAAGGTGAACCATCAAAGACGGAAATGCTGGGGCACGACTGGGTTCCTCCTGTTTGCTGCGGTAAGTTTGGCTTTCCAGATAACCAGCGCGTCCCGTCTCTTTAAATCACTGGGCACTCTGGGCTCTGGGAGGCAAGACTGACCCAGCCGACCAGATGCAGGCCGCTGGCGAGGAGGCGGGAAGGAAAAGAAGAGACATTGTCAAGTTCGCTGGCGTTCAAGGCCCTAATACCCGGGCGCTTCGGACCTTCCAGGAACGAGCCGCAGGAACCCTCTTCAGATTTTATCTAATAAATTGGTACCAAAGTGGAATGATGAGGTGAAACCCGGAACGGGTCACGGTACTGATCCCTAAAGGAAGGAAACCAAAGTTTGGGGTCTCAGTGCCGCACTCCAGACTGTGCACGGATGACACGTGGCCCTGGGGGCGGGGGTGCGCGCCAAGGGTTTCCTCCGGAGCTTCGGACGCCGGCTGAACGGAGCAGTGGGTGAGGCGCACAGTGCGACAGCCCTGCGAAGTGCGGGGGCTCTCCGCTAGGTCCACACCGGCTTGGGGCTCAGAGAAATCTCTGGAGGAGTAGAGGGCACCCAGGCACGGCCAGATCCGGAAGCACAAAGGCTGTCTTCTCCCCTGGGGATCGGAGTTCCAGGCAGCGCGAGAACCCCGGGCTGTGAGCTCGGGGAGAAGGCGGGAGGGAAGGAGGGATGCGCAGGTGGGGCTGACTTACCTGCCCGCACCGGTCGCTGCCTCGGTGCCGTCTGGGTGTCCCTGTGCACGGAAACCAGCAAAAGCAACTCGTCTTTGCTAAATTTGGCCTCGCACCTCCGGAGAAGAGGCGAGAACTCGCAAAGGAAAGGCGCGCACGGTTCCTGGAGCAAGGTCCCCCTGAACTTGGGAAGGGCAATGCAGTTAATTCTGCTTGAGAAAACGTCTTACACACCCACGCAAAAATCATAACGGCCGTTAAAACCTCAAACTCCCGCTTTGAAAGTCTCCTTACATCAGCCGGGCGGACAATTCAGACCTACACGACTTCATTTTAAGGTCGCTAACTTCTTTCAGAAAGGGCTTCATAGCTACCGTATAAACAGGAAAAACATAAATGTCATTCGCCCCAAAGCACCGAGAAGGAGAACTTTTACTGCAACGAAGAATAAGTGAAAGAGTGTACAAGCTAAAGGGGAAGAAGTCGAAAACTTTCATTACAGCACGGGGAAAAGTTGTAGCAATTGGTTTCCTTAAACGGGAATAACAAACACACCGGCACTCCAGCAGTCCATCGCACTTCGTTTAAGTTTGGAGTTACCAAATAATCTGAACTCCCAAATAATAGTACCCTGGGGACTCTGCCTCGGAGAGGTCCAGACTCTTGTTTCAGCCACAAAAGCAAATAAAAAAAAAAAAAGCAAACTGTGAATTCTACTCTGCATTCTTTAAGACAACATTTTGCAAAAGGACAAGGCATTGTCGCTCTATTTTAAATGGATGGAGAACAACGTTAAATTTCATTTGAAATCTGCGCGTCATCCTGTTGGGAAGACCTCAGCCATAGCGACAGCAGCAGCAGAGCAACGGCCACAAAGGAGGTGGGGGAGCGTGGTAAAGATGCATGAACTTTTTTCAAAGAAAAATAAAGATAAATCAAGAATCAGTTTTACATACATGCCTTTCCTAGCTTAGGAAAGTTAATTTTTAAATGTGCTTCTGCTGTCTAAGGTACAAAGCCGAGGCTAGGGGAGTGCGTGGCTGGAATCTGCATGCTGATAAGAGAAGGCTGATGTACTTACAGTGACAGAGGGCAGGCTGCGGGAGAAAAGCTGTTTGTGTTAGCCTGCGAGTTACCCAGGGCTGCAGTGAGAGCAGAAGGGAGGAGTGGGAGTGCCAGTCTGCGTACACCTTCACCGCGTCTCATTACATCTGCCAGCCTCTCTCTCCCTCTCTCTTTCATTTCCACATTCCCTTTGTTCCTGAAAAAAAAAATCTACACGTCACATCAGAGTCCCCAGATGCAGTCTACACCAAAGAAAAAAAAATGAATAATTCAATCAAACTGTGCATAGTCTCTAAGGCAATAAATCTATTGCACTTAAAGAAACGAAGGGTAATTACCACCATGGAATTAGAATAAGGCCAAAGACCAGAGATGTCGCGGAGTCTCTGGGTAAACTCCCAGGTCAAATAAAGTTCCATTTATTTAATCCTTTAACATCTCAGATGGAAAGTCAGAGAAAGATTTCTAACTTATTTTAGAGGGGGCATTTACTTCTTTTTAAACACATTACAGAAGGGAGGGGGAGGGGGGGAGCCGGGCATGTACTACCTTGCTCAAAAAGCTCCCAAAGGCATCAGCGGAGAGCCGGCACGTATGCCAACCAAGACAATGTGTGTCCGTGGAGCCTGTCCAGGGTCCATTGCTCCCCCACTCCACCCTCCTTCACTCCCCTCGAATCTGACGCGGATTGCCCTCCACTCGCACCCGCCACTGCAGCGCTGTAACAGGGCAGGCTGGAATCTGAGAACCTTACCTGCAGCACCAAGACCTAAGAGCAATCGCGCCTCCCTGCCACCAACACCCCATGCCATCCCCACGCACCCCTCCAAAGTCCTGTAACCATCTACTTCTTCCATCTGCCTAAGAGAACCGTAAAAGGGATTGAATGGAAGCTCTGTACTGTACCGACTTCTGGATTTGCCCTGGGTTGAGTTTAGAGAATGTGTGGAAAGAAAAAAAAAAGGAAGGAAGGAAAAAAGGAGGGGTACAGCTCGAGCCCTGTCCAAGTTAGTCAGAAGGCGCTGTTAGGCAGGAAAGCGCCTACAGGAGAAACAGCTGGGATGCAGACTGGCTATGGAAATCTCAGCCTAGGAACCGTGTCCTTTCGTCCCGGAGGTAAGATTGTGTGACTGTCGCACGTTTATTCTTTCGTTGTCTATGTCTCTGTTCCCCGCCCCCCAACGACCCCTGCCCCTCGCATCAGCCGACAAGCACCCCGGAGAAGAGTACAAGTACTGCTAAGGGCTTTATTTTCCAGGTCTCTCCACTCAGATATCGTGGGTGTCACAGAAATGAGATTAGCAAATCTTCTACCGCTGGCCGCAGCGACCAGACCCTCTGTCCTTTTGCCAGTTGCGCTCTGATGCGGGCTGAAAAGCGGTCCCGAAGCCCAGCCCGGGAGGTCGCTGGGCCTGCGGGCTCAGGTGATGCCGCGGAGGCTCGGGGCGTCCCAAACGGGTTCGGCCGAGGGTGTCCACCACATCACCACTTCCCGGAGGCTGGGCGCGCGGGCGGACACGGACACACACGCATACACACACACACACACACACACACACACACACACAGTCTGGCCGAATTCCTCATCTAAACTGAAGTCCTTGTAGCAGTCCACTCAGCCCACTCGGGAGTAGCAGGGAAACTAGGAGACGTGGATGCCCCGCGAGGGTGCCAAGCGTCCTGCTCGGCTGAGCTTTGTTTACGTGCCTAAGTCGCCACCTTGAGGTCGAGCGGAAGACTGCGCCGGTTCAGGGCTGCGGAGATGAATCCGGCTGACACCCGCCCCGCGGCCTCAGCGACCTCTGCGGCCGCTCGAAAGAGAAGCAAAGGGAGGGCGTCCTGCGGACCCTGCAGGGCGAGGCCCCGCCTGCCCTCTAAGACCTAGGCCAAGAGGAGAGACCTAGGTCTCTGCAAACTAGCTGAGACCGACAACCGAGAGTCGAGCGAAGGCACATTCTCCCAGCAGAGTACAAAGCTCCGGGTCAAAGAGTGCCGCTCCAATGCAAAAGGCTGCGGCTCCGAAACTTCCAGCACTAGCTCCCAGGGCGGTTTGGCGGGTAGGGGCAGCTTCAAAGAGGTAGCATTCGCTCCCGTCCTGGCAGAGAACCGAGCTCCCTCCAGCAGTGACTTGGCTCAGCGCAGATTCCGCATTTGCTGGGGTTCATCTCCTGCTTGCTCTCCATGCTGGGGGAAAGACAGACAAAGGGACTAGGGGAAGCTGCCAGACCCAAAGTCGCACGTGAGGGTCTCCGGATGAGCACTGCCTGCAGGAGAGGGGCGCTCGGGCAACCGGGCCGCGCTTTGCTAGTGCTGGACACTTCGCAGCTCTATAGTCGCCCATTGCTCAGGAGTATCTTAACAATGGACTCCGTAAAGTAACAAATGATTAGTATTAACAGTGCCAACAATTTTACATCGCCCATCCCCACTTCTACTAAAGCCCCTTTTCTGCACACCCTTCTTCCTATATTCATGCCTCGAGTTATAAGGATACCAGGCTTAAGAAACCCTTAGCTAAATCCTGAAATAAATTATAGTGGTTGTTCTTTGTTATTCCTGGACACTGCGTCTAAGGCTTGAAGACATCTGCAAGGCCACGCCAAAGGTCCTCCTCAGAGAATTGCCTCCCAAGGGCCTCTCCATCACTTCCCTGCTATTTGGGTGCATCGACGTTTTTTGGATATAATGGATTACAAAAAGAGACTAATTCTGTTTATCTCCCAAAAAAGGGACACTAGAGAACTATTTTGTATTATATGAGGGCATAAATCAGTCCTGGCTGACTCCAACTGGGGCCTTTCAGTATTTTGTTCAGCAATAAATAAATAAATAATGAAATAAATTAAATTTTAAAACTAGAACCATAGCAATCCTGCGCTAATGGACAACAGGAAATGTCTTTTCAAAGAAGAGAAGCAACAGGCCCCTAAGCCAAATCCCATTCCCCTGTCTCATGCCACAGCCTAACAAATTAACATTGGATCGCCCCTCCACTCATGTGGAAAGCTGAGTGTTACTGAATACAGTACTGAATTTTCCCAGGGAATCCCAATTATAGAAACACCTGTGCTAAGTAATGCTATTCTAATCCACTATGAAAACCTTAAGTATGTAATAGCCCTCAAATCATCTCATTTCTTAGTCCCAGTGGGGTGGGCCAACCTCATGGAAGAACATTGGGCTTACACAATGTCCCCAGAGCCTTAACTCCGAGGGGCCTCGGTTTTGCCATACATAATCCTGGCAGTTCATTTCATCTTAAATGGAAGGAATAAACACATGAAGCAGAAACTAACCTGGATAGAAACATCATTTAAAAAGAAATCTAATGACTGTAAAACAGAAACACACATCACGTGTGCACCAAGGACCAATTCCATGATTTTTAAACAAAAATCCTAACAGCACAGGACAACTTGTCGCTGTTCAGTTCATATGTTCTACTTTACTATAAATAGAATGTTAATGACAAAATACAGTGAACTAAAACCACTGTAAATAAAGAATGTGGTAGAAACCAAAAATCTGTAAACTTCTATCAATTTCCAAAAAAAAAAAAACACATACATATCAGGTATATTTTTAAAACAGCACACAATATCTGTGAACTACTATCTAGAAAATAGTAGATAAAAACTAGAAAAAAACATGCTTAGTTCAAGTAATGGTTTTGTTGTTTAAAGTTGCCAAAACTAATATTACTGAACCATCTAGATGACAAGTGAAATTTGTTATCAGTCATCCAAATGTTCCTCTTACAATGATACATAACATTTGGAGTATTTTTCCTAACTAAAAGTGATCTAGATAATTATGTAGATAAGTATAACTATCTAATTATAAAAAATACAGAAAGGAAAAAAAATGATAGTTTATAGGATAATACAATCATGGAAATAAACTTTATTCACCAAAATTCAAAGTACTTCTCATTATAGTACCCTTTGGGAATACTGTATTTTTTTTTTTTACCACCAAGTAATATTATTAAAGCATTCATGTTCCATGTGCCACTCTCTCAAACCCCACCTCTTCTCATATCTGCAGTTTGTCATTCACTAAAATGACTACTATTCTTTATGCATTTTAGCCACACTAGAAACATTTGATAAGTCAGTGTTAGATCCTTCCAATACTTAATAAAAGACATGAAAGAAAGACAAAAAATTCTCAAATGGTAAATGCCAAATAATAAGCTGATAATTTACTATTACTATTAGCCTTTAAAAGTTTGATAACTTAACCTCAGCCATCTTATGTTTTATACATTATTATGTGTTAATCTTATGTTTTTAAAGCTGAAGTTGATTAAATTATATGACTTTAAAATTGGTTACTTAAAAATCCTTCCTCCAAATCCCAGATTGATAATTTTAAAATTTCTGAATACAGGATTTCTGTTATATGTATGTTTTAAATATCAGAATTATACTGAAGACTTTCTGCTTATTTTCTGGATTTTCACCCACACTTAGATATTACTTAGAGCCTAATATTTACCAAACAACCAATTAAGAGTATGTTAACCAAATATTTATTATTTGTGATTCTTTTATTTAATAAACATACATTAAAAGTCTATTGAACATATACTGAAAATTAATTTTATTATATATACCACCAGAAGCACTTGGTTCAATATTTCATTTTATTTGGCATGTTATTTAAGTTACCTGTTATTTGTATTAATCAATAAATTACATACATTTTGAAAAACACTTTTCTTGACTTAATAAACAATATATCTTTTAAGACTTTATTTAAAAAGAGAATCTATGGTTATAAACCAGTTCCAAATACCATGTTTTACTTTTAAATCAGTTTTATGAAAGAAACTTCAAATTGTATTTCAAATTGAAGTAGTTAATATAATTGCTATCAAAATTATTCTATAACTTGCTAAGGAAGGGTCATGTCTTTAGCATGTATCATAATTGTATGCACAAGATAAAAATGCTATCTTCCTAAAATCAAACAAATAAATGAAAACTAAAAGGTAAGTCAGTATTCCTAAGTATCTAGATGCTTGATATTATTTAAATAATTCATTGGACTTTATTGAATTTTAAAATTTTCATCAGGATCGATCTTTTGCATCAGGTTTGAATATATTATCTTTCAAATGGGGGGAGTTGGGGAAGAAGACAATAATATTGAAAATTTGCAACAAAAATCATCCTTGTGTTCATTTGTGTCTAAGAAAATAATAAATTAAAAATTGTGTTCATCCTTAAAGATCCAGAATAATAGGAAAATATTTTTAATTCAAGAGTTCAATATATAAATCTTTTCTAATTGTATACAATATGTTATCAACCTACTTTCAAAGTTGATGAAGTTTAGTACCAAACTGAATATTAAGCAAATAAGTGTTAACTATGTTCACTAGAATTAGCATACTTCAGATTATAGTTTATAAATTTTTAAGAACATCAGCATCATGATATGGTTGTCATAGAAACTGCAACAATATGTCATTTCAATTAATTTTATATGCAGTGATAAGGCCTAGCTCTATATCACTTCAAATTTGAAAAGCAAACACTGAGAGGCAGATATAAATAGTGAATAGTGAGTTTCTAATTTCTACCAGATTAAAAACTAGTGAAGTACAAACATTTAAAAAAGAAAAATGTGCAATGCATTCTAATTGCATGAAAAGATAATAACTTAATAAAGGTTAAAAAATGTTTTTAAATGAGTGCATTCTGAACAAAAAAAGTTTTCATTAACAATCAACTACTTCTTTTAGTATTCCATATTCTTTACTTAGGTCTACTTATAGGAAACAAAAATTATTGGTTATCACATATTACTTAATTATGAAATTATGGATGTTCTTTCTGTTCTCAAGAGATAGGTGCATTTGCTTTTACATTATAAATTCAGAACAACTAGAGCAGATTTTTAATATTTTAAACTAATTATTGCAACAGATACTTTTCATTTAAAGGGAAGTCACACTGTATTATTGCAAAAGTCTTCTTACTATATCACTGCCAGAGATATTCTGTTGACATTAATGGCTCAATTATTGGAACAGAAAAAGCCTGTGAAAATAAAGCATATCTTTCCTACAGAATAATTGTGCCAGGAGATTTGCGGCTCTAAATTAATCTGTTCTTTGTCTACCAAATATCTTTTCATTATATTTTCTATTATTGCACATTAGGATACAGAATATGTCCAAGAAAATTGAAAATAATTTGAAAAGGTACATTATATTTAAGTCAATATTTATCATGCATCTTTCTTGGGTATGTAGGGCCACTGCTAATGATTTCAACTAATTACTACAAAATAACATACTCAAAATATCGATAAAATATTATAATCCCAAAAGTAAGTTTTAGAAAATGAAGGAAGGACAGTGTGTATTTAACAGAGAAGATGGCTAAAGGAACAATCTGAAGGAGAAAAGATAAACCTATGCAACTTATTCTTGATAGGATTAGGAGGATTCCAAAGAAGCATTTAAATCCCCAGTTTTCCTGACAATTAACAATGAAAAACAGATGTTTACAAAGCTGTTTCATATGCTGTCTTACAAGATGATAAAAGATGGTTTGTGGATAGTAAGAAGGAAGAGCCAGATAACTGCTTGCCGGGTGTATATTTAAAAAGCATTTTCATTGGCTCTGTTATTGTTAATAGTGAAAGAAAACACTTTGTGCTGCACATACTGTATTACTGTGACTATAGAAAACTGCCATCATAAAGTCCTCAAAAACTCTTAAGATGTAATTTACAAAGATAATAATAACACAGAATTATTTCACTTCTCTGAATGCTACACATTTGCATACCAGGACTGTGTACAATATACTCATAATGCACATTCATAATAACAAGGACTTTTTAACACTGTGACTACAACATAAGATCTGTGCATTAGACAATCTGTCCTACCAAGTTTTACTTATTGGTGTGAAAGTGTTAGTCTCAGTATGCCAGGTGTTAGCTGTCTATAAAATTGAAAACCACATTAACTACTGCATTACCATACTAAGAAAATATAATGATAAAATTGAAAACCATATGACCTTGCAAGATAGTAACAGTATCAGCTTCACAAAAATGTACTGGAAAATGTCAGATGAATATTCCAAAAGTTGCATGTGATCATCATGGGCCTCTATTACAGAAAAAAACTCCTACACATCATTGATGTTTACTATTTGTTTTTGTTATTGCCATTTATTGAACCAGGCACTGTACTGGAAACTTTTAAAAAACTGGCTAATTTTTAAAAATATTCTTTGGATACTGTTATTTCACCAGAATAAATCTTAATAATGAATCATCTTTGTGATGCTTTTATCTCCTGACTACAGCTTAGGAACTGCGTGTTTGGTATCCACTACAGATACCAAGTAAACTCTAATTTTGGTTATTTTCCATTGTGTCTCTTATTTTTATTCAGCAGAGAACAAAAAGATCCTAATAAAAAACAAAAATATGATGCTTCTATTGTTGGGATGAGTTGTTTTCTAAATTTACTTTTTACTTTCTATATTAGTTAAATGGAAAATATATTTTTTGTAAGAAAAAGAGAACAAATGAGCAAAAGGTACAAATGTAACAGTACCTGAATTAGCACAACCGAGCAAAAATATCTAGTTAGGAAAAATTCCTGAATATACTAGAACGTTTACATTTTTAAAATTAAAATTTTGCTTACTATGAAAAAAATGTAACATTAGATAATTACTTATAATTATAATTTTATTAAATATTCACTAACCCACAGGCATATTTATTTATGTGAATATTATTGGAATTGAATGTATTTCAATATGAAGCTTCAATTATCTTCCAAATTATAATAAAGTATGAAATACTTTCATGTATTTGACTTCATTCAATTAACAGAGTTCTAACAATTTAAGTTGACTATTTACATGAGCATTATAGCTTATATCAAGACCATGATACTCAAACATGAAAAACAAAGAATCCATTTTGAACCATCAATGTTTTCTTATTTTATATTATTTTGCCAGCTAAAGGATTATTAAAATAACCAATAGACTTTTCTATTATCCCATTAGCACAGCTCAGGCTTAATGTACATAACAGCTGGAAATTTGTAAAATTATTATGGTTTTCAAAATCAATACACATGTAAAAGTTTCTTCTAAATATTATGAGTGAAATTCTAAAGTTTTTGTTCACATTCTGTTTTTAAAATAGTTTTTCTTAGAATAACATTACATTCATTAATGTTTAGGAAATACTTTCACAAAGTCAGTAGAGATTTAATTTCATCACTGGTATTTTCTTTTGATTATACATTATCCATCTGGACATGACAATGGAGAACATCACAAGTATTTCCTGGATTGCAGGAAATGAGACACATTAAATCTTTAGCACTAGAAAACTTAGGTATAAGATATAGTTAATGTTTTCATCAAAATCAACAAATTATATTTAATATTAATAAAACTATATATGTATATGTGATAGGTAATTACATAAAATTGTTTTAATTTTAGTTTTTAGTCTTTTGACACAAAATTTCAGCAATTTTTTGATTTTTTCTAAATATAGGAGTAGGAAAATTAACTAACCCACCTTTCCTAAAATAGGAACACATTGATAGGATAAGGGAGAATATGTACAGGATCTACTCTTTTCTTTAATTCATGAACTTTTTTCCCATAATCTTATTTGAGCCATTTCAGCTGCTCAGCAATACCATTTGAATTGGTTTGCTCTTATTTTTAATATATGCCCTACTGTTAAACAAATGCCTTTTGGATGGTAATTAAACACACTTTGTCTCTTTTTATCATGTAACAAATCTGAGCACTTGAAATGTGAACTTTCTTATCTTGCTTTCATCTTTATGTCTGTATTTGGAAGAGCATGCAAATCTATTTTTTTCTACCAAGATGAACAATATTTATAAACTTACATAAGAGGTGTCTTGTAATTAGCAATTGTGTTTCTGGTCTGTTTGTAATTATAGACGGTCCTCAACTTATGATTGTTTGACTCAGGATTTTTCAACTTTGTGGTGCAAAAGCAATATGCACTCAATAGAAATCATACTGTGAATTTTGAATTTTGATCTTTTCTTGGGCTAAAGATGTTCATTAAAGATGGACAGTGGCAGTGAGTCTTGTGATTCTGAGGGTAAACAACCAATGGTGTAGCACACTGCAAAGCTATGGTTAGATATGTTAGGTATATTAAATGTATTTTTGACTCACATTTTCCATTTATCATGAGCTGATTAGGACATAACCCTATTAGAAGTTGAGGGGCATCTCTAGTATTTCACAAGCAAAGTGATACATACAGTAGCTAATATTCTACTGCTCTAAAGTTACACAAGGAGTGCTCATGTACTACTTAAAATTCTTTTTTTGGTGTCCTTATGTAAACTAAAAAATCTAAAATGAGAGAACCACAAACAATTTGTTGAAAAGTAAGGAAAAAAGTCATGATATCTGGATTCCATCAGCCAACGGTTTACAGTAGTAACAAGTCATTCCAATGGATGCACTGAAAGGCATGGTCATTCAAATGTCACAAGAGGCAGATATAACATAGAAATAATTAGAGTAATATCTCAACCTTGCTAAGAGAATGGGGTTATACATACAGGTGGCTTAGAACCTTACATTGCCTTAATATAGTTTGTTTTCATTGCCTATGTATGTGTAGGTATTACTCTGAACAAAAGACCAGCACATAGTTTAATAAATTAGCTTTCATTTTTATTTGTTTGCTCAAGAGGCTGAGGCAGACAGAGCTCCCATTTACTTATTCAGTCCTCAAATGCCCACAATGGACTGGCCTTTGGCCCTTGGCCCTAGGTGGAAGCTGAGAGCCAGGAACCAGTCCAGGTCTCCCACATGGGTGGCAGAAATCCAATTACCTGAGCCACCATCCCCTGCCTACCTGGGTCTCCATTAGCAGGAAACTGGAAATAGAAGCCAGAGCCAGAATCAAAGCCAGGCAATCTGATACATGACATGAAAGTCTCAACTGGTACCTTAACCATCAAGGACAAACATCTGCTTGTAAATCAGCTTTTAAAATAATTTACACAAATCATTGAATGCAAGAATTTTCCAGGTAGCCATATGTGTTGTGTCCTGTAATACAACCATTAATAACCCCACATTTGGAGCTAGCACTCTGGCATAACAGGTTAAGCTGTGGCCTGCAGTGCTGGCATCCTACATGGGTACCGGTTCAAGTCCCGGCTGTTCCACTTCTGTTCCAGGCCCCTGCTAATGCACCTTGGAAAGTAGTGGGATGATGGCCCAAGTCCCTGGACCCCTGGACCCATGTGGGAACTCAGAAGAAGCTCCTGGCTCCTGGCATTGGCCTGGCCACTGTGGCAATTTTGGGAGCAAACCAGCAGATGGAAGATCTCTATCTCTCCCTTTCTCTGTAAATCTGCCTTTCAAATAAATAAATAAATAAAATGAATAACCCTGAATTCTAAGTAATTCCTACTTCCTAGTTACTGTTGCTTCTTTTTGTTGAGAAAATAAAAAAGAATCTCCATAATGTTCATGGACCTCATTCAGTCAGCTGAAAACATGAATAGAACAAAAAGACTAAGCCCCCTCCAGCAGTCTTCTAGGCCTTTCTAGGTCTTTGGCTGGCTGGCCAGCCATGTGAATTTTGTTCTTGTCATCCTTCAAAATTGCTAAATGCTTATAATAATCCCTTTCTGTATATACTCATCCTGTTGTTTCAGTTTCTCTGGACAACTCTGCTTATACAAAAAGGGAGGGAAGCAGAGAAGGAGGGAGGGAGGGAGGGAGGGAGGGGATTGGAGGAAGGAAGAAAGGGAGGGAGGGACTGGGGGAGGGAGGAAGGAAGGAAAGAAGGAAGGAAAAGAAAAAGAAAGAAATCGCAGCCAGGTGCTGGTGCTGTGGCACAACAGGTTAAGCCTCAGCCTGCAGGGCCAGCATCCCATTTGGGCACCACTTTGAGCCCTGGATGCTTCACTTCCAGTCCAGCTCCCTGCAAATACACCTGGGAAAACAGTGGAAGATGGCCAAGTCCTTGTGCCCATGCACCCACGTGGAATACTGAGGTAAAGTTCCTGGCTCCAGAATTTGGCCTGGTCCAACCCTAATATTGCAGCCATTTGGGGAGTGAACCAGCTGATGGCAGATCTCTATTTTTCTCCCTCAATCTCTCCTCTGTAACTCTCCCTTTCAAATAAATAAGTAAATATTTTTTAAAAAGAAATTGTAGCCAAAAATAGTCCTTATTATCATGGTTTACACTAAGTGTTCAACTAGTGGTATATGATTAATATCAAGATGTCATATTCTATGTCTACTATTAGTGCTATGGTTTTGGATATGATTTATCACTGATTCTTTGGTCACTGGTTCTTTTTCATACAATATTCTTATTTATGTTTAATCATACTTGGTTTTGTGTGTGTGTTTGTTGTCCCCCAAAGGTTCACATGTTGGAAGCTTACTCTCCAATGTGGAGGTGTTAAGGTGGTAAAACTTTTAGGAAATGGAGCATAATGGAAGGTAATTAGGACCTGGGGGCTCTGCCCTCACAAATGGACTCCCACTGTCTTGAGAGATTGGTTAAGTATGGCAGGAGTAGATTGGTTCCTGAGAAGGCAGGGTGTTATTAAAAAGAACAAGTCGGGTCTCTCTGTAGTCTCTTGTCTCCTTGCCCACATACGTACTCCTTCTGCACTTCATCAGTTACTTTTCCATTTC
The DNA here is from genome assembly GCF_051225735.1 of Oryctolagus cuniculus. NCBI lineage: Eukaryota > Metazoa > Chordata > Mammalia > Lagomorpha > Leporidae > Oryctolagus > Oryctolagus cuniculus. Next base: position 49,640,019 of record NC_142867.1, on the reverse strand, counting down.
CCAGAGGAGGATCTAGTAGTCACTAGATGAGGATCTAGTAGTCATATCTTCAGATTTAGACCAAATGCTACTAATAGCTAACTATACTATAGTTGGATGCGCTATATTTATAACCCTACCTTATATAAACTATTTGCAATTTTTATTACCATAAAATGCTGCAATAAATATCCTTTGTTTTTGTTGCCCTAAGTTTGATTTCCAAAAGTGAGCATTTGCAGGTAAGGGGGGAGTCATGTATTTTAATTTATAGATACTACCTGATTACTTATAAAAAATATAGCAATTCACTCTCCCCACAATAAAATGCAAGAATGTACATGGTCTCCTCATTCTCTTCAGCCCTGAATATTATCACTCTTTTCTATGTCTGTCAATCAAATGACAGAGATAATCATTGATGTTTAACTTCATTTCTCTGCAAATCTTTTCATATGTTATTAGCTATTTATATTTTCTTTTCTGTAAACTACTTATATCCTGTGGCAGACACTACCAATTGTCTGCTCATTAGCCACCCTCACTTTGTAAAAGAGACAAATATTTTCCAGTACTTGTAATCTATGTAATTCATACATATATCTTCAGCCCCAATAGGTGAATACTGATCAGTATAAGATAACGCATTCATTTATTCATCCATTAAACGTTTGCTGAGCATCTACTGCAGACCAAAGTGAGCAAAGTCTCTCCTTGCCTTCATAGAGTTTAAATTCTCAAGTGGAAAGATACCAACCTACAAATAAATATATAACAGGTCAAGAGGTGCTAAAAGCTATACACAGGAAACAAAGCAGGGTAAGAGTGAATGGAAACAGGCCAGGAATAAGAACAGGTTGTTAGAGAGAAAGTTAAAAATGGGATATCCAAGTAACTAAAAAGAGAGCTTTTGAAAGCACTAATTTGGAACTTGTTCATAGAACAGCATTATAACAGTGCGGCTGTGGTATGATAAATTATACAAAGTGAAACATGCCAGGACATGGGATAGAAAGAGAACAGGGGGCAAATGATGAAGACCAATGAGACAGATTGGCTTTCACCCTAAATGAGATAGGAATTCATTGGAAATCCTACTACAGAGGAATGACAAGAGATGACTTAGTTTTTCAAATGATCAGTCTGGCTACTGTGGATTATACAGAAGCAAGAAGCTGGGAAATCAGTAAGAAAGCTACTGCAGGCCAGCGCCACGAATCTCTTGGCTAATCCTCCGCCTGCGGCGCCAGCACTCCGGGTTCTAGTCCCGGTTGGGGTGCCAGATTCTGTCCCGGTTGCTCCTCTTCCAGTCCAGCTCTCTGCTGTGGCCCAGGAAGGCAGTGGAGGATGGCCCAAGTGTTTGGGCCCTGCACCTGCATGGGAGACCAGGAGGAAGCACCTGGCTCCTGGCTTCGGATTGGCGCAGCGCGCCGGCCGTAGCAGCCATCTTGGGGATGAACCACTGGAAGGAAGACCTTTCTCTCTGTCTCTCTCTCTCTCTCTCTCTCTGTCTAACTCTGCCTGTCAAAAAAACAAAAACAAAAACAAAAACAAAAAACCTACTGCAATAACCTCAGGTGACAGAGATGAGGTCTGTAAGTGTATAATTGTTGTGGAGGTGATGAGAAATTGTCAGATTTCAGATAAAATTTGAAGGGAGATGTACCAGGATTTTCCCATGGGTAGACTGTCCCAAATGAAAAGAGGACTTAAAAAAGATACCAATAATTATTGCCTAAGAAATTGAAAACTGCAGTGTCCATTTACTGAGGTATGGAAGGCTGCAAGAATAAATTTTGGAGGAATATTAAGAACTTGTTTTGGATTCTGGGATTCTGTAATATTTACAGTAGGAAAATGAGGAAAACCAGATAGATCCATTTCCGCTTGGTAGTACTTGATTTAGGCATAGGATACAATTCCAGCCATTGCTGAAAGACTGAGAATCAGTATAAGCATTATTTTTTTCTGCATTGGAAATTGCCTCATAGACACTTGATGGCATCTGAATAATTTGTGGATACTCTGGAGTGCTGCTCCACTTCCAATCCAGCTCCCTGCTATGGCCTGGGAAAGCAGTGGATGATGGCCCAAGTGCTTGGGCCCCTGCACCCATGGGGGAAGACTGGAGGAAGCTCCTGGCTCCTGGCTTTGGATCGGTCCAGCTCGGTTGTTGTGGCCATTTGGGGAGTGAACCAGTGGATGCAAGACCTCCCCACTGCCCTCTTTGCCTCTGCCTCTCAAACTCTGCCTTTCAAATAAATAAATAAATATTTTTTAAAAAATGATTTAGCACACACAAAAAATAGTGCATTATACATAGTAAGCATTCAATTATGTTTGGTATCGTTATTATCATTAAGATTGTGGTTGTTATATAAGGGCCATTCATAGGTTTCCTATTATAGTTTAAGCACCCCTATCCAAAATGCTTGTGACCAAAAGTATTTGGGATTTTTTTCAAATTTTAGAATTTGTTTATATACATAATAAGTTATGTTGGAGATTGGACTCATCTAAACACAGAATTCATTTTTTCATATATACCTTGTACACATAGCCTGAAGGTAATTTTAATGCATTATTTCCAATATGTATATATTTTGACTGTGACTTGTTACATGAGATCGGGGTGGAGTTTCCCATATGTGACATAATATCAGCAGTCAAAAAGTTTCAGATTTTGGAATATTCTGGATTTTGGAATTCAGATTAGGAATGCTCAATCTGTACATATGTTGCATATATTTTTCCCAATGACTTTCTGTCTTTTCTTCTTGTTTATTAATCATTTTGACATAATTATTTCATTTTATATAGTTAAATGTTCATCATCTTTTTTGCTTCCTTAAAAACTCTCCTATTCCCAAAGTTCATGTTTTTCCTAAATTTTTATAATTAGCTGTTTTACATTTTCAATTTTTTTTTTGACAGGCAGAGTGGACAGTGAGAGAGAGACAGAGAGAAAGGTCTTCCTTTGCCGTTGGTTCACCCTCCAATGGCCGCCGCGGCCAGCGCGCTGCGGCCGGCGCACCACGCTGATCCGATGGCAGGTACTTATCCTGGTCTCCCGTGGGGTGCAGGGCCCAAGCACTTGGGCCATTACATTTTCAATTTTAATCAATCTATAATTTCTTTTCAATTTTATATATGATATGAAACTCTAGAATTATTTTCTTCCAGATATACAGTGATTCCAGAACCATTTATTACACAAACTACCCTTTTCCTGCAAAACTGGAAAAAATTAGATCTACTTCTGAATTAATTAATTAAATAATTCTTCCATACCAGTGATCTATTTATTAATTACCAAAATTGTGTCATGTAATAGACTACATGTTATACCCAAATAACTGTTTATTATTTTTTCTAAAGTATTAGTTTTAGGTGGGTATAAGGTATCTATTAAAGGCCATATTTCCCAGACTCTATTGTGGTTAGGTATGGCCTCTCATATATCAATGCTCAGAAATTAGTCTAATGTCTACTGTGTTCCTGAGCCTTTAAGAGTAAAACACCTGGGGCCAGCACTGTGGTGCAGCGGGTTAAAGCCCTGGCCTGAAGCGTGGCATTCCATATGGACGCTGGTTCTAGTCCCCGGCTGCCCCTCTTCCGATTCAGCTCTCTGCTGTGGCCTAGGAAAGCAGTAGAAGATGGCCCAAGTCCTTGGGTCCCTGACCCATGTGGGAGACCTGGAAAAAGCTCCTAGTTCCTGGCTTTGGATCAGCACAGCTCTGGCCATTGCAGCCATCTGGGGAGTGAACCAGCGGATGGAAGACCTCTCTCTCTGTCTCTACCTCTCTCTGTAACTCTTTCAAATAAATAAAATAAATCTTTTTTTTAAAAAAAGTAAAACACCAAAATGTTATTCCCATGACTCCCTTTTCCCTTCCTGATGGATAGGCATCCCAAATCCAGAGATAGGTTACTGGGGAGGATGACAGAAGTATACTACATACTATGAACTGTTTATGACTGAATGGATATATGAGAGACACAACAACTATCTTGTTTAAACCACTACATTTTTCGAAACTTTTTATTTAATGAGTACAAATTTCATAAGTACAACTTTAGGAATATAGTGATTCTTCCCACCACACCCACCCTTCTACCCACACTCCCACCCCATTTTCTCCTCTCTCTCCCATTCCCAATCCCATTCTCCATTAAGATTCGTTTTCAATTAACTTTATTTAGATAAGGCCATAATCAAAGTAGAAGTTCTCTCCTCCCTTCAGAGAAAAGCACATCCTTCTTTGATGGCCCCTTCTTTCCACTGGGGTCTCACTCAGAGATCCTTCATGTAGGATTTTTTTTTTTTTTTTTTTTTTTTTTTTGCCACAGTGTCTTGACTTTCCATGTCTGAAATGCTCTCCTGGGCTCTTCAGTCAGACCAAATGCCTTAAGGGCTGATTCTGAGGTCAGAGTGCTATTTAGAGCAATTGTCATTCTGAGTTTGCTGTATGAACTGTTTCCCATATTGGAACATTCTCTCCTTTTTAATTTTATCTATTGTTATTACCAGGCACTCGGTCTTATTTATATGATTCCTTTAACATTTAATCTTATCTATATGAACAATTCAACACTTAATATGAACACTTTAACACTTAAGATGGCATTCTTATTGGGGCTGGTGCTGTGGCGCAGCTGTTTAAAGCCCTGGCCTGAAGCGCCAGCATCCCATATGGGCACCAGATCTAGTCCTGGCTGGCTGCTCCTCTTCCAATCCAGCTCTCTGCTATGGCCTGGGAAAGCAGTAGAAGATGGCCCAAGTCTTTGGGCCCCTGCACACACATGGGAGACCTGGAAGACGCTTCTGGCTCCTGGCTTCAGATTGGTGCAGCTCTGGCCATTTCAGCCATCTGTGGAGTGAACCAGCAGATGGAAGACCTCTCTCTCTGTCTCTACCTCTCTCTGTAACTCTGTCTTTCAAATAAATAAAATAAATTTTTTAAAAAAGATGGCATTATTACCACCTGGCTTAATGGGATTTGGGGTCTCATGGCAAGTTTTTAGCTGTACCCTTAGAAGTGAATCCGGGGGCCGGCACTGTGGTGTAGCAGGTAAAGCGCCACCTGCAGTGCTGGCATCCCACATGGGCACCAGCTGGAGTCCTGGCTGCTCCTCTTCTGACCCAGCTCTCTGCTATGGCCTGGAAAAGCAGTAGAAGATGGCCCAAAGCCTTGGGCCCCTGCACCCCATATGGAAGACCTGAAAAAAGCTTCTGGCTCCTAGCTTTGGATCGGCACAGTTCTGGCCATTGCAGCGAATTGGGGAGCGAACCAACATTGCAGCCAACTGGGGAGTGAACCAACGAATGAAAGACCTCTCTCTCTCTGCCTCTCCTTCTCCTCTGTGTAACTCTGACATTCAAATAAATAAACAAATTGTTAAAAAAAAAAAAAAAAGAAGTCCGTAGGAATGGATGCAGAACTATACAGCTTTACAGTTACAAACTTCCTTCCTCCCTCTCTTATTACCACTGATTTTTTTACTGGGATCTATTTTCAATTGACTTTATACACATATGATTAATTCTATGTTAGGGAGGCCGGCACCATGGCTCACTTAGTTAATCCTCTGCCTGCGGCACAGGCATCCCATATGGGCACCGCGTTCTAGTTCTAGTTGCTCCTCTTCCAGTCTAGCTGTCTGCTGTGGCCCAGGAGGGCAGTGGAGGATGGCCCAAGTGTTTGAGCCCCTCACCTGCATGGGAGACCGGGAAGTGGCACCTGGCTCCTGGCTTCGGATCGGTGCAGCGCCAGCCATAGCAGCCATTTGGGGAGTGAACCAACCGAAGGAAGACCTTTCTCTCTGTCTCCCTGTCTATAACTCTACCTGTCAAAAATTAAAAAATAAATAAAAAATTCTATGTTAGGTAAAAAGTTCAACCAATGATATTAAGAAGGAAAAAAAAAGTAAAACTGTTCCTCAACTGTCTTTTTTTTTTTTTTTGACAGGCAGAGTGGACAGTGTGAGAGAGAGACAGAGAGAGAAGGTCTTCCTTTTGCCGTTGGTTCACCCTCCAATGGCCGCCGCTGCAGCCGGCGCACCGCGCTGATCCGATGGCAGGAGCCAGGATCCAGGTGCTTTTCCTGGTCTCCCATGGGGTGCAGGGCCCAAGCACCTGGGCCATCCTCCACTGCACTCCCTGGCCATAGCAGAGAGCTGGCCTGGAAGAGGGGCAACCGGGACAGAATCCGGCGCCCCAACCGGGACTAGAACCCGGTGTGCCGGCGCCGCATGGTGGAGGATTAGCCTATTGAGCCACGGCGCCGGCCTTGTTCCTCAACTGTCAAGACAAGGGCTGTTCAAGTCAATTTCACTTCTACAGGTTTCCTTTTAGGTGCTCTGTTAGTTATCACAGATCAGGGAGAACATATGGTATCAGACCCTTTGGGACTGGCTTATTTCACTAAGTATGATGTTTTCCAGATTCATCCATTTTGTTGCAAATGACTGGATTTTATTTTTTTAACCACTGTGTAGTATTCCAAAGAGTACATATCCTATAATTTCTTTATACAGTCTTCAGTTGACAGGCATTTAGGTTGACTCCATGTGTTATTGTGAATTTAGCTGCAATAAACATGGGATAAGCCACCACATTTTACAGTATCTGTTATTAGCTCTTCTAACCAACACAAGTAGCTTTGCAAAAAGCTCTAATATCTGAGAAGATTATTCATATTTTTTTCTTTTTTTGACATTTGTTCTCCAATCTCCTTATTTTTCCATATCCTTATATGTGGCATTGTTGGATAATAATGCACTTTTCGTTATGTTAATTATTGTTTTACTTATTGTTTTAATTGTATTGTTTTTCAAAAGATTTCTTTATTTACTTGAGAGGCATAGTAACCCACAGAAAGCAGGAAAGAAAGAGAGGTCTTCCATCCGCTGGGTCACTTCCCAAATGGCTGCAATAGCCAGAGCTGAGCCAATCCAAAGCCAGGAGCCAGGAGCTTCTTCCAGGTCTCCCATGTGGGTGCAGGGGCCCAATCACTTGGGCCATCTTCCACTGCTTTCCCAGGTCATCAGTAGGGAACTGGATCAGAAGTGGAGTAGCTGGGACGTGAACCAGCATCTGGGATGCAAGCACTGCAGGCAGATGCTTAACCTACTATGCCACAGTGCCAGCCCCAGGTTGTATTGTTTTAATGTACTTTCCCAAATAATAATGTTGAGCATCTTTTTGTATGTTTATTACCCATTTGAGTTTTCTCTTCCAGTTTATAAACATTGGTCTCTTCTGGCATGCTTCTTTTTTCCCACATTGGTTTGTAGAATTATAAATTCTGGGTATTAGATCTACCTTGGTTATATAGGCTGAAAATTTCTAGTCCCAGTCTGTCTGTGATTATCAGTCTTAATGGTGGTCTTTCAACTGGTTTAATTCTGTAATTATCACACAGTTATTCTTAAGTGTTGAAAATTAACTGAAATGTGATCCCTGTTAAACATAAGAGTGGGAATAAGAGAGGGAAGAGATGTATAATTTGGGGCATGCTCGGGCTGACTTGCCCCAATTGGTAGAGTTGGAAACATACCAGGGGATTCCAATTCAATCCCATCAAGGTGGCATGTGCCAATGCCATCTCACTATTCCAAGTGATCAATTTCAGTTCACAATTGATCATAATGAAAGGACTAAGAGTCAAAGGGAGCACATAAACAAGTCTAATATCTGCTAACACTAACCGATAGAATAAATAAAGGGGAGAGTGATCCAACATGGGAAGTGAGATACTCAGCAGACTCATAGAATGGCAGATGTCCTAAATAGCACTCTGGCCTCAGAATCAGCCCTAAAGGCACTCGGATCTGGCTGAAAAGCCCATGAGAGTATTGCAGGCATGGAAAGCCAAGACACTCTGGCAAAAAGATCTCTGTGAGTGAGATCCCAGTGGAAAGAACAGGTCTTCAAAGAGGGAGGTGCCTTTCTCTGAAGGGAGGAGAGAACCTCCACTTTGACTATGACCGTGTCTAAACAAGATAAGAGTCGGAGAACTCAAGGGGCTTCCATAGCCTTGGAAACTCATGACTGGTGCATAGGGAGATTACTGATGCCATAAACAGGAGTGTCAATTTGTAAAGTCAACAACAGGAGTCACTGTGCACTTACTCCTTATGTAGGATCTCTGTCCTTAATGTGCTGTACACTGAGGCTTAATGCTATAACGAGTACTCAAACAGTATATTTCACTTTGTGTTTCTATGGGGGTGCAAACGATTGAAATCTTTACTTAATGTACACTAAACTGATCTTCTATAAAAAAAAAAAAAAGAAAAAAAAAAAAAAGAAATTATCAATTCCCAACTTGACTCTCACTGGGATTAAACATGACAATAGGTCTGATCTGATTTCATCATCATTTAAAAAAAATCATCTATTTTTCACTTTATGTTTCTGTGTGGGAGCAAACTGTTGAAATCCTTACTTAAGGTATACTAAGCTGATCTTCTGTATATTAAGATAATCGAAAATGAATCTTGATGTGAATGGAAGGGGAGAGGGAGTGGGAAAGGGGAGGGTTGTGGGTGGGAGGGACAGTATGGGGGGGAAGCCATTGTAACCCATGAGTCGTACTTTGGAAATTTATATTCATTAAATAAAATATAAAAAAAAAAGGTGGTCTTTCAATATACATAAATTTTATATATATATATATATTTGACAGGCAGAGTGGACAGTGAGAGAGAGAGACAGAGAGAAAGGTCTTCCTTTTTTTGCCGTTGGTTCACCCTCCAATGGCCGCCGCGGCCGGTGCGCTGAGGCCGGCGCACCGCGCTGATCCAATGGCAGGAGCCAGGTACTTATCCTGGTCTCCCGTGGGGTGCAGGGCCCTAGCACTTGGGCCATCCTCCACTGCTTCCTGGGCCACAGCAGAGAGCTGGCCTGGAAGAGGGGCAACCGGGAAAGAATCCGTTGCCCCTACCGGGACTAGAACCCGGTGTACCGGCGCTGCTAGGTGGAGGATTAGCCTACTGAGCTGCGGCGCCGGTCAAATTTTATATTTTAATGTAGTGAAGTTTACCAATCTTTCCTTCATGTTTTGGGTCAATGATGAAATTTTTTTCTCTAACTTGATATGATAAAGACATTCTTCTATATTTTTTCTAAGTTTCAATGTCTTGCATTTCACACTGGAATCAGTAATTACATGTATTTTTAAATACAGTAAAAGACAAGGATGTGCTTTTTTTCCACACATGTAATAAACTGTCCATTATCTTTTGTTGATAACACTGCTCTTTCGTCAATGATTTACAATGCCACCTCTACCTATATCAAGTCTCCATGTCTATATTGGTTTGTTTCTTGGTTTTAGATCCTATTCTATTACTGTGATGAATCCATATGCCTGTATAAATCCACTCTGTTATTAAAATATGTAAGATTTCCCTGATCCCAAAAAGATAGCTTTTGCTCCTATACCAACTCCTCCAGAGCAAGCACTATATGATTGCTATTACCATAGATTAGTTTTGCCTATTTCTGTTCATCACATAAATTCTTGTTCTTCATATACATGCAGTACAGTATATACTCTTGCATCTGATTTTACCCAACAAAATCTCTTTGAAGTCCATTCTTCTTGTTGTATATTTCAGTAAGAGATTCATTTTTATTACTGGGTAGTATTCCATTCCATGCATATATGACATTTTATTAATCCAGCCTCCACTAATAGATAATTGACTATTTCTAGTTTGTGCTATTGCGTAAAACAGCTATAAACATCCTTGTACAAATGTTTTTGTGAGCATATGTTTTCATTTCTCTTTTTAAAAATATTAAGTGAAATTGCTCAATTTTAGTTAGGCTTATGTTAAACCTTATAAAAAGTTACCAAAACAATTTCCAAAGTGGTTATATAATTTTACACAGCAATGTACCTGAATTTTTTTAATTTATTTGACAGAGTTTTTAGACAGTGAGAAAGAGAGGGACAGAAAGATCTGCCTTCCGTTGGTTCACTCCCCAAATGGCCACTACAGCTAGTGCTGAGCTGATCGGAAGCCAGGAGCCAGGTGCCTCTTCCTGGTCTCCCATGCCGGTACAGGGGCCCAAGCACTTGGGCCATCCTCCACTGCACTCCCAGGACACAGCAGAGAGCTGGACTGGAAGAGGAGCAACCAGGACTAGAACCCAGTGCCCATATGGGATGCCTGTGCTGCAGGCAGAGGATTAACCAAGTGAGCCACGGCGCCGGCCCTATACCTGAATTGTAATTATTCTACATTGTTACCAACATTTGGAATTACCGTTTTTTTTTTAAATTTTTTTAACATTAGCCATTCTAGAGAATGTGTAGTGGTGTATCTTTTAGCTTAAGACCGAATTCTCCAGTTGGCTAATGACATTCAGCACTTTTTCATGTATTTATTGGCCATTAGGGTAAAATCCTTTACGAGATGATTTTTCACATTCTTCAATTTTTTGGTAAGGGGAGGGTTGTTTGTCTAATTTTATTGAGTTGTAAAAGTTTCTTACATATTCTGAATACAAGTCCTTTTTAAAGATATGTTTTGCAAATATTTTCTTCATGGTTATGACTTTTCTAATACCTGAACAATTTCTTTTGACAAATACAAGTTTTTAAATTTGATTAAGTCCACATTATTTTTTCCTTTATCATAGGTACTTTCTGTTCTGTCTAAAAATAATACTTTTTTATTGATGCTGCAAGACTACAGATATCATTCTCTGTTTTCATCTAAAATTTTTATGGTTTTGGCTCATACATTTAAACCCATAATCACCTTAAATAAATTTTTATGTATAATGTGAAGTATGGATATAAAATTAGAAATATGGATATTGGTCCCTGCCCCCAGCGCATGATCCAGAGCTCTTAAAACACTTGTAATTTCCTAAATTATAGGCTCTCCTAGGAGCATCTTTTATTCTAATATTTGGTTTTTTACTCTAGTTCCTAAGAAAGCTACATAATCCCTTGGAATTTCATGGATAATAGGAGCATCTTCTATTCTAATGAGGTGACTCTTGGTAGGTTCCTGGATGGGAGCTGGTCACTATAAAGATCAAACCAGAAAAAGATCCAAGTTGGCTCAACAGTAAGAAGCCATACTGACCTCAGTCACAGAAAGAAACAAAACAAAACAAAACAAAACAAAAAAAAAAAAAAAAAAAGGAGGACCATGTTCTCAGGGGCTGATTGAGGGCTTTTCAGTGGAGAACAGACAGGACAGAACAGACTTCCTGGAGCAGTGAAGAGAGGACAGCCATGCCCCCACCAGCCACTCTTGCATCGACATTGTCGGCTCCCAGCTATGAAGCACCATTATCCCATAGCAAGGTGAGAGGAAGCTGCCACAGCCTCCACCACCAGCAACTTTGACTAAGGGAGAATGCCAGGGTCTCCACTGGCTTCAAGTCCAGCCAGAGGAGCTTCTGGGGGTCTGGATGACTACTTTGCTCCATTAAATCAGACCATATTGCCTACTCCCCCTCCCACAACCAAAGCACTAGACTCAATATGCTGAGGTAGAGCTGCTGCTGAACTCTGCCCTGAGTCAGGCAACATTGGGAAGTCCTGCCACTGCCAAAGGCCACTGGTGATGAAGATGAGGCAGCTTGCAAGGTGAAGAGCAGACCCTTGCACCCTGTGACTGTGGGAGTTATGGGCATAGGCCATGGAGCTGAGAAGGTCATGGGCAGCAACTGGGATCTCTGCATGCTGAGGACGGATCTTGTGGAGGGGGTCAGGGGACACACTGTGGAGCAGATCAGTACTCTACATTATGTGCATGCCTGGGTGGGTAAGGTATGATGGCACAGTGAGTTCATTCTAGGCTATGAATCAATCAGCTGGTTCACCTTGGCACATAGAAGGGCTGAAACTGTGAACACACTAGCTGACTCCAACATTCCCTTCCCCCACTGACTAGCCAAAAGCACTCTACCATATCCAACTTGGGTGTCATTCTGGCTCCTGCTCTACTTATAAATGTTGGCCAGAGCTACGTGACCCCACCTAGCACATAGCCTTTGAACTGAAATATAGGTCTTAGGCACTCCACCAAGCCTAAGAGGCACATTTCCAGGGAGTATATCTTTCAGTAAAATAAATAAAGAATTATCTCCACACCAGATAGTAAAAAGAGACTCCCTCAGATGTGCAAAAATCAACACAGAAACAAACAAACAAAAAAACATGAATAAAGAAGGCAATATGTCTACCCAAGAGGAACACAATAATTAATTACTATTGATCTGTGAATAAGGAGAGGTTGATGAAATGCCTGAAAAAGAATTCAGAAGAATGATTGTAAGGTTACTCAAGAACACAGAGAAACAGTTAAATCAGGAAATCAATACATAACATGAACAAGAAATTCTGCAAAGAGACAGAGAGATTTTTTAAAAGGCATATTTTAAAGGAAGTATTCAATAGTTAAATTAAAAATACATTGGAAAGCCTTAACAACAGACTTTATGAGGCAGAAGAAAGATTAACTGATCCAGGGACCAGTGCCATGGCGCAGCAGGCAAAAGCCCCAGCCTGCAGTGCTGGAATCCCATATGGGCATTGGTTCGAGTCCTGGCTGCTCCACTTCCAATCTAGCTCCTTATTAATGCACCTGGGAAAGCAGTGGAGAATGGCCCAAGTCCTTGGGCCTGTGCACCTACATGGGAGTCCCAGAAGAAGCTGCTGGCCCTGACTTTGGATCAGCTCAGCTCTGGCCATTGCAGCCATTTAGGGAGTGCACCAGCAGAAAGAAGACCTCTCTCTCTCTCTCTCTGTCTCTCTCTGTCTCTCTCTGTAACTCTTTCAAATAAATAAATTAAATTTTTTTTAAAAAAAGACTATCTGATCCAGAAGACAGGTCTTTTGAAATATTTCAAACACCAAAGAAGAAAGAAAAAGGATGAGGAGAAGGGGAGGAGAAGATAGAAGAAGAGGAGGAGGACAAGGAAGAAGAAGGAGAAGGAGAAGAGCAGGAAAAGAAGAAATTAGAAAAAAAACAAAACAGTGTTTGGGATCTACGGAATACCATCAGACAAACAAATATGAGTCTTAGGAGTTCCTGAAGTTATGCAGGGGTGGGGTGGGTGGGTGTGGAGAACGGCTTAGAAAAACCTATTCAGTAAAATAATAGCAGAAAATCCCCAATGTAGAGAAAGATATGGACATCCAAATACTGAAAGTGCACAGAACTCCAAATAGGCATGACCAGAGAAGATCCTCATCACAATGCATTATAGTCAAACTTTCAAAAGTAGAAGTAAAACATAAAGAGAATGCCAGATGACTTTCAGAGGAACTCCAGATTGACAGCAGATTTCTCAGTAGGAATCCTACAGCCCAGGAGAGAGTTGAGAGATATAGTGAAAAAAAAAAAAAAAAAAAAAGCCAAAGGTAATCGGTAATACTTTACCCAGCAAAGCTTTCATTCATAAATGAAGGTGCAATAAAGACCTTCCAAGATTAGCAAAAATTAAAAGAATTTGCCATCATCCATCCAGCCTTTCAAATGATACTTAAGAATGCACTACACACAAAAACAGAGAAAGATAATCAGTATCATGAAAGAAAGTGAAGGCAGAAAAACTTCCCAGTAAAAGAACAATGAGTTCAAAACAAAAAATAGGAAAATTTATGGGAAAATGGCAGGACCAAATCATTATTTATCAATAATAACCTTGAATGTTAATAGACTAAATTCTCCAATTAAAAGATACAGATTGGCTAAAAGGATGAAAAAATAGACTCATCTGCATGCTGTATACAAAAACACACTTCACCAATAAAAATACACACAGATTGAAAATAAAAGGATAAGAAAAGATATTCCATGCAAATAGAAATAAAAATGATCTGGAATAGCTAGACTCATATCAGACAGAATAGACTTTAATAAAAAGCTTTTAAAAGATACATAGTGGGAATATAAACTGGTACAGTCACTGTGGAAGACAGTAGAGAGATGCCTCAGAAATCTGAACAGACCTATCATATGACCCAGCCATCCCACTCCTAGGGATTTACCCAAGGGAAATGAAATCATTTGAAAGAGTTATCTGTACCCCCATGTTTATTGCAGCTCAATTCACAATAACTAAGATATGGAGTCAACCCAAATGTCCATCAACTGAAGACTGGATAAAGAAATTACGGAATATGGGGCTGGTGCTGTGGCATAGCCAGTAAAGCCTGCAGTGTCGGCATCCCATATGGGTGCCAGTTTGAGTCCCAGCTGCTCCACCTTTGATCCAGCTCTCTGTTATGGCCTGGGAAAGCAATAGAAGATGGCCCATATCTTTGGGCCCCTGCACCCATGTGGGAGACCCAGAAGAAGTTCCTGGCTCCTGGCTTTAGATCAGCGCAGCTCTGGCCATTGTGGCCAATTAGGGCATGAACAAGTGGATAGAAGACGTCTCTCTCTTTCTCTCTCTCTCTCTCTCTCTCTCTCTCTGCCTCTGTCTCTCCTTCTCTCTCTCTAACCCTGACTTTCAAGTTAATAAATATATCTTTGGGAAAAAATACATTATGGGATATGTACACCTTGGACTACTACACAGTGGTAAAAAAAAAATGAAATCCTGTCATTTGCAACAAAATGGATGAAACTGGAAAACATCATACTTCATGAAATAAGTCAGTCCCAAAAGGGCAAATATCATATATTCTCCCTGATCTGTGACAACTAATAGGGCACTTAAAAGGTACTCCATAGAAGTGAAATTGACATTTTGAGAAGCAATGACTTTGAACAGCCCTTGACTGTTGAGGAAATTTTTTTTCATACTATTTGTTGAAATCTTTACTTAGTATAGAGTCAATCTTATGTGCATGAAATTAACTGAAAATAGATCTTAGTGGCCGGCGCCGCGGCTCACTAGGCTAATCCTCCGCCTAGTGGCGCCAGCACACGGGGTTCTAGTCCCGGTCGGGGCACCGGATTCTGTCCCGGTTGCCCCTCTTCCAGGCCAGCTCTCTGCTGTGGCCAGGGAGTGCAGTGGAGGATGGCCCAAGTGCTTGGGCCCTGCACCCCATGGGAGACCAGGAAAAAGCACCTGGCTCCTGGCTCCTGCCATCGGATCAGCGCGGTGCGCCGGCCGCAGCGCACCGGCCGCGGCAGCCATTGGAGGGTGAACCAACGGCAAAGGAAGACCTTTCTCTCTGTCTCTCTCTCTCACTGTCCACTCTGCCTGTCCAAAAAAAAAAAAAAAAAAAAAAAAAAGATCTTAGTAAAAAATAAGAACGGGAACGGGAGAGGGAGGAGAAAGAATGGTGGGAGTGTGGGTGGGAGGGCAGGTACAGTGGGAAGAATCACTATGTTTCTAAAGTTTGTATACCATAAATAAAGTTTGTATACCATAAATAAAAGGTTTCTGGGGGGAAAAAGAAACAAAGAAGATCAATATATAATGATTAAGGGATCAATCCAATAAGAAGATGTGACTATAGTAAATGTATAATGCATCCATGCAAGGGTACCTAGTTTCATAAAACAAATGTTAATGGATATAAAGGGAAGCATCCGCTCCAATACCATAATGATGGGGAGGAGGGTTCAGCACCTTACTGTCATCAATGGACAGGTCAATCAGACCAAAAAAGTCAACAAAGAAACAACACAGCTAATCTACACTATAAACCAAATGGATGTACCTTCTATCTATAGAACATTTCATCCCACAACTATAGAAGACACATTTGTTTCATCAGTGCATGGAACATTCTCTAGGATAGACCATACACTAAGCCATAAAATGAGTTTCAATGAGTTCAAAAAAATTGAAATCATATCATGTATCTTTTCTGACCACAATAGCATGAAGCTGAAAATTAACAACAAAATAATTTTAAAAACTCTAGGAAATACACAAATAAATGGAAACTGAACAACATCTTCCTGAATGAACAGTGTCTCATAAAAGAAATAAAAATGGAAATAAAAAATTCCGTGAAACAAATGAAAACACAACATATCGAAACTTATGGGATAAAGCAAAAGCAGTGTTAAGAGAAAAGTTTATAGCAGTAAATGCCTATATCAAGAAATTTGGAAAGGTATCAAATAAATATCTAACAATGCATCTCAAGGAACTAGAAACACAAGAATAAAAACCAAAAATTACTAGCGGGAAAGAAATAATAAACATTAGAGAAGAAATAAATAAATAATCTGCTGCAGCTTAGGTTGCACATTAGCAGTATGCTACATGGAAAGTGGAATAGCCAGGACTCCAACAAGGCACTACAATATGGAATGTAGTCATCTCATGCAGCAGCTTAACACTGTGCCCAAACACGTGCCCAAATTCTTGCCCAAAGGCCCATGGTTTTAAAATCTAGAATATCTAAAAGTGATGCCAACTTTATCCTAAGATGCTTCTTAGGATTTCTGAGAGCTCCCTGTCTTTTTATACTGCAGCATTCAGCAGGGTTTAAAAACTACTGTTAAGATACAACAACTGAAGATGAAAGCAAATTGACACTATTTGCTGCATTACTGCCACCTGCCAATATACTAGGTCATCATAAAAGCGAGTTAATATAGCAATAATCCACACAAAAAAAGTCTTCACACACCAAGAGGGAAAAGTATAAGAAGAGTTATATTATAACAATGACATGAAGGCTGGCGCCGCGGCTCAATAGGCTAATCCTCCGCCTTGCAGCGCCGGCACACCAGGTTCTAGTCCCGGTCGGGGCGCTGGATTCTGTCCCAGTTACCCCTCTTCCAGTCCAGCTCTCTGCTGTGGCCCAGGAAGCAGTGGAGGATGGCCCAGGTGC
Organism: Oryctolagus cuniculus; assembly: GCF_051225735.1. Taxonomy (NCBI): domain Eukaryota; kingdom Metazoa; phylum Chordata; class Mammalia; order Lagomorpha; family Leporidae; genus Oryctolagus; species Oryctolagus cuniculus. The sequence continues at coordinate 49,623,259 of NC_142867.1, read as the reverse complement.
TTGGACCCTGCACCCCATGGGAGACCAGGAGAAGCACCTGGCTCCTGGCTACGGATCAGAGGGGTGCACCGGCCACAGCGCACCGGCCGCGGCGGCCATTGGAGGGTGAACCAACGGCAAAAAAAGGAAGACCTTTCTCTCTGTCTCTCTTTCTCACTGTCCACTCTGCCTGTCAAAAATAAAATAAAATAAATAAATAACAATAACATGAATTGGTGGTGGGGAAGTGGGCAAAATTAAAATATTGTACCATCACAAAAGACCAAAAGATAACTTGCTTTGCCCTTGGAAAACCAAGAAAAATTAAAGTCTGTCTTATATCCCCAAAATAAAAAATATACTTGATGGAAATTACAGTGCTTGAGACCTGAGTCAATCTATATTCGTCTTAATCAGTCCAAATTCTAAAGGCTACAAAACTTCTTTGTTAGAGCAAGGGAAAAAAAGTTCATTTCAGGACAAAGTTATTGAAGATAAAAGAAACTGTGCCTTCAGTGAGAGAACTGCCTGCTGTCAGATGATTTCTTGCTAACGTTTTTCAAGATTTTTTGGACTACTCCACTTTCTTAGTTTCTTGGTAGCCAAATCCACCACCTCCTCTCTTTTTCCACTGGCTTTCATTGCTGTTCACATTCAGATCCATAGAAGTAGGCACCTTGAGACTAAAAGATAGAGCAACTTCAGGCAAATTCAGGTTATTAACATTACAGATCTTTTTCAGAGAATGGGAATACCGTGCTTGGATGTATGTATGACTTGTATGTTTCCTGTGGCTCCTTTTAATCAGTTTTCAAGCTGAGAATGAATATCAGAAATTTTACACCAGGTAAAGTCAAATTCACTAAATGAAACATTGCATTGCTTCAAGGAATAAAGGAAACCCAATTATTATGGGCCCAAAATGAGCAAGATATGCCCTCTTGTGTTTAGACCCCTGGCTATTCTACTCATACAATGAATATATTCCTTAGGGTCCTCTAGAGGATCACACTGAACAATCAAGACAACTATAGGGAAATCTAGCCCTCTTGTTGTTCGGCTATATACAACAATATCCCTGAGTATGCACTGCAGAACTGAAAGAATGAGGTTGAACCATTATTTGGCTTCTGCCTTCCTTCAATGGTCAAGAGAGAAAAATCAATGTAGTTCAGCAACTCATACCGGTATTTCATGACTTACAGGATGAAAAGAAGACCATCAGTTTCTTTGTGTTCTTCTTAAGGAATATGATGTGCAGAAGGAGTCTCTTTTCTGAGGGACAAATAATATCACTATTCAATATCATCTACTATTGCATTAGTTTTATCAGCAGCAGTAACAACACACAGTAGTTCCTTTTTCAGAAAATTCTTTCTAGGTCTCCAAATTTTCATGTTAGAGTGGCAGAAAAGGATATGGTCTGTCTGTATGTTGACAAAAACTTAAAACTTTGTTTTAATTTGTCTTCAAAATCAACATTCAAGGTACACTCAGCCTCATCATAAATTCTGGAGTATTCTACATATGATCCAGGAGGCAGGCTGGTGTGGCCACAATAATGTTGATCCCATTAGCTATTTTCTGTGCTTCAGAATATCTGTTATTACCATCCATTATAAAACCATATGTGTTCCTTAAGAACACTGAACGCTTGCATGGCAAGATCTCTAGTAGGTGAAAGAATAAAGACTCCTGTTCCATTTCTGGGCATGAACTTCAACTAAACAGTAAGTTCAACCTCAGGGATCAGAAAAGCCAGGGTTTTGCCACTGCCTGTTTTTGCAGCTGCTAGAAGATCCCTGCCTTCCAGAAGTGGTCTAACAATTTTATGTTGAATTTCAGTCATGTTTGCAAAGCCCATTTCTTTCATGGCCTTCACAGTGCTTTCATTGACAAGATTAATTAGAGAAGTAAAGGAAATATCCTCAAAAGTTCCTATTAGTCCCAGAGGCAGAGTATTTCATTTGTCATCTTCACTGTCTGATGTCTTCACACTGTTCTCTGCTTCTTTCAGAGGTCTCTGAATCTTCTTCAATTTTTTCTTTCTTGTGCCAGACCCATCAACATTCACAATTTTTTCTCTTTTTCTTTTGTGATTCTGAATTGGGAAATGATGTTGCTGCTTCTTCATTGATCAATATGGTAGATTTCTGGGGATATTTTATTTTTAAAGATTTATTTATTTGCTTGAAAGGCAGAGTTACAGAGAGGCAGAGAGAGAGAGAGAGAGAGAGAGAGAGACTTCCATCTTCTGGTTCACTCCCCCAAATGGCCGCAACAGCTGGAGCTAGGCTGAACTGAAGCCAGGATTTTCTTCCAGGTCTCCCATGTAGGTGTAGGAGCCCAAGAACTCAGACCACCTTCTGCTACTTTCTCAGGTGCATTAGCGGGTAGCTGGATTGGAAGTGAAGCAGCCAGGTCTCAAACCAGCACCTATATGGGATGCCAGCATCACAGGCAGTGGTTTTACCCACTATGCCACAGCATTGGCTCCTCATTACATTCTTTATAATTCTTTTCTAGTTTTTATTAGACTTACACTTTTTAATCCAAGTTTCTTTAATCAAACATTTATTTTCAATATTTTAAGAATAAATGTATTAAATCATAAATTTATCTCTAAGAAGTACTTCAGTTTGGTCTCAAAGATATTGGATGTGAATTAGAGTAAATGACTGAACTACTGTAATCATGAAACAGACACAATGGTTTAAATAGGATACTTTATCTTAATCAATGGATCACTCCAAGTTCACAGAAATCTCTGAATTCTAAGCTGACAGTAGCCTTGCCATTTGTAACACCTATCCATTAAGGTTGCTTTGATCAGTCTTATTCCAGCAAGCAGGGAAAGGTAAAGTGTATGGAGGAACATGTGTGTAAAGTTTTACAAGATGGACGTGGAAACAAGAGAATAACTTATAGTCAAGTTCTTTTGGAGTGATTCTACATAGTCATATGGTCACAGTGATGAGCAAAGTGGGCTGAAAATTCAATCCCCGATGAGGCAACCCTGTTATAACCCTACTACAGTAAAAGAAAAGCTTTTGCAGAAATTCTGAAACATAAATTTTCACTGATGTTCATATTTGCAATTACTATCAAAATTTCTTATTTGTCTCGAATTACTGAGAAGTGCATTCATTTCTTTTCAAGGATTTTTTTTATTTAAAAATAATCTTTGTTCATTTGTAAGTTAATTACACTATTAATTCTACTCTGTATAATGTGGATTTTCTTAAATTTATGTAATAGTATGTTACCAACTGTCATAAAAACTCTGTATATACTTGAAGATACACATTCTCATTCTGTTGAAAGTAAGAATCTTTAATATCCATGGATCAAACTTGCTAATTATATTATTCAAATCTTAGATATGCCAACTAAATTTCATTTGCTTGGCCTATATGTCCACGGTATGTTTTCTGTCATTGCAATGGCAAAATTATGTCTCATGATCTAGTATAAAGTTAATGAGGCAGGTCAATTTAATCTAGTTGAATTGGTTTACTTGAGATCACTTTCATCCAATCAGAGGTATTTAAAAAAGGTAAATATGCAACTATGTCTGTTCCTTAAGGCTATATCTTCATTTGAGGCTCACTCAGCCTGCATGTATCAAAAAATATTTATCAGTTTACTTGGTTGGAGATGAGAAATAGTTTCATTTGTCAATCTGGTAATCCCATAATTTCTGGAGTCTCTTTTCCTTTACACCCCTGCTTCCAAATATGTTGACTTCTTTATTTTTTCAAATATAGCTAATAACAACCAGTTCAAAATTCTAGCATGCTGTGTCAAAATTTCTTTGCACAAACCACAAGTTTATGTGGTGCATTTACTCTCTTCACTGATAACAACACACAGGTAACAGTTTTTCCAATGTTTTACCATTACTGTCCAACAACAGCTTCTCACTACCTACAGTTTGGTCTCAAAGGCAATGCCACAATACCCAGCACAATCTAAATACTATGTAAATACTTGCTATACTGTATTGTTTGGGGAAATATAAACAAGTCTGCATGCATTCAGTACAGGTGTTATTTTGAAAGAAAATATTTTCAATCCATGGTAAGTTGAATCTATGGACGCAGAAGCCACAGATACAGAGGACCAACTGTGCTCATTTCCTATGTTTGCTATAATGAATTACCACATACTTTAGGTTTCTGTAACAAGAACCTAAGTGCAATTTCATTTTTATTTTTTAATTTTTATTCATTTTATTTATTTGAAAGGCAGAGAGATAGAGAAACAGACAACAGAGATTTCCCATCTGCTAATTTACTCCCCAAATGCCTGCAACAACTGGGGCTGGACCAGGCCAAAGCCAAAAGCTGGGAATTCATCCAGGTTTCCCACATGAGTGGCAGGGATTCAACTATTTGAACCATCACCACCGCCTCCCACAGTAAGCATTGGCAGGAAATTGGAATCAAGAGGGAAGTCAGAGCCAGAACCCAGGCTCTCCAATGTAAGATGCTGGCATCTCAAACAGTGTCTTCACTGCTACACCAAAGGCCCACCCCACGTCCAACTTCTAGACACAAATTTATAACAGTATTATGGGTTGAATTGTTGTCCCTCCACCAAAAAGATATGCTGAAGTACAAACTCCTGCTATCACAGAATGTGACCTTATTTGTAAGTAAGATCATTTTATGATGGGTCTCTAATCCAATATGACTAGTGTCCTCTTAAGAATATGACTATATGATGATGGAGGCACCCAGAGAGAATGCCATGTGACAATGAAGGCAGATATTGGAGTAATTCAGCTATAATCCATGGAGCACCAAAGATTTCCAGCAAATAATCAAAACCTAGGAGAGGAAAGGAAGGATGCTTGGCTCACAGATCTGTGTTTTGACTGTGACTCTGTTGGACTTTGTTGGATATGATTGGACTCGGCTTCTGACTTCTGCCTATCCCCCAAAATTAAAGTGTCAACCCTTACATCAGGAACACTTCTTTGTGGTCATCATATTCCTGTGTAGGGAGATGACTTGTTATCAGAAAGGAGGGAAAGTGGTCAGGTTCAGATCTTCTCCACGTGTCTTCTTGTTCTGGGTTCCAGATTAAATGGCAGCCTCTAGACAACAGATGTTTTCATGACAAAGAGAAAAGCACAAGAGGCCAAGACAAATCACACAAACATAGTAAAAGCCTCTCTTCAGCTGTGGCAAAGGGTACATCCCCTTATATTCCACTGACAAAGCAAGACACATAGGCAAGTCTAAAGTCAACAAGGAAGAAAAGTATTAGTCTACAGGTTAGTATGGGAAGGTGAGGAGGGAATAAGTAACAACTAATGTAACAGAATTTGTTCTGTATATTCCATTTCTATCTGATTATTCAGATACATATAACTGTATCATTTTGTGTTTTATGCTTATCATCATTCTGGCTTTTTATACTTTTCATATCTTCTTGAGATTAAAATGCTTTTTATACCTTTCCCCACCTTCCATGTTATGATGATTTGGAAGATACAGATAGTATGTCCATTTATTTAGTGATTGCTCTAAATATTTTAACATACTTTACTAAAAACATACAAAGGCATTCAGTATATCTAGCAGTACTATATGTTGTCAGTATTCTTGAATGATATCATAAAACTAAGGACAGAATTCTAGATTGGTAGTTGTTTCCCTCATCATTTTAAAGATACTGTTTCACTGTCTTCCAGCATCTATTATTGCTGAGCAGAAGCCTACCATTACTATAAAATTAATTATACTCACATCATTATTGATATTCTTTAACTGTATTATGATGAAACTGTTAGGAGAAAAGTTTACCATGAAGGAAATATCTGATCACAAGACTCTGCTGAAAGAATCTTACTTGTATCTGCAGATATTCTAAGCCACTCTTTCCCCTTCCCAATAACAAGTAATCTCCATAAACAGGCATGAGATGACCAGAAGTCTTTCTGATATACGGTTTGAAAGTTGTAACCTCTGGGGATAGGTAGACAGAGCAGAAGGGGCAGAGGAGGAAAAATACTTTTCTGTCAAATACAGGGACTAAGTGGAGGAAGGATTCACTCAAAAACTCATAAGACAGCATCTATTCTTCCAGAAGCATGAATTTTCTGATTATAGGATGCAGTTTTCTGAAATGGTAGTGAAAATACAAGTCCTTTGTCCCCTGGAAGATGCAGAGGGGCTAAAAAAAAGCAAGGGGCAAGAGAAATGAGTATCCATATTTGATCCCCCTTAAGTCAGCCTTTTACGTATTCCACCCAGAAGGGACAGTTACAACTTCATTTAATGAAATTAGAAAGTGATGGTGAGGCTGAAAAGATGAGTCATATCTGAATCTAGACATGGTTTAAGGGGAAAAAAATAGGCAAAGTGACATAAAAGGTAAAAGAAATAAGTGGAAAGTTGACACATTAAGAAGCAAGATTAACAAGAGTTTAGCCTGATTTCTCCAATTCAAGAGCCCTGAACCTGTCCTTTATTTTTATTTATTCTGTTCAGTATTCAAAGTGAATTTTTAAGTTTTTCTGATGCTTTAGTCCTTTGATAATTATATAGTGACCTTCTTTGTGTCTTTTTTACAGTTTTTGCTTTAAGGTCTAATTTGTCTAAGTATAGTTAGTCCTGATTGTTTTTGGTTTCCGTTTTAGTGGAATATATTTTCCCATCACTTCTCTTTTAGTTTGTGTGTGTCAAAAAGTTAAGTGCTTTGTATGCAGCATATAGTTCAGTCTTGTTTTTTATCCATTCAGCTGATCTTTATCTTTTAACTGGAGGAGTTGGTATATTTACATTTAAGGTTATGACTGGTAAGTAGTGAACTCATCTTGCCACTTTAAAATTTCTCTTCTCTTTATTTTGAATACCTTGGTTGTTCTTCCTCTCTTATCACTCCTCTTTTTGGTTTAGTTTTGATGAGATTTGAATCTTTTCTATTTTTTTGGTGTCTGCTCTTTTGATGGGTTTTATAGTTCAGTGATTTTGTGATGCTGATCTTTGCTTTGTTTCTGAATGCAGGGCCATCTTAAGCATCTTTTGTAAGGCTAGTCTGGTGGTGATGAGTTCCCTCAATTTTGCACGTCTTGGAAAGTCTTTATTTCTCTTTCATTCATGAAGGATAGCTTTGCTGGAAATGATATGCTTGTCTTGCAGGGTTTCTTTCTTTCAGAATGTGGACTATATCTTTCCATTCCCTCCATTTCTGTAAGGTTTCTACTGAAAAAAATCTGTTAATAATGGGGGTTCTCTTAAATGTGACATGGTGTTTTCTTTGCAGTTTTTAGAACTCTCTTTCTCTCTACATTGTCCTTTTGACTATAAAAGGTCACAGTGTGAATTTTTCTGGTCATTATTTGGGATTCTATGGGCCTTCTGTACCTGGATATCCAAATCATTCCCAGGATCATGAAACTTTTTAGCTATTATCTCCTTGAATGAATTTTCTATATTGTGTTTGCCCTTTTCTTCCTCTTCTGGAATCTCCAAAATTTGAATATTTTTGTTCAACAACAAAAGTTTCAGAGGCTGTTTTTTGGTTGGTTTGTTTGTTGGTTGGTCAGACTGGGATATTTCAAAATATCTATCTTTAAGTTCAGATACTCTCTCTTCTGCTTGATCTGGCCTGTTGTTGAGGCTTTCAAATGTTATTTTTTACTTCATTTACTGTGTTCTTCATTTCCAGTATTTCTAGCTGCTTCTTTTTCAAGATCTCTTTCTTTGCTGAATTTCTCATTCATATAATACACTGTTTTTCTAACTTCATTTTTTTTATTTGACAGGTAGAGTACACAGTGAGAGAGACAGAGAAAAAGGTCTTCCTTCCATTGGCTTACTCCCCAAATGGCCGCTACAGCTGGCACTGAGCTGATCCGAAGCCAGGAGCTAGGTGTCTCCTTCTGTTCTCCCAAGCAGATGCAGGAGCCCAAGCACCTGGGCCATCCTCCACTGCCTTCCCAGGCCACAGCAGAGAGCTGGACTGGAAAAGGAGCAACAGGGACTAGAACCCAGTGCCCATATGGGATGCCAGCGCTGCAGGCAGAGGATTAACCAAGTGAGCCACAGCGACAGCCTCATTTTTTTTCTAAACTTATGTAGCTTTTTTTAAAAATGATTTATTTTATTTGAAAGAGTTACAGAGAGAGGTAGAGACAGAAAAAGAGGTCTTCCATCTGCTAGTTCACTCCCCAGATGGCCACAACAGCCGGAGCTGCCCCAATCCAAAGCCAGGAGCCAGGAGCTTCTTCCAGGTCTCCCACATGAGTGCAGGGGCCCAAGGACTTGAGCCATCCTCTACTGCTTTTCCAGGCCATAACAGAGAGCTGGATCAGAAAAGGAGCAGCCGGGACTAAAACCGGCGCTGATATGGGATGCCAGTGCTTCAGGCCAGGGCTTTAACCCACTGCACCACAGCAGCCCCTCCTAACTTCATTAAACATTCAGTGTTTTCTTACAACTCATTGAGTTTCCTTATAATCACCATTGTGTTCACCACTGTGTCACAGCAGGTTAAGCTATTGCCTGCAATGCCAGCATCCCATATGAGTGCCAGTTCAAGTCCCAGCTGCTCCACTTCCAATCCAGCTCCCTGCTAATGTGCCTGGGAAAGCAATGGAAGATAGCCCAAGTGTTTGGATCCCTGCTACCCATGTAGGAGACCAGGGTGGATTCCCTGGTTCTTGGCTCTTGGCTTCAGCCTGGCCCACCCCACAGTCATATAGGGAGAGAACTAACAGACAGAAAATATCTCTGTGTCTCTTCCTCTAACTCTGCCTTTCAAATAAATAAATAGATCTAAAACAATCATGATGGGGCTGGCAACGTGGTGTAGTAGGCTAAGCCTCCGCCTGTGGTGCCAGCATCCCATATGGGCACCAGTTAGTGTCCCAGCTGCTCCTCTTCTAATCCAGCTCTCTGGTTTTGGCCTGGGAAAGCAGTGAAAGATGGCCCAAGTGCTTGGGCTCCTGCACCCACGTGGGAGACCCGGAAGAAGCTCCTGGTTCCTGGCTTCAGATCAATCCAGCTCTGAACATAGCAGCCATCTGGGGAGTGAACCAATGGATGGAAGACCTTTCTTTGTCTCTTATTCTCTCTGTCTGTAACTCTACCTCTCAAATAAATATATAAAATCTTTAAAAAAATTGAATCTTTGGAGTTCTTAATCAGGCATTTCATTAATCTACTTTTCTTTGGATTCTGTTGCTAAAGAGTTACTGTGTTCCTTTGGAGGCATCATGTTGCCCTCCTTTTTCATACTTCCTGTGTCCCTACACTGTTATCTCCACATATGCTGGATCAGTTCCTTAAAGTTTGACTTTTGTGGTAAAAGGCTATTTCCAAACTTTAGGTGTCAGTCTGGAAACTATTTGGCTTTAGTTCCAATTGGTTGTTACAGTATAATCTCCTTATATTTTCTGCTGTAATTGGTGGCAGTGGCAGCAGAGGTCTGGGGCCAAACTCAAAAAGAGCACAGGCAAAAAGTCCTGGCAATGTCTTGTGGGTCCTGGCAATCCCTGTGTTGGCAGGCATGGGACCAGGGTCATAGCAAGTTTTGTGATCCTGGTGGTGACCTGCAAATTTGGGAGCAGGACCAGGGTCCCATGAGCACTGACCCAAGGCCTGGTAGAGTCTGTGGCCCACAGCAGCAGGGGCAGGGCTAGAGTCACAGGAGCAGTCTGCAGGGCAGTGTGAGTGCCAGCAGTGGCCTGTGGGGGTGAAGGCAGGCATGGTGCCACAGGAGCACCAACCCACAGGACTGGTGGTGTGCTAGGTATTACCAGTGCCCAAAGGCATCAGGCATGAGTCCACAGTCCCTGAAGTGGCCTTCATGGATGGCAGTAGGGCTGCAAATGTATTTCTAGCCATTTGGCATGATCCCACAGGTCAGGTGATGGCCTGCAGGGGTAGGGCTAAGGACCAGGGAGCCCTGGCCAGCAGTCCTGTTGCATACAGGTTCCAGCAGTAGCAAGCACTGCTCCAGCTGGTGGTGAAAAGGAAGGTAGGGGACTTTTCACAGGCCCCAAATCTGAGGGGAGAAATGCCTCTACTTCTAGTGTCCTGAGGGCAGAAACATTCATCTGCTCTCAATCCCTGTCCCTTGTGATGCAAAGCGTTGTGTGGGTCATAGTTGCTCTCCTGGGTCTAACTGGGATTGTGAGGCTGTAGGAATTTTTTCCTAGTGTGGTGGAATGTTTAGGGGGCCCCAGGAATGTACATATGCAGAGGCTTCTGTCCCCTAAGGGAGTATGAATTTCAGCACTGGTTCATATTTCAAGATGGAAGTCACACTGCCACAGCATGTTCTCTGGGGGATATGGGGAGACAATCAGAATTCCTTCTCTAAAGCAAAGTTATCAAGCATACAGCAGGTAGCTTCCTTTATCAGGGTCCAAGACTAGGACAAGTGTAGATCCCTCCTGTAGCTACGAGTGCCAGCATAAATTGTCCATGGAGATTTGCTCCACTGAATTAATCCTTTTCCCTGCAATGGGGATCCTCCCTCACCCACAGAGTTCCTGTTAAAATTGCCAGTTGGCTTTGTTCCTCTCTCTGTGCTGACAACTCGGTTCTCCATGTCCTATGGGGTTCCTGTGTCTCCTTTGTATAGTTACAATGTCCTTCCTTGGGCATTCCCCTGAAAATAAAATTATTTACTTGCTGTTTTGTTTGTTCTCTGTGGAAAAGGAGGTGAATGCTGGTCACCACTACTTGGCCATCATGAAACTCCTCATTCTTGATTTATTCTGCCAGTTTATCACTGTGGTATTTATTTGATTTATTCTGCCATTTTCACTTGTGGTATTCAGCATGAATTGATAGGTACTGTTAAACCAAACTTGCATTCCTAGAAGGAAAATTTACTTGGTTATAACAAAATATCTTTTTTTATGTATTGTTACATTTAATTTGTCAGACTTCACAGATTTTTCTTTACGATTTATTTACTCGGGGCCGGTGCTGTGGCACAGCAGGTTAACATCCTGGCCTGAAGCGCCGGCATCCCATATGGGCACCTGTTCAAGACCTGGCTGCTCCACTTCCAAGTCAGCTCTCTGCTGTAGTCTGGAAAAGCAGTAGAAGATGGCCCAGGCCCTTGGGCCCCTGCACCCACGTGAGAGACCTGAAAGAAGCTCCTGGCTCCTGGCTTCAGATCGGCACAGCTCTGGCCATTGCAGCCAATTGGGGAGTGAACCATCAGATAAAAGACCTCACTTTCTCTCTCTCTCTCTCTGCCTCTCCTCTCTCTGTGTAACTCTGACTTTCAAATAAATAAATAAATTGAAAGGCAGAGAATTACAGAGAGGCAGAGAGAGAGAGAGAGAGAGGGAGAGAGAGAGAGAGAAAGTCTTCCATCAGCTGGTTCACTCCCCAGATGGCCACAACGGTCAGAACTGGGCTGACCTGAAGCCAGGAGCCAGGAACTACTTCCAGGTCTCCCATGCACATATAGGGGCCCAAGGGCATGGGCCATCTTCTGCTGCTATTCCAAGCCATACCAGAGAACTGAATCAGTAGTGGAGCAGTCAGGACTTGAATCGGTGCCCAAATGGGATGCCAGCACTACAGGTGGTGACTTTATCCACTATGCCACAGTGCCAGCCCCTGACTTCATAGCTTTTTGAAACTATGTTTTTTAGGAGTATTGATCAGTGATTTTCTTTCTTGTATTATCTTGTGTGATTTTGATGTCAGAGTAATGCTAGCCGCATAGAATTTTCTGGAAGTGTTTGTGTCAAATAGGTATAAATATCCCATAAATGTTTGATAGAATTCACCAATAAAACCATCAGTTCTGGAGTTTTCTTTGTGAGAATAAAATCTTGGAGAAGAGCTAGGGAGAAAACAGCAGAGGAAACTCCATGCAAATTAAAGGGACACTGTGAACCTACATGGAGGGTATGGACTCGCACAACTCAGGACCACAGCAGCCGAGAGCCTCAGCACCAGCTCTGGAGAAGGAGTGAGACCACACTGCAAGCCCAAGCCACTGGAGATAAAGCTGCAGGAAGAACCTGGCACAAGTCAAGCCTGGAGCCCTGTGGGGGACAGTATACCTGCCAACTTAGAAGAGAAAAAAAGGGGGCACATTTCTCTCTCCCTGACCAGCCTGCTTCAGCATCTTGTAACTAGCCGAGAGGGAAGGTGCCATTTTGGACAAATGTAACAGCTATACCAGCTCATGTCTGCGTGTCCAGTAATCAGCCAAGCAGAGACGCCTAAGTCTGATTGGGAGAATCAGGGTTCTGGGAGAATTGACAGGAGGCTGGGTGCTCATGGCTGTGGTAGACTTGTATGCCAGGACTGTGAAAATTCTGTGGCTGCATGGAAGGGTGCAGAGTGTGGCTGGGATGGTGGGCAGTCTCTGTGGGCAGCTCCACATGCTTGAGGCTCCCTGATTCCATGGTGACAGTCATTGCTGTGGGATCTGTGCTTACACCAAGGACTATACAGATCCTTTGTGTTGTTCTTGTGGCCACATGGATGAATATTGTATACATTGGGACTAGCACTCAGGTACTGGTCTCCTTTGAGGAGAAAAGGTGAGCATAAGACTACCCAACAAAGCAGAACAAACTTCTCTTCTGACTAAAAAAAAAAAAAAAAAAAAAAAAAAAAGGAGATTTACCACTCCCAAGCTGGGTATCACCTTGAATACTCCCTTCACCCTGGAGGACAGAACAGAGCTCCCTGGCCACACTCAGCACATGCCTCTAGGTAGTATTCACTGAAAGCAGACACTCCACTAAGCCACAGAGACACAGTCCAAGGATAAAAGCCATCACAAGGAAAAAACAAAACAAAACAAAAAAGAAACCAACAAGTAACTCCACAAATACCTAATAATAAATGCAGCAATTCAAGAAACAAGAATAAGGAAGACAACATGATGCCCAATTTCAATACTAGAATGTGGAGATGAAGAGATTGAAAAAAATGGAATACAAAAAATTGATCATAGGATTACTTAGAAGTAATCAGAAGCAAATCCATGAACCATTGAAATCCGTACATCACATGAAAGAAAATTTCCCCCATGAAATTGATATCTTAAAGAGAAATCAAAATGAATATTAGAAATTAAAAATTCAATAGAATAAATAAAAACTATGGTGAAAGCCTTAACAAGAAACTCAGTGAAACAGAAGAAAGAATATCTGAGTTAGAAGCCAAATCTCTGAAAATTTTACATTCAGACCAAAAAAAAGAAGAAGAAAGAAGAAAACTAAAAAACAGTGTTGGAGATCTATGGGATGTTATCAAACAATCCAAAATACAACTTTTAGGAGTTCCTGAGTGCATGGAAAGACAGAATGGAATGGAAGGCCTTTTTAATGAAACAATTACAGAAAAATTCCCTAATTTGGAGAAAGAAAGGAACATCCAAGTACTGGAAACACACAGAACTCCTAAAAGACATGACTAGAAAAGATCTTCACCATAAGATATTGTAGTCAGACTCTCACAGTAAAACATAAAGATTCTAAAATGTGCATGATATAAACACCAGATTACTTCGAAAGGATCTCCAATTAGACTCACAGCTGACTTTTCATCAGAAACCCTACAGGCTAGGAGAGAATGGCGAGATATAGTCCAAGTCTTAAGAGAAAAAAAATGTCAACCCAGAATACTATACCCTACAAAGCTATCATTTATGAATGAAGGTGAAATAAAGACCTTCCATAACACAGAGAAATTGAAAGAATTTGTCACCACTCATCGAGCCTTACAAAATATGCTTAAGAATGTACTACACAGGGGCTGGCACTGTGGTGCAGTGGGTGAATGCCCTGGCGTGAAGCACCGGCATCCCATATGCATGCCGGTTCGAGACCTGGCTGCTCCACTTCCTGTAAAGCTCTCTGCTGTGGCCTGGGAAAGCAGTAGAAGATGGCCCAAGTCCTTGCGCCCCTGTACCCATGTGGGAGACCTTGAGGAAACTCCTGGTTCCTGGCTTTGGATCAGCACAGTACCGGCCATTGCGGCCAGTTGGGGAGTGAACCATTGGATAGAAGACCTCTCTCTCTCTCTGCCTCTCCTCTCTATGTGTAACTCTGACTTTCAAGTAAAATAAATAAATCTTAAAAATCTTTAAAAAAAAAAAAAAAAGAATGTACCACACATAGAAACATGGTATCACTACAAAAAGAAGGTGAAGGCAGAAAATCTCCCAGTATAATCTTCCCATAAACAATAGGAATGTTTATGGAAAAATGGAAGGTCCAACTCCTTACTTATCAATAGTCACCTTGAATGTAAATGGCCTCAACTCTCCAGTTATAAGATACAGATTGGGTGATCCCTGTTAGGAATTTGGAAAACATTATGCTGAGTGAAATAAGCCAATCCCAAAGGGACAAATACCACTTGTTCTCCTTGATAGGTGACAACTAACTGAGCACCAAAAAGGAAACCTGTTAAAGTGAAATGAACACTATGAGAAACGGTGACTTGATCAGCCCTCACCCTGACTGTTGATGAGCAGCTTAATATGTTATCCCTCTTAGTATTTTTTTTTGTTTGTTCTACTTAATACTTTTGGTTGAATACTGTAATCAATACACAATTCTTCTTAAGTGCTGAAACTTAACTGAAAAGTGATCGCTGTTAAATATAAGAGTGGGAATAAGAGAGGAAAGAGATGTGCAATTCGGGACATGCTCAAGCTGACTTACCTCAAACGGTAGAGTTAGAAACATACCAGGGGATTCCAATTCAATCCCATCAAGGTGGCATGTACCAATGCCATCTCACTAGTCCCAGTGACCAATTTCTGTTCACAATTGATCATAATGATAGGACTAAGAACCAAAGGGATCACATAAACAAGAATAGTGTCTGCAAATACTAGCTGATAGAATAAAAAAGGGAGAGAATGATCCAACATGGGAAGTGAGATACGCAGCAGACCCATAGAATGGCAGATGTCCTAGACAGCACTCTGGCCTCAGAATCAGCCCTTAAGGCATGCGGATCCAGCTGAAAAGCCCATGAGAGTATTTCAGGCATGGAAAGCCAAGACACTCTGGGGGAAAAAAAAAAAAAAACTAAATGAAAGATCTCCACGAGTGAGATCCCAGTGGAAAGAATGGGTCATCAAAGAAGGAGGTACCTTTCTCTGAAGGAAGGAGAGAACTTCCACTTTGACCTTGGCCTTGTCTAAATATGATCAGAGTCAGTGAACTCAGGGGGCTTCCATAGCCTTGGCAGCTCATGACAAGAGCCTAGGGTGATTACTGATGCCATAAACAAGAGTGTCAATTTGTTAAGTCAACAACAGGAGTCACTGTGCACTTACTCCTCATGTAGGATCTTTGTCCTTAGTGTGCTGTACATTGAGATTTAATGCTATAACTAGTACTCAAACAGTATTTTTCACTTTATGTTTCTGTGTGGGAGCAAATTGTTGAAATCTTTACTTAATGTATGCTAAACTGATCTTCTGTATATAAAGAGAATAGAAAATGAATCTTGATGTGAATGGAAGGGGAGAGGGAGTGGATAAGGGGAGGGTTGCGGGTGGGAGGGACGTTATGGGGGGGAAGCCATTGTAATCCATATTCTGTACTTTGGAAATTTATATTTCATTAAATAAAAGTTAAAAAAAATAAAAAAAGATATAGATTGGGGGCTACTGCTGTGACATAGCTGAAAAAGCTGCCGCCTGCAGTGCTGGCATCCCATATGGGTGCCAGTTCAAGTCCTGGTTGCTCCACCTCCCATCTAGCTCTCTGCTTTGGCCTGGGAAAACAGTGAAAGATGGCCAAAGTCCTTGTGCCCCTGCCAGCATGGGAGACCCAGAGGAAGCTTCCAGCCCCTGGTTTTGGATTGGCGCAGTTCTGGCTATTGTGGTCATCAGGGGAGTGAACCAGCAGATGGAAAATCTCTCTCTCTCTCTCTCTCTCTCTCTCTCTCTCTCTCTCTTTCTCTGTATCTGCTCTCTGTAACTCTGCCTTTCAAACAAATAAACAAATATTTTTAAAAAAGATATAGACTGGCTGAATGAATAAAAAACAAAACCCATCTATTTGCTGCCTATAATAAACACATCTCATCAATAAAGATACATTCAAACTAAAAATGAGAGGATGGAAAAAGATAGTCCATGCCAACAAAAACCAAAAAAGAGCTGGTGTAGCCATCCTAATATCAGACAAAATAGACTGTAACACAAAAACTGTTAAAAAAGACAAAGAATGATACTATGTAATCATTAAGGGATCAATTCAACAAGAAGATGTGACTATTATAAATGTATATGCACCTAATTACAGGGCTTCTTGCTATTTAAAAGAAATGTTAATGGATCAAAAGGGAAACCTAGACTCCAATACAATATTAATGGGGGACTTAAACACCCCACTTTCAGCAATGGACAGCTCAACCAGACAGAAAATCAGCAGTAAACAGAATCAATTGACACTGGGGCCAGCGCCGTGGCTCACTTGGTTAATCCTCCACCTGCAGTGCTGGCATCCCATATAGGCACCAGGTTCTAGTCCCGGTTGCTCCTCTTCCAGTCCAGCTCTCTGCTGTGGCCCAGGAGGGCAGTGGAGGATGGCCCAAGTGTTTGGGCCCCTGCACTCACATGGGAGACCAGGAAGAAGCTCCTGGCTCCTGGCTTCAGATCGGCGCAGCGCCGGCTGTAGTGGCCATTTGGGGAGTGAACCAATGGAAGGAAGACCTATCTCTCTGTCTCTCTCTCTCTCACTGTCTATAACTCTACCTGTCAAATAAATTTTTTAAAAAATTTTTAAAAAGAATCAATTGATGCTATAGACCAAATGGACCTAACAGACAGCTACAAACTTTCCATCCTACAGTTACAGAATACACATTCTTCTCACTGGTGCATGCAACTTTCTCTAAGATTGACCACATGCTAGGCCATAAAGCACATCTCAGCAAATTCAAAAGGATCCAAATCATACCATCTTCTCTGGCCACAATGAAATGAAGATGAAAATCAACAATAAAGAATCTCTAGAACATATGAAACATATGGAGACTGAACAACATGCTCCTAAATGAACAGTGTTCATTGAAGAAATCAAAAGAGAAATCAAAAAATTTCTAGAAACAAATGAAGACAATACAACATATCAAAACTTACAGGATACAGCAAAAACAGTGTTAAAGAGGGAAGTTTTATAGTAATTGGTGCCTACATCAACAAATTGGAAAGGCACCAAATAAATGAGCTATCAATGAATCTCAAGGACCTGGATAACCAACAAACCAAACCCCAAATTTGTAGGAGGAAAGAAATAATTAAAATTAGAGAAGAAATAAATAAAAATGAAACAACAAAAAAAAAACAATTCAACAGATCAGTGAAACAAAGAGCTGGCTTTTTGAAAAAATAAAGTTGATACACTCATTGCCTAACTAACCAAAAAAGAGGGAGAAGACCCAAATCAATAAATTAGAGATGAAAAAGGAAATGTAACAACAAATATCAGACAGAAATAAAACAGATAACAGATAGAAATAAAAATAATCACAGAAACTATTATAAAGAACTGTATGCCAATAAATTGGGAAACCTAGAAGAAATGGATAGATTCCTAGACAAATACAACCTACATAGATTGAGCCATGAAGACATAGAGAACCTAAACAAACCAATAACCAAGATGGAAATTGAATCAGTAATTAAGACCCTCCCAACAAACAAAAGCCCAGGACCAGATGGCTTCACTGCTGAATTCTACCAGAAATTTAAAGAACTAACTCCAATTCTTCTCAAGCCATTCAAAATAATTGATAAGGAGGGAATCCTGCCAAACTCTTGCTATGAAGCCAGCATCACCATAATTCCTAAACCTGAAAATGATACAGCAGAGAAAAGAACTACAGACTAATTTCCTTGATGAACATAGACAGGAAAACCTCAATAAAATTCTAGCCAATTGATTCCAACAACACATTATAAAGAAAATTCACCCAGACCAAGCAGGATTTATCCCTGGTATGCAGGGATGGTTCAACATTTGCAAATCAATAAATATGACACATCATATTAATAAAGTAAAAACAAAAACAATATGATTATCTCAATAGAGGCAGAGAAAACACCTGAAAAAATACAACACCCTTTCATGATGAAAACTCTAAGCAAATTGGATATAGAAGGAACATTCCTCAACACAATAAAGGCAATTTATGACAAACCCATGGCCAGAGTACTACTGAATAGGGAAAAGTTGGAAGCATTCTCACTGAGATCTGAAACCAAACAAGGATGCCCACTCTCACCATTGCTATTCAATAAAGTACTGGAAATTTTAGCCAGAGCCATTAGGCAAGAAAAAAGGAATCAAACGGATATAAATTGGGAAGGAAGAAGTCAAACTATTCTTATTTACAGATGACATGATTCTATATATAGGGATCCAATAGACTCCACTAAGAGACTATTGGAACTCATAAAAGAGTTTGGCAAAGTGGCAGGATATACAATCGACACATAAGAATCAACAGCCTTTGTATATACAGACAATGCCACAGCTGAGAAAGAACTTTTAAGATCAATCCCATTGGCCGGCGCTACGGCTCACTAGGCTAATCCTCCACCTTGCGGCGCCAGCACACCGGGTTCTAGTCCCGGTCGGGGCGCCGGATTCTGTCCCGGTTGCCCCTCTTCCAGGCCAGCTCTCTGCTGTGGCCAGGGAGTACAGTGGAAGATGGCCCAAGTCCCTGGGCCCTGCACCCCATGGGAGACCAGGAGAAGCACCTGGCTCCTGGCTTCAGATCAGCGCGGTGCACCGGCTGCAGCGTACCGGCCGCGGCGGCCATTGGAGGGTGAACCAACAGCAAAAGGAAGACCTTTCTCTCTGTCTCTCTCTCTCTCACTGTCCACTCTGCCTATCAAAAAAAAAAAAAATCAATCCCATTCACAATAACTGCAAAAAAAAAAAAATCAAATACCTCTCTCTCTCTCTCTCCCTCTGCCTCTCTTCTCTCTGTGTAACGCTGACTTTCAAATAAATAAATAAATCCTTTTAAAAAAAAAAAAAAAGACAACCAAGTCTAGCACCTACCAAAGTTCATATAACACTCTAATGTAATATAGTTCCAGCAAAAGAAATCAGTTCCCTATATATAATTCAACAAAGCAGTAAGATCTCTGGAGGATAAAAATGGATAGAGACAAAAGGAAGACACCAAGAGACATTATTTCCACAGCTCCCGTTTGCCTCTGTACCAAGACAGGTTTTACAAAGGTGAATTCTGTACTTTATATATAATTAAATATAGAAATGAAGCTAAAACTCTATCCCACACAGAAACAAGCAAAATTTTCTTTAAATCTTAAAATCTAGTAAATAAGACTCCTAAATACAGAATTTAACCAAAATTAAAGTACAAGTTTATATAGCAGAATAAAATGCAAAAAAAGTGAAGTAATGAGAATCATAAACAATATTTCAACCTCAAAATAAATCACTATTGGGCCAGCATTGTGGCACAATGAGCTAAGCTGCAGCTTGCAATGAAAGTATCCCATATCAGGGTACCATGCAGCTATCAACCCAGCCCCTGCTAATGCCTTTGAGAAGGCAGTGGAACATGGCACAACTTCTTCAGCCTCAGCCACCTATATGGGAGACCAGAATGGAGTTCCAGGCTCCTGAAAAGACCAGCCTGCAGCACCGGCATCCCATATGGGCACTGCTCTACTTCCAATCCAGCTCCCTGGGAAAGCAGCGGAGGATGGCCCAAGTCCTTGAGCCCCTGCACCCACGTAGGAGACCTGGAAGAAGCTCCAGGCTCCTGGCTTCAGACCAGCTCAGCACTGGGCGTTGCAGCCATTTGTGGAGTGAATCAGGAGATGGAAGACCTCTCTACCTCTGTCTGTAACCCTGTCTTTTCTTATTCCACATTGGAGTACCTAGGTCTGATATCTGATTTTCAGCTCCTGATTTCAAATTCCTATTTATATGCACCCTGGGAGGCAGTGATGACAATTCAAGTAATTGGGTTCATGACACCCATGTGGGAGACATGGATTGAGTTCTTGGCTCCTGCCTCCTGCCCTGGCCCAGACTCTACCATTGTGGTCATTTAGGGATGAACCAGCAGTACATCAGCACTCTCTCTATGCCTCTCAAACAAAGAAATAAATTTTTTTAAAAAAATTCTATTATTCATTGACCATTTTATCATTTATTCACATGAAGACACTGTTGTAAATGCTTTGCCACATATTTCCTCATTTATTTTAGCCTCCACAATAGTTTTAGGAAACGGATGTTGTAAACACCCATTTATAGTCAAGGGAAATCCAAATTAGAGAGTTTAAATAATAATCAGTTAGTACCAGAGCCAAGATTCAAACCCAAGAGTTTCTGGCTAACAACTCATTTGTTTAATCTGAACAGTGTGATGCTATCAAGGAGTTTATGGTCCAATATTTCTCAAAATGTAGTCCTCAAATCAACTGCACCAAAATTATTCATGTCTTAACTTAGGAGATTTTCAGGATCTACTCAAGTTTTAGTGAAATTGCTCTCTCTGGAGTGCAGCTAATATTTTAAACAAGTGATTTGCTCACATGATTCTTATGCACACTAATTTTGAAGCCTACTTTTATAAAAATTTTCTACATTTATTAATTAAATATTTAATCAATGCACACCATGTACAAGTCACACTAGATTCACTAGATACTGTTAAATACACTGTGTTTTGTTTTTTTTTTGACAGGCAGAGTGGACAGCGAGAGAGAGAGACAGAGAGAAAGGTCTTCCTTTTTGCCGTTGGTTCACCCTCCAATGGCCGCCGCGGCTGGCACGCTGCGGCTGGCACGCTGCGGCTGGCCCACCGCGCTGATCTGAAGCCAGGAGCCAGGTGCTTCTCCTGGTCTCCCATGGGGTGCAGGGCCCAAGTACTTGGGCCATCCTCCACTGCACTCCCTGGCCACAGCAGAGAGCTGGCCTGGAAGAGGGGCAACCGGGACAGAATCCGGCACCCCGACCGGGACTAGAACCCAGTGTGCTGGTGCCACAAGGCGGAGGATTAGTCTAGTGAGCCGCGGCGCCGGCTGAATACACTGTTATATGAGACATTTTGTGTCTGATAACAAGCAAGAGAATAGACAATAAGACAAATACCTACAGCATGGAACATTCTTGGAATCTGTGAGATCCCACCTAGACTGCTATAACTGATGCTCTGTAATTGCTTATATTTACTTATGCATGCATTATCTCTGCTATACAGAATATGAATACTTGGGGCTTCTAGTCATCTTTTATTTTCATTTGTTCTTTCAAAAATATTTAAGTATACACTGAGTTCCAAATATTATCCAGACACCAGAACTATATTGGTTAGCAAAAACAGACTCAGACCCCTTCCAGAACTTTTGGACTAGGGTGAGAAAAGCCTTTAGTTAAATAATCTGAAAAATCTAAATAACACAAATAATCAGACAAATGCGATAAATATACCATGCTACTATGTTATAATACAAAAAAAAAGTGTGCTTTGCTGAAAGAACTTATTGAAATAGATTTGGGTTGGCCAGAGAAATCAGAGAAGTCTTTCATAAAAAAATGATTTTTGAATTAAGAACTGAAAGATATGTAAGCACTTAGGTGAAATTGGAAGACAGAGAGGGAAGTATTTAAGAAAAAGAGTACAGGAAATGGAGAGGCATTTGTGACAGATTAGTAGAACAAAGGACTGATAAACAGCCAGTAAAATTAGAATGAATGAAAAAGAACTAAGGAAGTCACTGGGTTTAAACAGTCTAAGATCTTGCAGGCCACGCAAAGAATTCTGTCTTGATCCTGGAAACAGAGGCAAAGCAGTGGAGGGATATAATGTACTGGTTATTCTCTATTTGCTGTGCCCCACCCTCTTACCCATTCTCCACTTAGAGCCCTAGGAGATTGACCCATGGATCACTGGAGTGCCTTTGTTTGGACTGGCCAGTGGGAAGCACTTGCAGAAGACTGGTGGGAAGAAAGAAAAGGAAGAGTATTTCCTGCCCATACACACTCTGCTTTAGGGTGTCAGTTCTAGCACTGGTTACATACCTGAACAAGTATGGTTACTGCCCAATTAAGTCCTCCTGTATGGTTTAGGCTCTAGTAACACTATATAATCCTCTTGTTCCTTCATATCTAAGGATGGTCACAGCTTTCTGCTGTTGTTGGCTTATGGGTACCCCATCATTTCTTGTTGATCTTAACCTTGTCCACATCTTTGAAAGTATTTTCCCTTCATTAAAGTCCTTTCATCTGAGTGGAACTGTTTCTTTCTAGGACCATAGGAAATGTGACATTCTATTGCTAGGTCCTAGTAAAAATGTCTGTACAAAGTGACACCCAAAAATTTCTGATAACCAATAACCAGATTGACTTATTCTAGTCATAGAACACTCCATGTAATTTTCTATTGCCTCTTATTTACACTTACTACTTTATTCTTAGTGGTTGTTCTCCTTAACTACTAAAAGATTCTTGGAGGACTATAACCATTACCACTCACACAAATAGTTTTCTTGTCATCCAAAGGAATTAAGGAGAATAAGGCCCTCATGCTGTAGATATAAAAATGATGAACTGGGGCTGGTGTTGTAGTGTAGCAGGTAAAGCCACTGCCTGTGACACCAGCATCCCATATGGGTGCCAGTTCAAGTCCTGGCTGCTCCACTTCCAATCTAGCTCCCTGTTAATGTGCCTGGGAAAGCAGTAGAGGATGGTCCAAGGACTTGGGCCCCTTATTTCATGTGGGAGAACTGGAAGAAGCTCCTGGCTCCTGGCTTCAGACTAGCCAGCTCTAGCCATTACAGCCATTTGGAGAGTGAACTAGCAGATGGAAAATTCTCTCTCTCTCTCTCTCTCTCTCCCCCTCTTTCTCTCTCTCTCTAACTCTGCCTTTCAAAAAAATCAATCTTAAAAAAAAAAAAAAGATCTTGGATCAGATAGAACACAACACAGTTCTTTGCTCTGACTCTCTTGATGTGTTTCATATGTAAAACAGCAAAGTTAACTCTTTTGCAGAATTTTTCTGAATATTAAATAAAATTATGTTAATGGGCTGGTACACAGAAAGCACTTTATAAGTAATACTATTGTTATTATCATATCTATTTAATCTAGGATAAAAAATGGCAAGTTCTTAAAATTGGCATGGATATGTTCATTTTTTAAAAATAACAGTATGGAAGAATATAAAATAAAAAGTGAAAGTCTTCATTTCTCTCCTTCACCTCCCAATTCCATTCCTCAGAGTCCTGCCATTAAAATGTGAATACATACCTTTATAGATGTTTTCTATACACTATACTGCTTTTGGAAAATGAAGAAGATGAAACAACACATTATAGGGAGGAAAAGGCTCAATACTCCTGTTTTTCTTTCTGATTAAGATATTCATAAGAGTATGTGCATTACAACAATCCTTCAAAATTCAGACATCACCCTAGTATTAATGCACCTCATAAAAAAGTATAATTTTGAAAACAGAGTGAATGAATATATTTTAATTTCTATATCTCTAGCTGGATAGTCATTTGAACCAATTTAGGACAGGTTGATAAATATCTCTGATCATTAAAACCAACAGTTTATGGAATTTAAGAGAGGAAATAAAGCTGAATAGCCCCACTTTTCAGACCTATTCTCCACTTAAGGCCCTGGGAGGCTAGAAGTACTGGGACAAAGGGGAAAATGTACACTGTCATAACAGTTTATTTATTTTACTCAGAACCTAAAGACTAGACTCAAGTATCTTATAGAACTTATAGAAATAAGTAATTTCTAATCACCTACCAAAGAACAGGTAAAGGATCGACTTACCATGAGTCTGTATATTTAAAATAATGCTTTCATAGTCTGCAGACCTCCAGTATCATAATCATAAAACATGCTTGTAAAAGGCCACATTCCTGGGCTCCAACCCAGACCTCTAAATCAAAATCCCTGGAGAGAAGGCCCAAGGATTTACCCTTTTGACTTGTATACTAGGAGATGGTCAAGCAATCTAAAAGAGTGATAATAAGTTCTTTAAGGTAAAGAGAAAATAGTAGGGGTCTAGCACTCACCACATAATATATACTATTTTGAATGTTTAGAGAAGAAAAAAACAATTTCACATCTTCTGGCCACCACTTTTTTTTTTTTTTTTTTTTTTTTTTTTTTTTTTTTTGACAGGCATAGTGGATAGTGAGAGAGAGAGACAGAGAGAAAGGTCTTCCTTTTGCCGTTGGTTCACCCTCCAATGGCCACCACGGCTGGCGCGCTGTGGCCGGCGCACCGCGGTGATCAGAAGCCAGGAGCCAGGTGCTTCTCCTGGTCTCCCATGGGGTGCAGGGCCCAAGCACTTGGGCCACCCTCCACTGCCTTCCCGGGCCACAGCAGAGAGTTGGACAGGAAGAGGGGCAACCGGGAAAGAATCCGGCGCCCCGACCGGAACTAAAACCTGGTGTGCCGGTGCCGCTAGGTGGAGGATTAGCCTATTGAGCCGCAGCGCTGGCCCTGGCCACCACTTTAATTTCTCCCTCTTCCCTAGAACCCAAACTAATAAAAATCATACTTTTTACTTTATTTCTAATATGTCATAAATCAGTGCCTTCACTTCCATTCCTACTACCATATCCTTGTCACCTCAAACTTGAATTACTACAGTAAGCTTTCTTTCTTTCAATTCATTCTTTTTTTTTTTTTTTTTTTTTTTTTTTTTTTTTTTTTGACAGGCACAGTTAGACACAGAGAGAAAGGTCTTCCTTTTCCATTGGTTCACCTCCCAAATGGCCACTATGGCTGGCGTGCTGCGCTGATCCAAAGCCAGGAGCCAGGTGCTTCCTCCTGGTCTCCCAAGCAGGTGCAGGGCCCAAACACTTGGGCCATCCTCCACTGCCTTCCCGGGCCACAGCAGAGAGCTGGACTGGAAGAGGAGCAACCGGGACAGAATCTGGCGCCCCAACCGGTACTAGAACCTGGAGTGCCGGCACCGCAGGTGTTAAGAATAGCCAAGTGAGCCACGGTGCCAGCCTCTTTCAATTTATTCTGCACACTGAATTAGTGTTCACAAAATACCACTCCTGGGGCTGGTGCTGTGGCATAGCCCTTAAGGCACATCCTGCAGCACTAGCATCCCATATGGGCACCCATTTGTGTTCTGGATGCTCCACTTCAAATCTAGCTTGCTAAGAAAGCAGCGGGAGATGGCCCAAGTCCCTAGGCCCCTGGCACCTATGTGGAAGATCTGAAAGAAGCTCCCGGCTCCTGGCTTAGGCCTGTCTCCAGTCATTGCAGCCATTTGGGGGGTGAACCAGTAGATGGAAGATCGCTCTTTCTCCCTCCTCTCTCTGTAACTCTGACTCTCAGATACTTAAAAAATACTTCAAAAACCACTCTTAACATATATTTCCCTTGTACAAAAGCTTTAAATAGTGCCCAGATGACTACAAAATAAAGCTCACAATTTTTAGACTGCCAAAGTCTGCCACAATTTGATCCCAAGCTAAATTTCCCAAGTCTTATTTCTCATTACTCTTCCATATTAACATTCCATATTAGCCAACTTAGTTTTATTGGCTACTTGTGGCAAAGACAGCTAGATGATTGCCAAATATCTGTATCATTTCCTTCCTGAGCACAAAGTTAGACTACATTTCATAGCCTTCAGGTATTAACATGTAGTTGATTCCTAATCAATATAATGTTAAACAGAAGTGATAAATGCCATTTCTAGGGCAAAATTTTTATTTACTTGTTTGTGTACTTAATTATTTGAAAGCCTGGGGGGAAGAGAGAGAGAGAGAGAGAGAGAGAGAGTGATCTTCCATCTAATGGTTGACTCTCCCAATGTCTACAATAATGAGGGCTGAGCCAGGCTAAAGCCAGGAGCCAAGAACTCCATCCAGGTCTCCCAAGTGGGTGGCAGGAACCCATGTACTCGGGCCACCATATGTTGCTTCCCAGGTACATGAGAAGGAAGCTGAATTGGAAGACGCACAGATGGGGCTCAACCACAGGCACTCCAATATGGGATGTAGGCATCCCAAGTGGCTGTTTAACCCTCTGTGGCATAACGTTTTCCCCTCTAGGACAAAAAAAAAAAAAACACCAAATGGACTCTCCCCATCTCCCCATTCATCCCTTCTGATATAGTGAATGGTCAATGCATAAAAAAAGGTCTAGATTCCCCAATAACTTTGTAAAAGAAATCTATGTATAACCAGGACCATCTATCTTGGACTGTTACCTGAGAAATAAAGAAAGTTGGACTGCATCTGCAACAACATCAGTCATTTTTGGAAATAAAGGAAACGATTCTCTGAAAAGGAATAATCAATAAAATACAAAAGTAATTAGCTAAAGGGAGTAAGAAAGAAGGAAATGTCATGCAATAGGGAGAAAAGGAGACAAAGAGTTCTAATAGAAGTCTTCTTTTTGCTCTGGACTTCAGAGGTGTGTGTGTGTGAGAGAGAGAGAGAGAGAAGAAAGAGAGAGAGAAAGGAAGGGGGGGGGAGAGACTATTTGTTACCAAAGCGTAGCTCGCCCTCATTAATATAGTATCTATATCTAAATATACTTTGTTAATTTCCACATAGAATCTTTGGCTCATAAAATTCCCTGGAGGGGGTTCCAAGATGGCAAAGTAGGAAGGGAGTTTACTGCTCTAGCCCAGGAGAAGATAGTTTTTTAAAAAAGTGGAGATAGTGTAGTCTCAGGGAAGATTTAGGGTAAAAACAGCAGAGGAAACTCTACAGAAATTAGAGGGACATGGTGGACATATGTGGAGGGCGTGGGCACCCATGACTCAGGACTCTAACAGCCGAGAGCCTACGCACCAGCGCTGGAAAGTGAGGTGAGACAAGACCACAGTAGCCTGAGACACTGGCAAAAAAGCATCAGGAAAATCCTAGAAGGAACGAGGTTTAAAGTCCTGTGGGGGAAGGTGCACCAGCCTAACTAGAGTAGAGAATAAAAAAAAAAAAAGTAAAAAAAAGGGACAGTACGGACATGTTTCTCTCTCCAATCACCTCACAAAGGTGTACAAGTGAACAGAGCAGGCACCATTTTGGATATACATAACAGCTGTACCAGCTCGTGTCTGCTAGACAATCAGCCAAGCATGGACTCCTGACTCTGGTGGGTAGGAATAATAGGGGGCTAGGAGCTTGTGGCTGTATGAAGCTTCTGAACTGGGACGGTAAAAAAAAAAGGCCGGCACCATGGCTCAATAGGCTAATCCTCTGCCTGTGGCACCGGCACCCTGGGTTCTAGTCCCAGTCAGGGCACTGGATTCTGTCCCAGTTGCCCCTCTTCCAGTCCAGCTCTCTGCTGTGGCCAGTGAGTGCAGTGGAGGATGGCCCAAGTCCTTGGGCCATGCACCCCATGGGAGACCAGGAGAAGCACCTGGCTCCTGGCTTCGGATCAGCGTGGTGCGCCAGCCGCAGCGCGCCGGTTGCAGCAGCCATTGGAGGGTGAACCAACGGTAAAGGAAGACCTTTCTCCCTATCTCTCTCTCTCACACTGTCCACTCTGCCTGTCAAAAAAAAAAAAAAACTGAGGATGTGTGGGAGGACTCACGGTGTGGCTGAGACTTTGAGCAGTCTCAGTGGGAGACACCACAAGCTCGGGCAGTCCTAGTTACCTGGTGAGTGACATTGATGGGGAATCTGAACTTGCACTGAGGACTGCACAGAACCTTTGTGTAGTCCTTGGGATAGAGCAGATGAATATTATACCCACTGAGGTGAGTGCTCAGGCACTGGCCTCCATTGAGGAGAAGACCTCAGCTGAGCAGAATTACTTCCCTTCTGATTAAAAAAAAGAGAGAGAAGATATACCATGCCAAACTTGGGTGTGTCACCCTAGGAACACCCTTAACCATGGAGAACTGAACAGAGCTCTCTGGCCACATCCACTACAAGCCTCTAGAGATTGATAGAAAGCAGACAGTCCACTAATCTACTGAGTCACAGTACAACAATAAAAGCTGCCACAGTGAAGAAGAAGGAAGAAGGAGGAGAAGGAGGAGAGGAAGGAGGAGGAGGAAGGAGGAGGAGGAAGAGGATGGAGGAAGAGGAAGAAGAGGAAGAAGAGGAGGAAGAGGAAGAAGAGGAGGAGGAGGAAGAGGAGGAAGAAGAGGAGGAGGAGGAAGAGTAGGAAGAGGAGGAGGAAGAGGAAGAAGAAGAAGAAGCAGAAGCAGAAGCAGAAGCAGAAGAAGAAGAAGAAGAAACCAAAGGGTATCTCAACAAATGCCAAACAACAAATACAACAATTCAAGAAACAAGAATAAGGAAGACAACAAGATGCTCCCAAAAGAACATGACACTTCAATACTAGATTATGAAGACGATGAGATAGAAGAAATGCAAGAAATGGAACTCAAAAAATTGATCATAAGTTTACATAGAAGTAGTAAAAAGCAAATGCACGAACTACTGAAATCCATGCAGGATATGAAAGAAAATCTCTCTCATGAAATTGAAATCTTAAGGAGGAATCACAATGAAATGAAGAATTGAATGGAACATGGAAATTGAGATATTGAAGAGAAATCAAAATGAAATGAAGAATTCAATAGAACAAATAAAAAATACAGTTGAGAGCCTTAAAAACAGAATCAGTGAGGCAGAAGAGAGACTATCGGACCTAGAAGACAGAGCACAGGAAAGTATACACTCAAACCAAAGACAAGAAGAGGAAATTAGAAATCTAAAAAACACCGTTGGGAATCTACAGGAAACTATAAAAAACATTTTGGTTCTAGGAGTTCCTGAAGGCATGGAGAGAGAGAAAATATTAGAAGGCCTTTTTAGTGAAATACTAGCAGAAAGCTTCCTGGATTTGGAGCAAGAATGAGAAGTCCAAATACAGGAAGCACACAGAACTTCCAATAGACATGACCAGAAAAGATCCTCGCCATGACACATTGTAATCAGACTCACCACAGTGAAACATAAAGAGAAGATTCTAACTGTACAAGAGAGAAATGCCAGATTATTTCAGAGGATCTCCAATTAGAATCACAGCAGACTTCTCATCAGAAACCCTACAGGCTAGGAGAGAATGGTGAGATATAGCCTAAGTCCTAAGAGAAAAAAATTGTCATCCCAGAATATTATACCCTGCAAAGCTCTTATTTATGAATGAAGGTGAAATAAAGACCTTTCATAACAAACAGAAATTGAATGAATTTGTCACCACTCGTCCAGCCCTGCAAATGATGCTTAAAGATGCTCAAAGAAACACAGAAACATGGTCATTAATATGAAAGAAGGAAAAGGAAGAAAATCTCTCAGTAAAAGATCAAAGGAAGTTCAAAGTATAAATTAGCAATATCTTTGGAAAAATGACAGGGCAAAGTCACCATTTATCAATAGTCACATTGAATGTAAAAGGCCTCAACTCTCCAGTTAAAAGGCACAGACTGGCTGGATGGATTAAAAGACAAAACCCATCTATTTGCAGCTTACAAGAAATACATCTTTCCAACAAAGGTGCATGCAGACTGAAAGTGAAAGGTTGAAAAAGATATTCCATGCCAACAGAAACCAAAAAAGAGCTGGCATAGCCATCCTAATATCAGACAAAATAGACTTTAATACAAAAACTGTTAAAAGAGACAAAGAAGAGCAACATATAATGATTTAGGGATCAATTCAACAGGAAGATATAACTATTATAAACATATATGCACTTAATTACAGAGCACCTGGATATTTAAAAGATGTTAAGGAACTTAAAGGGACACTTAGACTCCAATACAATAATGTTGGGGGACTTCAATATTCCACTTTCAGCAATGGACAGATCAACAAGATAGAAAATCAACAAGGAAACAGCAGATTTAATCGACACTGTAGACCAAATGGATCTAACAGATATCTACAGAACTTTTCATCCTAGTGTTTCAGAATACACATTCTTCTCAAAAGTGCAAGGAACTTTCTCTAGGATTGACCACATACTAGGCCATAAAGCAAGTCTCAGCAAATTAAAAAAAAATCAAAATCATACCATGCATCTTCTCTGACCACAATGGAATGAAGCTGGAAATCAGCAACTCAGGAATCTCTAGAGCATATACAGATGCATGGAGACTGAACAACATGCTCCTGAATGAACAGTGGGTCATAGAAGAAATCAAAGGAGAAATCAAAAACTTTTTGAAAATAACAACACAACATATCAAAACTTATGGGATACAGCAAAAGCAGTACTAAAGAGGAAAGTTTATATCAATAGATGCCTACATCAAGAAATTGGGAAAGCACCAATAAATGAGCTATCAATGCATCTCAAGGATCTAGAAAAACTACAGCAAACCAAACACAAAACTAGTAAGAGAAAATAAATAATCAAAATTAGAGAAGAAATAAACAAAATTGAATAAAAAATTACAAAAGATTAGCAAAATGAAGAGTTTTTTTTTTTGAAAAAATAAACAAAATGTATATACCATTGGCCCAACTAACCAAAAAAAGGAGAGAGAAGACCCAATCAATCAAATTAGAGATGAAAAAGGGAATGTAACAACATATACCACAGAAAAAAAGAGTCATCAGAAACTACTACAAAGAGTTGTATGCCAACAAACTGAGAAATCTAGCAGAAAGGGATAGATTCCTGGGCACATACAACCTACCTAAATTGAACCATGAAGGCATAGAAAACCTAAACAGACCTATAACCTAGACAGAAATTGAATTGGTAATAAAGGCCCTCCCAACAACAAAAAGTCCAGGACTGGATAGATTCACTGCTGAATTCTACCAGACATTTTAAGAAGAACTAACTCCAATTCTTCTCAAGCTATTCAAAACAACTGAAAGAGAGGGAATTCTCCTAAATCCTTTTGATGAAGCCAGCATCACCTTAATTCTAAACCTGAAAATGATACAACAGAGAAACAGAACTATAGACTAATTTCCTTGATGAACATAGATGCAAAAATCCTCAATAAAATTCTAGCCAATAGAATCCAACAACACATCAGAAAGTTCATCCACCCAGACCAAGTGGGATTTATCCCTGGTATGCAGGGATGGTTCAACATTGGAAAATCTATCAATGTGATACACCACATTAACAAACTGCAGAAGAAAAACTGTATTATTATATCAATAGATGAAGAGAAAGCATTTGATAAAAATACAACACCCTTTAATGATGAAAACTCTAAGCAACCTGGGTATAGAAGGAACATTCCTCAACATAATCAAGGCAATTTATGACAAACACATGGCTAGTATCAATATAATATATAATAACCAGAATCTACAAAGAGATAAAGAAACTCCACAACAACAAAACAAACAACCCACTTCAGAGATGATCCAAGGACCTAAACAGACATTTTTCAAAAGAGGAAATCCAAACGCCCAACAGACACATGAAAAAATGTTCAGGATCACTAGCAATCAGGGAAATGTGAATCAAAACCACAATGAGGTTTCACCTCACCCCTGTTAGAATGGCTTTCATACAGAAATCAACAAACAACAGATGCTGGTGAGGATGTGGGGGAAAAGTGACCCTAATTCACTGTTGGTGGGAATGCAAACTGGTAAAGCCAGTATGGAAGACAGGAGATTCCTCAGAAACCTCAGTATAGCCCTACAATACAACCCAGCCATCCCACGCCTCAGAATTTACCAAGAGAAATTAAATTGGCAAACAAAAGATCTATCGGCACCTCAATGCTTATTGCAGCTCAATTCACAATAGCTAAGACATGGAATCAACCTAAATGCCCATCAACAGTAGACTGGATAAAGAAATTATGGGAGATGTACTCTATGGAATACTACACAGTGGTAAATCCAGTCATTTACAACAAAATGGAGGAATCTGGAAAACATCATGCTGAGTGAAATAAGCTAGTCCCAAAGGGACAAATATCATATGTTCTCCCTGATCTGTGACAACTAACTGAGCACCTAAAAGGAAACCCGTAGAAGTGAAACTGACAGGCCGGCGCCGCGGCTCACTAGGCTAATCCTCCGCCTAGTGGCGCCGGCACACCGAGTTCTAGTCCCGGTTGGGGCGCCGGATTCTGTCCCGGTTGCCCCTCTTCCAGGCCAGCTCTCTGCTGTGGCCAGGGAGTGCAGTGGAGGATGGCCCAGGTGCTTGGGCCCTGCACCCCATGGGAGACCAGGAAAAGCACCTGGCTCCTGGCTCCTGCCATCGGATCAGCGCGGTGCGCTGGCCGCAGCGCCATTGGAGGGTGAACCAACGGCAAAGGAAGACCTTTCTTTCTCTCTCTCTCTCACTGTCCACTCTGCCTGTCAAAAAAAAAAAAAAAAAAAAAGAAGAAGAAGAAGTGAAACTGACATTATGAGAAGCAATGACTTGATCAGCCCTTGTCCTGACAATTGAGGAACAGCTTATTATTTTATTCTTTTTAGTACTTTCTACTTAATACCATTGGTTGAACTCTTCTTAGCACAGAATTATTTTCAGATGTTTACAATAATTGATAGAATTAAAAAGGAGAGAACGATCCAACATGGGAAGCAGGACACACAGCAGACTCATAGAATGACAAATGCCCTAAACAGCACTCTGGCCTCAGAATCACCCCTTAAGGCATTCATATCTGGCTCAAAAGCCCAGGAGAGCATTTCAGGCATGGAAAGCCAATACACTGTGGCAAAAAATGATCTAAATGAAAGATCTCCGTGAATGAGATCCTGGTGGAAAGAAGGGACCATGAAAGAAGGAGGCACCTTTTTCTGAAGGGAAGAGAGAACTTCCACTTTGATTATGGCTTATCTAAATAATGTCCAAGTTTGTGAACTCAAGAGGCTTTCAATAGCCTTGGCAGCTCATGACAAGAGCCTCACGTGATCACTGACATCATAAATAAGAGTTTCAATTGTTAAATCAACAACAGAAGTCACTGTGCACTTGCCCCCATGTAGGACCTCTGTCCTTAATGTGTCGTACTTTGAGAATTAATGGTAAAACTAGTCTTCAAACTTTGTATGTCTATGTGGGTGAAAATTGTTAAAATCTTTACTTAGTATAGCATTGATCTTCTGTATATAAAGATAATTAAAAATGAATCTTAATGAAGAATGGGATGGGAGAGGGAGTAGGTGGTGGGATGGTTTGGAGTTGGGAGGGTGGGTATGGGGGAAGAACCTCTATAATCCAAAAGCTGTATTTACAAAGTTTATATTTATTAAATAAAAGCTTTCTATAAAAAAAAAACACATGGGTTGACTGCACATCCTTGAGGGACAGCTGGTATATGAAGTGGTTCTTAAATAATAAATTTAGAATTTGAAACCTCAAAAAATAATAATAATAAAATTCCCTGATTGAAAGCTCTTTCTAACATACTGAATTTCAGATCAAGACCCTTTCTTGCTTAACTCTTCCAACCACCCAAGCTCACAAATTTTTCCTTCCACTGAACTTCTATAATACATACAATGCTATATTATTTATTAAGCATTTAACTCATATTATCATATTTATTTAAACTTTTGATATGCAAATATCTTATCACTCACTTTATAAATTTCTTGATGGCAGCAATTGTTCTTCAAAGATCTGCCTATTTCCCAGGATTTTTATATCTACCTGAGCATTAGTATTTATTAAGTATCTGTATAAAGGACAAGTGAGTAACTTTGGGGGAAAATAACAGAAAAATCCTCCAAGGAGAAAATGCCCTAAAGTATTTTTACAAGGTAGGAGTGTATATAAACAAACAAAAAAAATAGACTCCATACATACAGATTACACAAAATAAAATACATAGAGTAATACTTCTAAAACAAAGTTTAGTTTGATCTGAACTTCTCAGAACCAACCAACCCACAGTTTTCACCATAACTAATGAGAATGCAAGAATTTTCCAAAAACTAATAAATATTAGGGTTTAACTGGACTAGCAACATGAGCCCTAAGTCAAAAATGACCCACTGCTGGCCGGCAACGTGGCTCACTTGGCTAATCCTCTGCCTGCGGTGCCGGCACCCTGGGTTCTAGTTTCGGTCGGGGCGCCGGTTCTGCCCCGGTTGCTCCTCTTCCAGTCCAGCTCTCTGCTGTGGCCCGGGAAGGCAGTGGAGGATGGCCCAAGTACTTGGGCCCTGTACCCACCTGGGAGACCAGGAGGAAGTGCCTGGCTCCTGGCTTCAGATTGGCACAGCACGCTGGCCGTAGCGGCCATTTAGGGGGTGAACCAATGGAAGGAAGACCTTTCTCTCTCTCTCTCTCTCTCTCTCACTGTCTAACTCTGCCTGTCCAAAAAAAGAAAAAAAAAAAAAAAGAAAAAAATGACCCACTTTATCCAAGACTATATCAATCTACATGCTTATGATAGATTGATACATCACAGGAAATATGAATTATAGATTATACTTATTATGCCCCTGTGACCACTACAGAAATTGAGACCATTGACTGAACAACTAAGTCAATGCTGTACAACAGAATTTTCTGCTAGGATGGAAATGTTCTATACCTATGTGGCCACTAACTAAATGTAAATTGAGAATTGGAAATGTGACTAAGATTAAAAAATTAAATTTTTAATTTTATTTAATGTTTTGTTAATCTCCAACTAAATTTAAATAGCCATTTGGTGGCGAGTGGCAATCATATTAAACAGCAGTTTTGTTTATCTTGAAATATATGTTCATTATGTAATAAATTGTGAGTTTTCCTACTTTATAAATAATTGCTCACTCATAATTAATTAGTTGTATGCTGTGGCCTTTCATGTTGAATTTTACTTTAAAAAAAACACTCTTCAAAAACTAACTTACTAAAACTGAGACTTAGTAACCATACTTCCCCAAGGTAAAGAAAAGACTAAAAGCCAACATCTCTTATAACAATTCTAGTGCATATAATTATATCATACTACATTACCACCTCCAAGGTTATAAATTCTAAACAGAAAATAAACTTTACAAATGCAATATTAATTTTTTTCTTATTACTGACTTTTATTCCAGTTTAACAAGGATCTTATGGCCAATGAAAACCTCAGCAACTTAGTTCAGCAAAACAAGTGAAGTATTAAAATTCAGTAATATGAGCATGCAGTTTAAGATCAAAAGTTCATGTCTGGGGAAAAAAATACAAATTGAAAGTTCTCTTTCCATGAAGAAAGTATAACACATACCTCATTATCTGATTCCTGGAGTTTGTCTAAATTTATATCTTTAAAAACTTTTACTTATTTTAAAGTGTTTTTGAAACTTGAAGGAAATATTTTATTAATAATTTGAGAAAAGTCACAAATGATGATTCACAACTAAAGGTAAAATGGACAGTTTATCTAATTACATTTTTATCATAAAATACCTATAATGCATACTACTGTTCATTCAACTTTTCCAGCCTTATTCATATTCAAAACAAACTCCCAAACCATTGTTATCTCTGACTTTATATTTTAAAGAAAAGCTGTCATGTATTTTTTAAATTCTATATTGGTTCTTTTTAGAAGAGGTAATTGTTTTAATTGCTTTAACCCTACTGTGAAATAAAGCATGCATCCATGTTCCAGCAAGTAATGAGGATGCTACTTGAAGAAAACATGGTAACTACATAAATTGTTAAATTTACTCTACTGTGTGTGATTTCTTGATTTAGACCACGAGAAGACTCTTGGCAGATATCAGAACTCTCCTTTTCAAAACTGTTTTGCAGTCCAAGGATACTGGCTAGCTCTGAAATTCAATCATTTTACTCCATTATTATCCTCCTTCAACCCTTCTGGGCTTGAAGAAAAATTGGAAAACTCCCCATTCCAAGCCCACTGGCTAGCCTTCTTGTTTTCCTGAGTTTCCAATCTTCTGAAGGTGTTTGATGTCCCAGACACCTTCAGAAAGCCTGTGTTGTACTGTAATATTTTATGAACAAGGAAAGAAAAATCTTGAATATTGTATTTTACATCTCATATGAAATAGTTCATGTCAAAGAAGCTACCTATGCCATAAACATACGTATATGTGTGTATATACATATATACATATATATATATATATATATATATATATATATATATAAATCTTCCTCCCCACACATCTCTTTAAGAAATAGGTTCAAGGCTCTCCTTGAACATTTGACAAATAACTAACCAGACAATACATAAATAAAAACAATTATTATAAGATCACAAATGGTATATGAAATTTGACTTTACTGAATCATTTAAAATGTATCTTATATATTTGCACTTCAATAAATTAAATAGTATATGTATAATATATATTTTATGATATGATCAAATCACACTTACCAGACTGATATACTATATAGAAAATATATACTTCACAAATATGGATTAATGGTCACCATGCAGAATCCCAAAATGTTTCACATGCTAATGCTAAATGACCAAATTAAATTTGTAAATTGGTTATTTAGATTTTGTGGCGGATATTTGGCCTAGTAGTTAAGCCACTGGTAAGGATGTCCACGTCCCAAATAGGAACAGTTGGGTTCAATTCCCAGTTCCAGTTTTTGATTCCAGCTTCCCACTAATGCAGGCCTTGGGAGAAAGTGGTAATGGCTCACCCACATAGGAGACCTGGATTGAGTTCCCAGCTTACTTTTATGAATGCATAATGTCCCACCACTACCAGAAATAGTCTTTCACATTTTTGTTTAATTAAAAAATGGCTGGTTAATTTTTTTTATGAAAAAGACTATTCGGCCGGCGCCGCGGCTCACTAGGCTAATCCTCCGCCTGTGGCGCCAGCACCCCGGGTTCTTTTCCCGGTTGCTCCTCTTCCAGTCCAACTCTCTGCTGTGGCCTGGGAGGGAAGTGGAGGACGGCCCAAGTGCTTGAGCTCTGCACCCGCATGAGAGACCAGGAGGAAGCACCTAGCTTCTGGCTTCGGATCTGCATGGTGCGCCAGCCACAGCGCACCAGCCGGAGCAGCTATTTGGGGGGTGAACCAACAGAAGGAAGACCTTTCTCTCTGTCTCTGTCTCTCTCTCTCTCTCTCACTAACTCTGTCTGTCAAAAAAAAATACAAATAAAATAAAAAATAAAAAAGACTATTCAATATAGAAAAAGATCTCTGTGTCAAGTTCCAGTCCAAAGGGAATTTTTAATTACAAAGACTTATTTAAATTACAGAGATTATTTTTCACTTTTGAGTTTCTCAGTATTTAATACTAACATAAACTGGAAATATAGACACTGTAGACACTTCCCACAGGCCACTGTGGAAAGACACTGTCTACAGTATTAAAAAATAAATATATCTTTATGGAGATTACTCCTCTCTCTCATCTAAAACAAAATTTTTTTGGCTTCATTAGCTTTTTTTTTGTTTGTTTATGTCTTAAAAATGTACCTATGGAGCGTCATTAGTGAGTCACAACATAGAGGGATTTGTATTTCTTTGAAAAGTATCACTCCACAATACATCCTATAAACATCATTCATACTCCTATAACTTTCCTATTTTTCTCTGCCCAGTAGCTAGTCACTAAACACTTGCTAAATGAGTGAATAAACCACAGTGAAGTGCCCTAACTTCTCTTACCAATAATAAAAATTCCACCTTGTTTCTTACCTATGAAAGTTCTTATATCAAATCAACTCTTCTAATCTGTTCCTGAATGCACTGTCAATTAGAATCATTTACATAAAGATCAATTCAATAAACTCTTCCAATACTAGAAGAAAAGTTTCTTCCTTTCTTATTAGATAACAATACTATGATTTTTCATTTATTCTGGATTGCCAGGAAGATTAAAACCAAATATACTCAACTCAGTTCAAATGATCTCCATTTCATTATTTGAAAACAATTTACTTGGGGCCAGAGCTGTGGCATAGTGGGTTAAGCCGCCTCCTGCAGTGCCGGCATCCCATATGAGCATATGGGATAGAGTCCCGGCTGCTCCACTTCCGATTCAGCTCTCTGCTATGGCCTGGGAAAGCAGTAGAGGATGGCCCAGTGCTTGGGCCCCTGCAACCACATGGGACCTGGAAGAAACTTCTGGCTCCTGGCTTCAGATCAGTGCAGCTCTGGCTGTTGTGGTCAACTGGGGGGTGAATCAGCAGATGGAGAACCTCTCTCTCTCTCTCTCTCTCTCTCTCTCTCTCTCTCTCTGTGTCTCTCCTCTCTCTGTGTAACTGACTTTCAAATAAATAAATCTTTTTTAAAAATACTTTGTTTCAAAACTACAGTGAATTTCCTTTTTCAGAAAAAACACAGAAACTTACCATGTACAAAGCATTATAATAAGGGCTGGCATGTGGCCCAGTGGGTTAACACCCTGGCCTGAGGTGCCGGCATCCCATGTGGGTGCCGGTTCGAGACCCAGCTGCTTCACTTCCAATCCAGTCTCTGCTATGGCCTGGGAAAGCAGTACAAGATGGCCCAAGTCCTTGGGCCCCTGCACCCACATGGGAAACCCAGAAGAAGCTCCTGGTTCCTGGCTTCATATCGGCACAGCTCCAGCCATTGCGGCCATTGGGGAGTGAACCAGTGGATGGAAGACCTCCCTTCTCTCTCTGCCTCTCCTCTCTCTCTGTAACTCTGATTTTCAAATAAATAAATAAATAATCTTTTTTTAGAAAAAAGTACTATAATAAATGGACATATTCCCTACTGTCCTACTTATATTTCTGTGGGCAATTATAATGAAAAATAAAAGCCAAATGGGTACTAGAGTGACAACAAGTTAAACAAATAACAAAATTTTAAAAAGATATAAGTAACCACTTACTGAATGCATATCTTTGCACCAGATACTTTGGTAGACATTTCATAGACAATAATCCAACAATTCTACAATGTCGATATTAATGTGTTTCCTTCTATGTGAGAAAACTGAGGTTCTTAACACAGTTTATTAGATAGTGATGCTTAATAAATATTTGTTGAATTGATAAAGTTTAGTGAAGTCCCCAGATTATACAGATACAAAGTAGTAGATCATTACTTACCTGCAGAGTTTTCTACAGAACACCCAAATCTGGAGGCCAGCATTGTAGGGAGCAGTGGATTAAGCTGACACTTGAAATGCCAACAACTTATATATGGAACCTGCTATGCCACAGTGCTGATCCCTCCTTTTACTTTTTATTTGTTGAACTCTTCAATTAGTGGACCCATTAAGACTTTGCTTTGCCTGTCTTAGCTATCCACGGAAAGCAGAAGCAAAATAAACGTACAACCACATTCTTCCAGTTCTGTAACGCAGACTCCGGGATATTGCTGTGTACAGATGTGGCAGCAAGAGGGCTGGATATTCTTGAAGTTGACTGGATTGTTCAGTATGACCCTCCAGATGACCCTAAGGAATATATTCACCACGTAGGTAGAACAGCCAGGGACCTAAATGGACGAGGGCATGCCTTGCTCATTTTGCGCCCAGAACTGGGTTTCCTTCGTTACTTGAAGCAGTCTAAGGTTCCATTAAGTGAATTTGACTTTTCTTGGTCTAAAATTTCTGACATTCAGTCTCAGCTTGAGAAGTTGATTGAAAAGAATTACTTTCTTCATAAGTCAGCCCAGGAAGCATACAGTCGTACATCCGAGCTTATGATTCCCATTCTCTGAAACAGATCTTTAATGTTAATAGCTTAAATTTGCCTCAGGTTGCACTGTCTTTTGGTTTCAAGGTGCCTCCCTTTGTTGATCTGAATGTGAACAGCAACGAAGGCAAGCAAAGAAAAAGAGGAGGCGGCGGTGGGTTCGGCTATCAGAAAACCAAGAAAGTTGAGAAGTCCATAATTTTCAAGCACATTAGCAAGAAACCGACTGACCGCCGGCAGTTCTCTCACTGAAGACACATCTTCCTTTGATCTTGAGTAACTTGGTCCTGGAATCAATTTTTTTCCTTTTCTAACAAAAGAATTTTCTTAGCCTTTAAATTTGAACTCAACTAATGAGTGTTCATTGGCTCAGGTTGCAAACAATGGATGCTGTGATTTCCAGCAAGTCTCTTGTATTTTTGAGATTTGGGGGCATATAAAGCAGACTTTAATTAATTCCTTGGTTGCCCAAGGGCAAAGCAAGGAATCTTTCTCTTTTCTGATGATACGGTGTATTGATTTTAAATATATTTCCCTCTTTATGTCATTGTTTCAATGTAACTTTTTGTACCTTGCCCTCCTGAGAAGTGAGGTTTT
Source organism: Oryctolagus cuniculus (assembly GCF_051225735.1). Lineage (NCBI taxonomy): Eukaryota > Metazoa > Chordata > Mammalia > Lagomorpha > Leporidae > Oryctolagus > Oryctolagus cuniculus. The sequence continues at coordinate 49,583,189 of NC_142867.1, read as the reverse complement.
TTGTGGCATGAGTTGCTAGATACCAATGTGCTTTTAAAGTGACCTCGGGTACTGACAGCTGGTGATGATGCACAGATAGTCTCAATTCACTGTTTTGGCAGTAGTTGTTTGCTGGACCTTCCCGTAGTTTCTGGCCCCTCCTGAATGCTGCAGTATGAAAGCAAAGAGCGAGCTCTGGGGAGTACCTAGGAAGCACCTTAGGATAAAGGTGGTATAACTTTTACATAGTCCTGATTTTAAAACTATGAACCTTTGAACCTCTCTCAGTATTAGAGCATGGGGTACAGACTATTTAAATATGGAGGGGAGTGGGGGGTGTAGGGTTGAGAGGACTGACCTCATTTGCATAAATACAGGTATATTGTGCTATTCACATTGTGGTGACTCAGCAAAAAAGACCTTTCTGAGAAACAGTGGTTATTCTCATTCCAGTGTCACTCATGCAGTGGACTGGATTTTGGTTAGGCTTTCCAATTTGGCCCAGTACTTGGAAGACCAGACAGCTATCTGGAGACTGAAAGCCAACCTGCCTGTATACAGGGCTTGGCCTGCATTACTGTTAGTGAGAAAGAGCACCTCTTCCAGGTCTGAAACAAAAAATAGGTTGGCAGTGAAAACTGGAAATGAACAAAGTCATAAAATAGCAATCAGTGTTGTAGTGAGGTTTTTTGTGGCAGGAACACTTGCTTTCAGTTTTGTGTAGTATGTACATACAAAATAAGTATATTTTGTGGTTCAAAACCAGAGTAGCTAGCATAGTTTTGCTTTTTGGCCAGCTAATATTTAAAGTCACGTTAAGTCCACTGAGACCAGGAGCTGCAGAGGAAACAGATTGATAAGTAGCATTCCAGGATGAAAGGACAGCCCAGTGTTCCACCTCTGCACTTGACTACTGTCTCCCTGGCTGGACCTGTCCGGGATGTTACACCTTGGCTGCAAGGCTCCTGGTTTCTTAACTCCTGACGCTTAATAACTATTTCAACAGGACCTGGTTTTTCTTGCTTTGTAAATAATCATGTTTCAAAAAATACACAAAAGCAAAAGGAAGATTTATTAACTAAACAAGAGTGAGCATAAGCACTCTTGAGATTTTGGTCTGTGACCTTCCAGATTTATGTATGTGTGTTCATAGCTTTTTAATTTTTTTGTCAAAATGAATTCATCCTTTCCCTATTGTGACCATCTTGTTTCAAAGCATATTATTTTCCTATGTCATTAAATAATCCTGTCCACCTTGTAAAAAAAAAAAAAAGACTTTATTATGTAAATATAAACTGTTATCTCAAAAAAATTTTAAATAAGAAAAAAGAGTAAAATTTCTTTTAGTTTTTCCAGCAACAGTATGCAAATACTCTTAGCAACTTTTTAAAACGTTATTTAACAGCTATAAACTATTTGACATGAAGCAAACTAAAAGAAAATAGAGTTCATCTAGTCTTCCATGCCCCTGTGCATACTCATAAAGTAGCATTTGCCTTCAGTGTGTGGAGGGAACTTTTTTCTTCCAAGAGCCACTTAGATACTCATAATAGCAATTACGGGTCATACAAAACTATCAACTGAAAAATTAGCCTTCTATAGATTTATTGATTTTTTAAAGATTTATTTATTTATTTGAGAGGTACAGAGAGAGAGAGAGAGAGAGAGAGGTCTTCTATCCACTGGTTCACTCCCCAAATGGCTGTAATGGGTGGAGCTGGGCAGATCCAAAGCCCGGAGCCAGGGACCAGGAGCTTCTTCTGGGTCTCCTATGTGGCTGCAGGGGCCCAAGGAGGGCCATCCTCTATTGCTTTCCGAGGCCACAGCAGAGAGCTGGATTGGAAGTGAAGCAGCCAGGTCTTGAACCATTGCCCATATGGCATGCGGACACTGCAGGCAGCAGCTTTACCTGCTGCGCCACGGCGCTGGCCCCAGATTTATTTAATTTCAAGCTCTACCTGTGGTTGCCTTGGCAGGGCCAGGCCCTTATATGTCCTTATACAACCCACAAATGGAATATTCCCCACCACTCGGGTTTATATGGTAAGATGAAAACATTCCCTTCTACCAATAAGAGAAGAAAGTGAACTTTCCAACCAGATGTTTAAAACATTGATACTTTTGCATTAAATGTTTTCTTCTTTAGTTCTCTGTAAAAATGAAAGCCCCTGAAGGCAAAAATGGCCTGACATCCCTAACCTCTTAAAGCAAATGAGTTGATCGGATCTAGAATGACTAATGTCAAAGGAAAGCACTGGGTGCCTGAGGGGGTGAAGTGCTGAAGGAAGAAAAAGGACCGAAAAAGAAACCATGAGGGAGGGCCTGTACAACTAAATTCAAAAGAATAGGTGATTAACATTACTTTCTCCCATTTACCCCTTCATATCCTATTATTCTCATCTAGTTAACTCTCTTCCACTTTTCTTTTTTTCCCTCAGACACCCATGCTACGACACATCCAGATGTTTTCTTCTATTTACTCTTTCTCATTCCCACTTTCTTTCACTCACCCACACAAAAGGCATGTTAACTACATATTTTTTCACTCTTCCTTAAAACACCTGATGTCCTCTTGTTGCCATTCCTAACTTCTCTCCCTCATTCCCAGACGTTTCCTATTTTAAAAAATCCATCTTAGACACTTCCAAATTGCCTTACCTGACACCTGGCAACCCATGAATTCTTCATTCCATCTTCCCTATCCACAAAATCTCTTCTAATTCCCCTTTCCTCAATTCTACTACCCACATCTTTCCAGAACTCTCAGAATATATTGCAGTTTAATAGAGATGGAATTTACAATTCACTCATTCAGGTGTGAAATTCAATAGAGTTTACATAGTTGTGTAGCCATCACTACAGTTATAGAACAGTTTTATCACCCTGAAAAGAAACCCCTGAAGCAGTCGAAGTCAGCACTAATTAACTTTCCCTCTATGGATTTACCTATTCTGAACACTTCATATAAATGGAATCATATAATATGTCGTCTTCTGACTAATTTGAACTTTCATAGAATTTTGCTTGTACTTTTCTTATGACTTATTTTTTCTTCCTTGTTATTGATGTAAACATCTCATCTTTCTGCTAGACTTAGGCTCTTTGAAGGCAGAAGCACATTGAGAACACCTGCAATGCCTAATGAAGCCCCTTATAGCAAGTGCTTGGTAAAAACATATTGAATATGAATAAACAGGTAAGTTTTTTCATGATAGTCATTTTTTCTCATTCTGCTTTCTAGCTCATTGATCTCATTATTCCTTTATTATTATTATGAATCATCTTACATGATAGATTAACAAATTTTGAATGTTTTTTTCTATTCTTCGATTACTAGTTTTCTGTTATTTTCTCTATTTGGATTCTCCATTGTCTTATGTTGATTCTTGTTTAAACTTGCTCATTACCCCAAAGATTCACTTATCTTAACCACCTTGTTCTTATAGTGAATAACTCCTGAGACAAACAACAGATTGGTTCCCTTCATTCTTTCATTCTATAAATATTTATCAGGCACAGTCTGTGCATCAAGTACACCAGTTTGGGCAGTGATAATATAATATTAAACAAAATAAACAAGGTCCTTGCCACAAAGAGCTGTTTTTGGGAAGGTGCTATTGTTTGAACAGGATTTGGCTCCCCAAATCATGCAGACTCTTAAACTCCAAAGTCTTACGTTAATGGTTAATGGAAGGGCCAGCACTGTGCCATGGTAGGCTAAGCCTCCAGCTGTGGTGCCATCATCCCATGTGGGCACTGATTCATATCCTAGATGCTCCTCTTCCAATCCAGTTCTCTGCTTATGGCCTAGGAGAACAATGGGGGATGGCCCAGGAAACTGGGCCCCTGCACCTGCGTGGGATACCCATAGGAGGCTCCTGGCTTCAGTCTGGCCCAGCCCTGGCTTGTTATGGCCATTTGGAGAGTGAACTACCAGATGGAAGGCCTTTTTTCTCTGTTGCTCCCTCTGCCTCTCTAACTCTACCTCTCAAATGGATAAATAAAATCCTTTTTTAAAAAAATGGTTAATGGAATAATACTAGTGGTTGATGGATTAGAGTGGAGGCTTGATCCAATTACAATGTCTGAAGGTGGGGCCTTTGAGAAGTGATAGGAATGGATTAGGTCACCAAACTGGAATGCCACGATGGGGTTATCAGCAGAGACCACAGAAGATAGAAGACTGCACTCCCTGTGACTCTTTCCTTCCTGGTTTGCCATATGATTGTTCCTCTGCACAAAATCTGGTATGGGCAGCCCCTACCAGAAGCTAGACTAATGGAGTCACCTACCTTGGACTGTGAACCTGCAAACTGTAAACCAAAATAAACCTTCCTAAGTGATTCCTCTCAGGTATTTTAATTAAAGTCACAAAAACAGACTAATACAGAAGGCATGTAATAAGCAAAGTACACAATAAATGCAATCATTTTAGACTATGATTAGTGATTAGAAAGAAATAAAAAGACCATAATATTAAAGAATTGGGGAAATGGAGGGTCTCAGAATCCCAGAAAATCTATCATGTATATATATCCTTATACTACCTACAAAACATGATACAAAAGAAGTCTTATGAGCACTAATATTTAGATAATAAAGAATTCATTAAAAGTCTGACTCAAATTCAACTAATATCCACAATTTCACATGGATTGATAAGGGAGGTAACATTTAGATAATATCACATTGTTTTAAAGTACAATTCTTTGATCCAAAATGATCATATAAATTCAATCAATCTAAATTCAGACCCTGATTTCTAAAGATAAGGCTTATATCGGGTGATCACTGACATCATACATGAGTGTTAATTGTTAAATTAACAACAGGAGTCACTGTGTACTTACTCCCCATGCAGGACCTTTGTCCTTAATGAGTTGCACTATAAGAATTAACTGTGGCCAGCGTCGCAGCTCACTAGGCTAATCCTCCACCTTGCAGCGCCGGCACACAGGGTTCTAGTCCCGGTCGGGGCGCCGGATTCTGTCCCGGTTGCCCCTATTCCAGGCAAGCTCTCTGCTGTGGCCAGGCAGTGCAGTGGAGGATGGCCCAAGGAATGGTCTCCAAGACCAGGAGAAGTACCTGGCTCCTGCCATCGGATCAGCGCGGTGCACCGGCCGCGGCAGCCATTGGAGGGTGAACCAACGGCAAAGGAAGACCTTTCTCTCTGTCTCTCTCTCTCTCTCACTGTCCACTCTGCCTGTCAAAAAAAAAAAAAAAAAGAATTAACTGTAAACCTTCTTGTTCTCAAACAGTTCTTTATATCTGTGTGTGTATGTGGGTACAAACTGTTGAAATCTTTACTTAGTATAGAGTTGGTCTTCTGTATATAAAATTAATTAAAAATGAATCTTGAATTTGAATCCCCTGGTATGTTTCTAACTCCACCGTTTGAGGCAAGTCAGCTTGAGCATGTCCCGAATTGTACATCTCTTCCCTCTCTTATTCCCACTCTTATATTTAACAGCGATCACTTTTCAGTTAAGTTTCAGCACTTAAGAAGAATTGTGTATTGATTACAGTATTCAACCAAAAGTATTAAGTAGAACAAACAAAAAAAAATACTAAGAGGGATAACATATTAAGCTGCTCATCAACAGTCAGGGTGAGGGCTGATCAAGTCACCGTTTCTCATAGTGTTCATTTCACTTTAACAGGTTTCCTTTTTGGTGCTCAGTTAGTTGTCACCTATCAAGGAGAACAAGTGGTATTTGTCCCTTTGGGATTGGCTTATTTCACTCAACATAATGTTTTCCAAATTCCAAAAAGGGATCACTTTTCAGTTAAAATTTAAACACCTAAGAATAATTGTGTGTTAATTACAGAATTCAACCAATGGTACTAGAACAAAAAAAAAATACTAAAATGGATAAAGTATTACATTGTACATCAACCGTCAGGACAAGAGCTGATCAAGTCACTGTTTCTCACAGGGTCCATTTCACTTCAACAAGTTTCCCCTTTGGTGCTCAGTCAGTTGTCGCCAATCAGGGAGAACATACGATATTTGTCCCTTTGGGACTGGCTTAATTCACTCAGCATGATGTTTTCCAAATTCCTCCATCTTGTTGCAAATGACTGGGTTTCGTTGTTTTTGACTGCTGTATAGTATTCAATAGAGTACATGTCCCATAATTTCTTTATCCAGTCTACTGTTGATGGGCATTTGGGTTGGTTCCAGGTCTTAGCTATTGTGAATTGAGCTGCAATAAACATTAATGTGCAGACTGCTTTTTTTGTTTGCCAATTTAATTTCCTTTGGGTAAATTCCAAGGAGTGGGATGGCTGGGTCAAATGGTAGGGTTATATTCAGGTTTCTGAGGAATCTCCAGACTGACTTCCATAGTGGCTTAACCAGTTTGCATTCCCACCAACAGTGGGTTAGTGTCCCTTTTTCCCCACATCCTCTCCAGCATCTATTGTTGGTAGATTTCTGAATGTGAGCCATTCTAACCGGGGTGAGGTGGAACCTCATTGAGGTTTTGATTTGCATTTCCCTGATTGCTAGTGATCTTGAACATTTTTTCATGTGTCTGTTGGCCATTTGGATTTCCTCTTTTGAAAAATATCTATTGAGGTCCTTGGCCCATCTCTTAAGTGGGTTGTTTGTTTTGATCTTGTGAGGTGGCATGTACCAATGCCATCTCACTAGTCCCAGTGACCAATTTCTGTTCACAATTGATCATAATGATAGGACTAAGAACCAAAGGGATCACATAAACAAGAATAGTGTCTGCAAATACTAGCTGATAGAATAAAAAAGGGAGAGAATGATCCAACATAGGAAGTGAGATACACAGCAGACCCATAGAATGGCAAATGTCCTAACAGCACTCTGGCCTCAGAATCAGCCCTTAAGGCATGCGGATCCAGCTGAAATGCCCATGAGAGTATTTCAGGCATGGAAAGCCAAGACACTCTGGGGGAAAAAAAAAAAAAACCTAAATGAAAGATCTCCACGAGTGAGATCCCAGTGGAAAGAACGGGTCATCAAAGAAGGAGGTATGTCGCTCCCCCTCTTCGTGGAGGAGCAACACTGAACCCTGCGCTGTTCTTTCGTCTGCTCGGCCCTCCCCGGGTTTGCTGCTGGTTCTTCCCGGGTTGGCTACCGTCCCCTCCACCTCCGTGGAAGGGCGGTTCCCCCCGCCACATTCCCCACTTCCGCAGGGGAGCGGCACACCGCCGGCCGGCTCTCTCGGGGGCTGCACAGGTGTTCCCCTTAGATGTTCCCGTTAGATGTTCCTGGTGCATGCCGTCTCTCTCCTCCTTTATAGTCCTCCTCTACCAATCCCAACTCGGCTGCCCACACGCCGAGTACGCTGCTCTCCTCCAATCAGGAGCAAGTCCTACAGCTTATTGGCTGAACTGGAGGCAGCTGTGTAGAAGCTGTTTTCTTCTCTCCCAGCGCCATATTGTGGGAGAGCAGATGCACAGAACAAGTCCCAATTCCAGTAACAGTCTAGTCCGGGTTGTTCCCCACAGAGGTACCTTTCTCTGAAGGAAGGAGAGAACTTCCACTTTGACCATGCCTTGTCTAAATATGATCAGAGTCAGTGAACTCAGGGGGCTTCCATAGCCTTGTCAGCTCATGACAAGAGCCTAGGGTGATTACTGATGCCATAAACAAGAGTGTCAATTTGTTAAGTCAACAACAGGAGTCACTGTGCACTTACTCCTCATGTAGGATCTTTGTCCTTAGTATGCTGTACATTGAGATTTAATGCTATAACTAGTACTCAAACAGTATTTTTCACTTTATGTTTCTGTGTGGGAGCAAATTGTTGAAATCTTTACTTAATGTATGCTACTGATCTTCTGTATATAAAGAGAATAGAAAATGAATCTTGATGTGAATGGAAGGGGAGAGGGAGTGGATAAGGGGAGGGTTGCGGGTGGGAGGGACATTATGGGGGGGGAAGCCATTGTAATCCATATTCTGTACTTTGGAAATTTATATTCATTAAATAAAAGTTAAAAAAAATGAATCTTAATGAGGAATGGGATGGGAGAGGGAAGAGGAGGTGGGAAGGGAGTTGGCGTGGGAGGGCAGGCATGGGGAGAAGAACCACTATATTCCTAAAGTTGTACTTATGAAATATGCATTCATTAAAAAAAGGTTTCTTTAAAAAAAGGTTTATAGTGTTTATTTTGATTTTTAAAACATCATGAAATAAAATTGTTTTAATTCAATGCAGTAAAACTTCAAAATTATCATTGATAAATTATTTAGCTATTTAAAAAATACTTCATATATTCATCCAACAAAATACCATTAAAATATTTTTCTACCCTATCTAGATAGCCATAATAATTTAATCTAGGAAAAATTCTTCTATCTGCACATTGATTCTTTGTCAAGTTCACTGTCATTCTTTCTCTATATTACAGTTTGCTCTTGCTTTTGGATTTTTACTTTTAAAAGGATAAAATACACATTGGTGAACTAATGTTTCTTTCCATATTACTATTATCACTTTAGATAAACAAAACAGTTCAATAAAGGTCAGTGCTTAAAGGCAGTCACCTGCTTCCTATTTATAACCCAGTTCCTTACTCTCTCCCAGTAGTACTCCAAAATAAATGCTGAATAAAAACTCTTAATATGGAATTTCAGTTTAAACCCTCACATATTAAGCAAAGAAGTCAGTGTTACATTTAAAATAAATTAGTCACTGTTTATATTTTTTGTTTCAGCCCTAAGAAATGAGATATACTTGATTTTAAGTGTAAAACTTTAGTACACTATGCAGATCATGTCTGTGTGTCAAAGAAAAATAACAAATTTAATGAGGAATGTTATAAAAAAAAAAAGTAGAACCCATTAGTTTAAAGATACATAGGAGCAGCCAAAGATGACAAACATGCATAAAATTCAAAACAAGGTGGGAAAGGGAATAGGCAGTGAAACACATAAAACAGTGTTTTGGGTTCTTTTTCTCTGTGGGTATAATTGTACCTTAGTTTCTTATAATGATTTATTGAGGTAAATATTCTTTATGGTTTAACAGCTACAGCTTCAAAGTGTCAGGCACAAGCTCTCCTTTATTCATGAGGCAGCTGAGTATTGGGATGTGAATTCACTTCTGTATTCTGGGACTTGGCAAAGTTTGTTTTTAAGGTCCTTATAAAGAATTCATGCTGATGCAGTCTATTCAAATGTGAAAAACACTGTGCTATAATGAGTGAAATAGAAAACCTTTATAGTAATTCTGGAGAAAAAAGTAAATAAATTGAAGTAAGCCATATAGAATTACTTTCAGCAAAGAAAAGAATGCCCCTGAGTTCATTTCAAGCCACTTTTTCAGGTTTAGGGATGCCTACAAACCCTATCATTGGATGGGCAACTAAACTGGGAACTGAATTTAATATCAATACAAAGAGAAAATGATCAGAGAGAAATAGAATTAAGTTTCAGTTTGTAATATTCACGTAAGAAAGTCTTTGGGGTTGATTTTCAATTTATGCATGCTATTGCTCTGGGACCAAGATATCTCCAATAGCAACCATTAATAACAATTGCATAGTAGTTTATTAAAACCACCATATAGCAACTTTATAGTTTGGAAAGGAGAAAAGAGTAATACACAAAACATATTTCCCTTGAAAGCATCATGGCAAAAGAAGTCATATATGGATACTTAAGGTACCAAAACCTAAGGAAACCTTGGAAAACACTGATCTTATATTTGTCTATGCCAAGTCTTTCAGCAGGAAATTAAGATTTTTGTCAAGAAATGCATGTGCCTTAGATGCATAAACTCAGCACAAAATAGAAATTCAACCTATATAGGCAGTGGTTCCTTGGTCCATCCATACGCCTTCCACTTTGCAGGAGTGGCTTTATGAGTCTCCAGCAAGATGGTTTGCCAATTCAGGAGTTTAGGTGTCAAATAAAAGTGTATTTTTAAAGAAAATAAAATGTATAGTTTAAAAATATACCTACTTTTTTAAATGGGATTCTCTCATTTCCAGGTAATATATATTATGCTTTCAAATGTTGAGTTGAGGGAATATTTCATATTATTAGGCAGCAAGAGATGCCATTAATAAATAGCTTTTGCCTTTTGGCTATACCCTTTTAAAATTAGAAATTATCAGAAAACTCTGACTACCAAAGAAGCTCATTAAATTATAAACTTTTTAGTTATCCTCACAGAGCCATGTACAGGGTAGATAATCAGTAAATTAGGACACACATCACAGAGCAACTCATTAGTTTTAAACAGCTCTGGAAAAATTTTATCTTTTTTATTCTAGAATATTTTTTCACAAAAATAAACCCCACACTAATAAATAAACAACTTTATGTATTGATATTATTTTTAGGTAAAACATTCACCAATTTATTCAACACAATTTCTAGTCAGAAAATATCATTTGGAAAATTTGTATTGTGTTCCATGTTTAAATGACCAAAAATATCTTGCACTGTCAATACAGAATAAAGAGGTTGCACCTTGTACAACACTAAAAGTTGCTTTCTATGATATAACTTTATTTTAAGTTCATGTGAAAGTAAGATAATTGTATATCATTAAAAGGTGGAAAAATTGGTTAAGAAAATGGTGTAGAAAGAATACATCTTCCAAAGAATGAATACCTCACACTCCTTTAGCAGCCATCATCCATGATCAATTCTTTTCTTCCTTCAGGAAGTACAATAAACCTTAATTATTTTATGGTTTGTGTATGACTGACATTTATTTTCAAATGATATTTCTTACTTATACAAGCTTGCTTTCATTATTTATTCATCAAATGATATATTTTTATTTGTAAGAAGAGTTTGAATATCTTGGGATGAGATGAAATGCATCATTATTTTTTTCCACTAAAATTAATGGAAATATTTTCTGTTTTGTAGTTTTTCACTAAACAGCAGAATTCTCAGAATCATATTAACATCTTTAAAGTGAGAGACAAGTATACTCTAAAAGGTATCACAAAACTGGAGAATAAAGGAATTAAAATCTATGAACATCCCACATGTGTTAGCCACTGTTCAGGTAAATGTGTTAGTTCCTTAAAACATCAAATCAATCACTATTAAAAGCTCTATTAAAAGCTCTACAGTGGCTTACTTAAGATAAAGTCTTAAAATGCCACTTAAGATAAAACCCAAACACTGTATCATGATCTACAAAGCTCTGCCTATCCTTCCTATTTCTTCGCATGCTATTCTCTTTTCACTACACTTGAATGCAGGGGTGGGGAACATCTGGCCTGTCATACAGCCTGCAAAATCAGTTTGTCTAGCCCTGCCAAGGCAACTGCAGGTGAGACTTGAAATTCAATAAATCTATTATATCAGAATAACTTTTAAGTTGATAATTCCTTATGGCCAATGAATGACATTCTAAATATTCAAATGGCCCTTGGTAGGAAAAAAGGGGTTCCACATCCCTGCTGCAACACTGGTCTTCTTTAAGTATCCACTTAAAAACACACTAAGCTCTTCCTCGCCTCAAAGCTTTCCTTTTCTTTTCTTTTCTTTTCTTTTCTTTTCTTTTTTTTTTTTTAAGATTTATTTATTTATTTGAAAGGCTGAGTTACACAGAGAGAGAGGTCTTCCATCCACTGGTTCACTCCCACTTGGCTGCAATTGCCAGAGCTGGGCTGATTTGAAGCCAGGAACCAGGAGCTTCCCCTAGGTCTCCTACATGGATACAGGGGTCCAAGGACTTGGGCCATCTTTTACTGCTTTCCCAGGCCATAGCAGAGAGCTGGATTAGAAGCGGAGCAGCTGGAACTTGAACAGGTACCCATATGGGATGCCAGCACTGCAGGCAACAGCTTAACCCACTGTGCCTCAGCACTGGCCCCCTCAAAGCCTTTCATAAGTTGTTCCCTCTATTTAAAATATTTCCCTATTGATTATCAAGCTAGCTCCTTGCAATCCTGAGTCACCACCTCAAAGAAACAGTCCCAAGTCATACAGAGTCCTTTGTTTTCTATAGCACTTATATATATTTTTTTAAAAAAATCATCTTCTGTCTTTGTTTTTTCCAAATGGAACATAAGCTCCAATTAGCTAAATTATGTTACGTTAATTATTATATTTTGGGGCCAGTGCTGTGGCGTGGAGGATGAGGCCGCCATCTGCAGTACCGGCATCCCATATGGGCACCAGTTCGAGTTCAGCTGCTCCACTTCTGATCCTGCTCTCTGCTATGGCCTGAGAGAGCAGTGGAGGATAGTCCAAGTCCTTGGGCCCCTGCACCTGCTTGGGAAGACCCAGAGGAAGCTCCTGGCTCCTGGCTTCAGATTGATGCAGCTCTAGCCATTGCAGCCAATTGGGGAGTGAACCAGCAGATGAAAGACCTCTCTCTCTCTCTGCCTCTCCTTGTCTCTGTGTGTAATTCTGAAATAAATCTTTAAAAAATTATATTTTTCATGACAGGATATAATATAGCTCTCAATAGATACTTGTTAAGTTAGTTAAAGTCAGATATGTCCAATTCCAAAGCAGTGTTCTTTCACTGTATCATGTTGCCACCATAAATTAGGACTTTAGAAACCATCTAATGCAAACCTTTCGTTTCAAAAACAAACAAACAAACAAACAAATGAGATCCAGAAAAACAAGTGCTTTGCCCAATATTACATCATCATAAGTTTCAGAGTAACAGTGACCTGAGGGTTTTTGACTTCTGATTCAGCTTTTTCTTATATACCATATAGACTATGCCTAAAAAGAACTTTTTTTGCAAAAATTAGGCAGCCAAACATACCAGGAGAAATTTTAGCAAGCATTTACAATGTCAGATGATACCAGAAAAGGGAAAAATATAACAGTAGTACACAATGCATTTGGTTATCAGAATCTTTTATAATTATTTTAAAGGAAAAAATTGAAAATAGAGGCAAAATGCTTCTCCATTTTACATTAATCATTTACTGATGATATATTAAATTTCATACTGATAATGTATTTAGAAAAAACTTTCTTAGAAAAATCATTTGTTCTGAAAAATGTACTATAAGTTTTTCCAATACCCAGTAATTCTCAAAAATTCATGTAAAGTATAAAACTACAATTTTGAAGCTGAACAGACTGTCTACGGTTAATAATAACCACAGATGAAAGATAAAAGAAGGAATAACCAATGCCAAGAATATTTTTTTTCCTCCCAAGAATCTTATACTGCTTACTTCCAGAATCCAATCACTGGTCTGCAAAGTACTAAGCCATGGGTCAATTTACTCAATCCACAAAACAGTGCAGCTATGTTGTCACAACTACCTAATACTTGCAGCTACTTTAACTCTTCCAGGTCTCAAACAAGTAGCTATTATTTCATCTAAGGCTGCTACTGTCACCTGGTGACTAACAGAGGAAACTTTGATGTAACTTTTCTTTGCTAACAACTTTTTATGTCCCTAATAAGAACATGGTTTTATCCACACTCTCTAATCTATTTGCATGTGTATACATACATATTTTTAATTTTTTTTTTCATTTATTAGACAAGTAGAGTGACAGAGAAAGGAACAGAGAGAGCTCCCATCCACAAGTTTACTACTCAAAATGCCTGCAACAGCCATTTCTGGGTTGAACCATTTCTGGGTTGGCCATTTCTGAGAACCAAGAACTCAATCCAGGTCTTCCACATGGGTGGCAGAGGCCCAACTGCTTGAACCATCACCTGCTGCTTCCTTGCTTCTATGCTACCAGAAAACTGGAATCAGAAGCTGGAGCTGGGAACCAAATCCCATTGAGTTAACCAACATCCTAACTGCTAGAACACATACTCCAAAGTGGTGAATATATTTCAATTTTCACAATAAAAAGTGAGACAAAATAACCTCCATCATTCACTATTTAGTCCTTAAAAACAACTATGCTGGGGCAAGCATTGTGGCATAGCAGGTTAAGCCTCTGCCTGTAATGCCAGCATCCCATACCAGGCACCAGTTCAAGATTCAGCTGCTCTACTTCTGATCCAGCTCCCTGCTGATGCACCTGGGAAAGCAGTGGAAGATGGCCCAAGTGCTTGGGGTGGGAGACCTGGAAGAAGCTCTGGGCTCCTGGCTTCTAGTCTAGCCCAACCCCAGCAGTTGTGGCCATTTGGCATTTGGGGAGTGAATCAGTGGATTCAAGATTCTCTCTCTCTCTCTCTCTAAAACCCTACCTTTCAAGTAAATAAAAAATAAATCCTTTAAAAAAAAAAGCTATGTCTCCATCTACCTCATTTCTGATCTTCTAGAAAATGCTACATTTTTCAAAAGTATTAGAAATAAAATTTAAATTACTTTAGCATTGCCAACTACGTTTTGTCACCACAATGATAAACATTTCAGCTATACTACAGTTCAAATAGGTTTAGGTAACAGGCCATCCTAATGAACAAGAAACATTTGTTCTATGAAAAAAAAATACATGTTTCTATGGAACTTTGCTTTAACTGATTTCCAACTTCCCTAAAAGTACTAAACATTAAAAGTTCTTTTCATATAATGTGTCATGTTCCTTGGTTATCCCTCATAAAATTTTCAGAACTATTACATACGCTTTTATTATTTACTTACCAGTTGTTCTGAATTTTTAACTTTAACTTTCATTAGATCTTTCTGTCCACCAGATGTATCTCTTGCTGCTGCATATTAGAATATGCAAATTAACTCAGAATGTACTGGACTTCCATAGTTTTCAAATAGTCTCTGATTTAAAGTTGTCATTTGGAATTTAGTAAAATAGTCCTGTGGAAAATTTTTAAAAGTAATTTTATTGTAAGTTGTAGAGTCAAATCTTTTCCCACTCACTTTAGAAGCTCAAAATTCTATATCAAACATAGACAAACAACTCAGTATTAAAAGACATTACAGTGCAATTATGCTGAAAAGTAAATTATGTCTATTCTGTATAACATGAAGTACTTTTCTATTCTATCAGGGAAAGCCCAAACCTTTGCAGCCCAATATGGTAGCCAAAGCACCTTCAGAGATTGGGTACTGGAAACGTGACAAGCTTGGATATATCAAATCCACATGGAATTTATCCATTATTAATTTCAGCCATTTCTTTTTACTATTTTTAGTGTGATTACCAGAAAAATTTTAATTACACATGTAATCACATTATAACTCATGTATAAGCACTGTCCCACTGTAACAAATATGATTTTTATAGGTAACTTTTATTTTCCCCAAAGAAATAGCTTATGATTAATGTTATGGATAATTCATAGGAAGCAAGGTCCTTAAATGAAAATTTGTAGTTTCAATGAGAATTAGTGTGGAAACAAGGAGGAGGAGGAAGGGAGATAGAAATAGTGTAGGAGTAGATAATAAACATTAATTTCCTCTGTGTTCATATTTAATAACATCATAACAGGCTAATAGAGTTTATTATTAAACTGCTTGGGGCTGGTGTTATGGTACAATGGATTAAGCTGCCACCTGCAATGCCAGCATCACGTATGGGCATCGGTCTGAGTCTCAGCTGCCCCACTTCAGATCCAGCTCCCTGCTAATGTGCCTTTGGAAAGCAGTGGAAGATAGCTGAAGTCCACATGGGAGATCCAGATGAAGCTCCTGGCTCCTGGCTTTGGCCTGGCTCAGCCTTGGCTGTTGCAGCTGTTTGGGGAGTGAATCAGCAGATGGAACACCTCTGTCTTTCCCTCCTTCTCTTTTGCTCTCTAACTCTGCCTTTCAAATAAACAAAATAAATCTTAAAACAAAACAAAACAAACTCTTGGCCAAAGAAAACCAACAGACATGAGATCGATTGCTTCCCCCTTGCAAGTAAAATTTTTTAAAAATTGAATACAGATGAAAACAGTCATTTCCAGCTCTTTACTTCAGCTTCCTGCTAATGCAGACCATGAGAGGCACTGGTGATGACCCATGTGATTGGATTCCATACAGGAGACCAAGACTGAATTCCCAGTTTCTGTCTTGTGGGCATTTGGGGAGTGAATCGAGAGATGGGAGCATTCTCTCTCTCTCCCTCTCCCTTTCTCTCTCTTCCCCTTAAACTAAAAAAAAAAAAAAAAAAAGAAAGAAAGAAAAGAAAAGTCAAGGCAGTTATCTTTGGCGAAGGAGGATAGGTTCTAATTGGAAAAAGAGGGATGGCTTCAGAGGCAATAAAAATGTTTTATCGTTTTGACTTGGACAGTGGTTACATAGATATGTTCATTTTGTGATGAATGAGTTATACATTTATGGTTTGTGCACTCTTCTGATGCATATCGTATTTCAATTAAAGTATTTATTCAAAAAATAAAATCTGTAGTCAGACTAAAATATTGCTTTATATTACTAATTAAGACATTTAGAATTTAGGAATTTTTTGTTGAGATTTGTTTTTTAAATGGGGATTTTATGCTTTATATCACTTGCATTTTATTAAACTCACAGGCTTACAGAACTTTAGAGATGGGATAAAAAGAATAAACCAGTTTGGCTCTACGAGAAGTTTAGGCAACTTACCCAAAATCAAATAAATAGTAGAGAGGAGCTGGCATTGTGGTGCAGCACAGTTAAGCCACTGCTTGCAAGGCTGGCAACCCATATCAGAGT
Source organism: Oryctolagus cuniculus (assembly GCF_051225735.1). Lineage (NCBI taxonomy): Eukaryota > Metazoa > Chordata > Mammalia > Lagomorpha > Leporidae > Oryctolagus > Oryctolagus cuniculus. The sequence goes on along the minus strand of NC_142867.1, from coordinate 49,566,686 downwards.
GCTGGTTAGAGTCTCTACTGTTTGGCTTCAATCCAGCTTCCTGCTAATCTTGGAATGCAGAATATGGTGCAAGTACTTGGACCCTGCTATCCAGCTAGCAGACCAGGATGCAGTTCTTGGCTCCTGGCTTCGGTCTGGCTGACCTGGCTGTTGAGGTCATTTCAGGTGTGAACCAGCAGATGGAAAATCTTTCTCCCCTTCTGTCTCTTTTTGTTATTCTGCCTTTAAAATAAATTAACTTTTTAAAATCTTAAAAAAAGTGATGAAACTAAAATGTAAAACTTTCATATTACATTGAAGAACTTTTAAAGTTTTTAAGTAGAATTAAATTCTATTAAAAAGATTTGGATTTCCTCTGAAATCTTCCTGCTAAAAGGGAAAAAACTATGTCACTGAATGTCAGTTATTCATTCTTCCATTTCAGTTATAATAAAATAATGAATAAATCATTCAACAGGGAAGGAAAGTCATACTTGGCCTTTTGGTAAGGAACTTTACAAGAACTGGCAGTCAAGTCCTTTGAATATTTTTTTAAAAATTCTTTGACCAATATAGAACATTTGTGTTCAACCAAATACTGCATTAAAAACAGAATACTCTGGATATACATTATCCTCTTCCTCTCTTTTACTTTTTAAACCTTGTTTATAAATAAGTTTAGGAGCAACAGAAACAAAAAGTATTGATCCCTGCCAGAAAGGAATCACAACCACTTACTACATTTGTTTCCTTCAGATTTTAAAGTATGGCAAGTCTTTGTCTTCATTTTCTTTTTAAGCTTTTCTTCAGGCTCAGAAATTTAAAATAAGCTATGGTAACACCCTTTGTGTCCGGTCTTTTCCTGTTTAATTTCCTTCCCCCTCCCCAACTATTTTCTTTTGGGGGAGGAGGAGGCAGGAGAGTTCTAAGAAAAGCTTTTATAACAGGTTCAAAAGTATAAAAAGCCATTTCAAGCTCCAGACATTTGTAGCCTTTATTTCTTTAGTCCTTGAAAGGGCTTTTTAAATGTTAACAGCTAGAATAGGACTGCTTTCCTATACTGATGTTCCAGGCTTCATCTCCTTTGTAGTCTTGAGTTCTTCCCCACTCTCAACCCCCCAGTAACCTCCATGCTAGCTTCTTTTTCAAAACAAAATAAACAACAATAAAAAAAGAAAAAAAACCATTTCATTCAACATGATATATGTACAGACTTCTAAGATCGCACACAGAATGGTCACCTCTTTATAAATTGGAGAATTAAACTATTTTGCTTTAATTGCTTTTATATTGGTGATTTAATGTGCCTACTTAATGTGCTTTCATTTCTAAAATAATATCACCTGCAAAGTTATTTCACTTAAAATAGCTAACAAGACACTTTGTTGGCCCTCTTCCCTTAGAAATGCTAAAATACAATCTTCAAAAAATAATCGTCAAAAACACACTCATTTATATACTCTTAAATTTTAAAAAGGCAATGTTACATCAAAATGTACAATATTATCCTGGTTTAGAAAAAAGTGACATATATATTCAAAAAACCAAGTCTGTAACACCTTATTCCAAGGCCTTAACAGTGATTATTATCCCTGGATGGTGAAATTTTAAGTGTTTTTATTTTTTAATTTTCTTCTTGCTTATGAATATATTTTATGTTTAATGTATATGCACAGTGACAAGGGGAAATACCACTTATAATTTTAAAAATAAATGCTGCTTTATTACTTTTTAGCATTCAGATAGGTACTTAGTAAAAATTCATATAAATATATACACAAATCTATTTAATTACTTACATATATTATACAAGTAGATAATTTTAAAGTATAATTTGCAAATGGTAAAATTATGACTCCCATAAATATCAAAAAGAATATGAGTCAAAATGTTAAATGTCAAATATCCTATATAATTATTAATTAACGAGGAAGCCAGAAAGAAGTTCAAATCAGCTCATTATAGAATTCTAACTAGGTCAGAGATTTATATTCTTTACTGGACAAAATAAATCTGAACTTCCAAAAATAGAAATCATTTGCATAAATATTTTCAGTTTTATACAATTTAACTGGATCCCTACAGTTATAAAATAGCCTACTCAATGAAAGATGATCAAACATACTCAGAATCAGATCATCTCTGGAGGGTCCCTAGACATTCAATATCCCCTTGAAAAGAAACCCAGTAATCACTTTTACATATTTCCAACTCTTTGGTAAATTTTTCTGATATGTTTTACTAATTAGCAAACTAGACTTAAACTGTTACAACTAAATTTTCAATTACTTTAGGACAGAAAACATAGTGTCTCTTTCTTATGCACACCCTAGAAATGCTTAAATTTTCTTTATTTAATGTGTATATAATCAAGATATATCATAGAATATTTAAGGTAGCACAACCTTTATGTACTTACTGTCTATGCTGTGGCAAGCACTGTTTTAACAAAAGCTCAGAAACAAAAAATGAGCTCAACCCCGAAGAAGGAATTTCACAGTTCTACTTGTGAGTCTTATGGAGTTTCTGTGCCATATATACATTTCTAGTGGAGATAGGATTTCAGCCTTACCTATGGTCTTCTGTACAAGAAAATGAGTAAAATCTGTTAAAATTATCCAGTTTTTTTATACTATTTTTTGTCTTGTGATTTTTGTTTTGTGGCAATTTGAAAACTTAGCCATCCAGATGCCAATAATTCTGTTGAGGAAATAAGACATGTTGCTAGCATGTTAAATTTTTCTAGATTTTCACTAATTAGTGAAGTTAGAACTATTTAATAAGTTCTGACCTTATTGATAGTCATTTTTATGTCAGAATTCTTCTATTCTACAGTATCTATCTAGCCAATCTATTTGGTTATTGTAACCCAGCTAAAGAGTTCTACATTGACATATTAGTCTGTCAAAACCACTGGAGAACTATAGTCCATCCTGCAAATCTCTGTAACTTAAATATAACTTCATTATAACTGTATTTATAAAACCATAGTAGAATCATGAAGTAGACAAAATACTTCAATTCTATCAAAGAGCAAGCAACTACTTCCAAAAAATTCTTTTTCTCCTCATGGGCTTATTCTTCTCCTTTATTTATGGTTTATTCTTAATGAAGAACTATGATAAGATACCCTTTGCATGGTTACACTTAGAAAATTCAGTCCTGAGGTCTTTTTTCTTCTTCATATTATCCAACCTATTATGCTATTCCTCTGCTTTCAAAATAAATGAGAACTTGGGTGTAATAGTGCATGAATCGAAGACATGTCTTCCAGGGACAGCATTTGGCCTAGCCGTAGACACTTGGAGAGCCTGGGTTTGACCACTAGCTTTGGACACCAGCTTTCTGCTCAGGCAGACACTAGTAGGCAGCGGTAAAGATCAAATAATTGAGTTCCTGCCACCCAAGGAGATTTGGATTGGGGTCCAGCTGCTACCTCCCCAACTACTGTGTGCATTTGAGGTGTGAACCAGTGGATGCATGGAGCTCTCTCTCCCTCTCAAATTTTTTTTAACTGTCTTCAGTTGGTTGTAAGTCTATATATGGCTCAGTGACTATCTCAAATTTAGGATAGTAATATATATATATACACACACACAGAATAATTGCTGTTAATTATAATTTTAAAGCTAATAATAATTATTAAGTATAATAACATAAGCATTGTTTCAGATTGCTCAGTATTGAAACTCACGCAAAATCTGTACTGTCATACCACCTACAGATTTTTGCTTTAAAAAAAAAAAACAATTTTAGATTAAGGCAGAAAGCTTCAGAATAAAGACACAGATTCTGAGGATGTTAGAGCCACACACCTTGACAAAATGTTTTGAATGATTTCCAGGGCCTAGGGAGAAGGGAGGAAATGGGGAGGGGCTGGTAATTGACATTGGGGATCCTTTGGGGAGGGTGACAAAATATCTTGGAACCACATAGAAGGGACAAGAGGTTGCACAAGATGGTGAGTGCCCTAAGTGCCAATGACTTGTACACTTTTAAAATGATTTTGTTATGTGAATTTAACCTCAACATTAAAAAAAGTTAAGAAAAAAATACATAATTTTCTGGCAAAGCTCCCAATAGTACAATATGATACACTATCAGCAAGGTAGGATATGGTCCCTCCCACCTCACACAAAGGAGTGTGGAAAGCTTACAGAATTCTCTCAGGTGGGCCCCAGTTTCAATTAATAGCCAAGTAACCAGCACTCGACACCACATTGAACTCATTTCGGTGAAAATGAAAAAAAAAAAAAAAACACGCAAGATGTTCTTCAAAATCTTCGATGAAGCCGCATTGCCGGTCACTTAGAAATCCCTTATGGGAAATGGTGAACCCACACTAAGGTGGGTATGGTAGAAGCCATTTTTTTTTTTTTTAAGGTTTTTGTCCTGGGGGAGGAGTGCCCGCGAGGATTCACTAAGTCTCAAACATTACATTTAAACTTCATTGCCTAACTACAAGGGATGCACTGACGATAGGGCAGCGTCTCGGTGCGAGAGCCTAATTCTTAAGTCTCTTTCTGCGGCGACACAGTTTACAACTAACGCTCACCGCCATACCCATCCGCGGGAAAGCTTTCTCTCTCAGCCGACGAAGGCGGTGCCTCCGAGGGCACTCCCGCCACACAGTGCGAAATGCGCCGCTGGGCTTTCTGGGAAGTGTAGTTTTAGTCACGCCTCCATCTCTTTCATTTGCCCAATTTGTAGTGAATAGAAAACTACAACTCCCAGAGTGCGCCATGGTGGCGAGCGGCCGCAGCGGTGACGAGTGTGGCGGAGAAGGCCCGGAGGCGCTCTGCGTTCTGTAGTGGCGCTGCTTGGGCTGGTGGCAGGTTGCAGGCGGCCGGTGTTGCGGCTGAGGAGAACGGCGAGTGGGTCCGGCATTTCCCATCGGGATCACCGTAACGATGAGTGCTGCCAGGGAGTCTCACCCGCACGGGGTGAAGCGCTCAGCCTCCCCAGACGACGATGTAAATAACAATGGCGGAGTGGATGAGGGTTGAGGCCTACTAAAGGCTGGGTTAGGCCGGGAAGGGTGGATGGAGGAGGAGGAAGCGCCTGAGGTGGCTAGAAGAAGCAGGCTCGAGGGGGAGGAACCAGAAGAATGGGAAATGTCACGATTTCTTTATTCAGGTCGGCAGGTTTGAAGAGGTCCACGCTAAGAGCCAGAGACCTGCGTAGAAAAGGGAATTGAGGAAGGAGATTTTGAGAGGGTCGAGAAGTGAAAGAGCTTAGTCAAGGGAGCCTCATATTTGCGCTCTGGAGGCCAACGAAGCTGCTGCTCCGGCCTTTCTGCTCAAGATAGAGACGCAAGACTTCCCTATTTTAGGTTTAAAATCTTATTATTACAATGGCGAAATGTTCGTACACACATGAGCAGATTTTTGGCCTGGATTGTCTCTGTAAGGGTAAACCGAGAACCGTGTTAAACGGGAAATTTGTGCTATGATGTGGTACTGGCTAATGGTGGTGGGGGCTAAGGCGCTGAGACCTAGATGCCTATTTTGATGCCAAATACCTCCTTGCCCTTCCATCACCTTCTCCTCAAACCCTCAGCTTATCAGTTTAAATACTTAAACCTTTCAGCCCTTAAAGTAAGTAATCCATTAAATATTTGCTGCCATGCCAGGTGTTGGGAATTCAAAGATGAGTAAGTATGGGACTTACATCAGAGGTTTTTTGATTCTAGCTCCTAGCGCAGTGTCATGGAAACGGCAGATAGCCACTGAACGTAAAACCAAGTCCTTCGTACCGTGAATAAATGCCTTGAAAATGTTGTTGGGAAAGGGGTGTGGAGAGGTCATCTTTAAGGATGATAAAGGGAGATAGTGCAGTTCCGGGCATTTCATAATATCTTTAAACCATGAGATGCTCACTTAATACTACTTTATAGCAAATAAGATGGTGGTGTTAAGACCCGGGCGTTTGGGTGGAAGGTGGGATAAGGACCAGAATTGTCAGTCTTGAAAGAAATTATTAGTCGTCAATAAAGATTTTGGGGATGAATGGTTATCTAGTGAGGTTTATTCATGCCCTCTCTTGTCCCTGCTGCTGTTTTTTTGATCTTTCCTTGTAAATATGGTAATTCAGTATTTGTCAGGAATTTGGGTTTTTGAGTAACCTGGCAGCCATTTAAAAAGCTATTGCATGTGTTAAGCTGTGATTTGATGTCAGACATCTGTTTTGCTAGACTCTGCAATCTTTTAACTTGACAGAAAGCTCCAAATGATATATAACAGAAAGTTGAAAGGGTTAGGTAATTAAGTCTCCAGATTTCTGATGAAATCATATTAAACTAGGGAATCTTTAATACCTTTCCCATCCTATAAGCATTGTGTTTGGAGGAGATGGTTTTAAACAATTTGAGATTAAGGACCTGGGACCTTCACATACTATCAACTTATTAAATTGCTAATGTTCAGTACAAGGCAATTACTTGTCCCTTGATAGTGAATTTTTTTGTTCTTTCATATGAATTTTAATTTTTACTGGTAATTGGGAGTTATCTTTAAGTACTTTTTTAGTATATGAAAGGCATATATTTAAAAGTAACTAAATTGTTGAAGAATGCCGACTATAATATGAGGTTGGTTGACAGTTTCTAATGAACATCCACTGCATATAAAGGATAATTGACGTTTTCTTTGTCCTGTGACCTCATCTATAATTGGGGTTAGCAAAATATTACTAAAAGTAGATTTTAAATAACAGAATACAACTCTAGATAATACGACAGATGTAGAAGTAAATTCCAAGAGTTACTAGAATATATATTGAGAAAATAAACATTGCATTTTGTAAATTTTTTGTTTTAGTTTTTTATTTATTTGAAAAAGAGAGGTCACCCATCTGGTGGTTCACACCCCAAATTCCTGCAACACACAGGGCTGGACCAGGCCAGAGAACTTATTCTGGATCTCCCAAGAGATCTAAGTACTTGAGCCATTACTTGCTGCCTCCCAGAGTACGCATTAGTAGAAAGCTGGAATCAAGAGCAGAGCTGAGACTTGAACCCAGGTACTCCAGTAAGGGACGAAAGCAGCCCAAGTGGTGTCTTAACCGCTAGGGCAAATGCCCACCCCTAATTACATTTTTATAGTAAATAGTATTAAGGATGAAGGCAACTTAGTGGTTTCATTAGTTGGAGTGGAGAAATGAAAACTATTTTGTAAGGGAATGGAAGATTAATTTTAGTAACTGGTGCAGAACTTATAATGTATCAGGCACACGTGTTTTTCAAAATGCAGCTCTTCTACCAGGTACTTGCTTTTGTACATAGAGGTCTTTGATGGGAAGGACCAGAATGACTTAATGGTTGTTTTTGTTTTTAGTTAGTTATAGATGATAGGGTTATATATAAAAAAATTATGTAGATATTTGCTGTTTAGAAAATTAGGAAGTTGGTTTTCAGACAGTTTTTTAACTTCTGTGTATCTCTGTAACTGTAGTTCATAGACTACTTTCAGTATTCTAATTTTATCATGAACTGTATGATGTGAAGAGAGCAGAGGACTTTCAACCAAACAAAGGAAGCAAGCCTCAGCCTTTTTTCCTGTGTCCTTATTTATTAAATCAGCTGTTACAAAGACATCTTGAGAGAGTGTCAATGAAAAGTAATTTACAGATTGTAAGTAAGGCACTATGGATCAAGCAACCCTTATCTAAAATACTTAGGACCAGAAGTGTTTTTGAATTTCAGATTTTTTTTTTTACTTTGGAGTATTTGTACTTGTATGAGATATCTTGGGGGATGAGACCCAAGCCTAAGCATGAAATTGACTTACGTTTCATATACACCTTACACACATAGCCTAAAGTTAATTCTGTATAGTACTTCTAGTGTGCCTGCATTTTGACCATAACTCAGCACATGAGGTCAGGTGGGGAATTTTCCACTTGTGGTGTCATGTCATTGCTTGAAAGTTTTTGGATTTTGGAGTATTTCAGATTTTCAAGTTAGGGATGCTTAACTTATATGAGTTTATTTGATGCTATTAGGACATTCTCTTAAAGAAGCCCCCTTTGTAGATAAGGAATTAAAACTAAGATAAATATCGGGTCCAGACTCAGAACAAGTGATTTATTGCGAATCAGAACTGAAGCTTCACTGACACTTTTTGGTTCTTTTTATTTTTCAAAACTATATTGAGGCCGGCACCGCGGCTCAATAGGCTAATCCTCCACCTGCGGCGCTGGCACACCGGGTTCTAGTCCTAGTCGGGGCGCCGGATTCTGTCCTGGTTGCCCCTCTTCCAGGCCAGCTCTCTGCTGTGGCCAGGGAGTGCAGTGGAGGATGGCCCAAGTGCTTGGGCCCTGCACCCGCATGGGAGACCAGGAGAAGCACCTGGCTCCTGGCTTCGGATCAGTGAGGTACGCCGGCCACAGCGGCCATTGGAGGGTGAACCAACGGTAAAGGAAGACCTTTCTCTCTCTCTCTCTCTCTCTCTCTCTCTCTGTCCACTCTGCCTGTCAAAAAAAAACAAAAAAAAAAAACTATATTGAGCCAGAAATAGTTAAAAACTAAATGACCTGTAAAAAAAAAATGAGTAGTAACGTGGGTAGAAGTAGGGAGTTGGAATTTAGGTGGAGGCCAAATTTATGAGGGCAGTTAAACCCCTCCACCAAAAAGAATTTAGAAGAACTACAGGTGGGTCCAGTATTGTACAAATGCTTTAATTTTCATGTGGCCAGGAGAAATAACTATCTTTTTTATACTATTTCAGCCTTTAGTGAATAATAATTAGAAAAATAAAGGAGTAGTGAAAAATGACTTTATTAAGAGTTTTAGTGTGAATTCAACAATATCAAAACCAAATTTCTGTTTTATATTTTCCTTATTTTGATGTTATATGTACACCAAAGTGTTAGTATCTTCTGAATATAACTGATTGCTCATCAGCTGTCATGTATAAATCTGGAACATATAATTTAAGATTTCACATATTTTGGATAGATTTTGTTTTATCATTACGTTTTGTTCTTGTATCTGCATCATCAAAATATAATAATTGAAGGTTTTTTGAAACCTTTGATTATAAATTTGTATCAAGGGGTTTGTTATCTTTGTTCCGTAATTGTATATTTTTATTTTTATATTACAAACTCAATTGGGATGAAAAATTCAACTAATGTTTCATTTCTGTATCACCCTTTTATTTTTAGTCACCTTTGTATACACATCTGCCCTCAGCTTTTGTCCACTTAAGTAAACTTTGGCACACATACATCATAGAAGATGAAATAAAATAGACACACGCCCCTTTAGAAAAATGGGGTGTCTCTTATTGCAAAATTAAGTCCTTTCTGTTGAATGACTCCAGATGAGAGTACCATTTTTCTTTTTTTTTCCCCTCTGTCTTAATGATTGATTCTTGGGTTGGAGAAAAACATCTAATATTTCATCATCCAAAGATTCATTTTCTGAGATTCTTGCCCAAACAGCTAGTCTTACCCATCATCATTAGTCTGGAATACTACTTTCATTGTTTTGCATTTATCTTCTCATTTGTATAATTGTGAAATGCCTTGTCACTTTTCTTTGCAATCATAGGAGGAAAATGAAAAAATCTACATTTTCGTCTGTGTCCAATGAAAGCTAAAAGGAGACAACAAAGGCATGTTGTCGTCTTGAAAGCTGATACAATTCTTTGGGCAGTTCTTTTAAAGAATTTTTATTTTCATTCCATTTAAAAGCCAGGCATAGATAGATCTTACAGCTGTGTGTTTACTCCCCAAATGCCCAAAACAGCCAGGGCTGGGCCAGGCTGAAGCCAGGAATCCAGAACTCAATCTGGGTCTTCCACATAAGTGGCAGGCACCCAAGTGCTTTGAGCCATCATCTGCCACCTCCCAGGGTGGACATCAGCAGGAAGTTGGATCAGAAGCAGGCATTCCCTTGATATAGAAGCAAGCATCCCAAGTGGCATCTTAACTGCTGTGTCAGATGCCTGCCCCTGTTAATATTTTAATCATTTTTAGCATAATTGGAAATAATTGATGAATTATAATGAATTCTTAGCATTTGTTTCAAAATATAGGGAAAATATCATTACTAGGATTCTATAATATTTCTTAGATTTATAAAAGGATTCAGTGGACCCATTTGATAATTGCAAGATGAGTTTTAGTATATTTTAAAATTTTTAAAGGTTTTGAACAAAGATTTATCTTTTTGAAAAGCAGGGTGACAGAGGACAGATAGGTACCTTCCATCCACTGTTTGACTCCCCAGATGCCCTCAACGCTGGGGCGAGGCTGAACCAAAACCAGTAGCCAGGAACTCCATCTGGGTGTTCCATGAGTGACAGAAACCCAGGTACTTGGGCCATCATCTGCTGCTTGCCAGGTACATTCGCAGGAAGCTGGACCAGTGGCCCTCATTCAATTTTGGGATTCAGGCATCCCAAGAGGCATCCCACTGTGCCACAATGTCTGCCCCTTTAGTTTATTCATTTAAAGAATAAGCAAATTTATTTTGTTTTGGGAGACCTTTAAGAAAGAGTAAAGTATAACATCAAAATCCTCACTCTAAGATTTCATAATATTTCTTGTTTGGTGGACCCATTTGATAATTACAAAATAAAATTAGTTTTAGTGTATTTTAAAAATTTTTAAAGGTTTTGTTTTAAATGAAGATTTTTTGAAAAGCAAAGTGACAGAGGACAAACAGAAAGGTACCTTCCATCCACTGTTTCATTCCCCAGATGCCCTCAACATTGGGGCTAGGTCAGACCAAAACCAGTACCTAGAGTTCATCAAAAGAAACGGAAAAAATTGGTTCCAGTGCATCTTGATGATGTGCTGTTCCTTAGAGCATCACTTAAACCCTTAACCAAATTTTTTTTTAAAATTTCAACAACTGTGATATAGCCTTTTGGCTTCAAAAGGGACCAGTTGTTCCAGGTCCCTGCAAGGCTATAGGACAGCAAATATTTATTTTTTTATTTTTTTATTTTTGACAGGCAGAGTGGACAGTGAGAGAGAGAAAGGTCTTCCTTTACCGTTGGTTCACCCTCCAATGGCCGCTGTGGCCGGTGTACCTCACTGATCTGAAGCCGGGAGCCAGGTGCTTCTCCTGGTCTCCCATGCGGGTGCAGGGCCCAAGCACTTGGGCCATCCTCCACTGCACTCCCTGGCCACAGCAGAGAGCTGGCCTGGAAGAGGGGCAACCGGGACAGAATCTGGTGCCCCGACTGGGACTAGAACCTGGTGTGCCGGCGCCGTAGGCGGAGGATTAGCCTATTGAGCCGCGGCGCTGGCCAGGACAGCAAATATTAAAGTGTGGTCCCTACTTCAACAAAATCAGCACCACTTATAACTTTGTTAGAAAATCAAACCCTAAGCCCAGTAATCTTAACAAGCCCTATAGGTGATTCTGATACATAGAAACTTTTGAGGCTAGAGCTTTGGCTGCAAACAACTATAAGATTCTGTCTTGAGGTAATAGAAAAAAGGATATATTTGAATCAGTATGTGACACAAACTTATTAACCAAGGACAGTGAACCCTCTTCCTAGTAAAAACTGATGGGGGAAAAAAAGAGTTGTAGGTAGACTTTAAATTTTTTAATACTTATTTTTATGCAAAAATTAATCAACTGATTTCTTTCCAGCTTGGATCTAGCAATTGGGAGGCAGCAGACTTGGGTAATGAAGAGAGAAAACAAAAGTTCTTGAGACTTATGGGTGCAGGAAAGGTAAGCATTTATCATTTCTTTGAAAATAATGCCTTTTAAGTGTATGTTAAGTGAGAAGGACTGAATATTCTTGGATCCCTTTTTCCTGTTCTGTATGATTACTTTTGGGTTTGGAAATATACCCAACCTAACCAAGCACTGAAAATTGAACTGTTTTGGTTTTTATTTAATTTTAGTTGACAGGCAGAGATAGAGAAAGCTGCCTTCTATTGGTTTATTCCCTAAATACCCCTAATGGCTGGGTTTGAGCCAGGCTGAAGCCGGGAACCAGGAACTCAGCCAGTGCCTCACACATGGGTGACAGAGACTCATCTGCTTGAGCCATTGCCTCCTGCATCTCAGGGTCTGCATTAGTAGGAAGCTGGAATTGGGAACAGAGCCAGGACTCAAAGCCAGATGCTCTGCTATGGGATGTTGGGGTTCCAGCTGGCGGCTTAACCATTAAGCCAAAGACCTGCCCTTAAACTATACTATTTTAACCTACTTTTAGCATTCTCACTGCTTCTGGCATTGAGAAGAAAACTTGGCTTGAGGAAACTGGGAAAGAGGAGATGTGAAAGTTTTTGATTTGTCATGTTAGCTCAGTAGTTTGATAAAAAGTGTATCTGGGCAGGTTAATGTGCAGGAATCTGTATGTATTTTGTAGACAGAGAATATCCTTTATCAAAAAACTAATTTTTAAAATGTTGAATGTACCTTGAAACTTCTGTTGATTAATAGAAGGTATAAAATATAGGTGCAAGGAAAACCACCCCATATTGAAAAAAAAAAAACACTTTTTTTCCTTGGCAATTTATTTTTACATACAAATTTGGTATTCTCTAGACATTATTTTTCATAAGCAAGTAAATTTATTTTCATAACATTGTCCCAGTAGTCTTCCTACAAGCTAAATTAGAAATAGGGAAAACTTTTCTTTTTGAAAACCTCAAAATGAAATTCTGCCCTTTGTTTTTGTTGAATATATGGAAATGCATACATGCTTGCATTTTTTTTTTTTTTTTGACAGGCAGAGTGGACAGTGAGAGAGAGAGAGAGAGAGAAAGGTCTTCCTTTACCGTTGGTTCACCCTCCAATGGCCGCTGTGGCCGGCGTACCTCACTGATCCGAAGCCAGGAGCCAGGTACTTATCCTGGTCTCCCATGCGGGTGCAGGGCCCAAGCACATGGGCCATCCTCCACTGCACTCCCTGGCCACAGCAGAGAGCTGGCCTGGAAGAGGGGCAACCGGGACAGAATCTGGCGCCCCGACCAGGACTAGAACCCAGTGTGCCGGCGCCATAGGCGGAGGATTAGCCTATTGAGCCGTGGCACCGGCCCATACATGCCTTTTAACAACCATTATTGACAACCTGCATGCTAAGCATGTACTTCCAGATTAATAACACGTTTGGAACCATCACGTAATCGAGCAAACCAGAAAACAACACAGAATTGTAATTGCTACAAGACAGTCATGCAAATAGTGCTGTGGAACTACAAAAGGGTGGCTGGCTTAGCAGTATAAGCAAGCTTCCCAGAAATAAAATTAATCTGAATGTGAAAGGATGAGGAGGAGTTAGCCAGAGTTTAAAAGTGAGGGTGGGAGTAGGGAGAGGTAATGTAAAACATTTAAGACATGTATATAGGAAACATTTGTGTGCTATCTCATTAGTTTAGATTTCCCAATAATTTATACTTTTCCATAGGAAGTAGTCTGAAGTTTCTCTTGGTTCAAGCAATTAAAAGATTTACTAAGTATGTATAAAGTAAGAGTTTAGGGGCTGGCACTGTGGTGCAGCATGTTAAAGGCTCTGCCTGCGGCACTGGCATTGCATATGGGTGCTGGTTCAAGTCCCTGCTATTCCACTTCTGATCTCACTCCCTGCAAATGCGCCTGGGAAAGCAGCAGAAGATGGCTCAAGTGCTTAGGCCTCTGCACCCACATGGGAGACCCAGAGGAAGTTCCTGGCTCCTGGCTTCTGATCCACTTGGCTGCAACCATTGCGGCCATTTGGGGAGTGAACCAGCAGATGGAAGACCTCTCTATCTCTGTAACTCTGTCTTTCAAATAAAATAAATCTTAAAATTTCTAAAATAAGTTTAAGGAGCATACACAGCCTAGTAGAGTGAAAACTCTTCAGATATTTAAGCATCCTAACAAAATTCACAGTGGCTGCCAGTAAATAGATTGTTTAGCATATATTAAATTCGTTGCTGTCCAGTACTGGTCAGGATAGTAGCTTTGGTTTTTGATCTTCATTTTGATCTGCTAGCCTTTTTTTCAGAGGTTAGCAGAAAGACCAGGATTTATTAAAGGGCATACTCAGACATGAGTGTGAGCAACCTCATGAAGCAGAATTCTGGGTTATTTAGATTTATATTTTGTGGCCACAAAGTACAATTGTATTTCTAATCCTAGCCAGCTAGCATTAGTGGTCACAGGGGAACCAGCTGAGAAAATGAATAGATCAGTACCATAGTATGATCATCCTAAAATAACTTGATAGCATAATATTTACATTCATATCTTGTTAATAGGATATCTTTTTGCAGTCCAAAGAAGCAGCACATTGAATGACTGATTTGCTTAAACATTAAATGGCGTGAAAGACAATAAGCATTACTGTTGAAAGCTTTTCGATGGCATCATCTGTTGTATGGAGAATGTGTCTGCAGTTGTTTACAGTAGTAAGATTTGTTGTATCTTCCCAGATGGTTAAGATTGCTTTGCAGAATCCCATTTGATCTTAACTTCGCCTTGTGTTCTTGGTTTGTTGTTGTTGTTGTTTTTTCTTAAACAAGAAAATTTATTTTATCACAGTCCTGGACCATAAAATTCCAAGGTCAGGACACATATACAGAGAGCCCTCTGGTGTCGCTCTCCTTAGAATAACATCAATCATTTTGGATTAGGGTCCCCATCCTTATACCTCATTTAACCTTAATTACCTCCATAAAGGCTTTATCTGTACAAACAGCCACACAGAGGATTGGGAATTGAACACAGGAATTTTATGGGGACACATTTCAGTCCCTAACAGCCTACCTGTGTTAATTAGAGGCATTTATCCCTTGTGAACATTGGTGTTTCACAAGGTTGGAGCTGAAGGTAAAGGACTGCACATTGACCACACTCATCAGGGCTTTCGCCACTATGAACTCTCCGATGATCACTGAGGTTAGAGCTCTGGCTAAAGGATTTTGCATGTTCACTGCACTCAAAAGGCCTTTCTCCAGTGTGAACTCTGGTGTTTTATGAGACTAGAGTGGTGACTAAAGGATTTACCACATTCACTGCATTCCTAAGGCCTTTCTCCTTGTGACTTCTCCGATGTCTAATGAGATTAGAGCTCTGGCTGAAGGATTTATCACATTCACTGCACTCAAGGCCTTTCCAGTGTGAACTCTGATGCTAAAGGAGCGTGGAGCTATGAGTAAAGGACTTCTCCCACACTTAGAAGGCCTTGCACCAGTGTGAATTTTCCCGTGTGTAATGAAATAGGATTTACAACTAAATGACTGCCCACATGCACTGTGCTCATAAGGCTTTTCTCCAGTGTGAACTCTGATGTACAATAGGTCAAACTTCCTGCTGAATAATTTTCCACATTCAACACATTCATGAGATCTTAGTCCAGTGTGAACTTTCCAAGAGCTATACACAAAGAATTTCCCACAATCCCTATACTCATAAAACCTTTCTCCAGTGTGAAATCTCAAATGGTGTTTAATAAGGTGACAGGATTAAAGGCTAGAGGATTTCCCACACTCACCATACTCACACGGCCTTATTCCATTGTGAACTCTCTGGTGTGTGATGAGGCTAGAACTGTGGCTAAATGATTTTCCACATTCACTGCACTCATAAGGCCTTGTTCCAGCAAGGCTAGAGCTATAACTAAAGGCTTTTCCATATTCAGTACACTTACAAGGCCTTTCCCCAATGTGAACTCTCCGGTTATAAAACTCACCTTTGTTTAAGTTTATTTATTTTCATCTATTTAAAAGGTAGAGTAATAGATTTACATCTGCTGGTTCAGTCCCTGAATGCCTACAATAGCTAGAGATGGGCCAGGCCAAAGCCAGGAGTTTGGAACTCCTGAGTCTCCTATATTTGTTCCTGGGCATCAAGCACATGAGCCATCATTTGCCGCCTCCCAGGATGTATTAGCAGAAAACTGGATTCTGGATTAAAAGCAGAGCAGCTGGATCTCAAACCAACACTTTGATATGGAATGTGACACTCTGATAAAGGATGTAGGTGTTAAAAGCATCAGCTTAAGCTGCTGGGCCACAATACTTGCCCCCACCCTGTGTTTAATTGCTTTACCTTATGAAACTAAATAAGACCAAAAAGAGTGGATTGGCCTGATACATTGAGAGTAATTGGGTACCCTGATCCATTGGTAACTTTGAATCAGATTTATCTTGTTTTATTGTACTTGATTGTTTGATATTCTGTTCTTTTGACATGTTGAGATTTGGAGTTTATTTTAGTCAAATAGTAAAGGGGAAGCTACATGCTTATGATGATATATTATAAATCACAATTTCATTTTTATTTTTATCACTTTATATATGTATTAGCTATTTCATTTTTATCTAAATATTTTTCTCTTCATGAGATTTAACTGAGGCATCACAAAAAGAAATAGTAGGAAAGTTAAAGCAATTCATTTAACCTTTTAGGAAAGATGTTTAGATTCACTCAGTTTTCTGATTATTTAAGCGTCTCATTTAAAATTCTAACCTGGGAGCTGGTGCTGTGGCAAAGCTAGTTAGTTGTAACCTTTAGCACCAGCATCCCAAAATGGCACCAGTTTGTGTCCTGGCTGCTCCACTTCTGATCCAGCTCCCTGCTAATATGCCTGGGGAAGCAGTGGAGAATGGCCAAATAACTTGGACCCCTGCACCCATGTGGGAGACCCAGACAAGGCTCCTGGTTCTGGCATAAACTTGCCCTGGCGGCCATTTGAGGAGTGAACCAGTGGATGGAAGAAGACTTTACTCAGCTTCTGCCTCTCTTAACTCTGCCTTTCAAATAAATGAATATTTTTTAAAGATTTATTATTTATTTGAAAGTTAGAGTTACACAGAGAAGGAGAGGCAGAGGGAGAGAGAGAGGTCTCCCATCTGCTGGTTCACTCCCCAATTGGCTGCAATGGCCGGAACTGCGCCAATCCAAAGCCAGGAGCCAGAGCTTCTTCCAGGTCTCTCACGTGGGTTCAGGGGCCCAAAGACTGGCCCAAAGGCCATCTTCCACTGCTTTCCCAGGCCATAGCAGAGAGCTGGACCAGAAGTGTAGCAGCCAGGACTTGAAACGGCACCCATATGGGATGCCGGCACTGCAGGCAGTGGCTTTACCCACTATGCCACAGCACCGGCCCCATGAATAAATCTTAAAAAAAAATTCCAACCTGATCTCTACCCCTACTCTACACTCATTTATTCCATTACTTTTTTTTTTTTTTTTTGACATCTACTGTCATCTAACATTCTTAAGTACTTATTGATTACATTTCTCTATGCCCACTGCCCATCACTGCCCTGCTCAAATGTAAGCTCTATAAAGACAGGGACCTTAATTTGGTCCTTTGTCTTCACAGTGCTTCAGAAGTCTAGAATAGTTTCTTGACGTACTTGACATAATACTTGTGTTAAATTAGTGGTCTCAAATTCTAATACATTTCCTACCTCTTACAGAAAGAACATACTGGTCGTCTTGTCATAGGAGATCACAAATCAACATCTCACTTCCGAACAGGTAAGAAAGTAAAGTATAATTGAAACAGACACTAACTTTGGTATACGCCATAATTGTATATGTTTTCAGATGTTCAAACTTCTGTATACAGTTATGTCAATGATTGAAAAATTTGTATTGGTAAGGTGTATTATTTATGTAAAGGTGTTACAAATATAAAGAATCAAATGTCATGTACTTTTATTTTGAAAGAGTATATTATCAGTGTGATATTCTAAACAAGGAAATAACTTTTATCTCTTATTGTAGTGGGGTTTTATGCCTCATCTTGCCAACCATGGCATGTATAGAATTTCTATGAATTATGTAGCAGTTAGTTGGCATTTTATACTCTTTTTGAGGTTATTCACCTAGTTTGTTCTGAAATCTTTGATGAATATATAACTAGTTGGGATTTTTTTTAATTATACAGGGAAAAAAACTTTTAAGATAAAAACCAAAAATGAATTTGGATTTTAATTCAAATAAAAATTTTCACCTTTTTTTTTCTTAATTCATTTATTTGAAAGCAGAGTTATGTAGAGGCAGAGAGAGGTCTTCCATCCTCTGGTTCACTCTCTAAATGACCACAACAGCCAGAGCTGGGTCAATCGAAGCCAGGAGCTAGGAGTTCTTCCAGGTGTCCCACGCAGGTGCAAGCACCCAAGGACTTGCGCCAGCTTCTGCTTTCCCAGGCCATAGCATAGCGCGAGATCGGAAGTGGAACAGCCAGACTCAATTGGTGCCCATATGGGATACCAGCACTGCAGACAGTGGCTTTACCAGCTGTGCCACAGCTCTGGCTGCAAAATTTTTACTTTTCATTGAAAATTTAAAGTTGACCCTAGTCTTAGGCATTATTAAAAACAGTGCATAATGACCTAGATTAAGAAAACATTTAGCTGGATTAACTTTTTTTTTTAAGATTTTATTTATTTGAGAGGTAGAATTACATAGGGAGAGAGGAAGGGAGACAGAGATAAAGGTCTTCTATCCACTGGTCACTCCCCAAATGGCCACAAGGGCCAGAGCTGAGCTGAGATGATCCAAACCAAGGAGCCAGGAGCTTCTTCCAGGTCTCCCACATGGGTATGGGGGCCCAAATGTCATCTTCTGCATTCCCTGCCATAAGCAGAGAGCTGAATCAGAAGAAGAGTAGCTGAGACATGAACCAGTGCCCATATGGGATGCTGAGCCACAGTGCCAGCCCTGGGAGAGCCATTTTAAAAGGTCATTTTATTTAGCCATTTCCTGAACAGGATTGGCTTGCCTTATTATGTTCTATTCAAAGACAGATGGTTTTGTTACCTTTTTTTTTTTTTTTTTTTTTGTAGGTGACTTGGTGAAAACTTGTAGGAGAATGATCATTTATTAGTAAATACACTAAATATAAGTTTTTAATTTTTCATAAGTACTTTTGTAATTTAAAAGGTCACTAAGAAGTAATCATACTTTCTTCAGTTTTATTACCTATTAGCCACCTGCAGTATAGGAAATTAGTTACAATTAAAAAGTTCAGCCCTGAATATAACAGCATCTTTATTATAGGTTTTTTTGTGTAATCAAATGTTTTTATTAATTTGACTGAAACATAATCAAAGTACAATGGACATGCAGGGGAAGAAGACAAGAAGATTAATGAAGAACTGGAGTCTCAATATCAGCAAAGTATGGACAGTAAATTATCAGGAAGATATCGGCGACATTGTGGACTTGGCTTCAGTGAGGTAGTAATTAACTTATTTTCATTAATTGGAAAGATAATTTCAATTTGGTAGCATTCATTTCTGTTAGATTATGCTAGCAACCAAGAATCCTAATGTATAAAGCTTTCTTAACACAATTACTAAATATTTTTATATTGCTTAATTGGCTCCCCGTAGATAATCTGATGTTTTATAAAAGTTTTAAATAATTTCTGCTACTAACCTAATATAAATTATGCTTCATCATTAGAACACATATTTAGTAAGCATAAACAACATGCTCACAAGCTAAAAAAAATTGAGTTTTTTTTATTTACATAAAATTCTGATTTAGAAGAGTTCAATTGTTAACTACTGATTAAGTACTCCAAAGTAATGTAATATACAAATTATTGATAACTGCCCCATAAAATCAGTGTTAACTTGTCTTATTTATTTAAAAAGTATTGTTTCAGGAAGTTTTAATACAGTGGTTTTCAGACTAGGGGAGAAAGGATAGGTAAGTGGTCTTCAGAGGCCTTTGCTGAAATCCTGCTCACGGCCCAGTGTATAAACACGTGGAGACACCCAAATCCTCAGTCCTCAGTCCTTCTCTCAGCCTCTGAAGATAGTCCACTCTTAAAACTGTTGATCTAGTGTCTGTAGAATGGGCTGTTTTTAAGACTTTGATAAAAATAAGGATCTTTCCCCGTTTTATACTGGCTGATTATATTTATTTTTAAGAGACTGTTACTTGATGTTTTAGGTGGAAGATCAAGATGGAGAAGGTGATGTGGCTGGAGATGATGATGATGATGATGATGATTCACCTGATCCTGAGAGTCCAGATGACTCTGAAAGTGATTCAGAGTCAGAGAAAGAAGAATCTGCTGAAGAGCTCCACGCTGCTGAGCACCCTGATGAAGTGGAAGATCCCAAAAACAAAAAGGATGCAAAGAGCAATTATAAAATGATGTTTGTTAAATCCAGTGGTTCATAACTCCCAAACACTTAGTGTTTGTATTAAAAGTAAGCCTTATTGTTAAAATGCACAGTGGAGGACTGCTTATAGAGCACAGACCTTTGTATTATAATTTTTAAAAAGGCCCTTTTAAATAATTACAAAGAGTGTTTGCTTTCAAATGCCATGGGTTACACTTTTATGGGCATGACTATAACCATTTTTGTAAAGAGTAAGAGTTGTATAAAATAAGAAATAAATACAGTACGCAACTTCTTTTCATATTAGCATCATCAACGCTGTAATCTCCCCTTTAAATGCAGTATCAGGGAGATAACTTTTTGTTTGTAGTAGGTCTTTCATCTTTTGTTATTTTTTGGTCCTTCATATTTTTCTCACTAAAAATTTGATACTGTGATGTGTTCGTGAAAAGTATACTTTGCTATAGTAGAAATATTCATATGGATATTTCTACTGCCAGTCACAATCTAAATTAATGTTAGCAATAGGTTAAGTACTTAATTTACTCTTACTGACTCAGCTCTTCTCTTTTGGACCAAAGCAACATGAGAACTAGTACTTTCATACCTGTTAGAAGGGAATTACAACTATCATATATTTGGAATGTTTTGATCCCAAGCAGTCTTTATATAATTTCAATTACATTGTATGTTAGGTTTTTGATAAAATTTGGTCAGTTTTTACAGAAGAAATTATTTCTCTGATCATTTAGTCATATCTATTTAGAAACATGTAAAACTGGATTTTTTTTTTCCTTAAGGTAAAATGTGACCAAAGTTCATTTTCTCCCTAAGGTCTAAATAAAGAGAAAGCAGTTTCCCATATTTCGTTGTGATACCTTTATCCTCATTGTCTAAAAATGAGGGGCAGGCTTACTGAACAAGAAGCGAAAACAAATTCTCTTCATTTTATTTCAGTGCTGTTATTTTGATGATTTAATTACTCAAGTATTTCCAGTTTTATTGCTGCTTTGTTGCAGTAAGATGGAATCACTGGACTGCTGTTAATGTGGTTGATTTGTTCTGCAGATTAGCATATACTACATTATCAGCTATTCAGTGGATCTTTGATTAACTGGGTCCAAAATCTTAATATTTGTAAGAAGTTGAAAGGTGTGAGTCAGACCTGTTTGTGAGCTGAACTATTACACATTCAGATACATGGTATGTGTTTGTGTTGAACTTTTAAAAAAAACAATTACTCCTAAAGTCATTTTGAAATTCAGAATATATATGTTAGAGGAGTACAGCAACTAGAAATGACTCTATCTTATATTTTTCATATGTTTTGCGTTTAATTTCTCACATTTATTTTAAATAGGTGCTACCCTAATATAGTAAGATTTAGTCTGTGCAGTAGACAGTATTTGTGACATTTAACAAATAACTTGGTTTGAAGAAACTTTACTTTATTCAAGTTTTAGTTTGACCACTGATTTTCAAAAGTCTATTCTGTGGGATTTCTTATTATAGCTACTTTAACTAGAAAGTAAAGAGTGATTTATATTTAAAAATGGAAGAGGGAGAGGACCAGTATTAAGTTTTAAAAAGTATTTTCATTTATTGTTTAAATATCCTGGGTGGTTTTATAAGTCTTGGTTCTAATGTATTAATAGAAGCACCCTCTTCTAAAGTAACAATATTAGAGGCCTTTCTTCATCTCCAAATAGAGAAATTCTGATTTCAATTCATGTATTATTGGAAATTAATAAGATTCAGAACTGGAATAAATTTAATCCATTGGTCCATTTGGCCTAGTGTTCCAGCGCCACATTAATCTTCATGGCTGTCTTAAGCATGAACTTACCAATTGGGAGAATGGGGGAGGGACATTAAAAAGAGACAAATGTCATGCTATCCTGATACTCCTATTGAAACAATCAGTTGGGAAATGCTGTTTAGTGAAAAGTTCAATGGCAACTTTTCCAGATCATTGATAATTTCATACCTGAAATGCTTTTATCCCAGTTGTTATCTATACCCCATATTTTACCTGTACCAATGATCTAACAGTCTTTATTGAAAAGAAAGCTTTCAGAAATAGAATCCAGTGTTACTTGTATTATTAGGTCAGAGCCAAGTATTTTTAAAATCTAGGAAAATTGGAAGTACAGAAGAAATTTAGGGGAGATTAAACTAAGTTTGAGAGTAGGAAGATCACATTCTTTGAATAAATTTGGGAGAAATAAATTTCATCTAGTTAATTTCCATAACTACTTTTTACACACAGGGTGTAGGTCCAGCGTAATCACATCTTGTACACATTCAGTATCTGAAGACAACCTTACCTCTGAAATAACTAATTTAGAAATCTCATTTCTGACCTCATAACATCCTTTACACCTGTTCAAATCATCATACTGTGTTTTCAACTGCTTTGTAACACCCATCCAGATGTCAGGTTAGTATCACATGTCAGTCTCCTAAGCTACCTTCCCCAATGTCATAACTTTCTGGAAAATCCCAGCCCTACCTAGATGGGATCCAGGCCCCTGCAGGTTATATCTGGAAAACCTGCCTGTTAGCTTTATCTCCCTTAGCCCTCTCATTCCATCCTACTTAAAATGTCTGTTCTGAAACTTGTGATTATCTTACATTAAAAAAAAAAAAAAAAAAAAAAAGACCTCCAGACAGAAGTTCCCTGAACTACTTAACCATGGACAAGTGCTCCACTGTGCTTGTAGGCACATACTAGCTCCACCGCTTTAGTAATAAACTGAGTGACTCAGCATATTATCTCCAGGTGTCCTTTATTCAATAGAATAAAGATAGCAGTATAACCACCTTGTGCATATAGTGTGAGAAATAGATGAAAAGGTTTAGCACATAGAAACTGATAAAAGCTAATAATAAATGTTAATCCTTTGTACTTTGTGAACCTCCTGCTTTTGGTCAATCATCTTTCAATACTGTTCCTAGGTACCATATACTTGAGCTGTAGTCCTCTGCACACCTATGTGCAGTTCTAACAACTTGTTTCTGTAACCTTTGCTTTCCCATTCCTTGCCCACCCTCAATCCACTCCACTGTGGCATCAGCCCACCCTAAACTGCTCTGAATAGTTTTTGATAAGCCAGTGATTCTCATTTTTCTTGGCTCATTAGCAGTACTTGCCATTTTATCATTCCATTTGTACCTCTTTCAGAAGGCTAATAAAATGATAGTTGGCGATGCTGCTTAGATAGTAAAACTACAAAAAAAAAAAAAAAAAAAAAAAAAACTAGTTATCAGAGAAGGCTGGAGAGCAGTTCTGCTTTGCAGAAGTGGGAAGGGCAGGCAGAAGGCTGCCAGCTTCCTGGCACACTTGTTTCTGGACTGAAGTTGTTCCATAGGCGTTTGCTTTAGGATCACTCAGCTGTGCAGTTACTTTGTGTACCTTCCACATGTATGCTATGTTTTGCCCTAAAGAGAACTACATAAACCCATATACTATTAGTGCAAAAGGGGACCACCGCCAAGGGCCTAGTATGATGAAGTGCTCAGTGCGAGTCAAGCAGTACTGAGGGCGCCTGCAGATGGGGAACCTGGGGCATATTCCTGTCTGCCTCACCCCTAGACCACATTGGGCACCAGTAGGAAAGGAGGGCACTTATCCTGATCCCTGCCATTTTCCACAGAGACCGGGAAGAGGTCTTTCTTCTTGTGAGCCAGCCCAATCTTCCTGCCTCAAGGGGGAGACGGGAGGGGGAGGAGTTGGCTGAGGAGATCTGGGGTTAGGAGTCCAGGGCAGAGAGCTCTTGTGGAGCTCAGCTCTCATTCAACCTACCCTGCCTGCCCCATGTGGCTTTGGTGAGAAGACACGAAAGCCCTCTCTACCCAGCCCCCACCCCCCAGAACTTCAATGAAAAGGTCAAGGGAATTTTCCTCTCCTTTAAATGGAACGAATATTTCTTGGGCCCAGAAAGAATTATTTATCAGGTGTTCACGGCACTCCTCGTGCCTTTACAGGGCCCAGCCGTGCTCTGAGGCACAACAGACAACTTTCTTCCTGAAAGCTCAATTTATAGGCCAACTTCAAAGCCCAGGTCCTCAGAGCAGGGCACAAGTCTCAGGTTTTGGGATTGACATCAAAGGGATGTGCACAGGTTGATCTGATGTTGGGTGGACAGCTGCAGGAAGAGGCCTCCAAGGACTTGTCTGTCCTTAGCACCTGGAGGCCTCTGGGAGGCAGCCAGCCCTTACAAACCCCAGCTTCAAAAGCCTCAGGGCATTGCTTTACCCACTCACTGCAGGAGACTGGCTGAAATGGCAGACAGAGGGTTCAGGGCAAAAAATCAGGCAGGGGACAGCAGATGATCCCAAACCTGGCTTACACAGCCAGGGAAAGGAGACAGGGTTTGAAGATGGCAGAATCACCTTGAGCCCTGCTGTTCCCAAAGGTCATGCACAAGGGCAAAACCAACAGTGCACACTGAGCAAGTGTCCCCAGCCAATGGCTCTGAGTACAGGTTATCCCTTTCAGTCCTTACCAGGCCCATGTACAGTAGATGCAGTCATTCCCATTTCTCAGATGACTAAACAGTTGGAGGGAGGTCCAGTGAGTTGCCCAAGGTCACAGAGTTAATAAGGGTAGATTTGAATTCCCCACCCCTGCTCTTATCTACTAGTCAAGAAACTTAAAAAGAGGGAATTGGGAATGCTTTCTGGGCTCTGCTGTATAAAAACCTAAAAGACACAGGCTAGGTCGTATGAAAGAGAAGGTTCCCTGGCCAGTAGGCCCCAACTTAATTCACTTACTCATTCATTCATCAATTTCCTAGCCCTTTCTCTGTGGCACACATTGTCCTGGGCTTTGGGGATAATCCAGTGGAACAGACAGTACCCTTCCTCTCCTGGGATCCTTGCTCTCTCTTGGGAAGGAAACAGGCAACAAACCAGCACATAAATAAAGAACAAGAGTGTGATACATGTTAAATGACTGTAACTTAAATGCAGATAAACAATCCATAATATGGGTATTTTTCCTAGAGCTTCCTATAGGACTGAGAACCTCAGCATTTTCTACCTACTCATTCAACCCTTATCACAACTCTACTGAGGTAAATGTGAATACAATCCTTATTTGACTGGGGAGGGACTTGAGGTATGGGGAGGTGAGGTAGCCATGCCCAACATCACAGGGCTGGCAAACCAGGATTTGTTTCCAGGCAGCCTGGCTCCAGAGCCTTGGCTTGTCATCTCTGCCCTGGAGTGCCTCCTTTCCACACTATCAGCCCCCTGACGAGGGGCTGGCCGGTGATGGTCACATAAAAGGGGCCACCTGAGGGTGCCATCTCAGCCTTCCCAAAAGACAGCAACATGAGCACTGGACCTGAGGGAGAGAGGCGTCCTGCAGGGGAAATGGGTCAGCATGGTGAGGCTCAATGACACCAGGACTCTCCAAAGCTGCCCTGGTCCCAAGATGGTCAGGGAAGATTAGCTCTGCTGGGTAAAGCGGGGGAGGCAGGTGGAGTCTCATCCAATTTTCTCCACCTGTCTCCCAAGCCCCGGTCAGGATGACTGCAGCCCAGAGAGATGACCTCACCCTTAGTGCTGACAAATCGTTTCTGAGCCCCAAAACTCAGGGCTGGTTCGGGTGGGACAAAGAAATGCCTCTCCCTGGGAATCCCAGGCAGTGCTGCCTGTCAGATCGCAGCCTCGGGGGCAGCTTCACTTGCTGAGCACCTCCCACCCCAGGGCGCTGGGCCTGGCTCTTCCCACAGGCTTTCCCTCTTCCCTTCCCCCTCAAAATCTCCCTGTAAGTCCCTAGGGGGTTCTTATTCTTGATCACAGCGAGGCCAGGACACCTGTATACCATATGGGGATGGAGAGCCAGGGTTCGAGGCCTGGCTCTGCTCCCAATTCCAGCTTTCTGCAAACCTGCACCCTAGGAGGCCACAGGGATGGCTCAAGTACTTGGGACCCTGCCACCTATCTGAGAGACCCAGATTAAGTTCCTGGCTGAGGGCACCTAGGGTGAGCAGAAAGGGGCAGGAGCCATGAAATCTAAACTGTTATCGTCACTGGACCCTCCTTCGTGCCCACTGGCTGGTGTGGCCCCAAGGGACACAGGTAATAGTAGGAAGGCCTTGAGATGACAGCCAAGCAAACAAATTGCAGGGAATTCATGGGACACCTCAGGGGCTCCCAGAACAAGGCAGGAGAACAACCGTGAGCAGAGAAGGACACAGAAAACAACTGGTGTTTACAGTCCCTATTGGGACCCCCCCCCCCAGCCCCTGTGGCCTAGCCTAGAGATTTAGCAAAGACACAGGAAGGATTTTTGCTGAGATGTCCAAGCCCTTGGTTTTTTCAGAACTGATGTTCCAGCTCCTTCCAGGGACAGTTCTGCCTCTAGGCCCAAATTCTGGGTCCAGAAAGCAGGTGCTTTCTTGATCAAAGAGGCTTCCACAGACAGACACGGGACTCAGAACAACAATGAGCCAGGAAGTCAGTCCAAAGGAGTCACATGGGCTGCTGAAGCCCCCCGAAGTGCAGGCAGAGACAGACCCTGGGGGATAAATCCAGGTCCGCAGGCCAGGATGGTAAAAGGGACCCTGCCACAGCCCCAGCAGCCAGCAAAGCATCCAAGGATAGCAAATCAGTTAAGGATGGAGATCAGCCAAGGGTGCAAGGGGAAGGCACCTGAGACAGGCCAGCAAGGGCCACCTAAGGAGCTGGAGGACAGGGACAGGGTGCTTGAGAGCTGTTACAGCAGCTTCCTGTCTGCCTCCTCGGCTCTAAGGCAGAGTGGGAGGCACAGACCCAGCAGCTGCGCAGCAAGGAGGCCCTCGCTCTACAGGACACAGACCTCCCCCACCAGAAGGAGCCCCAGCAGGTGCTTCCGGGCCCTGTGTGCAAGCAGCCTTCCAGAGCTTGGTCAGGAAGCCTCCCTGTAGCCCAAGCTGTCCCCAGTGCGCGCAGCGAGCTCCCAGGGCGTGTGTGTGCGGCTCCAAAGCCAGGACTGGTCCGTACCCTCCACCCCCATCCTCGCCCCGCTCCAGCCTCATCTGCATTTAACATGCCTTGTTGGGCTGTGGCAGAGAATACTCAACAGACTCATATTAAAAATGCCCTTTAAAATTCAAAAGCTTTGAACTAAAGAAATACCTCAAGAAGTTTTCATGGAAAGTTCAGCTCCGCCAGTTCAATTCACTACACTTAGATGCACCTTTTCAAATAATAGGGAAAAAATGTAACAGGGTCAGGCCCAATCAATACGCTTGTTCAAACAGAATTGCGGGGACTGTGATGTGCACGCATTTTGTACTCTGCCTTTGTACCCCGCCACTCGCTCTGAAGAAAGGTTTCTTTGCTAGGGGAGCAATGAAAGTGGTAGCCTTTTGAGTGGAGGCGGCAAAGCGATGGCGTGTTTACCAGGCCGGGAGGGGCTGCCAGTTTTCATGTCTTCCCGGCCTGGTCTCTTTGTTCTTTTCATAACAGCGCACAACCCACATGGGCAAAGTCCCCTGCACACCCTGGTGTCTGATGCCGAGTCGCAAGTAGAGGGCTCCCAGCACCTGTCTGTCGGGTCTCAGAAATGTGATTTGTGGATTAGACAAATGATTTGCAGCTTCTTTCCCACCCTTGGTGAGAACACAAAAGGACTTGTCAATGACTACTGTACTGCAGTTGCAGGAAACTCCCAAAGCCCAAAGTGGGCTCCTGCCTTGGCCAAGCCAGGGCCTGGATCCCCTCCCTTACCTCCCATCTGTTCACCCCTAAATCCTCAGGCCCCCAGAGAATGTCTGTGGGCCCACAGATGATTCTCCTGGGCTCTGGACTGCCACATAAAATAGCCAGGAAAATGCTGGGGAGCCCATCTTCCCTGATGGCAGCCAAGGGGTCTGAGGGAGAGGAAGGGCTACCTGCAGTTTACATTCCCCCAGACGGACACGCAGGCAGGCAGAAAGGTGACTGATGGGGAAAAACAAAATGCGTGTTTCTAGCGTTGACACGAGCCTGGGCACATCCACTTCAAATGGACTCACAAACTGTACACCTGTGATCACCCAGCGATGTCCTGGGTGTGGCGGGAATCTTGGCAGCTCCAGAGGTTCACGTGGGAATTAGGAAAAGGTATTACTCCCAACCCGCTGGAAACCAGATCCTGAAACAGATTGTTAATAGACACACATCCTGGGCCCACGCTGGGCTGGGCTGAAGTCAGAACCCAAGAGTGGATGCCCGCAGGTGGATGCGGGAGGAGCACTTCCCATCCCGTTGGCAACAGCAACCCCATTGTCTACAACGCCACTCGGGCTTGGGGTCTCCCGTAAGGGAATGAAACTGGAATCACCGGGCCGGGCCGGGCAGCGCTTCCCGGAGCTGCCGCCCCTGCAGGGGGCCTGGGCAGCCTGTGCTTTCATAGATGTTCCCCACTTCCCTCAGGTACCAAGGGGCCTCCTGAGGGGGTGGCGCAGGGGCCTCGCAAACAGGAGGTGACCGGGCCTCTGCCCAGGCGTGGTCTCCAGCGAGTCTGGGCCGGGGGCCTGACACACTCTCCCTAGATGGAAACTGGGGCCACAGTTTTTACAGGACAGGCTCCTGGGAGAGCATTCTGGAAAGAGCCGCTAGTTAGAGTTGCCACGTTTCCCCTTCCACAGGACTGGGTGTGTGAAACGCAAACCGAGACCAACAGGAAGAAACCCTCTGATGTGTTTTCATGGAGACAGTGTCCACAGATGGCTACTCTGTGGGGTGCGTATTGCCAGCTTTTTTTTTGTTTTTTGCTTTTTCAGGGGTCAGGGGCCTTTGTACTCAGCTATGGGACCTTTTCATCTGTTAGAGACACCTCCAAGGAATGCTTAATACTGAGGAATATTATTTTAAAATTAAAAAATCAGTAGCTAAAAAAGCAGCCGGATCCCCTGTTCTGAATGCCTTTGGATCTACTTTCCCAGCTTAAATAGTTGGAAAGCCACCCCGAACCTCAGATGTTCCTCTCGGCAGTACACAAAATCTGTCATAGCAACAGACCCCTAAGCCGAGCTGGCCACTTGCCCTCCGCTTCAAGCATACATCACAAGTCAAAATGAACTACATACAAATCCCGTTTGCAATGGTCCATCGCTAACCCGCCTCACTGGAACGAGCCGGTGGCGTGTGGGCTGGAAGGCGGCCTGGGGCGGCCCCCACACGACCCTGGATTGGACGTCCGTCTGCCAAGCCAGCCCCACAAGGGAGTCTGAAGTTCAGCAGCTTCTCAACCCCGGGCCGGGGTGGGGACCAACCTGAGTAGCTACAGAAGCCCAGCTGAGGGCCCCAAAGCAAGACCTGCTTCCCCCGGGCCTGCAACGTCAATCAAGTGTCAAGGAGCTGGTTGAGAGCTAACAGAGGAGGTTTTTCCAAAGAAATGGGAAAAACACTACCACTGGCCACTTACGCACGAAGGAGGCACAAGGAAACAGGTCAGGTTAATATTTTAATCTGTACATCACATTTTTTTTTCTGCAAACCATTACACTCTTATTTAAATTAACCTTCTTCTTGCAAAATATTCATTTCATTTTCCAACAAAATCTTATAAAGGCAAAAATAAAATTTTATTTTGGCAAATGTCATGAAGTCGATACTGGCAGCATATGGAGTTAGTTAAAAATAGACGGCAACTTCTAAATATATTCAAGATTCTGTTTTTTCTGAACATAGTCAAAAACAAATTTTCCTTTAAAGAGTGGCTCCACCCACCAGAGTTTGGTTGTTTTTGTTTTTGGGTATAGAGACTATCATGAAAAGACTTAAAGACCCACAAGCACTGCACCTGGCTTCGTAGCCGCCTCCTCATTGTCAGCTGTAAGTCAAGTCGCAGCCCTGGGTGGCAGGCCATCCGGTGGCCCAAGTCCTAGGGAGGCGGACCTGGTGCTGCCCAGGACAGCAGCAAAGGTTCGCATCACAGGTTGAAGGAATCCATCCCATCAGAGTCTTTCGGGCAGATGCCACCCCGCGTGGAGTTTATTGCTATGATCCAATAAAAGTTGCTTCCTCTCTCCTTTCCTGGACTAAAAAGCCTATGTCTGAAAACTAAAGAAAACTTTTTTTTTGTCTTTTTCTTTTTGAGAAAAGCCCTTTGCTGAGGGAACCTCATGGATGAGGAGCCCAAAGCTTTTGAACACACTGTTACCCTGAACCAAACCCAAGGATCAAGGCACCATCCTGGTGGGGTTTTGCCCAGAGTCCGTGTGGTGCTGGGGATGGCGGCCCGCTACAGCCAAGTGCCACTGTCTCCCAGACAGCACGCAAGAGAGCCCAACGCTGGCATCCCAGGAGGCGTGCTCTCAAGTCCAGCCTTCACCTGAGTCCATCAGAAGCTGGACTGGCCTTGCTTGCCCTGCCCTTCTCCCCGACCCGCACCTGTCACCCAAATCATACCTGAACCTGTGTGTGCGGCTACAAAAGTCTGCATCCTCACCTTGCCAGCCACTCAGTCCTTGAGGTGAACATTAGCAAACATAGTCTAAGATACAGTGTCAGTATTTTACAGTGTGTATCAAAAGTGCCTCTGTCACAGATCAAAAGGAGTCCGAAGGAAAGTGAGTGGGTGTGTGTTGGGCCCTAGCCCTGTGGTGACTGTCCCGTCGGTGCGGGCAGCCCCTTCCTCCAGCCGGCGCCCCCACGTAGCTGGGAGAGATTTCCGTGCAGGCAGAATGGTTGATCTCCTCTGAGGAAGCTGATTCCAGGCTTCTCCTCTGCACGTTGGATCATGGGTCCGTCACTGCCTGGGCTGGCAAAAAGTACAGCAGACAATGAGAGGCTGGCAGGAGCCCTGCCCACATCTGGGCAGTGGGCGTGTCTGCACACACACACACAGGGACGCTAAGAGGCAGGGCAGCAGAGCAGGAGCCTTCAGCAATGCGGCCGCTGCCGGGGGACCCCCGGCTTCTAAGAATCATGGGAACTGGGCTGCACCCGTCCCCCACCCCCACTCTGCTTCTAGGAATGCATTCAGTCACATGGGAGCTCCCCAAACGGGGTCCTTGCTCCGAGAGGGCAAAGAGCCTGAGCAAAGACTTGGGGTTCAGCTCTGGTCCTGTCCTCCTTCCACTGAGTGGCTTTGGGCAACTCCCTCAGCCCTGTTCCAATCTAAAATCTAAAACCTCCGTGTGCCAGGGTCCTAGGACATGCAGATGCGACCTGAAGAGAGCAGGAAAGGCCTCCCTCACAGCCAGGGGCACCCACACTGGGGAGGAACACAGGGTGGGGCCGCCATGCACACCCTCTCGCGGCCCTGGCAGGTGCCTGCAGCCATCACCAAGGAACCAGCTGGAGTGTTTCTCCAGGGCTCCTCAGGCTGGAAGGCGACACCTGCCGGAACATGCTGTCCCCCACGCCCCGCAACACGAGCCCTCTCTGTCCCTCGTTTCACTCTCTTCTCCAGACATCTAGGGCGGCTGGCGATGAGCCCAGGAGCGCTGGTGAACAGAGGCCCAGGCTTGCACCACAGGGGTGTCGATCTTCACAGGGTTGTGTGCAGCCAAAGAGGTGCTGTGCCCCCTGCCCGGCACGTGGCGGGCACCCAACAATGTTAATGGTCAAGTGCAGAAAAACAGGTGGGGGGAGGCCCACACAACAGTGTGATGGACAGGCTGACAAGGCACTGCCCAGGTCTCCAGTCCAGGTGATGCAATGCATCAGCACCTAGAACCCACTCAAGAAGGAACCAGACACTGGGCCTCCTGCCTCCTAGTCCAGGAGCCTTCTCCATGGCCACCCCACCTCTCAGCACTTCACGCTTAGACCACGAGGACCTAGTGAAGGTGGCCAGCTGGGGGCCAACTTCACATTGCCTGGGCTTCCCCTCCCAAGGTGTTCAGTGACTAAAAGGGCAGCAAACCTCTCCCCCTGCCCTAGCCAGCTTGCTCTGGCCCAATTCTGTGTGACCTGGAGAAAGCCCAACCCCTCCCTGGGCCTCAGTTTCCTTATCTGTAAACTGGACTTTTTCCAGTCTGAACAGTTTTCAGTTTCATCAGCCAAAGCCTTCTGCCTCTCCTGTTCTTGCCCGAGGCCGGCAGTGTTATATACGGCCTCGGGAAGCCGAGCAGGGCTGGCCGGGCACAGTCCTGGCTCCAGGATTTCAGGGAGGCGGGGGCCTCCATCACAGTCTCCACTGAGGACCGAGGTCCGGAAAAAGCACCAGTTCCCCACCTGCCTGTAGTCCCGAAGGTCCCCCAAGCGGCCGCTTTGCCAGTGGAAGGAAGGAAGGGAGGCCAGCAGGTGGCGCTGCAAACACGTCGGGAGCCGCGGGGAAGGGAGGCGGGCCATGCGCAGCACCGGACTAGGGGCACGGCAGGCGGGGGCTCTTACTTGCAGCTGTTAGACAAAGGTGTAGTGGAGTCCGTTGCTTAAAGGGGGGTAAGGTGGCACCGTCCTGGAGGACAGGGGCCCTTTAGGCGGGAGGAGAGCCAGCTGCTGCGCTAGACGGGCACACAGGAATTAAGCGGTGTGTTAGACACGCCGGCGGCGCCCGCAGCACAGATGCCCAAAGGCCCACACTAATGACCCGGGCCCAGAGCGGGAGGGGGAGGGGGAGCCGGCTGGGATTGGCCTGCACGTCCCGGATGAGTCTCTGAGCCGGGAGAGGGAGTGAGAGCGAGGGCAGCCGCCGCGCGAAGACTGCCTTGGAGCCGAGAGAGGAGAAGGGCACGCCGGGTGTCAGGCTGCCTGTGCTGTCCGCTGGAGGCAAGGAAGCTGAGGCTGGCAGATCCACAGTCAGGCAAGCGCAGGTGAGAGGTGGTCGCCTTACTGGGGAGGCGGTAGCGCCCCCTCGGAACCCTGCACATGAGCCCCAGGTGGGGGACTGTGGCTGGCCATCTCCTGTGTCGCTGGCCACAGGATGCCACATGAGCATCTCAGTCCACTTCCTGTGTCCTCAGAGGGGGTGAGGTCAGCAGGGGTGTCAGGACTCCCTAGGATCAGGGTTGGAGGGCAGCGCGCAGAGGCCTCCTGCTGAGACAGTACCACCTGTCCACATGGCAGGTCACTCCCATGGCCTTCTGAGACCACACACCGCAGGGCCCCCAGGCCCCACTCTCGGCTACTTGTAGACCCTTGGTTGGAGTTGGAGGACCGGCAGGGGCTGTGAACCCACCTCCTGCTCAGGAGCCATCCCCTCTGCACTACCTGGACACATAGTGGCCTCTGGGGAGGAATAGGACAAGGTACACAGGGTCAGCACACAGGGGCGGTGTGGGGGCGTGGAGGCAGGTGCCTGGAGTCCCTCTCCTGGTGGAGAAGGGGAGCCTTTACACACACACGCGAACACGCACATATACACATGCTTCTGTGGACACACGTGGCTCCTTGTGGTGGTTAGTTTTCCCAGCTGGCCAGCACAGTTGTGGTTTGTGGCACAGGACAGTCTGACAAGGTCAACAGTGGCTTTGGTTTGGGGACGGAAGCAGGGGTCCCAGAGAGGACCTCTACTGCCCTCACCTTGATGTCAGAAACTTCAGCTGGGCCCCGGGGTCCAGGGGCTGAAAGCCTGTTCTATGAGCTCACAACTGCACAGGAAGTCAAATCAGCATTGCTCGCCCAGGGACCTCTTGGCCCTGACACTGCTGAGCTGTGGGGTCCTCCCTGTCTGCCTCGCTGCTAGGCCTGTCCGCCCCTCCTCCCAGCCCCACTGTGCTCCTGGGACAAGATACCCTCCGGTATGGAACACAGTACAGGCGCTCAACCACCCGCCCTGACACCTGACTCCCTGGCTCTGGGACAGGCCGTGCAGGGCCTGAGCCGGCCCGGAGGAGCAGTGGGCGAGACCGGAGCCCCGAGGCTGGCAGCCCAGGCCTTACCTGCCACCTGCTTGCTGCGTCGGGAGGCCTCGGAGGCCAGGGCGTAGGAGATGTTGATGATGCGCTCCTGCTCCTGCAGCTGCGAGTCCAGGTCGGCCACGCTGTTGCGGTCCTGGCCTGACGGTGGTTGCAGGTTGCACATGCTGCAGAAGGCCAGAGGGCAGGCTGTGGGTCCTCCCCGCCCCCAGGCATCAGCCTCAGGAGCGCAGGGTCTCCCCGGCCTGGGGTTCTCAACAGTTTAGAGGTGGGGGCATCCGACAGCAACTCTGGACTTCCTCCCTAGACAAAGGCATGCATGCCTCCCTTTCAGGCACCCCAACAATCACAGCCTTGCTCCCCTTTCGGGAGGGCCAGACCTCACATCCAGGAGAGGCTCCTGCTGAATTCAGATAGGAAGCGGCCAACCCAGCTCTCCAAGAAAGGCTT
Source organism: Oryctolagus cuniculus (assembly GCF_051225735.1). Lineage (NCBI taxonomy): Eukaryota > Metazoa > Chordata > Mammalia > Lagomorpha > Leporidae > Oryctolagus > Oryctolagus cuniculus. Next base: position 49,532,424 of record NC_142867.1, on the reverse strand, counting down.
ACACACTAGAGGGTTAAGCTTCTGAAGCCATGGAGGCCTAGGGGACAGGAAAGCTACTTCCTGGGTCCCTGGATCAGCATCCAGGCAAGTTGGGAAACACCTCTGGCACCCTCAGGACAAAGCTGGGGCTCCTACTGGTGATCCTGGGAGCACAGGCCCGAGTGCTGGGACAGCCACCATTGGAGCTGGCTCTCCAACTTGTCTGCTTTACACTTAGGCGTGGCTCCACTCAACACACTTGCTAGGGAGACTTGGGACACAGATTTGGGGGCCAGGGTCTGCCATGAACATTTCAGGATGTTCCCAATGAGCTGGGGAAGCCTCCTTGCTGATGACATGCTGGGGACCACCAGCCTGATCCCTCCAACGAGTGGACCTGAGACAGGGGCGTGGCAAGACACACACCGCAGCCAGGCTGACCCAAGACACCACCTGGGGTCAGGCCTAGGGAGCTGCTGAGAGTCCGTAGACGAGGGCTGACCTTGACCGTGCGAGGATGTTGCGGATCTTCTCGGCTTTACGATAACGAGCCTGCAGCTCCTCAAGGCTGGGTGGCTCTTCGGGGTCCAGCTCCACGTAGCGCTCTGGGATGGAGACCTTCTCTGGTTTGGACAGCTGTGGGAAGGGTCAGGAGGCGGCGGAGGGGAGGCTCAGCTGTTTGCGTTTGGAACCGGCTTTCTCCACCCCTCCCACCCCGAGGAAGCACATGGTGTCTGCGTAGGTTAAGGAACAGGCCCAGGTCACAAAGTTAGCCAGTTATGGAGTTGGGATCTGAACCTGGGTCCGACTCCAAAGCCAGACAATCTCTCACAGGCCAAGGGGAGGGCAAGACAAGGCGGAGCAACCACACTAACAGCTTGAGAGCTGAGCAGCTGCACTAACAGGTCTCAGAGCAAGCCAGACCCCTCTGGCCTCTCCAGCCACACGGACCCACCCAGGCGGTGCCTGTGTGCCTGCTGCTTCCCCCCACTGAATGCTCTTTTTTTTTTTTTTTAAAATTTTCTTTTTCTTTCTTTTTTTTTTTTTTTTTGAGAGAGAGACAGAGAGAAAGGTCTTCTCCCCATTGGTTCAACCCCCAAATGGCTGCTACGGCTGGCGCTGCGCCGATCTGAAGCCAGGAACCAGGTGCTGCCTCCTGGTCTCCCATGGGGGTGCAGGGCCCAAGCACTTGGGCCATCCTCCACTGCCCTCCCGGGCCACAGCAGAGAGCTAGACTGGAAGAGGAGCAACTGGGACAGAACCGGCGCCCCAACCAGGACTAGAACCCGGTGTGCCGGTGCTGCAGGCGGAAGATTAGCCTAGTGAGCCACAGCGCTGGCCTGAATGCTCTTTTCTAATGGTCATTTTTTTTTTTTTTTGTCTTCTAAACATGTTATTTATTTGAAAGGCAAAGAGACAGAGATAGAGAGGATACAGGATACAGGGAGAGCTCGCCCATCCACTTGGTTTACTCCCCAAATGCTTTTAACAGCCAGGATTGTACTAGGCTGACGCTAGAAGCTAGAAACTCCATCCAGGTCTCATACGTGGGTGGCAGGAACCCAACTACTTGGGCCAGCATCACACATTAACAGGAAGCTGGGATTGGGAGCGGAGCTGGGACTTGGGCACCGGCACTCGGCATGCGATGTGGATACACCAACAAGCAGTGTCTTGACCGCCGCGTCAAATGCACACCCCTGGGATGCTCTTGCTTCGGCTCCAGTGACTCTCAACCTTCTGACCTCACTTCTAGAAGCCTTCTCTCATTTCCCCTCCCGACCCCACTACTCTCCCGCTTTCTGGCCACCGCTGTCTCCTGCAGTCTAACGCAGGGGCCTGGCACTTAGAGCCCTTCAGTAAATGCTCCATGTTTCTCTCCCTATACAACTCTTCCGCTGGAGACAGGAGGCAGCTCTGCTGTACCCACTGTTTTCCAGGTGAAAGGGCCCCAGACTGCTTCCCCATCAAAATCGCACGAGAACCCAGCAGCAAACTCAGCTTGGTGGTCTTGCTAAAGGCACCTTTTGCATGCCTAGGGAAACTTGAACCTCCCTGAATTACAAATGCATATGAAAATGGGGTGGGTTGATGCTCCTAAAAGCAAGTTAACTACAGTCCCAGGGCCAATGTGGTCTTAGATTTAAACCCATGCAGCCTTTTCAAGCTGGAGGAGGGCAATAAATAAGCTCTTCTGTTTCGTTTCCAACGAGGGCAGATCTAGAGGAAGGAAGTAGATTACATTGTAGCAGGAGGGATTTAGGTTAGAGATACAGCAGGACTCTCTCCTGGCTGGCAGGCCAATTAGGACACTACAGAACTCAATCCCACTGCCAAGGCAGCAATGGTTGCTTCTCTTGTGGATCTGTTGCAGGGGCCTTGTTCACCCCTGGAGTCCCAGCTGATCCCAGAAATCAGGGACCCCCTAGATGTGTATGTGCCCAAAGAATGCATGGCCCGTCGGGCTGGGTAGGAGCTGTGGGCTAAGTCTGTGTATGAGCGGGCCTGCCCCTCCTCTGACAGCAGGGGGCCCCAAGAGGCAGGCTCCTCTCCAGCACTCCTCACAGCAGCCCCACCGGTGGGGAAGGCTCCCTGAGCTCCCACCTCGCACCCTTCACGTGAGCACTGTTCCTCTCCAGCTGTCACAGGACAGATGTGGAGGTGTGGGCATCTAGCCTAGGGGTTGAAATGCCAGGTAAGATGTCCGAGTCCCACATCGCGGTGCCAGGCTTTGATTCCTGGGAGGCAGGGGCGATGGCTCAGGTAATTGGGTTCCTGCCACTCGTGTGGGGGACCTCGATTAATTGCAGGCATTTGGGGAGTCAACCAGCGTGGCATTCCATGCTTGCTCTCCTCAAAAGCCTGTTTCTGGGACATTTATGGGACACTGTGATTTATTTAGCACGGCCTTCACCAGGAAATTTTACGAAGCCCCTAGTGTGTGCCAGGCTGGGTGCTAGCAGCCAACGATACAGAGGCGAAGCCAGCAGCCATAGCCACAGTCCCACAGAGCATACAGATGGCACAATGCAGGCCACAGGAGATCGCGCTGGTCCTGAAGAGCCCGAATGTGTTACCCTCAATTCCCTTTTTCTTCCATTGGGAGGAGACTTCCAGACAGGTAGAGATCTAGGGATTGCTTGTTTTGCTCTGCGTGCCCTGTCATGATGCAGTAGAGCCACCAGAGGGCGCCAGAAGAATTCAAACCAGGACTACGCAGTCCCTTCGCTTCTGTCAGGTCTGGAGATTTCAGCTATGATTTCCAAACCTGCCCCCCCATTTCCCCAGGTGTCAAAGGCCAAGACTGCTTGACTGGCCAGTCTCAAGACCCACCCCTGGGGCTCCAGGGAACATCGTCTAACAACTGCTGCATCACGCCAGGTTTTCCAATGACTAAATGGCAGGCACAAGCAGGCTGAGTTGATTCTCACCCCAACCCACTTCACTGGCGAGAAAACTGAGACATAAGAACGTTAGGAAGACAGTCTGCCCCAGATCCCAGAGGGGGGACGGTGGAACCCGCATCGAGACACCTGCACTGCTTTTCTGCCTCAAGCAGCCAGCCCTCTATGCTGGACCACGTGGGAGCTGAGCCTCGTCCCCCACTGAGGACAGTGACCCCCAGCGGCAGGGTGGGCAGGCTGGGGAGTCACGAAGGAAGCCCCCGCCCTCACCTCTCTGCTGATGTCCAAGTCATAGTCTTGAGGTTCCAGGTCCAACTCGGTGACAGGCATGGCCTGCACCTTCAACCAGCCATCCTCCTCCTTGTCCTTTCTTTCCCCTTGCACGGCCCGGTCCAGCAACTGCAGGTCAAAGTCCTGCTCGCGCTTCCACTGGCAACAGAACAAGAGGGTTAAGTGCAGTCCTTGCTGACTGCGGACATGGCCGCACCGGTCCCCTGGCGGATGGGCCCGTGGCCCAGTGCTGTGCTGGGAGCGAAGCCTCTGTCCCCCTCACGTGGCCTGCTCCATGTGAACACTGCCCTCCGGTCCAGGCCCCCAGAGTGTTCCACAGGTGTCCGCAGGGCACAGATCTGAGACCCACAGCTTCAGGCTCACAATGGACCCAAGGGAGTTAAAGAGCTTCCAGGTCTAAGAGGGTGACTCCAAAACAGAACCCGGGACAGGACAGCAGGGAAGGCATTGGTCCCTTCTGTTCCAAAGGACTGGGTAAAGCAGGCCCCTTGAGGCCTGCTAAACAAGTGGAATACCCATTTGCCTTTTTTAAAAAGATTTTATTTATTTGAGAGGTAGAGTTACAGAGAAAGATAGAGAGAGAAAGGTCTTCCATCTGCTGGTTCACTCTCCCAAGTGGCTGCAACAGCCGGAGCTGAGCTGATCTGAAACCAGGAGCTTCTTCCAGGTCTCCGGGGTGCAGGGGTCCAAGGACCTGGGCCATCTTCCACTGCTTTCCCAGGCCATAGCAGAGAGCTGGATCAGAAGAGGAGCAATCGGGATATAAACTGGTGCCCATACAGGATGCCAGCTGGCTTAGCCAGCTACACCACAGCACCGGCCCCACCCACTTGCCTTTCTATTGGGTATCCCCAACAGGACACAATCTAGGACGGGGGACACTGGGGTAGGGAGGACCAATCAGGAACAGCTTGGGGTCAGTGAGGCAGACAAAACTGTGGCGTAAAATGGTATCTTATGGGGCCGGCATAGTGGGTTAAGCCACCACCTACAGTGCTGGCATCCCATATGGGCACCCATTTGGGTTAGTCTCAGTTGCTCCACTTCTGATCCAGCTTCCTGCTAACATGCCTAGGAAAGCAGTGGAAGATGGCCCAAGTCCTTGGGCCATGCACCCATGTGGGAGACCCGGAAGAAGCTCCTCGCTTCTGTCTGGTCCAACCCTGGCCATTGCAGCCATTTGAGGAGTGAACCAGCAATGGAAGACCTTTCTGCCTGTAACTCTGCCTTTCAAATCAATCAATCAATCAATCCTTAAAAAATGGTATCTTATTTGAGATGGGTGGTTGCCTTATATTAGGGAAAAACCTAGTTCACATAAAATCGAAATACTATACCAAATGCAGCAGGGTCCAAGGCTGTTTCGCGGTATCAACACTACAACAAGCATCTCTTCACAAGGGGGAAAATCTATCCCAAACATTCTAAGATCCAAGCACAACTGTCCAGTCTCAGGGTGACCTCCTGTTCACCCAGCACCTGTGAGATCACAAGCCTTCGGGCGCTGAGCAGGTGTTGAAAAGAGAACAGGTTCAAGGCCTTCTCTTGAGCAGGAGCAAAGCGAACACTTACTCATCCCAGGCCTTCTCCTGGCTCGTACCCTGCCCACCCCACAGATCCCCACCCCAGCAGGCATGGTTGTCTCAGATGCCCCCCCTCCCCGCATTCCTCCCATGCCCCAAACCTCTAGCCATCAGCACATGTCACCCATTCACGCACAAGCTCTCAATAATGACTCTAAACCAACGTTACTGCTCTTGGGTGATGGTTTTCCAACAAGCCTTTGACAGGATTAGGCAGTTGAAATTCCAGGGATGAAAAATTATCTTAATGATTCACAAAGAAAAACGTACATTTTTGTACACGCTCACAAGTGCTCCAAACAGAGAGCAGTCCTCATGTAAACCCAGCCTGATTGTTTCCACAAACAGGAAAGTTCTCTAGACTCTACGAGGCAGCCGGGGAAGAACCACGCCAATCCAGGATTATTAAGCAATTCGTTTATTGGCGCTGACGCAGAGACTTACATGAGTCTTGTTTTCTAAGAGAAAAATGACAAGGAATTCAAATGACGATTCTGAGATAACCTCTACACTGGAGATATCAGGTTGTAAGAGGTGTTACTTCATAGGATATTTGCATACACAGTTTAAAAGTTAGTGGGTTTGCAGCTTTCAATGATATGAGGATCCTGGGTCTTATCCCTTGGGTTTCTAACAGCTGCAGACAGACCCTCTGAATACCTAGTATGTTTTGCTATCTGTTCATGTTATTAAATGTCAGGAACACAAAAGGCTTTCCTTTCCATAAGAAATGACGAGATAGGACTGGAGGAATTAAAACCAAACAACCTCAGACTTGGGAGAACATATTCGCACGTGCAAACTCTGAAGTCCGTGTCTCCTGCCAGCTGTAAGGCATGGATTTTGATCAACTCCTAATGCCCAGACCTCTGCCAATGACTGTGGTCTCCAGGCAGCGGCTCAGCCCAGGCTCGAGGGACGGCTCTGGGCATGAGTGAGTAGGCCTGCGTGGAGGAGGGCGGCGGGAAGGGGAGTCACACGTGGGGGTGCCTGCTAGGCTATGGAGACAAGAGCTGCTATGACAAGCCAGGTAGCACGTAGCACCGGCCAGTTAGAGAACGTTCAGTGCACCAGAAGCGTCTGTAAACACAATCAGGCAAGGATTAGAGAGGCAATGAGCGGTCACACTAAAAGCAAAAGAGCTTGTGCCACGAATTAGGGGGAGAACAGTCAGGCTAGAGGTCTAGGGAAACACGGGATTTCAAACAACACGGAAGAATCACATGGAATGTTTTCAGATGGGATTTAAGGGGGCAGGGCGCAGTGCCAGGAAGCACCTCCAGGGGGCAGCACCGATTTCCCCCCAGCTGTCCTGGGCCCCCTGGGCCTGTCAGCACCACAGGTTGTGGGCCAGACCCGGCAGCGTGTCCGCAGAGGTCTGGGAGGCTGGTTGATTCGTTTGCGCTTTTCCTCATCAAATCCTATCCCTGTCTTCCTCCTCTACCTCTTGGACCCTGTATTCCCAAATGCTTAATATTCTGTGAGATCCCGGATGCCTGCAAAGGCCCCTGCAAGTTTGGCTCAGAGACCCAACGGGGTATGTGCTCAAAGTCTCTGGCTTCTGCGTGAGTGCTGCTTTCTGGCACTGGTCCCAGGTCCCCTGCTGACCGGGTCACGCACCAGCCCTGTGCGTGTCCTCTCAACCATCCTGGTTAGCCAGTGGCCCACTCGGGGTGTGTCTGGCGAATGTGGGGAGGGTCTGCTCGCCGCACCAGTCCCCCCTGCCTGGCCCCTGCTAACATACTGAGCCCAGGTCCCCGGGGAGCGGGGGGCTGAGGTAGCGCGCCGCGGGCGGGCCTGTCCGCTCTCCTTGGCTCAGCGTCTTCTTGCGCTCACGGACCAGGGCCTTTTGGTGGCGCTTCATGCGCTCCAGCTGCTCCTCGGCGCTCATCCGGCCGCGCGGCTGGTCCCCTGAGTACAGGCGCTCCAAGGCACTCTTGGGTCTCTGAGGAGGGCGAGACACACACAGCGCTGGGCTGCGAGCGGAAGGCGGCCACCCTGCTGGCCCCAGCCCCGTTCTTTGCCCTGCCCTGCCCTTCTCTGGTTGGGCTCCTCTTGGGCACGCAGACCCACCCTGTCTAGGCACCAGGGTGCCCGCGGCCGTCACAGGCTTCCTGGGCAGCACCCCTGCCCAGGTACCAAGGCCCAGGCCCGGCCAGGTGGACACACATGCAACAGGTGCAGACTGCCCGGGCTCCCTCCCGCGACCCTGGCAGGTTGATAGAGGGGTCTCTTGGAAACAGAGAGGGCAGCACGATGCCCTTCTGCAGCCTGGACGCCATCCCAGGGCTCCCGGGGTCAGCCATCGCCTCTCTCTCTGTATGAAGGAGCAGGGAGCCGGCCCCTGGCCAGATCCAGGTCACTCATGGGAAGGTTACCTTGCTGCTGTCGGCATTGAGGCCCCTCTGGAGCGTGACGTAGGGAGCGATGGAGGATGACTGCTGCAGCCTTGACGTGGACCCCGAGAGCCCTTCATGAGCAGAGAGAAACACAAGTCTGCTCTCGGCGGGGTGCACAAGCCACCGTCCCCTCACTAGCCACCCCCTCACGGAGCGCACGGAGCAGGAGAGCAAGGCTGGGGGGTAGAGGAGGGAGCACCAGCTCACAGTGCCTCCTGTCCCCCGGTGGGCTCCCCCTGGACTCCCTTCCCAGGCAGGCGCCCTGGGTTGTGCGCCCTTCTCTGTGCATTCTGCACAACCCAATCCTGGGGGGACAGCGAGGAGAACACCCAACCAGGGAGCAAGCGTGTGGGCTTCAAGAAAGACCCCTCTGAGTCCCAGTGATGCAAAAGGAGAAAGCCGCAGATGGCAAGCTGGCGGCACCCAGCCTGCCCCGGGCACGAGCCCCTGCCTTATCTGCTGGCTCCCTCGCTGATCAGCTAACCGGCAAGTGACTCAAACATCTCGCTAAAGTGGGGATAATAAGTTCTTCCTCCCTAGGACTACCACCAACACCACGTGTATGGAAAGCGCTCGGTCAGTGCCAGGCTGGAGGGTAACTGCTACTGTCGTGGTTCCCGTGGACAGATGAGATCAGAGGGAGAGAGCAAACGTGAGCCGAGGGAGGAGGTCAGGCTGCGGGCAGAAAGGCAGCATGGTGGCTGTGACGGGGCTTCCGAGAGACTCCACGGAGGGGCTGTCTTACCTCTGCCTGGCAGCGTCTGGTACCTGCTCTCGGAGCCCACGAGGCCCAGGGAGGACTGGGCCGCATCCCCGCTGAGGGTGGCCAGCTCAGGCTCGCTGACGTAGGACCGGAGCTCCACCTGTGGGCAATCCTGGGGCGTTACACCTGCCCCGTGCCACACCACCTCCCCCACCCCCACACGCGGCTGTGGGCTACCCTCCCGGCTCACCCTCGAGTCCCCGTTCACACACTGCCCCAGCTCCCGGTCCCGCTTCCTCTCATCCGACTGTCGCTTGAGGCCCCGCACGGAAGTGTGCCGGATGATGGTGGCCTCCCTGGGCAGCGGGGGCACAGCCGGCGGCTGGTCCTCGGGGCTGTAGAGCTCAGGGAGGGGCGGCCTGGGAGGTGCCTCGTCTTCCTGCCCAGAGAGAGAATCAGAGCTGGAGAGGGGTGTGGGCAGCCGAAGGCCGGGCCTAGCCGCTTCAGTGACCCCTCCGTCAAGGAGCACAGACAGCTGCCTTGGAGGAGCTGAGGAGAGAGGTGTGTGGAGCAGTGGGTAAAGCCAACACCTGCAACACCAGCACCCCACATGGGTGTGGGTTCAAGTCCTGGCTGCCCCACTTCTGATCCTGCTCCCTGCTAATGTGCCTGGGAAAGCAAAGGAGGATGGCCCAAGTCCTTGGGCCCCTGCACTCCTGACGGAGACCCGAATGGAGTTCCAGGCTCCTGGCTTTGGTCTGGCCCTGCCCTGGCCATTGCTGGGGAATGAATCAGCGGGTGGAAAATCGATCTCTGTCTGTGTTTCTGTCTCTCTCCCTGTAACCCTTCCTTTCAAATACAGTAAATCTTAAAAAAAAAAAAAAAAAAAAAAAAAAAAAAAAAAAAAAAAAAGCTGTGAAAAGCAGAGATGCCTCTACTTCATCTCCAGCCTTCACACATTTTAAAATGCTCCCAAGTGTCACCTGCACATCTGCTGTCCCCAAATCCAGAACCCAGGTCTGTGCTCTTGACATTGAGCCAAACTGCTTACTCCACTTACTGGGCATGCAGCAGAGGAGGGGAGGCGCGCTGCTCACTGCGCTCATTTCTAAGTGGGTGCCAGCCCCTCCCGCCTGGAGAGCAAACATCTCTCCCAGTCCGCGTGCTCAGACCAGGGCGGGTCAGCCGGGCACACACTCTGGCTCCCTCAGCAGAGTCCGCCCCGCTCCTGCCCTTCTTATCAGAATGTGCACGGTGACAACACATTTCCTCCTCCCCAACTCCGACAGCAGAGGCAGCCAGGATGGGTGACTCACTGCCTACCATGCGGCCCACTCCCTGGAATGCGATGACGGTAACTGTTCTTCCAGGAACCCCCGTCCGCACGCGCCTGGAAGGCTGCAGGTCATCTCCACGCCAACAGACGGCCCCTCCCACTGGCTGCCACGAACACCCACGAAGGCCATGTGACCCTCCTCGTGGCCCTCCTCCCGGAGTCTAGCTTGGCTTTGTTTTTCGAATCTTGTCGAGTTCAGAAAAAGCAGCCCAAGCTTGCTTTGCAAAAGTTTATCATCATTCTTTTAAAGCAACACACTTCACCGAGGTGGCCAGGTTAAGGTGCCCGCCTGAGACAGCCACAGCCTCTCAGAGGATGGGCAGTAACCAAGCCCAATGGGACACTGGAATCACCGATAGATAAGCAAAACTCACCGACTGTTTCCCATGGAAGCAAACAGAATTTCTGAAGACAGAGGGTGGGAGGGAGGCATTTTATTATGCCTTTTTATTTATCTTTGAGAATATTATCTAATAAAAGATGACGTTAAAGTCAAGACAAGTCAATAAACGTGAAAGAATTATAGCTACATGCAACAGTGTAGATGAATCTCACAAAAAATAATGTGGAAGAAAAGACGCAAAACAGTGCTCTGTGCCGGCGTAATGAGAGTGTTTAGGGTGCAAACACCCATGGGTTGTCGGGCTCAGACGGAAAGTAAAGGAATGACTATCCCCAATGTCCTTGTGGTGGCTGGCACAGTTCTACTCCTTGTCTGAGTACTGGTAGAGCAGGGTGGTCCCTTGATTATTATTTGCTCAATTATGATATTCTGTTTTTGTGTCATTTCCAGCAAGGGTGTCATTGTTTCACAAATGTAAATGTTCAGGGGCCAGCACTGTGGCGTAGTGGGTAAAAGCTGCCGCCTGCAGTGCCGGCATCCCATATGAGTGCTGGTTCTAGTCCCGGCTGCTCCACTTCCAATCCAGCTCTCTGCTGTGGCCTGGGATAGCAGTGGAAGATGGCCCAAGTGCTCGGGCCCCTGCACCCACGTGGGAGACACAGAAGAGGCTCCTGGATCCTGGCTTCAGATCGGCCCAGCTCTGGCCGTTGTGGCCATTTGGAGAGTGAACCAGCAGACAGAACATCTCTGTCTCTCCCTGCCTCCTCTGCCTCTCAAATAAATAAATCAACCTGCAATGGGAAACTGAGGCAGCCCAGGGCAGGAATGGGCCTTGCTGGAAAACACAGTGAGTGCACAAGGACTAGAATCCAAGCACCCCCCTCCCAGCCTTTTCTGTCTGCCCCTCCCCCCCACTGGCAGGCACCTTGCCCTGTGAGAGCAGCCGTCTGCCAGGGTTTGCACCCTCCTGTGTCACCATGGAGGCTCCAGTTGCCTCTCAGATCTGGGGCTGGGAAGAAGATCCCGAGATGGAGGAATTCACAGCAGCTCACAGGCTGAGTCATGGGCTGCACTCTGGGTCCAGCTCTGGGCCGTGGGCGCTGGCTGGAAGCAGGTGGATGGCAGGGCCCAGCACGAGAAGTCCAGGGCTTACCCAGCACAGTGCACTGACCTCAGCAGAGGGCCTACGCTCATATGGTGCCCAGGCCAGGCGCCTCAAAGCCTGTGTCAGCAAAAACCCAGAGCCACCCCCACCATTTTCCAGGGTTCCCACAGCCACAGTTTCTATGTCCTGTGTCTGCCTGGCTCTGGAGGGAGACAGGAGCTGTCATGGTTCCCGAGCACATCTTCGATTTCCTGAAAGTCTCCTGTGCGTTCAGACTCCGCCAAGAGCCTGGACCCTCTCTACGCCTGGGAAGCCAAGGTGTGAGCCCTGGCAACCTCTTGGGCCACAGAGTGTGACCTGGGACTGAAGGTCCAATTAGAGGGTGAATGAGAAGGTTCAGGGATGTGGGTGGATTCCCTAACACCGAGACCGTTAGCAAACGTGAAGAACCTGGAGTTTCAGTTTTCCTGTCTGTGGGATCAGGGACCCCCCCCCCCCATACCTATGCTCCATGAGGGTCTTGCAAAGATCACTGGTGTTCTCAGAGCCAGCACAGCGCTGGGCTGCAGGGAGAGGTACGGATCCTCTTCCCTGGAACCAGCTCCTTGCCTGCAGGCTTGTGTAACTGCAGGAGAGCCCTCTGCAGGTTTGCCTGGAGCTCTGCACGGGGATAGCCTCACCAACAGCCACGGTGCACTCACAGATTCCACCCTACTCAGCACAGTCACTTCTGGCTGGGTCTCAATTTTCCCCACTGCAAAATGGGAGGCTTAGGCGAGGTTACCCCTCAGCGTCCTCCAGGTGCTGTGAGTCTGAGGCCCAATGGCCAGGAAAACACACACTCCCCCTCAACTGCTCACGACTCTGCCTGCCTGCCCCTCCCCAAGCTTTCCCAAGTTTCCTGAGGGAGCGAGCGGGGCGGTCAGTGCGCATAGCTGCTCATCAGGGATACTTACAACGCTGGCCTTGGTCTTGGTTGGTGACTGAAGGGGAGACGTCACTTTCCTCAGCTGGGGTGGGTGAGGTCGGTAGGGCACGTAGGTTTGCAGCTGGGGGAAAAGTCGGACCTCCAGAGGGGTCCGCACGGGGCTGGAGGGAGGGCTGGGCTGCGGGGGCGGCTTGCTCTCCGCCATCGAGAGTGAAGGCACAGGCGGGTGAGGGGACAAAGGCACCGTTTTCCTCTCTAAGGGGCAACAGGGAAACAAAGCATGAGCTGGATGGAACAGAGACCTCCTTCCCTGCAGGACACGAGGGGTGGGGCGATTCAGCACCGTGAAGACCCGCCCCCAGGGCCGTCCCCACTCACCAGGATTTTTGACCGATTCCACCAGGATTCTGAAGTTCTCTTTGTTTGCACTCAGACCTGCAAGGACATCTTCGATCCTCCACAGATCTTTCTGGATCTGCGATTTCTCCTGAGGAAGACAAGGTGGTGGTTCTTTGGCTTCTTGGTACCTTGCCAGAGGCTCCTTCTGAGCACCTGTGCTGGCATTTCTGGTAGAGCCCTCACCCAGGGACCGTACTCCCTGCAGAAACTGCAACTAGGTGGGTGCAGACGCAACAACGCCCAGGCCCAGGGAGGGGTTTCAATGTGGCTGTCACCTGTCCAGCTGTCTGTTTCCATCCAATTTAAAACCAGACTGCCTTAAGTGCCAACATTCTTCAAAGAGTACATGAGAAACGGAATGAAAGGCAAGCTTATTTTGGTGAAAACCACATTTTAAATCCATGCATAAGCATTGACATTGTGGTGCAGCAGGTTAAGCTGCCTCCTAAGATATCAGCATCCCACGAGTGCAGACTCGAGTTCCGGTCACTCTGCTTCCAGTCCAGCTCCCTGGTAATGCGTCTGGGAAAATGGTGGAAGATGGCACAAGTGCTTGGGCCCCTGCCAGGCTCCTGACTTCAGGGGACTCCTGACTTTGGGGCTCCTGGCCCAGCCCCAGTTGTGGCCATTTGGGGAGTGAACCAGCAGGTAGAAGATCTCTCTCTCTCTCCCATTTCTCTCTTTCTCTCTCTTACTCACCCTCCCCCCCCAAATAAATAAAGCAATCCTTTTTCTTTCTTTTTAAAGAAAGTGCAATGAGCACTGGAATGTTATTCAGCCATAAAAAGGAATGTAGAACTAACGTGTATTACAATGTAGATGAACCTTGAAAACACTATGCTGAAGGAAAGAAGCTGAACACCAAATGTCATATAGTGTAGGATTCTGTTTCTACACACTGTCCAGAAGGGCCAATATATAGATACAACACAAAGCAGATCAGTGGTTGCCTAGTGCACAGTGGGTAACAACCACAGAGAGGGAGTTGGGGGAGGGAAAGGAGTGACTTCATGGGTTCAGGGCTTCTTTCAAAGGATGATGAAAATGTTATAAAATTGACCATGGTGATGGCCACACAATGTTGTTAAAAAACTACAGACCACTGAATCACACACTCCCAGAGAGTAGATTTCACAGCATGTGAATTATCTAAGGATACTTCTGAAAGTTTGTGGAAAATAGAATGAAATATGTTTATCTTAATAAAAAAAAAACTGCACCCCATGCATTGCTTTTGTGTAATGCATCTTTCCCATGCACTTTTTGTATAAGAAAGCTCCCCATGTTTGTGCAGAGAGCACAGTGAGAGAAGAAGATGGCAGGAAAAGAGCTAGACTGTGATCACATACACCCCGATAAGTGGCTGCCAATGGGAAGGGCCTGAGAAGAGATGGAGGCGGTCTGGTGTGGTTAAGGACAGTGAGCATCTTTTAACGGGGTCACTTAAGCACCAGATACAGCATGCTTTTGGATTTTTAAGCCATAATGGGGAGGAGAGAGAGCTGTGGTCCCACTCATAGACTGAAAGAGCGGCAGGCTGCACACCATTTCCTGTCAAGGCACCCAGCTACCCCTCAACCGGAGGGATGCTTGGGAGGCAGGAAGAGCCCTCGGCTCACCTGGAAGAAGAAGGCTCTCCTGTGCTGCTCCTGCAGCGCGTGCTTCAGCTGCTCCACGTCACGCTCCAGCTTCAGGTACTCGTTCCAGGCGTTTTCCATCTCCTGTTGGCCAAAGGAATGCTGCTGGCCCCTGGGCCCCAGGATGTCCCACTTGTACCCGTGCTGGTGACCACTGCTGACCCAGCCAGGGGTGGAGGAGGGGACCCGGGGCAGAGGAGGAAAGAGTATGGGCTCTGCTCATTTGCACTCTGACCCTGGTGCCCTTGGCTATGCTTTCATTCCCTGTGCTGGCAAAAAGGCTGCAAGTCATCAGCCTGACAAATGAACAGGTGGAAATTCTGACACCTTAGAATGAGGGGAATAGACCTGTAGGCTGTTCTGAGAAATCAGGTCCCTTGGGTGTCATCAGCCAGGAACTGCCTACAGAAAGCAGCCTATCACCCAGGTGCAGACAGATGCAGACAAGCTACTGTCAGGATGCAGACTGGAGGAGTCTTGGCTATGCAGACTCTCACCCTTGGCCATTAAGTCAACCTCAGCCCAGCCCATCCTGAAGGGGAGGATCTGTGCCATCCACACCCTCTACATACGGTGGACTCCCTGGAGAGCTCAGCTCGGATGTGGACGAGGTCCTCCTGCAGCAACCTCTGCTGGTAGGCGATCTTCTCCGCGTGCTGGGGCTGGTCCCGGTACTGCTCCATCTGCCTGTGCAACACCTCCAGCACCGACTCCAGCTGGTCCTGCACCAAGGAAGGCCAGAGACAGACAGGCTAGACCCCAAGGCCTCCACCTACCACAGCAGGCAGCAAACAAAGCCAACTAAGGCTGGGGTGGGGTGGGGTCACAGCAGACACGTGGTGAGGGGCCTTCAAAGCTGCTTCTGACTCAGCCCACAGGACAAGTCACCTAACAGTGCTGTGCCTCAGTTTCCCATTTAACTCCTTATCAAATAAATTATGACAAATCAGGTAGTAGAAGGAGAACTCGCTAAGTCCTTGGGGAAAGGGATGAGCTATTATTCTTCAGCATCCCAGTCTTACTGAAATGCAAAAAGAGAGAGACCAAACGTTGGCGGCCCGACGTTTTTTTTGTTTGTTTGTTTGTTTTGGTTTTTTTTCTCTTTTTTTTCTTTTTTGACAGGCAGAGTGGACAGTGAGAGAGAGAGACAGAGAGAAAGGTCTTCCTTTTGCCGTTGGTTCACCCTCTAATAGCCGCCACGGCCGGCGCGCTGTGGCCGGCGTACCGCGCTGATCCGATGGCAGGAGCCAGGTACTTATCCTGGTCTCCCATGGGGTGCAGGGCCCAAGCACCTGGGCCATCCTCCACTGCACTCCCTGGCCACAGCAGAGAGCTGGCCTGGAAGAGGGGCAACCGGGACAGAATCCAGCGCCCCGACCGGGACTAGAACCCGGTGTGCCAGCGCCGCAAGGCGGAGGATTAGCCTAGTGAACCGTGGTGCCGGCGGCGGCCCGATGTTTAATCCTATCTTTCCATCCGGATTTGCCACCTCCATGGCCCAGGTTCAGAAAGAAGGAGCTTTAGGAAGTGAGCTGGTGCAACTGTAGCCAAGACCTCCAGGCTCCACCACAGGGCCTCCAAGAAGAGGTGGGCCAGAGTGGAACTGAGGCAAGGGCAATATTAGACTAAGCAGCCTGGGAATGCCCTGAAGGTCTTCTCCAGGTCCAGCTAGAAACACACATAAAGCACCTTTCAAATGCAAAGTTATTGCTCTGGGTAAACTAACCTGAGTTGTTCAATACTAACATGAGTCCAGGCTATGTCTTAGGAAAGAAGACAGAATGCCCCCCACCCTCCACCCCATGCCACAGCTCTGCAAAAAACTGAAGCGCACTTTGTTTTCCTTGAGAGCCCGAATCTTGTCTTCCAAGTCCTGGAGGATCCTGTCTTGTTCGCAGAAGACGCTCAGTTTGACCTATAGGCGAGAACAGGTTGGAGAGGAGCTGAGAGGATGCCTCGGGGAGTGAGATCAGAATGACTCTGGCCACAGAATCGTCCAGACCCTGTGGGTCGGGGGCAGCTGAGGCAGCAGCCTGTCCCTCCGCTTACTCACATCAATGTCACTCTCAGCGATCTTCATAGGCTTTAGGCTTCGGTCCTTGAGAAGGTCCCGGCCTGTCATCTGGGAGGTGAATAATGTAAAAGAGACTTAGCCACGGTGTTCGGGAGCAGATCTCAGGAAGGAAGGTCAGCCTTACGAGGGGTGGGAGTCTCAGCAGTGGCAAGTAGGAGTGTGGCGTGAAAGGGGCAAGAATGCGAGCAGGAGCTGCTTTATTTCTTTGCCGATTTCATTTTAAGGTAAAACCAGTACCTTTCTGAGATCCTAGCACTCGTAAACCTCTCAAAATAAAGAAAACATGAACGTTCAAGTTACAGGGTCGTCAGTTTTGGAAGAATTTATTGATAAGCTCAAAGTGAGCACGATTAATCAGTATGGCTCTTGGAAGATTTGCCACTGGTAAGACAGAGGTGCGCTCCTGAGCCTGGGGACAAACACGGATCACAGAAGCCCATCTCCCACTGCCCAGGTGTGCCAGGACGAACGAGGGGATCTCCAGGCTTCTGTCAAGCCTTGGTTTAGGGAGTCTGAGCAGCCCACCTCCCTGTGAAGGAGCCCTCCTCACCCTGCCCCCGTGGGGAAGAAGAACCCGGCTCATTCCTGATTGGGGTTTTCACCTGACATTGAGTAACCGAGGCTAGGCTGTTCTTACTGAAGTTACAGGTTACCTTGTCGTCTCAAGAAAGGAAACCACAGAGCGATAAGTCACCCAAACTTAGGGGCCAATGGAATTTCCCATTTCCCACCCTTTTCACCTGACTCCGAGTGGACAATCAAATGTCCATCTCTCACTGACCCCTAAGCCGCTAAACCCAGCTCTTTACCCCAGGGTTCATTTTCCCCCAACTTCCCTCCTAGCAAAAGCTGTGCATGGGCAGAGGGGGTGGCCTCTTTTAAACAGACGCACCTTCACGGCCAAGACAAGGCCAGGGTTGGCCTGGGCTAAGGAGCCCCAGACAGGGCACTCCATCTCCCTGACCTCCACAGCAGAGAGAGGTGGTAAGTGTGCTCTGCAGAGGGTCCCAGGGTGTACAGACAGAGAACTGCTGCACAGACAGCCTGTGCTCTCCCCTACCCAATTTGGGAAGCCCCCTAAACTTGTGAACATGAATGTGGGGCAGAAGCATATGGGCAAACACTGCACTCAAACAGCTCAAGCCAACCACAAGTCCAGCCGTCCCGCTGTGTTCCGTCTCCTTGAGAATCAGCAGCAGCAAACCCAAAGGTCAAAGAAAAAGGAGAATGACCTCTCCACACGTGGGCTGCAGACACACCCCACCCACCCCCGTGGTCCCATGTAGAGGGCAGGGGTCACCCCCTTATTGATCTTGGGCCCTGAACATGAGGCCCAGCACAAGGGAAGACACTCCACAGATGCTTATTGAACTGCATGTAGGACAACGGGCAATACACATAGGTCAGTGTTGGGTTCCAGGAGAAATCAGAACTCCAGCCAAATTCCGCTCTTCAAACCGGCAGATGATGTGTACATACAAGAATACACAACAGTACACGACACAGGGACTCCCACAACCATCCACGGACACACCGTGCCATCCCCTGCTGTGAGGGGAGCAGGAGGGGGAGGGGGACATGGAATTCACCCACACAGCTGAGCTTCCAGGTAGTACTTGGGCTTGACACTCAGGGCAACCCCAGAGAAGCACTGGTGTAAGTAGTGAGCCCGGCGCCCTACGTCACGGTCCTCTCCTTGCCGACCCTGCACATGGGCTGACCGTGGCTCACTGCCTAGATAGAAACCACTTTCAAATCGAGACATGCTTTGGGGATTTTGCCCCTCAGCAACACTCTTCCTCTAGTTCCTGGAAGCTTTTTATAGCAGATTATCTTTTTGATGCTTAAACAACAAGGCAGAGAATCTAATTGAGCAATGCCTCATTTATCCAGCATCATCAGGAAAGAAATGAGATACTCCACACACGAACAAGGGCCTTTGGAGAAAGCTGAATCTTCTACACGAAGCTCTCTGATGGAAAGCTTTCTAAAACATGCCCTTTGCTGCTGGTACACACTTAACCTTTTTCTCTTTTTCATAGGTTTCTGGCACTCCCTACAATGCACTGCTTCCAAGGTGCTGTGAGTGAGGAATCGAAGCACCAAAAGCTCAGCAGAGCCCAGGCACTGATGGCGCTACCCTCCCTTTAACTGCCTTGATGCCCAGCACAGCGCTCCTACCATGCATGGTGCACGTGAGATCGCAGCGGTCCCTTGCCTCCCCTCGCTAGCAGTGAGTGTGGGGACCATGACGTACCCTCTCCGTAACCTCAAAGCCTGGCCAGGGCCTGGCACATGAGGATGGTTCTGGAAAGGCCTGCCCTGTGAGCCTGTGAACATCTCAGAATGAGGGGACCTGGCTCTGCTTCCCCCGGAGGAAGGCCTTGGGCTGCAGAGCAGGGCTTTGTGGCTGCTGTTCACACAGCTTCTGCATTCAGCTCCCTTCCAGAGGCTACCAGAAAACACTATACCTCCAGGACTTCTACCTCTGATTTTCCTTTCCGCGCTGTGCTCTTTGGACAGCAATATTTAAATCCATTTAAAGCACTGTGGGCCACTTGCCCCCAGCATCCCTGAAGGCAGACAAAGTGAAAGGGCGTGGGTATCCACTGATGCGGGGAAGGGGCTGTTTTGGTCTCCCCTAGAAACATTCACATCCTGCCCCGGAGAAAAGCCACCTGCATCCCAGAGTCACGGCTGCCCCCTCCCGGGAACCTCCTGCTCAGCTCTGTCTGGTGAGCCCTGGCCATGGAGGCAGACAAGCGTGAATGGAAACACAACACGAGCCGGTGGCAAGCCAGGCAAGCGACCCCACCCCTCGGCAGCACACAACACAGAGTCACAGAACACCACGGATGACGGGCTTAGCCTGGTGCATCGGCCCGAATGCTAAGGAGAGCTTCAGTTTAAGGAAGATAAACCAAAATGACTTGCGGGAAGCCTGGGGCGATCAGGAGAGCGACTGGTTAAGCAAGTGATGGAGTCGGCACTGAGCCAGAAGCAATGGAATGGCCCGCTCCGAGACCCGGATCAGATCATCTTACGCTCCTCCTGGGCCGACAGCCCCGTGCTGACTTCTTCAGCACTTTGTAAAGCACGTTGATCAAAGGCTCATTATTTTTAATCTGTTCCAAACAAAAAGGCAAATACAACAAAATGTAACAGGTGAGACACCGAACGACACTTGAAGCAGCCAGAATTTGGGGAACTGGCCCAGGGGAAGCTGGAAGGAGGCCGTGGGCTGTGCTCTTAACCCAGTCTGAAACCTGGTAATGCTGGTCCCAGGGCAGCGCCTTCCCGACCCTCCCCGAGAAGGGACCTATTTGCTCGATGCCAAGGGCTCCGTGCACAGGCTGGCTGATGTGCAAGAGCCAACCTCAGTGCCTGCTTCCTTCCTGGCTCCGCTGCAGGGGCTGGGCAGCATCACAGAAGAGACCTTTGCTTCCCCTTTTTCCTCCCTCGTCACCCTTGGAGAGTGCAGGGTGGAGCGGCGCCTTCATGTATTTCCTGTCCAGACCCTCACCTCCACACCTGTGATGCATTTAAATTATTGCATCTTTTTTTTTTTTTTTTATTTTTTGACAAGCAGAGTGGACAGTGAGAAAGACAGAAAGGGCTTCCTTTTTCCGTTGGTTCACCCCGCAGTGGCTGCTGTGGCTGGCACGCTGCAGCCGGCGCACCGCGCTGATCCAAAGCCAGGAGCCAGGTGCTTCTCCTGGTCTCCCATGCGGGTGCAGGGCCCAAGCACTTGGGCCATCCTCCACTGCACTCCCGGGCCACAGCAGAGAGCTGGCCTGGAAGAGGGGCAACCGGGACAGAATCCGGTGCCCCAACCGGGACTAGAACACAGGGTGCTGGCACTGCAGGCAGAGGATTAGCCAAGTGAGCCGCGGTGTCGGCCAAATTATTACATCTTACCAATGCTCTCGGATGCTTCCAGCTTCTGTCACATACCACCGTCTCCACCCTCTAGGACGGTGCATTTCAACCTTGACTGAATACCAGAGCCACCTGGGGTCCTTTCCAAAACACTGATGCCTGAGTCCCACTCGAAGACATCTTGCTATAAGTGGTCTGGGATGGAACCTGGGCATCAGGGTTCTTAGAAGCCCCTGTGTTTCTAACATGTGCCAGGAGTGAGAGCAGCTGCTCCAAACAAAGGCCTTAAACTGTAGTGTGCATCAGAGTCACCTGGAGGGCTTGTTAATACCTAGATGTGCCGGGCCCCACCTCCGGAGGTTCTTACTGAGCAGGCCTGGGGTGAGACCCAAGATTTGCATTTCTTTTTTTTTTCTTTAAAGATTTATTTTATTTGTTTGAAAGAGTTACAGAGAGAGGTAGAGACAGAGAGAAAGGTCTTCCATCCGCCGGTTCACTCCCCAGATGGCCACAAGGGCCGGAGCTGTACCGATCCGAAGCCAGAAGCTACGAGACTCTTCCTGGTCTCCCATGCAGGTGCAGGGGCTCAAGGACTTGGGCCATCTTCTACTGCTATCCCAGACCACAGCAGAGAGCTGGATCGGAAGAGGAGCAGCCAGGACTAGAACCAGCGCCCATATGGGATGCCGGTGCTTCAGGCCAGAGCGTTAACCCGCTGTGCCACAGATTTGCATTTTTAATAAATTCTTAGTTATCACAGATGTTCCTGATTTGGGGACCACACTTTGAGAACCAAAACAATGGTTTTGTTTTTTAGATTTATTTGAAAAGCAGAGTTATAGAAACACAGAGAGAAAGAGAGAGAGAGAGAGAAAGAAATAAAATGTCTTCCATCTGTTGGTTCACTCTCCAAATGGCCTCAATGGCTGGGGTTAGCCATAAAGGAGCCAGAGGCCAGGAACTCCATTCAAGCCCCCCATGTAGGTGGCAGGGGCTCACTGACTTGGGCCATCTTCTGCTGCTTTCCCAGGTAAATTAGCAGGGAGCTGGATCAGAAGTGGAGCAGCTGGGACTCGAATCAGTGTCCATATAGGATGCCAATATTGCAGGGAGCAGCTTAACTGGCTATTTCACAAAGCCAGCCCTCAAAACAATGTTTTTAATCCTGGCTGCAGATTGGGGACAACTAAGGAGTTTGTTGTTTTCTAAGAGCAATATCTGAATATTATATTAAGTCACAGCCACTTAGCAGTAAAACTCAAGCATCTTTACTCATTTTAAAACACCCCCCCCCCCCAAGTAGTTCTTCACGGTCAGGGTTAATCTCCACTCCAGAACAAGAGTCCTCCAATTTAGTGTGCAAAGAAGCACCCTAGCACTTGATAAAGATGCTAAACTCCAGGCACCAGAGGTTCTAATGCAATGGAACACTCCAGATTTGCATTTTTTTAAACTCGAGCTCCCATGTGATCCCATAGGAGGTGGGCATCCATATCACAAACTAAGTCACTCCCAGCTCCAGAAGCTGATGGTGGAGATAGACTCTGAACAGAGAAGTCTTGATCTCAGGTTCAAACCATCAGGAAGATTCCAGAGCCCAACAGACCTGGAGCCCCAGCAGGCACTGGCATCTCTGGGGATGACCACTACTTTACCCACCTACCAAGGCACCACCTGAGTGGCCACAGATGCCAACCTCCACTTCATGGTCCCAGGTGTGCTTCACAGCTATAGAAACACAGCTCAAGCTGTCAACAACAGTGAGCCCCTAACCCCATTCTTCTGACCCTGCTGGGGTGCGGGCTCTAAAGTGCAGAACTTCTGTGCTGGAAACACAGCATCATGAACACAACTTCAGGGTGGGCAAAGCACTGGCATATGCAAAAAAGAAGGCAGCTGCAAAGGCAGACGCCGGTTCAAATCCTCGTTGTGCAAATTTGCAGAAGTCCCTTAACTTCTCTGATACTTGGGCCCCTGGTCTGTAAGACAGGGATAATGATTTCCATTACTCAGGGCTGCTGGGAGGATTCAAGAAGACAAATGAATGTCAAGTGCCCAAACACCACTAGGCAGGAACAGAAGCCTAGTGAGTCCATGTGGAGCCCTTTTCACACCGGCAGCACCAAAGAAAATGCCAGAGAAGCAAACATTTCCCAACACACACATTAGTCAGGGCATCTTTGAAGAGAGTGGTGGGTGCCTTGGCATGACTGCTAGGCACCATGGCAGGAATGCTCCTTGGCAGAGAAGAAGTTCTGTAGGGGGAGGCAAGCTCCACACTGATTCTGGCAGCAGAGCCTCAGTGGACCAGAGAGATGGACTCTGGATCCTTAAGACCTTGGCCTTTGGGACAGGGACACGGGGGATCCTAAGCCAACAAGGCAAGTGAAAGGGTCAGCAGGTCAGAAGCCAGACAGGAAAATGATCCTTCCTCAGAGAGGCTTATCTTGTGCCCCAAGGACCTATCACTCACCCCACTCAATGTCATCTGCCTCAGTGGTACCCAGAGACAGGGAGTTCACCACATCCAGAGTCCTGTCAGAAAAGCCTTTCTCCAGATCCAGCATTTTGACATAGCAGGTTAAGCTGCCACCTGCAACATCTGCATCCCATATGGGCGCCGGTTTGATTCCCGGCTACTCTGCTTCCAATCCAGCTCCCTGCTAATGTACCTGGAAAGCAGCAGCAGATGGCCCAAGTGCTGGGGCTCCTGCATCCATGTGAGAGACCCAGAAGAAGTTCTTGTCTCCTGGCTTCAGACTGGCTCAGTCCTAGCTGTTGCGGCCATCTGGGGAGTGAGCCAGTGGATGGAAGACAACCTCTCCGTGCCCCACCCCCAGTAACTCTTTCAAACAAACAAATCTTAAAAAACAAACAAACAAACAAACAAACAAAAGGTCTTTCTCCCTCTAAAGTGAAAGCACTCTGCGGTGGCAGCCATCCACTTGCCTTAATGTCCCATGGGCCTAACACAGCAGAGCTCGACACAGCTGTCTCTCCTGGATTGTCCCTGCCTCCTTCACCCACCCTGCACTGGAGCTGTGCTACCTGCGTTGGGTTTCCTTATTCCCCACAATCTCTTTTCTCCTTAGGAAACTCTTCCTTTCAGGCACGGGGATGCTGGGAAGGAAAGGAGGCATCCCTGTCCTGCAGGAGAGGAGGCTGGCACACCCAAGGAAGGAGAACGGTAACAATGTAGCCTGAGCCCCCAGGACTCAGCTCCTGGCAACAAGAACCGGCATGCTCCCCTTCGACTTGGCAAGTTGATTTGGGTTGTGGATATCTGCAAACAAAAGCATCCCACCTAACACTCCTAACCATGGTTCTACAAGCCCTCAACACCTCTCCCCCAATTCTAGCCCTTCCCTGGTCTGGAGCCTGCAGTGGGACACCCATGTGGGAAGCCTACACCTCAGCTGGGTCTGAGCAGGGCAGAGCAGGCCTCCTGCCTCTCTCCAAGGGAGGCCCAGGAGTGCCGGCCTCACCGGCAGCCACGTCAGACCGAGGACACACATACACACACACACACAGCATCTTTGCCCATGTGCAATGCAGGAGTGCCAGTCTGCGTGGGGGCCCCGCATGCCAGCATGGTTCCTTCAGAGGGCCAGTTCTTCTGCAGCTTAACAACTGAAGCAGCAGCTCCAACACCAGGGGAATTTTGCGGACGACACAGCTACTTGCCGTGACAAACGAGGACAACTTCCACAAAACCCAGTCACAAGGTGGCGTTCTGATCGCACCGGGTACCTCGCTAGTCAAACGCAGCTCACCTGCCTCCACCCCACCAGGCACGTTTCTGGGCACAATGACCCAAGCACGGCTCCGTAACAAACCGCACAGGTTTGAATCCACAGTCGTGGAAGCAACCCTTTAAGGTGATAAAGCGCGTGAGCTTTGGAGTCAGAGCTACACCCAAATACCACCCTGGACCTGCTTACGTGGCCCTGGACGGTAATTCAGCTCCCCGAGCCTCGGTCAGGGTAAAGATGACAGCATGGCCTCCCTTGCAGGGCCAGCGTAAGGGCAGCGGAACATAGCGAGCAGCACACGTTCCACCCCCACTGTTTTGAAGCTTTGCTGGAGTCAGGACACACACAGGGGCGCCTCGTCCTGCTCTGCTCTCCTCAGCCTCTGTTTCTCCCTAGTCCCTCAGAACTCAAATTCGACATTTCTAAAATAAACCTGAGGGGGGTTGTGTCATCACATTCAAGCAGGAAGAAGACAGATCTTTCCTCCTGCTCCGGCTTAGGCGCTACAGTTAAGTCCTCACTGCACCGTGTACCGCTGTGGGACACCTGTGCTGCTGGGGCCCGGGTATGCTGCGGCTGCACATGGGCCAGCTGCTGACTGCTGGGCCCCAGGACTGGGGTGAAAACGGCTGGGCAGGCAGCACCAGGATGGGCTGTTGGGGACCCAAGGATGGGGACATGGGGCTGCATGCGACAGGGGCTGGGGTTCTTCTCTCCATGGGGACGAGGAGCACTTGCCTGTCCCAGCAGGATGCAGGATGGTGGGCTGGGCCACAGAGCCACATCTGAGCACTTTGAGTCCTGTGGTCTTGCCATCTTACTCACTTGCACTGTGTGACTTCACTGCTGTGTAAACTAGAAATCATCCTGGCCTTGAGATAACTCTCTTTATCTACCTCATGTCCTGTCTGATTTTTTGCTTACCGAGCCTTCTTTCACAAAGTCCAAGATGCAATCAGGGGCCTACGTGACCTGTCTCCACCTCCCCTCCCAGGCCCTAGCCACACCACTGCTCCCTCCCTTTAACCTCTACCAAACCCACCTTTCTGGCTCTTCAGGGCTTGACCCCCATGCCTCCTCCTCCCAGAAGCCAGCCCAGTATTCTCACCCACACTGCTTCCAATCATCCCTGTTCTGGGAGCTGAGCCAAACAGGTCTTTGCACAGTCACTGACACACTTCTGTCATTTGGGGCTGCTGTCTGACCCAACCGGGGCTGTGGGGGAGTTTCTGAAGACCAGGGAGCCTCAATGTTTCTCTTGCATCTTCCTGGGTCTCTGTAGTGCTGGGGACACTGCCAAGAGCTCAACAGATAACCCAAGTGAGCTGGTTGATTCAAACCAAAAGCCCTGATTTTGCCTCTACCCTGGGAGACCACCCCCCCCACCCCCATCTGCTGCCTTAGGTCCTAATGCTCATAGCTCTGCTTCCTGGTAGCGGGATGAGATCCTTGCGTACGTGGGGCTTCAAGGAGCCCCCGGGCCCCTCCCTCCCTCTCGTACCCACTGTGGGTCAGAGGTCACATTCCTTCGGGCCGGCTCATGGCTCAGGCACAGGGGTTGTCCTTTACCATGAGTGCTTGCAGACTGCCGTGGGCAGGGTACAGCCGCAGCTCCCCTTGGGACAGAACGCCTCTCACTGCCACAGGAGGCTTCTGGGCACTCTTTGTGCTTCGAAGGCTGTTTTTGATCCTAGGGCCTTATGACCTTGGTGGGGTACCCAGGGTTCCTCTCCTGGGACCTAAACAGAGGTAGGAGGCCACCGATGGGCCTCAAAGCCACGTGATTCCACGTGGACCTTGCTCCCTAAGCAACAGCATCAGAGTCTACCAAGTCACTGTGGCTGAACACATACATGGATGGCTGCCTGCAAACCAGACACGTGCCCCGCCCCCACGGGAGGCCCCTAAAACAGAACCGGTCATTTTTAGAAGCATCTTTTGGTTCTGACCCAGGGAAGGAAGAGTTCGAGTTCATGTACGCTCCTCTTGGAAGCCAGAGACCTCACAGCAAAATCCACAAGGAACTGGAAAGGAGAGTTTGAGGTTGTAAGAAGCAAAACTGCTCTGATTCAGAATGGCTTCATCCGGGAGCCAGCTCCAATCAGGCCTGGCTGGCCTTGGTGACACTCCCAGACAGGCCAGTGTCCGAGGAAGGCAGGACCCCCAACACCACTCACCTTTAGATCCAGGTACTCCAGGTCTTTCTTCAGCTGGAGGTAGGTATCGTCAGCCTTCAAAATGAAGCAGGAAAAAGGGGGAAAGTGGTCATGAACATCCAAGGTTTCCTAACTCAGGGCTTCGTGTATGAGTCACTAATACTGCACAGCTTTGGGGACAAAGAACCACAGCAGACCAACACACCGGGGGGCCATGGAGGAAGCACAAACGTCTTGGTGCAGCTCAGAGCCCTCTGTAGCACAGCCGATCCTGCAGGTCACTGTGGGGAAGCCAGCTGGGCCCCTCATCAGCTGGGGCGAGGGGTGGGTGGGGAGGACCCCACTGCAGGGCTGGGGCAGCTATGCAGCTATGCAGCTGAGGCAGAAGCTGGGCTCCTGAGACAGAATGAGGTCTACCCGGAAGCACACATGCCACGCTTGGGCTACTGTCCCCTCAGTCACTCCTGCTCCACCATCAGAGGGGATCGCTTCTCGTGCATCAAGTTAGAAGACCTGACTGGGGTGGATGGGACCAGGAAGATCAGCTGGGCGACCCAAAAGGTCATAGTGTGACCTTGGGTTCCAGCAGCTGCTGGAGGGTTCCTGGAAATCTGGGCTTTTTTGGTCAGCATGGAGCCAGTGTGGCTGTGTCAGGAGCTACTTGAGAAGTCCAGGGTCAGACCTATCTGTTGCAGCCGCCCGGTCAAGTTCTTCCCGTGTCACTCACTACCGGCAACAGTGAAAACCATGGAAGCCTTTGATTTTCCAGAACTCCTGCTCTCCTGTGGAGTAGGTCACAGATGCTGGGAGACACAGGGAGGGGCTGCCCAAGTGTAAGGCCCAGACACCACTTCCTCAGTGGACAAAGGGGTCTCCCAGCCAAGCCAGATAGAGCAGGGAAGGGTGGTCCTTGTTAGTAGCTCTGATGCAAACTAATCCCACAGTCCAGCCCTGGGGGCAGTGCAGGCTGCACTTTTAGGCATCAGAGGGCTTGCAGATCCATCATTAGGGACACTGGTAGCTTGCAAGGCCTGACTTCTGTCCTTAAATGGTCCCCCAACCCATTCCAATGTCCCCAATGAGCCCAGTCCCTCCACACTTTGCATAGGAGTAAGAAGCACAGAGCCAAGGGATGTTTCGAGAAATCACCCAAGTTCACAGCTTTTGGTTTGTGCACCTGTCCTCTTTTCCTGAATACACGTCCCGAGTCCCTCAGGTCTCACTAAAACAGGACAGGGAAGGAAGTGGCAGTCCTGTCACCCTCCTCATGTGTCCCTGCCTATCTCTGTGCCACCCGGAGGGGCCAGCTCATGGGGCTGGACCTCCCCTACCTGAGGACAACAACCTCACTAGGGCTTCAGATTCTTTGTGCTGTCTGAGGTGTCCTGGACAGCACCGCCCCACTGGTCCCCTGGGAGCCTGTCCATGAAGTCCGACGTCCTGGCCATGGCCGAGAACACTGGACACAGGTTCCTCCAGCCTGAGGGCCTTTGGCTGAGGGAACCCAGGCAAGCAGCCTCCCCTTCCCAGATGTGTGCCCTGTGTATGCTAATGGCCCCCACCCTACCTACCCCTTCCCAGGTTCCTGTGAGACAAGAAGTCCTTTGTCAGCCAGCAGTGCACTCTCCAAAAAAAGGCAGCACCTGCATTCCCCCTCCAGGATGCCCTGCACGTGTCCTCAGCATCCCAGGAGAGCCCACAGTGGCCACAGGCCTGACAGCTGGCAAAGCCGCTTGGACGTGACCACACAACCAGCCTGGCAGTCATGACATACACACAGAGAAGCCACAGGCCAGGTCTCCCACACCCCATGCAGCCCCTCCCCGGCACCCAAGGGGTGGCACAGCCACCACCACACAGCATCTGGCAGTAGCAGCCAGAAGCAAACAGGCAGGGCATGAGGGCAGGAGCCAGGAAGCGACTATAGACCAGAGTGCAGGACGAGGGAACACGGGCCAACATGTCACTCCCTGCCCCGGGCCCGAGAGCCCACCAGCGCTGACCTGGCAGGAGGGAAAGGTCAGCTGGTGCTGCAGTAGCTGGCCCACGGCGAAATTCCGCACGCTGGCCAACTCGGCCTGGTGCCGCCGTAGCCGGGTGAGAAGCAGCGAGAGCTCCTCCAGCTGCAGGTGTGTAGACACATCGGGAAGACACCAGTCACGGCGGGGGCACAACGGCACAGGTGCACGCCTCACCCCACACCGCTCAGCGGCGGCTGCATTCGCTCCGTCATGAGGACAAATAAAGGGGCTGGCAGCAAAGGAGCTGCCCGAGGTCGTTTGTGTCAGGCAAGCAGCCGCCAGCAGTGCGGCCTCAACCAGACTGCAGCTTTGAAGATGGTTAACTCATCCAAGAAAGGACGGAAGCAGAAAGGAGACAGACGAGGGGGAGAAATGCAAAAACCCTGCTGGCAGAATTCTACTTGAAAGAGAAAACCAGCCCAGCATTCTGCTGCACCACCCCCTGCCCCCATGGGAGGACCTGGTGCCAGCTGGTGACCCTTCTCTGAGCATCGGCTTCCTGTGCTGTAAGAGAGGTTGACAGCTGCCCTGTGGACTGTATCTGCCCGGCCCAGGGGGAGGGAAAACCCAATGAGCTAGGATCCTATAGGGTGTCCCACGTGGGCCACCTGAAGGAGGTGATGAGGAACCGCTTACATACCGATTTCCCGTGTAAACTGGGAGCGCTGACAGTGTGGGTCATGTAACCCATGGAGGGCATGGAGCGCCGGTCCAAGTGAGTGGAGTTCTGCAGACAACAAGACAGGAGGTCACACCAAGCGCCAGGCTGGGGCCAGAGCTCAGCCTACTCACTCCCAGGGCAGCCACCACCACATGCCATGTTCTCAGCCTCAGGCTCCTATCTGTACAACAGGGACCTGCCCTTCCTCCCTGGGTTATACCACAATAAACTGCACAAGCCCCTTAGAAAGTTAAGACTCAGGTTGGGTGGGGCTGGCATTGTGGTACAGTGGGTGAGGCTGCTGCCTGCGATGCTGACATCCCATATGGGTCCTGGCTCATGTCCTGGCTGCTCCACTTCCAATCCAGCTCCCTGTTAATGCTCCTGGGAAAAGTGGCAGAAGATGGCTCAAGTGCTAGGGCCCCTGCACCTATGTGGGAGACCTGGAGGAAGCTATTGGCTATTGACTCCTGGCTCCAGCCTGGTCCAGCACTGGCTGTTGCAGCCATCTGGGGAATGAACCAGTGGAGGAGAGATCTCTGTCTCTCCCTTGCTCTATGTAACTCTCCCTTTCCAATAAGCAAGAAAAATATTTTCAAAAAGACTTAAATTGAGTTGCTGATTGAAATCTCTTCCTGCCTTCCAAGCTGCAAGTGTGCAGACTTCTAATTGTGTGACCCTGTGCAAGGTACTTTGTTTCTCAACAACTCAGAGCTCCCATCTGTGAAATGGGTGTAATCATGGAACTACATCATAGGGTTGGGAAAAGAACTGAAGTCAAACCATTAGAACTGCACCTGGCACCTAAAAGTACTGCTGAAATGTTAGCAGCCATTATTGCTCCAAATTGCACAAATCTGTGTTCAAAAGGTGAGGCTCTGGGTGCCTTGATGTGGGTCCCAGGAGCCTGGCAGAGCTTCCCGAGCCTCACCTTGGTGGGGTGCCCCCGTGCCTTCCTGGGAGAACCACCAAGAGAGATGTCCACACTCCTCCTCTGGTCCGGTGGCTTCACGGTGACCCTCTCTGCTGGTGTGTGTGGCCTCCGGGGCGGAAAGACCCTTGGGGGTCCTGGGGGAGGGATGTCCGAGGGCGAAGGAGGGACGGAGATGGAGCGGGGCACCTCCAGCATGCTCCTGCTCCGGCCCTGGTCACTGAACTCCGGGGAGCCAGCACAGATGGGCGCCGTGGGGCTGCCGTGCCGGAACTGCTGGCGCTGCTGCCACTCGTACAGCTGCCACACGGTGCCATCCCGGTGCGCCCGGCGCTCCTCGCTGGACATCTTCAGGTGGCTGGCTCGGTCCTGGGCATACTTGTAGTCACTGGGCAGGTTGCGGGGAGGTGGCGAGGAGCTCCCCGAGGGGTGCCGGGTGCTCTTGGGAAGAGTCTGGTAGCTTTCCGGGAAGGACAGGGACTGGCTAGGGCCCTGCCGCGGCAGCGTCTGATCCAAAGGCAGGCTGGGGAGAGAGGGGATGGACGAGTCAGGCCACCAAGCCAGGGATCAGCCAGGCCTTGGTGGACTCAGCGTGATCAATGCACAAAGCTGGCCATGGTGGGGAGTCCCATCAAAGCCCAGAATGATCCAGGCAGTGCCTAGGGCCACAGCCGCTTCCCCTTTCTGCAGAAGACCCCAAAACCCCTTTTCTCTGGCAGTCCCTGTGCTGGGACGACCTGGCTGCCCCCTACCCATCACCTTCCAGGCCCTGTGATTACCCCACCCTGCTCCCACCAGTCGTGAGCTCCTCCAAGGGATGAGCACATTGCTGGGAAAGCATTACCCCCATGGCCCCTTGCCTGGAATGCGAGCACCAAGCACCAGAGGTTCTTACAGACCTCTCCTTCGTCTACTACTCCGGTCCAGAGACTGACCGACTGCCTGCCCAGACAGCTCTGAGTCCCTGCAAACTCATTTTCACCCTGTCCACCGACCACTGCTCTGATCCTACCACTCTCTTGCTCCAGACCTTCTTGCCTTCCAGCCGCTTATGCAATAAAATCCAGTCCTGTCCAGCTCTCGTCCTCAACTCATGGTTGCCACCCTGCTGTTTTCTTACTGCTACTCCCTCCATGGCCAGGACGAGGCTGGGGCAAGCCAGGCACCCAGGGCTCAGATCTAAGGGTGTCCCCACCTCGGGTGCATCCTTCCATTTGCCGGAGCCTGAGGGTGAGCCTCACCCCAGTCCCGGACCAGCCTCCTCCACACCCAAGCAACTTCTCATGGTGGGAAAGCAGAGGTAGGTCATCTGACCCAAGTGTGAATCCACCCTGCCACTCACTGGGTGTGTGGCCCCAGGTGCTTATCTGACTGCTGAGCCTAGGCTTCCTCACCTGTAATGTGAGTACAGATTTCCTGCCTCCCACGGCTGTTCTGAGAAATAAGTGAGACCAGCAAGGGAATGCAGCCTCCATGTCTGATCCACGGAAGGTCCTTCACCAACAGGTGCGCCTCCCGCTCCCATCTTAGCCTCATAACTTTGCTCTTTCCCCCTCCAACCTATATGGGCTGCCCTCATCCCATTCACCCAAATCTCACTCATTCTCCAGGACAACGACCACGGGGGCCTTGCGCAATCCCACAGTCCCCAGAGCTCCTGTTAGGCTTCGCTATGGTTCGCGTACTGTCTGTAACTTTCCCAAAGTCCTCTACGGAGGTGACCTTTTCGCACCTGTGAGATATCTCTTCTTCGACCATGCTGAAAATTCCTGGAGCACAGGAACTGTCACACTCTGTGGCACTGTCCAGGTTAAGAAGGACCAGACACACAGCTAGTCTTCAATAAGCACTCCAGCACGCATAAACTGGATCCGACTTTAAAGAAACGACCACCGGCTAGCCACCTGACTTTCTGAGATCAAAGAAAAACTGTGCAAGGGATGAAGCACGGAGTTTTAATAAACTACACAGGTCTAACTTGACAGAGTGCATAATGCGTAAAGAGAACAGGTTTTAGAGTCAGACAGATATGAGTTCAAATCCTGACTTTACTTATCAATTTCCCCCAACAAATTATGCAGTGCTTAGCATGTGCCAGACGCTGTCCTAAGTCAGTACTATTCAAGGTGTGGTCAGTGGACCAGCAGCAGCAGCACCTGGGAACTTGTTTAAAATGCAAGCTACTGAAATCACCCAGGCACAGAAAGGCAGATACTCTATGATCTCACTTATACATGCAATCCAAAGAAGTCAAATCTATATAAGCAGAACTCCGAATGGCAGTTACCAGAGCTGGAGGCGTGGCAGGGTCAGGGGAAGGGAAGATCAGTGGTCAAAGGCACAAAGTTGCAGTTAGACCACAGGAATATACTTTGGAGTCTCTGCCACAGCGTGGTGACTGCAGTTAATAATAATGCGTAGTATGTTTCAAAATTGCTAGTAATTGACTTTAAATGTTCTTACTATAAAAATAAGGGTTGAGGGCTTGGCACAGTGGTTAAGATGTTACTTGAGATGCCCACATGGTACACTGGAGTACCTGGTCCCAGTCCAGTTCCTTTGCTTCCAGTCCAGCTTCCTGCTAATGTGCACACCGGGAAGCAGCAGGTAATGGCTAAAGGACTGAGGTCCTTGCCACCCATGTGGGAGACCCGGATTGTGTCTGGGCTCTCGGCTTCAGTCCAGCTGCTGTGGGCTTTTGGGGAGTGAGTGAACCAGAGGATGGCAGACTGATTTCTCTGTGTTTGTTTGTGTGTGTGTGTGTGTGTGTGTGCCTTTAAAATAAACTGAAAATAATTTTAAGCATTTTTAAAGTAGGTGAGGGATTTGTTAATCAGCTTAATTTAATCACTCCACAATACATGCATATATGAAAATATCAAAACATTACAATTACTCTAGAAATAATTATGCATAATTATTTATCAATTAGAAATAAAATATTTTTGAGATGCAGGTTGTCAGTCCCACTGCAGACCTGCAGAGTCAGAAACCCTGTGGGTGGGCCCCAGGCTGCTGACATTTAAAAAAAATTTTTTTAATTTTTATTTATTTATTTGAAAGGCAGAGTTAGAGGGGGGAAGAGGGGGAGGGGGAAGGGGAATGAATCTTAAATTTGCTGGCTCACTCCCCAAATGGCCGCAATGGCCACGAATGGGCCAGGCTGAAGCCAGGATTCAGGAGCTTCTTCCAGTTCTCCCAAGTGGGTGCAGGGCCATCTTCCACTGCTTCCTAAGCACATTAGCAGGGAGCTAGATCGGAAGTGGAACAGCCAGAACTCAAGCCAGTGTCATATGGGATGCCTGTGCTGAAGGTGGCAGCTTCACCCACTATGCCACAGCGCCAGCCCTGGCCACCTGCATTTTAACAAAGCCCTTAGTGAGAATCCGAGGTGCCCCGAAGTCTGAGAAGTGCAACTCTAGCTGTTTTAAAACTCAACACTTTTTGGCTATCAGACTTTGGGTCACTTATGTTCCAAGTCTCACTTTCCTTACCATATAATGGGGATAGTAAGAACCACTTAAAAATTGTTGCAAGGATTAGAAACACTTGTCATGGGGTTGGTGCTGTGACATAGTGGGCTAAGCTGCTGTCTGCAGCGTTGGCCAGCATCCAATATGGGCTCCAGTTAAGTCCTGGCTGCTCCACTTCCAATCCAGCTCCCTACTAACATGCCTGAGAAATCAGTGGAAGATGGCCCAAGTGCTCAGGCTCCTGCACTCACATGGAAGACCCATTAGAAGCTCCTGGATCCTGGCTTCCATCTGGCCCAGCCCTGGCCACTGCAGCCATTTGGGGAGTGAACCTGCAGATGGAGGATCTCTGTCTCCCCCCCCCCCCCACCTTCTGTAACTCTTTCAGTCTTTAAAAAACAAACAAACAAACAAACAAAAAAAACCAAACACCTGGCACTCAAATATTGTTGCTTTCGTCACCCTTCTTTTAATGATACCTTTGCAATAACAGGAGGGCATTTTCAGATCTCTTCCAACCAGACCTGTCCTGTCAAGCGGGTCGGCTTGCTACTAGGGGGCAGGGTTTGCTATCAGTTTCGCCAGGCTCACTGGAAATGTGTCTGAAGCAGGGGCAGTGCCTGAGCCCTCAGAGGAGGTGGCAGGGCCAGCACTTCCCGGGAGAAGGTCAGGATTTTTCCAGCCATTGTTCATTCTGCAGCAGCATAATGCAAGCTATGCAAAGTACATCTGAGCTGTGCTTCCACACCTACGCTCCTTACGTCTAGTCTGCAGCCCACTCGGTGTCTGGATGGTCACAGTGACCCCACTGGACAGTGCCCCAAAGGCCTTAGCTCATCTCTAACCTGGGCCCTCCACCTATGCACTGCCTGCCATTTAGAAGTGACACTAGGCTGGCACTCTGGCGTAGCAAGTTAAACCACAGCCTGCAATGCTGGCATTCCATAGGGGCACTGGTTGGAGTCTTGGCTGCTCCATTTCTGATTAAGCTCCCTGCTAATGTGCCTGGGAAAGCAACAGAAGATGACCCAAGTGCTTTGGCCCCTGCACCTACATGGGAGATCTGAAAGAAGCTCCTGGCTTCCGTCTGACCTAGCCCCAGCCGTCACAGCCACTTGGGGAGTGAACCAGAGGACAGAAGACCTCTCTCCTCCTCCCTCTCTCTCCCCGCAATGGCTACAGCTTTCTCCTAGCAGCTTTGCCCAACTGTAAACCCATTTGCTGCGCCCACCTCAGTTTTATCCAAAAAGGGGGTTCCAAGTCTCTGACCTTCACTCCCTGCTTGGTGGCCCTGGGCTACCCTGTCCTGAGAGGTACTAAACAGGACATTCTGATACAGCCACCTCAAACAAGGTCTTGTTAAATGTGACATCATTTTTTAGAATCAGTTACTTACGCGCAGAAGCTCCTCACGCTAGGATCATACCCACCACACAGGACTGTCACTTGTCACTCTGTTCTTTATCACAGTCTTTGGATCCTCTAACCCTACCCTAGTCCGGCCACCCCCCCCCCCACCTCCAGTGCCTTTTCATTTGCCCAGGAGGAAAGGTCTTCAAAAGTTCATGGAAAAAACTACGTGTGGATTTCTAAGATTTTTGTACCACAATAAACTTATCTTTTAACTCCATTTTCCTCCACGAACTTTTTGAAGTACTATCATGTGCCTTTTTTAAACACTGGAGGAAAGAAATGGTAGGCTCAAATTTATGAACAAGTTCTTAGAATATGGTAAAAGTCTAAGTGTATATCAATTTGTCTCCCACAAACCATATTCTTTCATTTTTTATTTAAAAAAAATTTTTTTCACACCACTGTAGTTCCTTCCATTGGTTCACCCCCCAAATGGTCACTACAGCCAGAGCTACGCCGATCCGAAGCCAAGAGCCAGGTGCTTCTTCGTGGTCTCCCATGCGGGTGCAGGGGCCCAAACACTTGGGCCATCCTCCACTGCCCTCCTGGGCCACAGCAGATAGCTGGACTGGAAGAGGAGCAACTGGGACTAGAACCCGGTGCCCATATGGGATGCCAGCGCCACAGGCGGAGGATTAACCAAGTGAGCCATGGCGCCGGCCCCCCACAAACTATACAAGGGGTTAAGGATGTGAAATGTAATACAGATCTCTGAATATTGAAAGATTTATTCCCCAGGTGGGCACGTAGTACAGGGACTAATCACTGCTTAGGAAGCCCACATCCCTTTTCATAGTGCCTGGGATAGAGTCCCCTCTCCCCTTTCAATCCAGCTTCCCACTAATGCCCAACCTGGGAGGCAGCAGGTGACAGTTCAGGTACTCGGGTATTCACGTGGGAGACCCGGATGGAGTTCTGAGCTCCTGGTTTCAGCCTGGCCCAGCCCTGGGTATTGTGGGCATTTGAGTAATAAACCAGTAGATGGAAGATCTCTCTGACTGGCTGGCTTTCAAATAAAATGAAAAAATGAAAAACATTTAAAAAGAACTTAAAGAATTCCCTGTGCTGTCTAAAGCCAAGAATAGAGGATTATGTCCAAATGACCACCCTTGCAATGTGTTCTTAATATGTTCAGTTCAATGAGATTAGCATAGTCTTATTTATACACAAAGCACAGCTATCCATTTTTCTATATTTTGAGATTGAAAATGGGGGGGAGGGGAATGTCCCTTTATTAAGCCGTCGATCTATTTTATTTCTTATTGTAAGAAATTAAAAGTATATATATTTAGGGAAAAAATGCGGGAATGAAAGATGCAGATCTTTTAAGATGAAAGATCAGAGACATGGCAAACACTCTGCTCAGAGACTGACAGCACTTTCTTCTCTATGTTCTGCCTTCAATTCTTCATTTGTATTCACTTTTTAGCCCACTGAGATCTGCTTCCACTCCTCGTCTGGAATTCCCCTAGCTATGTATTCAATGACCTCCCAGCCAATGAACTGTATATGCCTACAGACTTGATGTCAGCAGAACGCCCACCCACACCCCCGGGAAAGTCCAACACCCGCCGCATCCCCATCCCCTCCCATCTCCTTGTTGACGTCTCCCCCTTTAGCTCCTTAATGCACTGACCCCCCACTCCCAAATGCAAGCCACTGTGAACAACACAGGTTTGCAGGCTGCCAGAAATGGTTGTGTAGAGAAGCAACGACGTACAATCACATATCAGCTGCCCAGTTTTTGCAATCCTTTCTGTACTTCTACCACACAAAGTATTATCAGCTATGCCATCTTTCCAGTTTCTTCCCCTCTGGTTTCTCTGCCTCCTACCTGATTTCAACATTCTGGCTGTATTCAGGTTTGTCCGAGTCAGCACAGCAAGAAGCTCAAAGCAAGAAAAGACTTCTGCCACTGAGCGAAAAGGCCAGCAGGGACCCCAAGGTTCTGGATTTTCCTTTGGAGGTGTCCACCTTGGCAGGTGCCCCACCGAGGGAGAAGTCTTTGCTTGCAGACCCTTGCACTGCTGACTGAAGTCCTCCTAACCGCACCTCTCCCTCCTTCATCTCCTGCTCAGCCTCCAGCATGGAGATTTTGCTTCTGCCTGATCCTTGGCCTGGGGTTTCCCAGGTCTTGGTCTTCGGCTGCTTTTCACCCTGAGCTGGATGGAGATTCCCAACCCTGGCCACACATGAGGATCATCAAGGGAGGAGGGGTGATGGAGGATGCACTTCTTAGAAACACTAATATCTGGACTGCAGCCCAGCCCAGTGGAACTGGATTTCTGGGCATGGGACTTAGACCTCGGTCAATGTTAAGCCTCAGCAGGTGATTCCAGTGTGCAGCCAAGCCAGTTTCTCACTGTGGTTATACCCTGGAATTTCTGAGGGAGCTTGTCAAACACACAGATAAACACCTTGACCTCACCCCCAGACCGAAAAAATCAAAACCTCTAGGGTAGGACTGCAAATGACCAAATTGTGCAGTCCTGATTAAGAATCACAGCTCCACGGGTGGGTGTTGTGGCACAGCAGGTTAAGTGGCTTCGAACACCTGCATCCCACATCCAAGTGTCTGGTATGAGTCCCAGCTACTCTGCCTTTCTGATCCAGTTTCCTACTAATGTCCTGGGAGGCACAGATGATGTCCCAAGTACTTGAGTTCCTGTCCACATGTGGGAGACCAGGATGGAGTTCCTGGCTCCTGACCTCAGCCAGGCCCAGCCTTGGCTGTTGTGAGTATTTGGAGAGTGCACGGAAGAGATCTCTCTCTCTCTCACTCTACCTTTCAAGTATATAAATAATCTTTTTTTTTTTTTTTTTTAAATCACAGCTCTGGAGAGGTGTTCAGTTTAGTGATTAAGATGCATGCATCTCACTTGGGAGTGCCAGGATTTAATACCAGCTGTGGCTCCTGACTCTGGCTTCCTGCTACTGTAGCCCCTAGGAGGCAGTGGTGATGGCTCAAGTAATCGGGTTCCTGCCACTCATGTGGGAGACCTGGATTGAGCTCCCAGCTTCACCTCTACCCCCAACTGTTGTGGACAAGAGCTTGCTGTCTTAATTAATTGATTCATAAAATTAGTAATAAGTGATTAATTAATAAGTAATTAATAAGTGATTTATAAAATTATTGTTCTCAACTACTGCCAGGGCATCCATTGTGACCACCACTAGAGCACTGACTCCCAAATTCCCCTTCAGCTTGTACCCTGTAGCCTACAGGTGACCTTCACCTGGACATGCCACAGGTACCACGCTCCTCATCCAGCTCACTTCCCCCCATGGCTTACAGCAGGTGCATGGCACCACACCTCCCTACTAGCCAAGCCAAACCTGAATGCTAGCTCCAATACCACCTGAGACCCCTCCCCACTCAAATGTCCAAAATGGAAAACCCAATTTCCTCCAATCCTGTTCCTTCCCCACCTCAACAAAATTCTGAGACTCTTCCCTGTCCCTCTCTTCCCTCATCCTGCACATCCAATCCACCAACAAACTTCATCACCTCAACCTCCAAAATGGACCTCAAACCTGTTCATTTCTATTTCTGCTGTCACCCTCCTGGACTGTCACAGCGGCCTCTTCCTTAGGCTCCCAATCTATTTATGAAATGTTCATCAGATCACATCACTTCCCAGCGGCTCCTCCTACTGCTTTTCCAAGGAAGATTCAAATCCCTTACTGGGGAGTATAAGGAGCTGCATGACCTCACTCCTGCCACCTTTCCCACCTCACTCAGCAGTAAGGTCATCTTGCCACCATCTGCCAGGCAGCCTACCTAGCCCCACACCATCAACAGCAGCCTCTCCCTGAAGTGTCCTTGGGCAAAAGATTCTGTTTTCAGTAAGACACAACATTTGAACAAACAGAACTGACACCTGGTCATTTCCAGAGTGGGTTGGGGAGGGGTTGCATCCACATCACAGAAAGCCTCCCCTTCTCCTGGTCTGCTCCACAACCATGCCAATCAGCCATGTAGGGTGTCTGCAATGCGATTTCACCACGTCCAGCTGGGCCAGATTAAAGAGGTTACGAAACCCACAGGTGCACACACCCCCAGGTTCCTGAAAACCGGCCCTGGCTATTCCCTGAGAAGCACTGCTGCCTCCCGAGCCCACAGCTAGAAATCTGGGTCTTGCCAACAGGGAGCAAGAAGCGTGGCATTTTATAGCACATAATCAGCCTGTGGCACCAGAGCCAGGCCAGCCCCTGGGGAGTCTTCTGGATGCAGCAGATTCTGCTATCTCCTCTGCTCAGTGGCTTGTCTTGGATGCCTGAGGATGGCAAGAGGGATCTGCTACGTCTTCATAATGAAGAGACAAACAGTGGCTTCTGGGGACAACAGGAAGGCCGGTGACCCTGAGTTCTTCTTGTTCATTAATGTGTCCTAATTAATCTGAGGTTATCATAAAATACAGGCGATGCTTTGCAAAAGCAAGAGATGCATGCCTGGCAAATAATTTAAAACCACTCCTTGAAGGGATGGGTACTAGGAAGTCCAATGTCAACAGGGCTGAAGCATATCTCTGTGCCTGGGATTAACACACAGGTCCACGCACGGTATTCATGCTAGTTTATAGAAGTATTTCCTGGGTGCACAGAAGCAGTGCTCGCTCCTGCTGGAGGTCTCAGGCACTCTCTCTGTGCCTCCAGGGCACCTCCTGTGCGCTTTGGAGGCCCACGCACCTGTTCCTGGACTTTGGCTCGGCCACTTTTCCATGTGCCCAGGGCAGGTTCCTGCAGCCTCTCTCTCTGGAAATGAGGACTATCACTCCCTCCTTGCAGGACCGTCACAGGGAGCTCTGAAGGTAACAGAGCTAATGAGTTGAAGGCCAGCAGTCTACCCAGCAGGTGCTAAGGGAACGATAGCTCTACTGTTACTACATTCGTGAGCGCAGTATCAGCAGCGATCCTCATCTGTTACTCACCTCCTGCTGTCCCCCTTCTGTGCCTTCGCCCAGGACTCCACCTGGGCCAGGCTGCTCTTCCTCTGGCTGTGCTTCTCAGGGTTGCCCCTGGAAGGAAAGGCTCGCTGGTAGCCGCCAGTCCCATTCTGCTCTCCCGGGCCGTAAGAGGTGGGCAGTGTGCCATTCTTCTCTGCCCGCTGGGGCTGTGCCTGCTGGCCTCTGGGGCCACTGGGCAGATCCACAAACAAGGCATCCTCGTCAGCAGGTGAATACGGGGACCTGGCCTTGCTCCTGTCTCGCTTGTTCTCCAGCGGGTCCCTCTGCGAACGGTACCGCTCTTCTTCCTGCTCCCGTCTCTCGAAGCCGAAGGAGTCGTCATGGGCACGGTGAGGGCAATCCCTTGTGTGTCCAGGACCCACGCGGCCACACTCTCGGCAGGACTCTGTGTGGTTGGCCTGGGGGACCGCCTGCCGCTCCACCTTCTCCACATCCCTGCAACAAGAGCACACACTCAGCCCACACCATGGCCAGGGCTCCCTGATGAGCACCCTTCTTGGTCACTCACCTCCAGGCCTCTGCACGAGCCACTCTTCTGTTGGGAACACTTTCCCTGCCCACCCTCACTTTGCCTGCCTACCTTCTTCTGGCTTAAGTGTCATCTCCTCCAGGAAGCCACCCTGATATATACCCCCAGTCTAGAATGATACCACATGCTGGCCATGTCGTCACACTGCTCACACTGAGACCCTCACTGCATGCTGACTCTTGCAGCTCCCAACTAGACCATGAGTTCTCAGGCCAAGGTGAACCTTGGCCCATCTGGAACGGCTGTCACCATGACTGGCAAGGGGAACCAGTGTGCACTCTATCAATACTGCTGAATCAAAGAATGAATCAATGAGACATGTGACATTCTCAGGAAGACCATGCCTGAGCTGTCTTCCCACTCAATGCCACTGTTCCTGTCTCCTCTATGTGTCCCTCTGTCTTCCTGGGGTTTGGACAGAAGGCTGCTGAGCCAAGGATCTCTCCTGCTAGTGTCTGGCACAGCCCAAAGTACAGTTGGCAGCACAACTGACAATCTTCAGAGAACAGGTACCTCTGTATATGTCTGTGTCCTCAGGGGACAGCTCCAGCAGAATAACATTGACCTCAAAGACTCCTGTGAAGTATTATTAGACGTTAGAAGGAAGTGGAGACATGGGGAAGACCAGTGAGCATACAGCTGGGACACAGTGGAGCTAGGGCTCAAACCCAGGCAGACCCCAGGGCCCATGTACTTCTGCTTCTCCGTGTGTGTGTGTGTGTGTGTGTGTGTGTGTGTGAGAGATAGAGGGAGGGAGGGAGGGAGGGAGAGAGAGAGACCATGCACTACACACATGCAAATCTAGGAACTCAAAAGGAGAAGGGGGTGTGTGGTCATAGGTCAGGATGTGAACTGAAGCTAGAAGAGGAGCTTTTGGGATGGAGCAGAGGGCTCGCTCCTCTTTCATGGCTGTGTCCCACTGTCACCTGCCTCTCTCCCTTAGGACAGGGTCCTGGTTTATCACTTTGCTCAGGGATGTAACAGTGGCTCCAAAAGCTTTGCAGAATTTATGTTGGAGGAGCAGGCGAACATACTCCATCCCACTTGGACCAGATACTTACCAGGAACCCTGAGATGAGGGATCATAAATCTTAGTCCTCACTGTGTATATACTTGAATATGCACAATCCCACCCATGCCTGTACTTCCTGGAAGTAAATTTAATAGGGCATGATAAATCTTTCTCTTCAGAGTAACACCAGCATTTACTACAAAACAAAACTTTAGAGGTAGACAAAAGAACAGTTGTCTCCTTGCCACCCTGTGGTTTTCTAGCCCCAAAGAGTTTGGGGCGGGGCTGGCGCTCTGGCATAGCAGATAAAGCAGCCGCCTGCAGTACCGGCATCCTGTATGGGCAACGGTTCGAGTCCTGGCCGTTCAACTTCTGATGCAGCTCTCTGCTATGGCCTCGGAAAGCAGTGGTAGATGGCCCAAGTGCTTGCACCCCTGTACCTATGTGGAAGACCTGGAAGAAGCTCCTGGCTTTGGATAAGCCCTGATCCACCCATCGTAGCCATTTGGAGAGTGAACCAGTGGATGGAAGACTCCTTTCTCTCTGCCTCTGCCTCTCTGTAATTTGACCTTTCAAATAAATAATTAATTCTTAAAATGAAAGACTTTGAGGCTAGGAACAGCTCATTCCCCTGGCTCCTGGCACTTTGTAAGAGGTGCCTCTGGCCAAGGTGTCCAGGTGGTAGCTGCAGGTAAGAAAGGTGATGGTGAGGCTCTACTCCTCCTCCTCATCTGAGTTAAACAATTAACTCACCAAGTTGTGACATCTAAGGCCATAAGGGGTTTCTAATTCTTATCCTATTTCCTTGCATCCCCCCAAAATTTAACACACAGCTTTTCAAATCAGTAGACTTATCACAAAAGAGGTCTGTGATGCTCAGTTTAGCACAATGGTGAGAAAGAATGAAGCACGCCAGGCCATCACAACTATAGGACCTGGCCATGCAGAGCACAAGTGATTAGCTAAGATGACACAAGCCTTTCCCAAGAGAGCTGCTGTTCCCAAGCAGGTCACCACTATTGCTGTGAACACCTGGAACCAGTGACTGTTCAAAACACAGAGAACTGCGGACACTTGGCAACCATTCGAGCCATGTGTATCACTTTTTGAAAATGACAAACACAGAGAACACAGGGTTTAGAGCCCGCACTATCTGGATTCAAGAGCTGGCTCTTTCGCACATATGCTGGGTGTCTCTGGGCACTTGACCTCTCTAGTCTCAGGTTCCTCATCTGTGAAATGGAACAGCAGCCCCTGCCTCTTCGGGGTATTGTGAAGATTAAAGGAGATGAGGCCTGGGAAGAGCCAAGCACAGCGTCTGGCACACGGGATGCCCTCAGAGGCAAATGCCTTGATGATTCAACATCGATTCTTGGCCTTCTTTGTCCCAACATCTTCAAAGCAGCAATATATCTGCAAAAGTTTATATTTCCCACCCTCCCTTGTAGCTGGAGGTGACGATATGCCAGCCCTGGCCAACAACAGAGCAGAACTTGCTGGGTCAGGTCTTCCAGGAAAGCCTTTATAAGAAGGCAGGCTTACCTAACCCTTCTCTGCCTCCTGCCTGGATTGGCAGGTGACAAGAACGAGAATGAAAGTCACCTGCTAACACCTGAGTAGACAGCAATAAAACCACCCTGTCCAGGTCTCCGAGGGTAGCATGGAGCCACTGCACCAACCTGGATTCCCCACCTCTGGATCCTGTCACGTGACAAAACTAAAGCCCAACCTCCTTAGGCCACCTGAAGCTGAGCTATTTTATTATTAGCAACCAAATGCAGTCTCTAATTCACAGAAGGGACCGAGCTCTTCACTGGCTGGAATCGGGCCTCTCTAGTTTCTGCTTACCCCAGGGATGCCGTGTGTCTGCTTAGAGAAAATTCTTGCTTCCCCTCAAAGTGGGAAAAGCACACACCTCAAAAGAAAAGGATGCTTTCTTCTTATTCCTTTTCTTCACAAGAACTTGGAAGTAAAAAGATCTTGCCAAGCATTTATGCACTGATAATTATTTTATTCTGTCTCCAAACTTTTAATCTCACTCGGCAAGAAGGCATCGTATTTCCCTCTATCTTAATGCTAAACACACACACACACACACACACACAAACACCACATTGAATGATTCAAAGACTGAGGTGGGCAGAGGTATGAGAGCTTGTAGGGAGCTTGGTCATGTTGGCAGATGCAGCTCTTCGGCTGACCCCCCACCCCTGAAAATTCCCTCCCTACTCACTTCACCTAAATGACCACATTAATTGTCCAAGAACAAGAGCCAGGCCACTGATATTCTTGGCAAGCTCCATCTGAGCCCATCCAGGTGGCAGAAGGCCTATGAAAACAAAGCCTGAGTCCTGAGCACTGCCCCCAGTCTAAGGGGCAGGGTGGGCTCAAGACCTAAGCTCATCCTGGAAGCAATCGATAGACTGGTACCAAGGGCTGCAGATCTAGGGGCCCGAGGTAGCTGCAGAGCCCGCCGGTGGAAGGGCTTGCTCTCTTGGATTAGTTCCTCGTGCCCGAGGAAGGTGACAGCTGAAGAGAAACAGCCAGGAGTTGGTTTCATCTTTTCCTGAGGTCAACAGAGCAGCCCCCCTGGGACAGGGGTAACGATGCCGCTTCCTCTCACGCTCTGTCTGCTCTGCCCAAGTTAACAACACAGGGCCTGCCAGCTCTGATGGCAAACTCCGCTGTTTCTGGGCTGCCTTCCCCAAGGGGAGAGCTTGGCTGCAGAAGCAGTGGAGTAACCAGGCTGCCAAGCTGAGCTGCCTCTTGCTTCGGTAGAGTGGCTACTGGAAAAATTCCTTGTGAGCTGTACGGATCAACAAACCAGACCAAGAAGAGGGATGTTTAGTGGCTGCCAGGGGCCCCACTCCCCACCCCATTTTGTGCCTTCCTCATGGAGAAATCCTGTCTTGTTTCTATCTGGGCAAGGTGGACCCCTGTAATGGTTCAGCCTAGCCAGTCTGAAGCTCTGGCACTTGTGAGTCTCATTCACTGTCCATGCCCCTAGGGCAGTCACAGCCTGGGTCATAGGCTTTTTTTTTTTTTTTTTAAATGGCCAATGCTTGTTTATTGTTGCCATGGGCTGGGGCCTACTGTGTGCAAGGAATTCGACACAGGCCATTTCTAATCCCTGCCACAATCCTGCAAGATGCAGACAGCTGAGCCTGGAGAGGCTGGGGTACTCACAAATGAGCGCCAGGCTCATTTACAATAAACTGTCTGTGACAAAGGACAGGGACAGTGAAAATGGCGGCGTCAGTCATCACTCACTGAGCACTTACTGAACACGAAGTCATGAGCTAAGCCCCATATTACCATATTACCTCTTCTCATGATCACAGAACCCACAGATGTTATTACTCACGAGAGAGGAGCTCAGAGAGATGCACCAACTTGCCCTGGGTCACCCAACCAGTTCAGAAGCTGGACTCAGACCCCAGCTGATCCCACTCCACAGCCCTGTACCAGACTGAAAATGTATTTATAAATTATTTTCTCCTGTTGAGAGACAAAGAGGCTTGCGCAGCCTCACTTTGCCCAAGGTGGTCAGAGTGTGGAAGCCTAAATATTTAGCTCTCCAAAGACAGTGCAGATAGCCAAAATGACTGGGCCA
Organism: Oryctolagus cuniculus; assembly: GCF_051225735.1. NCBI lineage: Eukaryota > Metazoa > Chordata > Mammalia > Lagomorpha > Leporidae > Oryctolagus > Oryctolagus cuniculus. Next base: position 49,487,836 of record NC_142867.1, on the reverse strand, counting down.
TTTCTGAGCACACTGATTCCCCACACACAAGTCTGACAAAGCCTTGATCATCCCAAGTCATTCTTTAAACATCTCACATGGAGAGGTCTCACAGGTGTTTTTGTTCATCCGTTCTGCCACCTCTCTACCCAGCCAGCCAAATATCCATGCACCTATCCATTAATTGAACATCTATGTGCCAGGCACTGATACTTGAAACCTACAACAGTCTCACCTATCAATGAGCTAAAGTCTGGTGGGGGTGGCGGTGAGGAAGCATGTCAATCTAGCTTTAGAATGAAAGATCTATGGCAAAGGAAAGGAGGAAACGACATTCATGTAGCCAAGGCCTGCAGGCCATGCTGCAGTAGTCCTGGCAGGGTGTGAGGGCTGGGGAAGAGGTGACCAAAGCTCAGAGGGATGCTGCAGCCTCAGGAGACGGACCTCTCTCTACACCCAGAGCCCACTGCAGTCTGTTCTCCATTCTGCTCACTTTGACTTGGCCACAATTTCACTCTTGCCTCAGAGCATTTGTTTGTGCCCTTCCTTCTTCCTGGAACACTTTTATTCCTAAAAGATTTGCATATCTGACTTGCTTGGGTCAATCAGGCCCCACCTCCACATTCTGCCCTTACAAAAGCCTTCCTGAGCTACCCCCAGGGGGCTACTGGGTTCCTTGGCCCCTCCCTTACCATCAGCCTGTTTTACTGCCTTCATGCATGGATGATAAAACTTAGCTTACTGATATATCTTTCCCCCATTTATGATCTGTTTTCTCCTCTTTCCCCTCCAGCCTGCAAGGTGCATGAGACTTTGCTTCTCCCTCTGAACACTGCTGTGTTCTCAGCTTCTTTAACAGGGTTTGACCCACAAAATGACCTCAAAAATACTTGTAAAATAAAAGATGAAATAGATAAATGCATGTGCAAATGCACCAATTCAAGTTGCTGAAAGAAGCACCATGGGACTGGGGCATAGAAAATCGGAAACAAGGGCTGGTGTCGAGGCACAGTGGGTTAAGCTGCCACTTGCAACACCAGCAGCCCATCTATAGTGCTCGTTGCCCCCTATGGTGGGTGGTATTGGGTGGAGCCGTGCTGAAGCCAGAGGCAGTAGATGCAGGGGGCTCTCAGCTCTGCTCCTGGACCACAGGAACGAGGCTGGATGAGGCTGAAGGAGGCAGGAGCTGACGAGCAGGGACAGCACTGTAGGGAGCCTGGGCTGCCAACCACAACTCCCACTCTCGGGGCAGGGCATGTGCCAGCAAGGGAGAGAGCACCATCTGCTCCTGGGAGCCTCATTAGTAAAAGGATCCGGAGGACTAATGACAAAGCTGGAAGGGAGTAAAGAAAAAGAAGCCAGTAACGTTATCACACCAAACTATGGAAGCCAGCACATCTGACACAGCTATTGTGCCACATAAGCACGTCATAGGACACTTTAAAAACATGTGGAAGAGGCTGACATTGTGGCACAGCAGGTAAAGCCATCACCTGTCATACCAGCATCCTATATGGGCACTGGTTTGTGCCCTGGCTGCTCCACTTTCCAATCCAGTTCCCCACTAATGGCCTGGAGAAAGCAGAGGCAGACGGCCCACGTACTTGGTGCCCTGCTACCCAAGTGGGAGACCTGGAAGAAGCTCCTGGCTCCTGGCTTTGGCCTGTCCCAGTGCTGGCTGTTGTAGCCCCTGGGGAGTAAACCAGCAGATGGAAGATCTCTCTCTGTCTCTCCCTCTCTCTCTGTAACATTGACTTTTTTTTTTCTTTTTTCTTTTTTTTTTTTTTTTTTTTTGACAGGCAGAGTGGACAGTGAGAGAGAGAGAGACAGAGAGAAAGGTCTTCCTGTGCCGTTGGTTCACCCTCCAATGGCCGCCGCGGCCAGCGCACTGAGGCCGGCGCACCGCGCTGATCCGATGGCAGGAGCCAGGAGCCAGGTGCTTTTCCTGGTCTCCCATGGGGTGCAGGGCCCAAGGACTTGGGCCATCCTCCACTGCACTCCCTGGCCACAGCAGAGAGCTGGCCTGGAAGAGGGGCAACCGGGACAGAATCCGGTGCCCCAACCGGGACTAGAACCCGGTGTGCCGGCGCCGCTAGGCGGAGGATTAGCCTAGTGAGCCACGGCGCCGGCTTTTTTTTCTTTTTTTTAATAGACTGTCCCTCCCCCACTCGCGGAGGAACGACACCGGTCCTTCCCGGATTTGCTGCCGCTCCCCCACCTTCGTGGAGGAGCGGCACCAACGAGCTCTCTGACCGACTCTCTCAGGGGGCCCCCCGCATGTTGTCTCTCTCCCCCTTTTATAGTCCTCTCCCACCAATCCAAGCTCTGCTGCCCACGTGCTGAGCACGCCACTCTCTTCCAATCAGAGGTTGGATCAGGAATCAACTAATTGACGAAGCAGCTGTGTAAGATTTGTTTACTCCCTCTCAGCGCCATATGATGGGAGATCAGACGCATAGAGTTAGTTTCAGTCCACAGTTTCAGTACTTATTTCTCTCCCGGGCGCCCCGCCATGTTGCGGGAGATGGACCCTGCTCCCCACATAGACAGAGTTAGACAGTGAGAGAGACAGAAAGATCTTCCTTCCATTGGCTCACCCCTCAAATGGCCGCTACGGCCAGCGCGCCGTACCGATCCGAAGCCAGGAGCCAGATGCTTCCTCCTGGTCTCCCATGCGGGTGCAGCGCCCAAGCACTTGGGCCACAGCAGAGAGCTGGACTGGAAGAGGAGCAACCGGGACAGAACCCGGCACCCCAACCGGGACTAGAACCCAGGGTGCCGGCGCTGCAGGCGGAGGATTAGCCTAGTGAGCAGCTGCACCAGCCAACGCTGACTTTCAAATAAATAAATGCCATAGCTAGAAAACAGCAGAGCTCAGCCTTGAACCAGGCCTGTCTGACTTCAGAGAACAAGCTCTGGGAGGAAGTAGCTAGAATCAAAGAAATAAATATAGTTGGAGTGAGAGGTAAAGCAGCAAGCCTGGACTCTGATTGTTCATGCCTACTCTATTCCCATCCCAAAAAGCCATTTCTCCACCCTCTGCCCTCAGCCCTGACATTTCCTTGGGAATCTTTAGTCCCCGTGCCTAGCAGAGGGCCTTTGCCAGTCAGCCTGATGGACTTCCTGGCCACAGTAGGGCTGGGGTAGAACCACCCATGCTCTAAACCTAACTAATCAGAATGACTCTCGGACGCCAGCTCTTTCCTTCTGGACTTCACCAGGATGACATAAATCTGTGGCCACCGCAGCCATTGTTTTCTCCGGTATGTTAAAAAATTTTTTTCTATGAAATCTGTTCTCTTTATATTAATAAAAATTTTACCAAATTGAATGGCTTGTCTCCTGCCCTAGGAAATCCTGATCCTATAGGTTTCAAGTGCAGCCCATGAGATGCTTCTTTAAACAAAAAAAATTCAATGGGCTGGCAGTGTGTGGCACAGCAGGCCGGGCCACCGCCTCCAATGCTGGCATGCTATACGAGCTCTGATTCGAGGCCTTGCTGCTCCACTTTCAATCCAGCTCCCTGCTAATGTACCTGGAAAGCCAGCAAAAGGATGGCTCAAGTACTTGGATCCTTGCCATCCACATGGGAGACCCAAATGGAGTTCTGGACTCCTGGCTTCAGTCTGCTCATCCATGGCCATTGTAACCATCTGGGGAGTAAACCAATGGAGGGAAGATATCCCCGCCCCCACTCTCCCTCTCTCTGTAACTCTGCTTTCAAACAAATAGATACATCTTCAGACACCTAATATTTGTAGATATCTTGGGGCCACAGTGTGATATTCAGTATGGGTACACAAGCACAATGTCAAATGAAGGGATCAAGGCAATATCCATCACCTCAAACATTTATCATTTCTTTGTGTAAGGGAACATTTAAAATCCTCTCTCTAGCTATCTTGAAATACTAATTAATTGCTGTCAACAATAGTTACTCCACTGTGCTATAGAACATTAGACGTAGTTCTTCCAACTATACCCATGTACTTGTTAATCATCCTCTCTCTCCCCCTCCCTGCCCTCCACCACTGCAGCCATTTGGCCAACAGATCCTAGAGGTACCAGGGACTTCCATATAGAGCTAAGTACCAAATCCAATTCAGAGGTGGGCAGAGCCTGAATGACCTACAATGACAGTGGCTGAGCCCTGAACCCAGTTGTTTCTGAAGCCAGATCTACCTCGAATTTTTCAGTGACATCAACCAATAACGCTCGCCTCCCCCAGTTTCTAAGGTCACTCTGCATCTTCTGTCACCTGCAATCCTGACATCCACCTCCATCCATAATAAAAGCATCTGCCCATATGGATATGGGCTGGAGGACCTGGGCGAGGACCACAGAGGGAAAGAGGAAAATACGACAATGGGGCCACCCAAAGAGACGGAGGCTCTCCAACGCAGATCGCCATACTGGAGGAGAGGAAGATTCAGGCCTGCCTGATGAGTAAGTTTAACTAACCAAACGTCTGAACATCTTACTCTGGGAACACAGACCATTTAATAGGTATGTCTGCTTGGGTGACAATTGCATCTCTCAGAAAGTTGAAGGATAACGCTATTATGCCTATTTTCCAACTCAGAAGGTAGAATGAATTGTGGTTTTTCTTTTTCCTTATTTTTTTTAAAGAATGGACCTTGAGCAAACACGATCACACAATTTTAAGAGTCTATTAAGAACAGAATAAATTTCAAAAAGCTCAGAGAATAGCTAGAGACAATACAATGACCTGAGATCTTTAAAGGGAAGGAATCCTTTCAAAAGCAAAATCCGAGGGCTGATGTCAAATTCTTCAGGTAGGAAAAATAGAAAGACCCAAATGCTGGCTAATAAACGATCTTCAAGTGTTGTAGACAAACACCAGTTAGCAATCACAGCACATTTTTCCTGTGAAGTCCAATCTTATCCTCAGATTCTTTTACTCAGGACCCTAATCAGACACAAGGAGCAGAGCAAAACTGGTCCTGGCTGCTCCACTTCCAATCCAGCTCTCTGCTATGGCCTGGGAAAGCAGCAGAAGGTGGCCCAAGTCTTTAGGCCCCTGCACCCATGTGAGAGATCTGGAAGAAGCTCCTGGCTTCGGATCAGCACAGCTCCAGCCGTTGTGGCCATCTGGGGAGTGAACCAGCAGCTGGAAGACCTCTCTCTGCCTCTGCCCCCTGTAACTCTACCTTTCAAATAAAATAAATAAAAAAAAATTTTTTTTAAAAAAAAGCTGTTATCATCCATGCTTTTAAAAAGTGCTGAAGTGGCCGGCGCCGTGGCTCAATAGGTAATCCTCCGCCTAGCGGCGCCGGCACACCGGGTTCTAGTCCTGGTTGGGGCGCCGGATTCTGTCCCAGTTGCCCCTCTTCCAGGCCAGCTCTCTGCTGTGGCCCGGGAGTGCAGTGGAGGATGGCCCAAGTGCTTGGGCCCTGCACCCCATGGAAGACCAGGATAAGTACCTGGCTCCTGCCTTCGGATCAGCGTGGTGCGCCGGCCGCAGCGCGCCAGCCGCGGCAGCCATTGGAGGGTGAACCAATGGCAAAAGGAAGACCTTTCTCTCTGTCTCTCTCTCTCTCACTGTCCACTCTGCCTGTCAAAAAAAAAAAGTGCTGAAGTAGAGTGGGCATTTGGTGCAGCCATTAAGATGCCAACTGAGACACTTCATACAGGAGTGCCAGGGTTCAAGTCCCTGCTCTGCCTTTGATTCCAGCTTCCTGCTAATGTGTACCCTGGGAGGCAGCAAGTAATGGCCCAAGTAGTGGGGTCCCTGCCACCCACACGAGAGACCCAGACTGAGTTCCAGGCTCCTGGCATCGGCCTGGCCTAGTCCCAGCAGTTGTAGGCATTTGGAGGGTGAACATACTGTCATCATGGGAACAGGCACATCCAGGCTGGATGACGATGCTAGGAGGTAGAGTAAAAATCGACTGATGGTACATAGTTAGGGGTTATTGATTTAGGGCCCAGGCGTCAGTCCTTGAGTGTCCTGTTCAACACGTCCATTCATTAATTCTCTGAATTTCTCCCTCACTTACACACTCACAGACATTGGTAGTTTATGTTTCAGATGCTGTGCAGAAGACCAAAAAGGGTTCCTGCATGAAGCCCAGAGTACTCTAACAGACACAAAAGGGGAAAACCCACTGTAACAAATGCCCAGATTGAGGTGTCAGGGAAGCTTGGGGGGAGGAGGGGCCTGCCCCCACTCTGACCTCTTCAAGGAAGTTACTACCTGGACCTATGGCCCGCTCACCTGGAGAGAAGAGCAGGGAGCTAAGAAGTACCATGATATAGAAATTGCACACAGGCGCTGGAAGAGACTGGTAAGGCCCAGTCATGGAAAAATCCCACCCTTGGGTTGCTGGAGAAGACCCTTTAGGCTTGAGGCTCACTGAGGAATCATGGCAAGGGGGCCTCTAGGCACAGCTGGGTGTCAGGATAAGAACAGGGCCCCCATTAGAAGATGGCCAGTTCAATCGCACCCTGACTTCTCCAGGGCAACCCTGCTCTCTCCCCAAGCTCCCAGCACCACTCACGCTCTTCCTCTGCTTCCTCTTGGGGAGTCCTCTACAGCCGACAGACTCGGGACGTTTGAGATTGCTGATGGCAACCTTGGAGCATCCACTCAGTGAAGATCCCTCCTAGGTCAGCTCCCAGGAGCAGGTGGCCCATCTGTGGCCCATTCTTAGCTGACGAGACCTGTCTGACCTGCTCTCTCCCCCTCTCCAACTGGTGCCCCAGGTTGCTGTCCCTTCCACCCAAGAGAAAGGAAACCGAGAAGTGCAGGTATGCAGGTCTCCATGACTGTGTCCCAGGCACACGCTCCACCCTGCAGGCCTAGTGTTCCTCTCTGTTCAAGGAAGAAAGAGAACCAGATAACTTCTCAAGGTCCTTCCAGCTCTGACAGGCAACACATGTTAGCTGTGTATGAACGTTCCACTCATTGTTAAAAAGGATTTCAAGGGACTGGCATTGCAACACAGCAGGCTAAGCCACCAGCTGAGATGCCAGGATCCTATACTGGAGTGCTGGTTCAAGTCCTGGCTGCTCTGCTTCTGATCTAGCTCCCTGCTAATGCACACAAGAAGGCAATGGATGGCCACCCACATACTTGGGCCATTGCCACCCACGTGGGAGATATGGATAGAGTTCCAGGCTCCCATTCCAGACCTGGCTATTGTGGCCATGTGAGGAGTGAACCAGCAGATAGAAGATCGCTCTCTCTGTCACTCTGCCTTTCAAATAAATAATCTTTTTTTTTTAAGTGAACATCCTTATTTAAAAAAAAAAAAGTTTCAAAGAAAGGCATAAATGAGCTATGGGTGGAATTTCAGGTACCAGAGGATTTTTCTGGGCTCCCCTCCGAGTGTGGGAGGCCCCTCTATCGGGACTGACCTCTTCAGTGATGATCGGGACAGCACCTGTGCAGCCTGGTTCATGGCCCTGACCCAGGCGTTCATGTCCTCCTGGGTGTCGGCACTGAAGTAGTAGGTCCTCATGCCCGACTGCTCAGCCTGCGAGCCCCCCGCGGAGCTGTTGTAGATGAGAGCTCGCATCCCCGTGTGCACGGCCTGCGGACACAACACAGATACCGGGGTTAGCGCAAGTTGCCCTGCTCAGAGCCAAAACACGGAGGTGCTCTGGCCATCTTCTCCCGGCTTATAGCCTCAAAAGCTCCAGCACCACCCAGCTTGTCCCCACACCTGGGAAACGTCACAGGCCAGATGCCTCTTCCTGCTCCTTGATGGGAAGGCCCAGCAGCTGTACCCATTTCCTATTTACCTTCTCATGCTTGGGGAGGGGCCCAGAGCCAAGGCTTACATAAAGGACTTTAAAAACAAACAAACATGCCGGCGCTGAGGCTCACTAGGCTAATCCTCCGCCTTGCGGCGCCGGCACATCAGGTTCTAGCCCCGGTCGGGGCGCCAGATTCTGTCCCAGTTGCCCCTCTTCCAGGCCAGCTCTCTGCTGTGGCCCGGGAGTGCAGTGGAGGATGGCCCAGGTGCTTGGGCCCTGCACCCCATGGGAGACCAGGAAAAGCACCTGGCTCCTGCCATCAGATCAGCGTGGTGCGCCGGCCGCAGCGCGCCGGCCGCGGCGGCCATTGGAGGGTGAACCAACGGCAAAAAGGAAGACCTTTCTCTCTCTCTCTCTCACTGTCCACTCTGCCTGTCAAAACAAAAACAAAACAAACAAAACACACTCTCCTTCTCTAGACGCACTCTTGGGAATCCCTGGTTTGGTTTTTCTGAGACCTGCAACTCCAGCTTTAGCTACAATCAGACATGAACAGAATCAAGGGTGGGGCGCAGTGGTTAAGATGCCTGTATTCTACATCAAGTAGTAGGTTCAAGTTCAAGTCCTGGCTCCCCTTTTGACTCTAGCTTCCTGGTAATGCACACTTCTGGAGGCAGCCAGTCTAAGATATCCAGGCTCCAAATTTAGCCTGGCCCAGACTCAGCTGTTGTGGGCATTTGGGGAACGAACCAGTGAATAGGGAAGAGCTTTCTCTCTTTCCCTTTCAAATAAAATAAAATTAAAAGAATAAAAGGAACTGAGTCAGCTGGTGTTGTCGTATAGGTTAAGCCCCTGTCTGCAGTGCCAGAACCCCATATGGGTGACCAGTTCGAGTCTTGGCTGTTCCACTTCCGATCCAGCTTCCTGAGAATGACCTGGGAAAGTAGTGGAAGATGACCCAAGTGCTTGGGCTCTTGCCACACATGTGGGAGACGCGGATGAAGCACCTCACTTCAGACTGGCCCAACCCTAGCCATTGCAGTCATGTCAGGAGTGAACCAGCAAATGGAAGATTCTCTGTCTTTCCCTCTCTCTGCAACTCTTTCAAATATATAAATACATCTTTAAAAAAAAGAAAGAAAAAACAAAAGAACTGAATAAAAACCAGTCGCAACAGCAGGCAGCTTGGTGCAGATGCTCCCCTTGGGTCACTGCTCTGGTACAACGTGTGATGTGTGTCCATCAAAGCAACGGATGTGGTCTCTCAACAGGGGGCACCACAGGTAGCTGGAGCTGATTGACATTTGACTAAGAATTGTTGTGCACCTCATGTGGGCTTCTGCTTCAAGGTGCTTTCACATGTAACCCTGCTAAGAAGCTGGGACGAGGTATCGGGCATGACCACTGAGAAGGAACTGGATGGTCTGCAAACTGGAGGCAATGCTAGGTTTTCTCCTTGTGCTCTGATGAGCAGAGGCCCGTCTTAAACTTGCAAGAGAAATGTCTCACCAAATCTACATAGGAAGCTGATGTAGAAAGAGGAAGATGGACTGAATGCCCACCATGTGCTTCCAGGACTTTAATCTCATTTTAATCTCTACAGCCTTGAGAAGTTGTAATAGAATCGGTTCTACAGAGGTGACAAACAGCTCTGAGAGGTTAAGGAACTGTCCCAGATTTCTACATCCACTTACCATTGACTTGATGCTTTTTATACACTTGTTCTCTAGCTGTTTATCATCTATGCCCTCTCTCTAGCTCGTAAAATGCATAACAGCAGGAACTTGGTCTATTTTGTTCACAAGTATAACCCAGTAGGTGTTCAATAAATATTTCTCAAATGACTGAAGAATTGGAGCCCAGGTCTGAGTCCAAGTCCAGACTTTGCTAATGTTCCCAGTTCCTACCCAGAAATGAGAGTTATTACTTAGAACACTGATCCCATAATCTAGATCCAGAATGAAATGCAGGCCCCATGGAAGGACCAGTCAGAGAAAACAAAATGAGAAACAATGAAAAGCTGGAAAATGACAAGCTTTTCTAACAGATGGATGAAAAGCTCTCAGGTGACGCTTCAGCATTTATTTCTCCTCCCCATACTCCCAACACCCAGGTCCAAATGCATATTAAATACAGCCTGCTTCTGACATTTATATATATAAGTCCATCCAGCCCAGTGCCAAGGGAGGCTAGGCAAAATGGCCTGTAACCTGGAGTCTCTATAGAGACCAAAGCAAATGTGATATCCTCCTTTGTAGGTATGAGGTGCCAGTCACTGCCCCAGGGTGGCTTCCTCCTAGTTTAATCAGATGGCAACGAGAAAGAATGAGAAGGGACTTAGACGTGTACACCCTTACTGTGCATCCTTAGGAATTATTTTTTTTTTTGACAGGCAGAGTTAGACATTGAGTGAGTGAGAGAGAGAGAGAGAAAGAGAGAAAGGTCTTCCTTTTTCCATTGGTTCACCCCCACCAAGTGGCCACTATGGCTGGCGTGTTGCAGCTGGCACGCTGTGCCGATCCGAAGCCAGGAGCCACATGCTTCCTCCTGGTCTCCCATGTGGGTGCAGGCACCCAAGCACTTGGGCCATCCTATACTGCCTTCCCAGGCCACAGCAGAGAGCTGGACAGGAAGAAGGGCAACCAGGACAGAATCTGGCGCCCAAACCGGGACTAGAACCCGGGGTGCCGGCGCCGCAGGTAGAGGATTAGCCTAGTGAGCCGCGGCGCTGGCCATCCTTAGGAATTCTTGGAAACATTCCCTTAGACAATGATTCCCATAAGATTTCTGACATGCCCTCCTAGTCTTTTCTGCCCAGCCACAGAGGGTTCCGGAACAGGCATTAATCCATCAGACACAAGTACAGGGAGCCCTCTCATTTATAACAAAGAGAGACAGTCCTTCTGTAAGAACTCACAGAGCCTGCCTTGTCCAGGAATCAACATAGGATACACCTCAAACTGCAGGCCCAGGTTTGCATGTCTTCCTGCAAATGGGCTTAGGAGCTACATCCACTGTTACAGGAAGTAACCCATGGTGACAAAGAGAACCTGGATCGCACATCAGACTGCCAGCAGATGCTGTGTACCCACCCGCTCTGGGCTCTGAAGCTCAGGATCCCAACTGCATTCTGCCTGTGCTCGGCCACAGCAGACACATCAAGTGGAAAGGCAAGGAGTCCCGGGAGTGCCCTTTTCATCCGGCCACACCATCCCAGTCCAAAGACCCCGAGCCCGAGGGGATGCTGGAGCCACAGCCTCGTTCAGAGTTGGCCCCTTCCTCCCAGGACTTGGCTTTCGAGTTAACACAATTCCCCTGGGCAACTCTGCACAACTGAACAGAAGCCAGGCTATGCCTAAAGAAAATGAGACTGGGAACCAGGAAGAGCTTATCTGAAGAACACAACACCCTAGGACGTGACTGCTCTGCTGGTTCTGAGACCTCAGCTCTTGAGAAGGCAGAATCCCCAGGCCTCCAACAGCCTCTAAAACAGAGAAATTGATGTGGGAAATGCAGGGCCCATTGCATGACTGAATCGTTCTGAATCTATTCATTCTACAATGTTGTATCAGTTATTGATCGTTTACTACGTGACAGGCATTGCACTAGTTGGTGGAGAGACTTTAAACAAAGGTATGGCTGTTGATAGCCAAGTAGAAGAGAAAGGCCATGGACAGGTCACTACAACTGTAACAAGTGTTAGCGGGAAAGGCAGGCTGCTGTGGGAGGGGATAACGGGCACAGGGCCTGACCGGCAGAGGGACTCAGCTGCCATCCACACATACACCATTCCTTAAGCAGGAGTGGTGAGGAGGCAGCTGGGACCTCAAGAAGGACAAGTGCGCAGTGTATTTCAAGGAAAAAGCCAGCATGTCTGGCACAGAGAAGGGGAGGGAGGAGCAGCATGAAGTGGGCGGGGACTGACCACCAGGGCCTTGCAGGTCTTGTTAGGGTTTTGTCTTCATTTTAAAAAGCAGTGAAAAGCCGTGAAATGGTTTGACTGGGGAGTAATGGGATCAGATTTTGTCTGGGTGTAATATGGCAGGAGCAGCTGGCGGGGGCAGGAGGGTTGGGAGGCTACTGCAGGCACACACAGGTAAGAGATGATGGTGCAGGTGCAGACTGAGCGTGCAGAGAACGAGTGCATGAGGTCCGCAGGCCCTGCACTCAGGAGGTGAGGGCACGGCAGGTGCCAAGGTCGAGATTCTCAGGTTTGGGCTGACATTGTGGCGCAACAGATTAAGCTGCGGCCTGCAACGCCAGCATCCCACGGGGGAGGGCCAGCTTGAGTCCCGGCTGCTCTACTTCCTGTCCGTCTCCCTGCCAATGTGTCTGGGAAAGCATCGAGCGACAGCCCAGGTCCTTGAGCCCTGCCACCCATTTGGGAAGATACTGGTAGAGTTCCAGGTTCCTGGCTTCAGCCTGGTCCAGCCCCAGCCATTGCAGCCATTTGGAGAGTGAACCAGAGGAGCGAAGATCTCTTTCGGTCACTCTGCCTTTTAAACGAGTACAAATAAATCTTTTTAAAACAAACATTCTCAGGTGTGTCTCACAAAGACAGTGGTGTCATTTTGTTGATGTTAAGAAAAGAAAACACGCCGGCGCCACGGCTCACTAGGCTAATCCTCTGTCTTGCGGGTTCTAGTCCCTGTCGGGGCACTGGATTCTGTCCCGGTTGCCCCTCTTCCAGTCCAGCTCTCTGCTGTGGCCCGGGAAGGCAGCAGAGGATGGCCCAAGTGTTTGGGCCCTGTACCCACATGGGAGACCAGGATAAGTACCTGGCTCCTGGCTTCAGATCAGCGCAATGCGCCGGCCGCAGCGTGCCAGCCGCAGCAGCCACTGGAGGGTGAACCAACGGAAAAGGAAGACCTTTCTCTCTGTCTACTCTGCCTGTCAAAAAAAAAGAAAAAAAGAAAGAAAAGAAAAAAAGAAAGAAATCACTCACATCCAGCTTCTGGGCCGACCGCAAGCAGCAGGAGTGAAAGCACTCAGTTCTCAGGGTTAGTGAGGTCCCAGGTGGGCTCTGCCTCTCACCCACTAAACAAACTGCTGGGCCTCCCCATGCCTCTATTTCCTCTTTTTTTTTTTTTTTAATAACTATTTGAAAGGCAGAGTTACAGAGAGGCAGAAGCAGAGGCAGAGAGAGGTCCTCCATACGCTGGTTCACTTCCCAATTGGCAGCAATGGCCAGAACTGCGATAATCCGAAGCCAGGAGCCAGGAGCTTCTTCCGGGTCTTCCATGTGGGTGCAGGGGCCCAAGGACCTGGGCCATCCTGTACTGCTTTCCCAGGCCATAGCAGGCAGCTAGATGAGAAGTGGAGCAGCCAGAATTTGAACCGGCATCCATATGGGATGCTGCACTGTAGGCCACGGCTTTACCTGCTATGCCATGGCACTGGCCCCTATTTTCTTCTCTTCAAAGTGGGTTTGTAACTGTAGCAGCTGCCCAGAGGGCAGGGTGAGGAGCACGTGAGTGACGTGTGCAGTATGTAGAGCACAGCTGGGCACTTAAGACTCAAAGACACTCGCCAAGATTTGACAGGAGCTGTCACTTGAACCAGGAGGCTGGCAGAACGAGCTTGCAGGTCACTCCCCATCACTAATCTGCAGGTGACTCAGCACAGAATTCGAATAAGGCCAAACCTGCTGGACCTCGGAAGGTGTAAGCGCTGTCACTTTACAGATGGCTGCAGAGTGAACCCACCAACCAGCCGATGGGCCAGCTTTTCTGGCTCGACCTCTGGGTGGGTAAATCCCCCACTTGCGGTTCAGTGACTCAAAGCTATGGAAGTACATAAGAAAGATCCAGAACTGCGCAGAGGGCTCAGGGAAGGCTCAGTAGAGGAAAGGACCCATGCAGTGCTCTGAAGCACGCACCAGGGAAAAGGCTTCCAAGGCTGTGGCTGAAGCTCAAGCAAAGACCTACGGGCACGAAACATCCTGAGCTCCCTTCCTGCCAGGCAAGCCTGCAGAGCACAGAGAACCTGCTGGTCAGGGCGGAACAACCCCCAGTGGCTCCCTCAAGCCCTGCTGGGCCCCTCCCGTGGTCCTGAATGAGCTTCAAGATCCACCTAACGCCAGCCTCCCAGGTAACAGCAGTAGAAAAAGAACGACAAGAATGGACCTTCAGGCCACGTTCACTGACACCACGGGTACTCTGAGCACCTGCAGGCAAGGCGCCCTAATAACCTGGGGAGAGCTTCAGCTCTGGATCCAGAAAAGAACCAACCCCAGAGGCAGGCATAAGGCCCAGGACACAAAACCCCATCCTCCTCGGAATGCCTAAAGACATGGAGCTGCACTGCTCCAGGGCCCATCTGCTGGTCCCTACGACAACAATGCTGCAACCCAAAGGGAAAGATGACTTTCAGACTCAGTGACCCGCCACTCTTTCTGCAGAACCAGCTCAGCCGCACACCACATCTGTCAGCAGTAGCTTCCCTCTGCTCTGGCCCCCAGGACCCCCCGAAGACCCTCCAAACACATGACACCATCTGTCTCCTGGCCCAGAGATTTAGGGAACTTTCTTGGTGAAGCCTTTCTAAGGAATGCTAAAAAAAGAAAAGAAAAAAATCTAAGACACATAAAAGATGTTTTCCTAGAATCTATTTTCACACCTCTCAGTGAAGTGTCAAGATGAAATATATATAGTTACGACAAGTCACTTTGTGAATATTACAAACGCTGGGGCCCACCCCACCCCCCCAAACTCACAGACAACATGGTAAACTAGATGCCCTGCCTGGCGGGAATGTTCCACCCCAGGAAGGAGGGCTTTCCGAGGAAGACTTGCAGGCTACGAGAGGCCAGTCTGAAAGTCACTGAACACATGGTCTTCAGGGAGATTTCTGAGCTGTGTAGTAGAAGGGTGTCCCCAAAATGCTACAATGGATGTTAAGGCAAACCGCCTCCCAGCTGCTGCAGCATGTGCACAAGGTGACCAAGACAAGACATGGAAGAAAAGGCAGAGGAACAGAAAGAAACCTCCCCCTCTCCCCGAGATACAACTGGAAGAAGACGGAATTCAGGCCCCAGATCCATCTCTGTTACCTTCCAGCTTAGTGACTTTGGGCAAGTTTCTTAAGCTCTCAAGCTGCTTATGAAGTCTATGAAGCGACACTAGCAATGCTGACCTCACAGGCTAGCCGTGTCCATTCAGTGAGGTACCAAGTATCAACTTACTTCCCATGGCACCTGTGCAGAGACGCGGAGGAGCGCTGAGGGCCAGGCAGGGACAGCTCAAGCTGGCTGCTGAACAGAGCTGGAGCATCAGCTCAGTCCCATGCTCCCACAGGAGGCTCAGGCGGGAGGACAACGAGACTGACTGACTGCACACCCCCACCCCCACACCTCCACGGACTCCAGGTCAAGGGGCTGACCTGGGCTGTTGCTTTCCAAAGTTCTCATAGACTGAGGACCAACTGCAAACACCACCGACATGGCATACCCCTTTCCTACAACCCTGCCCAAGAACAGAGGGTGGCTTATGCTGTGTGTTTCCAAAGTTCACCCTCTGCTTTAGTTACCTACTGTCTAGTACCCATCCTGTACCCCAACATGGGAATAGACAAGCAGCAGGGGTAGTGCAGGTAGAGGCCCTGTACCCCAGCTGGAAGGACACAGCACTGCCGTGTAGCCTGAGCAGCCACAAGAGGCTATGCCCTTGGCTACTGGCACCAAAAGCCACGTGTTGCAGGGCTCTTTGGGACTTCCACTCCAACCGCCAGTGAAGTACACCTGCAATCCACCAAGCCCGACCACCCTCACCACCTCTGGAGGACCCAGGAAACACCTGGAAGGAAAGAATCCGCGGGGGTAAACGATGGAGAAGACTCAGGACTACCCAAGTTGGGCCTAATGACCACCTTCCCAGAGTCTCCCCATCCGGCCTCCCAGGCATCAGTAGTTAGCATGGCCCCAAAGACCCCAAATGGGATGGCACCAAGGGAGTAGAAAAGGGGTTTTTCCAGGGAAGGTATCTGCCTGGGAATCTTCAGTGATCCAGAAAATAAACCAAAGTCTCAGTCTAAATGCTTTTCAACAGGGTTAAACAGCAGAGATAAACGTGACAGCCCCTAACCCTCAGTGTGAGTTTTCAGAACACAATTGAGATAAATCCACCCTGAGGGGTCCTTGATTGCGCCAGATGGCTGGGTAGTAGTTAGATCAGCGGACAAGGGTGATCAGCAAGCAGGAGAAAGGCCATACTCACATTAGGTACATGACCACATGACCTGCAGCAATAGGAAAGAGGGATCTCAATACTGGAACAAGGCTGGGGGACTCCAAAGCTCAGATTCAAAAGAAGGTACTGGCAATGTGTCATTACTCTTGTTTAAATAATTTTAACTTTATTAACCCGAGTCTGAAACTCTCTAGCTCCCTAACTCCCCCTCTCCCACACCTCCGCCCCAAAGCAACGGCTTTTCTGAAGGCATTTTTGAGGACACAAAGCTTCTGAAGACAGAAGTGGAGCTTCAGAGGAGGGGTGGTACCTTAAAGGAGTACTTGCGACTGATGCGATCCTCAGGGGCCACGGGTGAGATCACGTAGCTGGGCAGAGGGATGCTCCCCAGGATTGCTTCTTCTCGGCTATCTTTGGGTGGAAAAGCACATGAGAACAATCATTTGGTTCCGTCTGTCTACCGAGAACCACAGCAGTCTCCTCTTAACCGATCGCTGGGTGCTCTCCGAGCAGCTCTGTGCTGGAACTAAGGAGGTGAGCCAGGCAGGGCCCTCTCTCTGAGCACATCCCCAGGTATGTCAAACATTCAACTCAGCCTGCCCAACACTGGAAGGACAGCAGGTGCCATGGGCACACAGAGGCAAGAGGGGCACACAGGGGTGAAGAAGGCTTCAGAAGAGGTGGGCATTTGGTACAGGGGTTAAGATGCCAGTTGGGACGCTCACATACATTCTGGAAGTGCATGGGTTTGAGTTCTTGTTCTGACTTTAGGTTTCTGCTGGTGTGTACTATAGGAAGCTGCAGGTGATAGCTCAAGTGGGTAGGTCCCCACCACCGGCATGAGAGACCTAGATTGAGTTCCTGACTCTTGGCTTCAGCCTGACCATCTGATCTGTCAGACCATCTCTCTGTCTCTCTGATTCACAAGTAAAATAAATACATCAATAAATACATTGTTTGAAGAGGTTCAGGAAGTGGTGGGATGTAGAAAGGCATTCTGGGAGAAGCAAATCTCATGGTTAAAGTAATAAGCATGGGTAAAACTCCCACCTTCTACTTCTGTCCTCCTAGAAACCATGCTGCTGACAGCAGGCACTTCCTAACGACAGCGTTGGTCCCGTGGCTCTCCTACTCAAAGGCACTTGCTGGTTTCCCCACTGGACATAGAAGGCACCTCTACTTCCGCCTATCTGGGACAGCCTTTTCATTTTGGCCCTCTCTCACCTGCTGAGCCTTATCTCCTGGTACATCCTGGTAGCCAGGTGAGCCAGTCCATCTTCTGCCTCTGGAACTTTACTCAAGTTTCCTCAACTTTCCACACAGGCAAAGCTTAATTTGTCCTTAAAAGCCCAAGGCAAACCCTCCCTCTTCTAAGAAGCCTCACTAGTTTTTCTAGTGTGGAGTTCACATTCCTCTCAGCATTCTAATGTGTTTTAAATCCCTGGCCATCATCTAGTCTTAAGAGCAAGTTGTCTCTCTTTTTTCCATACTTTGAGACTTTCTCAATAGTGCAAGCCCCCAGCTTTACTGCTGGGCTCCATAAAATCTCAGCTGACTCAATTCACCAGCTGCCCTTCCAGAGCCACATGGGGAGACAACCAGAAGGCAGTTACAGGCTGCAAGGATTTGTCCATACTTCCTCTCCAGATTGCCTCAAAGGTGTGCCTACAACCCAAGTGCAGCAAAAGCTGGGATGACTGGGCTATGAGTAGTAAGTGAACTGGATTCTATTTAACTCAACATAGTAAAGTTTCTATTCTGGGACCCCATAACACGGAAGTCATCAACCATCCACATATATTAAGGTAAACTGGCAGGGTAATAGGCTACTACCTAACTCAGGCTACTGGCCCAGTGACTGGATCTGAGAAAGCCATCCCTGTGTCCTCCCACCACTGCCTCTAGCATAAGGAGCCCTTGGTGGCCACAGACTCATCTCACCTTTATAGTAAAATAAGCAGTAATCAGCAAGCACAAACCACCTCCTTTTCCACAGCCTCATCCCAGAACTGTCCTGCAAAGCAAAGCAAAGCAAAGCAGTCAGGGCAATGTCTAAGCACACTGTTCCTCTTCCCCAGTCACACAGAACTTGATCCTGGAACCAAGACTTGCCCATATCCATTTGCTCTTCCTCTCCAAACATTAGTGAATGCTTTACTGATATCTATTCAATGATGGTTTATCACAGAAACGTTATTTTTGTCTCCTGGAAATAAATTAATATATTATAACCCACCCTCTTGCAGAAAGAAAAATGCGAATTCAAACACACAGATCTCCCATTAAGAAAGGAATCAGCTCTTATCAAAAAGGAAAATTTTTGCAAAAAATATTTATTGACTTATTTGAAAGTCACAGTTACAGAGAGAGAGAGACCCAGAGAGATCTACCATCTGCTGGTTCACTCCCCAAATGGCTGCAACAGCCAGAGCTGGGCCAGGTTGAAGCCAGGAGCTTAGAATTGTTTTTTAAGGTGTTGTGCTATACTGTATATTCACTGATGCAGATTAGAACACTGAGCTTACATGGTACTGAGTACAGTCTAAACTGACAATTAATTAACCGAGACAAAGTTCTCATTTGACTAAGCCTAGTTCTCTACCATCAGGGTCCAATTTTGCTGTTGTGTTTTCCTGCAAATCACTGTGAAGAGATCCTCTGCTCTCAAATTGTCTCATAGCAACAATCTTTCTTTATTCACCTGAACAGCAAATCTTTGTTTCTTTAGAATATTTTAGGGGCAGGCATGGTGGAGCAGCAGGTCAAGCCATCGCTTGGGAGGCCCACATTCCATATTGGAGTGCCTGGGATTGAGTTCTGTCTCCATTTTCCACCCAGCTTCCTGCTAATGCACATCCGTGGAGGAAGCAGTGATGGCTCAGGTGCCTGGGTCCCTGCCACCCACAGGAGTTCTCGGCTCCTGACTTCTGCATGGTACAGCCACAGCTGTTGTGGGCATTTGCAGAGTGAACGAGTGGACAGATGACCATAATGTAAGGTCACTGTTCTTCCAGTCCTAGGGAAACCCCTGAGCTGCTTTGAGCTTCAGAGATGGCTGTTAAAATCTGTTTTTCTTGGGCCAGCACTGTAGCATAGTGAGTAAAGACACCACCTGCAGTGCCGGCATCCCATATGGGTACCAGTTCGCGTCCTGGCCATTCAACTTCTGATCCAGCTCTCTGCTATGGCCTGGAAAAGCAGTGGAAGATGGCCCAAGTCCTTAGGCCCCTGCACCGATGTGGGAGACCCAGAGGAAGCTCCTGACTTTGGATCGGCCCAGATCTTGCCATTACAACCATCTGGGGAGCGAACCAGTGAAGGGAAGACCCCCCCCCCCCGCCTCTGCTTCTCTGTAACTCTGCCTTTCAAATAAAATAAATCTTTAAAAACATAAAAAAAAATTGTTTTCCTGCTACAGAAGTTTTTGACAGGTTTGTTTTTTAAAAATTGGACAATTTCTAAACTAAGACACATAAGGTTTATCCATCCTCTACTTCATTAAAATGACTTCATCCACTTAACCAGTCTTATTGCCTACAAACTGACCAGATGATGTCCAAGGTCGTGGCATGTGGCATTTACTTGTTTAGAGAACTCTTATCCGCCCTTCCATACCTGGTGCAAACATCACTCCCGTGGGAAGCCTTTCTGAGCCACACTGTGAGTGTGTGTCCCTGCAGCATCCCGTCTGCACAGGCCCCTGTCACAGCAGGGCCGAGGGGCCCGGGCCAGCAGGGCAAGGGTTCTTGCAGTCCCTTCCCTCTCCCTCCACCTTTCAAAGCCACTTTTGTTTCATGGGCCAGAGATGCACATGGAAGAAGTCACTGAGTTTAATTACTTAAGAGAAGAGATGGGCAGATAAAGGGGAGGGCAGACAGAGCGGACAAGTGGGGGCAGACAGTGGGGCAAGAGAAGGTATCTCCTGACAGCAGATCGAGCCGTGGGAGCTGCCACAGGGAGAAGGGGCTGTGGATACCCACGTGACGTACGATGTTAACATCCTCTGTCTTCCCCAAAAGACCTTACAGAGCCGACATCATTGCTCTTGGTTTTTCTTCTTTTGTTCCCCCGCTTTGGTGTGTGTGTTGGTGGGGTGGGGGGTGGGGGGTACTAGAACAGGGAAGAGACTGGGCCGGAGGACTGTGTGACAAGGGAGGGAGGGCAGAAACCACCTGTTGTTCATCTGTCCAAACCTGTTGTGAGAGCACCGAGAACACAGCAGACACTTGGGGAAGGGATGAACGAATGGCAACGAAAGAGGGCAGGAAACAGAAGAGGGGCTCACATCCTGTTCACGGCCAGATGCCCACAGGCAGACCACCTGGGGTGGGATTGGAGATTCAGGACAGCCCCACGTCGGGAAGGGGCGGAGATGGTACTGAGTGGGTGTGGGCGCGTGAGGCGCTGGCCGTGGTGCTGAGGCCTCTAACTTGCAAGGAGTCTGCATTACTCGGAGTCAGAACAAGCAGGTTGGGGGCGGGGTGGAGGAAGGGAGAGGAAACGGGTGGGGACACAATGAGCTGAGCCTGGCAGATCTGAGATTTGAGGTGCTAGAGAGCTGGATGTGTGTGCTTGACAAAGGGCAGGGAAAGGACAGCATTTTTCAGCCCAGGGATAACAAAGACTCTTTAACATCAGGAAGGCAAGAGCTGGCAGAGGACCAGGAGTAGGGCTGGATTCATGCTGACCCACCCACGGAGGCCTGGGCCACCAACAGCACCAGAGGCCAAAAGGGTGAGGCAGGTTTGGGGATAGAAGCTGTAAAAAACTGAGTACACAGTCCACTCAGACATACCAACAGCAGACCACCAAGCACGCTGGGCAGAATCTACCTGCCTGAGACAAACTCAGCAGCAGAGAGTTGTGGGCTTGGTCCCAGCTCTGGGGCCAGGGCTAGGAGAGGCAGCAGCAGGGCCAGTCCCCTCAGCTTCTCACCTGCTTGTGCAGCCAGCCCCGCACCACCACTGGAACGTTCAGGTTTCTGCGAATGGCCTGGTCCCTCTTCCCAAAGCTGTGCACTTTGTTGCTGGACTTTATGATCTAGGAAAAAAGCAGACTTCAGCTCTAGCAGTGGGGATTGCAAGGGGGGCACAAAAAGCAGTCGTATTTTAGGAGGGCTATCGGCTCCTCTGCCTTGTTCTAAGCACCCTCTGATCAGAAGACAAGTGGTGAAACAGGGAATAGTGTGCACATGGCCACAGCACTCTGATTAAAAGGCAAGCCCTAGACTTGGCAAGTCTCCTGGCCTGGTCACAGGGGAAAAATATTAAAAGCATTTTTCAATCAATTTTTACCACTTGCTGGATAGCTTTCTGGAACACAGTCCCCATAGTCCTCTCCTATCTGGGTTCATTCTTCAGCACCCTGCCCTGACTCTGTACGCGGGTGGGTTTCTCTGTTTCCTGATCACTCATCCCAAATCTTGAGCACAGAAGCCTCTGGGCCCCTCCCAGAGGCACCCTTCTTTGGTCTGAGGTGTCACAGTATCTGGCCAGGCTCTAACATACAGCCACACATGAACACAGGGCACCCCCCGCCCCCGACACAAGCCAGGAAAGTGAAGAGCATGTCCAAAGACCTAGACATCAGTCACCAAGGGACATAGCCCTTCTTGGCTTCAATTTCCTCATCTGTTATTTGGGGAGACTACTTCCTATGGGGCTCTCCCCCAGAACTATGGTGGAGATTGAATGGGCTGCTGGTTACAAAGGGGCTTGGCAAAATAGAAAAGAGGGGACAGAAGGAACAAGCAGCCAAGAGCTCACCTTGGGTCCTGGCTTTGCCTCCAGGGTGGACGCGGTCCCAGCCGTGGACGTCTCGCTGACCATGCTGGACGGTCTTTGGTTTCTCTCTTGCTTTGACATATGTGGGCTTTGCCTGTGAGGAGACATAGGGGAAATGGGAGGGGGAGGTGGTAAATGCCAAGAGCCAAGCTACGAGGTGGGAAGTGGAGTCTGAGATTTGGCTCAGGTTGGGACTGGTTGCTGGGCCTAAGAATAACCCAGTGCCATCTTTTGGAGACCACCTGACTCCAGACTGCAGCCCCTGTGCCTCAAGGAACCAAAACAATGACAGACGGACACATCTCCACGGGCAGACAGTCTACTAAGGGGCTGTCATCCTTGCTTGTTGTCCTAAGATCCCGACACTCAATCACTCAGGTGTCTGTGACAACTGCCCCATGATGGAACGGGCATTCATGGTCACAGCACTCTTCACAGCAAGCAAGAGCAATCCATCCCCTTACACGTACACACACCCCTCCATTTCCCTGGCTCCCTAAAGAAGCTGTTTATAATTAGTAACAAGAAACCACTTGCGCACACGTCCACACCCCCAGATACACACAGAGAATGCTTACATAAACGCCAGTGGGGCTTGCCTCCTGAAATAGACTACTCAACAAAGAGTCCTATTCTGGGAACATTCCAGTTGCCCCAAAATAGAGCCATTGGAGATTTAACCCCTTGTGCCACGCTTGGAGAGCAAGAAGAAATGAAGCATGCTGCAGGTATCAATGAGGCTTCCCCATTAGCATCCCAGCAACCCAACGTTGCCCCATGACGGCCAGTGGTCTGGGAACACCTCAGTACTGACGCAGAAGACACCAGACAGCATCCTCACCTGCCGCCACAGAGCCCCTGCATCTGCTCGTCTCTCAAAGCAGCAGTGACAAATGCCTCGACACAAATCCAACACCTGTCCTTGAACAGCTCGAGGCCCAATTGCAAGACTCTGCCAATTCCAGGATCAGCAAGCGTTCCTCAAAGTGGAAGTTTCACTGTGCGGAGGCTGGGTTTCACTACTTTCCTGATAGACAACAGGACCCCAGCTGCTGGAGACCTGGCCACTGCAGTAAGCTGAGGCTGTTTGTCCGAAGAGCGCAGAAAGCCTACTTTGGAGCTTTGGAGGCTGGGGGCCAGGCCCCAGAGGAGATGGAGCTGGAAGATCCTGGCAGGATGCAGCTGAGGACGAAGCACTCTGGGTATCGGTCACCAGACTCACAAGTAGAGAGGTGCAGGGGGGGGAATCTGTGTCCTTCAATGGCCACTGCTGCTCACAAGGACCCAGGGAGCCTTCCTGCGCCCTGAGCCAAGCTGCAATATCCCGCACGAGAAGGAAAGTTCTCCGCAGAGACAGCCGTGACCACGGAGCTCTCAGAGCAGTGCCAGCCGCGGGACCTAGAAGCAGGCGCCAGCTCTCCCAGGGAAAGGGCTGAGTGGGATGCCCCGCAGCTGGAGGTGCAAGCCCCACCAGGCAGGAGGATCGCTGGCTCCTTATCAGCTCAGGCACTCATTCCAGATTTCCCACCCCCGGCCTCCATCCCAGGCAGACTTTTGTTGCCGCTTTCGCAGGGAGGGAGAATGTCACCACGCTCTGCCCGCTCCCCGCTGGCAGAGGCTGTGTGCAGCCTGGGGGTGGGAAGGGGCTCTGAGAGGCTGCCTTGTCCATCCCCTGCCTCCAGGCAGAATCATGTCCAAAACAGCTTCCTGGAATCTGGTCCTGCCTGACTCTTGAGATTCCCGGAGTGGGAGACGAGCAGAGTTCTCAGGTTGCCCGGTTACGGCAGCTGTATCCCTACACTAAAATTCAGGACACGAAGACCAACAAGAAAAAAGGTTTGTTTTGGATTTCATCAAGTTTAATTTGCTCCCACATAGGTACTAAGGGAGGCTTATTATAGAATATATGAGAAATATAAGAAAAAGTTAAAGAGGAGAAAGAGTCACCCCTAGACCTGCTCTGCAAAGGAAAACCATTTGGAACACTTGAAATGTTTCCTTCTGCTCTATTTTCCATGCCTATTTGGGATTTTGCTTTTCTTTGGGGGGAGGGGCACTTCTTTGTTCATATACAATTGTGGGTCATACTATTTTCATGATTTGGAATCTTGATTATTTTAAAATATCATAAACATTTTCTCTGTTATTTTTAAATCATGCACATCATTTTTAAAAACTGCATCCTGGCCGGCGCCGCGGCTCACTAGGCTAATCCTCTGCCTTGCGGCACCGGCACACCGGGTTCTAGTCCCGGTCGAGGCACCGGATTCTGTCCCGGTTGCCCCTCTTCCAGGCCAGCTCTCTGCTGTGGCCAGGGAGTGCAGTGGAGGATGGCCCAAGTGCTTGGGCCCTGCACCCCATGGAGACCAGGATAAGTACCTGGCTCCTGCCATCGGATCAGCTCGGTGCGCCGGCTGCGGCGGCCATTGGAGGGTGAACCAACGGCAAAGGAAGACCTTTCTCTCTGTCTCTCACTGTCCACTCTGCCTGTCAAAAAAAAAAAAAAAAAAAGAAAAAAGAAAAGAAAAAAGAAAAAAAAGAAAACTGCATCCCATTCTATCAATAGATATCTCATTCCTTCTCTATAGGACAAAGAAAAGACTGGATTTGCGATTAGCCCATGAAATCCACGAAAAAGGCCACTCTGGCCATTCTGTCATGTTGCAATCATGGGTCCTAACTTTGGACCTCCTCACCGCCTGCATTCCAAGCCTCTGTCCTCTCCCCACACCAGCGCTTGGCTCAGGAGCCTCTGCTAGCCAACAACACAGAAAGAAAGATGACCTAGGGAGCCGGCTGTGAACAGACTGCAGCCAGAGAAGGACTGGCTGAGGCCCCAACACTGCACATGGGTGAGGGGAGGCGGGAGAGGGGAAGAGGAAGAAACAGACAAGTCCCTTCTACAGGCACTGCACTGCTCCGCCACACCCAGAGCACGCTGGTCAGGAGGTGTGACTAAAGCACTGCCTGAATCTGCCCCAGGAAGGGGCCTGTGTGGTCTCCCCAGACAGCGAGCATGTCCGCACCAGGAACCCCATGGGCAGCTGGAACAGCACCCAACTCAACACCTGGCCACCTCGGACCTGGCTCTCTGAAAAACAAGGCACATGCCACTGCCCCTTCGTCCAGGGAACAAGGCCTGCCGTCACAGCACGTGCCTCTGTGGCTCACAGCCTTTCAGTCCCTCCGAGACGAGCAGGACTTTAGGAAATAATGACAGCCTATCCAGAATTACAACCAGCTGAAAAACACGGCGGTGACACTCGGCAGTGCCATGCGATGTCCTAAAAACGAGGACACGAAAAAAGTTGCAAAAACAACTTTCTCACTTGGCTAAAAAGAGAAACAAACAAACAAAACTGGCTCTGATAGAAATTTCTAGAAGTGGTTGACCCCCACTGGTGTGAGCAGGGGGCAGGGCGTCTGTGGTATGTGTGTGTGTCCCTCTTCCCAAAGAGACTGCAGTGAAAGGGATAGGACACGGTTCACCTGGTGGCGGCCATTCCAGCATGTGTGTTTCAGCCACTTCTAGGCAGGAACCCCGCAGGACAGACACTGGTTTCTCCTCCACGCCTCAGACTGACGGTGTATTCTTCTGCCAGCTCTCCCCTGATAAGCATCCTCCTCCCCAGAGAAGCGCCCCTGCCCCTGAGCGGCTGTGAAAGGCCCTGGGTTCCCAGCAGCAAGCCGTCAAACACGTTGAGTCACACAGGTCCCCAAGACAGGGGGAGCAGCAGACTCTTGGTGCAGTTAAACAACGTCTATTAACTTAAAAGCCTGCCTGCCAGGTTTCTGTGCTCTCTGGACTCCCCAAGTCCAGTGGGATGATCCGAACAAAGACCTCCCTTTCCTTGGCCTGGGCTACATGAATGCCGACTGTTCTGCTGGCGGGGTGTGGGCTGAAGTTCAAAACAGTGAGCTAGAGCTTTAACTCAACTGCCTCCCAGCTGAAACAAAGGAAGTGATCAGGACTAGAGGCAATCCGGCTGCAGAAGGCAGGCAGAAGAGGACTGGATTCAACCCTGAACTTTAGCAGGGAGGTGTCAGGTGAGCCCCGGCAGTAAACCACTTTCTCTGTCCTTCAATTTCCCCAGCTATAGAAGGAGCTGTGTTTGCTTCCTGCATATCCAGAACCCAAAGCTTATTACCCTGTCAGAGGCAGTAAAGAAAGGGAGGTTATAAATACGGAAGCCATTTTTCCTGTTTATCTGAGTTTGGTTCATCGGATTCTCTGCCTTTTCTCAACCCACAGTGAGGACTTGAACAGACTGAAGTCGGAATACACCCAGACCATTCTCTATGCCGTATGTCACAATAAGTAGGTCGCTAAGCCAAGTGTCACCAACACTCAGGGACAGCTACACAAGGTTAAGCAAGCAGAGGGACTGAGCTGTACCTGTGGAACCTCCACACCGGGCCATGCACTGTGTCTGCATTATTTCAGCCCTGTGGTCAGTTTCACTGTCTCTGCTTTATAGATGAGGAACTTGATGCTGAGAGAGAGAGACAGAGAAAAGTATGATTTGCCCAAGACAGAAGCTGGACCCCCAACCTGGACTCTGCCACCGAGAGATGCTCCCCTGCAAGTCCCCAGGTCTGAGACAGGAAGGATTTGCTCTTCTCAGCCCCAAGACCAACCCCCAAGCCCAGGGCATCCTGGGTTGGAGGAACGGCCAGGGGTGACAATAACTGGCTGTCAGTCACGCCCCCACAAGACCCATCAATTCTCTGGGCTCAGTAACCATTTTTGCAAAATGGGTTGAGAACTGCGTTTCACCTCCCAAGTTAGGTAGTCTGAAAAGACATTTGGAAACCCATGAAGTGTTGCATGATGTGAAAATCACTTCTGTGTCTATTACCAGCAGAGACCCCCAACATTTAAATCCCAGCTGCACTTTACATCCAAGGCACTACTCTCCAGAAAGCTTCCAGTGCCAAATAATTAACTTCTAACCAACCATCACGTCCTATCAACACTGCTCCCAAGGCTTCACCGGGGACCTTTCAAAGCGCAGTGCCCCATGACTGAGGGTCACGCTCCATCCCCCACTCCCACCCCAGCACAGCAGCAAGGCGAGAGCGTTAGAAAGCTGTGGAGTAACAGGACTCTCGTATTGAGGAGGCCTCATTTAGCAACACCCATATCCCATTAGCTTCAGGGAAAATGGGCCCCAGATTCACGCTCTGTCCTCGAGGATTCGAGAGAGTGCACACGAGCTCAGCTACCACCAGCGGGAGAAGGGAGAGGCTCACTCACCAACACCGGTGGCTCTTCCAGGAGCTTGCAGCCACTGACCAAGGGTTTGGGCAGAGCCATGCACAATGAAAGTCAGAAAATAAAAGGAAGCTCTTGTCCCCAACAGGCAGACACCTCCACAGCCCGATTTCGCAGAGCCACACACAGACCGCCAACGCGAGCAGTAAACTCCCAACACCCTGGGGGTGGCTGTCTGACACTGGTTTCCATTCAGCAACTGGGGCCTCATTACTCAACTGTGGCTTTCCGCGTTCCTCTCCCTCCCCCTCAACGCCTGTCTTACACACAGGCTCCACCCCCTCACCTGGCAGAAGAAAACCTAGTAAGACTTGTGCCTCCCCCACCCCAACCAGAGCCCTGCACTCGGCAGGAGCCCTGCTCTGCGGATACCCCTTGGCCAGTGTGTTCCGTGCCTGTATCTGTGCAGGGGGAGAACCACACCTTGATCTCTACTGCTCCTTCCATTGCTGCCCTGCTCCGTCTCAGCGATGCCACCGCGGGGAGCCCTCCGCTAGCCTGGATGCTCCTGCTGGCCGGCAGGGCAGCCGCTTCTCTCATTGGACAACGGCATTTTCTCACGGAGCTCTGAGCGCTTCCCAGAGTAGGGGGAGGTCCAAAAGGAAAGAGGGGAAGTCACAGGAAGACACCACACTGCAGCCTGCACGCAGCAGCTTCCCTTCCTCACACGGCCAAGCCAACACTGCAGCATTTTCACCCGGCACAGGCACAGCTGAAGCCGTGGTTGCTGGCTGGCCATGGCTACACTGCTAGTGCCGATGCCCTTCGAAACGTCCGCGTCACAGCCAAGCCGGCACCTAGGTGCTGGAATGAACTAAAGGCCCCATCACCTCCCCTTCCCCTACCTGTGAGTGTCACACATGTCGTCTCCTGGTCCAGGCAGGAAAACTGAACAGTCAAGTTTCTGCATCTGCTTGCCAGGTGTTTCCATTTTTCCCCAGTTCAGCTGCTGCCATGGCAACCAAATGCAACAGGCAAAGCTAGCCCAAGACTGGCAGTGTCTAGAGACAAGGTGCTAGCTGTATCGGCGGCAGACGGTAACACAACAGCCTCACAGCCCCGGGCTCAGCAGATGGGCAACAGGACACCTCCTTAGGGAGCTCAGGAGTCCTCCCTCCCTTCCCGCTTCCACTAACTTGTGGCTGCAGGAGAGACAGGAGACAGTTATCTCCTAGCAGCAGGAAGACACCCCAACCGCAGGCCCATCGTGAGCACACGCTCTACGACCTGCAGAACGAACCCTCCTGGCATAGCAGTCAAGGACCAGGGCGAGAACGCTTACCTTCAGCAAGGCAGTATCTTCTGAAGTGCTAGTCTCCAAACACCACTCATTGCATTCCAGGCAATTCCAACTCGTGTTTCCTTTCCAAACAATCCAATGAGCAAACTGAAGGTGGCCCAGATCCCAATGAGAGGGACAAGCCAAACTCAGTGGGATGCCTGGCAGGGAAGGCCAGGCTAGGGTCCTTTCCAAGTTAGGAACCTCCAAGGTAATCCTGCATGGCTGGCAGCTGGCTTCTCAGCACAGCAGCGGCTTCTGAACTTCCAAAGCACAGTCTCTCTCTCACCCGAGGCCCCACCTCAGTGCGAAATGCTTGACAGAGCCTGGGGATCAGTGTACACAGCCTGCTGTCAGTCAGCCGCCAGCGTCACCGCTCAGGAATGCTTCTCTTCTCTTCCCCAGAGCCGCAGAGGCGTCTGTCAGCGGCTCCCTGGGCAGCCCAGCACGGAGGGGAAAACACTCCTGTGCGTGAGCACCAAACACTGGAACCACACCCCTGGAAGTTCCCTGTGCTGAGGACTGCCCCCTTCGCAGGGCCCTTGTGTGCAGCCCTTTAAGGCACAAAGGATCCAGCTTCAAGCTTGCAATTCAAGAAAGTAAGAATCAGGAAAGAGGCTTGACGAGAGCACAGCGATCCAATCACTAGAAATCAAACTATATAATAAGAAAAAAAAATGGGCCGGTGATGCAGGCATTTGGTGCCAGAGCTGAGATGCCAGCTGGGGGAGCTAGTGGCGTGGCGTGGCGTGGCGTGGCGTGGCGTGGCCGGTTATGCTGCTGCTTGTGACACTGGCATCACCTGTTACAGAGCCAACTCAAGTGCTGGCTGCTCTGCTTCTGACCCAGCTCCCTTGCTAATGCGCCTGGGGGAGGCAGAAGACGGCTCAAGTACATGGGCCCCTGCCACCCACACAGGAAACCAGGATAGTTTCTGGCTCCTGACTTTGGCCTGGCCCAGCCCTGGATGTTGTGGCCCTTTGGGGGTGGGAACCAGTAGATGGAAGATCTCTTTCTCTCCTCTGTCACTGTGCCTTTCAAATAACAAAAAAAAAAAATGCCAAAAATGGGAAACCTACCTCCACCACAGGAATGCCTGGTTTGAGTTCCGGCTCTACTTCTGATTCTAGCTTCCTGCGAATGCAGACCAGGGTGGCAGCGGGGATGGCACATGTAACTTGAGAGCTTGCTACTCCTGTGAGAGACCCAGATGGAGTTCCTGGCTTCTGGTTTTGGTGAAAGCCCAGCCCAAGCTGTTGGTAGGCACTGAGGAGTGAAACAGGAGATGGAAATCTCTCTCTCTCTCTCCTTCCCCCTCTTCTGCCTTGCAAAAAAATTTTAATAAATAAGAAAATTGGGAACATTTTCTGGAGGAAAAATGACCAAGGAGACTTGATGTCATTGAAGCAAGCATGAAGTTGTTACAGATCAAAGTCCACTACAGCAAATACAGTTGTAATTAAAATCTCTGTGTAGTAGATGTCTATTCAGTTGGCACATTGTCTGAATATGGACAATGAAGACTTGCCCCTGAGGATCGCTGAGAGATGCAGTATAGTACAAGGTATTTAGAATCATAATATCTAGGGGCCACCGCCTGCAGTTCGGCATCCCATATGGGTATCTGTTTGAGTCCCGGCTGCTCCACTTCTCATCCAGCTCTCTGCTATGGCCTGCGAAAGCAGTAGAAGATAGTCCCAAGTCCTTTGGCCCCTTCACCCACATGGGAGATCTGAAGAAGCTCCTGGCTTTGGATTGGTGCAGCTCCAGCTGCTGCAGCCAACTGGAGTGTGAACCAGCAGATGGGAGACCTCTCTTCCTCTGCCTTTGCCTCGATGTAAACTCTACCTTTCAAATAAATAAACCTTAAAAAAAAATCCTGTCACTTACTAGCTGTGTGATCTTTGGCAAGACTCTTAATCTCTCTGTTCTTCAGGATCCATAATAATAATGGCATCTTTCCCACATAGCATTGTTTTGAAAAGCAAATTTATATATATTTACATGAGTATTATCACTTAGAAAAGTATCTGGTAATAGTAAAGTTTCTAAGTATCATCTATAAAAATGATTATCATTAAGGGGAAAAGTCAAGTCTTCCTCTAGGAGGTAGATCACTATATTAAAGATGACCTTCTAGATTCTAATAAATAGGTGCTGAAAAGTAGAAAATTATGGATGAAGCTGAAATTTGCCTGCCCCTATTCATTCATTGAGCTCACACTGCCTTTGATACACACACCCACTTCCAAGCTTGCCAGGGCTCCTTGAATTCTTTTACTGCATCCTCCTTCACCTGCTACCCTTCATTCTCCCCTTGCTGGGTCATAGAACGGTGTGACAGCCTCTCTCTACAACATCGCCCCCTGCACACTGCCCCCAGTTAGTGCAATTGCTCAGCACCCTCTTAGAATCTATCCCAGAGACACTTCCACATGTCTATTGGCTGGGTGTGCAGGGCTGTCCTGGGTGGGTACAAGACTGCAGGAATCACCGGCCATGCTTCCCTCCTTGGGGGCTTTCCAAACAGAGCCAGGGAGCACTCCAGGAAAAGCAAGATGAGAACAGCAGCACAGGCACCCAACAAAAGCAGCTGGCTCGTGACCGGCTCCGTCTGGACGGTGGGTTACAGGGTACCCTTAGTGCTGTCCAACAGATATTTCTGATTCTCTTCCCAGGCACTTCGCTGCTTCCCTTGAAGGCAGAGGTTCTGCGACTCGCCTGAGCCAGTGACATGAGAGTGGCAGAGCCAGGGCACGCTTCCCCACTTCCCTTTCCCTTGCCTTTGGAGACTGTGAAAGCCACTAAGTGAGCTTCCCTGGATCACAAGACCCCTCAGAGGCCCTGCAGTGACCCCGGGTGTCTAAGTCACCCACATGTTGCTTCGCCTCGGCCCTTGCTGGTGGAGTCTGTGCTGCTGACAGTCGGAACACTTGGTGCCCACGCCATCCCAGTTGTCGCCTTCTTTGTCTTTTCTGCACTCTGACCTGTAAGAAGGCAGACTGTCTTCGGGTGGGCGAGCTCGGGCCAGCCCTACCTGCTACCAGTGTTCACACTAGCAATGCTCTAAGAGAAGTCGCCATGGAGATGGGCTTAACATTTTTAACATTTTCTTCCCACAGAAGACAGAACCCGAGATTCTTTGATGAAAATCCACCTAAGATCGTCACTGGAGCCCAGAGAATGATGGGTGTCTTAAAGCCACAGAAGGGTGAAGAGAGGGAGCTGGGAGTCATTCGGGGGGGATGGGAACAGCAAATTGTCTCAATCAGTGGGCCTCAAACTTGCGCCTGCATCAGGACCCCCAGTAGGCTTGTTAAAACACAATTACAGGGCTCCACTCCAAGCCTTTGACTCTGCAGCTCAAGTGTGCCTTCGTCACAAGTGCCCAGCTAATGCTGGTTTGGAGACCCCACTTGGAGGAGCACTGCTCTGAGAACCCGGGGGTCGAGGTGCTGGCAAAAGGACCCAGTGCAATTCTCCAGGGCTTGAACTTAACAGACTCTCTTTGGAGAGGGGAAAAAAAAAAAAAAAAAAAAGCCAGCTTCCCCTTTGCCACCCAAGACATCCTTGTGAGAGCCGCTGTGTGCGGATACCAGCGGTCATCTGAGGCTCTCCTCCTTATCCATCACACACAACCCAAGCTCCCCGAAGGGAACAAAACAGGAACTTCATTCACTCACAAGCTTTCAAGAACTGCTGCCTCACCCACCCTCAGGAGCTCCCCAGGAGATGAATCTGGGTGCATTCCAGGAGGAAGCAATTCAGATAACTGCCTGCAGCCTCCCTCTCCAAGCTTAATCTTCACGTCTCCCTTGCAGACCTCCGGACATCAGTCTTCATGCCCTCTCACCCCACCAAGGCCAGTCACTCTGCCCTGGTGTGAATCACACACACGTGTGCGTGTGCACCCTTATCTTCCCTTATCTAAATCTCTCTTCCACCAGTTTAGGGCCAGACACTTCAAGAGAGCCTTCTCTCTTTCATCCCCCTCGCAGTCAATGAATCTCCCAGTCCTATCCATTTCAGTTCCCTAACAGTCTCCAGAATCCACCCTAAGCCCTTCACTGTTCACTCCAGCTCAAGGGGTGTGGACCCCCCATGCTTTAACCCATCGTCCCCTCCAGGTTCTTGCCCAGCTTATTCAGCCTGGCTGGACAGGTCACAGTTGAAACCCTAAGCTTTCCCAGGATGGGGAGGCTGTCCCTGGGCCCACACCAGGTGAGAGTCCTTTTGTCATCAGCTTTCACTGAGCGCTAGGTGTCGTCCGTCAAGAACGCTCAGCATGTTTGTGACCTCTTCTTTACTTCCCCGGCTCCTCTGTACGCTCCTCACTCACAGGATCATATTTACCTTGTTTGCTCCTGTACCTGCAGAGTCCTGGGCACCAGCTATTTAATGAGTAAGCACAGGAATCATTGCATAGGCTAATAAGCATCTTCCCTTCCTCTTGATGCCCAAGGCACACTCTGTGGAATGTCTGACCACCCAGTGCCACCCACCACCCTGAGACAAGCCAGCACCTTCATGGCATCCTAGAGGGAAACAGTGACCCTTGAAAAGAAGAAACATCTTTTCCTTGGCAAGTGAATGGAATTGAGATATATTTTGTGAGTGTAAACAAAGTTTTTGGTGATGAGGAACCTGTATTTTTCTAGCAGCTCTTACTGAAGTTGGTAACTTCCCAAGCTAAAGGTCAGATGACTCCAAGGACCTTTGCAAGGACAGGCGCCCATGTCTCAAAGGGGATGGAACTCAATGACCTCCCAAGAGCTCTGACCTTCAGGGTGATAAAAACAAACTCATTTTGAGCTGGAATTTGGAGAATCCACATTCCGGCTCACAGCCCTTCTGTTTCAATCTAGGAGGCAA
The DNA here is from genome assembly GCF_051225735.1 of Oryctolagus cuniculus. Taxonomy (NCBI): domain Eukaryota; kingdom Metazoa; phylum Chordata; class Mammalia; order Lagomorpha; family Leporidae; genus Oryctolagus; species Oryctolagus cuniculus. The sequence goes on along the minus strand of NC_142867.1, from coordinate 49,454,740 downwards.
GACAATCATGGAAGTCAGACCCTCAACCCCAGAGTCTGGCTGTCGTATCCCAGGGACAATCAGCCTCAGAATAATGTAGCAGCAGCCTCTGACTAGGGCAGGTTTGGACTTGACCAAAAAGAACACAACACAAAGGCAGCACAGACCTCAAAGCTCAGCCACCCAGGGATGACGTCCTGGCTCTCTGTTTTTAGCCATGTGACTTTGGCCAAGTGACCTCAAGCCAGTTTCTCCATCTTGAACATGACGCTGCTGATGTACCACTAAAGATCACTGTATTAAGTGGGACACCCGTGCAAAGCCTCTGGGGCAGAGTAAGGATACAAGGAATGTCAGTATTACCGCTATAGATATCTAGTTTTTAAAGTGCTCCACAATAATGATTCAAAGCTGAAAATACTATAGAGATGAAATGATGTTTGGAATTTGCTTCAAAATTACCCAAGGGGTGAGGAGGAGGGTATAAGTGCAATAAAATTAACCATGTTCTGGAAATTGTTGAAGATGGGCAGTGATGAGTACTTTGGATTTATTACTGTATGTCACTACTTTTACAAGGATGGAGGGAGGGAAAAGCTGTAAAATATAAATGTGGATAATTTAAGATCACATTTGGTCCAAGTGACTAACAGAGGGAAAATGATTTGAAGGAAATGTAAAGCTAACATCCCTTTACTTCTCAAATACAAAGATTTTATTCAAACTGAACCGACCCGGTTGATCACAGCCACGTGCTCACGACCTGGCCTTCATTTCCGGGGGCCGCTTGCACGCTGCCTGGGCTGCACATGTATTATTTTTCAGTAGAAAAGCCCTGGCTGGCAGCAACCACTGCAGAGCACCCCAGATGCCCTGCAGACACTGGGCTGCAGAGCTGGCAAGTCTCCAGGTCCAGAAAAGAGGCAAAAGAAGTCTAAGCGTTTAGGGACGGGGTTATCACACCTGCCTCCTTTCTCCTGAGCCCCGGCTTTGGGTTCATGTGAGCCCCTCCCAGAGAGGCTGCACCTGGGCTGTTTTCACATCAGATGAGCGGGTCCCCTCAGAGTGTGGCTGTGTGCTAGATGATGCTTTAGGAAACAGGGTTAGTTTAGGGGCAAGAGACTTTCAAGAGGCTGTGAGAATACCAACCAGAGTACACGCCTGTATCATCTCTCCTCTTGCACATCTTCCCACTGAGAGAGGCCTGCTCTTGCACTTCCCTTTGAATCAACCAACCCACAGAAAGCCCCTCTGTCTGATGGGGCAAACAGTCCAACAAGCTTTACTGTAAGTTCCCCAGGCACACCTGCATAAGGAGAAGGCATGAAAACACTTACTCTTCTTGAAGAATGAATTCACTATTTTCTGGAGAAAACTGCCCGGTCACAGGATGCCTGAATGCCGTGGTCTGCTGGTTATGGCTGAAAAGAGAGCAATATGAGAAGTCTCGTGAGTGGAGTGGATTACACACACACACACACACCCTCCCCAGCCACAAGTCAGTGGTGCCTGGGACCCCTGGGCACCCAAGAGTGTCATGGGATGAGAAGACGGGGGCCTTTCCTCAGGGAAGTGCATCACTTTTCAGAGCCCAGCTTCGCAGGAAAACCAGGCTCTCCAGCTCGGGTGCCAGAGCCCACCTCAAAGGTGGGAATTACCCCTGTAACGAAGCCCTGGCCCCAGGAGCAGGCTGTATCTCAGAGAGACATATCATGAAGTTCTTACTCCATTAAACGGAGACATTGAGCAAAAGTTACCGTAAGATGAATAAGAGTGAGGGAAAGCAGAAGCCACTTGCAACGCCTCCCCCAAACCATGAACCAGGGAAAGAATTCTAAGAATTAGCCACCCACCTAGAAAATTCTATCTTCTTCAGAGTCTTCTCCCTATTACAAAATGTCTTCACTACGCTGATGGGATAGAAATGTACGGGCATGTCTCTGCAACATGACCAGCACAGTTTCAACACGGTGCAGTTTCTAAACCCGTTTGAAGTCAGGAGGGATCAGCCTCCACACCAAGCTGACAGACACAACCCAAGTGTGTAGGTGTTTTGTGTAGCGACAAAGCAGCTGAGCTCTTTAAAAAGGAGGAGGAGCTGGCTCCAGAGGCTGCTGTTTGCGCCACAAATAAACAGAACAAACCACTTTTTTTTTTCCATATTATTTAAAAGGGAGAGAGACAGACAGACAGACAGACAGTATTCCCATCTACTGGTTCACTCTTCAAATGGCCTCTACAGCTAAGCTGGGCCAGGTTGAGCCGGGAATTTCCTGCATTGACACAGAGCTGGAATCAGGAGCCAGACCCTGGTATCAAACCCAGATACTGGGACAAAGGCACCTTAACTGCCAGGCCAAACATCTGCATCCCACTCCCCCACTCCCAGCAACTTCTTTTTAAAACAGTAAAATTTATTGAAAATGTTTCCCAAACACAAAATCATAATAATTTAAGAAATTTTAGAAATAGAGAAAGAGGGGCTGGCACTGTGGCATATCAGGTAAAGCCACCACCTGCCACACCAACATTCCTAAGGGCAACAGTTCTCATCCTGGCTGCTCTACTTCCGATTGAGCTAATGCACCTGCTAATGTGCCTGGGAAAGCAGTGGAACATGGCCCAAGTGCTTGGGCCCCTGCCACCCACGTTGGGGACCCGGATGGAACTCCTGGTTCCCAGCTTTTGCCTGGCCAAGCCCCAGCCATTGCAGCCATTTGAGGTGTGAACCAGTCAATGAAAGATCGAGCTCGCTCTCTCTCGGTCCCTCTTTCTCTGAAACTCTTTCAAATAAATAAATAAATCTTTAAAAAAGAAAGAAAAAGAAAAAAAAAACACCCATGATGTTACCACCAAGGTATCTTTCTCCTTCCAAGTAGTTTTTTATTCTATTAACAAAATGTGATTTTACTGTATACACAAATATCCTACTTTTTTCAATGCTACTTAGAGAATGTCCTGCATCATTAAGACATCTACATCTGAAATAGCTGAGTAACAGTCTTATCAAATGGATGCAGATCTTTTCCATGTAACTGTTCAGAAACCGCCTCCTGGATACCTGTATGCCAGGCCCTGCTTTAGAAGCTGGAGAACACAGTGAACAAAGGAACCCTCCTCCATGGAGCTGACATTCTAGAAAGATCACTGGGTAATTTAGACATTCCCCTGCCCTCCACTCCCCCCAACACACACACACACACACACACACACACACACACACACACACTTTACAGCCAATGTGTCTTTTAGCATAAGTTGGCTCTGCAATTCAAATTATTTCCTTGGCATTAAGTTTCAGAGGTTAAGTGATCTAATCAAAGGGCCATGGTCCTTTTTAAAGACTCCTCAGACAGATGATGAAAATGCTTTTGCTGATGGTGTCAATAGGTCGTCTCCCTTCGGTGGTGTTAAGATATCAGCTCTGTCCCCAAGAGACTCCCTGGAGATTAACAGGTCTAAATCCACAGAGCAGAAGCAAAAGAAAAACTCCCTAAGGCTGAGAAAGTTTTCCTTACTCTTCTTGGGGCCCTGGTGTCTGGCATAAGCTGGGTACTGAAGTTAGAGCAGCCTAAACCTTAAAGGAGCCAAACGTGAAGCAGGCAGAGCTATCAGGCAGGCTGCTCCCTATGCACCACCCCTACCGCACTCTCCCCTTCCTAACCACAGCCAACCTCTGAATTCTCAGCTCTGGGTCCCAGGCAGCCCATGGAATCCTATGACCTCATCTGGCAGGCAGCAGCCCAGTCTTCCCAACAAAGCCAAGTTCAGGCGTAAGCATCTAAGATAAGCAGTGGCAGGCCCCTCCAACACCTGTTTCAGAATCTTGCACCACACTCAAGTGCAAGGCTCTGTTTGCAGCCAGCTTTTTCTAGAGAAGAAACTCAAAACATAAACTGTAATCTCAGGCTAACTCATTCCTACCTGGAGAGAAAAAAAAAAAAAAGAAGAAGAAAATACCCTGCTCATGATGTGTGTAACAACAAGCCACACCACCACTGCCCACCACAGCCTCCCAAGGGCTGGGCAGTCCACAAACTGTTCTCCACACACATCTGCCATTAACACTGCCCTCCATCTTATCAATGAGGAACCTGCTTCGAGAGGTTAAGGGACTTGTGCAAGATAAGCTGGTAAGAGAGAAGACTGGCACATGGATGCAGGACCTCTATTTCCAAAGGCTCTGCTCTCTGCATGACACCTGGCTGTCTCCTTCCCTTAGGAGTCTGTGAGGCTGGCAGCTTCTTGGCCATGATCAGAAAGCCCTAAAGACAAGGCATCGGAAAAGCAGACCATCCACACTGCTCCCTCTCTCTCCTTCCTCTGGTGCCCACGGCCAAAGTTGTGAGTGACAACCCTCGGGTGGCATTCAGTGGCCCCCAAATAGCCTTGATTCCTACGAGACCAGCTGGTGGTGTCTGACAGATGAGGGCAAAGAGCAGCTCTTCCATGTGCCTGCAGTCATTCTAGCAGCCAGCAATTCATGCACACTGCACAACCTTAACAGCAATCTTGGACTCCCGCCCCCAACTATGCCGACTTATAGCACAGAGTCTTAAGCAGATGCATCGCGAGCTGGAAGGTGCAGGCACTAAGCTGAATTTGACATTTTACCATCAGAAGAAAGGTCATTTCTAAAAAGTCGACAGAAATTAGCCATCAGAGCTAGAGGCAGTTCCCCAGATTCTCTTCCCTAAGATGGGTGCTGCTCTCTTTGCTCAAAACAGTTTCTGGCCACAGTATCCTCACCAGTGCCTCTTGCATTTTATACTCAAAGCTTGAAGTGTGCTCACATTCATGGATTTGATCTTCCAGCCATCTGCTGAGACAGGAAGTATAGATATTTATATCCCCGTGTTACACATAAGGAAACTGAGGCTGTGGGTTATGGAGTACTAAATTAAAACACTAAATTTAAAAATACTAAATTAAATAACTAATACTAAATTAAAAAAAAAAAGAACAATTCATATGTTGGAAAGAAATGAACCAGAGTAAATGTCTCCTGAATAAGGAGGTCTTTTTTTGCCTTTTTAAAGATTTGTTTATTAATTTGAAGGCAGAGTCACAGAGAGGGAGGGAGAGAGAGAGAAAGGGGGAGGGGGGTCTTTTATCCGCTGGTTCATTCCCTAATTGGCCACCACGGCCGGAGCTGCGCCCACCTGAAACCAGGAGCCAGGAGCTTCTTCTGGGTTTCCCACACTGGTGCAAGGTCCCAAGGACTTGGGCCATCTTGTACTGCCCTCCCAGGCCATAGCAGAGAGCTGGATCAGAAGTGAAGCAGCCAGGACTCGAACTGGCGCCCATATGGGATGCTGGCACTGCAGGTGGTGGCTTTACCCGCTACGTCACAGTGCCAGCCCCACAAGGAGGTCTTAAATGTCATCATTTTGAATCAAACACAAGGCAGAGCTTTGGATTCAGCATTCTTAGGGCCAAGGGACATGAACTGGGTCCCAGGGCTGCTCCACTCCATCTCCCCAAGTATCCAGCAGGACAGGTTATGCATCATCACCGCAGGCCACACAGGAGGAAAGGGAGGCCCAGGAAGTCGCAGATTTGCCCGCCACCACAGACACCTCCCGCGTTCTTCCTGGCTGACCTCCACCACGCCCGGGGCCCACCCTCACGGACCCCAGACTGCCTACCCAGCCCGACTTCCCAGCCCATCTGCAGATGGCTGCATAGCTGACCCTGACCCTTCAGTCCTGAAGCCCCCAGAGTCAGCCCCATTTTCTGATCCTAAAACTCACAACACAGGAGTTTCAGGCTGTCTCACCCTGTCTCAAGAAGCACTTGGCAGGCACAGACATATCCCCTGAAAGACCTGTTCTGAAACCTGAATTGCCACCTGGCTCCCTGATAGAATGGAGATGGCCCAGTCGGTGGGGAGCGCAAAAATGTTCCTCCACAGTGGGGCCCCTGCACCTCCTCAGGCCACCGAGAGGGGCATTCGGCCAATGAGGAGAAAGCACAGTGCTGTGGTCAGGCTCAGCCCCCACTCCTGCTCCTGCAAGCTGATGGAGGCCAGTCTCATGGGCCAGGGGGCGCAGGTGGAAGGGGGCGGGGAAAGGCAATCCCCGTGAAGGAGAGTCCCAGGTAGCAGTCCACATCAACAAGCGTGTCTTCACATGCCCCAGCTAGGGAGGACGCAGGTCCCAAGGACGTGTGACAGCAAACACGCAGGATTGAGGAACCAAAGAAGCAAGGACCAAGGTGAAAGAGCCCCTGTACCCACAAAGCCAGGAAATGGACCCAGTGGTACCTTGCAACATTTCTGCAAGATTCATTCCCACTCATAAAGATTTTGACTGTAATGTCAACAGTAACCACAGCTGCTTGAACAGAAAGTTTCCCATGACTCAGCACGGCAATTGTTTGGTCATGGCAAGGAAGTTCTGGAGTTACGTGAATGAGGCTGAACAGGTGAGCTCAGAGAGCCCTGGTACACCTGAGCTTCTGACAGTGCAGGCACTGGTGTGCCGAGAGAGTGACGGATCTGCTCAGTCAGCACCAGCTCCTACCTGGTCCACGCTAACAAGAGGAGGAGGGGAAACAGCCTGTAGTATAAGACAAGCAGCCTGCGGAGGGTTCTCCCAAGTACCTGCTCATTGGTGTGCTGGGCTGCAGGTGGCCCCTGAACCTGAGGGTCCTCAGAGGGGGCTCTCAGAACATCATCAAAGAGTCGCCCTGCAGGCTGAAGCCACATTCAGCACTGCCTCCGGGTTTGCTAAGGCACTGCCTATCCTAACTCCAAATCTCATTGTCTCAGGACACTGAGTGACCTAATAATGCTGCAAGAACATAAGAAATTGCTTCTGGGGCCAGCGCTGTGGCACAGCAGGTAAAGCCAACGCCTGTGGTGCTGGCACCCCAAATAGGTGCCAGTTCAAGTCCCAACTGCTCCACTTCCATTCCAACTCTCTGCTATGGCCTGGGAAAGCAGTAGGAGATGGCCCAAGTGCTTGGGCCCCTGCACCGGTGTGGGAGACCTGGAAAAAGCTCCTGTCTTTGGATCGGCCCAGCTCCAGCCAATGTGGTCATTTGGGGAGTGAACCAGTGGATGGAAGATCTCTCTCTCTCTCTCTCTCTGCCTCTGCCTCTCTGTAAAATCTACCTTTCAAATAAACAAATCTTTAAAAAAAGAAAGAAATTGCCTCTGCTCACTTAGGTTCCTCAATAAAGAGGCAGCCATCAAGAGCTGCAGAGCTTTTCCCTATTCCCTCAACATTTCCTCAACTCCTTTTGGTTTATTTACTTCGCACTTTCACAGAATTGCTCACTTAGTGTAGAGCATCACCGGTTTTAATGTGGCATTTCTAAGGAGGCCGATACCGCTTCTGAAATGGTCTTTTGAGTTTGTGCTGTTGTGAGAATGTCAAGATTTGCAACAGCCTGCTGTACATGGGCTTTCCTTGGACAGGCCCTTCTGTCTGACACTTGGGGATCAGGCCTCGGAGAGCCCATGTCTAGGCCCCAAGCTCTCTGCAAGTGGAAGCCATCAACACAGCCCTGAACAGCCTCCCCAACACCCACCCCAGCAATAAGCCAGCTCTAGGTCAGGAGGCACGGGTTTAAACCAGGGCAAGCCACCTCCCCTCTCTGGGCCTTAGTTCTTCACTTCAACTTGCAAAGTGCAGATTAAAATGTCCCTTCAAAAAACTGTTATGAGGATAAAAGGAACATACATGAAAGAGACTTGCATGATGCCTGGCATACAAAAAGTGTTCTTCTTCCAAAAAAAAAAAAAAATGGTTCACTCCCCAAATGCCTGCAATGGCCAGGGCTGGGCCAGGCAAAACAAGAAGCTGGTAACTCAATCTAGGTCTTACACATGGGTGCCAAGGATCCAAATCCCTGGGCCTTCACCCACTGTCTCCCAAGGTACACAGTAGTAAGAAGAATCGGGAGCACAGACAGGACTCAAACCCACGTCTTCTCATATGCAAAGTGGACATCCCAAACAGTATCCTAATGGTTACAACAAACACCGGCCCCAGCAGGTACTGTTTGTTGAGCCTCACTGTGCTTTGACTGTGGCAATGACTATCAGGCATCCATATATTTTTTTAAATTTATTTTTTATTTATTTTTGACAGGCAGAGTGGAGAGAGAGAGAGAGAAAGAGAGAGAGAGAGAGGTCTTCCTTTTCCGTTGGTTCACCCTCTAATGGCCGCTGCGGCTGGCGCGCCGTGGCTGGCGCGCCGCGGCCGGCACACCGCGCTGATCCGAAGCCAGGAGCCAGGTGCTTCCTCCTGGTCTCCCATGAGGGTGCAGGGCCCAAGAACTTGGGCCATCCTCCACTGCACTCCCGGGCCACAGCAGAGAGCTGGAAGAGGAGCAACCAGGACAGAATCCGGTGCCCCAACCAGGACTAGAACCCGGTGTGCTGGCGCCGCAGGCGGAGGATTAGCCTATTGAGCCACGGCGCCAGGCATCTATATTTTAACAGGCATCCAAATGGGAATGAGCCTCCTTCTCCCCAAACCCAACACTCCCCTCCAGGCTTCCCTATTTCCAATACTAGTGACTGCATCACTCTCCAAAAACCACAGAGTCATCCCCTCTTCCTTTAACTCCACTTACCAGTAATAAGTCCTATGCCTCTAGCTATAAACATGCTCTGAGTTCATCCACTTCCCTCCATCCCTACAGCTAGCATCCTACTCACCTGTAGACTAGATACAGCAACAGCTTCCCCACTGCCCATTCTGCTTCTAGCGTGACCTCTGGACCACCCAATCTCCTTCCCTGGAACCTACCAGATCTTTTCAAATACAAGTTGGGCCATGTCATGCTCCTCCAGTAAATCTTATGACATCACACAGAGAATAAAAATCAGCTTCTCACCTGGCTGACTCGACCTCTGCTTAGTTCCAGCCTCATCATGCACATTTCTTCCCCTTGCCCAGGCAGCCCCAGCCCCACTGGCCTCCTTGCTGTTCCTCCTGCTGACCTAACAATGTCCCAGAGGTCCTCTCAGCCTGGATGCTCTGTCCCCTACCTTCAGCGAGTCCTTGTCATTCAGATCTCTGCAGAATTGTCACCTCTTCCCAACAGTCACCCCATGTACATCCTCCCAAGCTATTAAGTCCTTACGTATGGATATGTTTGACTACTGTCAGTCTGACGAGCATGTGAATTCCATGAGAGCAAAAACCTGGCCTGTCTTTTCACTATTGTATCTGCCAATCATTACATATATTATCGTGCATGGTTCATAGGAGGTGTTCAGAAAAATACCTGCTGAATGAATAAGAACTGAGACCCCCAGGGTAAAAATGAGACTGTGCCTGCAAATCAGCTGGGCAACTCTACAGAAATGTGCACTTGGGTAACAAGCAGAGAAAAACCTAGTGAGCAGCTGCCACCAGAAGGCAGTCTGGTTTCCATCTTCATTTCCAGAGCAAGGAAGAGTGAGCCACTCACATGCCGCAAATGCTTCGTCTTTGGCTCTCCCCAGAATCGTGTGACAAGGTAGTCTGGAGGAATGATCCCTCCCCTGCAATGTCCCCTAACTCCCACGAAGGAGAGTTAATGCACTCAACAGAGTGCACCGAAAGAATGGACCGCAAGGCCAGCACCGTGGCTCACTAGGCTAATCTTCCGCCTGTGGCACCAGCACACAGGGTTCTAGTCTTGGTTGGGGCACTGGATTCTGTCCCGGTTGCTCCTCTTCCAGTCCAGCTCTCTGCTGTGGCCCGGGAGGGCAGTGGAGGATGGCCCAAGTGCTTAGGCCCTCCACCTGCATGGGAGACCAGGAGGAAGCACCTGGCTCCTGGATTTGGATCGACGCAGCGCGCCAGCTGTAGCAGCCATTTGGGGGGTGAACCAACAGAAGGAAGACCTTTCTCTCTGTCTCTCTCTAACTCTGCCTGTCAAAGAGAGAGAGAGAGAGAGAGAGAGAGAGAGAGAGAGAGAGAATGGACTACAAACACCCAAGAGGAAGTGACTGAGTGATTAAAAACACACAGGAGAGTGCAAACATCCCCCATGTCTCCCTTTGTGAATGGCAAGGGGATGTGGTGTGCAGCCCACAATTTGGTGACTGAGTCTACTCCATGAATTACTCTCTACATATTTCACACGTGCTAGGACTCCTCCCCACTCTCTTCCCTACCTCCAGGTAAGACCCTAAGTTCTTACAGCAGAGGAATTGGGACGGCCATGGATTTGGCACTTGAGCTCTATCTTCCTCAATAGCCTAAGCAGAGACATCCATCAATCACCTGCAGGTTGAGGCCATGCAGAACCCATCTCAGCAGCTCAAGGTATCACAGAGCCCCCAGAGAGTGTGTATGGTGGGGCCCAGGGGCTCTGGAGAAGTGTCCAACACGGGGACTGGGAGACTGATCAGTCCTGGGGAGCATTGCGAAAACCACAGCAGGGCTTTCCCCATGCCCACTCTGGCCAACTTCACACCAACCCAGGCAGCCACAGGGCAGTGTAGTTACCCAGATCTATCATCAGAGCAGCAGTCACTACGCTCCTTGCCCAAAGGTACAAAAGGGACAGAGCCTGGCACAGACAGAGCTAGGCATAAGGAAGTCACCAACTAACTGAGTAAACTAAAAGTTCCCATACCTACAAAGACAGAAGTCAGCCCATCCTTTGCAAACTCTGGACTTAGCAGACAGAAGTCTTCCAGCGCGATCCGCAAAGCTCTGTATTTCCCTTGGTTCACCAGAGCTTTCCCATCTACTCTGCAGCCAACTCATTTTGTAAAGTGTCTCCTCTGACCCAGGAGCCTGTACTGCAAACCTCTCTGTTTGCAACTTTCCATACTTGTAAGTCCTACTACTTAGGATTGCCAATCGGTGAATAGGACATTTTAATTTTGGTTTCATAGGATCTCAGTAACCCTAAAACTACTGAAGCCCACCTCCTGATAGAATCAGGCACTCAAGCCCAGAGAGCCTTTCCCTAACTTTTCCTTAAAGGAAGTGGGCAGAGAAGCCACGTAACAGGAGCTTGAATGATAGCATCGTTGCTACTGAGCAGCTCCACAGCCTGAGCAAGTACTTAACGTCTCTGGGTCTGCTTCCTCACTGTGAAATCAGCAGGTTACACTCTCCACTTAGAAAAGCCACAAGCAGCTGCATGAACTCTAGGCACATCAGAGTCCCAGACTGGATTTTTGAATCCCAGCTCTGCCACATGCTGGTGGTACACGACCTTGAATGAGTTCGTGACCTTCCTGAGTTTATCTGTAAAGAAGATAAGTCCAGCCCTGCATGAGTGAAGAATACTGATAACGTGCCCGGCCTGCAGCAGACACTTCAGCCTTCAGTGCTGCCATGGTGTTCTTTCTAGCTCTTAACTACACGCAGAGTTGTTTTCCTTCTTTCCATGAGCAAACTCCAGCATTCTGAGCCTGCTATGGGACAGAGGCTCAAGCACACACTTTCTTCCCTTGTGAATGAAGGCACAGCACCCAGGCTCCTCTTAAAGTTTCTATTTAAGGAACTTGCCTGCCAGGCAAGGGGGTTCAAGATCAACAGGCGCCTGCCTTCAGCAGCACTTGTGTCCCTTATGAGGGCCAAGCCCTATGTATAGCCCAAGAATGTCTTGCCTCCCCAGCAGCCTGAGCTAAGCCAGGGACACTCATTCCACAGAAGTTTAGAAACTTGATGGAAACACTGTCAGCCTCAGAACACCCGGGTTTATGCTTCCGTTTTAAATCTCTTAAATAAGTCAGCTTCCTCAACTGTCAAATGAGAACCCTGAGCCAAGTGTCTTAGGGACCTTCCCTCCGGCTGTAACATTTTAAGAAGCTGAGGTTCATCTCAAACTACAGCCATCCACAGAGCGACAGACAGAGATTTAACATCACTGCACACAATGGAAAACACAGGGACGGGAAGCAGAGTGGCTGTCCCTGATTGTACTTGCCAAGAGAGCAATCTCTGGGACAGCATCAGGAGGTATAGGCGATGCCACTTCTGCCCTGTTTATTCCCGATTAAACTGAGCGTTATTTATTTATTTTAGTGAACCACATGCGCTTTCCAACCATCAGAAACTCCCTCTCACTCATTACTAGGCTTTGGTGAATCATAATAAACCACAGCAAACTGAGCCCCTAGGAAACCGGTACAGACTAACCTGCTCTCTCCTTCTTGCTGGGGAAAGCTGCAGAAGCTCCACGCTCAGAATCGGCCGTGTCTTCCCCGGCCACAGCCCTCGGTTTGGATCACACAGGGAGGAAGTCGCTCGGCCTGTCTGCTGCTGTCTCTCAGGTTTGGATCTCAAGTGCCTGCCTCCCCCAAGGTGTTACAAATCCGGCCGCCACTTGCTCCTGCTCATTCATTCTGCTTCCTCTCCACCCCCTACGCAAAATCTGGCAGCAGGCAGGAACACAGCTTCAGCTCTGAGTCACTGCCCCGCCGCGGCCAGGGGCAGCACTGGCTGCTGTAAACAGGGAGGCAGGCACCTGGTGCCTCTGGAACCCAACTCTTGAGTTCTTCTTTGAGACTGTGGGGTTGCCTGCATCTCTCTAACCAGCATATAACAAACACCTCCACTTACAACTCTGGTGTCAGAATGAATCACTCACTCCATTTTGCCCTGAAACCAGCCCCAAAGCAGAGCCTATCTTTGGCAGAGAACTGAGAGCACTTGTATCCGTGTTTCACCCCAGGCAGGGCAGGAGCTGAGCAGCCACCACATCCACCTTCCCCAATACCAATCTGACTCTTTCCTCACTGCTTGGGACGGCTAAGACCCACTTTGTACCATTTTTAAAGTACTTCTTACTTACTTATTTATTTTCATTTTATTTGATAGGTAGAGAGAGAGAGGAAAAAGAAACACAGAAAGGTCTTTCATCCATTGGTTCACTACTCAAATGCTAACAGGGGCTGCTGTGTGGGTTAAACTGCCACCTGCAATGCTAGTATCCCTTATGGATGCTGGTTTGAGACCAGCTGTGCCACTTCTAATCCAGCTCCTTGCTAATGCCCCTGGGAAAGCAGCAAAAGATGACCCAAGTGCTTGGGCCCCTGCTACACACATGGGAGACTTAGAAGAAGCTCCTAACTCCTGGCTTCAGCTTGGTCCAGCCCCTGCCATTGTGGCCATTTGGGAAGTGAATCAGTGGATGGAACCAATCTCTCTCTCCCTCCCTCCTTCCCCTCCTCCCCCCTCCCTCCCTCTGTGTGTGTGTGTCTGTAACTCTGACTTTCAAATAAATAAATCTTTATTAAAAAAAAAAAAAGAGAAGAAGAAAAGAAAATGCCAGCTAACAGCCAAGGCTGGGCCGGGTTGAAGCCAGAAGCCTGAAACTCAATCTGGGTCTCCCACATGGGTGGTAGGAACCCAAGCATTTGAGCCATCATGTGTTGCCTCTCAGGGTGCACATTAACAGGAAGCTCTATTGGAAGCGGAACTGGGACTTGAACCAAGGCACTCTGATATTGGATGCAGGTGTCCCAATGGGGAAGGTAGCCACTCTGCCACAGGCCTGCCCCCTTGCTCAACACCAATTTAACCATGTAGTTATTACTCCCAAAAGACACCAGGAAGGGAAAAAGACAGAGAAAGGTTAGAAAGGGACATTAAGGGACCAGCGCCATGGCTCACTTGGTTAATCCTCCACCTGCGGCACCGGCATCCCATATGGGCGCCAGGTTCTAGTCCTCGTTGCTCCTCTTCCAGTCCAGCTGTCTGCTGTGGCCCAGGAAGGCAGTGGAGGATGGACCAAGTGCTTAGGCCCTGCACTCGCATGGGAGACCAGGAGGAAGCACCTGACTCCTGGCTTCGGATCGGCACAGCACCAGCCGTAGTGGCCATTTGGGGGGTGAACCAACGGAAGGAAGACCTTTCTCTCTCTCTCTCTCTCTCACTGTCTAACTCTATTGTCAAATTAAATGAATGAATGAATGAATGAATGGGACATTAAGACACCAAAGTCACAGAACTACACTGTGGTTCTTTCCATTGCAGCCTGCGCAGATCCCCAGGTTACAGTGCAGGTGAGCACTCAGATACAAGCCCCAGGGGGCAGAGACCAGTGTTTTGACAGCAGTGTTTCAGTGCTCAGCACAGTGCCTTACATGGCAGTACCAGCTCAACAGATTTTGTTGTATGAAAAAAAGATACAGGGGATTTTGTTCTGAACCTAATCAGAAAGACAGTTTTGCTAAAACTTGTATCCATACTCACCATTTGCTCCCTAGTAGTTAAGAAGCCAACAACCCACATCAGACTGCCAGCATCCCACATCAGACTGCCAACATCCCACATCAGAGTACCTGGGTCTGATTCTCATCTTCAGCTCCTAACTGCAGTTTTCTGCCAATGGAGACCCTAGAATTTCTTGAGGGCTCAAGAAATTGGGTTCCTGCCACCAACTTGGAAGACCCAGATTGAGCTCCAACTCCAGACTCGACCCACCCCATGCCGTTGGAGACATTTGGGAGTGAATCAACAGATGATAGCTCTCCCTCTCTATATGTCTTGTCTCTTTCTCTGTGTCTCTCAAATGAAAGTCTTTTTTTAAAAAAATTCTTTTAGGTGCTCGGTGTTGTGGCATAGTGGGTTAAGTTGCTGGCTGTGACTCTGGCATCCCATATGGGTGCTGGTTCAAGGCCCATTGTTCTACTTCCAATCCAGCTCTCTGGGAAAGCAGCAGAAGATGGCCCAAGTCCTTGGTCCAGCCCTGGCCATTGTGGCCATTTGGGGAGTGAACCAGCAGATGGAGGATCTCTCTCTCTCTCCCCTCTCCAACTCTGCCTTTCAAATAAACAAAAATCCCGGATTGGTGCTGTGGCGTAGTAAACTAAGCCTCCGCCTCAGTGCTGGCATCCCATATCAGCACTGATGCATGTCCTAGCTGCTCCTCTTCTGATCCAGCTCTCTGCTTATGGCCTGGGAAAGCAGTAGAAGACAGCCTAAGTGCTTGGGCCCCTGTACCTACATGGGAGACCCAGAAGCTCCTGGCTTCAGATCGGCCCAGCTCTAGCCATTGTGGCCATTTGGGGAGTGAACCAGTGGAAGGAGACCTTTCTCTCTCTCTCCCCCTGTTTCTGTCTGTAACTCAATAAATAAAAATCTCAAGTAAATAAAAAAATCTTTATTAAAAAAAAGACCAACGCTGCAGCTCAATAGGCTAATCCTCCGCCTTGCGGCGCCGGCACACTGGGTTCTAGTCCTGGTTGGGGCGCTGGATTCTATCCCAGTTGCCCCTCTTCCAGGCCAGCTCTCTGCTGTGGCCAGAGAGTGCAATGGAGGATGGCAAGTGCTTGGGCCCTGCACCCGCACGGGAGACCAGGATAAGCACCTGGCTCCTGGCTTTGGATCAGCACAGTGTGCTGGCCGCAGCGGCCATTGGAGGGTGAACCAATGGTAAAGGAAGACCTTTCTCTCTGTCTCTCTCTCTCTCACTGTCCACTCTGTAAAAAAAAAAAAAAAAAAAAAAAAAAAGAGAGAGAGAGAGAGCAAGCTGTCAGTGCATTAAAAAATGTCTTTTAAAGATTTATTTGAAAGGCAGAGTGAAAGAGAGAGAGAAAGAGAGAGAAAAGGAGAGGGGAGGGGAGGGGAGGGGAGGGGAGGGGAGGGGAGGGGAGGGGAGGGGAGGGGAGACAGAAATCTTCCACCTGCTGGTTCACTCCCCAAAAGGTTACAATGGTTGGGTTGAGCCAGGCTGGAGCCAGGCTGAAGCCAGGAGCCAGGAACTGCATTTAGATTTCCCATGTGAATGGCAAGGGGTCCAAGGGGTCCAAGTACCTCTGGGCCATCTTCCTCTGCCTTCCCAGACACACAAGCAGGCAGCCAGATTGGAGGCCAAGTAGCTGAGACTTGAATCAGCATTCTGATATGGGATGCCAGCATCACAGGTGGTGGCTTAACCCTCTATACCACAAGTAAAAACCTTTTAAAAAAGAAATCCCCATACCCCTCCTAACTCCCAGTACTGCCTGCGGTCAGTGCTCCATAAATCCCTGCTGAAGACGTGATCTACCATGAAACTACCACAGCGCAAGCTGTAGGCCCCTTGTTTTCGCAAGTCCCCAGGAAGGGCTCTATGGATGTGTTTATGTGCTTTCTGCAATTTTATGTACATTTTATAAAGGCTGCCCAAACCATATAAATATCACCTTGCCCAGCAGAAAGAAATAATGATTCACAAGTCATCCTGACAGATCATCCTAACAAGACCACTGGCTTTAACAAAAGTTGTCTTCATTCTAATCCATCACCAAGTAACTGCCGTAAAGACTGGATTTGGGGGGGGGGGGTGTGGGGTGGCGCTGTGACGCATCAGGTTAATGCCTTGGCCTGAAGTGCTGGCATCCCATATGGGTGCCGGTTCTAGTCCCGGCTACCCCACTTCTGATCCAGCTCTCTGCTATGGCCTGGGAAAGCAGTAGAAGATGGTGCAAGTGCTTGGGCCCCTGCACCTGCGTGGGAGACCCGGAAGAAGCTCCTGGCTCCTGGCTTCAGATCACCACAGCTCTGGCTGTTGCAGCCAATTGGGAAGTGAACCATCGGATAGAAGACCTCTCTCTCTCTCTCTGCCTTTCCTCTCTCTGTGTAACTCTGACATTCAAATAAGTAAAAAGACTGGATTAGGTTTAGGAGCACAATCCCCATTCATTAGCCCTACTTTGTGCTTGGCACTCTGCTTTGCCAGGGAGAAACCATGATGATCCCCACTGACTAGGAGCTTACAACCACAAAGAATAGGGCCGGCATAGCTCACTAGGCTAATCTTCCACCTGCGGCGCCAGCACCCTGGGTTCTAATCCCGGTTGGGGCGCCAGATCCTGCCCCAGTTGCTCCTCTTCCAGTCCAGCTCTCTGCTGTGGCCCGGGAAGGCAGTGGAAGAAGGCCCAAATCCTTGGGCCTCTGCACCCGCATGGGAGACCCAGAGAAGGCTCCTGGCTCCTGGCTGCGGATCGGCTCAGTTCTGGCCATTGAGGTCACTTGAGGAGTGAACCAGCAGATGGAGGACCTCTCTCTTTTCCTCTGCAACTCTGCCTTTCATATAAATAAATAAATCTTTAAAAAAAAAAAAAGAAACACCAAAACAGATGGTCACAGATAGATTAACATTTCACATCACACAAAACACACCACCCACAGATCACAGTAACAGCGGGAGCCCTTACAGAAGAGAAACACAAGGCATACCTGCTTGCTAGGTACAACAACCCTAGAAGGTAAGTTGCCTTAGCTCCATTTTGCAAATGAGGCCCAAAGGAGTCAAAGGCCCTTCAGTCCCCACAACCAGTAAGAGGCATGGTCAAACTTCAAGCCCAGGTCAGCTTAATTCCAAAGTGTGGGCTAATCCTCAGTGGCTACACTTCAGTCTGTAGCCAGTGGCGCTACAGACCCCTCCTAAATGTTTGTGGAATGTGCTTACCTGAAGGCAGGGAAACCACTTCAGACACACATGAGCAGAGGGCGGCCAGCTGCCAGGCTCACACTGCCCAGGGGCGTGGAGGACCCGGAAGTGCCATGAGCTTACTCATCAGGTGCACAGTGTAACCCTGGTTCACCAGGAAACACCCTGGCCAGGAGCAGTGACAGCAGCCTGGGACCAGCAGGGGCCGCAGGAGAGGCTGCCACTCTGTGACCGTGACCCTTCCTTGTGGCCAGATTACCACGTGGGAGCCCAGCTCACCTGTCAGCCCCTCCCTCCACACACCCTCCCCGTCTTCTCACTGCTGGAGTTTCCTCGTTGCTCACCACTTCCCAATATTCTCAGCACCAACCGAACTTACCAGTCCACCTGCTCCCTATCCCTGGGCTTTGGGCTCCTGCTGCTCTCTTCCCTGGATGCCCACCCTTCAAGGCCCCTTCTCTTCCAAGTAGCCCTCCCTGGTCATTCCTGGCCACCGATTTCTTCCTCCCTCAATTCTCTCAGTACTAAGGGCTCATGCTTCTCTTACAGCAGTGATTCTGCCCAACAAGTCTTTTCATTCTACTTTTCCAAAAATCATTTAAGTACTACAATGTTATTTGGATATAAATGAAAAGCCAGTTCCCCTACCTCCTCCAATTTAGTGTCAATCCCAGAGGCAGGTACCCTACCAGTTTCTTGTATCTCCTTTTTGGTTTCTGTGCTTGTGTAATTTTATGTACTTAAAATCTTATGCAGGGTACAGTATTGTGGTGTAGTGGGTTCGGCGGCTGCTTCGAACACTGATATCCCATATCATAGCACTGGTTTGAGTCTAACTCCTCATTAATGTGCGTGTGAAGGCAGTGAATGATGGCCCAAGGATTTGGGCTCCTGCCACCCATGTAGGAGACCCCCTAGAGTTCCTGGCTCCTGGTTTTAGCCTGGCACAGCTCCAGCCATTACAGCCGTTTGGGGAGAGAACTAGCAGATGGAAGATTGATCTCTGTCTTTCAAATAAATAAATCTTTTTTTAAATGTATGCACAAATATTTTTAGGACATCTTACGCAAATATAAAATAATTTTGTATATTATCCTCTGTTACTATTTATATCTCTTGGTCTCCTCCATATTCACACACAAGTATGAACACAGGAAGCCCCTTTCATACCCAGCCCCCGTAAGTCCCCCACACCACTCCAGACCAGTCCTTAGAAAGAGGTGACCAGGAGTCCATGCCATACCCCAACGGCTTCAATATGTGCCAGGGATTCCAAATGAGTGATCTGTAAACCAATTTGTCCCCAAAACCAATTTTATTTGTGTAACACAGATTTTAGAAATTTAGCCAACATTTAAAAATAGACAAAATCACATAAAAATCCAGTTCCTCTTGGAAAAACAAACAATGTAGCAACACTGGGCCCCCAGAAGCAGCAGATCCTTCTTGTTCACACAGTCCCCACAACTCCCGAGTGCTTCCTGGTGTTGAGAGGGCATGCCTGGTGGAATTTATCCTCCCTCCGACGTTTCTAATTCTCTTACAATACAGAAATCCCTTTGTATCCGTGTCTCAGCCAAAGCCGTGACGACAAAGAAAGCAAAGTGGTACGTGTGTTTCAGAAACATATCGGTGAGCATACACACAGGCTGCTTTCTTGCTGCCTGCTAAGTATCTCCAGCAGCCCTTGTCTTCCTTCTAGGAAGGTTTTTTTTTTAGAGGCAGAGAGACTGATTGAAAGAGGGTGTGTGACATCAGTATTCACTCACTCATTTAGCAAATATTTGAGAGCTAACTACGTGCCAATCCCATAGTGACCTACATCTGAAAGGTGAGTCATCAGGAAGAGAGGTGTGTGGCAGCTTAGTCTCTCTATCCCACAAAGGCAAGCAAAAGGACAGAGTTTTCCAGATTTTGAGATTTGTGAATTAAAAACTGTCATCTTAGTCGTAAATTCTCAATCTATTATGTCAACTTGAGACCCAGTTTAGCACAGAGGGTAATCTCTGCTTTCCAGAAATCACAGTGTGAAGAGTTTTAGGGATGGACATCTGGAGCAACTGCTAAAAACCACTTGGAAAACCTGCATCCCCTTACCAGAGCGCCAGTGTTGGAGTCCCAGCTCTGCTTCCGAATGCCACTTCCCATTACTGTGCTCCCTGAGAGGCAGCCCGTGACAGCTCAAGTATGCGGGTCCCTGCCACCCATGTGGGTGACCTGAACCGAGTTCCTAGCTGTTGGCTCCAGCCTGGCCTAGCCCAACTATTTCTACATTTGGGGAGGGAACCAGTGCATGGAAGGCTGCTCTTCTTGCCCATTTCTCTTTCTCTCTCTCTGCCTGTCAAATAAGCAAAAATAAATATTTCCTTAAAAAACAGTTTCAGGGCTGGGGCTGGTGTCGTAGCACAGTAGAATAAGCTGCCTGCTACCTGTGATGCCGACATCCTGTATCAGAGCATCATTTCAAGTTCCGGCTGCTCCACTCTGATCCAGCTCCCTGCTAATGCAACTGAGAAAGCAACAGAAGATGACCCAATAATCAAGTCTCCACCACCCATGTAGGAGGCCTGAATGGAGTTCCGGCCTCCTGGCTTCAGCCTGGCCTGACCCCAGCTGTTGTGACCATTTGGGGAATGAACCAGCAGATGGAAGATCTCTCTCTCTCATCTCTCTTTCTCCAGTCTCTCCTCTCTCTGTCTCTCTGTCTTTCAAATAAATAAAATCTTTTTAAAAAAAGTTTCAGGGTTGAAAAGTAAGATAGTTGAGGCCTGAAAGGGTTAAAAGAATTACTTGAGGTCTCTGAACCATAAATTAACACTAGGTTCCTGAAAACAAAGATTAAAGGAAAAAACTCATACACTGTTTTAAAATTAATTTCCTGCTTTAAACGATCCATCTTCCCCTGTGACTAATTTCCACAAGCAAACATGAAAAACACACTTCACATCTGGGAATCCCTGTGTCCTGTTCAAAAGACATCACAGAGGAATCCAGTAGCATTGGCCTGGACTGGAATAACCTATGAAAATGCACACAGGGGAGGTGGCCACGTGAAGACTGAGACAGGAGTGACATAACTAAAGCCAATGTATGCCAAAAACTGCTGGCACAGGTGTGTTGTGAAGCAGCAGTTAAGTTACTGCTTGGGACGCCAGCATTCCATATTGGAGTGCCTTGGGTGGAGTCCCACCTCTGCTTCCAATCCAGCTTCCTGCTAATGCACACCCCTGGAGGCAGCGAATGATAGATCAAGTACTTGGGTTGAAGTCACCCAAGTGGGAGACCTGGATGATGGGAGTTCCTGGCTTCTTGGCCCAGCCCAGCTGTTTGTGAGCTTTGGGTCGTGAACCAGTGATGGAAGATGAATCTTCCTCTGTCACTTGGCCTTTCAAATAATAATACAAAAGTTAACAGAAAATGCATGTTGCCTTTATTAGAAAGCAAGCAAGCAAGCCAGCTGGCTAGCTAGCTGCTGGTAGCCACCAGAAGCGAAGAGGGACACATGGAATGGGAAAAACCCTGCTGATACCTTGATTTTGGACTTCAGGCCTCCAGAATTGTAGACAGTAAGTTTATGGTTTGTTTTTTTTTAAGCTGTTTTGTGGCCTTTTGTTATGGCAGCCCTAAAAAATTGATACAGAATCTGCATCAGTTTTGCAATTTGGTTTACTACAAGCCCAATTAGCCAACAATGTGCAGAAGCTGTTATAGGGACTACTAGGATCTTGAAACTCAATAGCACAGAGCCCAAAACAAGGGAGGAAAAGTGTTTTTTGGTTTTGAACCTATCAGACCCCACCCAAATATTGCGACCACTGCTGGGAACCACACCTACAGGCCAGGGCAGAAGGCTGGAGCAAGTCTAAGAGAGACAGGCCAGCATGGCCAAGTGCTCACAGGGGCCAAAGCTACATCCCTGGAGGACTCAACACAACCACCGCATTCATCTGTGAAGGCCGACCGAGAAACCGAGGGAGTCCATTTGTCCTGGGAGGACCAACATAGCTGGACTGGGATCAGTGGTGGGGTCACTGGGGGGCATGGATCTTATAGAGTGGTCTCTGAAGACATCACACTGGTGGGCTGCTTCCTGTTGGTGGAAGTTTTCAAGCTCAAGTCAAAAAAAAAATTGGCAGGAATCCTGGTAATAAAAGAATGCAAAGCTTGGCATGCAATCTGCCAAGATGACCATATGCTGTTCTCCAGCTCTGCGAGTCTGTGGATCCGCGAAACACCCCATTTGGCAACTATGAGAGTCAAGAGAAGCCTTAATTACTTGGGTAGGATGAAGAAATCCTGAACCAAGGCCTTTAACGGCGTGACTGCTCAGAGCCGTACTGTGGCTGGCTCCCTGGCACCCAGCAGCAAGTGCAGGCAGTCACAGCCCTACAGGGGAGGCTATCTTATCTTGGAGCATTTTATATGTGGGAATTTCAAAAGTTTATGGGGAAAGAAAAGGAGGAGCTTAGAGCAGACACTTAACCCGGCCGTAAAGACACCACATCCCACATTAAAGTGCCAGGTTCCAGATCCAGCTGCAATCTCCAGCTTCCCACCAATGCAGTCCGGGGGGGGGGGGGGGGCTCAAGTAGTTGGGTTCCTGCCACCCACATGGGAGATCTGGACTGAACTCCCAGCTCCTGACTCTGGCCCTGCTGTCGTAGGCATTTGGGAAGTAAACCAGCATAGGAGAGCTCTCTTTGTCCCTTTCTCTCTCCCCCTCTAACTTTTCCTTTCGAAAGAAAAAAAACAAACCCACTGGGAATAGAGGAAAAGTAACAGTCACTATTTCCTGAACATCCCCCATTGTAATTACTCACAATGTTCGCAGGTGCCCACCCCAGTAGTATCTTGAAGGTGTAAGCACCATTAAATGAGGTACTATCATTTTAGGAAACTGGAGCCTAACAGGAGTTTGTCCAAAACGTAGGATTCCCATTGGAATCCAAGTCCAGAAGCTATACTCTTCCCCTGCATCATGTCTCCTCTGTACCTTACTGTGAGCATTTAATTTGTCCAAATAACCACACCAGGCCAGAGGGAAGGAGGTAGATGGCGGTCCCTCTCTGAGCCTCAATGACCTCATGTACAAAATGGGGAAAGGTTGGAATGGACACCGCTCCAGCTCTGACATCCCATGCGGCCCCACATATGGATTTGACTAGATGACTTTGTTCTCAGCATCAGCTCCACACTGAGCAAGTGGTGACTCTCTAGTGCCTCCCACAGGGAGGACACAGATGGCACTTTCCCAACAGTGCAAGGTGGGAGAATTCAGGGAAGGAGGAAGGCAGGCGTGGGAACAAAGCTGGCCAGTGAGCTCATTTTCAGGTGTGCAGTGTAGAGCAACCCACACAAATCCTGCCATTTAGCATTTTACTCCATAAACCGGGCCGTGCCGGCGGTGTCCAGAGGCCAGGGGCGTCTATGAGGAGCTCAAGTACAGGGTCTTTGTGCACAAAACATGCAGGTACTCATGAGCTATGCCAGGGAAATCAGCCTAGCCGCATCCCAAAGGGTGAAGTCTTCTGCTGTTCCCAGTCGGGTGACCCAATTGAGCCTCCTTCAATCCACCATCCTTGGACCCCCCCCCCCCCCGATTGGCAAAGCTCCCATTAACCAAGCGCACACCCTCCCCGCCTGCCTTGAATCCTCTAGCCATGGGACTAAGAACTCAGGGACCCCTGAGCCCCAACAGCTCAGAGATGGGGAGGGTGCCAGGGGACGTCGTCCCCACCTCTCACCAACCCAGCACCCTCCATGGGGCTGGGGAGAGGCCTCTGGATGCCCAGGCAAGAAGAGGTTCCCTGCCTACCTCACCTCTAGAAAAAGGCAACCTGGGTTGACTTCGGAAACCTCCACCCAAACAAGCTTCCTCTTCAATTTCCTAGTGATGCCCATTCAGGAAGGGAGGCCAACGCAGGGAACAGGCAGGAAGAAGGTGCCTGACACCACCCCACCACCACCACCAAGCGCAGAGCCCCAGAGATGGACTTTCCAGTGAGCACAGCACTCACTGAAATTTCTGGCTTTATGCTAGTATTTTTTCTTTTTTCTAATTTTGGTGTGGTGCTGGCAAAGTAAGATGGGAGAGGGGGAGAGGCGACAGCAAACTCAGTGGGATGAGTCTGAGTCTGGAGTCAAACCAGGTTCCAGTCACAGCTCCACAATGGCGGTGGGGCTTTGCTGAATGCCTCCTGAATGGCGCCTGAGCCACAGGGGTGGGCAAATGGGGCAATGTTCTAACTGGGGTCCCCCTTCTCCCTAAAGAAGCCTTGCAGCTCCCTACCTTCCTAATAAAGGAACCCCTGTGCCGGCTGCTGGATTCTGCAGATTCCCCCAAAGCTAGGAAGCGGATAAAGAGCCACATAAAGGAGAGACATCCACAGCAGTAACTCTGACAAGCTCATGATGTATCATATCATATCACATGACATTCCAGCTGCTCTGCAGACGTTAGGTCATACCTTATTACAGTCATAGCAGGTATTATTATTTCCATTTTGCAGACAGGAAACCCAGGCTCAAACAAATCAAGATTACAAGCCAGGTAGGTGTGGAAACAAAGGTTGGACCATGGGGCCAGTGCTGTGGCGTAGCAGGCAAAGCCACCACCTGCAATGCCAGCATCCCATATGGGCACCAGTTTGAGTCCCAGTTGCTCCACTTCTGATCCAGCTCCCAGCTCATGTGCCTGAGAAAGCAGCCAAAGATGGTCCACGTCCCTGGGCCCCTGCACCCACATGGGAGATCTGAAAGAAGCTCCTGGCTCCTGGCTTCAGCCTGGCCCAACCACAGCCACTGTGGCCATTTGGGGAGTGAACCAATGGATGGAAGATTGCTTACTCCCTCTCTGTAACTCTGCCTTTCAAATGCAATAAATAAATTTTTAGGTAAAAAAAAGTTGGACATTTCCCCTGTAGACAATACACTCAGATCAATTCCTTACAAGAAAACTGAGTTCAGGCTGAGGGCTTCAGAGAAGAAGCTATTCTTATCAGGGTCTCCACCTTGGGAAATCAATCAGCAGCCCTCCACATCCCAGTCTCAAGTCCCAGGACCCTGGCGTGGGCACTGGCTGGAAACCTGCAGGTCAGGGCCCAGAAACTGCTGGCAGCTTTCCCCCCAGAACGCCTCCTACCTTTGCAGAAGGCTGTGGAGAGAAATGGGCAAGAAAAGCCTCCTTGACTGCTCTCCATCCATCTCTCCCCAGCACCTCCCATGCTGGAGATGGCTGCACCCCATTGGCTCCGAATCACACATTGAAACTGTGCTTTTCTTGATTCAGACTCAATTCCCCAGCACCAACCCGCGTCAGCGGGGAGAGATGCAGACAGCGGAGAGCATGCTCAGCCAGTCACTTTCTCTGCTAGCGATGGTATCTGATGCATGTTAAACGACTCCCTGCAATTCCTCAAGTGCCCGTTAATCAGCGAACCAGGACCAGAGAGAGCGGCCAAGGAAAAAGCTGCCAATGCAGGGGAAAAACCGACCTGTGAGCAGCCTCCTCCTGAATGCGCCAAGACTTCCACACCCAAGGGGAGGTAGCGAGAGTAACAGCCTGGTCATTGAGACGCTTGGTTCCACTGGCCATGAAAATAAAGGAATCTTTAACTCAAAGGGGGAAAAATTCACTTCTCCCCAGTGTCGTCTGGACTCTGGCTGGGCCAAGGAGAGAATGTGCCAAAGGCGATTAACAGAGAAACTTGGAAATGTCATTTGCCCTTGGCAAGCATCAGTTCCCGCTCCTCACCCCAGACTATGATCAGTGCTCCCCAGCTCACCGGACCAGACAAGACACAGGATGGTCTCCAAGGTTCTGCAGCCTCTCTGCCTTTTCTTGCAAAGTGCTCACCAGGGAAGCTCATGCTCTCAAGGCTATGACTCCCAAGGCTGTCTCTGAAGTGTTGCCCCCTCCCTCAAGCCCCAGATCCCTAAATCCAACTGCCTTCAGGGCACCTTCCAAGCCCTACTGAATCAACACCTTCCAAGATGGAGCTCTTCCCACCCTTCCCATCTTGGTGAAGGTAGCCGCCACTTAGTGGTTTAAAACCAGGGGTGTTTGGAAAAGCAGCAGTAACATCCTTGTTGTCACAACAACTTTAGGGGGCAGGCACTGACTGAGCCCAGGGCACTAAACAACACTGTCTGGTACAGCGAAACCCTGCACCTCCCAAAAATGCCAAGAGCAACACCATCTTGCAATGCTGGAAGTCCTCCTACCTCTTTCCCCCATTCCCCATGAGCCATGGGGATCTGGTCAAGTCTACTTCCTATCTCCAGTCCGGCCCATCCTCTTATCCCACAGCCATGCCTGCAGTTGTCCCTAAGGTCATCATCCTATCTCAGCCACCCACTCCTGATTTACCTTCTACAATCCCGCCACCCCCCCCCCCAGCGACCTGTAAGAGCTGGAAACCTACAAATTATGCCAGTCCTTGCTTTAAGATCCTGCAGTAGCTCCCCCCACCTGCTGGATGAAGACTAAATTCAACACTGCAAACAGAATCCTTTGTCTGCCCCCTGCTCATGGTGCACCAGCCCCACAGGGATGCCCAGGCTCCAGCCATCTCAGCACCCTATACTCACTGCCCTTTTTTTTTTTTTTCCTTAAATTAATTTATTTGTTTGAAAGGCAGAGTTACAGAGAGGCAGAAGCAGAGACAGAAAGGTCTTCCATCCACTGGTTCACTCCCCAAATGGCCACAAGAGCCAGAGATGGGCCAATCTGAATCCAGGAGCCAGGAGCCTCATTCGGATCTCCCATGCGGGTGCAGGGGCTCAAGCACTTGAGCCCTTCTCTATCACCCTCCCAGGCTATAGCAGAGAGCTGGGTTAGAAGTGGAGCAGCCAGGACTCAAACCAGGACCCATATAGGATGCCAGCACTGCAGCCAATGGCTCAACCCGCTAATGCCACAGTGTCAGCCCCCTCTTTCCTTGAAGGCTGTGACTCTTTCTCTCATTTCTGTTTGCCCTGTAAGAGAACGGCCACCTCCTCCCAGAAGCCTTCCCTGACACCAGGCCGGGTTAAGGGCCTGTTTATGCACACTGGGATCACAACACTGACTGCCTGTTCTGACTGCTATGCCTGCCTTGTCTCTCCATGGGTTCTAATTGTCCAGCCACAGAGCCTGGTATACCAGAAGGGCTCAATGAACAGCCCACAAGTTAGAATTTAAGCTTATAGAGCACTGACAGCTTACAAAGCATCATCTCATGCCACACAATGACCTGAACAGGTCATTGTCATTACTGTTTTTTTTTTTTTTTTTTTGGACAGGCAGAGTGGACAGTGAGACAGACAGACAGAAAGGTCTTCCTTTGCCATTGGTTCACCCTCCAATGGCCGCCGTGGCCAGCGCGCTGCGGCCAGTGCACCGCGCTGATCCGATGGCAGGAGCCAGGTGCTTCTCCTGGTCTCCCATGGGGTGCAGGGCCCAAGCACTTGGGCCATCCTCCGCTGCACTCCCTGGCCACAGCAGAGAGCTGGCCTGGAAGAGGGGCAACCGGGACAGAATCTGGTGCCCCACTGGGACTAGAACCTAGTGTGCCAGCGCCACAAGATGGAGGATTAGCCTAGTGAGCCGCAGCGCTGGCTATTACTGTTATTTGATGTCAGAAGTCAGGTCTCACTCAGGTTAAAGGTGAGTAGCTAAGGGACACAGCCAGGTCATCAGATGGCAACTATGTTGCTCTTTGTCACTACAGCACTCTGCACGAAAGGTCGCAGAACAGTCATCCAGGTAGGGGTGACAGCCATCATCCTGTCGTCTCCAGACTCACCTGCAGTCAGAGCTCTGAAAATCCCGTCCACGTCACCCAGGTGCACGGCACCGTTCTTCCCCTACTCTGCTTCCTACAGCCTAGTCACACCGTGCAGAAATCCCAAAGGCCTGGTTTTACCGTCAGAGAAGCCGGCATGCTCTGCCAGCATGCAGAGTGACGGCTCCAGCACGGCTGGGGATGAGTGACGGCATCCACAGTTGCCAGGCCTCAAGTACATGCTGCAGCCTTAATGGGCCGCCCCCAGAGAAGGTGGATCAGGCACGGCCTGTGCGTGCCTGCTGGGGGAGGTGGGGGCTGGAGGGCCGGCACGCCGTCTCACTGTGCCTGTGAAAGGCTGGCAGTTCCTAATTACTTTCTGAGAGTTTTCACGAGCACCTCACAGATGCCATCGTGCTTGGGGAACACAAAGCAATTAGAAACAGGGTTTCAGACTTTACGACTCTAACTGTGCGTTCCCGCGTGCACGCACATATTTGGCTCTGATGAGGATTCATAAGGCATTTAAGAAAACGTGCGGTTTAATTCCACAAGCTTCACGGGGGGAAGGAAGATGATACACGCTCATTTCGGGGCCTGAGTGCCAATCACTACCCACTTCCATGGTGTATGTTCAGACGTCACCATGACAACCGCCCAAAGACTTCCTTCCTCTCTGGCAAAGACAATAGAAATTTTAATTAAGGCTATTCATTTTTTTTTCCTGACCAACGAAAGAAAAACATTCATGAAATGTCACCCAGAAACACTAGACTAGAACTGTTTTCAGAATTCAAAAACATTTTTGCTGCTTTCCATGGAGCCGCATGATCTGTCCCGACATCCCCAAAGCCCACCCTCCCACCCTCCCACCAGCTCAGATGTTACAAAGCTCACACATTCAGACTGCTCTGGGTCTTGTATCAAGCATTACAAAACTAGGTAAACATTCCAATTTAATTTCCTAACTATGACCGAGAACAGGATTTCAGTCATTTTTATTTCAGTCATAAAATTCAGAAAATACTTTTTCATTTCATAAAGTAGTTTTAACAAACTCCAAGACAGCCCGAGCTTAGACTCCAATGTTCACTGGCCTTTGTAGACTCCAGGGTGACTCTGGGTTACTTAACCTCTCAGATTTCATTTCCTCAGGGGACAGAAGTGACAGCGCCTGCTTTGGAAACATTTTGAGAAACAACGATGACTACAGCATGGATACCGTGAAGCTATCGATAATAGCAGCAAGTATTTTTTTTAAAGATTTATTTATTTATTTGAGAGGTAGAGTTACAGTAAGAAGGAGAGACAGACAGAAAGGTCTTCCTTCCATTGGTTCACTTTCTAAATGGCCACAATGGCCAGAGCTGCACCAATCCGAAGCCAAGAGTCAGGTGCGACTTCCTGGTCTCCCATGAGGGTGCAGGGGCCCAAGCACTTGGGCCATCTTCTACTGCTTTCCCAGGCCACAGCAGAGAGCTAGATTAGAAGAAGAGCAGCTGGGACGAGAACCCGGTGCCCATATGAGATGCCAGCACCACAGGCAGAGGATTAACCTATTGCGCCACAGCACCGGCCCCCATCAGCAAGCATTATTATTCTGCCTTATTTTGCCTAAAAGAACTAAGAGGAAGGGCAGATGTTTGCTGCACAGTTAAGATACCACTTGGGACCAATACCCCCCATCCAATATTGAAATGCTTGAGTCCTGGCTCCCCATCTAATTCCAGCTCCCTGCTAAAGCACACACTAGGGAGTAACAGGTGACGGTTCAAGTACTTGGGTCCCAGCCACTCATGCAGGAGACCTGGATGGAGTTCCTGGCTCCTGGCTTGGGCCTGGCCCAGCTCTGACCATTGCAGGCATTTGGGGAGTATGAACTAGTGAAAGGAAGGTCTCTCTGTCTTCTTCTACCTTTTAAATAAATGAAAATAAAAATTTAAAAGCAGGAATCAAGAATGCTCTGTGTACCTTCTGTATGAAGTGTCCCTGGCACACGCTGGTTCCTGACCCTCCCCACAGAACTAAATGAGACCTCACCTCCAGCAGCCTCTCTTGCTTCCAGCCTCTGCTTTCCCTAGTTCACGGTCCTCACAATTGCCCAACCAATATTCTAAAGTCTTAACCTTTGCTAGTCCCTGCTACGGAATGAACCTCTGAAGGGCTTTCATGGGGAAAGATAAGACTTCCCTGAAAAAATAAATAAATAAAACACTTCAAAGACCTACGTGGAAGGAGAGCTGGAAAACTCTCATTGGCAGAGACGTCGATTCTTCCTTAATCTCTAAATTCATTGTGAAGCCAATCACGCTCTCACAGGGTTTTTGTGGATGTTTGTAAAGTGATCTGAGCATCTCAATGCAAGAATAAAAGGACAAGAATAGCCAAGAATTTTCCACTGGTGCAGAAATTTCTACTGAGAGTGTTAATCCAGAGCAAATGATTTTTTGTTTGAAAGAGTTTTAACTTCAGGGAAGTGTGTTCAATCCAGAATAGGTGGAGGAAACATATTTGAATGCAAATAGTAACAGGTGACTTTTGACTAGGAGGAGGAAAAAAGAAGTGGGTAATTTTCTTGGCCAACCCAGTGTAGGAATCAGGGAGAGGGAAGGCTGAGAAGAAAAGGAGTTCATGACTTTTACCAAGGCCCGAGGGGCCTCAGGCACCATGCACCACGGAAAACTTTCCATTTGTAGTCACCACCACCAAGTAAAGCATTGTTTCTGGTGCAGACTAGGAAACTCTTGTTGTTGTTGTTTTAAGGATTTATTTATTTATTTATTTATTTATTTATTTATTTATTTATTAGAGAGGCAGAAAGAGAGAGATCTTCCATTCACTGTTCACTCCCCAAATGGCTGCAATGTACAGAGAGGGGCCAGGCCAAAGCCAGGAGCTTGTAATTTCATCCAGGTCTCCCACATGAGCGGCAAGAGTCCAAGCACTTGGGCCATCTTCCACTGCTTTCCCAGGCTCAATAGCAGGGAGCTGGATTGGAAGCAGAGCAGCCAGGACTCGAACCAGTGCTTATATGGGATGTTAATACTGCAGACAGTGTCTTAACTGCTGGGCCACAGTGTTCATCCTTACAAAACTCTCTTAAGAGAGATCAGTGATGTGCCCAAAGGTAGAGCCCTTGTGAGTGGCCCTGAGCCTTGCTCTCTGGGATTCCTCTTCCTGCTATACTAATTGGGCTGCTCCAAGCCTGCTCTTTGCAGGCCCAGGCAATGGCAGGGAGCCCAGGTGCCAGGGGTGCAGGGGAGTGCACGTGAGCTCATAGGGAAGAGATACAAGCAGCGGGCACTTAAAGGAGCTGCTCCTGCCCTCACTCTCCGCTGCCCCCTGCACTGGGGTGAGGTGGGGGGCAAGAGAGAGGGCACCTGGACCCTCCTTGCAGGCAAACATGCTCACCCACGGTACACCTGAAGCCTCAGAGCATGCCACCTTCCAGCCCAGCAAAACCCAGGTCTCGCTCCGAGTTGCCAACTTAATATGTAATGGGGAAAGAACTCGCTGTATGTAAGCCGCTCATGGGTTGTAAATCCTCAGCTTTCTTCTGGCT
This sequence comes from Oryctolagus cuniculus, assembly GCF_051225735.1. Taxonomy (NCBI): domain Eukaryota; kingdom Metazoa; phylum Chordata; class Mammalia; order Lagomorpha; family Leporidae; genus Oryctolagus; species Oryctolagus cuniculus. The sequence continues at coordinate 49,424,089 of NC_142867.1, read as the reverse complement.
GTATGACAGCAAATCCTGCCCTCAAACATACAGCTGGATCTCAATAAATTTCACGCTCCTGATCCATAAATCCTGTTGGGGAAAAAAAAAAATATGCATGGTCCAGTGTGCCCTAGTGCAGGTGGAAAGAAGGGAGTTCTAGTGAGTTCTTGTTCTGTTAAGGCCTGTAACTTTCATGAGGTGTTTTACTAGGTTACAAGCAGACTACGAAATGCTGGCATAAGCAATTACATCTGGACAATAAAATGGAACAAATTACCTAAGAGCACAGACACTTCACCACATTGCTCTCTTCACTCCTGCTCCACTTGATGCAACCACGCATCACCATCCCAGACGCCCTTTGCCTTGTAAATGAAGTTGCACACAACTCGGTGATCAACAACCACCTGCTGGTCCCTGGGGCAGAAGAAACAGGAGGCTGAAGGCAGGAGTGCCAAGGAAGGGCTCGGTTCTCACATTCACTCAGTTCATGGACAGACACTTGTGAGATCACTCACTTTTTTTCCCCAAAAAACCATTTTTCTAAAACAGAATTTCTCAAGCGAGTTCAAAATGGCACAGCATGTACAAGTGATGATGCTCATTTTGTATAACCTATTGGATTCCATTGTTTATGAAATAGTTTATTTTTGGCTCCCCACTTAAAAAGTAACTCAGGCCAGCGCCACGGCTCAATAGGCTAATCCTCCGCCTGCGGCGCCGGCACACTGGGTTCTAGTCCCAGTCGGGGCGCTGGATTCTGTCCCGGTTGCCCCTCTTCCAGGCCAGCTCTCTGCTGTGGCCCAGGAGTGCAGTGGAGGATGGCCCAAGTGCTTGGGCCCTGCACCCGCATGGGAGACCAGGAGAAGTACCTGGCTCCTGGCTTCGGATCGGCGCCATGCACTAGCCTCAGTGTGCCAGCTGCGGTGGCCATTGGAGGGTGAACCAATGGCAAAAAGGAAGACCTTTCTCTCTGTCTCTCTCTCACTGTCCACTCTGCCTGTCAAAAAAAAAGTAACTCATCTCTCTGAGAAAAATGGAAAAAACTAAAAAAGCTGATAAAAAGAAAATCACCTCTAAGTCCACCAACCAATCAACTGGGAACTAAATATTTAATTTTGTGCTAAATTAAATTCACTTAAATCTAGTACAAACTAATATAAGCCAAAAGTGTAAGAAAACTGTATGGGGTTAATCTATTCTCCTCTAAATTCTACCATTAGCAATTCATTTATTTGAGTAAACAAGGTCCTTCCCAGCATGTGTTTTTTAGGAGGGAAAGTGTGATAATAGCGCTATTGAAAACATAGTTCTACAATTCACCCCCTTTACAGTGCATAATGCAGTGCCTTTTAGTATATTCAGAGTTAATTATCACTCTAATCAATCCCAGAACATTTTCATTGCCATAAAAAGCAGCCCCCGTATCCTATAGTCATCACCTCCTACATCCAATCCCAGCCTTAGGCAATCTACTTCCATCTCCATAGATCTTCCTGTTCTGGACACTAAATATCAATGGGATATCATATTGTAACTTCCACTTAGCCTGTTTTCAAGGTAAATCTTTATTGTAGCTTGTATCAATAATTCATTCCTTTTTATTGCCAGATAACATTCCATTGTGCGGATATAGCACATTTATCCACCGAGGGATACCTGGGTTATTTCCATTTTGGGGATATTAGGAATAACGTTATGAACATTTATGTACAAGGTTTTGTGTGGACATATGTTTTCATACTCTCATTGGTATATACCAAGGAGTGAAATTCATGAGTCATATGGTAATCTGTCTAAAGTTTTGAGAACCCGCAAACTAGTTTCCAAAGCAGCTCTACCATTTTGCATTCCTATGCATAATGTATCAGGTAATGTTCCAACTTCTCCACATCCTCAGGGCACTTGTTAATCCTGGCTTTTTCACACCATAGTCCACCTTATTCACGATTTCAGTTTCTGCAATTTCAGGTACCCATTACCACTGAAAATATTAAGTGGTAAATATCAGACAATTCATGCATTTTTAATTGTGCACTGTTCTAGGTAGCGTGGTGAACTACTACACTGTGCTGCTCCATCCCATGGGAAGTGAATCATCCCTTTGCCTAGTATACACCACTGTCCATTAGTCACGCAGAAGTCATTTCAGTTATCAGCTAGATTGTCCTGGTATTACAGTGCTTGTGGTTCGAGTAACCCTCATTTTACTTAACAGTGACCCAAGCACATGAATAATGATTCAAAAGCACCACCAGGGCATAAAACACGGAAGGAAGGATCAGTTGGGGTACCACGAGGCAACGCTGCAAGACCCACAGGGTAAAACAGTATCCACGCGGTTCCATGTGCCCAGAGGGAGCCCCACACAGACATCCCGATGTGTGTGAAGTGGTACCCCATCACAGCTCTGATTTGCACTCCTTTAATGACTGACGCTGAGCATCTTTTCAGGTGCTTATTGGCCATTTGTGCATCTCATCTGGACCAGCTTTTCTTTTTCTTTTTTTATTTGACAGAGTTAGACAGTGAGAGAAAGAGACAGAGACAAAGGTCTTCCCTCCGCTGGTTCACTCCCCAAATGGCTACCATGGCTGGCGCTGAGCTGATCTGAAGCCAGGAGCCAGGTGCCTCTTCCTGGTCTCCCATGTGGGTGCAGGACCCAAGTACTTGGGCCATCCTCCACTGCCCTCCCAGGCCACAGCAGAGAGCTGAAGAGGAACAACCAGGACCAGAACCCGGCACCCATACTGGATGCCGGCACCACAAGTGGAGGATTAACCAAATGAGCCATGGCGCTGGCCCCCAGCTTTTCTTTTTAACTACAGCTATCACTGACAGGAATGCTACCTGAGTTCAAATCTTATTTATGAGCTGAATTGTCCTGGCAAGTTGCTTAGTTTTCATTAGCTCTAGTTTCCTTATCTGCAATGTGGAGATAATTATTCTAACTACTAGAGGATGTGAGAATTGAGGTAAATCATGTAAAGGACAAAAAGCACATAGCTGGGCTCAAAGTAAACAATCAGCTAGGATTTGATGATGGATGCTTCACAATCCATGGATTCTTTGACATCATTCTTCCCATAAAGGGAAGGTCTAATGTCTGGAACATATAAGTTGGAAGCAGGGGCAAGGAGAATTCAAAACAGAGGTGGAGGATGGGAAGAAAATAAGAAAACAGTTTTGAGCTTCACAGTCCTGTTTTAGTCCTCATTGTCAAAAGCCAGCCTAGGGGCAGGCATTTGGTGCAGTGGTTAAAACCCTGACTGGGAAGCCCCTGTCCCATACCAGAGTGCCTGGGATGTTCAGAAACTAGAGAGGAGCAGGCGTTTGCCACAGTGGTCAAGATGCCATCTGGGATGCCTGCATCCCACATAAGAGTGCCTGGATTGGAATCCGGTTCTGCTTCCAATCAAGCTAATGCACACCCTGGGAGGCAACAGTGATGCCTCAAGTAGTCGGCTCCCTGTCACCCTCTTGGAGACCCAGATTGAGTTTCTAGCTCCAGGTTAGTGCAGTCTTAGTGGTTGCAGGCATTTGGGGAGGTGCCAGTGGAAGGGAGCGCTCTGTCCCTCTCTGTATCAGAAAATGAATGAATGAATGTTGGCGTAAAGCCTGCTCCTCCACTTTTCCAATAGTGATAGAAGTACCTAATTCACATTGTCAGACCCATGTCTGTTTAGATCAGCTAGTTTCTCATCAGCACCATTGAAACCTGAATGAAACAGGAGAGAAGGGGCCTCCGTCTCACTCAGCTACTACAGCCTGTCCACTGCGTGGCCTGTAACGTGACCCATAACTGCAGTGGCCCAAATGGAATGAGTGTGTAAAGGACTGAATGCAAGGCACAGACAAAACACGTCTGGGATGTGTGCTTTTGGCAGGGAGCGAGGCCCGTCTCCCCCAGAGCACCCTGCAGAAGGCTGAGAGCCAGCCTAGGACTGGGCTGTGGCTCACTGACCCTTCACCACCCATCGCTGCCACACAGACATCTGCATTAGAATATTCTTCATTCTTCTGTCGCCAACACTCAGGGCTTATGGATTCTAGAGAATGCTGCTTTCCTTCCTTTCTTTCTGAAGCTGTGAGTGAGAAGGTGAAAAGGGCCCGGCTGGTGCTTCTTGTCATATAAATAGCTCACAGTGGAAAGGAAAGGGGAGGCTGTTCTGAAAAGGCCCAAATGACAGAGCACTCCAGGTGGAAATAGACATTTTATTTTCCCATTCAATTCTGAAAGAGAGAATGAAGCCAAGAACACCCCTCCAGCCTGCCACCAATTAATGTGGTTCTGGAAGCCATTTATTTGGGCAGCACGGAGTCAGCTAACACACCAGTCCTCCGGGGTTTTCTCCTTCTTGCCCTGGTCCCAGCCTTCAGAGCCCAGAACTAGAAATGTACTGCTGCCACCTGAGGCTTCGACATGGGACAAAGACAGAGCAAACGCTGCTACATCCCTGCTGTCCAGCCTTGCAAATCACTGCTTCCCCGATGTCTTTCACAGCTGACACTGCAGAACCCTCTCAAAACCCTGAAGCTGAGAATGACAGGGCTGGATTTGGGGTGTCACTTGACAGGCCTTTGCTGCCCTGAAACAGCCTTTATTCATTTATTTATCACCACTTATTGAAATCACTCCTGCACTCATGTCCTTTTTTTAAAAAAAATATTTATTCTATTTATTTGAAAAACAGAGTTACAGAGAAAGGTAGAGACAGAGAGAGAGGTCTTCCATCTGCTGGTTCACTCCCCAGATGGCCGCAACGGCCAGAGCTGTGCCAATCCGAAGCCAGGAGCCAGGAGCCTCCTCCGGGTCTCCCACGTGGGTGCAGAGGCTCAAGGACTTGGGCCATCTTCTACTGGTTTCCCAGGCCTAGCAGAGAGCTGGATCAGAAGAGGAGCAGCCGGGACTAGAACTGGTGCCCATATGGGACACCGGCACTTCAGGACAGGGCTTTAACCTGCTGTGCCAAAGTGCTGGACTCTCAGGTCCTTTCATTCACTAAGCACAAACAACTGCTAAGTGCCTACTGTGTACCCATTCATGAGTACAGTGTCTTTAAGCTCCAGTATGATTTTTTTTTATCAAGGTAGACAGGAAAATACTGTTTCATTATGGCATCATTTTACAGTGAAAAACTGGAAATTACCTAATTGTCTAACAGGGAATGGTTAAGCAAAATATGGTGTTTCTACTTGATTGAATATTGTACAGCCATTAAGAACAGAGCTTCTGAAGAATCTCAGCTTAATGAATGCTTACATTGAATGAAAACCAGGCAAAAGCCACACTGTATAGATAATGGAATCTCAACTATGTTTATAAAATGCAAGAAATGAACACTTGATAAAAATAGGCCAAACTGTTAATTCTAAGATTTCAGACCTTATCTTTTCTGCAAATTTCTCTGAATTTTCCTGCCCATTTGTAGAAAACTTAGAAATTAAAGAAAAGCATAAAGAATAAAAATCACCTATAATATGCCATGATTGTTACTAATGTCATATTTTGTGGTCCATTACTTATGTAGTGCTAAAAATTCATAAGTATAGTTTGGATATATTAATTGCAAAATTTTTTAAAACTTCTAAAATGACACATACATGTTTAGACATGTAAAGATGATGCAATTTTTTAAAGATTTATTTATTTAAAAGTCAGAGTTACACAGAGAGAGGAGAGGCAAAGAGAGAGAGAGAGAGAGAAAGGTCTTCCATCCGATGGTTCACTCCCCAATTGGTTGCAATGGCCGGAACTGCGCCAATCTGAAGCCAGGAGCTAGGAGCTTCCTCCGAGTCTCCCACGCAGGTGCAGGGGCCCAAGCACTTGGGCCATCCTCCACTGCTTTCCCAGGCCATAGCAAAGAGCTGGATCAGAAGTGGAGCAGCCGGATCTCGAACCGGTGCCCATATGGGATGCCAGCGCTTCAGGCCAGCCCCAAGATGATGCAATGTTAACTGAAAAAGCTAAAACCATGTATGCAATGAGACTAAAAGTACTTACTAAAAGATTTCTCACTGCTTTGTACCCTATCAAATTTGTGCCATGTGACAGACACTTAAATAAAAATTCTTCCCCACTTCCTCAAAAATATCCAAAACCAAACACATTAAGATGCAGTAAATACAGGTTCCCCCTTTCCTATTTCCCGACTTCTGATGTTACACCACCTTCACAGAGAAGGAAATAATTGGGAAACTCTGGGTTTGCCTCAAGGTCACCACAACCTACAACTGCACTGGGGAGTTCCCTGTGAGTCCCCCATCACGCCCCCCCACGGAGCTGCCTTCTTTTGAGCACAGCCCCAGGGGACAGCAGGATGGAGCTTCCTGTTGAAGACCTGCAGGACAGAACCACAGGAACCTCAGTTCTCATCAACACTTGTGAGCATTTCCTGCACACAAGAAACGCACCCACACACAGCACCAGGAAGGTGAGAGGCTGGGCGAGAAGGCCTCTGGGAGGACGGGCAAGGGCGACGAGCTTGTTTGCTTTTCTCAACTGTCTCAACTGTCATGCCCCAGGCTCCCACTCCTTCCTCCCTGGAATCACGAGGGTGATGGATTAGGCACTGAGTAATCACCAGTCTCCAGACCCACCTGAACGCAGGGCGTATAAACACCTCTGATCCCAAGTGTTCCATTTATTTGAGTCAGGGACCACCCTCACTTCACAGCTAAGGAAGGTGAGGTTCTAGGAAGGTTAAGGGATCCGGGGATCTGTTCAGCCACAGCCAGGTCTCCGTCTCTAAGGGCTGTGCTTCCCTGACAGCAAACCCTGGCTTCTTGCAATCAGGGGCAGCTCTTCTGCTGCAGGCTCTTGGCACAGCCAGGAGGCAGAGGACAGCTTAGCAAACTGGGTGCCCCCCAGACCAGACAGCCCCAGAGGCTCCAACTGGCCAACGGACAAGCAGCAGGGCTGTCATGGGCTGAATTATCTCTCCCAACAAAATTTACACTGAAGTCCCACCCCCAGAACATCAGAATGTCACTATATTTGGAGGTTAGGTCTTTAAAGAGGTGATGAAGTCAAAATGAGGGCTTTAGAGTGAGCCCCCCTCCAACAGAAATGGTGTCCTGATAAAGAGGAAGAAATTGGGGCTGGCGCTGTGGGCGCCAGTTTGTGTCCCAGCGGCTCCTCTTCTGATCCAGCTCTCTGCTAATGGCCTGGGAAAGCAGAAGATGGCCCATGTGCTTGGACCCTGCACCCACGTGGGAGACCAGGAAGAAGCTCCTGGTTCCTGGCTCCTGGCTCTGGTTTGGGCCAGCTCTGGCCATTTTGTCCATTTGGGGAATGAACCAGAGGATGGAAGACCTCTTTCTCTTTCTGGATCTACCTCGGTCTGTAACTCCACCTCTCAAATAAATAAATAAAATCATTTAAAAAAGAGAGAGAGGAAGAAATTTGGATACACAGAAACCACCAGTGAAGACATAGTGGGAAGGAAGACACAGTGCAAGCCAGAGAGGCCTCAGAAGAAACCAAACCTGTGGGCCTCACATGTTGGACTCCCAGGCTCCAGACGGAGCAAATAGAGGTCTGTTGTTTAAGTCGCCCGTTCTGCGGTGCTCCGTTTCAGCAGCCGGAGCAGACCACCTGGGCTTTGACTGGGGAGGAAGAGCAGCAGGTGGGGTTTGTGGTCACTGTCCCCGCAGCAGTCCGTAATGACAGAGCAGGAACGAGCCCATTTAAGCTGCACCAACAGCACAGATTGGAATCTCAGTTCCCCTTCCTACTCGGAGACCTGGAGTAAACTACTTGTTTCCTCGTCTACTAAAGGGACATAACTACAGTGTCCCCTTGGTAGCGTTCTCGGTGGAGTAAGTGATGTGCAGTGTAGAAGCACACTTCACGGGCACCGCAGCCAACAGTAACACTCAAGAGCAAGTGTGAACAATATACATCATTAGCACTGTAAGCAGTGATGTCCAACACATCCTAGTGGGGGAACACGCGTGACCAGAGACAGAGTTTGAGGTGACTGAAGACCCCGTGCCAGCTCTGGTTTCTCAGTCTATTTTCCCTTCCATTCGTTCACACAGAACCTGGAGCCCAAGGCATTCACCGCCTTCCCCTCCAAGATGTTCAAGGGATCCGTGACAATCACCCCCCACACTACGTGAGTTCTGGTGGATTCCATCTGCAAATTACCCAGCAGAGAGAGAGACCGACACCCCACCACCTCAAGCGAAAGGGCAGGCAGCACCCCGGCCACAGTGGGGTCTGCTCCCCATCCCCAGCCGTCTGGGATGGCAGCCTGGACAGGCACAGAGACCAGGGCAAAGGCCTCAGTGTGTGCAAGCCTGTCTGGACGTCTGTGCTCTCATTCTGCCACTGTGGCACCCCGACATGCTCCCTCTCTCTCCAGACTCAGCCTGCCCATCCGCAAACTGAGGCTCTGCACAACCTGAGTCGCGCTGTGCTGTGGCAATGAGCGAAGGCAGCTTTCTTTCTTCTCCAAGCTCATCTGCAAGCCTCTCTCTGCCTCACTGCCCGGATTCAAGCCTCCCACATCCCACAGTGAGGGAAAAGCAGGTGTCATTGGTTTTGCTTTACATTAAATATCTGACAGTCCCTCAGAAAGCTGGCCATAAAAGGAAACTGGCTGTTGCCACAGTTGATCACCTAACAACCAATCTTGCAGAGGCAACGAACCAAAAGAGGTATCACCATGGCCATCAAGAAGAGGGAGATTATTAAAGTGAGAGAGGGGAAGGTTAACTTTATGGGCAGAAGGACGACAAGGGCAATATACTTGGCTAAATATCAGCCTAGAATTGCAGTGCTGAGTTCTGCACTTTGAATTTGAGACAATCTCAAGTGCTGGTAATTAGACCTGAGTCTTATCATCACCACTTAATACATGAGTAATGTTTTATAAACACTTCTACATCCGAGGTGTCACTTAATTCTCATTCACAGCAAACATTTCTATCATTTTCAGATGAAGAAAGGAGCCTAAGAGGATAAAGCAACCTGCCCAGGACCACAGAGCTGGGAAACACAGGACAGGCAAGCAGACGCGGACTGGGGGCCAGCGTCGATGCCTGTCCCCGGCTTATTGATGCCTTCCCTCTGTGAGCCAAAAAGAGATGAAGAGAGAGCTTATATTCAGCGTGACTTCATTTATAAATGTGTGTGATCCAACACATTAGCCAAGCTGGGAAGAAGCCAGCTATGCAAATGTTAACAGTGAAGTCCCCAAATATAAAAACAAATGTAGGATGCCAGGAGGGAGCATCCCTGAAATAATTCGGCTTCTCCCACCAAAGCAGGGAGTCTCCACCAGGTCGTCTTGCTCCCCACCCTTGCCCAGCACATTTGGATGCCTGGAGACATCTCTGATGTCACAACTGAGGGGTACTATCGGCATCCAGGGGACAGAAGTGAGGGAGGCTGCTACACATGCTATGAGACACAGAATGGCACCTCTGCCCCTGCCCTCAACAGGAAAGAAGAATCTGATTCAACATCCACAATGTTACTCCCCACCTTAGCACAACAGCTAAGTTCCACACAAATGGGGGGTAGGGTAACTTTCCGGAATTGGATCCAAGTTCTTCCTGGCTTAGCCCCAGCTCCACCTCACTGTGTGACCCTGTGCAAGCCTGTAACTGCTCTGGGTCCCATTTCTCTACTGTGGAACAAGTGGCTAGGAGGTGCTGGCGTTCATGAACAGACTGATCCTCGAACATTTCTGTACCTGATGAGACCTGGGATTCTGACTAAAAGGCAAACTTCTAGGTTTAACTTCTGCCTCTGAGAACCTGTTACAGGTGGTTGACAAATTTCAGTTTTAAATGGAAAGCTAAGAAGCAAAAAAATAAAGGGGGAGGGGGCCACCATTGTGCCATAGTTGGTAAAGCTGCCGCCTGCGATGCCAGCATCCTATCTAGGCACCCGTTCATGTCCTAGCTGCTTCACCTCTGATTCAGCTCCCTGCTAATGTGCCTGGGAAAGCAATGGAAGATGGCCTAAGTACTTGGGTCTCTGCACCCACTTGGGAGACTTAGAAGAAGCTCCTGGCTCCAGCTCAGCCCAGCCCCAGGTGTTGTAACCATTTGAGGAATGAACCAGCAGATGGAAGCTCTCCCAACCTCTGTCTCTCTGTAACTCTGCCTTTCAAATAAGTAAATAAATCTTTAAAAATTTTTTGAAAAACAGCTATTCACACTCACAGCTTTGTGTAAGCATGATCTGTAAATGTAGAGAGTAGCACCATCAGCACCCCAGGTGTTAACTTAGAGGCAAGCTCTCTCAAGGGAGACGGAACTTCTCGGCCCAGCCATGAGATGGAAGGGAGCAGGTGTGACCACAAAAGCAGCCCCTTCACCTGAGAGGCCACTCATGGAACCAAGCACCACCCACAAACACCCTCAAAGAGGTTGTGTTCCAGCAGGTGGAACTTAGGACGCCAAGTCAGGTGTATTAGCCAACAAGAGCAGAGCCATTCTTGAATCATGAAAAGGAACACCCATGGAAACCCAAACACATGGCACAGGCACTCATTCGCTCCTGGTAGTAACTTGTCCCTTATCAGTCCTCGGGGAAAGGGTGTCCATAGCACGGATGAGGAAACTGGCAGCAGCGTGCCTCAGGGGTCCCAGCTGAGGGGTGACAGAGCCACGCAAGGTTGAACTTTGACCTGTCTGACCTCTAGGAGCAAATGAAAAGGCACTTTCCGCCATTTGCTCACAGCCCTGTTCCCAGCTCTTCCACCCAGCTGCGAAAGTTTGAGAAAAAAAATCCAGGCTCCAGCTGATGAACCAGATACAAACAGACTAACTTCCTGCGTCTTCCTTTTTATCTTGCATCTTAACTAAAGCATCCTCATCCTGTCCACGTCATCTGCCTAATGACCAGGTAGAGTGACAATGCCGGACCACACCCTGGTAACGGAAGGGGTACAAGGTACAGGTGCAGGGGCTACGGGGCTGTGCCTTGAGCTGAGGCCACTCTCGAAAGGCCCTGACACGAGGAAGGCTCTCCCTCGCCACCTCACCTTTGCCGCCTCCCAGAAGGAAGTGGAGCCAGCTCCTGCAGCAGCCATCACAGGCTTCTAACACAAGGGGAAGTGCTGATCAGATACGGCAGACACATCTTACTCTGGATTCTGGGAGAACCACTGAAAGTTAGCGCCACCCATAAACGTCTTTAAAATGATGTCAGAGCCCCAGTCCAAACCAAATAAATCAGGATCGCAGGCACCAGGTCCTTGGCATCAATGTATTTTTTCAAAGCTCCCCAAGGGCTTCTACTGTGCAGCCAGGGATGGCATTCTCCGGACTACAGCCTTGCAGTAGGGACCCTGGGATCCGACGCCAACCCAGGACGCTCAAAGTTACTGGGGGCACTCAGCAGCAAGGAGAACAGGGGATAACAATAAAGGGAGGCAAGACAGGCTTCCCTTCAAAGGATGGATAACAACCTGACATGGATCATTCAAATGCCAGCTGAAGAGCACAGAACTGCCTTCTTTACTGAGTGCATAAAACCACTGGCTTTTCCCTCTTAAATGCTGGTTCAGTGCACTCAAGGACTACCCTGTGCTAGGCACTAAAGGAAGGAGCAGCAATGTTGCCAACACAGCACCTCCCCAAGAGGCCACACTGAGAGCACCAAGCAGTTAGCTGTAGGTGGGAGCCCCTGGTGACACGGCGGGGAGGTCAGCCAGGCCGGGCTGAGTCCCAGGAAGGCTTGGGCTCCACCCCCGGGGCCGGATACTCCCACAGGTGCAGCAAGGCCTCAATTCCCAGTCTTTCCTGTGTGACTTGCTCCATCCTGCCAGCCAGCCAGCTCTAAAATGCCTAGGGACGCACGGGGCCCATGGAGTCGCAGCTCTATTCATTTCCCTTCTAAATTAACATCTCACCGCCCTGAAACAAAGCTGTCAGCACCCAAGAAAGGACCTGGCTGAGAAAGATGGCTAAGGCTGTGTGGGTAGAAGGTCTGGCTGCTGCCTGAGGCCGAGGGAGGGAGGCCCGGGGGGGGGGGGGGGGGAGGCCCAGGGGGGGAGGCCCAGGGTGGGACCCTCCCCCTCCCCCTCCCCCCCCCCTCCCTGACAGCTGCCTTTCCCAGTACCAGAATGCACTCAACCGGCCCTCCCTCCCTGGCCGTGCCCTTCACTCAGACCACTCGGCCAAGGCACCTGGCACTGAAGCACAATTTATCCCCGCTCCAGCCACGTTTCTCCCCCCAGAGAATGAATCCGATAGACCTGCAGTGTCAACAGGAGAGCACGCTCTGAATGCTAATCGCCCCACGAGGTCTGCAGAGGGCACGGGAGAGGCCGGAATGCCGGGCTCCATGGCATGGGCACTCCAGGATTCAGAAACCCTACCTGGCGTTATCGGCAGCAACTTGATGCAGGGACCGCCCTCCCAGTCGCGACAGCAGGAGCCAGAGACCCTCAAGTTTCCTCCAGGGCAACATAAGGCTGGTGGCGAGGGTTGAGCAGGGCCACCTGCAGCCAGTGCACAGCTCTGCTCCGCCCCACTCCACTGAGAGGAGCCAGCAGCAGATGCGGATTTAAAATGCAGCAGGTGAGATTTAGGTTAGATTCACAGACGAACTTCCTGACGGCTAGGGAAGCGCTGGAAAGGCTGACCCATTACTTAAATTTCACCGGGGAGCCACAAGAGGCTGATTGTACTGTACGCCAGGAAGCGAGCGAGCAGCGAGGAGGCGGGCTGTGTGCATGATGAGCAGAAGCAGGGGCCTCAGGCTGGCTCGTGGCTCCCCAAGACCACTGCCACTTTTTAGCTCCTTATCATCAGCTAAGTAGAAAAGCCCATTAATGTGCACTTTTCAAATATTTATTCATTTGTAAGACAGAGTGACAGAGAGGGGGACGGGGAGGCAGAGGTCTTCCACCCACTAGTTCACAACAGCCAGGGCGAGGCCAGAATGAAGCCAGGAGCTGAGAACTCCATGTGGGTCTCCTACGGGGGTGGCAGGAACATGGGCCATCATCTGCTGCCTCCCAGGCACAGGAGCAGGAAGCGGGATCAGAAATACAGGGTAGTCAGGACTCAAACCAGGCACTCCCGCATGGGACGTGGGTAGCCCAAGTGGCTGCTTAATGCACTGCACCACCGAGCCTGTCCTGGTGTGCACTTTTTAATGTGCTTATTCTTTGATGTAGGTATTCCAGTTCCAGGAATAAAACCATAGTTGAATATTTTCATGCATTTTAGGAGGCAAGCGGAAGCAATCTGAATGCCTAACTACTAAACAGGGAGTAATGAAGAAAACTATAGCACACAGACACCATGGACAATTATGGTAGCATATAAGTGTTGTAAGGGCTGTGCTGCGATCTGAGCAGCCACGTGATACAGTATGTGAATAAGGCACAGGAAACTGTCATTTTGAATAAAAAATCATGATCCTTTTCAAAAAAGAATGGAGGGAACTATGTTAAAATGTTAGCAATAAGCATCTCTAGGTGTAGATGTAAATGTTTTTCCTTCTTTTTTGGCATTTTCTGAATATTCTAAAATAAGCACATTACCTGAATAATCAGAAAACATAGACATTTAACAGGAAAAAAAGAGCAGTCTGTTCTCTGACGTACCCCAGCGCCATGAATCTACTTCATCTGCACAGCCATTATTCCCAGAAAGCGAAACGGTGACACTCAATCTCATACTTGGCAAGACCAACGCACTCTCGCTTCCAAGATGGCCCAGCACACCCACCGCAGCCACCTGAAAACCACTTATCACCACCTCCTGCTCCAAGCCCAGGGTCTTGGCGTTCAGTCACACCGTGGGCCAGAGCCTCCTTCACATCCGATCACACTGCGCCTCTGCCAGTCTTAAAGGCAAGGGAGAGACGCGGGAGCCTGCAAAGAACTGGGATCTATGATGGGACGGACTCCGGGAAACAGGGGCCCCTCCATGCTGAGTGCCCACTGTGGGCCAGGAACTGGGCAGGTCGCGCTCACAGACTGCGAGGTAGAACCCAGCAGCCGTGGTGTATACACGAAGAACCTGTAGCTGCAGAACCCAGGTGCACTCGCTTCAAATCACACGGAGACAACGTGGCAGCACCGGCCACCTGCCCTCGGGTCAGGAAGGGGCTTGCCCTCAGTCACCTCCAGCACACGTGTCCTTACAGAGAAGGCTGTGGGGACCACACTGCCAGTCTCAGTTCGCCCAGATGGGCTACTCAAGGATGCTTGTGTCCTATCTCCACCACGACCCATGGATGCAAAACAGCTCCACGTGGACCCCTCAAGGCCCCCCTGGGGCCAAACTCCCCACCTGCCTCCTGGACCCTAAGGACGACCTTGGGTGGAGAGGTGAGGTTTCCTCGGAAGGTCACTCTGGAGGTGCGAGGCTGGTGAGAAGAGGGTGTGCTCGGGCTCTCGTTCATGCTCACAGCCTTTCTGCAGCTGGCAGGCCCCGGTGCTGCAGGCAGAGGTGGAGAGTGAGGCTGGCTTGTGCTATGTGTCATAACAAGCAAACCTGGGACCAGATCGCAGGTGCCCTGGTCTCTGGACCAGTGAGCCTTCTACCACAGAGCAGCATCCTAACGCCGACTCTGAGGTCTGCACTGTGATCTCAGCCCCAGTACTCGATATTTCAGTCTCATTTTCCTCCTATCATGAGTGAGGGAAATGAGACTGAAATATTGGCCGAAGGTAGGCCCACGCCTACCTCAGGCAGTGTGGTGAGGAACAAGTGGGACGATCAACACACAAGAGCCAGGGCAGGGCCTGGAACACTGCTGGCTCCGCTGTCACACAACCGCCCAGGGGCAGTGGCAGTGGCAGGAATTCTCCACCTGGCTTACACCCGCCCTGAGGGCTTCAGTTTCAAACAGGGCCTTCAGGGTGAGCATTTGGTACAGAGCTTAAGACACTGCTTAGGACAGCTGCATGAGAGCAGCCTGCTCCGATTCTGATTCCTTTGCCAGCTAATGCGCCCCCAGCAGGTGATAGCTCAAGTACTTGGGTCCCTATCACCCTGAAGGAAACCTAGATTGAATTCTGGGCTCCTGGCTTCAGCCTGGCCCAGCTTCAGTTGCTGTAGGCATTTAGGAAATGAACCAACAGATAGAAATTTCCCTTTCTGTACCTTCAAATATATATCATTTTTTTTAAATAAAAAATAAGTAATTTTTAAATAAAACATAAATTGGGCCTGCACCAGCATAGATGGAACTGGCTCTCTCCCTTGCATGGCATGGCCAGTAGCCTCCACCCAGTTTTCAGCTCTTACTGAGATGACTTTGAACATGCTCTCTCCTTTGCCAAAAAGGCTCTCCCTGTCCCACTCCATCCCTTAACACCAACCTGACCTTCAGTGGCACCTCTGAGGGACCCAAACCTAGACTCCATGTTCCAGCCAAGATCTCCCAAGGCAGGGCTCTGAAAGTCAGTCTTCCTCTGTAGAGCAGTTCCAAGTCTCTCCAGCTCACCTGGAAGCAGCCACACCTTCACCTCCATACCTCGGCTCTAGACAAATACCTTCTAGTTGATTCTCAACTCTGAAAGTATGAATAGATGAGTCAATCTCAAAAACCACCCAGAAATTGCCTTTCAGAGAGACTGAGAGGCACAGTCTTCCTGGAGCTCCCAAGTCACCCAGCGTCATCGCAACGTGAACAGAAGCCACAGGCAGCAGGATGGGGTTCTCTCACCTTTTTTTTTTTTTTTTTTTTTTTTTTTTTTTTTTTTTGACAGGCAGAGTGGACAGTGAGAGAGAGAGACAGAGAGAAAGGTCTTCCTTTGCCGTTGGTTCACCCTCCAATGGCCGCCGCGGCCGGCGCGCTGCGGCCGGCGCACCGCGCTGATCCGATGGCAGGAGCCAGGAGCCAGGTGCTTTTCCTGGTCTCCCATGGGGTGCAGGGCCCAAGCACCTGGGCCATCCTCCACTGCACTCCCTGGCCACAGCAGAGGGCTGGCCTGGAAGAGGGGCAACCGGGACAGAATCCGGAGCCCCGACCGGGACTAGAACCCGGTGTGCCGGCGCCGCTAGGCGGAGGATTAGCCTATTGAGCCGCGGCGCCGGCCGGTTCTCTCACTTAACAGCATGAGTCACACTGGATAAATACCACACAGTCTTTGAAATTCTAAAATCAAGCTTTAAGTTAGCGGGCTCTGCTGGCAACCTAGCAACCCAACCACACTCATTTCCACTTGAGCCTGGTACCTGAACAAGACTGTAATAGGGGGGTTGGACTACAGGCTGGGTCCAGGCACACTCACCTTGTGGAATGGGGGCAAGAGAAGGAGCCCAGGCTGGGCTTGTGAACCCTGCCTCTCCAACCTATCCTCTGTGACCCTGGGTTTGTTAACTGACCTCTTGGAACTTTCTGAATATGTGGGTACTTCAAAGAGTTCATGGAGAATGGAGCTAAAACATGTGGTTACTTTGGTGCAAAAATATTGAAATACATACATATTTTGTGGGGTCTTCAAAAAGTTCATGGAAAATGTATTATGAAAAAGTGTGCACAGATGTCAAATTTTTGCACTAAAATAAATTCATCTTTTAATTCTATTTTCCCAAAACATTTTTGAGGTATCTTCATATACACAAAATGAGGTCACTATTCTGACCCTTCTTCTTGTCCCTGAGACAATGAAGCTAGCTGGGCAGGCGAGCTCACTTGGAGAGGGTGAAGACTGGTATAAATGCACTGTTTTCCTGTTGTGAACCAACTCTGGCCACACACTGCCTCTGTCACTGCTGCCATGACCTGCCCAGCCTGTATTTCCATTAAATAGACCAAACAGACTCCAGACACATCCTGAGCAATAACAGCTGCCAAGCTGTTCTGCTGTTCTAGCCACATTTTTCTCCAAACACACCTGAGACAATGTATATACTCAAGCATAAAATTATTAAAAATTAAAAATATTCACCTTTATTATCCTGTATCACTTTATACCTTGGGAAGCTGCTACAATCTGCACCTGGTTTGAGGGTCCCCAAAGGTTCATGCATGGAAATATAACCCTCATCGTGAAGTTGTAAGAAAGTGGACACGGAATCCGACTATGGTACTTAGAGTTGAGGGGGGGAATGAGGGTTAGTGGGGGGGGTCATCACGGTGGAGCCCCCATGATTGAATCCTGGTGGCTTTCTATAAGGGGCCTTCAAAAGCTCATTAAAATGTCCACTATTAATAAAAATAAGATATCAATTTCAAATTTTTTTATACCAACAATAAGCTTATCTTTTAATTCAATTTTCCAGGAATTTTCTGCAATACCTTCATAAGAGAAAGACCAGAGGATAACGACACACATACCACCTGTCCCTGCTTCCTGCCACTGCTTCAAGACTACCAGCAAGAAGGCATCATTAGCTAAGTGCCATTACCTGGGACTCCAGACCCCAGAATCAAAACAAACCTCCTTTCTTTATAAAGTTACCCAGTCTCAGGTATCTCATTTTAGTAACACAAAACACGTTGATACAGAAATTCTGGTTTAAAAAAAAATAAGCTAAAAAGCTGAGTTTTGGTCCTGGCTCAACTGAAAATTATTCTGTATGCCCAGGTCACTTCTTCCTCTTGCTCATCCCAGTAAGAAAATAAAGAAGATAATCTGTTTCCTTCCAGTCCTGATAGAGAGATTTATCATCAAATGACCCAACTAAGTGAAAGAATCCAAGGAGGGAACTTTTCAAAAAGACAGCAAATCCCACTCGATATAATTAGAATCATTTATCTTAACACCAGAGAGAGAGAAGGATAAGGGAGGGAGTGACGGAGAGCCGGGCGCCATAGCTTTCTTCATCTCAGAGCCCGACTTCGTGCTTGCCTTTTATGGGATTGTTGTGTCGGCAGATTTTCCAAAGAGACGGCCCTGAATTCTGTAATGAGACAATCTGGATTTGGATCTCAGCTTGAGTGGCTTATTAATTTTATCACCTTAGGCAAGCCATTTAACCTGTTAGTCCCTACAATTATAAAGTGGGCAATACCTCTCCCACAAGGCTGATGGGAGATTAAGCATGAGTAACATGGATAAAGCACCTGGAGCAGGGCTTGCACTATCACTACTCCGCCTGCACCTGATCCACTGAACACACATCTCCCTCTCTCACTTCACCATCACTCATCTTCTCCAAAGTCTCTAGCACAGTATTTCACATAAAATAAAAACCTTGACCTGAATTTGCAGACACAAAGCTTATAGAAAGAGTGCCTGCTGCAAGACCCGAAACTTGATATGCCCAGAGATGTATAAATAACAAGCAAATCTCCCCTGACATAAACAAATGTCTCTACTTCCTTGAAAGGAGAAAAGCCTTTAGAGGCCGGTGTTGTGGCAAAGAGGGTTGAGCTGTTGATTGCAAAGCTGGCATCTCATACGGGAGTGTGGGTTCAAGTCCTGGCTGCTCCACTTCCAATCCAGATCCCTGCTGACGCACCCAGTGAAGCAGTGGAAGATGGCCCAAATACTTGGGCCCCTGCACCCACATGGGAGACCCTAGTTGAAGTTTTTCTGGCTCCTGGCTTTGGCCTGGCCCAGCACCAGGTGTTGTGGCCATTTGAGGAGTGAACCAGCAGATGATTCTTTTCCACTTGCCCTTCATATAAGTAAATACTTTTAAAAAAGATATATATTTATATATAGTCTTAGGAAACCCACTGAAATGTAAACAGTGGTTGCCTTTGACATTTGGTCCCCAATCCCCTCTTCTTTTTCCTTTGTAATGCTCTAAATTTCCTGCAGTGTATACACAATTGGCAAAATGATATCTGACTACCTGACTCAACTGTCACTCCACTTCCCAGTAAAAGGACAGGACCGACAACACCTGCCTGGACGACCTGGCCAGGCGACCTCAGGAGCCGCAGCCCAGGTCTGAGCCATGGAAAGCCCTTCTCCACCGGAGCTCTGGAACCTCCTGAGCGCACCTGCAGCCCCGCCAGTTTCTCTTCACTTTTTGTTCCACACCAGACCTTTATTTGTGTCCCTCCTTCACAAACATTGTAAACAGAGAGTAACTTGCAATGCTGCAGCTTTTTTTTTTTCTTTCTTTCTTATAAACACCTCCAAAAGTAATGAGAATAAATTTGGGGCTGTGACGGTAACTCTGCTAATGAGCACCACTTATGTTGAAACTCCACCAGCCGTGAGCCCTTATTTTCAGAGGAGTTTTTTTTCTTTCCTCCTTTTTGAATGTTTTTTCTAACACATTGGAAACTTCAGTCCTCCGTGCTCACTGGCAGATCACTCGGAGCAGAGAGGAGGAGGCAAAACAGCTCACTGGAAGCAGGAGAAAGACAGATGGGACCTTGAAAATTCTGAGCCTTTTGGTCGCTTCTAGACCAAACATTTCCCCTGCCTAAAGTCCAATCAGACTAGCAAGCTCTGTCTTCACAGGCACCTCTGAGGGTGACTGCAAGAGGGTTACAGTTCCACGCAAGTGACAAAGTGCACAGCCAAGACGGTGGCGTGTCCCTGAACTCCACAAAGCCAAAGGCTGTGGGGCCACAGGGGGCTCCAAGAGGACAGACGGACCAGGAAGAACCTCCTCTCCTCATGTGTCAGCTCGGATCCAGAGCTGGCCTGGGACGCTAGGCTGGGTCTGAGGCAGACAGACAGGGCACAAGCATCCTTGCAGCAACTCTGCTTAACTCCTCCTCTTGCAGACACAAGTCTTCAGGGACACAATATGGCCACAGAGGGTCAGCTCCCCCCAAAATAAAAACCACAACTCCATGTGGGAAATACTTAACTGCATCATAAACCGTAGTAAGAATTCAGCGGAATAACACAGCAAAGCACTTGGGACCGCGTCTGGTACATGGGAAGCTATCAGGAACACATAATGGCGCAGTACAGTTTTGCATACATTATCCCCTTTGATCATGAGGACAACTGTGTGAGGCAGGTCTTGCTGTTCTCCCAGGACACTGGCTCAGGGAGATAAAAGCAGGTGTAGTCACACAGCTGACAGTGGCAGGGATCCACACTCCTGGGCTGAGCATTCCCTAGCCCTGGCTACACCCCAGCCGGCTACCTTTCCAGCTCAGGTCTCCAAGGCCTCTCTGAACAGTTAGAAGCCAGAACCAGGTTTGATGTAAAAGTCAGATGACACCCTTCCAGGACAGCGGTCACATCCGACCCTTGGAGCCTGGATATGGCTTACGGTAGCAGCACAAAATGACATTTCTGACATTTTCTACTAAGAGCTCTCTCAGCTGATGATCTGAGATCCCCTGGCTGCTTTAATTAATAAAAAAATATATCAACTATCAATTAGGGAGCACTGTGTTAAATCCTTCGCAAACATTTCATGTAATCCTCACAATTATCCCAGGAGGAGGGGGAATCCTTATCCCTAATTAACAGGCAAAGGAACAGACTCGGGCTCAAGGACACAAGGCTGATAAGTAGCAGAAACTGAGTTTGAATCCATGTCCCTGGAGACAGCCACACAGGAGCTGCCTCAATTAACCCCTTCCTCTCTCCCTCATTCCTAGCTACCCACAGGGCACAGGCCTGGTATACTGGCCTTTCTTCCCTTCACCAGAGACAGTGCAAACCTCAGTGGGCAACTTCATGCTTTTGCAAACCAATGCTGCAAAGGCTGCCAGGGTCTCCATTCTCTGTCCCCTCCTCATCTTGCCGGATTCCACCGCTCTCTTAGCCTGAGTGATTTCTGCTGCCTCCCACCCCAGGAAAAGGTTCCAGTCACAGCTGCTGCTGGAGAACTCAATAATGACCACCATCAGCCCAGCAGCTTTCGAAAGGGAGAAGCTGCTGCAGACAGACCCCTCCTTATCCCAGGTGTGGGGGAGTCAGGTCCTGGGACAGACGCCTCTGCTAACCACAGCCTGCACAGATGTGAAGCCCCAGACACACATCTACAGACCAGCGCTGCTCAGTGCTCTGACCTGCAACCCATATTGACCCTGACCCCCAGGCGCTCCTCACAACCTCACCACTTCTATGATAGCTGCCTCACTTTTCCCAAAATCCCTGATGCGCTCTCTCTTAATTTACAGTGCCCCTGGGGACACTACGACTCATCTACTCCCTACACAGTCACCTTGGGTCACTTCTCCAGGCAGTGGCTGGCCATCACCAATGCCTATTCAACCACAGCCAGCAGTAGGCCCAAAGGTGAGCAGACATTAGGTGGCAAGTGTGGGCAGTCCGCCCATCACAGAAAACACTTGTCCCCAGTCAGGGCCATCTCCAAACCCTCAGCACAGAGGGCCGGCAGCTCTGGGTGGAGACAGTGACACTCTGAAAGCAAGAGCCCTGAGTGCTGGGGGAGGGTGCCACTGAACACATACCACCAACACAGGTGTTAGGACAGGCAGCGTGGATTCCCCAACAAGCCAAGGCTTCAGGGCCCACAGCCGCTCTGAAGCCAAGCCCTCCTGCCCTCATCTCCTCCCTGGATGAGACAGGACTTGTATGTGTCTGGGTGGCCATCGGGGCAGCCCAGCCCATGGAGACCAGAGTGGGGATGCAGGTGAACCCAGCAAACCACGTCACCACTGATGAAGCCGACAGAAAACTGTGTGGAGGGGGCAGAGACAGA
Organism: Oryctolagus cuniculus; assembly: GCF_051225735.1. Taxonomy (NCBI): domain Eukaryota; kingdom Metazoa; phylum Chordata; class Mammalia; order Lagomorpha; family Leporidae; genus Oryctolagus; species Oryctolagus cuniculus. The sequence goes on along the minus strand of NC_142867.1, from coordinate 49,402,582 downwards.
AAGTGGGGAAGCACAACAACTCATCTGCAGAATCTCTCTGATGAGACACACAGCCCATACCCCCAGCCCCGCCCCTCATGGCCCAGCCAGCCCTCCCTCCCTTTGTTGAGCCCGGCCCCCTCTTCACCTCTGCAAAGTGTCAGCTTCCAAGATGAGCACAGCGTCCTTCTCATCACACTCTCCCTGTCTGCAGGAAGGTGTACTCCAGCCTAAGTCCACAGAGATACTGATTCCCAAGTCTCCAAGGCTTGGGCTCCCAGGAAAGCTGGATCAGCGGATTCTCCAGTCAGCCTCATCCACAGCTCTCCTGGACGCACTGAGCTCCCCATCCAGAAATACCCCAGCACACACACAGTCACCTGTGTGCCTACCAGCCCTAGAATCCACCCTCTCCCCATCAGAGGGAGGGAGACTGAAACTGCCGGAGGGAGCGGCTCCCCTTCCCCCTCTGCATCCCTACCTGGACCTGGAGGGCCCTGGGAGAGACAGGTTAGGTGACTTCACCTTACCCCTCTCTCCTGCACTCCTAGGGCCTGAAAACACAGCCCAGGGCACCTGTGGAATTGTGAGCCGGTTCTCAGGCCTCCAGCTGGGCTGGGACAGCATTTCTCAGAACACTTCAGATTGTCTGCTCAGAAACTTGACTCTCCTACCCCTGGTCTGGAAGCCTAAACAGGAGGCTGCCTAGCGGCAAGGGATGGGAGTGAAGCTGGACTGGGAAGGCAAGGGAAGAAAGGCACAGGCTGGCGCCCAGGTAAACCGAGGGACGTCCCTTCCTGCTGTCCCAGTGGCAGGGAGGAGGAATCCCTCCAGCAGGGGGCTGGTCCCAGGGGGGAGTGCCTGCATCCTTCCAGGAGACAGAACCAAACACCTGGGCTCAAACCTTGACTACCAAAGTCAAAAAGAAAGGCAGTGGGTGGGTGGCTGGGTGGGAGGGGGCTACAACCCACTAGTCTCATTTCCAGATCCCCTCTTGCCAGCCTACACACATTAATAATTAACTTGCCTACCCAGCAGCTCCCTGGCATGGCCGTAAAAGATGAGTAATGGCACCCTAGCCCCGGCCCCATGCCTGCCGGCTCCAGGGCTCCGGGCGGCTGGGACCAACGCCTGGAACAAAGCCTCTGCATTCCTCCGGGAAGGTGTGTCTGAAACCAGAGCTGTCACGGCGCAAGGCTGGCCCCTTACCTCCTCCTCAGCCGGCTCCCGGCTAGCGTGGGTGGAGAGGCTCGGGGAGGAGGAGGAGAGGCAGGCGCCCTGGGGCGCCAGGAGAATCAGGTGCCCGCCTCCGGCCCCCAGCCCCCTCCACCGCTGGCCGGCTGCTGTCCCCACCAATGCTGCGCGTCCCCCCAATAACAACAGGGTCGGGAAGCCCCTCGGTCTGCAGAGAGATAATCCTGTTACCGCGTATGCAGGCTGCACTTGGAAACCGGGTTCTTAACCACAGCAAGGCAGCTCCCTGGGCGCCCTTCCCGAGGAGTGACCCAAAGCCGGGCACCGGCTCGGGGAATCCTCTAGCTGAAACTCCGCCGGCGAGCGGCAGCTCCCACGCTGATGGCCGGCCGGGCACTAGCCAGCTCCCCGCACGCCCGCGCCCCCTAAAGTTCCCGCGCGCGCGCGCACACACCTGCAGGCCCCGCGGGCGGCGGGGCACACGTCCCGGAGCGGACACCGCCGCGGCTCCATGCGCCCACGCCGTGGGCCCCGGCGGGCCACCGGTCAGCGGCGCCGGGCAACTGAGCGCACCGGGGCCTCAGTGCACGCTCCTCCTCGTCCTCGCCTGGCCTTCCCGAAGAGCCCACACCCACTTGACATCAGCGCCGACCACAGCACGCGGCGAGGCGCCAGACGGCGGACCCCAGCCGCCCCGGGCGCGCCCCAGGTGCTGCCACCGCCGGGCCGGGACTGCGCGTCCAAAAGCGGCACATCCCTTTCCTTGCAGAGGATGCTGCGAGCCCGGGGCGGCTGAAGACGGAGGAGGGGGAGGGAAACCCGCGGAGCCGGCAGGACCTGCGGCCTCTCGGCGGCGCTGCTCTGGCGCGCGGCCAGCCACCGGCAGCCCTGACAGCCACTGCCGCAATTACCCATCGACTGTGACGCCCCAGCCGTAGGTGACCCGAGGGTCGCTGTCCTCTTCTTGCCAAGCAGCCCTCCAAGAGCCCTGACCTTGGATTCCCTTCCCCAGTATGATTCAAGGAGGTTCCCTGAACAACCCCTCCCCTAAACTGCAGCGCTGCAGCCAGGGAGGTATGCCGGGCGGGTTGTGGTTCTGGACCCCAGCCCCCCCCCCCGGGGGGGGGGGCGTTCTCTGGCACCCTGCGAAGCAGACCATACCCTCTGGCTTGGCTCTAGCCTGGGGCCTCTGCTGTGTCCGTTCTTGCTCTCTCTCTTCCCTCCACGCCCTTGGCAATAGGGGACAGCTCCCCTTGACCCTGCAATCAGAAGCAGCACCACCCAGCAGCCCCCACAGGCTTCTCACTCATTCATTAGCATCCATGCACATATTCAAACACTTATTAAGGCTCAGTGTGTGCCAGCAACAGAGAGATGGTAAAAAGTTTCTGCACTCAGAGCCCATACAGATCCCATCAGGGCGCAATATTAAACACAGAACAAAGTAATCACAGCGGGGACAAGGGCATTAAAGGGAGGAGGTGCTCTAAGAATGCTCAGGGGAGCCCTAACCTCTCTTGGCAGTCAGGAAAGGTGCCCCTGAGGAAGTGGCACTTGAGTGGCTGGGGCATGGAGAGAAGTCTTCCAGGAAGCAGGAGAGTTTGGGCAGGGTGTTACTAAGGTGTGAGCCTTCTCCCATTCACAGGTGGGGATGACAAAGCAGAAGCAAGTCACTGGGGGCTGGCGCTGTGGCACAGCGGGTTAATGCCCTGGCCTGAAGTGCTGGCATCCCATATGGGTGCTGGTTCGAGACCTGGCTGCTCCACTTCTGATCCATCTCTCTGCTGTGGCCTGGGGAAGCAGTGGAAGATGGCCCAAGTCCTTGGACCCCTGCACCCACGTGGGAGACCTGTGGAGGAAGCTCCTGGCTCCTGGCTTTGGATCGGCACAGCTCCGGCTGTTGCGGCCAATTGGGGAGTGAACCAGCGGATGGAAGACCTCTCTCTTTCTCTGTCTCTCCTTCTCTCTCTTTCTCTGTCTCTCCTTCTCTCTCTGTGCAGGAGGGGCACAGGTGGCTCTCGGGCTGTGCAGGACAGTAAGGCTAGCTGACCAAAGCAGCGCTGGCAGCTCCGCCTGCCCCACCTGGCTGAAAGAGCACTGATCATAGCACTGATCATAGACCCGAAAGCTTCCTTCCAGCTCCTTCTCCATCAGTGTGCTTGCTGTGTGGCCCTACAGAAATCCTGACCCCTGGTTCCACTGTCCCTGTCTACAGTGAGGGGTGCAGGACAGGCACTTGGTGGGGCACTTAAGACGCCATTTGGGATGCCTGTAGCCCATGATGGACTGCCTGGGTTTAAGTCCCAGCTCAGCTCCCAATCCCAGCTTCCTTCCAATGCACACTCTTGGAGGCAGCAGGTGATGGGTCAAATGGCTAGGTTCCCACCACCCATGCTGGGGACCTAGATTTTGGTGCCAGCTCCCAGCTTTGGCCTGGCCCAGCCCTGGCTGGTGCAGATTTTTGGAGAATGAAGGAGTAGAGGAGAGGTTGATCTCTCTGCCTTTCAAAAAAGCAAAAATAAAGAAAATGAAGGGTGAGATTAGGACAGTATTTCTCCATATACTTTTTTTAAGCCCATACCCCCTTTTGGATAAACACACAAATGTCATTCGCATTCTGCAGCTTCTATGACGACAAGACAAATTATTTTTTAAATCAAAAATTATAATATTAAATATGCTTTTTAAAACAGCATATGACTTTTAAGTATTAAGCCATATGCTGCCTTTAGATGTCTGTTGAAGATAGTTGGAGGTTGGAGTATAGAAGAGGCCTCCAAGTTCACCCTTCTATTATCTGTCCTGACCTCCCATATAACCCGGCCCCAGCATTTATCACCTCCTGCCTCCTTTCTTCAGTTCTTCCAAGGATAAACTGGCAGAAGTCCTGGGTCATCAAAAACAGGCATGCTGTAGAAGACACTTCTGAATGATAATTTCCAGTACTGCAAGGAAATAGACACTTGAAGGAAGCATAATGTTCCTGGGGACAATGTGGCAATATGAGTTAAAAGCCTTAAAAACATTCCTGTCTTCCAAACTACCAATTCCACATCTAAGAATTTGCCCACAAGACATAACTGTGGAGGGGCACAAGGACTTATCCACAAGGGTGTTCATTTCACCACTTTTGTATCAACAAATAATCGGAAATGACCTAAATATACAACAGTACCTTGGTTAATAAACTGTGGTACATCCTTACAATGAAACTTTTTAAGTGATATGTACCCACTGAAGATAAACAGGAGGTTACAATCATCTTTACTGTGTGTGTGTGTGTGTGTATATGGGGTGTGTGTGTGTGTGTATGGGGAGTATGTGTGTGTGTTGTGTGTTGTGTGTTAGGTGTGGGTGTATGTGTGTATCTGTGTCGGGTGTGTGTGGTATATGTGGTGTGTGGGGGTATGGTGTATGTGTGTGGGGTGAGGGGTATGTGTAGGAGGGGTGTGGGGGGTATATGTGTTGTTTGTGTGGTATGTGGTGTGTGTGTATGGTATATGTGTGGGTGTGTGTGGTGTGGAGGTATGTGTGGTATATGTATATGATGTATGTAGTGTATGTGTGGTGTGAAGGGTGTGTGTGTGTGGTGTAGGTGTGTGTGGTGGGAGGGTGGGGGGTGTATGTGCATGTGTGGTATATGGGGGGTATATGGTGTTATGTGGTGTGTGTGGGTGTGGTATGTGCGTGGGTGTGTATGTGGTATATGTGGTGGTGGGGTATATTTGTGTACATGTGTGTGGTGTCTATATATGGTATGTGTGGGATGTATCTGTGGGGGGGTATGGGTGTGTGGTGTGTACATGGTGTATGTGTAGTGTATGTGTGGTGTAGGGAGTGTGGTGTGGGGATATGTGGGGGTGGGGGATGGGGATATATATGTGCGTGGTGTATGTGGTATATGTGGTGTGTGTGTGTGTGGTATGTGGGGTGTGATGTATGTGTGTGGTGTGCTTGTGTGTATCGGGTGGGGGGTCTGGCAGCTGGGAGGAGATACTGGCAGGTACCATCTATGCAGCTGCATGGTGTTCATTTTTCTTACTGGCTGACTCAGGACCTGCTCCCTGAAGCTAGGTGTGTTACCACTACAGCACATCAGCCTCACAACAAGTAAATCTATTAGCCCATATTAAAGTTATAGAACCTTCATATTAAAACAGAGTGAAATAAACCTTACAGGCAAGCAGGAACACACTTCATTTCTCCATCACCAACCACTACCATCAGGGACTTCACAGTAATCGTAAAGGTAAAATGGTTTTGCCCTCAGACCCTTTAACTTCACATAAATTTTTCAGTTGTTTTTTCCTTGGGTCTAGCTCAATCATTTTCAAGCCTAAGCCTGCATAAGAATTACTGTCCATGGTGGTTAAAGATATGTTCAACCTTCTAAGTTGTTTTAACCTTATATTCTGACTTCAGAACCTAATCTCTGGGTGAAAGTTCAATAAGAGTATCTATGAGAAATGTATTTTCCAATATGCAAACAATGTTGAAATTATAGTTGATTTTTACTTACTCCCTTGGGACTACTTTCCAAACTGACAATAAACATATTTTACTCTGGAAGTCAGAACATAAAATGCTGCTTTAAATTAACTGGGCTAAGGGGTGGGTGTCGCGGTGCGGCAGGTTAAGCCACTGCTAGGGAAGACCCCATCCCATATCCAAATGTCTGATTTGAGCCCCTGCTACTACTCCACTCCTCCAATCCAGCTTCAGCTTCCTGCTAATGTAGCTGGGATGCAGCAGGTGATGGGCCAGGTACTTGGGTCCCTGCCACCCAAATGGGAGACCTGGATGGAGTTCCTGGCTCCTGGCTTCAACCTGGCCCAGCCTCAGCTATTATGGACACTTGAGGAGTGAACCAGCAGAAGGTATCTTTTTTTAAAATAGATAAAACTGGTATCCATCCACCAGTTCACTCCCCAGATGGCCACAATGACCAAGGCCAGGCCAGGCTGAAACCAGGAGTTAGGAGCTTCTTCTAGGTCTCCCATGTGGGTGGCAGAGGCCCAAGCACTCAGGCCATCCTTCACTGATTTCCTAGGTGCATTAGCAGGGAGTGGGCTGGGAAATGGAGTAGACAGGACTCAGACCAGTACTCTTATGGGATACCAGCTCTACAGGCAGTGGCTTAACCCACTGTACCACACCACCAGCCTCCACTCTGATTTTCAAAGAAAACAATGAGTTAAATAATAACTGGGCCAAAAACTTTCCAAAAGATAAGCTGATGAAAGGAAACTAGACCTTGACTTTAAAAGGGGTGCCCTCTGCCTGGCTCTTCATATCCCTCCCTCTGCAAGCTCTGATACTGCCCTAGTTGGTGCCCCAACACCCAAGGACAGTCAGTATGCTGTCGCTAGGATACCACGCAGGAAAAACTGGCAAGAAAATTATTTTTACATTTACCTCCTGGGCTGTGCTTACAATATGCTCAGAAGCTTAAAGGTTCCAAAAACGAAGCAGCCATGACCATTAGCTAATAGCTCTGTCCAGAACTCCCCCAAACTCTCTACCAAATAGTCTGGGTTCTTAGGCAGCGGACAACACATTAAGAACAGGACCAAAAAATGTTCACCCTCCAGCACCGTGGCTCACTAGGCTAATCCTCCACCTTGTGGCGCCGGCACACCGGGTTCTAGTCCCAGTCGAGGCACCAGATTCTGTCCCGGTTGCCCCTCTTCCAGGCCAGCTCTCTGCTGTGGCCCAGGAGTGCAGTGGAGGATGGCCCAAGTGCTTGGGCCCTGCACCCCATGGGAGACCAGGAGAAGTACCTGGCTCCTGCCATCGGATCAGCGCAGTGCACCGGATGCAGCACGCCGGCTGCAGTGGCCATTGGAGGGTGAACCAACATCCAAAAAGGAAGACCTTTCTCTCTGTCTCTCTCTCACACTGTCCACTCTGCCTATCAAAAAAAAAAAAAAAAAGTTCACCCTGCCTTTCCCAGCACAGTGGTGCCACCATGCACACAGGCAAGGACTAACTGAATACAGGTGAGTCATAATTAGGTGGGACTCAGCCAACAACTGGCTGGCTGACCTGTGCCTCAGCTTCCCCATGGTAGTCTAATAAAGGTCTCACTTTCCTTTTAGGGAGGTTGATGGAAAAGCACTTGATTAAAGGGAACAGCATCACCCCAGTGTATGGCTTTACTATATTTTTTAAAAGATTTATTTATTTGGGGCCAGTGCTGTGGCATAGGTTAAGCCTCCACCTGCGGGTGCCGGCATCCCATATGGATACCGGTTTGTGTCCTGGCTGCTCTTCTTCCAATCCAGCTCCCTACTGATGGCCAGGGAAAGCACTGGAAGATAGTCCAAGTGCTTGGGCCCCTGCACCCACATGTGGCTTCAGATCGGCTGAGTTCTGGCCATTTGGGGAGTGAACCAGCAGATAGAAGACCTCTCTCTATATACAACTCTACCTCTCAAAAGATTTATTTATTTGAAAGTCCAAGTTATTGGGTGGGGGGTGAGAGGATCTTCCATCCACTGGTTCACTCCCCAGATGCCTGCAGTGGCCAACACTGGGCCAGGCCAAAGTCAGGAGCTGCTTCCAGGTCTCCTATGTGGGTCTTTGCTGCTTTTCCCAGGCCATAAGCAGGGAGCTGGATTGGAAACGAACAGCCGGGACACAAACCATTGCCCATATGAGATGCTGGCGATGCAGGCAGCAGCTTTACCCACTATGGTACAAAACCAGGCCCAGGTTATTATCACTTAATGAAAGTGTATGCTATGACTTTTGTGGGGAGAAAGGAGCTGATTAGTTGTAGGTGTTTAGCACAAGGCTATTAAACAATATGTCTTATACTTTGAGCTTTTCAAGAACTTACAAGGTAGGTAGCATTGTGGTGCCCAGTTAAGCCACTGCCTGCTAGCCAGGCATCCCACATGACCACCAGTTGGTGTCTCGGCTGCTCTACTTCGCATCCAGCTCCCTGCTAAGGTGCCTGGGAAAGCAGCAGAAGATGCCCCAAGTCTGTGGGCCCCTACCATCCATGTGGGAGACCTGAATGGAGTTCCAGGTTCCTGGTTTCAGCCTAGTTCAGCCCAGGCCATTGAAGCCATTTGGGGAGTGAACCAAAGGATAGAAGATTTCTTTCTCTCTCTGTAACTCAGCCTTTCAAATAAATAAATCTTAAAAAAAAAAAAAAATAGACCTAGAGGGTTCACAGACCAAAGGAGTGAGCAAAGATAGGAAAGACAGTTGTGTTGACTCTCTCTTGTTCATAACTCATGGACTCCTAAATCAAAGACATAAGGCAGAAGGATTAAACTCCAAGCTGGGGCCCCAGGCTTCTCAAAACACTGTAGGCAGAACCACCAGGGCAGGATCTAAAGATGAAGGATGCTTGTATTATTTGGCCACGTTAATTCAATAACCATTTAATTCCCTACCAGGCATTGCAAATACTCACATCCTGTGCTCAAAATAGAATGCACAACTTCCAAGCCAGATAGAGCTGCCATCATCAGGTTACATTTTAAATTCACCCAGGGTCTAATCAAGCTGATTTTACTGTTATTGTGTCTTTAAACACGGGGCCTTTTTTCAAGAGTGTGAACAGAGGGCAGGAAAGCATGAGCATGAAGGGCTGGGATCTTGATTATCACGGAGCTGTTTCTGTTCATAGGCCCACCAGACTCCCCCAGCCCTCACACAGCCAGACAACAGCACAGGACCAGCAGTGAAGTACTCTGGCTCATGTGAACTGAAACACTGCACACACTGCCCAAGGAGAACAAGGCGGGCCTGGGACTCAGGGCCCAAGGATCGTTGAGGGGGGAAAAAGTCCACGTGCTCCATAGTTGGAGGCCAAAAGCCATTCATGTAAGAGTATTAATAAATGAACAGTAATCAAATAAACAGATGCATGCATTAAAAAAAAAATCAAAGAACAGAAGCCGGGTTAAGCTCCTGCCTACAGTGTCAGCATCGCATATGGGCACCACTTCATGTCCTGGCTGCTCCTCTTCCGATCCAGCCCTCTGCTAATGGCCCGGGAAAGCAGTGGAAGATGGTCCAAGTGCTTGGGCCCCTGCACCCATGTGGGAGACCTGGAAGAAGCTCCAGGCTTCAGCCATTGCAGCCATATGGGAAGAGAAACAGTGCACGGAAGACCTTTCTGTCTGTCTTTCCCTCTGTCTATAACTCTGCCTCTCAAATAAATAAATAAATCTTAAAAAAAAAAAAAGAACAAATCCCAACCAGAAAACACCTAATTAGCTGGAACACATGTATGATCTCCATTCTTCCATCTTAACCAGAATAACCCTGGGTTAAAAATGCACATTCAAGGGGTTAGCATTGTGGTGTTAGGTTAAGCCTCCACCTGCGGTGCAATATCTCATATGGGAGTCCCAGCTGCTCCAGTTCCAATCCTGCTCACTGCTAGTGCATCTGGAATACCAGCAGAGGATGGCCCAAGTGCTTGAGCCCCTGCACCCACATGGGAGACCGGGATGAAGTTCCTAGCTCCTGGCTTTGGCATGGCCCAGCCCTGGTTGTTGTGGCCATTTGGGAGTGAACCAGCAGATGGAAGGTGTGTGTCTCTGCCTCTCTCTCTCTCTTCCTTTCTCTAACTCTGCCTTTAAATAAAAACAAATAAATCTTAAGAAAAAAAAGAGAGAGAGAGACCATTGGTGCAACACAGGTGAGAGGATGGGGACCACAATGGTGGCAGTGAGAAGCTGGGAAGGTTTCAGCTTTGCAAATGTCTGGTGGTACAGGCAACAGGACAAAGATGATGTCCAGGCTTTAGGTTTAGCAATTAAATGGATTCCAGTGTTATTCCCTAAGCTGAGTAAGCCTGGGGAAAGGACAAACTAAAGGGAGGGACGAGTTTGACATGTCCATTGGATGTCCCTGTGGAGAAGTCACAAAGGCAGGGAGCTGTGGTGTCTCCACTGAGGCGAGAGGTCAGGGGATGGAGCCAGTGCCATGTCACTATCCTGCAGCTCTCCCAGCCACTGACCTCCAGCTGCTGGGAGGCCAAAAGCACCTGCCCACTGGCCGTCTGTGAGCCAGCAGGCTCAGCATCCACGGCCATGCTCAGATCTGGCTTCTAGAAGCCCACGGAAGTGGCATTCTTTTAGGATGACCTCCAACTTCCCAGGGCTCCTGAAGACAGTAGGCAGCGTGCTGGCCCTGGAGGAGAGGCTGGAGATGGGGGCTGTGGAAGCAAGTCCCTGGGCGCCCGCCAGCCTGCAAGAAGAAGGCTCCCTTGCCCCTCTTCCACGTCAACACTCCTTTTTTTGGCCCTCCTATCATGGCAGCCCATCCGAGTGTGAGGCCCTGGAACCACCGGCGAGGGCCTGAGTGCCATGATAATGAAAGGGTTTCCAAAATAAGCTTCCCCATCCAGGCTTCCCAAATGCCCAGCTGGTGCCCCGCAACCTCGCGTGATAAAATACTTTCGGTATGGACACCTCCCTGGCGTGGAGGAAGCGGGTGTGTGCTGGAGGTCAGGTAGAGGTTGGAAGGGGAAAAAGGCAAATTTTTTAAGTTCAGCTGAAATGTCAGGAACATGAAGCAGCCCATGTTTACACAGAGCTTTCCAAAACTGAGAGCAGCTTCCAAGTAGCTTAAGAAAAAAAAAAAAAAAAGCTACATCAACTCGTCCAATCAAACTGCTGCACAGAAATAGCACCAGGCTGTTCCTGTTCTCTGTAGGTGCAGTCTCCTAATATAATGTATACACGCTGACCCTGATTATTTTAGATTGTATTCATGCTTTATCCCTTTCCCACAAGCTGCCTAGAATCTACTGTGGAACAGAATAAAGAGATATACAGATAGATCAACAGTGCATAGCCCTGGATAGCAAACTTTTAGATTCATATAACCAATAAGGGTTGTTTATTGTGCATAGTAACTGAAGGCTCAGGGGACAAAATGCCTTAATTAATATGAAAAATACTTTGGAAATTTTGATGTATTTGTGTGTATAAAAACAGGAGCCTGGTTATAATTAGTACCTGGCATTTTTCATATGCTTCTTCCCCTGGTTGCCTAAACAATAATTTATGGGGAAAGTGGGTGAAAGCTTATGTTCTGCATGTGGATGGTGATGGTATAGCTCTCCCCACTCAAACCAGGAACCCCAGGATGCAGCTCGGTAACTCTGCTACTTCATCTTCCAAATAAGGCTTGTCAAGGCCACTGCAGGGAAATCAGAATAAGACTCACTCTAAATCCATCCACAAACAAGGCTGCCACCTGTCAGATCTTTCCTGGTGTGGAGAGGTGGCGCATGTCAAAGCCTACTGCTATTCTCAGCTATCCTAAATGCAGAAGCACGAGGAACTTCACGGACAGAAAACTTACCAGCTTTTCTACATTCCTGCTGCAAGCTAAAACCCTCACGGAGACGGGTGGCCCAGAGACAGAACCCAGTGCTCTACCACCCTACAGCTCTCCTGCTAAGTGCCTTTTTCCGGGTGCGCTCTAACATAAACCTGAATGTCGCAATTACTCAGATCTCCGTGCAGGCAGCACATGTTTTGAGGAGGCCAATCCTCAGTGGATGCAAAGAAAAAATTGGTAACTTTGCCTAGCATTCTTGAATCCCCAGAAGTCACTGGAAGCACACCTTGGCACTCCTACAGCACACGGTGATGCCAGATGTTTCTGGTGCTCACCCTGAGGACATGCAACCTCATGGAAGAACAGGCAGCTCGAGACGGGCCTTGTTGAGCTTTGAAATGTGTCTTACTGCCTTGTTGCTTTGACAACTTGACAATCCGTGCAGCAGACATTAGGTGGCAACACTGGGCTGCATTTGCCCACCTTGCCAAATCAGCTTTAATACTGAACCCCAGTCTAAAAAATGAGGTCTCTATTAAGATAATGACAACAGGGACGAGGTAATTAAAAACACATGCCTGACAAATTCAGAATCAAAAGCACCACCAAATGTACTTCCTGGCATGCTGTCATTTCCCCCAATCAGTGGGCAAATCCAATTACTCCTTGAGACACTGGAATTGTACCTCCCCTCCTCTCTCTCTCCAGGGGCTTTTATGAACATAAGATTCAACTTTAACGCACCTGCACTTCGGGAGTCGATGTGACAAGAGCAACCAGCACACGGACTGTGTGCAGAGACCAGGGAAAACGACCTTTGAGGCTGGCTTTGCCAAGCCTGGCGTGGGCCTGCTTTTTCCCCAAACTCGAGAGAGAGACTGGAATGCAGCAGCTGTCAGAAGGCAGCAACAGCCTGGGCCAGAAATGGCCTTGCTGAGATCCTCTAATGGCCAAGAGATAAGAACCCATAACTCACACGGACACTTGTGGCTCAGGCTCAGCTCAGAAACAGCAGGCAGAAAGCAAAGAGCATGCACGCTGGAGCAGGCTACGCTGTGACTCTCACAGCAACACGACCTTGGTGAGCTACTTCCTTCCCCTGCACCTCGGCCTCCCTCAACCGTGAGGACCACTGGCACTGAGCCGGAACTACACTGGGTGCCCTATAATACGTTGGAGTGTTATTAACAATCTCAGGGGGTAGCACAAAGTAAAACGAGCTCGCAGGTGGAGGTCAAGCTCTCCGGACAACAGTTTGCACCCTGGGGAGCAGCCTTGATTTTCTCTGAAGGAGCTACATGGGGCCAGCGTTGTGGCATAGTGGATAAAGCCACCACTTGCAGTGCCAGGACCCCATATGAGAGCCGGTTCAAGTCCCAGCTGTTCCACTTCCCATCCAGATCCCAGCAGTGAAAGATGGTCCAATTGCTTGAGCCCCTCTAACACACTTTGGAGACCTGGATGAAGTGCCTGGTTCCTGGCTTCAGTCTGGTCCAATGTTGGCTGCTGCAGCCATCTAGGGGAATGAACCAGCAGATGGAAGATCTCTCTACAAAGTATGACCAGTACTACAAAGGAGAAGCATATGGCCATGTACTGAATGGCCCAAAGAAGAAAGTTGAAGAGGACTTTTATAAGAAATTTAACTCGAGGGGCCGGCGCTGTGGCGCAGCGGGTTAACACCATGGCCTGAAGCACCGGCGTCCCATATGGGCGCCAGTTCAAGACTCAGCTGCTCCACTTCTGATCCAGCTCTCTGCTGTGGCCTGGGAAAGCAGAAGATGGCCCAGTTCTTGGGTTCCTGCACCCACGTGTGAGACCTAGAAGAAGCTCCTGAGTCCTGGCTTCGGATCTGCGCAGCTCTGGCCATTGCAGCCAATTGGGGAGTGAACCATCAGATAGAAGACCTCTCTCTGCCTCTCCTCTTTCTGTGTAACCTTGACTTTCAAATAAATAAATAAATCTCTTTTTTTGACAGGCAGAGTGGACAGTGAGAGAGAAAGACAGAGAGAAAGGTCTTCTTTTTCCATTGGTTCACCCCCCAATGGCCACTGTGGCTGGTGTGCTGCGGCCAGCACACCGCGCCGATCCAAAGCCAGGAGCCAGGTGCCTCTCCTGGTCTCCCATGCGGGTGCAGGGCCCAAGTACTTGGGCCATCCTCCACTGCACTCCTGGGCCACAGCAGAGAGCTGGACAGGAAGAGGAGCAACCGGGACAGAATCCAGCGCTCCGACTGGGACTAGAACCTGGTGTGCCGGCGCTGCAGGCGGAAGATTAGCCTATTGAGCCGCAGCGCCGACCAAATAAATAAATCTTAAAAAAAAAGAAATTTAACTCAAACAAACTGAAAAAGCACTTAGGTATAAATAGGATGTTTCTTTTCTCTAACAGTAAAATCCAGAAAACCTACTACAGTCCCTTCTTATTTTGGCCCCAGGAAGCTCAGCAATTACATAGCTCCTTAATGCATGCATCTTAATATTCTTCCAAGCCCTTTGGTTTCTCTTATTTGTATTTTCCTAGTCCTGATTTCTTTCCAGCTTAAACAAAGTTATTTTTCTTTCTTTAACTTGGGAGGCTGACAAAGAGACAGAGAGACAAAGGGAGCTCCTATCCTTGGGTTCACTCCCCCAAATGCCTGCAACAGCCAGGGCTAGGCTGAGGCTGAAGCAGGGAGCCAGGTACCCCATGCACATCTCCCACATGAATGGCAGGAAACCAACTACAGGAGCCATCAGCTCCTGCCTCCCAGGCAGTAGCAGGAAGCTGCATCAGGACCCAGAGCTGGGCATCAAACTCTGGCATTCCCATACGGGATGCAGGTGTTCCAACTGGCATATTAACTGCTAGGCCAAATGCCTACCCCCCTACTCCAGATTTCAAATGCTTATTTCTGTTTCATCACCACATGTTGTGTCCCTGAATCTTCAGTGGAAGGAGGCAGGATGCAAACAGACACCTATTAACAGTCATTGTTGGGGTCGGTGCTAAGGCATAATGGGTAAAGCTGCTGCCTGCAGTACTGGCATCCCATATAGGCGCTAGTTCGAGTCCTGGCTGCTCTATTTCCTATCCAGCTCTCTGCTTTGGCCTGGGAAAGCAGTAGAAGATGGCACAAGTCCTTGGGCTCCTGCACTTGCATGGGAGACCCAGAAGAAGCTCCTGGCTTCAGATCGGCACAGCTCCGGCCATTGCAGCCATCTGGGGAGTGAACCAGTGGATGGAAGACCCCTCTCTTTCTCTCTATGCAACTTTGCCTTTCAAATAAAATAAATAAATCTTAAAAAAAAAAAAAAAAAAAAACAGTTGTAAGATTAGGGGCTGAGCTGGGAGGAACAAACCAGTTCTTGTGCCCCTGCCTGGCATGTCAACCCTGAGGCAGAGACAGACACGTGTTGTGGTCTGCTTTTAGGCAATCAGCATGTTTCCTGAAGCTCGTGTGCCCTAGCACAGTGGTGCTTTCTTCTATGGCACTCGACAGCAGTGTGTTTCTGCCCCAATAAATGACTTTCCTTTTGCTAGCTCTTGCCTCCACAACAACCGCTGAGCTGTACTTACAGGGAAACAAACTGCCTTCCGGATGTTCCAGGATGGTTGCTCCCACATACACACATCTCTTTTTTTTCCCACAATCTTATTCTTAATAAAAACCACTGCTCAGTTATATAACCTGGGTTCTCCATTTATGCCCTAGAAAGATGTGAAATACACAAAAATCCTTCACTGGACCATCCACAGTCCCTCCCCACGGGGAGTTAACAGCGGCCAAGGCTGAGCATGGAATAGAGATGAGGAGGAACATGAGGAAGCTATGGCCAGTTTTCAATCTGCAATTTCATCTGCACCTCATTAAAAAAAATACAGGATGCTTTAGGAATCAAAGTCAATTCCTTGTAGAAAGTGCTATTCCGCTTCCCGGGAGGACCCATCTCTGTAAACAGTAATCAGACAGGATCCCAGGAACTGCAACTTGTGGCTCTAACCCTTTCTTTGGTTCTATGCCTTTTTTTTTTTTAACAGAGAGAGTTATAGACAGTGAGAGAGAGAGACAGAGAGAAAGGTCTCCTTCAATTGGTTCACTTCCCTAATGGCCACTACGGCCGGTGCTGCACCAATCCAAAGCCAGGAGCCAGGTGCTTCCTCCTGGTCTCCCATGCAGGTGCAGGGACCCAAGCACCTGGGCCACCCTCCGCTGCCCTCCCAGGCCACAGCAGAGAGCTGGACTGTAAGAGGAGCAACAGGGACTAGTACCCAGTGCCCCAACCGGGACTAGAACCTGGGGTGCCGGCACCGCAGGCGGAGGATTAGCCAAGTGAGCCATGGCGCCGGCCCCTGTGCTCTTCTCTTGACACATGCTTCGGTCCCTCTGCCCCCAGGAGAAGATGCATAAATACAAATGATGACACAAACACAACTTTAAATTTTATGGGATTCAAGGACCTCCTGGAGGAACATCCATGCATTTCTCAGCCAGAATCTCCCTAAGAAAGGAGCAAATACCTGAACATTGGGGAAAAATACAAATGTTATAAACAATAGTAACATATAAAATATAGGTAAGAGCCATGAGGACTAATAAAAACAGAATGGGGGCTGAGCCTTGTGGCACAGCAGGTAAAGCTACCACTTAGGAAGCCCACATCCCATATCTGAGTCCCAGCTCTTTCACTTCTGATCCAGCCCCCTGCTAACGCACCTGAGAAGCAGCACATGATGGCCCAAGCACTCAAGTCTCTGCCACCCAGGATGGCGTTCCTACCCGGTTCCTGGCTTTGGTCTGCTCCCTGTTGCAGCCATCTGGGGGAATGAACCAGCGGATGAAATCTCTCTCTCTCTCTTTTCCCATAACTCTGCCTTTCAGATAAGTAAATCTTTTAAAATAATGTAAAAAGTTTTAATTCACTTACTTTTGTCCTTGTTAAATAAAAATACTACACAGTTACTGCAAAAACTCGGAGGTGGGAAGGGAAGGCCTGATGTTTGGAATACTTGAAATTTAGGGAACAATGTACTGAGGATTCACAAATCCTCACTCAAAACCATCGGGCATGGTGTAAAAAATCAAAAATTTTCCCTTCTCCCTCCCCCTGCATTCCCCCCCCCCCCAGCCAGCTGGGCCACACACAACCCCACCCTCCTCACTCCCCAGGGGATTCCTAGCTGCTGCAAAGATTGAGAAGGCTGCCCCAGCATGGGAGGCCTAGGCATGTGTGGGGCCCGGAGCTGGGGACCCTGAGCTGCCTGGGTAGAGGAACTGACCACAGTGAGGCAGTAAAGACCAGCTGCATTCCACTGACAACCAGATCATGGCCAAGTGCAGGAAATCAGTCAGAAACCCAGGAGATCAGTGAATGGTACTGGATCTGCCAAGCCAAAGCCGCGGCCCCTGGGGCCTGGGGCGAGGAAGGGAGACCCTCAAGTCAGTGTGTATTCGTCTGTTGCCTTCTTCACTGGCAACCAGAAGTGAGCGACTCCTCCTTGGGTGCAGGAGAGGGAACACTTGTGTTTTCTTCTCAGCCCTGTACCTGCAGCCCCAAGCACAGTGCCAGGCCCCTAGCAGGCATGGTGAGGGATGGGAAGACAGGCTCCTTTCCAGTAAGGCAAGAGAGGGACCCAGTTCTTGCCCCCTCCCTCTGGTGGCTGCCGGGTGCTCTGTACCAGGAGATGCCCAGGAGGTGGTGCTTTTAAAAGCAAATAGCCCAACGTGACCAGTGGGGTTTACAAATAGTTATCTGTTCAAAAAAACAAGCAAATGAGCCCAGCAAACATGGTGCCTTTGCCTTTTCAGTTCTGGGGTGGCAAACCAAAATGAGGGGCTGAGACCAGACTTCTAAGCTGCCCGTGGCTTCCCCAGGGCTGCACACGCAGGCCTGCTCCTCGGCCGGCCCCTGGGCCTGATGCCACCCACTTCTGCGTATTTCATCTCCACAAAGAGAATTTACGCCTGAGGGTGGCGCCAAGACCCAGGTACCTGCCACAATTCAATGCAGTGGCACAGCTGTCTCCAACTCAACTCTAGCACCTGCCTCCAGAAAATAACCACACTCAGGAGAAGAAAAGGATTTGAAATGTTGCAGTGGGCTGCCCACCTGGCTGGGAGGGTGGAGCAGCAGACCCCTGAGGTCACCAGCTGTCCTTCATAAGCAGGTACCCCAGGATGCTCAGATACCCACAAATCTTAATGGATTAAATCTTATTGACCAGGGGCTGGTGCTGTGGTGCAGTGGGTTAACGCCCTGGCCTGAAGAGCCAGCATCCCATATGGGCACCAGTTCGAGACCTGGCTGCTCCACTTCCCACCCAGCTCTCTGCTATGGCCTGGGAAAGCAGCAGAAGATGGCCCAAGTCCTTGGGCCCCTGCACGGACATGGGAGACTCGGAAGAAGCTCCTGGCTCCTGGCTTCGGATTGGCACAGCTCCTGCCATTGCGGCCATCTGGGGAGTGAATAATTGGATGGAAGACCTCTCTCTCTCTCTCTGCCTCTCCTTCTCTATCAGTGTAACTCTTTCAAATAAATAAATAAATCTTAAAAAAAAAATCTTATTGACCAAAGGTTCCACAATCTCAGAGCTGGAAGCAATCTGGGAAATCGCAAGCACAAGGCCCATCCCCGGATAGCATTCCCCGCCGACCGCTCACCAGCTGGAACACCCCAAGTGATGAGGGACTCACTACTTCTCCAGGAAACCCACTCCATCCCTGGCAGCTCCACTGGCAGCCTGGATCTCTGCTGTTTTCCCTGAATCAGGAGATCATTTCCAAGGATCCACAATGTGGCCCGAGGAGAGGGGCATCGATGGAGGCTGATCGACTTCCCCTCCCACCAGCCTGGGAGGCTCTGCATTTAGAGCCACCGCCTCACGGACGCTCTGGACGGGAAGGGATGGTGACAGCAGTTGCCGCGTCCGGAACACGCACCACGAGCCAAGCATCACCTCAGGTAATACTCAAAGCACTTAATCCTCACACTCTCCTTTAGCAAGATTTATTTATTAGCCTTGTGATACACGAGCAAATGAAGCCTCAGAGAGTTGACAGAGCTTGCCCAAGGTCAGACAGTGGGGGTGGGGGGCGGTGAGCTAGCAAAGGGATACAAGGTTTCATATTTATTTTGTTTTGTTTGGCAATGAGACCCTTACAAATAGACTCTCATCAAAACCCAACGTACAAGATAAAATAGCAGGGCACCTGAGGACCCTGGGGCAGTGCGCAAACCCTGATCATTATGATCAATAAGCATATCTCAAGTTTCTCTCCTGAACCTTTCCCAGGAGTCCACTTCCATGCCCCAGGGCGGCACCTGGCACGCAGGAGGCACTCACTAGATATCACTGTGTGAACGAACCCAGAGCTGACAGAGTGTTTGCTATGTTCTAGGCACTCTTCTAAGACCCAGTCAACACCCCAGCAGGTGCTACTATCCCCATTCCACAGACGAGGAGATCGAGGCACAGAGCACTCAAGCGGCTTTCCCAAAGTCACACAGCTAGTGCAGCTGAATTCGAATTCAAAGTCAGGGGTCAGATTTTGTGCCTCACAAACTATTCCCCTGAAGGATGCATCCTATCAGAGCAGATCAAAGGAGAACTACCGGAGGGCACACAAATAATTACCAGTGGGGGCCTGATCCTCGGGTGGTCTCCGGGTGGTCTCCGCACACCTGACATCCTGCCTTTACTCCTCATAATCTCGTGGTGAGGTAGACATGAGGGCTTTTCTCATCACCACCTCTGAGAGAAGGAAACTGCCCCGGATTCCCAGGAACGCAGCCCCCTGCAGAGAAACACATGGGCAGCCCTCTGCTTCAGCATGGCCATTTTTATTAGTGCCGGATTGGCCGTGTGGGTGCACCTGGGTCTCACACACTGTAATCCTGAAACATCATCAAGGGAAGAGAGCCAGGAAACAGTGCCAGAGAGAGGGCCCCCAGCTCTCAGCGGCATCTCACAGCAGTCTGATCCAAGCCCACGGTTTATAAATGAATGGCAGGTCCACGGTAAACCACTGTCTTCTGGGCTTTGCAGCTCTGCAATAAAAATGCAATCTGAGCAGAGCCATTTCTCCACTTAGGCAATTTTCTTCTTGCTCCCCATCTGAGACGTTAGAAGACTATCTTTTGAAATAGTAGATAAACCACTAAATGCCCTTAAGATCAGATTTCACACTTCAAAAAATTCATACTTCAAAAAAAAAAAGGACTAGTAATAATAACATTGCTGATGCTCCAAGGTCAAGTTAAATGTTCAGAATAACTGCTCTGGTTGTCTGTTTCAAATGTAAGGCCTATCACTTGAAATTGAAAACAGAGCAAACACTGTAGGCTTTTTTTTTTTTTTTTTTTTTTTTTTTTTGACAGGCAGAGTGGACAGTGAGAGAGAGAGAGACAGAGAGAAAGGTCTTCCTTTGCCGTTGGTTCACCCTCCAATGGCCGCCGCGGCCGGCGCGCTGCGGCCGGCGCACCGCGCTGATCCGGTGGCAGGAGCCAGGAGCCAGGTGCTTTTCCTGGTCTCCCATGGGGTGCAGGGCCCAAGCACTTGGGCCATCCTCCACTGCACTCCCTGGCCACAGCAGAGAGCTGGCGTGGAAAAGGGGCAACCGGGACAGAATCCGGCGCCCCGACTGGGACTAGAACCTGGTGTGCCGGCGCCGCTAGGTGGAGGATTAGCCTATTGAGCCGCGGCGCCAGCCACACTGTAAGCTTTTAAAACCTGAAGGTGATGGGGGGTGCTGTGGTGCAGCAGGGTAACACACCAATTGCGACACCCACATACCTTATCTAAGTGCCAGTTTGAGTCCAGGCTACTCTGCTTCCAATCCATCTTCCTATTAATGCATTTTGGGAGGCAGAGGAGTTTGGCCCAAGAGGTTGGGCCCCTGCCACCCATGTAGGAGACCTAGATAGAGTTTCAGGCTCCCTGCTTCCACGTGGCCCAGCCCGAACTATTATGGGCATTTGAGGAATGAACTAATGGATAGAAGATCCCTCACACTCTCTTTTATCTATCATTCTGTTTTTCAAATAGATGAAAATAAACATTTAAATAAAACTCATAAAGTTGAGTTAAAACCCAAAGCAGTGCTAATGAAATATAATGCAAGCAGTCTGTATTTTTAAATAAGTGCCTCCAGGCAATGTTGCTTTTTGACCAGTTTGGGAACTCAGGACAGAACTCAGAGGCCCAGCCCAGGCTTAGTCTCTGCGGGTGCTTTCCCCGGAGCTACCGGGGTGATCTGGTTGCCATGGCTCTGTGCATCTCAGGGTCAACAGGAGTGGGCATCTGATAAGAAGATAAATGTGACCAGCTCCCTGTGTGTGGTCTCCAAGTGCAAGGCGGGATCAGTATTCCTGTTTTGATAATAATCCCTTCTTCCCAGCCCCACTCCCTCCCCCAGTGACTTAATACGAATTGCTTCAGCATAGCATTATGTTTCAAGCCTGCAGCTGATCTGATAGAATTTGACGTTGTAAAATAAGAAGTGAGAGCTTGTGCTTTGGCCCAACAGCAAATCCTTGCAGTTAGGGAGCCTGATTCCGAGCTCTCTGTACCCTCCCTTGATTCAGGCTGAAGGGAGATTGTGCCCAGCCTTTCTAATTAGGACCTGAAAGCTTTAGGTCTGTGCCACCCAGAAAGGTAGCCACTAGTCACATGCAGCCACTGGACACCTGCATGTGAGTGGTCTCGATGGAGATAGGCTGTGCATTTCTCTCCTCTCCTCTCCCCTCCCCGCCCCGCCCTACCCCTCCCCTCCCTTCTTTCTATATTTACTTGAAAGGCAGAGTTAGAGAGAGGGGAGAGAGCACGTGTGTGCAATCTTCTATCTGTTGGTTCACTCCCCAAATGACTGCAACAACCAGGGTTAGGCCAGGCAGAAGCCAGGAGCCAGAAGCTTCTTTTGAGTCTCCCAAGTGGGTGCAAAGACCCCGGAGACTTGGATCATCTTTTGCTGCTTTCCCGGGTATATTAGCAGGGAGCTGGATTGGAAGTGGAGCAGCCAGGACTTGAATCAGCACCCATATGGGATGTTGGCACTGCAGGCTGTGGCTTAACCCACTGCACCATAGCCCTGGTCCTTCGGCTGTGAATTACAAAGAAAACTTAAAAAAAAAGGTATAAAATATCTCGATAACTTTTATATTAATTACATATTAAGATTGTGAATATTTTGTGTTAAAGTATATTATTAAAGGCTATTGTGTTGGTTTCCTTTTTACTTTTTGAAATGTGGCTAGCAGCAGATTAAGCCACCACTTGGGATACCTGCATTCCCTTTGGAAGTCCCACGTTTGAGTCCTGCTTATTCCACTCTTCTGATCCAACTTCTGCTAATGTGCCTGCGAGGCAGCAAGTGGGTAATGGCCCAAGTATTTGGGTTCTTGCTACCGGCGTGGGAGACCTGCATGGAGTTCCTGGCTCCTGGCTTCAGCATGATTTAGCCCTAGCTGTTGTGGACATTGGAGAGTAAACCAGATTATGGAAGATTGATCTCTCTCTCTCCCCCCTTCTCCCTCCCCCTCCCTCTCTCTCTCTCCCTTTTCAGTGACTCTGCCTTTCAAATAAACTTTTTTTAAAAAGGTATTAAAATTATGTATTTATTTGAAAAGCAGTTACAGAGAGGCAGAGGCAGAGAGCCACAGATCTTGTACCCACTGGTTCACTCCCCAGATTGCTGCAACAGCCAGGGCCAGCTGGGCCGACCAAAGCCAGGTGCCAGGAGCCAGGAGCTTTATCTGGTTCTCCTACATGGATTCAGGGGCCCAACTGGCCTTCTTGGGCCTTCTTCCTTTGCTTTCCCAGGTGCATTAGCAGGGAACTGGATCAGAAGTGGAGCAGCCAGGACTCTAACCAGCGCCCACATGGGATGCTGATACACTAAAGCAGTTTTAGGGGAAGACAGAAAAGCAGGAACCCAAGATCTATACTCTTAAGACATTTCCCAAGTGATTCTGGTATTGTCTATCTTCCAGAATGACGGTATTAAGCCCCCCTGCATGGATTAAAATGCCTTTAAGATTTATTTATTTATTTGTAAGGCAGAGTTAGAGGCAGAGAGAAGTCTTCCATCTGCTGGTTCGCTCCCCAAATGGCTGCAATGGCCACAGCTGGGCTGATCTGAAGCCAGGAGCTCCTTCTGGGTCTCCCAAGTGGGCACAAGGGCCTAAGGACTTAGGCCAGCTTGTACTGTTTTCCCAGACCACAGCAGGGTGCTGGATAGGAAATGGAGCAGCCAGGACTCGGGGGATGCGGGCACTGCAGGAGGCGGCTTTACCCACTATGCCAAAAAAACCTCAACATGTGAAACCCCACATTTGACAGGCTAGGGCACTGCTTTCATCCGACAGGCTCCTTTCACTAAACTCAATGGTCAGGGTCATTCCTCTCCGCCTGTCACGGAAGACAGGTTTAGAAAAATCGCCACATTCACCCTGAGCAAACTGCTGGAGATGCTTTCTCTGCAACTTCAGCAACCTTGCTCCAAGACTCCTGGAGAAAATGCCCTCTCTGTTGGTGATAATAATGACAACAGCCAATATTCATTGAGCATTTACTACAGGCCACAAACACACGTTACTCTGCTTAGTCCTGACCAATCCTACGAGGCTGAGAAGAGTTAATACTCTTAATCAAGATTAACTTGAGGGGCCGGCTCTGTGGCGCAGTGGGTTGATGCCCTGGCCTGAAGTGCTGGCATCCCGTATGGGTGCCAGTTTGAGACCTGGCTGCTCCACTTCCTATCCAGCTCTCTGCTATGGCCTGGGATAGCAGTAGATAGCCCAGGTCCTTGGGCCCCTGCACCCACGTGGGAGACCTGGAAGAAGCTCCTGGCTTTGGATCAGCACAGCGCTGGCCATTGCGGCCAAATGGGGAGTGAACCATCGGAAGGAAGACCTCTCTCTGCCTCTCCTCCCTCTGTGTAACTCTTTCAAATAAATAAATCTTTAAAAAAAATATTAACTTGAAGTAGGTCTATATAATGCAAAAGCTTCATTATGGCTCCTCCTAGTACTAAGAGTTGCCAGGTTCCTTCCCAGCATCTTGCATGTTGTGAGTACAAATGCTGCAGATGATCAGAGCAGATCCTGCCCACCCTTTACATAGGTGCCCCCTCTCCCTCCGCTCTCTCACAGCTTCCCCAACAGCCTCCTTAGGTTCCCTAAAGGACAGCAACTCTTCCTGTCATTTATGGATTTGTACCCAGTAACTTCATAAAGCCCTACAGTGCTTGGTAAGCACTGGATGGGTGGGTGGGTGGGTGGATGGCTGCAAAGACAGATGAATAGGTGGGTAGACAGTCGAGTAGAGGGTGGGTGGATGCCAGACAGGAGGGAGTGGGGGTCTAGACCCCTGGACTTTATCAGCTGGGTAAATGAAAGCAGGGGACAGATAAGAACTGTGCCCCAGGAGTATCTGAAACTCTCTGGAGGTGAGGGGCTGCAAGGTGACACGGGAAGAGCCTCAGCTGGGAAGCCCCACACAAAGCAGCTTCGCAGGGAAGAAGGCACCGTGCAGGCAAACAGCAGAGTTCCCAAGGAATCAGGGATCTGAGCTCAGGAAGAGGCTGAATGGCGCCCCCATCAGGACCCAATCAAAGTCCTAGTAACGTCTGGCACTTTTAGCCACTGGCCTCAGAAGTACTGCTGCTGTGCCCCCTCATTTAGGTAGCTGGAGTGCTTTGTTTTGAGGGAAAACACATTCTCTGCCTCAGAAGCACAGCCTGCCTGCCAGGGGCTCCCTCCACCATGGTTTTCTTCCACTAGAGAGGAGCCAGAGCCTCCAACATCAGGGAAGCTCCCCACTTTCCCAGCTTCTCCTCATGGGGGCAGCAGGAACGTCCCCCATGCTCCTGGCTCCTATCGCCTCTTGCTGCTGGAGTCAGCAAAGGCTGTCCCCAAACAGTCCTGGTCTAGTTTCCCCCAGCGCCTTCTCCCGGACAACCCTCCCCACTGGTAGCCAGCATGCTCCCTGCCACACACACACACCTGCCAGCACCCCAATCCTGAGACGCGCCCAGCACACTTCCCAAGGCAGGATGGTGTCAACCACAAAGTGAGAGGGGAAAGAGCTTTGAACCTGTGCACGGTATTTTTAGGGTTTGGCTGTCACTGGGATTTGGGTGTGTTTATGCCGAGTTTTTTGATGTGTTCAAAGCATTTCATGTTAAGGGTCTCCCAAGAGGCTTACAGCATCAGGATGCACAGAGAGTGCCACAAACCTGCCCACAGAGCCCTGCTCAGCACCTCATTAGACTGGCAAATTGGGCTATCTGAAGGCTCTGGGTTTTGAAGTGAAATTTCTGTAGAAAACAGCACAAGAGCACTCATTAGGTCCCAACTTGCCAGTGGTCTTAGTGAGCATTCGGTCAGGCCCCAACAACATCCCCCCCAACACCCCAATCACATACACACACACCTGCACACACATACACACACCATACACACCCCCATATACACACACACAAACACCATACACACGCACGTACACACATCCCATACACATATACACACAACCCCGCACACACATACACACACCATACACATATACACACATAACTCCACACACATACACAAACATGTACATACACACAACCCCACACACAACCCCCCCACACTCATAAACACATACATACACACACACCCATATTTGCATCCCACATACACACACCACACCCCCCCCACATATACACATGCACATCACATACCCCCACATACACACACCCCACACACATACACACACCACATACAACCCATATACATATATACACACCACATACCCCACACACAGAGACCCATATACACATATACACACATCCCACACATATATACACACACGCCCCCCTCACACACACACACAGAAAAGCCCTCAGCTCCGAGAGGACCTCTCTCTGCTGACCAAAGCAGAGGAAGAGGAGATGTTCTCATGTTTAAGTTTTTAAAAGTTTTTATTTCTTTGTTATATTTGAAAGGCACAGGGATAGGAGGGAGAAACAGACGTCTTCCATCCACTCAGCTGCATTGCAAATGCCTGCACCAGCTGGGGTTGG
The DNA here is from genome assembly GCF_051225735.1 of Oryctolagus cuniculus. Lineage (NCBI taxonomy): Eukaryota > Metazoa > Chordata > Mammalia > Lagomorpha > Leporidae > Oryctolagus > Oryctolagus cuniculus. Next base: position 49,377,054 of record NC_142867.1, on the reverse strand, counting down.
AGCCAGGGACTCCACCAGGGTCTCCCTCATGGGTAGCAGAGACCGAAATATTTGAGCAATTCCCTGCTACCTACCAGAGTGTACATCAGCAGGAAGATGGACTAGCAGCAGAGTGGGGACTTGAATCCAAGCACTCTGATATGGGATGTGGACCTCCCAACAGGCATCTTTACACTGTGTCAAATGCCTGCCCCCTATCCTCGCATTTAAAACCCCCACCCCAGCTTGGGAGTTTACCAGCCCTGGAGGAAAGGACAAGGTGACTGCGTCATCCAAGCTGCTGGTTCCCACATGCAGCCGCAGCAGCCTTGCCAGGGCCCCTCAGAACCCGGGCAGCTGGGGCAGCTGAAGCACCTTTGGTGACCACTGACAAGGCCACTATTTTCTCAACTAGTGACCTTTAAAATCCTGAAGCTAAAACTGCACACCTGCTAAGATGCCATCAAAAAAGATGAAAGATGACAAGTGCTGGACAGGATGTGGGGAAAGGGGGACCCCTGCACACTGCTGGTGGGACTTTAAATCAGCTCTGATGGAAAATGATTCAGAGATTCATCAACAAATTAACATCAGGACCACGGGGTCCAGCAATCCCACCACTGGGTACACAGAGGAAGGATGTGAAATCAGTTTGTCAGAGACATCGCCACTGTCCTCTCCCTGCAGCACCGCTCACAACAGCCAAGATACAGAATCAACCCAAGTGTCACTCAGTGGGGTGAGCAGATCAAGAAAATAGGGTACAAATACACAATGGAACCCTGCCTTTAAAAAACAGGCAAATCCTGTCCTTTGTATCACCATGGATGGACCTACAGGACATCATTTGGTGAAGCAATCCGGGCACACAGGACAGATACTGTATGATTTCATTTATATGTGGAGCAGAAGAATGTCAAATTCATAAAAGTAGAGAGTGGTTATCGGAAAGGGGAAAGGACAGTTTGGGAGATGTTGGTCAAAGAACATAGAATTTCAATTAAACAAGAGGACTAAGTTCAAGAGTTGTATTGTACATCTTGGTGACCATAGCCAACAACAATATATTATATGCTTAAGAATTGTTGGGGCCAGTATTGTAGAGCAATGGGTTAAGCCACTGCGTGCAATACCAGCATCCCCTATGGGCACTGGTTCAAGTCCCAGCTGCTCCACTTCCAATTCAGCTGCCTGCTAATCTCCCTGGGAAAGCAGCGGAAAATGGCCCAAGTCCTTGAGGCCCTGCACTCATGTGGGAAACGTGAATGAAGCTCCGGGTTTCAGCCTGGCCCATTGCAGCCATTTGGGGAGTGAACCAGTGAACAGAAGATATCTTTTATATCTCTCTTTCTCTGACTTCAAAATAAATAATATAAATTTTTTAAAAAAGAATTGAGAGATTTTAAGTGTTCTCACAAGAAACTGAGTATATAAGATATCACATACGTTAAATAGCTTGATTTAGCCATTCCATAACACATACATGTATTAAAACATCATATTGTGCAAAGTATATACATTTTTTCTAGTTAATCATAAATCACACACACCTGAATGTATCTGAATGCCATTCACATCAGGAAGTGGTGGCAACAGTAAGGAGGAGGAGGGGTTAAATACACGTGTGCCCATGTCCTCATGTATACACACACTCCCTCAGCCTCTCCAGCAAGTTCAGAGGAGCGCGGAAGGTTTTCTGAGAAGCAGAGAAAATTTTCTCACATCAAGCACAGATGGAAGTTTTAGAAGAACCTGACCAGGGGCCCCCGACTCCCACTCCCCTGGTCCAGCTCCCAGGGCTCCCTCACACAGAGGGAGAGCAGCAGCAGGGACAGCTCTGCACAGAGGCACTTCCAGTGCCCAGCACCATCCCTGGGATGGGATATCAGCTCCTCACATGGCTGCCAAGCCCTCCTGATCCAAGTCCTCTGCTTCCCGCACATCCGTCCACCCAGCCAACACAGACCCTTTGGTGTCCCAATATTCGACCTTTCATTCCTCCAAGCCTCGCTCCTGTGGGTTCCACCTCCCACAAGGCCACCCAAACCCCACGCTCTGCTCCCTCTTCCCATCTCTATTATGCAGCCTCCCTCTGTCCATCTGCCTCAAGGTCAACCCCTTCCCCACTTCCACCCAAACTCCACTTCCATTGCAAGTGGGAAGGAGCAGACAGGGGTCCTGCTCACCTGCCAGGACTCACCTAGAAGGCCCTGAAGCGCAGCGGCTACAGTGCATTAACAAGGCTGGCTGCTGTCCACTAAACCAGGAGTTCTCTGATCACCTTGAGGGGAGGGGAGGAGTTTTGAGCTTGTTCCCCCGAGGCTCTGGCTCAATCCAGATAGGCCCCAAACTCTGCATTTTAACAAGCATCCCAGTAAGCACACATGATGCTGATGCAAGTCACACTTAGAAAAACGTGCTACAAATTGTAACGAATCCCCCAAACTGCTCATTCATTCATTCCAATGACTGCCCATCTGCAGCAGGCACTTGTGGGAATGGGGAGGAGAATTATGAATCGGTCTTGCCTTGAGAGTCTATCCGGCTCATGAGTGAAGACATGGATATAAATCAGCAAAGTAAACCACAGCTGCAAAATGCCTTCAGAGTCTAGACATTGGGAGCCACAGAAATTCAGGGCAGAAAAGTCAGAGTGGGAGGGAGAAGAGGGGAGGCCCTGAACTATAAGCCAAGATGAGGTCTTTTTTTTTCTTTCTTGACAGGCAGAGTTAGACAGTGAGTGAGAGAGACAGAAAGGTAGGTCTTCCTTTTTTCTGTTGGTTTACCCCCCAAGTGGCCGCTACGGCCAGCCTGCTGCGCCGATCTGAAGCCAGGAGCCACGTGCTTCCTCCTGGTCTCCCACACAGGTGCAGGGCCCAAGCACTTGGGCCATCCTCCACTGCCCTCCCAGGCCACAGCAGAGAGCTGGACTGGAAGAGGAGCAACCAGGACAGAACCAGCACCCCAACAGGGACTAGAACCCGGGGTGCCGGCGCCGCAGGCGGAGCATTAGCCTAGTGAGCTGCGGCACCGGCCCAAGATGAGGTCTTTTTTTTTTTTTTTTTTTTTTAAAGATTTATTTATCTATTTGAAAGGCAGAGTTAGAGAGGCAAAGGCAGTGAGAGAGAGAGACAGACAGACAGGGAGAGTCTTCCATCCACTGGTTCACTCCCCAGATGGCCGCAATGGCTGGAGCTGGCTGATCTGAAGCCAGGAGCCAGGAACTTCTTCTGGGTCTCCCATGTGGGTGCAGGGGCCCAAGGACTTGGGCCATCTTCTACTGCTTTCCCAGGCCATAGCAGGGAACTCGATCAGAAGTGGAGCAGCCAGGACTCAAACAGGCACCCATAAGGGATGCTGGCGCTTCAGGCAGCAGGTTTACCCACTATACCACAGCACCAGCCCCCAAGATGAGGTTTTGAGAAAAAGACACAGGTCGGTAAAGTAACACTCTACCAAGAGTGTTAGCCTCTAGGGAGCTGGCGTTGTGGCACAGCAGGGTGAAGTGCTGCCAGCATCCCATATAGGTGCTAGTTTGAGTCCCAGCTGCTCCACTTCTGATCCAGCTCTTTGCTAACGTGCCTGGGAAAGGAGCAGATGATGGCCCAAGTGCTTGGGCCCCTGCCATCCACATGGGAAACTCAAATGGCGTCCCAGGCTCCTGGCTTTGCCCTGGCCAAACCTCGATTGTTGCAGCCATTTGGGGAATGAATGAACAGATGGAAAATTGATCTCTTTCTAATTTGGCCTTTCAAACAAACAAACCTTTAAAAATAGCCTTTGGACATGGTGAGTAGGAGGACAAGCAGATCTTGGACAGTGGAGGAGAAAATCAGACAGCAAATGGTTAAATGAGTGAGTGACTGAAGGCAGGAGAGGGCCCGAGAGGTAGGGGAGAGCTGAAAGCAATGTCCCCACTGTAGACTGCACCTGAGGACCTGAGGACCTGTGTGGAGAGAAGACAGAGAGCCGACGGGCCGGACTCGGCTACACGACAGGTGCAGTCACAGACTCAGGCACGACAGTCCTCAGGAGCACCCGCAGCCGTGATGGGAAGACTCCCAACGTGGAGGTCTCAGGGCTCCGGCCTCTGGTGCAAACCTGTGCCCCACATTCCAGGAAGTTGGAAAGAAATGGACAAGCACACCATGCATGTCCACAAGAGAGAGATTCCTCTACTCTTTTTCTCCTTTGCCCCTCATGGAGCACCTTTGCCCACACATCTTCTCCTGACTCAGACACCCCGGCCTAAGTCTCAGGCCTTTTAACCCCAGGTGAAATGTCCCCTCCCAATCCCACAACCCATCTTACCTCCTCCATCACCTTTCCTCACCTGCTCCTTTCTCTGCATCTGAACTCTTACTACGCTCAGGAACCCACCTATCTCTGCACTTCTGGCACTATGTTAACAATCACCCACTGCAGGGCCGGTGCTGTGGCTCGGTGGCCTGCAGTGCTGACATCCCATATAGGTGCTGGTTCGAGTCCCAGCTGCTCCACTTCTGATCCAGCCTCCTCCTAATGTGCCTGGGAAAGCAGCTAAGGATGGCCCAAGTCCTCGGGACCCTGCACCCTTGTGGGAGACCAGAAAAAGCCATTTGGGGAGTAAACCAGCAAATAGAAGATCTCTCTGTCTCTCCCCCTTTCTGTAACTCTGGCTCTCTAATATTTTTAAAACATCATCCATTGCATGCCAGGTAGCATCCCTCTCCAAACAGTTTCCTGAGGACCTGGAATGGTCTTATTTATACCTCCAGCACTCTTCTACTGTTTTAGGTAACTTTTCCGGAGCGCTGGCTCTGTGCCAGCCACGATACTAAGGGTTTGTGTCATCTCACTGCTTCATGACTGTATTAAGTTTCCCATGATCCACCTGGCACAGGCAAGAACCACTGAAGCTGAAAAGCATTCACTCTCTCCCCCAAGGTCAGTCAGCTGGGAGGCAGGAGACAGGCACAGGAACCCAGGCAGCCACCCTGTGCTGCTCAGCCTCCCCTACTCAGTGTAAGGAACAGGTTTGGTTAACACCCGCTATGTGAAAAGGGATGATGGAGAATGCACTCTACCAGGCGTGTTCAGGCTGGGAGGGGAGAGATGATGATGGCGACAATGAGACACACAATAACAGCAATGGTGGAGGGGTGGGTGTTTGGCACACGGGTTAAAACGCCACTCAGGGTGCCACATCCCATATCCCCAGAGTATCTGGGTTCAAGTCCTGGCTCCACTCCCAATTCCAGCTTCCTGCTAATGTGCACCCTGGGAGGCAGCAGGTGATCGGTGCAAACACTTGGGCCCTTGTCACCCATATGTGACACTTGGATTGGGTTCCTGACTCCTAGCTTTGGCCTGGCCCAACCCTGGCTGTTGTGGGCCTTTGGGAAGTGAACCAGAGGATAGGAGTTAGTTTCTCTTTCTCTCTTTCTCTCTCTCTCTCTCTCCTTTCAAATAATTTTTTAAGAGATGCAAAATATAAACATTTTAAAAAGGAAAATAAGCTAGACCGGGGCTTTTTCAGAATGATCATAAAACCAACAGCCTGGATAATAGGTTTGATGGGGAGACTGTGTCTTATGCTCTGCTGCAGTTGCTCTGAGATGGACAGAGAACTTACTCTGCCAACGCCTTCAGCAGGACCCTTTCCTGGTGAACTTTCCCAGCTTGGATGAATTGCACTGGCTCGCAGGGCACAGTTGAGCTACTCGCCAAGGGTAAGTGTGCCTGGTTTGATTAGAAAGGGCAACGCCTTTTCTAGTTTGCTTCTCCTCCTTCTCTGGTCAATTCAACAAGTCTGTCTGTCCTCTGCAGGCAAAGGCGAGGCAGACTCAGGGGGCTCACAGGCTGTTCTTCTTGCAGTCCCCAACCCCCACCACACAGCTAGGACAAGGATGGAACAATCTGCACCAGGTTTGTAAAATCGTAATTTGCCCTTATCACGATTAGAAAGGTGACTCACTGGACAGAAACTTACGGAAAATGCAGAAGCTGGCCCTCCTCCCTACTGGAGGCTCGCCCAAGCTGCTCACTAGGAAGGAAGCAAACTTAACACAAAGACCAAGGATACTCCCTAGGTTAAGGGGGATTTGTAGGTTTCTGGCCTTATTATTTTGTTAAACAATAACAAAAATCATTAAAGGAAACATCACCATAAATATTCTCTTTTTATTTATTTATTTGACAGAGTTAGACAGTGAGAAAGGTTTTCCTTCTGTTGGTTCACCCCCAAAATGGCCGCTATGGCCAGAGCTATGCCGATCCGAAGCCAGGAGCCAGGTGCTTCCTCCCAGTCTTCCGTGCGGGTACAGGGGCCCAAGCACTTGGGCCATCTTCCACTGCCCTCCCGGGCCACAGCAGAGAGCTGGACTGGAAGAGGAGCAACCAGGACTAGAACCCGGTGCCCATATGGGATGCCAATGCCGCAGGTAGAGGATTAACCAAGTAAGCCACGGCGCCAGCCCCCCATAAATATTCTCTTACCCAGTACAACTGGAGCAAAGAATTTAAGAAAATACTAATATAGGACACTATAGTTAATTAAAAGTGCATAGAAAGTCTTCCAAATAAAATTTTTAAATATGTATTTATTTATATAAATGAGTGACAGAGAGAGATGGAGAGATCTTCCATCCACTGGTTCACTCCCCAAATGCCTGCAATAGCCAGGGCAGGCCAGACTGAAGCCAGGAACCAGGAACTCCACCAGGGTCTCCTATCTGGGTAGCAGGGGCCCGAGTACAGAAGGCGCTAGAAAGTTGTATATATTACACACCTCACCCTTGTCTCATGCTTTACTTTCATATACACAGTTTCATTTAGAAGTTTCTACAAAGGTCAGAGTGATTTTTTTCACTTCCCTTAGGTATCAGGTGGATTTTTATATACTGAAAACTTTCCCAAACATCTGCTACATAGAAAGTGCTATGCTAGGCACCCCAGAGAATACAATAAAAAAAAGCCTACAGTCCTGATGAACCCTGGGGTCCAGGCTGCAGCAGGCTACCAGGAGACCAGCTGAATGAATGACCACACAAACACATGCACAAGTGAAGGGCTTTGCCCAGTGTACCCTACCACTAGCTGTCAAGCTGTGACCTTGCCACCTACCCTCCAAGGCCCGGTTCAGATGTCCCCTGCTATGGAGCACTCCCTTTCCTGTGTTCCCTGCACATACTGCCCCTCCCCAACATGTGTTCCTGAAGCATTTACGCAAATCCTCACAAGGACACTCGTTGTCTCACAGTTGTTGATGCCATCTGCTTGTCCTCACTGGCCAGGGGCATCTTGAGGGACATGACTTACCCAATTTTGATTCCCCAAGATCTAGGCTAGTGCCAGGCAGCCAGCAGAAGTTCAGCTACTGTTTGAATTCATCAAATAAGTCAGGCAGCTGTGTGGGGCCATACAAGGAATCTAAAATGATGGGAAATGGTTAGAAACCCAGTCACCTAGGAAAGGGGGGGGGGGGGTGGGGGGTCCTGAGCTAACACAGGGCCACTCAGTACACAGAGGGATGACGGTGTTGGACAGGAATGGTATTGGGCTAGTGACATCCCTAGCACGTAGGCTCACTCAGGGATCTGGTCTGTAGGCTCTTTTTAGACACTTCCCACAGGGCCAGGCAGACAGGCCGTCTACTGTCACAGTAATGCAGCTCAGAGGACCGTGAGCCACACAATGCACGGCCACTCACTGCCCAGTGTGTATGTGAGCATGCCCACGCCGAACGCTCCCTCTGTGCCAGGCCCGGAGGGAAGTCATTCATCTGGGATGGCCTTTCTGTAGGGGGTAGAAAAACACCCACATGGAGTGCAGAGGCCTGATCCCCAGAGGAAGAGCACTTTGTCCTCAGCCACACAGCAAGACCACAGCGAGGGCAAGACGCCAGTCCAGGGTCCCTCCTTCAGCTGGGCCGGTGGCTCTCTACTGACCCAGAGCCTTATGGGTCCCACAGTTCCACATTCACAACGCCATAGTAAGATTCAAAGGTAACTCGCCTTCTAAGTACACCTAATCCAGGTTTGCGACAGGGATAAAGGAAAATCCTGCCAGTCTTGGGACTTTGCAGGAGGCCTGGAGCCTACTCCTGGCTGTGCCCTAATCCAATCTGTCCACACAGGACAGGGCAGCCAGGCTCACTCTAGTGCTTACTTCTCCAGGGTGAGAGACAGGAAGCAGCAAGCCTCTGGCAGTCTCTGTGTTCTGTAAGCACCAGCCAGGCCGGTCAAGGCATTCGAAAGCAGCTGAACCAGTCTCTGCCGGAAGGTATGCTATCCTTGGAGAACAGAAAAGAATCAGGAAAGACTGCCTGGACAATCCCAACGGAAGTGGTAGGTTTAAGTGCTACCTTTGTGTATTGTGAGGCATGTCACCTTCTGTGGCTTTAGGCAGCATTAGTCACCCTTGCTGAGGCATTGCTTTGATGCATGAGATAAGACTTTCAAAAAAGCAGCAGGCAGCCCAAATGTTAGAGGCAAACACTTTCACTCAAGGCAACAACAAGAGCATGCCTTACACGTACTTTCAAACTCAGCACACAGGAAAATTCAACAATATGTGTTCCTTGCTATCTGAGATACAAGAAGGTTTAGGTAGAAAGATGTTTGGAGCCGGCGCTGTGGCTCATTTGGTTAATCCTCCGCCTGTGGTGCTGGCATCCCATATGGGCGCCAGGTTCTAGTCCCGGTTGCTCCTCTTCCAGTCCAGCTCTCTGCTGTGGCCCAGGAGTGCAGTGGAGGATGGCCCAAGTGCTTGGGGCCTGCACCTGCATGGGAGACCAGGAGGAAGCACCTGGCTCCTGGCTTCAGATCAGCACAGTGCCGGCTGTAGCGGCCATTTGGGGAGTGAACCAACGGAAGGAAGACTTTTCTCTCTGTCTCTCTTTCTTATTGTCTATATCTCTACCTGTCCAAAAAAAAAAAAAAAAATGTTCAACACACTACTACATACCAGCATTTACAAGTGGAAGCAACTCAGTGCCTACAGCCAGGGATTGGTTAAATTATGCTACAATGGAGGGTTAGGCTTCCACCTGTGGTGTCAGCATCCTGTATGAGCGCCAGTTCAAGTCACGGCTGCTCCACTTCTGATACAGCTCCCTGCTATTGTGCCTAGGAAAGCAGTGGAAGACAGCTCAAATCCTTGGGCCCCTGCATGCATGTGGGAGACCCTGAAGAAGCTCTTAGCTCCAGGCTTCAGTCTGGCCCAGTCCTGGCTGTTGTGGCCATTTGGGGAGTGAACCAGCAGATGAAGGATAATCTGTCTGTCTGTCTCTCTCTCCCGTCTCTCTTTCAAATAAATAAATAAATCTATTTTTAAAAAAGTTATGTTACATCTATGCTAGAACCCCATCTCCATGATGCCATGACCTTATGCTGAACATATAGACCCTGCTCAGATAAATCAGTAAAGGGGCATCACGTACTCATAAAAGTTCCAGGCCGGCGCCGCGGCTCACTAGGCTAATCCTCTGCCTTGCGGCGCCGGCACACCGGGTTCTAGTCCCGGTCGCCCCTCTTCCAGGCTAGATCTCTGCTGTGGCCAGGGAGGGCAGTGGAGGATGGCCCAAGTCCTTGGGCCCTGCACCCCATGGGAGACCAGGAGAAGCACCTGGCTCCTGCCATCAGATCAGCGCAGTGCGCCGGCCGCAGCGCGCTGGCCGTGGCGGCCATTGGAGGGTGAACCAACGGCAAAAGGAAGACCTTTCTCTCTGTCTCTCTGTCTACTCTGCCTGTCAAAAAAAAAAAAAAAAAAAGTTCCTGTCGCCAGTAGGATTCCATTTATCTGAGATATCCACAGTGAAGAAATCTATAGAGTCAGAAGGTGGCTCTGTTGGTTGCTAGAGACTACAGGCAAAGGGGAGAAAGTGCTCACCCTGTAAAGGGTTTAACTTCGGCGTGATGGGAATGTTTCAGAACCAGAGGTGGCGGCTACACAGCACTGTGCATGCTCTCAGTGCCACTGAACAGCTTTAAGATGGTGCTTCTGGGAGGGAGTTTAAACTAACCAATAAAACACCTGCCTCCTACATTGGAGTACTTGGGTTTGATACCCAGCTCCAGCTGATTGCAGCTTCCTGCTAATGCAGACCCTGGGAGGCAGGTGATGGCTCAAATGGTTGGGTCCCTACTACCCACGTGGGTGACCTGGATTGAGTTCCCAGCTCCCAGTTTCAGCCCAGCCCAGTCCCAACTGCTGTGGGAAATAAACCAGCAGATGGGTACTCACTCTCTCTCTCTGCCACTCAACAAAAAATGTTTTTTTTTATGCTGCATGAATTAAACCTCAATAAATTATTTTTAAAAAATCATGTCTCAGAGGAAAACTGTATCATGACCCAATATTTAAGGGATAATTTTAGGTAAAAAGGATGTCCATGCTCGATTCCTATTTACAGTGAGCAAGAATGTGTGCATTTGCATGATAAAAGTACTGGCAGTGTAAATATGCAAACAGCCACAAAGAGGGGTTATCTCTGGATGCAGGGATAATTAGAGTAATTTCTACTTATCATCTCCGTGTTTTCCCACTGTATTTTTCAAAGTTTCTATTGTCAAATACGCGCTATTTCTATAAGAAAAAAAAACTGTTTTACAACTACAAGATACATAGACTCATATGGGGAGAATCTAAGACCTCAATATTTCAAATTCCTCCCAAAAATCTAGAAGGAAACGTGCTGAGATCTTAGCTATCGATATCCTGGGGGTAGTGCTTATTGTCTCTTATTTTCTTCTGTTAATTCCTTAATTACACAGCAGACATAACCAGAGGGGGGTGGGACAGGAAAAGCAAAGAAATGTGGCTGTTCTAACCCTGAAGTGCTAGCAGCACCCCCTGCAACAAGGAAATGTTGAGGCTGGGGACCAGAGGGAGGTCCCTTTCTGTAGGACTGATCCTGGCCATAGTCACGCCTCACACACTCTCGGCCTGGCTTCCCTGCATCCTGAGCTGATTCAGTTCCAGTCTCTCCACAACAGGCAGAATTATGAATGAACGTGACAACTGAAAGGAATATGCTAAGCCCATCTTCTTGGTGCCACGGCAGAAAACATGTTTGTAAATGTTTAATAAGATGAGCGGAGCTGACAACGCGCCTGCCTGCTGGGGTTATCTTTCTCCAGCACCCCACGAGGGTGATGCCACGCCGGTAGTAAATCAGGTTTGAAAAAATAGACCCAGTAGGACCATAAGTAATAACTTCAGGGCTGAATACCCAGGCTAGTAACAGAGCAAAGTAATGACCCTGAATGGGCTCAGTGAAAGCACAGTAACACTGAAACCACCTTGATTAGAAAGGCTTGCACAACAAAAGGCCCACTCAGTTGAAATCTAATCTGCATTCATTAACGCCCCCAAGAATGAAAACACTTGGTTATCAGTGTGTGGCTGCTGGCTGGAGCTCTCCCACAAAACCTGGCTCCTGGATGGAAGGGCCGGGGAGGGCTGCACCTGCAGGGAGGGAGGCGGGGCCTGGGGAGGAGCCCAGCTCAGGCTGTTGGATTTTCCCTGCAGAAACTCCTGCTGGGCCAAGGAAGCACTGACAGACCAGAAGATGAGCATCCCCACCCCCCACCCCCCCACCCCGACCCCTGAGCATCACCATCCCACTCAGTGCCTGCACACACCCCTGCTGTCACCACAGAACACACACCTCCCCGCTCACTCTCACGCCCTTCTACGCTCTGAACCAGCTCCACCCCAGGTGACCCAAGGCCCCCTGGGTCACTCATAGACACTGACACCTGCCTCCTTTTGTGCATACCACACAGTCACTGGTGGACCCCCTCTTGCCACAGCCAAGTCACAGCCTCAAGTCCCGCGAGGTCTGGAAAAGTGGTGTTGCTGTCCCCAAGTGTCTGGCAGCCCAGGGAGGAAGGTATGCACACTGGGGAGCCAGACGAGGCTGGGGGGGGGGGGTGGTTTCTGGGGAAACGGGATTGAGAGGAGACGAAGATCTATATTTCCAAACTCCACCTGTATTTACTCCAGGATTTCTGCGAACTGAGAATCAGCCCAGGGCCCAGGTAGGGGAGAAGGGTAGATGAGAAGGGAGACAAACAATACAGGAGGTCATGAGATGGAGGAAGAATTTCCCTGGGGATTCCAGGAAGCCACCTTGGTCACATGAGACCAGCATGGGAGTGTCTCTCCCAGTGTCCCCAGCAAGGCAGGTGCTAAGGGCACACAGGTGACGGCAGGGAACTGAGGAGAAAGCAGCCAAGGTGATACGCACCCCCAGCCCGCAGCTGAGCTGCAGGAAAGGTGTTTAAATAATAAATAACAAGGGCTGTGTAACGGCTACACCCCACAGCCGGCGGAGCCTCGGGGCAGCGAGGAAACTCCACCCCCACCCCCACGCAGAGACAGGGACAACCGAGGCACACCGGGGCTGGCCCAGCGCGGGGGGGGGGGGGGGGGGCAGCTCTGGCTCCCGTGCTCCACAGCTCCTACAATCCAACTCGGCCTCACACTTCCGGCCTCTTTCACCCCCTCAGTACCCACCCACCCACCCAGGTCTGTCCTCCCCAATAATCTCCCCAATAATGGACCCTGCCCCTCTGGGAAGGCCACAGCCCCTCGTGCCCTCGGGGCACCTCAGGCTGAATACCTGAAGCATTCCTGCTCCTTTTCCAGCCACGGCTTTCTCCAAACCCCAACCACAAAGGTCTCAAGTTTTATAAAATTCAGGCTATGCAAGGATCCCCCGCCACCCCCACTCCCAGCTAGCTCCCGTGCCACTCACTAGGACGACTGGGATGACCACGCAGACCACACGGAATCCTGGTGACTGAGCCAGGAAGGGCAGCACAGAGGCCCCCAGCTCCCTCCGGTGCTCCTGCCCAGACAGCACAGCTCATCGGAGGACGAGTCTCAGGGGGGAACAGCACCTGCTTCTGACACCTGCAGGGGCCCCTCAAAGGCACTGAGCCTCTCTCGGCTTCCGGGGAGTTTACAGTTACGGGCACAGGCAACAGGCAACCGGAGAAGTGGCCCAGAAAAGAGGCCCTGGAGCCTGTACCGGCCCCTGGCCACACCCAAGTTGGGGCGCATCCTGAGCTCCCCAGCAATGCACCTGTCCTATAGGAGGACCCAGGCAGCTTCAACCTGAATGTGCGCAGACCCCCAGCATCACCAAGGGGCAGGGCCATGGCCTCTCCCACTGCTTCCTCCTGGGATGCCTGGATTTTAAGTCAGATGATCCTGAGATCAAACTGAGAGGTTCTGTCCTAACTTGGCCACATATTCTCCGAAGCTCAGTTTTCGCACCTGTAAATTGGAAACAGTGGTACCTACCCCTTTGGCTGCTGTGAAATAATACGAGTAAAAACCACCTGTGGAGAGCCTGGCATGGAGTAGGTCCTGGACAAATATGTCCTTGGTGGGCCTGACCAACATGCCCCAGGTAATAAGCAGGAGTCTGCATAACAGAACCAGCCGTCCTCCCACCCAACTCCGGAAAGGGAGCAAAGCCGGAGGTACAGGGAAATTTGATCCCATCCTTTTCCCCAAAGCTGGAGGCAGTGGCAGGAGCAGTGGGGCCCCGAGTCCTACCACTGCCTCACTGCATCTCGGGCAAAGAAGCAGCCCATGGCTTCAGCAGAAGTGACTAAAGCTGTGTGGTGGCTAAGTGCATGGGGCCCCAAAGACAGCCTGCCTGGGTTCACACCCCACCTGTTTGCCCATGGGACCCCGCGAACCACACTTAGCCTACGTTTTCTTCCTCTAACTCAGCATTCTCACAGTACCCTCTTCATGGGCATATCTTCAGAGCGGCTATATAAACACCGTTGGAGACAGGCACAGTATGTGCCCATCTTCCAGCTGTGGTGATTATCCATGCCACAAAACACCCCCCAGAAGACCAAAAGACCCCTCTCCCCTACAAACCTGAGCTCTGCCTGTCAGTTCAGACACCTGGATGTGGCCCTTGGGTAGCTACCCTTGAACGTGTGTTTCTAAGACTCTTTTCTGCATCCTTGTCTGCACAACACCCAGGAGCAACAAATAAAATCAGACACAGGGCTTGGTCATGGGTACCCTGGGAACTAGGTGGCACCAAGAGGGGGGTCTGAGCTAAAAATACAAGAGAAGCAACTGCATACTTGCTCCCCAACCCCAGGACAATCAAAGTGACCCCCACCATTCAAAAGAAGGTAATGAAGAGGAGGGTGGCTGCTGTGACCCCTGGGGACAGCCTCCCACTCCCCACCCAGGGACCGGGCATCACACAAAGCTTGGGGTGCAGGGAAGTCCGGGGGATCAGGCGGAGGGCTGTGCCATCCTTGGGCAGCCCCAGGATGAGGTGGGTGAGGTGGGGTGGAGGTAGGGTGACAACAGAAAAGCAGGGATGTGCCCTGACCAGACAGCCATGTGGCTATTTTCTGGATTTCAGCATCTTTTATTTTTAGAGGCATGTGTTCCAGTTTGGTGAGGTACTGGAGGGTTCCCCATATCTTGCTTAATTTAGGATTTTTTTTATGGTGGACTAGAAGTTAAAAACAGCTTTTCTCAGCCACCTCTGGATTCTAAGCCCTAAATTTAACTCCAAAGAAACCTGTCTGCCCTACTTCACAATTCTAGTCCTTGGAGTAAGACCACTACCTGTTTCTGAAAACCACAGAGCCCTGGCACCATTAGTGTCAGAGAGCTGTGTCCTTGCTCACAGCGTGCTGGGTGGCAGCACCAGAGCTGCCATCAGCTGACCGGGGAGAGGGGACAAGACCGGGAACAAATGGCCCTACTTTGTGGCCTAAATCTTGATGGCCATCTCCCTGGGGGACCAGGAGAGCTACTTGTGCAGCCAGTCAGAATGGCCAGGGTGCGGCCACAGGTGTCCCGTTCTAGCTGTGCTCAGGGCTGGCAGCAGTTGTCCACAGGGATAGGGACAGCCTGGCACCCAACCGCTGGTGGCAGCACATTAGGACAAAAGAATGAACTACCTGTCCTTCCACCCCGTCCCAGCTTCTCTTGTTGCTTCCTTTAAAAAAAAAACTTTCTTATATTTACAATGTAGTACAACTACCACCATCTAGTTCTAAAACTTCTCATTGTCCTAAACAGAAATGCCATGGTGATAGGTTTCCTGCCCCTGGAAATCTCTACTCCACTTTCCGTTTCTGTGCATTTGACTATTCGCGACCTCACACGAGTGCAATTGTGCAGCATTTGTCTTTTTGTAATTGGCTGATTTCACTAAACACAAGGCCTCTGAAGTTCATTGAAGGTGTCACGTGTGCCAGAATTTCCTTCATTTTTCAGGGCAACATAATATTCACTTGTGTGTCCACACCACATTCCGTTTATCCCTCACATGTTGATGTTGGATTCACCCTTTGGCTGTCATGAAGAACTCTGTGTACAGATCCCTGCCTGAGCCCTGGGCCCAAGCCTAGACATGGAGTTGCTGGATCGTGTGATTAGAGTCACAATTCCACTGCTTCCCCCAGCAGATGCACTGTTTTACATTTCCACCAGCAATGCACAAAAATTCCAGTTTCTCCACACGCCTGACCATCCTGGAGCTGCACGCAAGACTGGGGAAAGGCCTCTCCCATGTACTCCAGGAGGTCTGTGAGCCTCCGGGGCTGACACGGGGCTCAGGGGAACCCTAGGGACGGCGGCACAGCAGCAGCGAGAAGTTTCATCCTGCCGCCGCAGACCTGGTAACAACGCAACACAAGACACACACATAAAGGGTCCACACTGGCAGGGCAGGGAGCTCCTGCTTCTGAGAACCAGAGTATCTTCAAATGGAGGCTGCCGCCAGGCGCGCTGTCTCCCAGCAGGGCACTCGTCGGATAACTGAAGTCATCCAAGCACTCAGCACTCGGTCCTGGGGCGATGCACTGTGGTTCAGGGAGAAAACAGCAGAGTTCTGTTCATGTTCTCATCCCGTTCTTTTAAGTATGTGCATGTGGGGGCAGGCAAGACCCCACTTGGGATGACTGCACCCCACGTCAGAGTGCCTGGGTTCAAGTCACAGATCTGTTTCCAATTCCAGCTTCCTGCTAGTGTGCACCCAGGGAGGTAGCAGGTGATGGCTCAAGTCCTGGGTCCCTGCCACCCCTGTGGGAGTCCTATACTGAGAACCCAGCTCCAGCTCCCAGGGTTCAGCTCCTTCAGTTGTGGGCAGTTGGGAGCAAACCAGCACATGGGAGCTCTCTGTCTCTGCCCCTCAAATGAATTTTAGAAGGTTTTAATATATATGAGAGTGTGTTTTATATGCATTAATACAGAGACTCATATTACTTGTAAATGTGTACACATATGTATATTGGGGTACATGCAAATTAATTAATGGGATATACACAATCAAAAGTTTAAAGACTCCTACCTAAGACCACTTTCTCCTTTGTTGCTGTTTTTCCTCTCCTGATTTTATGTGTTGTCAATGATAATGCCCCCGGAGGAAATAAACTCACAAAACCCAGCACCCTAACCCCTGGGTGCCTGACAATTCTCTATTGCCAGGTCTCATTTAGGGCTCACCTACTCCTGGGGGAATAAGGCATGTGTCAGTGGGCAGAGATGCAGGCCGAAGGGGAGAACGGACCGTATTCTTCCTCCTGAGGATCCATCTCTCTCCAGCTCAAAGTCCAGAATGTGGATTTTGCACCCCAAGGTTCAGAGCTCAGCTTTGCAATCAGTTACCTAAGAGTGAGCAGCAGCATCGTCAGGGACTTCTGAGGCCAATTAGTGCTTTTGACTTTGATTTCTTCATCTGCAAAATGGCAGCAGAATACGGCACTGACTTCACAGGGTGGCTGTGAGGAATACACAAGACAGGCCACAAAAAAAGCACTTACTGCAAAACTCATATGTCTGGCACATATGAGAACAAGCTTTTTTTAAAAAAATTATTTGCTTATTTGAGGGTCAGAGAGAGAGTGAAAGAGACAGAGAGCAAGTTCCCATTCGCTGGTTCACTCCCCAGATGCCTGCAATGGCTGGGGCCAAAACTGGGAGCAGAGAACTCAATCCAAGTCTCCCATGTGGGTGGCAGGAACCCAACCACCCCAGCATCACCTGCTGCCTCCCAGGGTCTACACTGGCAGGAGCTGGCACTCAAACTCAAGCATTCTGATTTGGTATCTGGGCATCCCAAGTGGTGTCTTAACTGCTGGGTCAGGTGCCTGTCTTGAGAACTAGCTCTGAGTAGAACAGGAAGGAATGAGGATGCAAGGCAGGCAGGAGAAGCAATACTCCAGGTGGAGCTGAAGAGTGAGGACAGACTTGGGGGCGGGACCACAGGGGTGTGTGTGAGTGTGTGTGTGTGTGTGTACACGCATGTGCGCATGATCAGGCTGCTCCAAGTTCTAAGAAACCACCTCACACATTCCACAAACATCAGCTGAGCACTCACGATGGAGGCAGCCTGTGGGATACAGAC
This sequence comes from Oryctolagus cuniculus, assembly GCF_051225735.1. NCBI lineage: Eukaryota > Metazoa > Chordata > Mammalia > Lagomorpha > Leporidae > Oryctolagus > Oryctolagus cuniculus. The sequence goes on along the minus strand of NC_142867.1, from coordinate 49,359,686 downwards.
ATGAGTCAGGCAGCGCCCACCCCTGGAGAGCTCCTGGCCAGGTCCTGCGCTGTGACCCAGAAGCCCACCGGGCCCTGGGAAGAGCGGTCAAGAGCGGGCACATCTGACCAGGGTGTGAAAGGGAAGTTGGGAGCTTAACCAGAGAAGGCCCGAGATGCAGAGCCGTGAGCAGAAAGGGCCCAGTCCCCTGCAGTAACACACACCACTGGGAAGCCAAGAGGAGCCTTTGTTTTTAGTCTCCTTAAATTTTCCATTCAGAGGTGTTTTTTTTTTTTTTTTAACCTTTTCTCCCTTCCAAAGCCAACTCTGTGGAAGGACTTTGTCATCTCAGGTATCAGAGCAGAAACTCCACTCTCTGCTTTATTCCCTCCCTTGGCCCCAGCTCTGCTGTGGCCTGAGGGTTTTATAGCCGGCCCAGGCCTGCGCATCTGTCAATGTCATAAATTCCAGCTGCCTTCTCCAGGCAGCCAGGTCCCTGGACTACCGACTACCCGAACCGTAGGAAGAACTGACCCCAGCAGGGCCTCTTGGAAGGGCCACCGACACCGTCCCAGTCAGCACGCGAACACTAGTTCCAGAAGAGATGCCGACATCACTCCAGGACACATGTGCTGCCGAGGTCTTATTTTTTTTTGAATGTCCTACCTTGTTTTCAAATTGATGGTTAAATTTCAGCTCAGCAACCCACCAAGTACATTATTAACTGGCAAATGCTCATGTGGCTTGACTAGTTAAAGTTTAGAAAACATCATTCCCTTTAACATAAAATGTCCCCAGGAACCCCCAGAACAGCACAGAGAGCAGACCGCAAGGGCAAGCCTGCACTCTCACCTGGCCCCTAGCTGCCTGGGACTCTCCCAAGCTGCCCCTGTTCCCCCACAGCAGGGGAAAGCAGGTACTGTCAGTGATTCAAGTCCACCCTCAGCTGGACAGCTATGGTATAGGCAGTGCCAGTCAGTGTCTCTCTGCCAGGCTGGGGATGATGACGAGAGAAGACAGCTCTGCCAGGGTCAACCCCACACGGGCCACGGTGTGGGCACAAGTCACCTCCTGCCAGGAAGCCCCAGCCCCTCAGCACCCTCAACCCAGGAGAAGATAGCTCACCGCCTCTGCCTCGCCTCCCTCCACAACACAAGGGTGCTCTCCAGGCCATGACCCTCTCGGGGACAGGCCAGGAGCCAGGAGCAGCCCAGACAAGCACTCTTCTTGTGCCCTCCACATACCAGGGGGATTGAAGACCCCATCTGGCACACAGACTTGCCAGCTTGCTGCCTCAATCCTGCCCTTCCCTAGCCAACCTCAGCAGGAGACCCTAGATCTTCTTGTGGTCCTACTGCCCAGAGAGAGATCCATGCATGGATGAGAAAATCATTCACACATGCCCCGCGTGCCCTCCTCACCCCCCAGCCTCTCTCGGGCCTGCAGGACAGAGAAAACTAGAGAAACTGGGGAGGAGAGAAAGCAGATGGACCCCTCAGCCTAAGCCAAAGCCTAAACCCCACCTGCAGTCAGGTGCAGGCAGAGGGGAGAGCGCGCTAATGGGCCCTAACAGGAAACCATCTGGGTATCAAGGACAGGCGACCAGAATACTGAGGGTTTGGCAAACCCACAGGGAAGTGCGGAGGCCTCACACAGTCCTCTACTGCTCATCAGCAGAGATCTGCCTCCCTCTCCTTCCAGACAACCACAAGGAAAACTGCTCCTTGACTCGGGTCTGGCATGAACATGCGTGTGCATGCATACACACACACACACACACACACACACACAAAGCACAGCACACACGAGGCTGCATCCAGCCCAGAGGGCTGCATGGAAAAGTCTGCTCTGCACCCCCAGCCCTGCCCAACTCACAGGCAAAGCCAGTGCCTGGATCAGGCCTCCTCACAGCTCTCCTGGGTGGACTCAGGGCCCGCCTGGCAGACTTGCTGGCTGCCCTCTGTCCTCCAGGCGCCCTCCTGATGCTGCTGACCAGCTCTGTTTGTCAGGCCATCCGGGGTGGCTCACCCAGCGCTACACCTGCCGCCTCTGAAGCACTGCTTTGTGTTTCTTGCTTACAAAGGAAGAAAACTGCTTCTGTAGCCGAATAACACAGTTTAGATCCTTCATAGAGCAACGCAGGTCAAAAGCCACCCGGCAAACCCACACCCCCCCACCCGTCACCACCTCCAGTGCCTGCGTGCAAGGGACCTGCAAACCCAACAAGGCTCAGAGGGACTTCCAAGCCCCTGTCTGACCCCTCTCAGAATGTGCTAGTGCCTGACAGCCTCCAGAAACAGACCTGCTACAGCCTTCGCAAATACCCCTCCCATACCCACCCACACCAAGAAGTTCTTAATGTCTAACCTGGATCCTTCCTACTTTTCCTCAAGTCTGTTCTGGGCCTCAGCAGACAAGCAGACTGCCTGCTGCCCTTCCTGGTCACTCTGAAACACCAGGAACTCAGCAGGCTGACTCGTGGGCCCTGCCAAGGAAATGCAGGAGCTTTTTGGTGGGAGAAGCTTCTGGCTCTTGGGATGCAGCTACCTGCCCAGAGCAGGCTCAGTCCCCCCATCTCCCATCCCACCCACCCCCAAACGTTAGTCATCTCCTCTCACCTGACTGCAGAGGGCACTGAGCCAGGAGGAGGAGGCAGGAAACCAGGTGACAGAATTAGGGCTGAAATTTCTCAAGAGGCTGATTCTCCAGACCTAATACAGCCACATAAAATCTAATGGCGAGAAACTGAAAGACCTAAATTTGAGTTGAAAATCTCCCCACAGACACAGAATAAGAGGGAAAAGATAGGCTGCGCAGCAGCTCTTGATATGATTACATATTATTAACAGAGAACCTATCTTGGCTTTAGGTTGCATTTACAAAAGTTTAACACTGAGAAAAAGAGAGATGACACCCCCACTCTTTTCTGAGCTGGCCGGTCACCACCTGGCACACTGTGTTCAGCTCTACACACCGCTTGTCCCATCACTGGAGGAAGCCATACCTCCCCGTATTGTCACATCGCAGCCGTCACTCAGCATGCCCACCCCCAGGATGGGCCATGAGCCAAGCAGGGCCAATCCGCATCTTCCCTGAGAAGCGACCATGAATGTCTCCCGTTCCCAACAAGGCGGTCAGAAGAAATCAAAGCTGGCGAGAGAAGGAGAGCACATGAGTACAAAACCTCAAGATGCACCTTGAGTCCTCGGGTCTAACAGTGCCAAGGCCTGCTCAGAACCACCTTAGTCGGTGAACGTTTGGTGCAGTGGTGCCGATGCCAAGGCCCACGTTGGACCACCTGGGTTTAAGTCTCAGCTCTGCTTCCGATGCCAGCTTCCCACTAATGCAGACGATAGGAAGGCAACAGGTGATGGCTCAAGTAGTTGAGTCTCTGCCACCCACGTGAGAGACCCAGAGAGGGTTCCTGGCTCCTGGCTTCAACCTGGACCAGCCTCAACTGTTGCAGGTATTTGGGGAGTGAACCAGCAGATGGCAGATCTCTCCCTACCTCTTTGTCTCTCTGCCCTTCAAATAAACAAAGACGTATTTTCCTTTATCTACCCAGTCATTGGCTAAAGCCTACTGAGGTAGGGGAGTTAGTTTTAAAAAGAAAAACAGAACTACTACTGAAGTTCCTGGTTACTGGAGCCAATATATATATTTTTTCTGTTGAAGCTAGCTTGAATTGGGTTCCTGGTACTCCCGATCTAAAGAGTTGACTAATTCACACTATTCCAGAGGATTACTGAAAAACTGGAATCAGAGATAGTGAGTAGGGGCAGGGTTGTGGCACAGCAGGTTAAGCCACCACTTCTGATGCTGGGATCCCACATGAGAGTGCCAGTTCAATTTCCGGCTGCTCTGCTTCTGATCCAGCCTCTCTGCTAATGTGCCTGTGCGAAGGCAGTGGATAATAGCCCAAGTACCTGGGCCCCTGCCACCCATGTGGGAGACCCAGATGGAGTTTCAGGCTCAGGCTTCAATCTGTACCAGCCTTGGCTGGTGACTTAGGGAGTGAACCAGCAGATAGAAGACCCCTCTTCTCTCTCTCTGCCTCTGGAAGGCCACCACAAAACACATGGAACACCAGAGTTAAAGGAAAAGTTTATTGTCAGATTTGGGGGGAGACCCGACAGCTTGGAGGGAGAGGGTGAGAGAAGGCAGAAAGACAGGGTTGAGAAAGAGACAGCGAATGGACATGTGCAGGAAGCAGGACCTGTTATAGTCTTGCAGTGGGTAGGGAAGTAGGAGCAGAGAATCCCATTAGTGGGGGGTGGGGCTGCCACTTGTGGTTGGGCCATTTGGTCACCTGACATCTAGCAAAGCCAGGCTGGGCTCAGGACCAAAGCTTGCTGTACAAGATGGCCACAGGGGCCAGAGCCTAAGATGGCACCACAGATAAGACAGCACCATTCTACTGACAGCCTCCCTGCTCCCCCGTCACTCTGTTTGTCAAATAATTAAAAAAAGATAGTAAATGAAAAACCACATTCCATGAGGAACAAGGATGATTTAACTTGGAAAAAGAAACACTTAGAACCACATGGGAGACTCTTAAAATACTTAAAGGGAAAAAGCACATTCTGTGAGGGGCCAGCTGGCAGACCTAAGACATCAGTGAGGTTACTGAGAGCGATTTCTGGAAGCGCTGAGTAAGACATCAAAACCAATTGATCGGATCCCACCTCCCACGCCACTCCCTTGGATGCCGGATTAAAGCAATTCTCTTTCTCATTCCTAGGAGTGCCTGTGTCAGGAGCTTCAGCTTCCAACCCCCATGATGGAGAGAATCACCCCCCACCAGCTTTAAGCTGCTACTTTAAGGATCCAAGAGAAGCAGAGGATGCACTGCCAGATGCTGACATCCTGGGATCCAACAACCACTCTTTTTTTTTTTTGGTTTTTTTTTTTTTTTTTTTTTTTTTTTTTTTTTGACAGGCAGAGTGGACAGTGAGAGAGAGAGACAGAGAGAAAGGTCTTCCTTTGCCGTTGGTTCACCCTCCAATGGCCGCCACGGCCGGCGCGCTGCGGCCAGCGCACCGCGCTGATCCGATGGCAGGAGCCAGAAGCCAGGTGCTTTTCCTGGTCTCCCATGGGGCGCAGGGCCCAAGCACCTGGGCCATCCTCCACTGCACTCCCGGGCCACAGCAGAGGGCTGGCCTGGAAGAGGGGCAACCGGGACAGAATCCGGCGCCCCGACCGGGACTAGAACCCGGTGTGCTGGCGCCGCTAGGCGGAGGATTAGCCTAGTGAGCCGCGGCGCCGGCCCCAACAACCACTCTTCTAAGACTATCCTGAGGAAAACCAGAGATGCTCATAAAGACGAGAGTGTTGGGGCCGGTGTTGTGTGTAACGTATGGGTAAAGTCACTGCCTGTGATGCAGGCTTTCTATGTGGGTGCTGGTCGAGCCCTGGCTGCTCCACTTCCGACCCAGCCCCCAGCTCCCTGCTAGTGGCTTGGGAAAAGCAGTGGAAGATGGCCCAAGTGTTTGGGCTCCTGCCACCGACACGGAGACCCAGAAGAAGCTCCTGGCTTAAAGCCTGGCCCAGCCCCAGCCGTGGTGGCCATCTAGGGAGTGAACTAGCAGATGGAAGATCTTGGTTTCTCTGTCTCTCCCTCTCTCTCCCCTTAACGCTGTCTTTCAAATAAATAAATAAATCTTTAAAAAAAAAAATAGATGACAGTGTTTATGGGCCAGCAATGTGGTACAGATTAAGCCATTTCCTGCAATATTGTCATCCTACATGAGTTCCAGTTAATGGCTGCTAATGCACCTGGGAAGGCAACAGAAGATGGCCCAAGTGCTTGGAACCCGGCATCCATTTAGGAGACTGGATGAAGTTCCTGGCTTCAGCCTAGCCACAGGCATTGCAGCCATTTGGGGAGTGAACCAGTGGATGGAAGAACTATATCTTTCTCCTCCCTCCATCTCTGTAACCCCACCTTTCAAAGAAATATTTTTTTAAAAAAGATGAGTGTTTACAACATCACTGTTCATAATGACAGAAAAAAACTGGAAATTACCTAAGTCCAAAAATTGAGGATTATGAAAACTAGACATAGCATAGCCAATGGAGATCACACTGTAGAAGAGTGAGGAAATGTGTATCACAAGAACCAACCATAAGTGTCACACAATCCCATGTTAATAAAACTTACAGTAATGAGACAGGGCTGAAGAAAAAAAATGGCAGCAGCAATCATCTATGGAATTAGAAATATTCTTTCCCTTCTTGGGACTTCTCTATTTTTCTAATTATATGATAAATAAGCATTCTTTGTAAAATCAGGAAAAAGTTATATACGCTTCAAAGTGCTTTACTAACTATAAAGAGTTGCACAAAGTAACCTGGATGTCAAACAGGTCTCCCTGACTCACCTGTTCGTTCTCATCGAAGTATAGCAATCAGCCCTGAATTACAAATAATTACAAATCGCTATTTTTTAAATAGGCAAAAATAGAAGAGTATGGTAATGATTCATAATTCAAAAAGCCCAGACCCAGGGACAAGCCCTGTAGCACAGTGAGTTAAGCCTCTACCTGGGAGTCCTGCATCCCACATCGAAGTGCCTGGGTTCGAGACATGGCTCTCCTTCCACAGAAGATGATGGCTCAAGTACTTGTGCCTCTGTCACCCTTGTGGGCATCAGCCTGACCCAGTCCTGGCTATCGCAGGCATTTGGGGACAGGGGTGCAACAGCCAATGGAAGATTTCCTCACAGTAAAATGAAGAGGGGGTGATAGTACTTTGTATGTATGTGGATTTAAATATTCATTGAGAACCTCCAAATGCTAACCCATTTCATAGTTTTCTTTCATCTACTATGGACAGGGAATATTTTCCATGTCCTTAGTTAATATTTATAGCACCATTTTTTAAATAGATGCACAGTAATCCACTGTACAGAGATATCATTACGAATCTAACCAAGGAGCAACAGACGTTTTTTTGGTTTGTTCTCCGAAACACTTAGCACGAGTTCCAAGTGTGTCATAGGAAATACTCAATACACATAAGCTATTATTGTAGCCACAACCCCTATTACCATTACCACTCCAGTTCCAGTGACAGACCCAAGTATGTTCAAGTGGTTCAGGCTTTGAAAAATATTTCTCTGGAATCCAAGGAAGCCAAGGGCTGGAGATACAGTCTTGAAGCATCAGTAGGATAAAAATGCAGATATTGGCTTATCTAGAAATCTGGCCTCCCTCTTGTTTTCCAAATTCCTCCAAACATTCTGATGCGCGGGCATTAACATGGTATCTGGGCTGTGGCTCAGTGCTGGATTGTCTAAATGCCTGGCGAGCTAGAAGCCTCCTGGCCAGGAGCACACACCTTGCCAAAACAAAAATCAAGGGCCTCCTCCAGAAACGCAAGCCCCAAGGCTCCTGGCAAATCCGAGCCTGGACAGCCCTGTAGAAGGTGGAGTCAACGCACAGGCGTTCACTCTGAAATGCTCCTTGCTGGAATCAAAGATCTTCTCAGTCTCTGTTTCTGGCCTGTCAGCTGCACGGGCTTATCACGAGAACATGACGAGGCCGTGCCTGGAAGCACCTGCCGACCTACTGCGTGACATGGCTACCACCTCCCTCGGAACACTCGCTGTGCCCCAAATCGGCTCTGATACCACTTCCCAGTGCCCACTCCCTCTCGAGGGCCAGGGCCTGGGCCACTAGAAAGCTGTCAATGGTCAGCTTTCAATGAGTCAGTGTCGGGCTGTCAATGAGTCATGTCGGGCACATGTCAATAGGACACACAGGGGCCAGGATCCCAACTAATCGGCCACCAGCACTGAACGGCAGACCCCAGCAGGGACCACAGAGGGCAGCCCGGGTTAACCCCCTGCCCTCCAGCATGCTGCCGCTCCAAATGCTCCCCCGAGGGCAGCAGTGGGAGAAAACCTGGAGGAGAGGCGAGATGTTTTTGTTTGAGCCTCTCCTGAAGGCCATGCTCCCTTCACGTCAGAATCACTGGGACTCAGACCAGGGCCCAACCTCAGAGCTCGACACTCGGTGGAGGGGAGGGGGCTGCCGTCACCTGCGCTGTACGCATGGCAGATGGCTGTACCGTGCAGCCAGGGTGCAGGATGCAAACATCATTCTCAGGCAAGCATGGCATAAGGGATGGGAACTGAGGCTGGCCAGCTGCTTCCTGGGCCAGGCCCTAGGCTCGAACCCACCCCTTGTCAGCCTCTAGGTCCACACCCCCCATTACCACCGTGCCTTCTCATTACTTGACCTGAGGTTTTCTTCGCGTGCATTCCATCAAACAGGCAGGAACCTGCTCGGTCCAGGTGGCTCCCTGCCTCTGCCTCATCTTCCACTCCCCTGGCCCCCAGGATGGTCCTTATCATCTCCAACATCCCCAGGACATTCCTGCTGATGTCAGGCCTTACATTTTGAGCAGCTGCGACCTGCCCTCCACCGCCCGCCATTCAAAGGGCTGCCCACAGGTTTCCGCTCAACCATCACATCCTTCTCGCAGCATGAATGCTATTCAGCAAGCGTGGATTTGTTTTAAACTTTGTATTTTGAAATGAAATTTGACTCACAAACAAAAACAGTTCAGAGTTCTCGGGTACCCCTCCACCAGCTTCCCCAGGGCAACAGGTGCCGTTACCATAGTGCCGCTATCAAAGCCAGGGAACTGGCATGGGTGTCTCTGTTGACTCAGCCACAGACCCCACTTGGATTTCACCAGTTTTCCTACAGACTCCTGTGTGTACATAATTCTATGACATTCCAGCACATGTATACACCCGTGTGTCTACCACCCCACAAAGCAGTCCCAGCGTTTCAGGGAAGCCCCGTCCCAATCTGTTCTCCATCACTATAATTTTGTCATTTCAAGAATTATACACACACGGAATGATATGATAAGTAAACTTCTGAGATTGGCTTTGTTTACTCAGCATAAGTATGTATTCGTTTTGTGACTAGTTACCACAATAAAGATATTCCCTTCAGGGAAACAAGCCCCCAAATCTAATGACTAGCTAGAAAAATCACAGGACAACTGTATCATGCAATACTATATAGGTATTAAAACTGATGAGTGGCCAGCGCCACAGCTCAATAGGCTAATCCTCTGCCTGCGGCGCCAGCACGCCGGGTTCTAGTCCCGGTCGGGACGCCAGATTCTGTCCCGGTTGCTCCTCTTCCACTCCAGCTCTCTGCTGTGACCTGGGAGGGCAGTGGAGGATGGCCCAAGTGCTTGGGCCCTGCACCCCATGGGAGACCAGGAGAAGTACCTGGCTCCTGGCATCGGATCAGTACGGTGTGCCGGCTGCAGCGCACCGGCCACAGCAGCCATTGGAGAGTGAACCAACAGCAAAGGAAGACCTTTCTCTGTCTCTCTCTCTCATTGTCCACTCTGCCTGTCCAAAAAAAAAAAAAAAAAAAAACCAAAAAACCAAAAAAAACTGATGAGGCAGGTTGTGGCGTAGCAGGTAAAGGGGGTAAAAACAATGCTTGTGATGCTGACATCCAAATGGGCACTGGTTCGTGTCCTGCTCCACTTTCATTCAAGCTCCCTGCTAATGCACCTGGGAAAGCAGCAGAAGATGGCTCAAGTACTTGGGCCTCTCTACCCCACATGGGGACCTGGAAGAAACTCCTGTCTTCTGCCTTCAGCCTGGCCCAGCCCTGGCCATTGTGGCCATTTGGGCAGTGAGCCAGCAAATGGAAGCTCTCTTTCCCTCTCTATAACTCTACATTTCAAATAAATAAGTCTTTAAAAATAAATAAACTGATGAGGCAAGTGTTAATTAATGACACTGAAACTATTTCTAAGATACAATTAAGTGAAAAAAGTTACACAACAGTATATATTGTGCTACCCACAGAGATGTGCACAGATAGAGATATACATCACAAAAACATTAATAGCGATTATCTCTAGCCAACAGGACTACAAAGGATTTTCGTTTTCTTCTTGTTGCTTGTTTGCACTTTCTACATTTATAACAATGATCATGAATAACTTCATAATGCAAACAGTAAGTTTTCCTGCCTTTCTCCCAGGTAGTGAAGTGCCGTATGGGGGTCTCCACCCTGGGACTCACTTCATTACGAGGCTCAGCACAGCTGCTGGTGGCCCAGCCTTGCCTCAGGAAGGGGCTGCCCTCACCGCTTGCCTGCCTCAGCCCCGGTGGGCACAGGTATTCATCGTTGGCCCTGAAGCTGCAGCCATGCAGGGGCCATGTGGCCAGAGCCCCAAGACTCTGTAATTTCGCAGGGTATCTAGCCTTCAGAAATGGGAGACATCTTGGTCGCTACCACTGCGCCTTCAGAAGTGGTAGCTCTGAGTGAGCTACCAAACTTGGGAGACTGGCAAAGATCTGAGGCCAGCTGGAGCTTTTCTGATCCCAGCTTGGGGGGGGGGTGTGCTCCTCTACAGCTGACCTGATTTAATCCAATCCCTCCCCCGCCCCAGTCCTCCTCTTCTCCTACCCAAGGCCAGAACCCAGGCAGGCAAGGATGGCCCAGGCACAGAGCAGAGCCGCATGGTGCGGGCAGGCGCGTGGAGAAGAGCACAGGCTTAGGGGAATCCACTGAACACAAAGGATCCTTGCCTTCAGTGGGGCCCCTTTTGCCCCCACTCTGAAGGAAGAGGGTCAGACCAGATGACCTCTAACCCCTCTGGGAAACTCTGCCCTTGCTTTGCTTCAGATCCCATCACAACAGGGAAAAGCAATTGGGCTGTGGAACAAACGTTACTCCAGGTGGTCGAGATGTTTCTTGTCATTTTTTTCCCCCACATGACATTTACTTTCAAAGCCAGACCCGAGGTGGAGATTGTGTCTGCTTTGTTGAATGCATGCTTGTGTGTATGCACACAGGCCCGTGCACCTGGCAGCGAGCGGTTACACCTGCCGGGTCACAGAGCACACACAGCTAACTCCGTTTCTACTGGCAGGACCACCACATCATCCAAGGCAGGACCCCAGGCCCCCACCACCACCCCGCCCACCTTCCCCAGGCAACCTTACCCCTCCCAGCTCTCATCTTGCCAATGGAACAACACCCTCCTCTCTCACTCCACCATGCCACGTTTTACACCGTGACCCGACGAGTCACCCTAGAACGGTTTCCCATCTTAACAACTCTGTTCCTAAGCTTGCAACGGCTGCCCGGCACCAAGGGCCAAGCAAAACTCTTAGACCCGGTGTCTAAGGCCTCCCAACCAACCACCACCTTCCCTTTCCAATCAGGCTCCCACTTCTCACTTCCAAAAACCGCCAACCCCATCACACCCTAGACTCCCCACTTTTATGCCATAGCTCACACCCTCTTGAATGAACCCTTCCCAGCCCACTCCAGCCCCATAGCTGTTCCTCTGAAGACTCCCAGCTCCTCCTGTTTGCTGTGCCCCCATGCATCCCTCCCCATTGCGGGCTGCATCTCTCCAGATAACAACTTCAGACAGGTGGTTGTATAAACAAGGACAGGGCACCCTGGCTCTTTGCATTCCCACAGTGTCCCACACCATGCCCAGTACGCAGCGGCAAGGAAATAAACACCTGACCGGTTAACTCCCCCACTGCCCCAACACACAGCCTCCCCCTGCCTCACCCACCATACCACCGTCAAGTCCATACGGGTAGCAGTGCCCACCTGCCCAGACCATGCCCAGCCCTGCTCTCTAGTGACTGGCAGGTACAACAAAGCACAAAGGAGTTGAGGGTAGATAGACTTGTGACCAAAGACTGGCTCTACCAATTCCTAGCCAGGCAACCTACGCAAGTTATTCAGCCTCTCTGGGTCTGGTCTGTAAAATGAGGTGGAGGATATGTTCGTGGAAATGGATCTAAAAGATAAGATTATCTTGGGGTGGGTGTTTAGCCAGGAGGTTAAGATACACACATCCTACATTGGAGCACCTGGGTCCAATTCCTAGCTCCTGCTTCCGAATCCAGCTTCCTGCTAATGCAGACCCAGGGAGGCAGTGATGATGGCTCAAATGATCAGGTTCCTGCCACCCAGCTAGAAGGCATGGATTGAGTTCCTGGCTTTGGCCCAGCTTTTACGGACATCTAGGCAGTGAACCAGAAGAAGAAAGCATTCTCTCCCTTTCTCCCCATCCCCCACCACCGTGCCTCTCAAATAATTACTTATTTATTTGAAAGGCAGAGTTACAGAGGAGAAGCGACAGAGAGAGCTATCTTCCATCTGCTGGTTCATTCCCCAAATGGCCACAATGGGCAGGGATGGGCCAGCCTGAAGCCAGGAGCCCAGAGCTTCTTCCAGGTTGGTGGAGGGGCCCAAGCACTTGGGCCATCTTCAGTGGCTTTTCCCAGGCCATCAGCAGGGAGCTGGATCAGAAGTCGAGCAGCCAGGATTGAACCAGCGCCCATATGGGATGCCAGCATCACAGGCTGAGGCTTAGCCCACTATACCACAACGCTGGCCTCTCAAATTTTTAAAACATATATTTTGGTGCAAAAAATTTTGAAATCCATGCAGATGAGGGAAATTGGAAGAGTTCATTGGAATTTTTTTTTTGACAGGCAGAGTTAGTGAGAGAAAGAGAGAGAGAGAAAGGTCTTCCTTCTGTTGGTTCACTCTCCAAATGGTCGCTACGGCCAGCATGCTGCATGGATCCGAAGCCAGGAGCCAGGAGCCAGGCACTTCCTCCTGGTCTCCCATGCAGGTGCAGGGGCCCAAGCACTTGGGCCATCCTCCACTGCCCTGCCAGGCCACAGCAGAGAGCTGGACTGGAAGAGGAGCAACCGGGACTAAACCTGGCACCCATATGGGATGCTGGCGCCGCAGGTGGAGGATTAACCAAGTGAGCCACGGCGCCAGCCCCTGGAAATTAACATTATGAAAAAAAAACTAGGCATGGATTTCAAAACTCTTTGCACCAAAATAAACTCATCTTTTAACACCATTCTTCCATGAACTTTTAAAACTATCCTTACATATCCTTCATCTTCAGTCTGTTTTGAGTTGGAAAAAGAGATAAACTATCCAGCAGGCAGCAGGCATAAGGAAAAGCTTGCCCCGCACCCTCGGTACCCTAACAGAACTCCACTGGCTGAGCCAAGGCACATGAAAACCGGTCTGACAGCAGTCACACCTTACCCCTCCCTGCAACTGGCTCCAGAAAGCACAGGAAACAAAGCCTGATTTTACTCCGGAGGTCTCTAGAACAGGCCTTTGTTAACACAGCTCCAGTTTAAAAGCCAGATTCGCTGTTTCTGTTTGTAAGAGGGAGGGAGAATCAGACTACAGCTTAATACTACTTGATGTTGATAACAAGGCCTTTTGTTCCTATCCCTCAATTAAATTCTGCAGTAATTAGCCAACACCTACTCTTGTTGCTTGAGGAAAGCAAGCGAGGCGAGAGAGAGGCATGGCCCTTGTTCTTACAAACCAGATACAAAACAGTTCCCAAGTAACATGGGACACAAGGTCACACACAGGGAAATGAGGTGCAGCAGGCCTGGCCATCTAACCTTGATGGGCTTTAGAATCCCAGAGAATAACAGCCAAAGTATAGCAGGCTGGGTGCTACATGTAGAATTTTCCTGTCTTTCACCTAACAGATGCAGGTATCTTGCTGTGCCCAGAAGATTTGTAGCATCATTCAGTGGCTCTATGGTTCTATAATTTAGTCAGTCACTTCCTAACTGACGGCCAGTTAGGTCGTTTACAATTTCTTTGCATTATAAATAAGGCTGCACTGAACATCCGTGGGCACGTACCTGTGCAATCTGTCTACTTACCATCCTGGGAGGATGGATTCACAGGATGGCACTGCTGGGTGCCTGTACACACACACACATACACACACTCACACACACTCACAAATGTGCCTCCTTGCTTCCCCCATGCTCACACCCCTGCCTGCACCAAGCCTGCATCAGCTCTCATTTAGATCTTCTCGGGAGTCTTCCAGCAGGTTTCCCTGCCATTGCATAGGTATCCTTCCTCACCTGTGAAGCACCAGCCTGATTCTGCACACAACCCAGTGCTTCAGGTTCTTCTGCCCCAGCCCCAGTAGCTTCAGGGCAGAGTCCCACCCCCTAACCCACCCCAGCCTGATCCACAGGACAGCCTCTCCCTGTACCCTGCAATCCCACCTTCTCATCTGGGGGCATTTCCTGCCCCATCGCCTTAAAGAATCCCCCTGTGGCTTCCCAGAAACAAGGACCCAAAGACATTCCATAAACCTCTAGCAAAGCACCTGCCACTGCCACAGTCACACACTTGCACCACCCCCAGCCTCACGGCCAACTCTGGGCATTTATTTATGAGAGAGAGAGAGAGAGAAAGAATGAATTAATTTCCATCTCCTGGTTTATTCCCCAGATAACCACCACAACCAGGGCTGGGCCAGGCCAAAGCCAAAAGACAGGAGCTTCTTTGGGATCTCCAACACTCATGCAGGGGCCCAAGGACTTGGGCCATCTACTGCTGCTTTCCCAGGCACAGGGAGCTAGATCGGAAGTGGAGCAGCCCGTACTTGAATTGGTGCCCATATGGGATTCCAGTGTCATAGGCAGTGACGGCTTTACTTACCACACCACAGTGCCAGCCCCATTTTTACTGTTTTCAATGAGAGCCTAGCCCAATAAAGATTGGGGTGGGGGAAACATACTTCTCCCTTCTTGAGCAGAAGTTAGTTTTTTGATCTCAGCAATTCTCCTAGATCTGAGTATTCCTCAACATCTACATACCTGCTGGTCCATCCACCAGTAGGCAAGTCCATCATAGGCAAGCAGCTGTGTATACAGAGTGGGTCTCCATATCTCCTGAGGCTACCCTGTGTCTATCACCCAGCTGTCACAAGGAGTGGCCACACGGGGAGTACATTCAGTGTGTTCTGCCACGAACAGTCTGGAGGGAGGCAGAAATGTCTCTGAGCCACATCAGTGGCCAACAGCCCCAGGAAGTGCTAGGCCAGACCAAGGGACCCCACTTAGACCCCTCTGCCCCACTGAACCCCTTTAATTCCTATTTCCTTGAAGTCCAGTGTGGAGCTTGGACGAAGAGATGCTCCACACAAAAACTGCTGCAGCAGACCCGGGGAAGAATCCCACGAGCAAGAACAGCCAGCACAGCTTGAGCCCTTCCCAGGTGACAGGCTCTGTGCTCACTGCATTATTCGGACTAACTCCTCAAGAAGCCTATGAGACACAGGTGCTGTTTCCAAGGCATGCCTCAGGCCACACTGCGTGTTGCGCCAAGACTCAAACCAGAGCCAACTCAGAGACAGCCTGGCAAGCAGCTCCCTCACAGGCTGGGTCCTGTGGAGTGGGTGTTTGGGGATTCCCTAACAGTACCCAAATAGTCCATTTCCTGGGGCCCACAGCCCCCTCTCCCCCAGGCCAATCCTGGAGGAGGCACAGCACGGAAAGAGATCGGAGGATGAGGCCGACAAGACACCAGACAAGAGCAACCTGTTCTGGCAATGATGTCTGTGTTTGCTTTGGTTTGGGGAGTGGGGCAGGGGGCAGAGAAGTTAGGCAAGATGGGGCCAATCAGTGAAGGGTCTCCCACACCACTCTCCCCTTTGGACTTCATCTGAATGGGCACAGGTACACCAAGTGCTGGGTACTTAGCACCTAGTAGGACTTCAGTAAACATACCTTCCTTTCCCCTTATCAGAGGTCAATGGGAACCCACTGAAGCATTCTAAGCTGGGGAGTAATAAAATTAAAGTAATAAAATTGAAGACAAAAAAGTGATTTCATTTCTCTTGTAGTCTCAGACGAAGCCCCTGCAGGGTACACCCAATGTGGATGATGATCAGGATACAATATTAAAATGATGTAATAAAAAAATGCACTTACGGGGTGTTTTCCACATGCCAGGTATTACGTCTAGTGCTTTATATTTGCTAAATTCATTTAAGGTCACAACTGTACTAAAAGACACTATTACTGTCCCCAATGTGCAGATGAGGAAACTGAGGCACAGGACAGTTCAGCTGGGAAGTACCTCCCCTGGGCTTCCAACCCAGCCGGTCTGGCCTCAGAGCCAGAGCTCCCGACCCCCAGGCAGCCTGGTCCCAGGGCGGAGAGCGCCCTGCTGCACCTGCTGTCCCTTGCTTTAGACGATGCTACAGGGATGGGTTCGTGCCCTGCCCTATTAACCCCCTGCCTCCAGCAACCTGATGCAAAGCTGGAAACCCCCTTCTCCCCACAGGGGGCTGCTCACAGTGGACTGGGTGAGGGTGGGGTGTGGGGCTGCAATAACTCAGCACCTAGGCCACCAAGAGAAAATGAAGAGATGAAGAGTGGGCGGCCAGATCCCCACCGACCTCAGGGTGGAAAACGTTCTATTAAAATGCGCTCTGCTCCAGCCCGGCAGCGGCAGCGGCAGCACTTCAACAGAGCACCCATTGTCTGCGCCTCAACTGCTGCTGCCCACGGCCCAGCGAGGGGCACCGAAGCAGCCTGTCGTCATGGAGCCGGAATGTGGGGTCCCAGCCCTCCCTGGTGGCACCAGAAATGCTGCTCTGTTTACCCACGTTGCCCTTATTTTAAAACACAAAGCTGCACTCCACGCCCGGCCCCTCAGCATGCAAGAGGCTGGGGAAGAGCAGACGGCGGAGGGAGGACACTCCATATGCCAGCAGCGTGGGGCAGCTGGGCCCAAGACTCACCAATGATCCGGCCAGCCTGGGAGACCTACACCTGCTCTAGGGTGCCATGCGAGTACCTTGGCGAATATATAAAAATCAGGCACGAACAACATCTGCCTGGGGGCATAAGCAGAAACTGTTAAGTCCTGGAAGAGCTCCAAGCCCCTTTAGAAAATCTTTATGCCCAAAGAATTTGGAATGTCTGGCCGAGGGCTTGAGTCCAGGTCACGGTTAATGCAGAAACCATGCAGGGTAGAGACTGCCCGTGTGTGCATCCAACTGGGGGACAGAGGCAAGCGAAAGCCAGCCGGCCCACCTCAGCTGCAGCACCCCAGCTGCCTCTCCAACCCAGGGGATGGGTGCTTGAAGCGGGTGCTAAGCCCAGAAGCACAGTGCCCAGGGTGAGCAGCACATTTAAGAGGCTGGCTCGCCCTTGCTCTGCTCCGCAGAGGTTCCCAAGGACAGCTTAATCAGTAACCCCAGACCTGGGCAGGAAGGCGAGCTGGTGGTACCCGGAAACTCATTCATCAGTTCTGGAAGAAAGTGAACCCACAGTGACAGGACCTACCCCGGGAATAAAAAGGCAGTTTTTAAAATCCACTCTCCTAGGCAGCCTCTGATCTTAGGTCCATGGCCCCCAGCAGGACACCAGTGGCGCTTCATACATGCTCCGGCTCTGGTCTACCTGTTGTACCCTTGGTGCAGCACCTTCCCCTCTGCCCCTATACACACACACACACACACACACACACACACACTCCTGATTGCCCCAGCGTTGCCCACTGCTGAAAGAGGCTGCCTTACATCTGGCTTCCGAGGCCTCTGCTCCCTTCCTGAGGTCCTGGCCCATCTCCACCCCCAGCCTGCAGGACCCCACTCATGCATCATACATGCTACAGAGCTTTCCTGGACCTCCTAACCAGGTGGTCACTTTGAGTAACAGAGCAAGAACTGAGCAGAGCAGGAAACACAGTCAACTCTTGGGAAATGAGGACAACTGTTCCCTAATGGGGTGGAGGTGGAGGGCATGGGGAGGTTGGGTAACCGACAACTCTAGTTCAGAACGAAAAGCCACGGAGGAGTCAGAGCAAAGATTTCAACCCAGGCTAAAAGGGAGCTTCTTAGCAAGGATGTGCCAGTTACAACAGGGGTCCCTTTATCAGGGAGGGGCTCTTCCTGTTACCCAAAGTCATCAGGTAGAGCCAATCTGGCCAGCACTGCTGCCGATCCTGTGTTTCCTTCTGGTGAGCAGATAAATGGTGTCAGCAACAGCTCAGGGACCTCACAGCTTCCTATAAAGGCTGAGAGCCTAGAGATGGAGGCTGTGAGGGATTCCAGGGCAGGATGCTCTGGGGGTAGAGCTCCAGCCCCCTGGGACTCCCAGACAAGCAGGAGGAGGGAGGACAGAATTCCACGGGGCAGTAGATGTGCCCTCACCAAGGGGCTGTGTGACTTCCTGTCCCTGTGGTCTCCCGGCTGCACTCTAAGGCCAGGTGTATGGAGTGAACGCTTTCGTCCCACGTCTACCGCTTCTCCACCATGGGGCCTCACCGTGACCACTGAACAGTCGATCACAGCCAGAGGTAAGTCACCTCCTCCTTCCTCATATTCCAGCCCCAGCACGCTGCCCGCAGAGGGTCAGCATCCCAGACACCAGCACTCCTAGGAGGGCAGAGGGCAGCTGGGATGTGGGCCCAGGCCCAGGCCAGTGGGCGTCCAGCTCCATCTTCACCAATGTTATCATGAAGAACCAAACCACATTTAACAAGGCCCTGGGCTCTGGGCTGACATCACCCACGTGGTCTTGGATTGGGTCTATTCTGTGGCACAACAAATGGAAGTACCCTCTTGCTGAATCAAGAGGCTCGTCTTGCAAAGCCCTCGGAAGGGGACCCACCTGACACGGAGAGAAAGCCAAAGTCACTCCTGAACAGCTCCCGCTCTGCTGCTCCAGCCACCATGGCCTCCTCGCTGCTCCTTCAACACGCCAGGTGCATGCCAGCCTCCAGGCTTCTGCGTCTGCTTCTCCCTCTTTGTGGAATGTCCTGTGTCCAGAGGTCCACAGGGCGTGATGGGATCTCTACTCAAATGTCATCCTCACAGATCAGCCCCCTCTGGCCACTCCCCGCCCACGCCCAGCCCTGTTGTTTTCTTGAGCGCACATCATTCCAGAATACCACATAGTTTGACCCTGCTGTTGGATCTCCTTATCTCACTAAAATGTGGGCTCCCTGAGGGCAGACTTTGCTCAGGAACCCAGCCCAGTCTCTAGAACAATGCCTGGCACACAGCCAAAACCCACTACCTGCTCCTGCAGTGAGCCAGGGAGAAAACCCTACAGGGTAGTCTTAGTCTTTCTAGTGCCCGATGACCGGGGCTCAGAAAAGCCAACTCACTCGTCCGAAGTCACACCCCTGGCAAGGGCAGAAGCTGCCTGAAACCCCTCTCCTCCCTCGTGGTGCTGTCTTCAAAGGCCAGGATCTGGACGTCCCAGCCCTCCAGAGTCCCAAGTGCCAGCACGCTGGGCACCTCCTCACCCTGAGCGTTCTTCCTCTGGCTCCTCCACCCAAGAAGGCTCAGCACCTGGCCCCTGGACGGCAGGCAGCAGGTGCCCACCAGATGTCTGTGAATATATCCATCCACTCAGACACCTGCACTGTCCCAAGGGGTTGATTTCTTTACACACAGCTCCACGTATTGTCCTCCCTTTCATGGACCGTGAGTGAGGATGGACAGAAATTCTAAGCACACAAACTAAACTAGAACTGGATCCTGCCTTGCAGAAATTTACAACCAGGCGAGGGAGAAAGAGAAGCTGTAGATACAAAAAAAAAAAAAAAAAAAAAAAAAAAGTGCAATATGAGGCAGGACAGCCAGGTGAGCAGCCATCAAGTGCTGGAGTGCAAGGGTGGGGAGAGGATGGGGGGAGGGCACACAGACACTTGACAGTCACATCCTAGATGTGTCTAAAGGAGAAGGGGAGGTGACACCTGCTCATTCATTCATTCATTTTGATGTTAACCTTTACTATTTTTTTTTAAACTAGGCACTGCTGAGTGCTGAGGATAGCGATGTAGGAATGAAACATGAGGGGAATTCATAAGCTAATTCACATGTGGGCAGACAGAGAGATGTCAGGGTAAACAGGAGAGATGTGGCAACACAGGATGCTGGCCCGCGAGCCTCAGAGCGGACGCTGCTGCCCTCCCAGGCATGCACTCTATCAGGCTCAGAAATGCTTGTCCTTGCACAACGAAGGAATGTCACAAAGCCACAGAGCGGGTGCCAGAAAGTCTCAAGATAATGTCTTAAATAACACCCAGGAGCTACCCGCATGGAAAGGGGGAACTTCTGGTAGTGGAAATTGCCCAAGAAAACACAGAAAGGAGCATGCACTATAAGCAATTCGACACGCAGGAGTGTGCTCGGGGCCAAGGGAGAGGTGTGTTTGGACAGGACACCGACTGCATGAAGAAAAACCCCAAGTCGGGAACACCCTGAAGGTCCTGACCAGGAGGCACTCACGGAGAGGTCTGTGGGGCCCTGGTGGGCAGGTAGGACCACCAGTCCAGGTGTGAGCTGGGGCGGGCAGGCCTTTCTGGAGCACCAGAGTGCTAGAGCCCAAGAAGGGAAGCACCCCCTCATCAGGGGCCAGCACTGGGGTGCAACAGGTTGAGCTGCCACCTGCCACCCAGCAATCCACATGTGTGCTACCTGGAGTCCCAGCTGCTCCACTTCCAATCCAGCTCCCAGCTGATGTGTCTGGGAAAGCAGAGGAAGATGCCTCCAGTACTTGGACCCCCTGCCACCTATGTGGGACATCCAGATGGAGCTCCAGGCTCCTGGCTTCAGCCTGACCCAGCCCCAGCCCATGTGGCCATTTTGGGAGTGAACCAGAAGATGGAAGCTCTCTCTAGTGCTGCCTGTCACACACACACACACACACACACACACACACCACAAAAAAAAACCACCACCCTCATCAGCATATGGAAGAAGTACAGCCCCACAAGAGCCCTCCTGGGAAGGCTTCACGCCTCCCAGGGAAGGTGCCAGTAGAACCAAAGCAGGGATCCCTGCCAGGCTGGAGGAAATCGGGGTGGGGAGAAGCCAGAAAAATCACTATTTCACTTTCACTATGAACACATCAGACC
This sequence comes from Oryctolagus cuniculus, assembly GCF_051225735.1. Taxonomy (NCBI): domain Eukaryota; kingdom Metazoa; phylum Chordata; class Mammalia; order Lagomorpha; family Leporidae; genus Oryctolagus; species Oryctolagus cuniculus. The sequence continues at coordinate 49,338,957 of NC_142867.1, read as the reverse complement.
TGGGAAGCAGCCCTGACCTGGGAGTGCAGAGAGCTGGCTGGAGTCCCAATGACCCGAGTCACCTGGGGCAGGTGCCCTAGTCTGTGGGACTCGGCTCCTCCACCCCGTCGCACCATAACAGCAACCTGGAGTGGCTCTACCAGCTCTGCCCGGCTTCACAGAGCACCCACCAAGGGCCCTTCCTTGCACTAAAAGGAGAGGCAGGAAAGGGACAGGCCCTACTCTTGCCCACTCAAGTAACAAGGGAGCCCAGACAGGTAACACAGGACACCCAGGAGGGCAGTCTCGGGCACACTCACAGGCTGTCCAGCCCAGCCCAGCCCAGCCCAGCCCAGCCCAGGCCAGGGAGTGGGGAGAGGAAGTAGCAAGCTGCTTTACAATCCATCAAATTAATTGCCTCAAATGGGAATTTTACAGGCCTCCTCCAACCTCCCGGGTTTCCCATAATCTCCCTGGCCCTAATCTCCCAAGAAGGAATGTGGGGCTCTGATCTGCTCAGCCCACTGTTCTCAGGAGCCTGGGCCTCCGACAACCCTCATTCCCCACTGGCAGCCTCCCTCCACCCAAGGCTCCCCGGTTGGTGGCTGGCCAAGCCTGACTCCACCCACTGGGGCCAGCTGAGCAGACCTTGGCCTCGGTCTGGCCTCTCGGAGGAGACCTGTCCAGCCAGCCCCTTTAGTAAACACACCTCTTCACCTTTTGCTCCCTCCCGTTTCTCCTCCTTCAGACGGAACAGCCTGGCAGGAGGCAGAACCAAGAAGGATGGCTTCCGGGCAGAGTCTCACCGTGGGGCACCGTGGAACAGGACCTGAATGAGGTGTGGGGCATGGGTTCGACCCTCAGCTTGCCCCGCCCCCTGCCCATCCCGCCCAGAGCTTCTCCCCGCCTAGTGATGACCCAGGCTTCTGCGTCAATCTGCAATCAACCACAGGAGAGCAGCCAGCAGGCCGTCTCCCAGCCGGAGGGGGCTGCCCCACCCCTACCCCCACGTCATCCTCAGCCCATAGGCCCTGGCCTCCTCTAGGCCTCTGCTTCTGCGGCAACCTTTGCCCACCTTCCTTGCATAAGGAAGCCTCCGTCTAGGCTCAACTCCAGTGTCACTTCCACCAGGAGGGCCTCCTGAGTCCCTCCCTTGTCACCTGTACCAGTCCTTCCTCCTGCCTCCCACACGCCCACATGCAACTGGCCACGAGGGCTGAGGATTCTTACTCATCAAGACTGTCAAGGAATTCATTTTATCACCACGTTTCTCAGAGGGCCCTGTGAACCTAGAACCAGAGCCCAGGCACGAACAGGTGCCAGGTCACCACTGATGTTTTCCAAGCCTGGCTTCTGGGAGCTGATTGCAGTCCCGATGGCCAGAACCGCGCCTCTTGATGACTGGAGCTTGTCTCCTCTCTCCTTGACAAAGTTCATCCTCACTCACCATCTCACAAAGGCCCTGCAGGGACTGACTCGATCCCCTTCTACACGGCTGCAAAGGGGCCATGCCTGGAATCAAACCCAGGTCCCTGAATTCTGCTTCTGCCCCTGTGTTCTCCCCACTACACCTGGGGGGACATGCAACCCTGGAGCTTGCTGTGGAGAGCTGGCCTTGAAAAGATTCAACTCAAAATCTTCTCTTTAAGGCCCCTCCCTTGGGAGCCACAGCCAGAGTCAGAAACCCTGAGCAGAGGAATGGCAGAGGGCATTTACTTCATGCTCTCCATTGCCTCCATCCTGCACTTGATTACCTCTGGCGATGGTGAACTCGCCACATACCAAGATAGTTCAGAAGGTTCTGCTGCAAACTTGGTGCCAAAACCTTTCTCCCTGTAGCTTTTACAGGAGTGGGACCCTTGTAGGACACTGGCAGCCAGGGCTCATGTCTCTGTGGTTTTCCTCCTCCCCATAAGAAATCCACCCTCCCTCCGTCCTTTCAGGAGACAGAGCTTTCCCATGCCCATCATGGTCACCCCTCGGAAGGGCTCCAAATGACCACATCTTTCTTAAAAGGGTGATCTGAGAATGGGACCCAAGATTCTGCCTGTGACCCGGCCGGAGCACAGCAGCACCACGATCCCCTGTATGGTGAGGGCCGTACTTCTATGAATACAGCATAAAACAGAATGAGCGGAGCCGGTGCCGTGGTGCACTTGGTTAATCATCCGCCTACAGTACAGGCATCCTATATGGGTGCCGGTTCTGGTCCTGGCTGCTCCTCTTCTGATCCAGCTCTCTGCTATGGCCTAGGAAAGCAATAGTGGATGGCCCAAGTGCTTTGGCCCCTGCACCCACATGGGAGAGCCAGAAGAAGCTCCTGGCTCCTGGCTTCAGATTGGCACAGCTCCATTGCAGCCATTTGGGGAATGAACCAGCAGGTGGAAGACCTTTCTCTTTGTCTCTTCTTCTCACTGTCTGTAACTCTCTCAAACAAACAGAATGAGCATACTGGCTGGTCCCAGTGTCCTTGCTACAGAGTCCAGGGCAATAAACGCCTCTGTCCCAGAGGGACCTGTCCTCACAGGACCATGGACAAGGACCCCCTCTTCAGCTCATTGGAGCAGGAAGTACAGAATTCTGGAGATGGACCTGGCTTGCAACGCTCGTTCTGCCCCTTACTGAGTGACCATGGGCAAGTCACTCTTGCTCTCCAAGTTTCAATTTCCTCAGCCACAAAATGGAGACAATTTTGACACCAGACTGATCTGAAGGAGAGAGATATAAAGCACTCAAGTATCTAGTCCAGATCAGGAACCTGCCTGGAGTCTAAATGGTCAGGTTGGCTTGAGATGTGAACCCGAGTCTGCCAGCCCATAGCCCCCCGGCCTCAGGTAGCACAGTGCAGCCGCACCTTGTTTGCCTGTCCCATGGTCTTCGCCACCCTGAATAGCATTTTTGGTTTATCTCACTCCCTGTGAACACCCTGAAGACCTTGTTTGTGTAGCCTCAGAATCTGTCACAGTGCCACCCGGCAAGAAGAGTGAGCAAATACATGACAATGGAAGAATGAGTACATGAACAAGTCCATTAAACTGACCCCATGAAGATGGCCACCTCTCTCTCCCTCTCTCAGCACCTCCAATGCCACCAGCAGGGGCTGGGTAGCAAGAAGCATGCCTTTCATAAAGACCTGCAGAACTGAGTCATGCCAGCACCCTCCCTAGGACCCAGTCCCTTCTGCCTTCCCCAACCACAAAACCTCCAAGATTGGTGAGGTTTGCTCAAAGCTGCTCCTGGAGCTGGGCTGAGCTGTGTGTACTTGGCTGAGCAGTGTCCAGGAAGGCCCCTGGTCACACTGGGATGGCACAGGTCCGAGGGGTGGGGGCAGGGTAACACCAGGGTTTCACCACAGTTCCCCAGCTGCCGGAGCTTCATTAAAAACATCCTCTGTCTGTTCCCAGGTAATGTCCGTCTATACTTGAGGCTGCCTCAAAACCACATCACAGCGTGTAGAACACGCATGTCTCACCATCTGTGCTTTGCTCTGCCACACTGTCCCAGTGCCCCAACTACCACCAGCTCTTCATGGCCTGCTATGGGTTCCTCCTTAGGTACTCCTTTAAAAAAAAAAAAAAAATTTGGGCCAGTGCCGTGGCTCAATAGGCTAATCCTCCGCCTGCGGCACCGGCATACCAGGTTCTAGTCCCGGTCGGGGCGCTGGATTCTGTCCCGGTTGCCCCTCTTCCAGGCCAGCTCTCTGCTATGGCCTGGGAGTGCAGTGGAGGATGGCCCAAGTCCTTGGGCCCTGCACCCGCATGGGAGACCAGGAGAAGCACCTGGCTTCGGATAGCGCGGTGCGCCGGCCACAGCGGCCATTGGGGGGTGAACCAACGGAAAAAGGAAGACCTTTCTCTCTGTCTCTCTCTCTCTCACTGTCCACTCTGCCTGTCAAAAATAAAAAAAAAAAAAAATTTAGGGCCGGTGCTATGGCATAGTGGGTAAAGCTGCCCACTGTGGCACCAACATCCTATATGGGTGCTGGTTCAAGTTCTGGCTGCTCCACTTCCAATCCAGCTCCCTGCTAATGTGCCTGGGAAAGCAGCAGAAGATAACCCAAGTGCTTGGGCCCCTGTACCAATGTGGGAGACCTGGCAAAAGCTACTGGCTCCTGGCTTTGGCCTAGTCCAGCACTGGCCCTTATGGCCATTTAGAGAGTGAACCAGCACATGGAAGATTCTCCTGTCTTGCCTTCCTCTCTCTGTAACTCTGCCTTTCAAATCAATAAGTAAATCTTAAAAAAAAAAAAAAAAAACCTACTTATATATTTATTTGAAAGGCAGAGAGACAGAGACAGGCAGGCAGGCAGAGATCTCTCATCTATACCCCCAAAAGCCCACAACAGGTGGAGCTGGGCCAACCCAAAACCAGGAGCTGGGAACTTAAATGCTTGAGCCATCACCTAATGCTTCCCAGGGTATGCATTAGCAGGAAGCTGGAACTGGGACCAGAGCCAGGACTTGAATTTAGGTACTCTGATATGAGACACAGGTGTCCCAGGTAGTGTCAACCATGACACCAAACACCCATGCCTCTCAGTGATTCCTAACACACTAAAGTCTGTGAGAGTCCTGGTTCCATCAATTCTGAAGCTTAATTTCACTCTCTCATCAAATGGGCACACAGTCTTCAACCTCACAGCTATAACAGGGTTAAACAAGATAACTGCAGAAACATCGTGGCCACGGATTATACACGGCAAGCATTCACTCAGCATTGGTTGGTCTATTACATCCCAGAGCTTTAAACTGTAATGCTGTCTTGTGCACAGCTTAGCTCCAGTTCTCCGGGGAGTGAGACGGCAGACAGGGGCAGCAGCTCCTCTGGCAGAAACCAGTGTCTGCGTGGCCCTGAGGACTCAGTGGGCACTCAAATACTCCCAGCAGCTGGCTAGTGAGCCAACCCACTTTAACTCACCATAGTCACTGAGGACAGGCAAGATGGAGAATGTTTTCAGATAGAAAAGGAAGCCAGCATAGATGTAAACAAAGACACCACGTGATCCCCAGACTAGAGAGGAGTCTGGTGACACCTGAGCCAAGGTACAGCTCTTCCCTCTGCCTCTGGGACTCCCAGGCTACAGCTTGCTGGACTGCAAGGGGGCACCTGTCAGCAGCTGGTTGGCTAACCAGGCAGCATCCCAATGAGACTTACACAGCATTCGCCCAGCCTCTAACAAACACAGTCAACAGTCATTCCAAACACTAGTCCAGGCACTAGCAGTACAGCCTTGAACAAAACATGGTTCCTTGTGTTCATAGATTAAACTTTAGTGGGAAGAGATAAAAAAAATTTAAATATACATCTGGGTAAGAAAGAGAAAGCAGTACTAAGAAAACAGAGCATGCTGAGGGCCAGAAGTCAAGAAAAGTCACCCCAAAAAGGCCACCTGAACAGAGATCTGACCCTGGGTACACTTCAAAGGAGAGATGATGACACTTAGAAGTTCCCTGGAGGGGCCTGGTGGTGCTGTGGTGTAGTAGGCTAAGCCTCCGTCTGTGGTGCCAGCATCCCATATGGGCGCTGGTTTGTGTCCTGGCTGCTCCTCTTCTGATCCAGCTCTCTGCTTACGGCATGAGAAAGCAGTGGAAGATGGCCCAAGCAGCCCAAGCTCCTGGTTCCTGGCTTCAGATTGGCTCAGCTCTGACCACTGTGGCTATTTGGGGAGTGAACTAATGAATAGAAGACCTCTCTCTCCCTCTATCTGTAATCTGCCTCTCAAAAAAATAAATCGTTAAAAAAAAAAAAAAAAAGTTCCCTGGAAACGTGCATAATGCCAGGTAGTCCTGGACATTTCCAGATGCTTGTACTGGACAGACCCAAGGACAAACTGAACTGGCGTCACCAAGCTTCAGCCTGTGCATGCAAGTTCGAGAGCCACATCAAGGGGGGAGGCCTCGTGACTGTGCAGGAAGGAAGGTGGCGAGGCATCAGGTCTGGCCTGGGAGGAACCCTGGCTCCTCAGGGTGGGGGGAGGAACTCCTTCAATGGACTGGCAATGGACTCGGGGTCTAAGACTCAGCCCCTCCTGTGTGAGCCAGAATCCTGACAAACCACCTTGGAGGTCTCTTGGGAAGGGTGAAAGAATGAATATGTAAATGTGCTGTGCTATACATAAGCTGACTGACGGGTGGGAAGCCAGGATGCACTGTGTGACCCTGAACTGGCAGCCTCCCTGGGACCCTCTGTCCTCACCTTTAAATGGGAGGAATAGGGGTGGGCGGTTTAAGCCACTGCTTGGGCACCTGCTTCCCATGCAGTGCCAGTCCCAGTCCCAGCCACTCTGCTCCCCTTCTTGCTTCCTCCTAATGTGCATCCTGGGAGGTAGCTCAAGTCCTTGGGTTCTTGCCACTCAGAGTGGGAAGCCCAGATGGCATTCTGGGGGCTCCTGGCTTTGGCTTGGCCCAGCCCTGGCAGTTATGGGCATTTGGGGATTAAACAAGTAGATGGAAGATATCTCTAATAAAATGAAAATAATAAAAACATGTTTAAAAATGGGAGCAATGACATTTTAGGGTATCATGAGGATTATGGCAAATAATGTGTGAACAGCGTCATCATAGAAAGAGCCCTCCAAGCAGCGTTTCACGGGGTCCCATGGGATCCTCTTCCACACACCAGCACATGGAAGATTCTCCTGTCTTGCCTCCCTCTCTCTGTAACTTTGCCTTTCAAATCAATAAGTAAATCTTAAAAAAAAAAAAAAAAAAACTTTGGCGCCACCCTGCCGAAGAAGCAGAGGCTCAGGAAGACCCCGGCCCTGGCCCCTCCCTCCAGCCTCAGGGCTGCAGGCACAGCACAGGGCGTGCACTCCTGCAGGCTGGGCCAGAGGCCCCCGGCCAATCCTAAACGCGTGCTCAGGCTCCAGTCCACCAGAAGCAGGCAGTGCAGGGAGGTCACCCATGAAGACCTCTACCCTCCAGGTACCTGCAGCTCTCTGTGCCTGCAGCACGGATCACCAGGGGCCACGGCCATGGCGCCACAGCAGCACAGTGGTTGCCCAGGGCAGGGTTTCTTGCTCGCCTCTGGGCATCCTCTTGACAGGCAAACAGCACCAGGCGCCACGGTGTAGACGGCCCCACCTCCCACACTGGCGAACGTCACGGTCATGGTTTTCGTCATGCCCGGCCCCGGAGTTAAAGTTTAAACATCCTGCAGAAGGACTTCGGCAGAGCCTGCGCAGCAATCAACCACAGAAGCCGGTGCCAAAGGCCTGAGAACAGCGACAGCTTCCCTGCTAGCCTTCTTTGCCTCTCTATTGGCAAAGGTGTCGGGATCAGATCACTAAGGAAGCACGGTGAACTGGGGGGGAGCGAGGGCCTAAATACAAAGAGGATTCTGTCCCGCAGTCTTGCTTTGGTTTTAATAAATCCACGTGTTTCATTAACTCCACCCTGGCCTTCTCCTCCTGGCGGCCCCCACGCCGTCCCACCGCTGCCCAGGCTGCAAAGCAGGCTTCCCGTACACCGGTGTGAAGACCTCTGGAATCTACCTGGAGGGCCCCGGTTGTGAGTGAAAGTGAGGGGGCTACTTCACCTCCAGGCGTCAGGTAGACGCTGGGCAACCCCTCGGACACCCACACAGCCCAGCCCAACTGTACCTGTTTAGGAGTGCTGCCAGGCTGCGGTGTGTTGCCCCCTTCTCGCTGGGAGGCTAATCCTCACCTGCCCAGTGGGGTCCCACACAGGCACCCACCTACTGTGCGGTCTCAGGGCACGGCCACCACACCCACTGTATTCCACTTTCTTTCCCAACACCTGCCCGGGACCCTCATGGCCAGCAGCAGGAAGCTCTATCTCCTCTCCCCATGTCCTTGACCGTGTGGTGTCCTCACACAGTCACATCCTCTGCTGTAGCACCCAGACTCCCCTGTCACCAACAAACCCCTGCTGCTCTTCAACATCCAGCTTGGGGCCTGTCCCCCCACCCTCAGCCCTCCCTGGCCAGGCCTCCTCCATGTCCCCCAGTCCCATGGTCCCATGCTTCCCCTAGTTATCTGCACAGTGTCCTCTCATTTGGGACACATCTATGTCCCCGCCGCAGTGCAGGTTCCCAAGTCCCCTGAGGAAACCGGTGGTGCTTCGGTTCACTAATGGAGGGACTGCTGTGTCCCAGATACGTTCTGGGAGGCAGTCACAGGGCAGTGAAGACAACAAACAAGATGCCCACCATCGCACTAACATTTTAGGGCTAATCAACAGCCAACACGCAACAGTGCTTCCTACGCTGAAGACTGCCCTGAGTGTTTTGTAGTATCGCATTTAGTTTCCAGCACAATTACTATTATCCCCGTTTTGTAGATGAAATAACTGAGATCTGCTCAGAATCACAAGAGCTGGTGAGGAGCAGGTATGAGATGCAAACCCAGGCACTTCGTCAGCAGAGCCCATGCTCCTAACCACAGGCGAGTCTGCCCTTCCATGCTGTTTCTTCTACTCCACTTTACCCATCTTGGCACCCACAGGCCAGTGCCCCGCACATATCAAGTGCTCGGTGAAAATCTGCCACATGAAGGGACTCCCCAAGTGAGCATCCACTCCCCCTCCTCCCCACCCTAGCTCACAAGAACCCATACCCCCAGCCTTGGCCGACTCCCCCAGTCCCTGAACTATACCCTTCCCGAGCACTCCCCTCTCTGTGTGGCACCTGCACCCTTACCCCAACCCTTAATCACATACCAGGTGACCACCAGAAACCACAGGGACGCCTTGTCTCGCCAGCTCCCTGATATCCACCCCCCACCAGAGAATAACAAATAGGGTACCAGGGACACAGCCAACACGGCTACAAAAATTCTACACTGAATCCAGTCTCCATCGGCACTGGGACTTCCTCTTCCCTGCCCAGGAGGAAGTGAGCTAGGGCTCAGGTCAGACGTGATCTTTGCTAGAATGATACCCAAACTGTCTCAGCCCACAAGCAATCACAGCCAAGGTCACAATTAGGAAGCAGCTGTGGCTAAAAACAGCAAGGAAAGCTGGACATTTTTCACCCTTTGTTTCAACCCTCCAGGACACTCAACAACTCTGGTAGAAGATGCCAGAAATTGAATCTATGACCCAGCTGGACAGCACAGACAGGTGCCCTCTGTGTAGGTCAGAAGAATCCTGCAGGATCAAAGTCAAGGAATTACCCAGATCTGTTTGGACCAGTACAGCCATTGCAGAGAAAAGACAAAATATCTGCGCTCATAAATATAAATGCTAAAATCTGTTCTGGGAGCTAAGTACTTGACATGCAATCTCATTTAATCTCTGCAAAAGGCCCATGGGACAGACAACAACAGGGGTCCTTATAAAACCTGTTTGAGTTCCTCAACCACAAAGTCTGGCATCCAAGCTTATGGCTCACCCAGACCCCATAGTTGCCCCATCTGAAGTGTGCAGTGGGAACAGCAGAGCTGCACCCAGAACCCAGCACAAAGCAGGGTGCTTGAAGGAGAAAGAGCAAAATCTCAGAGCTTTCTACTAACTCAAGGAGGCAGCCAGCAAGATCACCTCACGACACAGTGATTGCATCTCCTTTCGCTGGGCACCTTGGGGAATCAGAAGACTTATCTGGGGCTCTAATCTGAATATCCATGTATTCACAGAACAGGAAGCCAATAACTTTCCCCCAAAGAAACCATACGGTGCCCAACACACAAACCCACCCACGCATTTGCAGGTGAGGAAGGCTGGGAAAAGTCACAGCAGAGGCCGACTGAGCTCCCTCCAGCTCCCACCCACACACGAAGGTGAAAAAAAAATGTAATTATTCAAAGCCTCAGTAAATGGATGTAATTTCAGGTACCACCGATTCCCTCTGGAAATGCATTAATGGTACAGTGATTATGGGTGTTTAGTTTCACAGCATTCATCCTCCCCACCCCATATCATCAGGTTAAAAATGTGGAGAAAAATCTCTCCCCAAACACTTTATTGTAGAGGGTAGGGATTCATTTCTCCTCACTTGGTTCCTGACCACTGGCTTTGGGGCCTCCCTCCCCCATTCACCCTGGAGACCCCAATTTACTCTCAATGCCAATCTACCCTCTCTCTCCTAGGTCTGCCAGCCTGGGGAGGGTCATTTCAATTGTCTAATCAAGCCACACCTACTTGGCTGAGCACTGCCTCTGGCCCTGCCTCGGTCCCCAGGGAGATGGTGAGCTATTCACAGGACTGAGTCACCATATCCCCCAGAACCAGCTCGGGAAAGGCCAAGATGCCAGACACACATCTCTGACCTACTCATCTCCACCATGGTCTGCTGGGACACGTGGATCCTCCCAGACCCAGCACTCCCACTCTCCACCTAATTGCAGCTTGCTTGCTGTGCCTGGCTGTCAACACCGATCACCTGGCAAGACCCGTCAAACCTGAGCCCTCCTCTGCCCTCAGGAGGGTCACTGTGTCCCCCCAGGCAGACACAGACCGCAGGCAGCGGTCATCCACAGGACCAGCCACACTGTTCCTTAGGGACTGACGGCATCATTGGGGCAGGAGGCGAGGGCAGCACATTCCTCAGCTCCATTGAGGAAAGCAATGAAGGGAACTGCCTAGGCATCTGGCTCCACTTCCCAGGAAGTGGAGTGGATACGAATAGACAGCTGTGCCTGCCGATTCGCTCTCCAGGTCTGTCACATAGCTTAGTCCCGACGATGCAGACAGCCTCCTGTAACCAGAGACTCGCAAGGCCTGAGCACCTACTAGGTGCCAAGTAACAATTCAAGCCAGGAGCTTCAAGTCTGCCGTGTTGAATTCTCAAGTAACACCAGAGTGGGAAAGAACATCATTGTTACCCAGATGGGGAAGCTCAGAGACAGTTTCACTTTCAGCGTCTCCGAGGCACCTGTGCAATGTGTAGCAGACTGGCTCCCGGAGGTTCTGGCTCAGCGTTCTAGAACACTGCTGAAATTCAGCTCTACCCTCTCTGCACCTCATTCTGTGTCCCAATGCAGGCACCAAAGTGGCCGCCTCCCCCTAAGGGAGCTAGAAGCCCTGTCAGGCACTGCAAACATCAGAACCCCGAGAGATGGGGCACGGACAGAGTGGAAACCAAACGTGGCCATCTTTAGGACAACTGGCAGGGCCAGGTGTCTGGCCTAGCAGTAAAGACTGCATCCCATATCAGACTGCTCTGTTCCTTGGGAGGCGGCAGCAGATGTCTCAGTCAGCTGGGTCCCTGCCACCCATACGGGAGACCTGGATTGAGCTCCCATTTGGGGCTTTGGCCTAGCACTGCCGCCCAGAGCTTTCCAGGCAAGGAGTCTTAAGCATCAACCATTTAGTGCCCAGCTTCCCTTTTAAGACAAGTCTCAAGCATGCACAATTTTCCTTCAGGCTAGCCAGACCCTAGGGGAAGTCCCCAGAGAGCACAACAGTGCCACGTGTCACCCTAGGAAGGGGCTTCCTTAGGATAGCACTTTCATTGCTACACAGCATGCACAAGCCACCAGGCACTGCTCTGAGGGAGGGGGAAATCGCAGTCCCCATTTAACTGATGAAGACACCCGAGCTGGTAGCAGAGCAAGGATTTCAACCCTGCACTCGGACTCCAGAAACCACGTTCTCCAAACAACACTTGGGGCCATTGGGTGTTGGAGGCAGCCTTAGACCCTGAAGCCAGGCCACCAGTGAGGGATTTCCCAGGGCCTGTCCTCAGTCCTCACCCAGCCCCAGTCTCAATCTCACACAGGCACTATGTCCCTCCCCGGCTCCAACTCCTGCACATTTCCTCCCTGGCCTTCCTCACTGACCCTCCAAAGCACCTGTTCCCAAGGAGCCCCCAACCCAGGCCCCCCAAAACTGTCCAGATGGCCTGTGGCCCTTTCCAGAAGGCAGACTAACATGGTGACCTCTGTTTCTCTCCCCAGCACCCAGCAAGAAGACTGCATGTGCAGGGCCAGCATTATGGCTAGCAGGTTAAGCCTCAGCCTGTAGTACCAGCATCCCATTTGGCACTGGTTCAAGATCCAGCTGTTCCACTTCCAAACCAGCTCACTGCTAATGTGACCAAGAAAGCTGCAGAAGACTGCCCAAGTGCTTGGGCCCCTGCACCTACATGGGAGACCTGCAAGAAGCTTCTGGCTACTGGCTTGGCCTGGCTTATGGCTATTTGGGGAGTGAACCAGTGGATGGAAGCTCTCTCTCCTCCTTTCTAACTCTGCCTTTCAAATAAATAAAAAATAAATCTTAGGGTCCGGCTCCGTGGTACAGTAGGTTAATCCTCCGCCTGAGGCACTGGCATCCCATATGGGCGCCAGTTCGAGTCCCGGCTGCTCCTCTTCCAATCCAGCTCTCTGCTATGGCTTAGGAAAGCAGTAGAAGATGCCCATGTGCTTGCGCTCCTGCACCCCCGTGGAAGACCCAGAAGAAGCTCCTGGCTTTGGATCGGCACAGCTCCGGCCGTTGCGGCCATCTGGGAAGTGAACCACTGGAAGGAAAACCTGTCTGTCTCTCCCTCTCACTGTCTGTAGCTCTACCTCTCAATTTTTTTAAAAAAATTAATAACTCTTATAAAAAAGACTGCATCTGGCCAGCGCTGCGGCTCACTAGGCTAATCCTCTGCCTGCGGCACTGGTACCCTGGGTTCTAGTCCTGGTTGGGGCACCAAATTCTGTCCTGGTTGCTCCTCTTCCAGACCGGCTCTCTGCTGTGGTCCAGGAAGACAGATAAGGATGGCCCAAGTGCTTGGGCCCTGCACCTGCATGGGAGACCAGAAGGAAGCACCTGGCTCCTGGCTTTGGATCAGTGCAGCGTGCCAGCCGTAGCAGCCATCTGGGGGGTGAACCAACAGAAGGAAGACCTTTCTCTCTGTCTAACTCTGCCTGTCAAAAAAAAAAAAAAAACTGTATGTTTATAATCAGAGTCTGTCAGAACAGGTGGATCCTTGACCTAAATCACCCAGCTCCCTCCGGTGAGGAGCTCACCTCTCAAGGTGGCCCATGGCTCCATCTGGGGACAGCTATGGGCAACTCCGCTTGCCAGTGGAGAGGCTACGAATACCACAGAGGCTATTGAATGAATCCGAGCCACTGCTCTGGCTCCACCCCTCCAGGGGAGAGGACATCTCATCTCCCACTTTACCTAGGTGGAGAGCAACCAGGATGAGGTGTAGCCAGGGGCCTGGGCACAGGGCAGGAATGGGACCTCTGCTCTCTGCCTCTCCCAGGCACGCTGCCCATCCTCCCTGCACAGCAGAGGGTTTGCAGGCAGCAGAAGGGGTAGCCAGCAGCCCTGGGAAGAGACTACTCATTAACTCCAAGCTGTCAGATTTAGAGTAGGTGAAGGCTCTGCCTTGGCAGGAAAAGCCCCCAAGAACATTGGCTGTGACGCTGGACACAAACTTTTGGCAGGACCTGAAAGACAGCCTGGCTCTAAGCAGGCTTAAGAGGCTCATCAGCCCCTAAGCTGGGGTCAGCTGACATCTGGGAGTAGGAGGAGTAGAGGGAGGCAGACAGGAGGGTGCCCCAGCTAAAGGAGGTCCACTTCCCCAGAGCACCAGGGATCTGTCCCCACCCTGCCTGGGGACCACCCACCCATCACTCTTCTGTCCTATGGGGACTTTCTGAGAGAGACCCAGGGTAAAGTGCAAGGGGACTTCTGCCTCAGGGCCATCAGGGAAGGTGCAGAGAACCAGCTTGGGGATAGACCCATAGGGAGGATTCAGAACAGAGAGAATAGTGATAAGAGTCAGAGGCATCCCACACCATGGTGGAAGTCACACAGGGTTTAGAGCCAGGAAGATTCAGGTTCAAGTTCCAGGCCCCTCCATGATGCTCTGGCCCTAAGGGGATCTTTTAATAACCATCCTCAGCCTCAAATGCCTGCTCTGCAAAATGAAGACAGTTATTTAAAAGGCAGGAATGCGTTTCCAACTATCAAGCACCATGAAGATTATCACTGACACCTGTGACCTGGGAAAGGCCAGATAATAGGTCTGTCCTGCAGTGGTCAGAGCTGATCACCAGATGGCTGCCTGGATTAGAGAGCCGCAGCCGCGCAGCCCTGTAAATGATCAGGAAAGAGGTAAACCAGCAGCCGTCCCCACACCCATTATGCTAGGCTCTTGGCCATCAGACCCTTGCGGCTCAACTAGCTGCCTGTGGCCAAGGACAGCCCAGTCTTTGACAGACAAGATTATATCATGGGTTTTTTATATTATTATTTTTTAAAGATCTACTTATCTATTTGAAAAGTAGAGTGACAGAGACAGAGACAGACAAACAGGTCTTCTATTCACTAGGTCATTCCCCAAATGGCCACAACACCTGGAGCTGGGCCAGGCTAAAGCCAGAAGCCAGGAACTCCATCCAGGTATCCTACGGGGTGGCAGAAACCCAAGTACTTGAGCAATCATCTACTGCTTCCCAGGTACTGTAGCAGGAAGCCAGATCAAAAACACTGTAGCCAGGACTCGAACCAGGACTCAAACCACACTCCAATATGGGATGCAGGTGTCCCAACAGGAAGTTTAACCTGCTGTACCACAACACCTACTCTACAGTGTTGTTTTTAAAATAACACTTTACCCGCCGAAGCCGTGGCTCAGTAGGCTAATCCTCTGCCTGCAGCGCCAGCACTCCAGGTTCTAGTTCCGGTTGGGGCACCAGATTCTGTCCAGATTGTTCCTCTTCCAGTCCAGCTCTCTGCTGTGGCCCGGGAATGCAGTGGAGGATGGCCCAAGCCCTTGGGCCCTGCACCGACTTGGGAGACTGGGAGGAGGCACCTGGCTCCTGGCTTCAGATCGGCGCAGCACACCAGCCATAGCAACCATTTGGGGGATGAACCAACAAAAGGAAGACCTTTCTGTCTCTCTCTCTCTCTCACTAACTCTGCCTGTCAAAAACAAAAACAAAAACAAAACAAACAAACAAAAACAAAAAAACAAAAAAAACCTTTACTTGGAAATATTGCAAACTTACAGAAAAGGCACAAAACTAAGAACAGCACAAAGAACTCTGTGTGCCCCCACCTAAACCTTCCCCCTATTAACAATGAATCTTGGGCTGGCATTGTGACACAGCAGGTTAAGCTGCCACCTGTGATGCTGAATTCCAGATGAGTGCCAGTTTGCATTCTGGCTGTTCCACTTATGATCTAGCTCCCAGCTAATGTGCATAGGAAAGCAGTGCTTGGGCCCTTGCCACCCAAGTAGCAGATCTGGATGGGGTTCCAGGCTCCTGGCCTTGACCTACCTATCGCTGACCATTGCCTCCATTTGGGGAAATGAGCCAGCAAATGGAAGATTTCTCTCTCTCTCTCTCTCCCTCTCCCTCTCACTCTCCCTCTCCCTCTCCCCCCCCCCACCCCTCTTTCCCTTCCTCCCTCCAACTTTGTCTTTCAAACAAATATTTAAAAAATCTATCCCCTATGCTTGGTCACCCACCCCTCCCCCATGCACACAATTTTTCCCCATAATCACTAAAGAGCAAATACTTCAGTGCGTATTTCCCAAGAATAAGGACATCCTTTTAATTCCACAATGGCTATGCAGTTCTTACTGGACCTAGGCAAACCCAGTTCAAGGGCTCCCGGCTTCTCCTGCAGCAGCTCAATGTGACTGGGACTCAGAACCCACGTCTCCAGCCACCCTCAAAGCCATGTGGATGTACAGGAGAGGAGTGCATGTCTGCCGGGCATTTGCTGAGTCCAGTCAATCAGTTAAGTCACATGATCCTCACCTTGAATCCCGGTTCACTGGTGAAGAAGTAGGTGACCTGCCAAGGTCAGGGAGCTGAACTACAATCTAGGAAGTACGACTACAGAGCTGTGCTCTCAGCCACTGCCTGGTTACACTCACCAGTGCCCATGCTCACCACCTCCTTCTGCATGCTGGAGTTGCCAAGCGAAAGACCACATCAGTGTTGAAATCTTAAGACAACTGCATTGCTTTTCTCAGGGCCCACAGTGCATCAACATTGCAGCTGGAAAGTTCCCAAGGGATCTCCTCACCCTGCTCTATCTCAAAGTCTTACTACAGAGGGACCAGCGCTGTGGTGCCTTGGACTTCAGTGCCAGCATCCCATAAGAAAACTGGTTCAAGTCCCGCTGCTCCACTTCCAATCCGGCTCCCTGCTAATGTGCCTGGGAAAGCAATGGAGGATGGCTAAGTCCTTGGGCCCCTGCACCCATGTGGGAGACCCAGAAGAAGCTCTTGGCTTTTAGTTTCAAATCAGCTCAGCTCTGGCCATCACAGCCACTTGGGGAGAGAACCAGCGGATGAAAGACCTCGCTCTCTCTACCTCTCTCTGTACCTCTGTCTTTCAAATAAATAAAATCTTAAAAAAAAAAAGTCTTACTATGGAAAACACTAAGAAGCCTGGCCCATCTTGTCAAAGTATTCATCTGAAAGGATGGTAGGGGGACTGAACAAAAATTAAGATGAGGCCAGTGCCGTGACTCACTAGGCTAATCCTCTGCCTGAGGCACCAGCATACAGGGTTCTAGTCCCGGTTGGAGCGCCAGTTCTGTCCCGGTTGCTCCTCTTCCAGTCCAGCTCTCTGCTGTGGCCCGGGAGTACAGTGGAGGATGGCCCAAGCCCTTGGGCCCTGCACCCGCATGGGAGACCAGGAGGAAGCGCCTGGCTCCTGGCTTCGGATCAGCACAGTGTGCCGGCCATAGCGGCCATTTGGGGGGTGAACCAATGGAAGGAAGACCTTTCTGTCTGTCTGCAACTCCCTGTCAAAAAAAAAAAAAAAATTTAGCAGAAAGCAAAGCCCGCATAAATTTTCAGACTGAAGCAATACCTGGAAGACACTTTCTGCCATGGGCCTCCCCAGCAAGCCCCACCCTCTTTGTCCCTCGATCTGTGGCCAAGAGGCCCGAGAAGCCCTGGTCTGGGGGAAGAACACACCCAGGCCTCTGCCCTGAGCTCCAAACAAGCTGCAGCTCTACAGCCCGTGACCCCAGGGAAGGCCCCTGACACCCCCCACCCCCAGCCTGACTTTCTGCACTGAAACAAGGCAACAAGCGCAAGACTCAAACCAGACAACGCTGATGGCGCACTCCGAAAACAACCAAACACGAGCTCAAAACGCTTCTCATTTCAGACAACTGAAAAGCAAATGTTTTGACAGCCATTTGAAAACAACAGGCAAACAGAACCATACCCGACGCGCGCTCCCCTGCCAATGTATCCTTACAACTTCGTGGCAGTTACCAAGATGCTGCAGCCTGGCGCTGGGCAGAAAGAACCCCAACCAGGCTGTCCTCCGAAGGCAGAGAAAGCCAGGCCTCACAAATGGTCACACCCTGACGAGCTCGCCTCCACGTCCTTCTCCCACAGTGCCCTACTCAGGAGGCCCCAGACCTACTCCCGCAGATGTCAGGAGAGTGGGAAGCGTGCCACCAGGCCACAGTACCTACACTCAGCCCTTCACACACATGAAGCTCACTTCTCCCCTGCAGAAAGAGGCTTAAGAAACACCTTGCAAATGTTCTCCTCGGGGAAGCCTTCCCAGATCCTTCTGGGGGTTGTGCCGAGGCCGCCGCAGGGATCACCGTTCTTAATCCTTGGCTTTGGACACAACGTTCCCTGTTACTCATTTCCCACAGAACCCGACATTAACACATGAACCTGCTTTCACCCTTGATAAACCACCAGGAAATGAAACGTGCAGCATGGGCCTGTGCCAACACCTGCAAGGCCAGGAGAGCCTCTCCTTAACCTTCAACCACGAGAGGCTCCAGGATTTCCAGGTCAAATACGTATAAGCTGCTAGAAAGTCCACATGTGACTGCTACCTCCGGGCCAGAAACAAAGTTCCCAGGGGTACCTTGACAAGAAACAGCCAACAGGCTGGCCGGCTACAGGACAACCTTCAGTATCACCAAGTTCAACTTTGTCTGGGAAAGAAGACATGATGGCCAGGACAAACCCCTTCCGAGGGGGTGGCCTGGAAGTTGGTCCCTGATGATGGTGACTTCAAGAGGGCCACCTCCTGGACTGTCAGTACCCACTGGCTTTCCCTAAGGGCCCAGGCTTGATGCCTACAGCTGGCTGGGAGCCCCACGTTTACTTCCCAAGTTCTTTTCTCCCTTTAACTTCAGACTTAAAGACAGGTTGAAGACAAAACACATGCACTGCAAACTTGGCATCATCTTGAGGGTAACCCTCGCAGAGGTAGAAATAGGGTCCTTGTCTCATCCCTGTTCCCTCTGGTCCACAGGACAGGCTCTTCACGCCCAGCCTTCGGGAACCCCAAGCCCTGCTGGGTCTCCCCGCTCTTTGCCCCTGCCTGGGGGCCTGGACATGGGCACTCATGCCCTGCAGTTTCTCAGAGTGGGGCCTGGGAGAGGTGATTCACCATAGCAAGTAATTACCCTGATGTTTATATTTAAGATGTTACATTCCACAATAGAGAGATGAACCATAAACTTCATGTTAATCATTCAGAACTTTAATTTTTCTTTATTTAGAATGACAAATAGTAAAATTTTGAAAAGCCGTGTCAAACTGAGGGAAAGAAAAAGGAAAACATTTTCTGCTTTAGTACCTTTCAATGGCACAATTTTCCTACGCTTTCATTTTGCACTGGGGCCCTGAAAATTATGTAGTTCATCCTGCCTCTAGGACCTGCTTCAGGCCAAAGGACTCACAAGGGCAAGGCCAGCCACACTCCAAGCCTCAGAAATGTCTCTGCCAAGAATCTCCCTGCCCTACCTTAGAGGCAGGTGCCCAGAGGAGAATGTAACTTAGACAAGACATCCCTGAAAGTCCAACAAAGCTAAGAAAGAAACTTGAAGCCAGAAAGGACTTTGTGCAATCAGCTGCTTCTGGCCAGGACCCTGGAGCCAAATCAAAAGGATGATACCCAAGTCGGGCAGCCAGGGAGCAAGGGGCCTTGTCAACGGCCAAGAGATGCACTACGCTGAGGCTACGAGGCTGCTGGAGCCACCGCTGGCCAGGTTCCCGCCTGCAGCATTGCTCGACAACAAGTGGCTTCACCCACTACGCGGCAGCCTCGACGGGCCGTTCCCAGCTGCTCGGCTTTTCTTCCTGCCAAGTGCCTATGCAGTGCCCAGCCCTGGCTGAGGACCAGCGTCTCAGGACCAGGAACAGGATGTCTGTCTTCCAGGAGCATCCTTGGCCCACGTGGGACAGGGTCCCTCCTATCACTCATCGTCTTTTGACGCATGACCTATTCAAAGCCTGATGTAGCGAGAACCCAGCCCGTGGGGCTCCATGAACCCGGAAGAGCAGCTCAGTGTAGCACTCCAGCTCCCCACGCCTCTTTTAGGAGATCCCCCCCGCCCCGCCAGCCTTCATCTGTTGGGGCCGCAGGGCCTGTGTTGCAGCACAGCAGGTTAAGCTGCTGCCTGTGATGCTGGTTTTCTCTATCAGGACACTGGTTCAAGTCCCAGCTGCTCTGCTTCAGATCTAGTTCCCTCCTGATGTGCCTGAGAAGTCAAAAGATGGCCCAAGTACTTAGGCCCCTGCTACCCAGGTGGGAGACCAGGGTGGTGCTCATGGCTCCCACCTGGCCTAGTCCCAGCCATTGTGGCTATTAGGGGGAGTGAACCAGCACATAGAAGACCACTTCCTCTGTCTCTCCCTCTCTAACTCTTTCAAATAAAATAAATAAATCTTAAAGAAAGCGAAAAGGCTGTGTCTGCTAAAATGTGTTTACTAAGTGATTACTGATGTCTTCCATTTCTCACTAATAAGACACACAGCACCACCAGTCAGCATTGGAGACCAAGGGCTCCTGCCCTTCCAAGGCACCCCAGGCCCCAGGAAAAGAAGGGGTGTGGCCTTGAGAGGCTGGGGGCGGGGGGCAGTCTGACAGAGCCATGGGCAGGAAGTCCTGGGTCCCACCCAAGACCTGATGTTGGACCACGGCTACTATCATGTCAGTAGACGGACACCCGCCACAGAGACAGGTCTGTGGTTACAGACTGAAGACTCACATTCTAGTCCCAACTAACACCACGGCCAAGTCACTGAGCCATCACAGAGCTCAGCTTCATCCAAACAAGGGGAAGCAGCACTGCCCAGCTGCCTCTGGGGACCGTCAGAAGGAAAAGCTGAGAGAAGGTAAAGGTATACACCTGCTGTTCACTGCAGGAGCACCCAGGATGACTACCGGTTTCCAGACCCTATTCCAGTCCTATTGTGGACTAGCAACAGTCCCTGCCTCCCACACTGCTGTGACAATTAGATCAGCATAGTCCCAGAGAAGGTCTCAGACAAGGCTGTTGCATTGTGACTACCACCGTTACAGGTGCTGTTACTGGTGACGGCATTGTTGCAATTACTCTTATACCTGGCAAAGGCACCTCTGGGAAAGAAGTCTTCCTAAAGGGCACATCAGCATCACCAGTGCAGGATCAGGAGACTTGGGAACAGAGTCCCCACGCTGCCCCTCACTGATGCAGAACTGAACCCAAAGTGCAGAAAGCAACAGTAAACCCCACCTCCCACCCCTCCTTACCCCCCCCACCACCACCAAGCTCAAGGTTTTCTGTGCAAGAAATGGTCTCTGGAGGGTTCTAAAACAGCTGCCAAGTATCAGGAGCAATGATGCACCCTGAACATCTCACAGGGCTTCCCTGTCCAAGGACCCATGAGGAAAAATAAAATTGCTTGGGCCAGGGCGTGCCTCCCGAAACTTTACTGAAGCTCCTTAGAGGACCCTCTCCCCAAAACTCACTCATTCAGAAAAGCACAAGGCAAGTCTCAGGAAGCAGAGCAAAGCAAAGCAGCTTCTATGTGGGGAAAAGGAGAAAAACCACTCCCAAAGCATAAAGTCGCTCAAGAAATCATGACATAAGGAGGTAGGAAATAGCCCCCCCACACACACTGGCTCCCCACCTTCTAACACCGCTATATACAGCTCTCCCACGGCCTGGGAGGACTTGGTCAAGGCTCTCAGGAATAGGGAACCACAGCTGGCTATGGAATAACCACCAGGGACCTCTCGGATGGTTACCATGGAGGGGCCAGCACGACAGCCTTTAGAGACCCCCACACCACCCCCCACAAAGGACCCCAGCTGGGCTGTGACCAGCCCTTCATGGCACTCGCAGCCTTTCCTCCTACCAAACAGGTGAGGAACCTGCTGCTTAGACCACAGCCGTCTGTCCCCATCCCACCGGCTCAGAAACACTGCTCCAGCGACTCTCCGGTCTCAGTTCATTTCTCCCACTCCTCCAGACCCTTCCCAGCAGAACAACATGTGCCCTACAGTCTCCCACTTAAAAGAGAACTCCCCTCATGCCATGCCTTCCCGTTAGCAGCTGAGGTCTCAGTCCTCTTCACAGCACAGGATCTGCCCATCCCTCCTGATCCATGAGTTCAGCCCACATCTTTCCTTCCAGCTCCTCCAGCGAGGCTCCTGGGCTCTCCCCCTTCCCGGCCCTGCTCACTCTCATCTGCTGGGTTCGCCTCTTCTCCCAACCTTACACACTGCGCTGTCCCAAGGCTGGGGTCATCTCCTCTTTCTTATCCTATCTCACTGGTGATTTCGTCTGATCCCAAGGCCTTGAATAACATCTGTTATACTCTGGTGCATCTCTTCAGCCTTGCTCTCCCCAAAACTTCCGATTCATTCAAGGGTACCTCGGAAAGTTCATGGAAGATGGAATTAAAAGATACGTCTAGATAACAAAAATCTGGAAATCCATGCACAGTTTTTTTTTCCATAATATGCATTTCCCATGAGCTATCCATCTACTAATATATTCACCTCCAGCATCTCAGGGCAAAGCTCTCATGATTCTCCCCACTCAAACCTGCTCCTGCCCCAGCCTTCCCATCTCAAGGATATGAGAGCCATCCCCACAGGCGCTGGAGCCCCTGGGAGTCACCACCACAGCACATTCAATTCATCGGGAAGGTGTGCAGGTATGACTTCGTGACCACTGAATACCACTCTCCATCCAAGTGCTCCCTCTCGAAGGCAGGCCACTAGGAACCCACCTGACTACAGCAACCACCTGCTGACACCCTCCGGCCTCCCGACAGCAGCCCACCTACCACCTCCCCATAGCAGGTGATCTTTCTAAAAATGCAAACCAAATCATGCCACTCCCCTGCTCAAATAAAACCCTCAGTGACTTCTCACTGGGCTTAGCATACGGTTTAGAAACTCCCTACTTGGACTCACAAAGCCTTGTATCATGTACCTGTCTCTCACCTGTGCCCTCTCTCATGTCACTATCTCCCATGGCCTTCCTGCTCCTTGAACTTGACGCTCTTCAGTGCTTTGAGCCCGTGTACTAGCTGCTCCCTCTTCCTGAACTGCAGCGTGCCCTCATCATCCCAGGATGGCTCCTTCATCAAATTCCACCTTAGATGCCACCTGTTCAGCTCCATCCCTGACCTCCCAATCCAGCCCAGGCACCGGGCAGTCCACATCACTTCACCTTCATTTTCTGCACAGTAATCAGCGTTAATATTCCTCTTGTTTATTTGCTGCTCACTTCCCTCCCCAGGCCAGATTACAATCTCCTTGAGGAGTGAGACTAAATCTCACCCATCAGCTTTCCAATCACTGTGCAAGAACCCAAACAGGTGGGAGAGGCTCCGGGCATCTCTTCAGGTACCACACTCCACACTAACCTTGTTTCCAAGCTGCTGACCAGATGAATTCTGACTCGCAGTCCCCTGAAGCACACCCAGCCCTATACTCAGACCAGGACCCAGACCTTTGGCTGGTTCATTCATTCAGCGAACAAACATTTACCAAGCGCCAAGGCGATGCCAGGCACTGGGGCAAGGGATCAAAGGCAGTTTGTGACCTCCCGGAGCTCGCGGGTGAGCTGGCAGAGCGGGAAAGACCGCACCAGTGTTAGAGCCTCCAGGGCGCCCGCACGCGCTGCCCTGATTCTGGTTCTCACAGACCCAGCAGACCCGCGTAGCCTGGGGGGGTGGGGGGTCGAGTAGGGCGCCCCGACTCCGCAGGAGAAGCGTCGGCTGTACCGGCGGGATCCACGAAGGGGATCGGTCCACCGGCTGCTCCTGCCCTCACCCCGCAGGCCGCGCGCAGACCAGAGGCCAGGGGTGCAGGTCAGACTCCCCGCCACCGTCCACGAGAGGCGGCCCGAGAGGAAGGCCTCCCCAACGAGATTCTCACCTTCTCTGCCTCCCCCCCACAACCCCGCACACCCCGAGACCCTCGTTCCACTCCACGCCCCCCCCCCCGCCCATCTCTAGCCCGGCGGGGGAGGCGTGTCCGGCCCTTGCTCTGGCGTCCCAATCCGATCCCCTAGGCGGCCTGGGCCCCTCTACGGTGACGCGCACCCCACCCCGCCCCCGTCCCGGAGCCCGCCACACAACTCCGGCAAACAAAACCCCACAGAGTGCGGCCGCGGCGCGGTGCGCGCCAACTCGCCCGGACCCGCGCGCCGGGAGCGGGAGAGGGAGGGGGCGCCGGCCGGGGCTCAGGCGGGACCCCCACGGCACAGGTGCGCGCGCGGCGCTGGCCCCGACTCACTCACTCGATGAAGTAGCTGGCGCCCTCCTCCGTGAAGCCCTCCTCCCAGCCGCGGGGAAGGTCTGCGGAAACGCGGGGAAAGTCGGTCAAACTTGGGCGGCCGCGCGCGTCCCCCTCAACCCCTCGCCGCCGGCCCGAAGCCCACCTGAGCGGATCATGTGGCCGGAGTTGACGGGCTCCCCGGTGCGCGGGTGCAGCCAGGTCGTGCAGCGGAGTTGGTCACTGCGGGGAGAAAGGTGCACCTGTTAGCGCCGCCGCCGCCGCCGCCCGGCCCGCGCCCCCGCCCGCGCCCATACTCCCGCGCCGCACTTGACGAAGAAGACGCGGCCGTCCCGGCACACGCCGTAAGACCAGTGCTCAGGTAAGGTGTCCCGCCCGACCGTCGCCGCCGCCATGTTCGCCGCGCGCGGAGCCGGGGCCGCCGCGGGGCGGGGGGGAGGGGGCGGGAGCGGCGGCGCGGGCGGGGGCGGGGGCGCGGCCTGCGCGGGGCCCGGCGGCGCGCCGGGGCGCTCCATCGGCGCGCGGGCTCCTCGAGGCTCGTCCGGCTCCTGGCACCCGGAGTCGCCGCCGGAGTCCGCCGCCCGCCGCCCCGAGCGCGATGCGCGCGGCCTTTGTCCCCGCGCCTTCCCCGCCCCCAGCCCGCCAGCCCGGGCGCGCCCCTTGGCCCCTGGGGCCCGCAGACCCGCGCAGGGCGGGGGCAGCTGAGACACACGAACCCGCGGGCCCCCTCGGGCCCCCACCCCCGACTGCCCCCGGACCCGTGCTTCTCTGCGGATCCTGGGGACGCTGCACAGGTTCCTGCCACATTCCCCGCCTCCGCGCGTCCTCTGTAAGATAAAGTTGGAGGTGAAGTCCGCCCGGGATTGCTGCGTGGCGTCAGTGAAGGGACGACGGGGTGAAGCGCTGAAGTGGGCGCTCCGTTGGTGCCAGGGCAAGCCTGCCTGCGCTTCCCAAGTTTGCGGCGGAAGCGGGAAGGCGCGGCGCCCCGCCGCACGCAGCACCGCACCCGAGCTGCAGCGGCTCCAGCTGGCGCCCTCAGTTCCCGTCCAGTAAGGGAGCGACCGGGCTCTGAGGGCTGGGCGGCACCTCGTCTGCCTCTGCGAGGGGGCAGCCAGCTGGGGCGTCCAGTGGGGGCTCTGGAGGGCTCTTCGCAGACTGGCGCCTTCTCACGTTCGGGTCCTCGCTCGCATCCGGGCCCCTCTGCGCGGAGAAAGCCCTCCCCTGCCCTTTAACTCTCTATTCCATCACTTATTTGCACCTGGTTGGCATTCTTGTTTGTGTTCGCAGCCCCACGTAACTGGAAGCTGGGCTCTGGGCAGGTGTCAGGTCCAGCCAGCCTCCAGGACTCAGGCTCTAGTTGGTGGGACGAGGCTTACGGGAAAGCGAAGCTCCGCAGTGTGGCATTCGTTACTCAGAAGGACGCCCAGCACTCTGAAGGATGGATACGCTTTGCCAAGAGAGCCCTTGAGAATGGGAGTCGGGGGAGGGGCGCGGGATTCGGAGGAGACCAGCAGGGGCCCCTGTGCGGAGTGGGTCCCGGGAAGTGGGGACTGTGAGTTATAAGAGGGAGTTGGCTAGCAGTGGAGGCCTCGACGCTGGTCTGAGGGAGCCTTCTGCCTTGAGAAATTCTTCACCAAAAGAAAACAGGCAAGCGATGTTCGTGTTATTAAACACGGATGGGAGCCGGTGTGGATCAGCAGGTGAAGCCCCCAACCTGTGATGCTGGCATCCCACATGAGGGCCCATGCTAGTCCCAGCTGACTCCACTTCTGATCCAGCACCTGCCAATGGCCCAAGTACTTGGGCTCTTGCCACCCCCATGGAAGATCAGGATGAAGCTATGGACTCCTGGTTTCCGCCTAGGCTAGCTCCAGCTGTCGTGGCCATTTGGGAAGTGAACCAGCTGATAGATTCTCTCTCTCCCTCTCTCCTCTCCCTGCCTGTCTTTTCTTCTCTCTCTCTCTTCCTGTAACTCTGCCTTTCAGATAAATAAATTAATTTTAAAACCCACTGATGGAAGATCGTAAGGTAGATGGGCAAAGACATGAACACACAGTTACCAGGTGATGCAAGTGGTTTGCAGGCAAATGTGAACATACTTGACTGCCTCATAATAGAAAAATGCACATTAGAATTAAGATGAAATAGTAGTTTCTTTTTTTAAAGATGTATTTGAAAGATAGAGTTACTGAGAGAGCTAGAGACAGAAAGAGAGAAGCCTTCCATCCGCTGGTTCACTCTCTAACTGGCCACATCAGCCGGAGATGAGCCAATCCAAAGTCAGGAGCCAGGAGCTTCCTCCAGGTCTCCCACATGGGTGCAGAGGCCCAAGGACTTGGGCCATCTCCCATTGCTTTCCCAGGCCATAGCAGAGAGCTGGATCAGAAGAGGAGCAGCTGGGTCTACAACTGGGTCCCCTATGGGATGCCGCCACTTCAGACCAGGCCTTTAACCCGTTGTGCCATAGCACTGGCCTGAAATAGTAGTTTCTTAGGTGTCAGGTTGGCAAAGGTGCACATTGTGGAGAAAAACATTCTCGTTGGCAGGATTATAAAATGATTCAGCCTCTGGAGTCATACTCCCATGCCTTAGGCATATAATAAAATTTGTGCATTCTTGTTTCTGAAAACACACACACACACACACACACACACACACACACAGGTTCAGCCTCTAAAGGCAATCTGGCAGCAGCGATTACAACATAAATGCATAGACCTTTGCCCTAGCAATTCCACTAGCAGGAGCCTACATTAGTGCTCCCACAGGGGCGCAAGACCTGCGTACTAGAGCAGTCATTGTAGCATTGTCAATAATTCCCAAAGTCTGGAAACATCTAAGTGTCCATCCAAAGAACTGGTTAATTAAATTGTGGCACCCCTGAAAGGAATGCTGTGCAGCTGCTCAGAAAGGTGGGCTCAATCTCTGTGTGTTGCTGTGGATGGTCTCCAAGGTATGGGGCCAGCAGGCAAGGTGCAGAACTGTGCTGTGGGGAATATAAATGGTCCTAGGTTAAAGTCGAGAAACAGGTAAAATGATTGCTGTGGAGCAGGAAACTGGCAGTACTGGTGGGAAGTTTACTTTCCCTTGTGCTCCTTTTTGCACTGTTTGATCTTTTTACCATTTAAAACATATGGGAGTAGATGGTTGACACAGCAGTTAAAATGCTGCTTGAGGTTCCTGCATCCCATCTGGGATTTGAGCTCTGGCTCAGTTTCCTAATAATGTGTACCCTGGGCGACAGTGGTGATGGTTGAAATACTTGGGCCTGACACCCATATGGAAGACTCAGATGCAGATCTGGGTTCCTGGTGGCAGTCTGCCCCATCCCCAACTTTGGAAAGTAAGCCAGCAGATTAAATATCTTCCTCTCTCTCTTCCTCCCCACCCCTTCTCCCTCTCCCATCCCCTCTCTCCCTCCTACTCCCCTCTCTTCTTCCAACTCTCTCACTGCTCTTCAAATAAAAATAAATATAAATTAGAAAATGTATATTTATCTATTTTTAATTTTTAAAATTAGTTTCCTCTTTTAAAAAGATTTATTT
This sequence comes from Oryctolagus cuniculus, assembly GCF_051225735.1. NCBI lineage: Eukaryota > Metazoa > Chordata > Mammalia > Lagomorpha > Leporidae > Oryctolagus > Oryctolagus cuniculus. The sequence continues at coordinate 49,312,014 of NC_142867.1, read as the reverse complement.
ATTTATTTGAAAGGCAGAGTTACACGGAAAGAGAGAGAGACAAAGAAAAAGATCTTTTGTCTACTGGCTCACTCCCCAAATGGCCACAAAATCCAGGGCTGGGCCAGGTGGAAGCCAGGTACCTGGAACACCACCGGCTCTCCCACATGCGTGCAGGGGCCCTAGCATTTGGGCCATCTTCTGCTTTCCCAGGTACATTAGTAGGGAGTCGGATCAGAAGTGGAGCAGCTAGGACTCAAACTGGCGCTCATATGGGATGCTGGCATCAGAAGCTTAACCCACTGCACACAATTCTGGTCCCAAAACATGCATATTTAAAGAAAAATGCAGTTCAGCAAGAGCTCCAATAAGAGATACAAAAATTATCTCAATAAATGTCAGAAGATGTATTTGATTTTTAAAATGCCCATCATATGTGTTAACAGCTACAATTAAAAGTAGATCAAAGGCTGGTGAGTATGCAGAAAAACTGTATATAATTATTCATTGTTACTAAAATTTACAGCACTCTGTATAGCAGTGTGGCAGTTTCTTTAAAAACGAAACATGCACTTACCATATGACCCAGCAATTGCAGTTAATACATTAGGCATTAACCTCAGAGAAATATAATGTTTATCCTCATACAAGTTTGCACACAATGGTTCACAGCAGGTTTTGCCTATTACAAATAAAATGCCACACAATAAGTAGCTGATTATGATTAAATAACTGTGGTATGTCTATACCATGGACTGCACTTGGCAATGAAAAGGCATGAACATCTGTCAATGTGTTGTACTATGCGAATTAACGGTAAAACTAGTATTCAAACAGTACTTTATACTTTGTGTGTCTGTGTGGGTGCAATCTGTTGAAATCTTTACTTAGTATATACTAAGTTGATTTTCTGTATATAAAGATAATTAAAAATGAGTCTTAATGAAGAATGGGATGGGAGAGGGAGTAGGAGACCAGATGGTTTGCTGGTGGGAGAGAGATTATGGGGGAAAACCACTATAATCCGAAAGTTGCACTTTTGGGCCAGTGCCGCGGCTTACTAGGCTAATCCTCCGCCTTGCGGTGCCAGCACACCAGGTTCTAGTCCCAGTCAGGGCGCCGGATTCTGTCCTGGTTGCCCCTCTTCCAGGCCAGCCCTCTGCTGTGGCCAGGGAGTGCAGTGGAGGATGGCCCAAGTGCTTGGGCCCTGCACCCCATGGGAGACCAGGAGAAGCACCTGGCTCCTGCCATCGGATCAACGTGGTGCGCCGGCCGCAGTGTGCCGGCTGCGGTGGCCATTGGAGGGTAAACCAACGGCAAAAGGAAGACCTTTCTCTCTGTCTCTCACTCTCACTGTCCACTCTGCCTGTCAAAAAATAAAAAAAATAATAAAATAAAAAAGTTGCACTTTTAAAATTTACATTTATTAAATAAAAGTTTTCTTAAAAAAAGAAAAAAGAAAAGGCATGAACACTTGCATACCTTGTGCAACATAAACATGTACAACAACTTGGATGGATCTCAGGGTGTTATGCTGAGTTTTTTTAAAAAGTCAATCTGAAAAGTTCACACATTATATGATGTTGTGACATTCTGAAAATAAACAAGTTCTAGATGGGGAACTGCTTAAATGGTTGCGTGGGTGGGGAGGGGAGACCCACCTGGAAAGGAAAAGCACCAGGTAGTTCTTCCTACTGAAGGAGTAGCTCTCAGCTGCAATCATGGTGACACAATTGACAGTCTTCATAAAATGACATTGTATCAGTGTGAGTTTCCTGGTTTTGATATTGTATTTATTGTATATAAGATATAACCATGGGGGAAATTGGGTGAGAGGTAAACAGAGAATGCTATCTTTGCAAATTCCTGTAATTCTTGAACTATCTCAAAGCAAAGAGTTCTAACATGTGTTAGAAAATTGCAAATAACGAGAGATGTTTCTTTTGAGAGTATCTCAGGCCTACAAAGCCAGTCTTTAACCATGAAACATTAACAACCTTCCCACCAAAAGGAAAAAAAAAAGAACAAGTACACCTATTTTTGATGCTATTACTTAATGTTGCAGAAGTTCTTACCTACAAAAAACTTGAAACAGAGATTTTTAAAAATTAGCTATTAGGGGCAATAAGATTATTTGCAGATAAAATGTGGAGAACAATCCCAAACTCTTAGAATTAATAAGGGAATTCAGGGCCAAGATAATATCACAAGATATTTCAGTGACCAGTTATTGGATTCTTCCCCCCTTTATAACACAGCACATGTATGAACTTAGGGAGAACCCGAATGAAAACATAAGTAGGTAACCCTCTGTGACAAACTGCACAAAATGTTTCTGAAATAATAGATATAACCACTTTGCTTTGTATTTATACATGCAGATGTATAAGCAACAATAAAAGCAATGCATGCATTCTGTCTTGCAAGACTTAGAAGTTCTTGCAATTACTAGTCTATAACCCAATAACTTATTAGCAGACATGTTTATATTATTGTGTGTTCTAGTTCTGCGATGCCCTGGCAATAGCCATGAGCCACATGAATCATGATTGGTCAGAACTGTCTGAATTGGTATGTGCTCTAAGTGTCAAATATATGCCAGATTTTGAATACTTAGCAAGAAGAAAGGGTAATATAACTCATTTATAATGATTTCTACTGATTACCTGTTGAAATAATGTTTTGACTATATTGAGTTATGTAAAATATGTTATTAAAATTACAGTTATACAAATTTAAAGTTATATATGTAGGCTCACTTTTGTGGCTTATGTTATATTTCTGTTGGACAGCACTGTGCTAGCTTTCTCATATCTCTCTTTTGTGTACCTATAGATTTTATGGCCCATTAGAATTACCCAGGAGCTTTAAAAAAAAAATGCCTGGGCCCTACCCCAAGCAATGTAATTGGTGTTGGGTGACACTGGTGTTATTTAAATCTCCCCAGGTGATTCTAACATCCACCCTCGGTTCATAACCACTGCTATCAACCCCAAGCTATCTGGCTCTAGAGAATTCTTTTTTGCATTTTTCATTCCATATAATTAAGGAAAGGTATTCTCCAGGCGAAGAGGTAACATTTAAATCTGAGTTCAAAGATGTGTGCCAGTTCCTTTCTGGTTTGATGCCTCCTGTGATTGGTCACAACAAGATGTGAATTTCCCCCAGTCCCTTGCCTGGTCACGGTGAATTTTCCAGTTCATAAGAACAAAGTAATGAATTCTTTTCTTCTTTTTTGGGCTGGGTGGGGGCTGGTGAGGCTTACATGATCCTCAGCTGAGTACAATTAGCAATACTGGCACTAGATCTGAAGGGATGGGGTTTATACAGAGTATGTATGTTTCCTCCTTTTTTCTGATCATAACATCTGTAGGAGGTAGGGTGTTCTTATCCCCATTCTTGTTTGTTTGCTTTTATTTATTTGAAAGGCAGAAAGAGATCTTCTGTCTGCTGGTTCACTCCCCAAGTGCCCACAACAACCAGGGTTGGGCCAGGCCCAAGTCAGGAGCCATGAACTCCATCTGAGTTTCCCATGTGAGTGACAGGAACTCAATACTTAAATCATTGCTTGATGCTTTCAGGTATGTATTTGCAGGAAGCTGAGTTAGGACTTGAACCCAGGCACCTTGAACCAGGATGTGGGCATCTCAAATAGGATCTTAACTGCTTGTTCCTTATCCCAATTTTTAAAGAAGGACACAGTTCCCCACAAGGCAATCAGGTTACCTAAGAGCACATGCTAGTTATGTAACATAGCTCACACTCGAACCCACCTCTCCACACCTGTCCGGGGCCCTTTCCAACCTAATTATCTCGGGACAAATCACCACCAACTGCGACCAAAGAAGCTTTCAGCCCAGAAACTCTTTCCCGTGATTGGCCCTGGTGAAGGACTTTATTTTCTACTAGACACTCCTGCTGATAAGCATGGCACTAAGCCATCAACTTAATGCAAAATAGACCATGTTCAAGACTGGATCAAAATGAGAGTCAGTCAAACGTGTGCCCAAGAATTGTCAGCTTCCAGATAGGCAATCATTTACTACTGCCATGTATAAAGCCTCCCTTACCATCCAGGAGACAGCATGGCCTGATGCAAGGGCGTGGACTTTGGGCTAAGACAGAACTGGGTTTGACTGCAGGTGCTGCCTCCTATCTAAGCTGTGTGACCCTGGGCATGACACTTCTCTTAGGCACTGAACACCTGTTGGCAGTGGATGTATCAGTGGTGCCCGCCCAGTAGTTCTCGGTGTTTGAGAGAGACGGGTCCTCTGGTGGGCAGACAGAGCACTCAGCTCTAGGCCAGGTGTTTACTAAATGCTAGGTCCCCTCGGTGCCCACCTGCTGTGATGGTAGGCAGCAAGCAGCCTCCATAGGAGACATTGTTTGTAGTCCCCGGAGTGGTGAAAGGGCCCCACAAGGGCAGCTGTTGTCTCCTCAGCCCTCACTCCTCTTGCCATCTATTCTATGCTCCTTTTATGGGATTTTCTGTTTCCTTTCTCTTTTTTCCTACTTAAAAGCTTTTTCCTTTGTGTCAGTCTGATGGTAGGAAACAAGTGTAAGGGAAGAGAAATAGCCGGGGAAAAAAGTGTATTACTCAGGGTTTTCCAGAGAAGCAAATGAATTGGATGGATGGATGGATGGATGGAGAGACAGAGAGACAGAATATCTTTAGTTGATTTTTTTAAATATCATAGTCCAGCCGGCGTCATGGCTCACTTGGTTAATCCTCCGCCTGTGGTGCTGGCATCCCATATGGGCACTGGTTCCAGTCCAAGCTGCTCCTCTTCCCGGCCAGCTCTCTGCTGTGGCCTGGAGAGGCAGTGGAGGATGGCCCAAGTGCTTGGGCACCTGCACCCGCGTGGGAGACCCAGAAGAAGCTCCTGGCTCCTGGCTTCAGATAGGCGTAGTTCTGGCCATAGCAGCCATTTGGGGAGTGAACCAACAGAAGAAAGACCTTTCTCTCTGTCTCTCTCTCTCACTGTCTAACTCTATCAAATAAATAAATTTTTTTAAAATGTAACGTAAAAAAAATAAATCTCACAGTCCAGTAAATTAGTACAATGCCCCATGTTTGGGTTGTCTGGTGGTGTTTCCTTGTGCTTGGGATCAGAGTACATCTCCCTGGCAGAGCACCATGTGGCTGGTGCTGCATTGTCAGGCCTCCTGGAGCAAGCCTGGGACAGCCACTTAGCCCAGGATGTTGTTCACTTTGACAATTGATTAGGGGTTTCTGCCTAGCTTCTCTGCTATCCAGTTACTCATTTTTCCCTTGCAAAAATAAGTATTTTTCAGGGAAGTTCCTTAAAACTATGTAAATAACCCATTCCTCATCAAATATTCTATCTATTTTTCCTATCTGCATGTACTCATGGTTTCCTGTCTTGTGAAATGAATTTTAATCAGTCACCAGCATTCTTTCTTTTTTAAAGTTTATTTATTTATTTATTTATTTGAAAGGCAGAGTTACAGAGAGAGGAGGAGAGACAGAGAGAGAGACAGGTCTTCCATCCACCGGTTCACTCCCCAGATGGTCACAATGACTGGGGCCGAGCCAGGCCGAAGCCAGAAGCCAGGAGCTTCCTCTGAGTCTCCCACGTGAGTACAGGGGCCCAAGCACTTGGGCCCTCCTCTGCTGCTTTTCCAGGCTTATTAGCAGGGAGCTGGATCAGAAGTGGAGCAGCCAGGTCTTGAACCAGCATCCATATGGGATGCTGGTGTCACAGGCAGAGGCTTAACCTGCTATGCCACAACACTGGTCCCCATCATTCATTCTTTTGGTACACAAATTGTCCCAGATTCAGGAAGTGTGCACCCATTGAGCTGGCTCCTGCATCCGTTCAACAGTGTCTCCAACATTCCTTGCCTTCTGGTGCAATGAGGTGTTCAAGGCTCATCTTAAACTTTTCCAACCCAACAGTTTGTCCCTGGAGCCTCAGTTTCTTTATTGGAAAATGGTGTTTAGAAACCAACAGCTGGGTACTGGGTGTGCTCATTGCTATTAGAGCAGCGCTGTTCCCAGATCCTCTCAATGGAGAGAGCTCTATACACATTATATTTATAGTTATTTCCATGTCTACTTGCAAATGAATAAATTTCAAAACCCACAAGTTCATACCTACACCTGTGATCCAAGTACACCACTGGAGGTACTTCCTCGGCCAACAGTGGGAAACCTTGCTCTCATGAGCCTTAACGTATTTACTCATTTTATCAGCCCCTCACACGTAGCCACCCTTCCATCAGAGCTCCCTCCCTCCTGCATGCCCTCCTCCCTTCCTCCCTCCCTCCCTCTGTCTCTGACATCCCACATTGACACCACAGCCTTTCTCCCCCCAAGTCACCGCCAACATGGAAGCCCTCCTCACTCCATCCTTGCTCACACACCCACCTGATAGATGCCCTTACCTACCTGTGTGGGGTCACCCTCTTGATTAGACTTGCACCATGTCCCACTTGGGCTCCAACACCCCAAAATGGGACACCTGTGTGAGGGGCCCCTTCTCCCTACTCCCTCGGCTTTTTTTTTTTTTTTTTTTTTTTTTTTTTTTTTGGACAGAGTGGACAGTGAGAGAGAGAGACAGAGAGAAAGGTCTTCCTTTGCCGTTGGTTCACCCTCCAATGGCTGCCGCGGCTGGCGCGCTGCAGCCGGCACACCACGCTGATCCCATGGCAGGAGCCAGGTGCTTCTCCTGGTCTCCCATGGGGTGCAGGGCCCAAGCACTTGGGCCATCCTCCACTGCACTCCCTGGCTACAGCAGAGAGCTGGCCTGGAAGAGGGGCAACCGGGACAGAATCTGGCGCCCCGACTGGGACTAGAACCCGGTGTGCCGGCGCCGCAAGGCAGAGGATTAGTCTAGGGAGCCACGGCACCGGCCACCCTTGGCTTTTTGATGCCCTACTCTTGGCCAAAGGGACACCCCTTTCTTCCAGAAGCCCCCAACATAGGCCTGCCTTTCTCAGGCTCCCAAACAGCTGTTGGACTGGCTGCTTCAGGAGGGGAAGGGAAAAGGCAAGAGCCCTCAGCACTTCTTTCTGGGACACTGTCCTGCCACTTCTGTCACCAGGCAGCCTCAGTCAGCGTCGCAGAACTCACATATCTGACACTTTGTAGCATGCACTTGACCATGCTGCTTGGCAACAGCAGGGACAAGTTTCTTTGTTTTCCCAGCACACTCAGGGTCACACACCCAGCCCTGCATCCCAGAGCACCCACAAGCCATCCTCAGCTGGTTTCCAATATATTGTACAGTAAAACCAAACACCTCTTCTCAAAAACATGCCCCTACTTATATATATATGTGTGTGTGTGTGTGTGTGTATATATATATATATATATATATATATATATATATATATTTGAAAGAGAGAGATCTTCCATTCACTGGGTTCACTCTTCAAATGGCCAGAATAGCCAGGGCTGGGCCAGGCCAGAGGCTGGATCCTGGAACTCCATCCAGGTCTCCCACGTGGGTGGCAAGGGCCCAAGCACTTGGGCCATCTTCCACTGCTTTCCCAGGTGTGATAGCAGATAGCTGGATCAGAAGCAGGGCAGTCAGGACTCAAACCAGCATTCCAATCTGAGATACCAGTGTCACAGGTAGCAACTTAACCCACTGCACCACACCATGAGCCCCAACATGCCCCTACTGTAGCCACAGGTCTCCGATATCAAGCAACTTGGACATCCTGGAAGTTACTTAAAATGCAATTCTACTGTGGGGTTTTGCTTGATGATTGGCTACAGTCTGGTGTGGTCAGAGAAGCTGAATATGGAGCCACATGGGCACTGGCTGTCAGTCCTGATTCCGTCAGTTATTAGGACACATGTGAAGTAGGAGCAGGGGTGTTAATCACAGAGTTACCATAGGGATCCCACGAGAGGACGTTAGGGAATGCTGCCATGTAGAAGGACCCACTCCCGGCCCACTGAGAAGCTACTATGGTTTGGACCTTTTCTGTTTGTGAGCCTGAGAGCGCCTTGGGCATTTTAACCTTGGATTCTACTGTTCAACTTTGAGGTTGAGGAAGGGAAAAATAGAATGTTGCCAAGAAACCAGTGTGAGAGGCACACGGGGAAGGGCAGCCAGGCTCCAGGAAGCTCTGGGTCGCCTGTTTTCCAACCAGCTCCTAAGTGCCCTCCACCCCAGCCCCACATCCCTGGCAGGGGTCCTGCAGCTCAGGTTCTGAACTGGGTGGGAAGGGAGAGATCAGAAATGCATAGAATTTCAAAGCTAGAACAGAGATGACCTGTGGCCTTCTGTTTCTTCCATAAAATGAGGGGACTGGAGTACTTGTCTGAGACTCCAAGGAGACATTTGTGACCAAGGCAGGCATGGAATCTGCAACTTCTGACCTCCAACCCTATGCACCTGTGGCAGTCAGAGGCCCCCTTTGCTGGTCTGTTGGTCTTCTTTTAGAAATTGTCTGCGTTTACAGGTGCAGAAAGAGGTGTGGCGTGGAGTGGAAAGCACACAGCAGCTCATGACCTCTCCCAGCCTCAGCTTCTCAGAATCCTGTCTTGGAAGGAGGTGGGCATGAGGCCACGCTCGCTACTGCACAGTGTGGCCTGGCACGCCAGGACTCACTCACCACGTGGCAGGAGGCAGGGCCTAGGGAGCGTAGCCAAGAAAGGAAGGGAGGAAACCTGTGATTCTGGGCCCTGGGCAGGCACTTGGTGCAGCAGCTAAGATGCCACTTGGGATGGCCACGTTGCTGGAATACCTGGGTTCGAATCTGGCTCTGCTTTCCATTGAGCTACCTATTATGTGCACCCTGGGAGACAGCAGATGGCAAAGTACTTCAGTCTCTGCCACCCACAGAGTGAGTGAGTTCTGGGCTCCCGGCTTCCACCTGGCCCAGTCCCAGCTGGTGCAGGACTTGGAGGGCTGCCCCAGCAGATGTAAGTGCTCACTCGCTCACTCGCCCTGTCTCTATGCCTTGCTTTTCTTTTCTTAAGATTTTTATTGTTTGTCCAAGAAGGCTACAAAAGTAAGACATAATCCTCGATTCCTTGTGAAGCATGGGTGGTCCTCAGGCTAAGCACAGTAACCTCTCAGGCTGGGTTTTTAAAGTTGCATTTATTGGGGCCAGCGCTGTGGCTTAGCGGGTAAAGCTGCTGCCTGCAGCGCCGGCATCCCATATGAGCACCGGTTCGAGTCCCAGCAGCTCTACTTCCAATCCAGCTCTCTGCTATGGCCTGGGAAAGCAGTGGAGGATGGCCCAAGTCTTTGGGCCCCTGCACCCACGTGGGAGACCTGGAGGAAGCTCCTGGCTCCTGGTTTCAGATCAGCCCAGCTCCGGCCATTGCAGCCAACTGGGGAGTGAACCAGCAGATGGAAGACCTCTCTCTGTCTCTCAGTAACTCTGACTTTCAAATAAATAAATAAATCTTAAAAAAAAAAAAAAGAGAGAGAGGTGTATTTATTTATTTGAAAGGTAGAGTTGCAGAGAGGCAGAAGCAGAGACAGAGAGAGGAGATTTTCCATTGGCTGGTTCACTCCCCAAAAGGCCTCAATGGATGGAGCTGGGCCAATCTGAAGCCACAGCACCGGCCCCATATGCCTTTCAAATAAATGAAAACAGGTATATTTAGAAAAAAATTTAAGTCAGAAAGCTTGGATAAACACTTCAGAATAAAAGATATTTTAGTGGCAATAAGCATAAGAAATGCTCCCCAACGTTATTCATCCTGTAGCACGTAAAGCCACCGCCTGCAGTACCGGCATCCCATACGGGCGCTGGTTCAAGTCCTGGCTGCTCCACTTCCGATCCAGCTCTCTGTTATGGCCTGGGAAAGCAGTGGAAGATGGCCAAATCATTGGGCCTCTGTACCCACATGGGAGACCTGTAAGAAGCTCCTAGATCAGTTCAGCTACTGCTGTTGCAGCCGTTTGGGGAGTGAAGCAGCAGATGGAAGACCTTTCTCTCTCTCTCTCTCTCTCTCTCTCTCTCTCTCTGCCTCTGCCTCTCTGTAACTCTGCCTTTCAATAAATAAATAAATCTTTAAAAAGCTAAAAGACTTACAAACATATTCACAAAAGCTAAAGATTAGAAACCAACATGTTCATCAGCAAGAGAATGGTTAAACAAACTGAAGTATGTTCATACAATACTAATTATTATAAAAAGTAACATGGGCCGGCGCCGGGGCTCACTTGGTTAATCCTCTGCCTGCGGCACCGGCATCCCATCTGGGCACCGGGTTCTAGTCCCGGTTGCTCCTCTTCCAGTCCAGCTCTCTGCTGTGGCCCAGGAGGGCAGTGGAAGATGGCCCAAGTGCTTGGGCCCCTGTACCCACATGGGAGACCAAGATTAAGCACCTGGCTCCTGGCTTTGGATTGGTGCAGCTCCAGCCATTGTGTCCACTTGGGGAGTGAACCAACGGAAGGAAGACCTTTGTCTCTCTCTCTCACTGTCTATAACTCTACCTGTCAAATAATAAAAAAAAAAGTAACAAACTAATGGTAACATAGATGACTCTCATAATATTATGCTAGAAAAACTAAAATGGGATTGTTTATGTGAACAAACATACAAAAAATCCATACTCTGTAGTTCTGGTTACATGAAGGTCAAGGATGACAAAACTGATCTATAGTAACGGAAGTCAGAAAGTGGCTATGGGGCTGGGGTTGGGTGGGAGATGGATTGGAGAGTGGCTTGGGGGTTGGAATGCTCCCTGTGCTGTGGTCTACATATGGTTTGGGTGTTCTCTAAAGGCTCATGTGCTAGAAGTGTGGACTGCAGGGCAGTGCACTGAGATGTGGTAGCTCTTTAGGGGCCAGCCCCAGTGGAGGGGAGTAGATCACGAGCAACACCTTTGGAAGGCATTTATGTCGTTCTCTGCTCTCACAGGCACTGGCTTAGTTCTCGCAAGACAGCGAGCCTGACTCCTCCCCGGTCTCTTGGTCCCCCTCCAGCCATGTGATGCCATTTGCCATGCTGTGATGCAAGCAGGGAGCCCCCACCAGATGCCACCCCGAATGGACTTTCCAGCCACCAGAATTGTGAGTCAGATCAACTTTATACATTATCTTGTTATAACGACATAAAATGGACTAAGACCCCTTGTTTTGGGGGCCAGCCTCATGGTATAGTGGGTAAACCCATCACCTGTGACACAGGAATACCATATGGGCACCAGTTCAAGTCCTGGATGCTCCACTTCCAATCCAGTTCCCTGTTACTGGCCTGGGGAAAGCAGCAGAAGATGGCCCAAGTATTTGGACTCCTGTTACCCACATGGGAAACCTAGATGAAGCTCATGGCTTCTACTTGAACCAGGGCATGGAAGATATCTCTCTCTCTTTCTTTCTCTCTCTCTATGTAACTCTGACTCTCAAATAAAAAATAAATCTTAAAAATATCCCTTGTTTTGGATATGTACAATTGTCAAAACCCATGACATTGAATACTTACTATACATGCATTTTAATGTTTGTAAATTATACAGTTTTCAAAAATACTATTCATGGGGCCAGCATTGTGGCATAGTGGGTAAAGTTGCTACCTGCAAAGCCAGCATCCCATTGGGTGCACCCCATGTGGATGTTCCTCTTCCAATTCAGCTCCTTGCTAATGGCCTGGGAAAAGCAGCAGAAGATGCCCCAAGGTGTCTGGGCCCCTGCCACCCACATGAGAGACTTGGATGAAGCTCCTGGCTCCTCGCTTCAGCCTGGCTCAGCCCTAGCCATTGCAGCCATCTGGGAGTGAACCAGAGGATGGAAGATCGATCTCTCTCTCTCTCTCTCTCTCTCCCCCTCAACTATAACTCTTTCAAAATAAATCTTTTAAAAAAAGCTAAGCAGATTTTAAAATTTGAGAATCTGTTTTACATTAAATAAAACTAAAGAGGCAAGACTACTAAATGTAATATGCACTTCTCCATTAGATCCTGGGTGAAGAGGATGGAAAAACAGCTATAAAAGACATAACGGTGAGGGGGGGCAGTGCCATGGCTCACTTGGCTAATCCTCTGCCTGAGGCACCAGCATCCCATATGGGCACCGGGTTCTAGTCCCGGCTGCTCCTCTTCCAGTCCAGCTCTCTGCTGTGGCCCAGGAGGGCAGTGGAGGATGGCCCAAGTGCTTGGGCACCTGCACCCGCGTGGGAGACCGGGGTGAAGCACCTAGCCCCTTGCTTTAGATTGGTGTAGTTCCAGCCATGGCGGCCATTTGGGGGGGGGGGTAAACCAACGGAAGGAAGACCTTTCTCTCTGTTTCTCTCTCTCTCACTGTCTGTAACTCTACCTCTCAAATAAATAAATAAAATATTTAAAAAGAAAAAAAAGACATTACTGGAGCCAGCATCGTGGCACAGTCAGTTAAGTTGTTGCCTGGGACACCCACATCCCGTATTGGAGCACCTGGGATTGAGTCTTAAAAAAAAAAAGATTTATTTATTTAGTTGAAAGGCAGAGCTACAGAGAAGCAGAGGCAGAGAGAGAGAGATTAGAGAGAGAGAGATCTTCCATCCGCAGGGTCACTTCCCAGATGACTGCAATGGCCAGAGCTGCATGGATCCAAAGCCAGGAGCCAGGAGCTTTTTCCAGGTCTCCCACAGGAGTGCAGGGGCCCAAGCACTTGGGCCATCTTCTGCTTTCCCAAGCCATAGCAGGAAGGTGGAGTAGAAGTGGAGCAGCTGGGACTCGAACCAGTGCCCATATGGGATGCCGACACTGCAGGCAGTGGCTTTACCCGCCACGCCACACCACCGGCCTCCTGAGATTGAGTCTTACCTCCACTTCTGCTTCAGATTCCTGCTAATGCACAGATTCCTGCTAATGCATCCTGAGAAGCAGCAGGTGATGGCTGAAGTGCTTGGGCCCCTGCCACCCTCGTAGGAGACCTGGATTGAGTTCTGGGCTCCCATCTTTGGCCTGGCCCACCCCCAACTGTTGTAGGCACTTGAGGAGTGAACCAATGGATGGAAGATCTTTGTCTGTCTCTATGCCTTTCAATACATACATAATATATAAATAAACATTTAAAAGGCACTATTGCAACAATTGAAAAATTCGAGTATAGGTTATATATTACTTAATAGTAATATGCCAATGTTCAATTTTCTGACTGAGAATTATACTGTGGTTATATAGGAGAATGTCCCTATTCTTGGGAGATAAATGCTGAAGTCTTTGGAAGTGAAGTGTCATGACTTCTGCATTGGACTCTCAAATGGTTCCAGAAACACACACACACACACACACACACACACACACACACACACACAAGCACAATTTTAGATAAAGACAGAGGAGCAGGGGTTTGGTGCTGTAGTTAACTCATCGCTCCAGATGCCCATGTCCCATACCCGAGACCCACTCCTCTGCTCCTGATCCGACTTCTTACTAATGCACCCCCTGGAAGGCAGCAGGTGCTGGCTCAAGGACTGCGGTCCCTGCCTCGATGTGAAAGACCTGGATGAAGTTCTGGGCTCCTGGCTTCAGACTGCCCAACCCCAGCTGTATTGCAGGCATTCAGGGGGATGGAAGATCTCTCTCTCTCTCTCTCTCTCTCTCTCTCTCTCTCTCTCTTTGCCTTTCAAAAGAAAAATAATTTTTTTAAAAAATAGAAAGATAAAACAGATATGGCAAAATGTCAACAACTAGTGACTGTAGGTATATGGATATTCATTTTTTTAAAGATTTATTTATTTATTTGAAAGAGTTACACAGAGAGAGAAGGAAAGGCAGAGAGAGAAGTCTTCCATCTGCTGGTTCACTCTCCAATTGGCTGCAATGGCTGGAGCTGCACCGATCTGAAGCCAGGAGCCAGGAGCTTCTTCTGGGTCTCCCATGTGAGTGCAGGGATCCAATGACTTGGGCCATCTTCTACTGCTTTCACAGGCCATAGCAGAGAGCTGGATTGGAAGTGGAGCAGCCGGGACTCGAACCGGCGGCCATATGGGATGCTGGCACTGCTGGCGGCAGCTTTACCCGCTATGCCACAGCCCCAGCCCCTGAAAATTCATTGTTGAATTTGCAACTCTTTTGTAAGCTTGAAACTTCATAAAAAGTTGGAGGTTAAAAAACTAACATTTAAATATTAAAGTATGTAGTAATAAGCTAATGAGAAACATGCAAGTTTAATATAAAGAAACTCCTAAATGTTACTGAGGTTTATAAAACATGACTTGAGGGGTGGCTCTGTGGTGCAGCAGATAAAGCCACCACCAGCGGTGCCAGCATCCCATAAAGGTGCCAGTTCAAGACCTGGCTGCTCCACTTCCAATCCAGCTCTCTGCTGTGGCCTGGGAAAGCAGTAGAAGATGGCCCAAGTGCTTGGGCCCCTGCACCCATGTGGGAGACTCAGAAGAAGCTCCTGGATACTGGCTTTGGATCAGACCAGCTCTGGCTGTGGCAGCCATTTGGGGAGTGAACCAGCAAATGGAAGATCTCTCTCTCCTTCTCTCTCTCTCTCCCCCCCTCCCCCTTTGCTTTTCTGTAACACTGTCTTTCAAATAAATAAATCTTTTTTTAAAATTTAAAAAAAAATAAAACATGACTTGAATACATAGAAAGAGGGTTTATTTCTTCGGAGGAAGACTGCAGTGGAGGTGGGGCGTGGTGGGGGGTGGGGAGCTGTCTCCCATAGGCCCAGGTTTATCCCCAGAGCTAGCTGGACCTCTCCCAGGTGCAAGTACATGGAGATAGGAGTTGGGCCCTCTCCGAGTCAAGTGCGTGTCAGACTCTCCTGGGGCAGTTTGTTACGATGCAGACTCCCTTTCCTTGGACGTGGGGCTCCGCGCAAGACCTGCGATTCTGCATTTTAAAAAATAATTTAGTCTCCACCAGATGATTTTGTTGAAAGAATCCCAGATCACACTTTGAGAAATGTTGCTATAAGAGGTTGTGCCTAGAGTCCAGCACTGTGGCATAGTAGGTTAAATAAGCTGTAGAGCAGTGAGTTAAACCCCCGGCATGTTGAGCCTGTATCCCATATGGGTGCTGGTTCGAGTCCCGGCTACTTCTCTTCCAATCCAGCTCTCTGCTATGGCCTGGGAAAGCAATAGAAAATGGCCCAAGTTGCCGGCGCCACGGCCCACTAGGCTATCCTCCGCCTAGCAGCACCGGCACACCAGGTTCTAGTCCCGGTCGGGGCGCCAGATTCTGTCCCGGTTGACCCTCTTCAAGGCCAGCTCTCTGCTGTAGCCAGGGAGTGCAGTGGAGGATGGCCCAAGTGCTTGGGCCCTGCACCCCGTGGGAGACCAGGAGAAGCACCTGGCTCCTGCCTTCGGATCAGCGCGGTGCGCCGGCCACGGCAGCCATTGGAGGGTGAACCAACGGCAAAAGGAAAACCTTTCTCTCTGTCTCTCTCTCTCACTGTCCACTCTGCCTGTCAAAAAAAAAAAAAAAAAAAAAGCAGGAAGTTGGATTCGAAGCAGACAAGGCAGGACTTGAACCAGTCACTCTGTGGCAGCATCTTGACCACTGTGTCAAATGCCCTCCCCTCTTTATGTACTGAGTACATACTATTTGTTGATAATGTGCCAATAAAAAGCTCTTAGTTAATTATTTTTCTTTTTTTCAAAATTGGTTTTTTAATGGAAAGAGTGGTCCATACTTAAAGTTAAAAAATAGAAGACGATTTTTTTCATCAATTTAAAAATAAGACCTAGGAAAGGCATTGTAGCGTGGTGGACGAAGCTGCCACTCAGGACACCTACATCCCATGTTGGAGTATCTGGATTGAGTCCCACCTCCATGTTTGGAGCCCTGGGCTCAGGTCCTCACCGTCCCCACATGGTGTGACCCTGGGCAAGTCCCTTCTTAGAGCCTCAATTCATCCGGACACTAAATGAGCCCTCCTAGCCATATTTTTCTGAGTCCAAGTCAGTGGTCCCCAATCCAAGCTATACACGGGAATTCCCAGGGAAGCCTTTGAGAAATACACATGTGCTGTCTCCCGTCCCCCTCCCCACCCCAGCGGGTCTCTTTTCCCAGGTAGAGCTCAGAGATCTGAGTTTCAAAAGCCTTGGGAGAGGGAGGGCAGTGCTGTGGTATAGTAGGTAAAGCTGCCACCTGTGGCCCAGAGCCAGCATCCCATAGAGGCTCTGGTTTGAGTCCTGACTACTCCACTTCTGATCCAGCTGCCTGCCAATGTAACTGGGAAAGCAGTGGAAGATGGCCCAAGGACTTGGGCCCCTACACCCACATGAGAGACCCAGGAGGAGCTCCTGGCTGCTGGCTTCGGATCAGCCCAGCTCCAGCCATTTCAGCCATTTGGGGAGTTTCTCTCTGTAACTCTGCCTTTCAAATAAAATAAATAAATCTTAAAAAGCAGCAGCGGCCGGCGCCGCGGCTCACTAGGCTATCCTCCGCCTTGCGGCGCTGGCACACCGGGTTCTAGTCCCAGTCGGGGCGCCAGATTCTGTCCCGGTTGCCCCCTCCCAGGCCAGCTCTCTGCTGTGGCCAGGGAGTGCAGTGGAGGATGGCCCAAGTGCTTGGGCCCTGCACCCCATGGGAGACCAGGAGAAGCACCTGGCTCCTGCCTTCGGATCAGCGCAGTGCGCCAGCCGCAGCGTGCCGGCCGTGGTGGCCATTGGAGGGTGAACCAACGGCAAAGGAAGACCTTTCTCTCTGTTTCTCTCTCTCACTGTCCACTCTGCCTGTCAAAAAAAAAAAAAAAAGAAAAAAGAAAAAGAAAAAAAAATAATAAAATAAAAAGCAGCAGCAACCTTCCAGGAGAATCAGAGTACCCGCCTCCTGCTAAACAGGCACCAGTGGATGTCCTTTGAGATATTTGTGTGTGCGCAATTTTTTCAGAAAAATGGAATCATTGTATATTTTGCATACATTAATCTATTTAAGCAATCCACTAGTCAATTAGACCTGGAGGCAGTTCCAACTTTCTGCTATTGCAAATATTGAAAATGAGTAAAAAGTAGGCTAACAGTGATTACAGCTAATTGGGAAAACCCCTTAAAAGTTCTGAAAATGGACAGAAATGCTTAAAAACAGCCTAGGAGGGTTGGAAACGGTCTGATGAATCAAGCAAGCAGCCAACAACGCAGAGGGGAAAATCCAGCAACTGGGAAACCGTCATTCTCAATCAAGTCATTGTTTCAGTCCAAATGAGGTATTCATAAGAGCGCTTTCAGAACGACTGTGCTCAGCCCAATCATATGTCTGTGTTCACCAGAGCCAACAAGAGCTTCCTTCCAGCTCCCCCGATGTCCTGGAGAGAAGCTCGAGATCCCCGCTGCCGGCAGTCCTGCCCGGGAAGTAAACAGCAGCCCAGTGCCGGGCGTGTGTCCACAGGTGCTTGCTGATTCTCTCCGGGGCCCAGCCGGGTGCTGGGCACGGGGAGGACACAGCTTCCAGGAGCGTTTCTGCCGTCTTCCCTGCCGGGACCCCAGACCAGTCTGCTAGGACAGATGCATCCACACGCAACTCAGATACACTGGGCGAGGGGAGGTGGGAACGTGTGGCCAGGGTGAGCGGAGAGAGGCAGGCAAAAGCCACTGCACTGTTCCTCCAGCTGCGTGGGACTGTGGAGCCCCAGCTGCTCCCATCTCAGCAAATGCCCCCGGTGCTTTTGCTGGGAATCGAATGACTCCAAAATGTAGTGGCTTAAAACGCTCATGTGATTCTGCTCAAGGTCTGTGTCCCCTGAGAATGCAGCTGGGAGTGGCTTGTCTGCCCCCCGGGGGCCTGGGGCTCCACTGGGGGAAGGAGGCTCATGGCAGGTCCTCACTCGCAGACGCAGTGGTTAGGACTGGCTGTCACCTGGCAGCTGCACACAGGAGCCCCTGCACATAGCTGGGGCTTTCTCACGGCACAGAGGCCTTAGGGGTGGCTGTGTTGCATAGCAACTGAAGACGCCACGCACGAGCATTCCATGCAGCACAAGGCCTTTTCTGGCCTGGCCTTGGAATCCCTGCGATGTCGCTTCAGCTGCACTCTATTAACTGCATGCAAGCCACAGCCTGCCATTGTGATGGAGAGGAGAATTCTTTTATTTCCTATTTTATTAGAGAGGAAAGAGAGAGAGACAGAGAGAGAATCTTTCATCCTCTGGCTCACTTCTGGAATACACACAACAGCTGGGGCAGGGCCAGGCTGAAGGAAGGAGCCAGAAACTGCAGCTGGGTCTCCTGTGTGAGTGGCAGGGACCCAGGTACTTGAGCCACCGTCTGCTGCCTCCCAGGCACATGAGCAGGAAGCTGGATTGGCAGTGAAGCAACTGGGACTCCATGTGGGATGCAGGGTCCCAGGTGGCAGCTTAACCCACTGTGCCACAACACCTGCTCCTCTTACATTTTCATCTCAACATCCCCCAGACCAAAGGCACGGCGTGCTGCCCCGGGCTGCCCACCCTCAGCGTTTCTCACCTCACTGAATGCACTCCTTCCATGGCCCAGGACAGAACTGGCAGTCACCCTTCCTCTCCCACTCCCCATATCCAGCCTCAGCCCTGTCTTGACAAATTCACTTTCCAGACATTTCTCTAGTCTGAGCCATGGTCAACTCTCCTTTAGACCCCGGCCAGGCCTTCCTCTCTGGCCTCCCAAATCTGAAAGGTCCAGCTCCCCTCCCATGAGCCCCCTGCATTGTTCACACAGCCAGCACCAGAATACTTTCTAAATGTGACGCTGGTGAAAAACTTGTATCTGTTCCCTGTTGCTCTAAAGAACAATTTATTTCTTAAAAGCTTTATTTATTTTCATTTTTATTATTTGAAAGGCAGAAAGAAAGAGAGAAAGACCTTCCATCTCAAACAACCTGGGCTGGGCAGGGCCAAAGTCAGGATCCCAGAATCCAGTCTGAGTCTCTTGCTTAGCAGGGATCAAGTACTTGAACCTGCTGCCTTCCTGCGTATATGTTAGCAGGAGGCGAGGATCAAATGCAGAGCTGGGACTCGAACCCAGGCACTCTGATGTGGGACACGGGGATCTCTGGTGCTGCCTCGTCTGCTGCCCCACAAGCCCGCCCCTGAACAATTTCTGTACGAGGCCTGTGAAGCCCTGTGGGCCTGGCCCCTGCTGACCTCCCCTCCCCACACTGACCCAGCTGCCTTCTGCCACAGCACCCTGACCTCTCCTCCCTTCTCTTATTTCCCCAGATAACGGCCCAGAGCCACTTCCTCCGAGAAGCCTTCTCTGCTCCATTGGACAAGACTCCAGTGCGGCCCGCCTTCCATTTGCACGGTGGTTACCTGGTGGCTCTTCCTCTCCCCCAGAACCCTGCAGGCTCCCGTCTGCTTTGCTCACTGTTGTATCCCAAAGCCTACAATAGCACCTGACACATGACAGTATTTGTGGATTCGTTGGTTCGTTGGATGGACAGATGATGGACAGATGGATGAGAGAGGAGAGGCAAAGGGCCAGAGCTAATGCCAATGTTTAGAGAATGTTACTAAATCAAGAAACAGGCGGGCTGTTGAAATGACTCACGATGCACCTGATTTTCCCACCTTGCAGGCACAGGCCGGCCCGAGTCAGGCAGGATTGGAAACGCTCATCCTTGCTGCCCCAGGGCCTCTCTGATGGAAGTGTTGGACACTGAGCAGTTTCACTGCTTCCAGAGCTTAGCACAGGGCAAGGCGGGACCATCCAGCACCCCAGCCCTCCCCAGTCCCTCTGCCCCAAGCCCTCCCTTTTAGGTGTGCAGTCCAGGTCCCTGGCAGCCCCAGATGTCACCCAGGAGGGCCACCCCCTCCCCAGCCTGTGGACAAGGGCGCAGCCCCCAGCGGCCTCTCCCGTCTGACTCCCCCAGGCCAGCTCACCCTTAGTGCTCAAGCTGCCCGCAGAGGTGCTGTCTGCCTCTCCCGGCTGTTCTTGCTCTCCTGGCTCTGTCCCCTCCCCACACGGAGTCCCATGATGGAGGCACCATGGGAGACCCATTAGCAAGGAGGAAGGACCACCGACCACCCAGAAGTACAAACTGGGGACCGGCGCTGTGGTGCAGCAGGTTAAAGCCCTGGCCTGAAGCGCCGGCATCCCATATGGGTGCCGGTTCTAGTCCTGGCTGCTCCTCTTCCGATCCAGTTCACTGCTATGGCCTGAGATAGCAGTAGAAGATGGCCAAGTCCTTGGACCCCTGCACCCACATGCAAGACCCGGAAAAAGCTCCTGGTCCTGGCTTCGGATTGGCGCAGCCCAGCCATTGCAGCCATCTGGGGAGTGAACCAGTGGATGGAAGACCTAGCTTTCTGTCTCTACCTCTCTGTAACTCTTTCAAATAAAAATAAATAAATAAATAAAGAAGTGCAAACCACACTCCCTTTTAAACATCTTTTAAAATGTGATGTCATTTTCATTTTATTTGAAAGGCAAAAAGAGACAGAAATCTTCCGTTCCACTAGTTCACTCCCCAGATGCCTACAGTAGTCAGGCCTGGGCCAGGCAGCAGCCAGGAGCCCAGACCTCTATTCGGGTCTTCCACGTGGGCAGCAGGAGCCCAAGCACCTGGGCCTTCTGCTGCCTCCCAGGGTGCACATTCTCAGGATGCTGGATCAGAAACTGGGGGATGCGGGTGGCCCGAATGGTGTCTTAACTGTTGGGCTGAATGTCTGCTCCCAGGAGGAACTGGAGAGGAGGGAGCCCACCAGGCACAGGGGCAGCACACCCCTCCCGGCTCCTGGCTCTCCACCCCTTTGGCCCTGGGCCTGTTCTTGCCTCCCCTGCCCTTCCCCCCTTACCAAGGGTGGCTGGCTCTGGTGTGTGGCTGCACAGTGCACAGAGGCCTCCCACCTCTGCTGCCACTGCTGCAGGGTCCTCTGGGAGCTGACCCACCTCCTTTTCCAAACTCCTCACCATGACAGAGCTCACCAGGCCAACTGGAGCCCTGGCTGGCCTCGCGCACCACCCCTCCTCCGGCCACTTTGTTCCCGCTGTACCCTTGGCACAGGATACTCGCTTCCTTCATTTCAACCCCTCCCCTGTGCCCAACCTGTCCTTCAAGATTCAGCATACAAGAGTGGACGTTTAGCCCAGTGGTAAGATGCCCCAGCCCACATCGGAGTGCCTGGGTTGGATTCCTGGCTCTGGCTCCTGACCCTGGCTTCCTGCTTATGCATACCCTGAGAGGTAGCAGTGATGGCTCAAGTCATTGGATCCCTGTTAACCACGTGGGAGACGTGGATTGCGCTCCTAGCTCCATGTCAATCCCCAGCCTTTGTGGGCATTGAAGAGTGAACCAGTGGCCATGGGTTATTTGTCTGCCTCTCAAATTAAAAAAAAAAGGAAAAAAGCAGTTTAATTGCCATCTTCCTCCATGAAGCCGTCCCAACTTATGATTTCTTCCTTAATGTTTTATCGCCTCCCCCACACCTTCTGAAGTTCGTTTCCACCATGGGAGCTTTGTGTCCCTCTTGAACTTGGGGGGAGTCATTAGCATCTAGCTTTGCATCTCACTCATAGCAGGCACTCAGCGTGTTGCAATGAATTAGGGATGAATCCCAATTCTAAGACTTGTTCACTGAAGAGCATCACAAAGTACACAAAGAAACTTGCTGAATGAACTGCTTTTATAATTCCAGACTTCACAGAGGCTTTGAAAATGAGTTCCGCTGGGTATATAAGAAGATACAGAGCCTGTAATAACAACCCCTGCACCTACCACCTAGTTTATGAAATGAAACTTTCCAGACTCACTTGGAACCCCCTGTGAGTCCTGCTCCTTCCTGTGAAAACAGGGACCATTCTGGGACTGGGGAGTGCAGCATTCTGCCTCATTGTGTTTGTAGCCACCAACAGGTCACCTGGGATGTTGGGAACAGCACTGGTTTGGAGCTGCAAGGCAGCTCCTCATCCCTGACATGGGAACTCCAAGGTTTACTTATTGGGAACCAAATTAGAGGGGGACATGAGATACAAGAGAACAATGCCTCACGTCACTTCGATTCCTGACTTCTCTAGTAGGTATATTTTAATGCATTAGGAGTTAGCTAAAATTTTAGTTAATAAATTGGCAGTTGATTTATCTAGAAAAACACAATGTTTATTTGGATTTCTCTTTATTTTTTTAAAGGTTCATTTATTTATTTGAAAGTCAGTTACAAAGAGAGAGGGAGAGAGGTCTTCCATCCGCTAGTTCACTTCCTAGTTGGCCACATGGTCGGAGCTACCCATTTGGGATGCTGGCACTGCAGGCGGAGGCTTTACCTGCTATGCCACAGCACCGGCCCCTGAATTTCTCTTTAAAAAAAAAAAGAACTCTAGAAGGACCAAAAGAAGCAAAAAGAAGGACCAAGGTCTAGTGATAGGAACACAAGACATCCTAGTGTCTTTAGTTTATCAAAGTTAACTGCTTTTTCTGAAACTCAATCCCTTCATCTTTAAAATGGCTGCAATTAAAAAAAAATAAGATTTATTGGGTTGGTGCTGTGGCATAGCAAGTAAGGCCGCCACCTGTAGTGCCAGCGTTCCATATGGGTGCTGGTTCGAGTCCTGGCTGATCCACTTTTATTTTATTTATTTATTTTTTATTTTTTGACAGGCAGAATTAGACAGTGAAGTGAGAGAGAGACAGAGAGAAAGTTATAGACAGTGAGAGAAAGACAGAGAGAAAGGTCTTCCTTCCATTGGTTCACTCCCCTAATGGCTGCTACGACCGGCGCTGCTCCCAAGTGGGAGACCTGGAAGAAGCTCTGGCTCCTGGCTTTGGGTTAGTTTAGCTCCAGCCATTGGGACCATTTGGGAAGTGAACTGGCAAATGGAAGATCTCTCTGTCTCTCCCTCTCTCTCTGTAACTCTACTTTTCCAATAGATTTATGTATTTGAAAAGCAGAGTTACAGAGAATGAGAGAGAATTTTCTATCTGCTGGTTCACTCCCCAGATGGCCACAGTGGCCAGGGCAAGGCCAAGCTGAAGCCAGGAGCTTCATTCAGACCTCCCACATGGATGACAGGGTCCACACATTTGGGTCACCTGCTGCTGCTTTTCCCAGGCCATTATCAGGAAGCTGGATGGGAAGTGAAGCAGCCAGGACACAAACCAGTGCCCATATCGGATGCTGATGTTATAGGCAGTAGCTTTACCCACTATGCCACAACACTGGCCCCAAAATGGATGTAATTTTTAAAAATTTGATTGTATTCTCAATCTCCATCCACCCAAAATCTAGAGTCATCTTTTTGGAAAGTTGTAAAAAAACCAAAGAAATAATCTGTGAGGGGCTGGTATTGTGGCTCAGTGGTTAAAGCCACCACCACATCCCTTATCCCAGTGCTAGTGGGAGTCCTGGCTGCTCTACTTCCAACCCAGATTCCTGCTAAAACACCTCTGAAAACAGCAGATGAAAACCCTGCCACCCACGCGGGACACCCAAGTGGTGTTCTGGGCGCCTGGCTTTGGCCTGGCCTAGCCCTGGCATTTGAGGAGTGAACCAGTGGGTGGAGGAGCTCTTTCTCTGTCTCTCCTTCTCTCCCTGTCACTCTGCCTTTCAAATAAATAAGTAAACACTTTTTTAAAAATGTGAGTAATTTTTATAAACTATTGATAGAAGGTAATGTTAGCACCATCAGCAACAGCAACTCCGCCACCTAGCAGTTGAAAAGAGTAACTGCATCTGAGTACAACAAACTGCACCCAGAGCCGGGACCAGTCCCTTAAGAGGATTACAACTAAATTTGGAACAATATCTAAATTAAAAGACAAACAAAAAGGAACTCAGAGCACACAACATGGACGCGGCTGTCAATGTATTCAGAGATGATTAGGTATTACATCCATCAATGTTCTTAGCAGTGGTGTGCTGGAACTGGCTTGGACAGCCATGCAAAATCTGTTAAACCTTCAGGAATTCTGCAAAGCCAATTAAACACAAGCATTATTAAAAATTAAATCATAGAAGTGGGTGGTTTTTTTTTTAAGATTTATTTATTTATTTGAAAGGCAGAGTTACAGAGAGAGATCTTCCGTCACTACCAGATGGCCACATGGGCAGGGCTGGGCCAGCTGAAGCCGGGAGCCAGGAACCAGGAGTTTTATCTTGGTCTCCCACATTGGTATACAGGTTCAAGTACTTGGGCCATCTTCCGCTGCTTTCCAGAGTCATTGTCAGAGCTGGATTGGAAGTGGAGCAGCTGGCATATGGGATGCTGGTGCTGCAGATGGTAGCTTAACCCACTGCACCGGCCCCAGGTGGGTGTTTTGGTGCAGCAGTTAAGTTCCTACTTGGGACACCCCCATCCCACATCGAAGTGTCTGGTTTGAGTCCTGACTCCCCAACTCCCCCAACTCCAGCTTCCTGCTAATGCGCATCCCAGGAGGCAGCAGATAATCGCTGAAGTACTTGGGCCCTGCCACCTCCGTGGGAGACCCGGATTGAGTTCAGAGCTCAGCTCTGACAGTCACTTGGGGAGTGAACCCGCAGATGAGAGATCTCTCTTCCTCTATCCTTCTCTCTGCCCTTCAAATAAAATGAAAGTAAATTTT
Source organism: Oryctolagus cuniculus (assembly GCF_051225735.1). Taxonomy (NCBI): domain Eukaryota; kingdom Metazoa; phylum Chordata; class Mammalia; order Lagomorpha; family Leporidae; genus Oryctolagus; species Oryctolagus cuniculus. Next base: position 49,287,650 of record NC_142867.1, on the reverse strand, counting down.
AAAAATTAAGTTCTATGAATTCACAGGTAAATCTACTCAAAGCAAACGTAGGGGGCCAGTGCTGTGGCACAGCGGGTTAATGCCCTGGCCTGAAGCGCCGGCATCCCATATGGGCACTAGTTTGAGACCCAGCTGCTCCACTTCCAATCTGGCTCTCTGCTATGGCCTGGGAAAGTGGTAGAAGATGGTGGCCCAGGTCCTTGGGCCTTGCACCCACAAGGGAGACCCGGAAGAAGCTCCTGGCTCCTGGCTCTGGGTTGGTGCAGCTCTGGCTGTTGCGGCCATCTGGGGAATGAGCCATCAGATGGAGGACCTCTCTGTCTCTCTCTCTGCCTCTCCTCTCTCTGTGTAACTCTTTCAAATAAATAAATAAATCTTTAAAGCAAAACAAAACAAGCAAATGTAATCAATTGTCAAAACTCACCACTCCTTACTCATTGCACCCCCTCTAACTGCTGTTCACGGTCCTGAAGTCAAGCATATCTACTGGGTCTGCACAGGGTCTGCGATGTAACATGTGCTACTGAGCAGCTCTTCCCGACCCCTGGGGCAACTGCCCATCAGCAACTGCCCAGCCATGGGGGAGTTCTCCCACCACAGCAATAGGTCAGGTGCTACAAGTGTTACTGCTGTGGTCTGCCCCGGAGAGCCGACCGTGAAACCTTGACAGCGGGCTCTGAAGAATCAAAAACATGAAAGTGAACATGAGAAGCCTACCCCTATGAGAAGATAAGGTGGGAATCTCTCAGCAAGTAGGAAATAAGCAGTCGGTAGAACACGAGAAAGTTAGAGGGTCAGTCCAAAGGCCTAGCAAATAGTGAGCTCCAGGAAGAGAGCAGGAGGGAACAGATCAAGAGAAAAATTCAAGAAAATTTCCCAGAACTGCAAGACAATTTTGAGACTGAAATAGCTGAGTGCTTTTTGCAGAACAAACAAACAATAAATAAATAAAAACAAAGGATAGGAGTGGGCGTTGTGGCATGTGGATTACAGCCACAGTGTTTGACACCTGTATCCCACAGCGAAATGCCTGATCACATCCTGCCTCCATGTCGGATCCAGCTTCCTGCAGAGGGGCGGGGGAGGTAGCAGATGGTCCCTGCGCGCGTGTGTAAGACCTGAGTGGAAGTCCCAGCCTCCAACTTCAGCCTGGCCCAGCCCCAGCCATTGCAGGCATTTGGGAGGTGAACCAGTGGATAGGAGCTTTCTCTGCTTCTCAAATAAATAAAAATGGTGTGTGTGTGTGTGTGTGTGTGTGTTCTGTCATTTATTTGCAAACATGTCTGTTTGACTTCAAATGAAAATGCTTTGGAATCAATTGAAAACAAAACACTTGCAGTGGGGAGAAAGGCTGACAGACATGTTGGTAAACAGTGAAATACTTTTGAAGGCTGATACAGATAGCTCAGATGCTAGGGGTTAGAGTTCACAGGCTTTGGATGGGAGGAGACACGTGAATCTCAGCAGAGGGACATTTTTCTGGGGAATTAAAGAACTGGGGGTGTGAATCCCTACTCCCTCCCTCCCTGCCACCAGCACTCAGCTGCACTTGCTCTATGACCACATCAGGTGCATCAGGTGACAGAAAGCCCTGAAAACAAATAGCAGGATGGGGAAACAGGCTGGTGGTTGGGAGACCACACTTGGCAAGACCTAAACTGAAGGAGCCAGCCACATGGATATGTGGGACAAGAGCCTTCCAGAGCAGGGCAAGGGGCCTGGGAAGAGTTTGATAGATGCAAGTGACTGGAGAGGGTGGGAGGCCGGATCACAGCAGCCCTTAGTCTGGGTACTTCCCGGGCGCCGTCCTTCCGGGTCCACTCACCACCTTGCTACCTCTACCCTGCTCCGCTGCCCGGGAAGCTGAGGTTTATGGAATTCACTAAGCTCCCTTGGCCTCTAAAGCTTCCTGAAATTTGGCCGATGGAAGGCATTGGAAAAAAAAAAAATCTGAGTACAAGAGCTACATAGTGGGGGCCCCAGCTCGTCAGGTGGCCCTCTCCAGCTCTGGGGCTCCAAGCCTGCATCCCTCAGCCCGGGGGTGGCGATATCCCACGTCTCCCCATGCACGCTGGAGCTCCAAGGACTCACACACAGTAAGCCTTGTGATGTCCCTAAACCCTTTATAAAGTGTCCCACGGCTAAGCAGTCTTCAAATCCCTCAGTTTGAGTGTGTTACCCACCTGTTTCCTGCCAGACACTTCCTTGTACAGCACGGTAATGATCTTGCCTTTTAAATGTTTATTTTCAGCTACTTGAAAAATAGACAGAAAAAAATCATCCATCCTCTGGTTCACTCTCCAAATGACTCCTGACCGCTAGGTCAAAGCCAAGAGCCCAGAACTCCTTCCAGGTCCTCACATGAATGGCAGAGACTCAAGTACTTGAGCTATCATCTGCTGCTTCCCAGGATGCATGAGCAGGAAGCTGAATCAAGTGGAGTAGCTGGGATTGAACTGGAACTCGTATGGCGTGCGAGCTTCCCAAGTGTCGCTCCCCCTCTTCGTGGAGGAACGACACAGGACCCTGCGCTGTTCTTTTGTCTGCTCGGCCCTCCCCGGGTTTGCTGCTGGTTCTTCCCGGGTTGGCTACCGACCCTTCCACCTCCGTGGAAGGGCGGCTCCCCCTGCCACTTTCCCCACTTCCGCGGGGGAGCGGCACACCGCCGACCGGCTCTCTCGGGGGCTGCTCAGATGTTCCTCAGGTGTTCCTGGTGCATGTTGTCTCTCTCCTCCTTTATAGTCCTCTTCCACCAATCCCAACTCGGCTGCCCACACGCCGAGTACACTGCTCTCCTCCAATCAGGAGCAGGTCCTACAGTTTGTCAAGTTGGTGAGAGGCAGCTGGGTAGAAGCTGTTTTCTCCTCTCCCAGCGCCATATTGTGGGAGAGCAGATGCATTGAATAAGTCTTAATTCCAGTAACTTAGTCTAGTCCGAGTTGCTCCCAGTTGCTCCCCACACCCAAGCAGTGGCTTAACCACTGCATCACAACACCCACCCACGGTCAGGACTTCAGATTTCATTCTTGAAGAGATAGGAAGCCACTGGAGACGTTTTGAGAATGTGGAACTTGGGGCTGGCACTGGGATGTAGGTTAAGCCACTGCATGCCACGCAGGCACCCCATATGGGCACCTGTTTAAGTCCCAGCTGCTCCACTTCTGATCCAGCTCCCTGCTAATGCACCTGGGTAAGCAGCAGAAGATGGCCCAAATCCCTGGGTCCCTGCACCCACATGGGAGACCTCCAGCTCCTGGCTTGGCCCATCCCTGACCATTGTGGCCATTTGGGGAACCAGCAGGAGATCTCTCTCCTCTCTTATCTCTGCCTTTCAAATAAATCAATCTTAAAAAAAAATGTGGAACACAATGTGACTTAATCTTAAAAAGATCACTCTGGGTGCTGGTTATAGAAAAGACCCTGCCATAGGGCAGGACAGCAGCTGGCTCTTACAGTAGTAAGGGCAAGAGGCTGCAGACTTGCACTAGGGCAGGGGTAGCACTGGAGGGCAGTGGCATCGTTGGTACACTGAGGGGACAGCCAAGAGGACTTGGTGGTCAGCTGAAGATGTGACGTAAGAGAAGAGTAAGAAAGGGGGCTGGGGCTTCTGGCCCCAGAATGAATTGCCATTTACATAGATGGAGTGTCTGGGGGACAAAGCAGGTTTTTTTTCAAGAGCTGAGTTTGGAATATAAATTTCAGGTATAGAGACCCAAGTGGGTATGTGGAACAGGCCAACACACATCAAGGTCTCGGGGTCGGGAAAGGTTTGTTCTACAGGTGAGAACTGGAATAACCCCAAAGAGAGCTCTTATAGCCACACATGAAATTATCTATGGGTGGGTACAAACAGGGAAGCAACAAGGCCCAAGGACTGAGCCCTTTCTTAGGGAACCATTAATGCGTGTCACCAAATGAGGAAGACACATGAGCAAAGGGTGACTGCCCATGAGACAGGTGAAGGTACAGCCTGCGACTCAGGTCTCAAGAGCAACCTGTCTCACGTGGAGCTACACGGTGAAAGGTCCTGGGATACCAAGAAAAAAAAGTCAAAACAATAAAATTGTTGGAATATACTGAGCTTTAGAAATTTGAGAGTGGATGTTGTGGTGAGGCAGGTTATGCCACCACCTGCGACACCAGCATCCTGTATTGGAGCACTGGTTCAAATCCCTGCTAACGTACCCAGGGGAGAGCAGCTAATGCTGGCCTAAGTGCTTGGGCCCCTGTCACCCACAAAGGAGATCTGGATGGAGTTCCTGGCTCCCGTCTGGTCCAGACCTGGTTGTTGTGGCCACTTGGGGAGGGAAGCAGTGGGTGGAAGATCTCTCCCTGTCCCTCTTTCAAATAAATAATCCTTAATATTAATAAAGGAACATGGGGGCAGGTGTCGCAGCACAGCTTGTTACAGGCCGGCTGGGACATCTGTACCCCGAATCGGAGTGCCTGGTTTCAGTCCCAGCTGCTCCATGCTTCCTGTTCAATTCCCTGATAACACACCTGGAGACAGCAGATGAAGGCCCAGGCATTTGGGTCCCTGCCACCCACATAGGAGACCTGAACAGCCTACCCCTGGCTATTGTTGGGGAGTAAAGCAGCAGATGAGTTACCTTTCAAATTAAAAAAAAAAAAAAAAGGCAGGGGGGGGGGAACACTGTGGTAAGCAACTGGAACTGCTGCTTGGGATGCCAGACCCCATACTGAAGTGCCAGGATCAAGTCCCACCCCTGCTTCCAATCCAGCTTCCTGCTAATGTGCATCCCAGGAAGGCAGGGGGCAGAGCCCAGGTGGTTGGGCTCCTGCCACCCATGTAGGAGACTCTGCCCCTTCATGTGTATTCATCCAACAAATATTCACGAGGACCCAGTATGTACCAAGGATACAGCAGTGAAAAAAGGAAGCTCCCTGCTCTAACAGTGATTACTTGCAAGGATAATCTGAAGTAGATAATAAAAAACTCTTGTCACGGGCACTTGCCCTAGCAGTTAAGTTGCCTGTATCCTATGTGGGAATGGTTATATAGGTTATACAGTACAGGTCTGGCTCCCAATTCCACTTGCTGTTGATAGTGCACCCTGGTGAGCACAAGAGGTGATGGCCCAAACCCATGTGGGCCCAGAGTTCCTGGCTCCTGTGGAGTGGACGGATCTCACAGTCACATGACAGATATTGATTAGTTGAATATTGATTGAATAGTTTTATTAACTATTACTTATGAGGATGCCAGGGAAAGTATTAAAAAAAAAAAAAAAAACTAGCCAGGGTTCAGTGACTCACACCTGCATTCCATATCATAGTACAGGTTCTGACTCCTGCCTCCACTCCACTAATGGGCACCCTGGGAGGCAGTGCGGACAGCTGTTAACTGGCTTCCTGGCACTCTGTGGGGAGGCCTAGGCTGAGCTCCCAGTTCCTGGTTTTGGTCCCGGCCCAGCCTCAGCAATTGCTGGTATTTAGGGAATGAAACAACCGATGGGACATCTTCCTCTCTATTGCTATCTTTAAAAAAGTAATAAAAATAAAATTTTATTGAATCATTTTATTAAATTAAAATAAAAAAATCAATCAAAAAATTGATCAGTTCTCCATTTCATAGGAAGGGGAGAGGGAGTAGATAAGGGGAGGGTTGCGGGTTGGAGGGACATTATGGGGGGGAAGCCATAGTAATCCATATTCTGTACTTTGGAAATTTATATTCATTAAATAAAAGTTAAAAAAAAAAAAAGCTCTTATCTAATGCTAAGAGCAGGGTTATATACTGAACACCCCCCCCCCTTTTTTTTTAAAGACTTATTTGAAAGGCAGTTAGAGAGGTCTTCCATCTGCTGGTTCACTTCCAAAGGCCAGAGCTGGACTGATCTGAAGCCAGGAACTTCTTCCATCCAGGTTTCCCACATGGGTGCAGGGGCCCAAGGACTTGGGCCATCTTCCACTGCTTTCCCAGGCCACAGCAGAGAGCTGGATCAGAAGTGGAGCAGCTGGGACTCCCACTGGCTGACAGGATGCTGCCCTGCCGGCCCCAAGACCCCTTCTTAGTGAACATTCATAGGTACTTCATGTAAAATGGAATTAGTCTATCTTGGTACAACCAAAACTCTGAAATCCATGCCTGATGAGTCTTCTAAAGTTTATAGAAATGCATACTAAGAAAACTGCACAGATCTGAAGTGGTTTTGCACCAAACAAGTCTATTTTAAATTCCATTTTCAGCCGGCACCGTGGCATAGCGGGTTAAAGCAGTGCCAGCATCCCAGTTTAAGTCCTGGCTGCTCTGGCCATTGCAGACAGTTTGGGAATGAGCCAGCAGATGGAAGACCTAAATAAATCTTTAAAACTACCAACAGAAATACTACTTGCCATTACTGGGCTACAACCTTGACCAAGTCAACCCAGCTGTCAACTTGCCTTTCAACGAATATTCACACAACCCTGTTAAGTTAACCACTTGGACTACACCTCGAGGAGTAAAAACTTAACCCATTTAAAAGCTGCAAGGCCAAGGGAACTGAGCCCATCCCAGTTCTTCTAGAACTCTCCTGGCCCCAGAGGGAACTGTGCCTGCTTCCTGTTCTCTGCATCTCTTCCGCATCTTAACACCCAAGCAGGAGCCAAGGTCTCGCCACACCAGATTCTCCTTCCAATGACACCTCAGCAATTTCTGATGCTTCACTGTGGTTAACATGTCACAGGGCCACTTAAGGCAATGGATGGCGACCCAGGTACTTGGGCTCTTGCTACCCCTGTGGCAGACCCAGATGGGAGTTTTGGGCTCCCCAGCTGTTGTAGCCATTTGGGGAGCAAACCAGCAGATGGAAGAGTTCTGTGTAGCCCTGCCTTTCAAATAAATAAGATGGGTGTATTTTTGAATATCCAGGTTTTCCTAATATGAGTTTTCCATTAAATCTTTATCTTCTGTATATAGGAACCCTCCAATCAGGTTATGCTGCTTAACTAGTTTAGGGGCCAGTCCAGGGATGAAAGATTCTCACTGCTCCCCACCAGAAACAATCACATATGGATCAGTGATACAGTTTTTTTTTTTTAGGAAAAAAACCCACAAAACACATTTTTAGTTAAACAATGATTTTATTGCTTGAGCGCATAAACAAATTTATGCCACCAGGGCAGAGGCTGTGGATGACTCACTGAAAAGGAAAAAAGGGGAAATAGGGATTAATACTGGTCGTCCATATCCATTCACACACACCCCTGCTAATGGAGCTCTTTCCAAATGGCTAAAGTAAATCAATATGAAGGGCACCAAGTGATGGAGCTGCCCAATCAGCTCAACACTGCTCACTGCTCAGTGCTCACTCGGCCAGCCGAGGAAGAACCGGCCAACTCTGGGAAAAACATTTCTGGTGAAAGCTGTGCATGGCTGGGTATCAGTGATCAGAGCACCTCACGCAGAAATCAAAACAGCGCTAACATCTGGAAGCAGAGGTGAGAAACGAGCCCTCACATACTACCCTGAAGAAGCGACAGGGCTTCTGCAGTCCAAACAATACAAACCACGGCGTTGGGCATGGGACACAGCCAGGCCGTCTGTTCACGTACCACCCACGGCTGCTTTCCCATTACCACGGCCAAGCTCAAAGAGCCTCAAGTATTTCTCTGCTGCTAATACTTACTATCTGGCTAATTCCCGTTCCCATTAACAGAAAGGTAGATACTTACTATTTCCAATTGGGGGGGAGGACCCGCTTGGTTTTGTAGTATCGAGCCAACCGGTGAATTCGGCTCTCTATCAGAATCAGGCGGAATTTGGCATCTTTGTCCTAAAAATAAAATTTGAAACAACTCTAAGAAAACCACTCAAAATAACAGGTTAGCAAACATTCATCTAGCGAGGGAACAGAATCACAGCGCACTTTTCCTAATGAAGTTACCCAACGCTCTCGAACAGAATGGCTAGACTGGACTACTGAGGGAGTTTAAGGCTTCTAGGAAAGACTAACACAATGGCTGGCAAGCCAAACACCCACCTCCCCAACACTGACAACCAGCTGCACAGGCGACACCACAGAAAACCGCTGCTGCTGAAAGCACTGTGGCGAGTCCCCAAGCAGTTCCAGTTCGACTTCCATCCTCTCCTTACCTTCCTGTTCCTCTCCAGGTGTTTCCGAACAGCAACAGCTTTCTTAATTAAGTGATAGAGGTCCTCGGGAAGATCAGGAGCGAGTCCTTTGGACTTCAGGATCCTCAAGATTTTATTGCCGGTCACGAAGCGCACCTGCGCCACGCCGTGGGAGTCCCTCAGGATCACACCTGAAAGGGAGACCTCGAATTCTACTCCAGCACCAAACACACTGCGGCGTGTGATGTGCGCGCAGGGGCTCGGAAACCAACTCGCTCCCCTTGTAAGCTGGGGGGTGGTGGTCCCCACAGAAACCTGTACCAGGAGCTCACTCAGACATCCAAGGAAGGTTTACCCAACACTAAGGAAAACCTTTCTGGTGGAAACTGCGAATGGTGGAGGACCATCATCACGGTGAGCTTGCTGAGTACAGCCGACCACAACACTCAGGGTCCCCGCATTGGCACGTCTTTGTCCTGTGATTAAAACCAGCTAACACCCGAGAACTCGTACCCACTCTTCTCTAAAAGCTTCCCATACCCTGCTAGTCCTTTTAGACCTCAAGGGAGTCCCTGACTACTGGATCATCTAGTACTTTGTGTCACACCTCCACCACACTCTAAGAGGGCAGGCATCCAAGGGCCCAGAAGCCATGTTCCCCACGCAGCAGGCGAACCTCGGCTGAACGGAGCCACCTGCACGGGCCACACGGCGGGCGCGCTCATGTGTCAAGCATTCTGGAGTCAACACCGACACCCGCCTTCACGGCTGTATACCCTGGGGCTATCGGCTGCAAGGGGCCTTAGGCGGCAGCTACCAGTACTGCGGCCTCAGTTCGCGTCGGTCAGAACTTGTAAAGCGCTCGCCATCGGGCACCCAGGAGGATGCTCCATAGACTCTGTCGGGAATTTTCCCGATTTCACCACCTACTACCCAGGGGCCGGAGAGCGCAATGACGAATAAACCTCAGTCCCCAACAGTAACCGCACCCCACCCCCAAAGCGCGCGTGCAGCCTCCACGGTCCCACGAGCAAGCGAAAGGGGCCGCTCTGCACGCACGCACTCACCGATCTGCGAGGGAGTCAGGCCCTTTTTGGCCAGTTTGTAAATCTGCTCCTTCACGTCGTCGGACGTCAGCTTCAGCCACTGTAGAAGGGAGCGAAGGCGCCTGTTAGGCCAGGAAGGCCGGGACCGTGTCCCGGCACAGCAGCCCCTCCCGACTCAACGCCGCGCAAGGCCCCGGGCCCGGCCCCCGGGAGCTACTTACGGTGGGCACGCTGCGGCGATAGGGCAGAGCGGACTGGGACAGGCCCTTCCTAGGAAGAGAAGCAGTGTCGGGTGAAATGGTGGCTCGTGCCCCAGCAGCTCAGAACATCCGCCCCTCGGTCAGCTGCCCACACCATCACCCGTCCTCTCCCTCGCCTCCCAGCCCCGCAATCCGGCCGGCCGCCCCGAACTCACCCGGGAGCGTGCATGCGACCCATGATGGCGGCGGGCAGGGAGCAAAAAGAGAGTGAGGGAGGAAGCGCCGCAGGAAGCCACCCGGCACGCCGGAAGTGACCTCACACGTTCCCGCGTCCTCGCTCCCAGGAGGCGGGGCTCCGCTGCGCAGCCGCTGCGTCCGTGTGACTACAAGTCCCGAAATGCCTCTGGGTCTAGGCGGTGATTCGTCCGCAGGCCACACCTCCCGGCGTACTTAGGCTTCAATGAGGCGCCAGGCGAGAGCGGGAGTCTGACGCCAGCATCCAATCAAAGTTCCCTGCCTTGAGGCCGACGCTGTGGCGCAGTGGGTTAATGCCCTGGCCTGAAGCGCCAGCATCCCATGTTAACTCAAGTTCGAGACCCAGGTGCGCCACTTCCGATTCAGCTCTCTGCTATGGCCTGGGAAACCAGTGGAAAATGGCCCACGTCCTCGAGTCCCTGCACCCACGTGGGAGGCCCAGAAGACGCTCCTGGCTTCAAATCAGCACAGCTTCTGCAGTTGTGGCCATATGGGGGAGTGAACCAGCGAATGGAAGACCTCTCTCTGAGCTCTCTGGAACTCTAGCTTTCAAATAAATTAATTAAAGTTCTCTGCCCATTTTAAAGGTGGGTTCTGAGTTGTTCTGAGTACTAGATCCTTCTCAGATACACTGTTTTCAAATTTTCCTCCCATTCGGTGGGTCATCTTTATTCTCTTTTTTACACAGACTCAAGAAACAGAGATCTTCTATCCACTCATTCACTCCCCAAGTGGCTTCAGTGGCCAGGGCTGGACCAAGCCAAACCCAGGAGCCAGGAATTTCCTCAGGGTCTCGTACAAGGGTGGAAGGGGCACAAGCATTTGGGCCATGTTCTGCTGCTTCTCCCAGGACATTAGCAGTGGGGCAGCCAGGGCTCAAATGGGCACTCCTATGGGATGCTGACACATCTGCTATGCCACAACACCAGCCCCTACCTATGCTATCTTGAGAAGACCCTTTGGTACACAGTCTTCAATTTTGACAAAGTTAATCTTTTTTGTATTTTTTTTTTTTTTGGCTCCTGCTTTTGGTGTCATATCTAAGAATCCATTGTCAAATTCAAGGTTTTTTTCTAAGTTTTAGCTCTTGCGCACTTTAAGTCTTTGATTCATTTTGAGTTAATTTTTATGAGTACGAAGTAAGTCCTTTCTCATTCTTTTCCATATGGTTATCTACTTGTCCTAGCACCGCTTGTTTACAAAACTTTTCTTTCCTCATTAAATGGTTTTGGCAGTCTGTGTGTGTCTTCCTTGAATCACGAGTCAAACAAAAATAACTAAATAGTTTCTCTTAAAAAGATTTATTTATTTGAAAGAGTTACAGAGAGCAGAGACAGAGTGAGTCTTCCATCCGCTGGTTCACTCCCCAGTCGGCCACAACGGCTGGAGCTGTGCTGATCCGAAGCCAGGAGCCAGGAGCTTCTTCTCCCACGTGGGTGAAGGGCCCAAGGACTTGGGCCATCCACTGCTTTCCCAGGCCATTAACAAGGAGCTGGATCAAAAGTGCAGCAGCTAGGACTCAAACCGGCGCCCATGTGGGATGCCCGCACCGCAGGTAGCAGCTCTACCCACTACGCTACAGCACTAGCCACCAAATAGTTCCTCTTGAAGTGAAGAATACAGCTAAAACTTAAAACTTAAAGGATGGGTTAAAAAGCTAAAGAGAAGAGTAAATTGGAAAAGGTGTCACAGTAAATTGAGAATGCAGTACAGAGACTGAAACCAAAAAAGGAAATATGGAGAGAAGTCAGATACAGATTAAAGAGGGTCTATCATACATTTTGCCAAGGTTCCAAAACAAAAGGAAAATGTGCCAGATCCAGCATTGAGGAAGATAGTAGTTACCAGATATTAAGAAATGAAGAAGGTTACTGAGCCACAGATCTAAGAATCCTATCTTCTTTTTAATATTGATCAAATGCGATTAGCCTTGGCTAGTAATTGTTGAAGCTGTGTGATTGACTTGTTCATTTATAGAGTTCATTATATTGTTGTCTACTTTTGCCTATGTTTGAAATTTGTAGGATAAGGTTTTGAAAGACTAAGGGTGAAATAAAGACGTAAACATCTCACAGGAACTGTTTTTCATCACCAGAATTGGTTCTAATTGCTCTTTTATCGTCCCTGGGTCCTCTGGCATGTCATCCTAAGAGCAGAGAATCGCAGCCTCATGCTCACCTTGTAGGATGAAAGTACAGTATTAGAGCATTTCTTGTTTTTGTTTTTAGAGTCATTTATTTATTTGAAAGTCAGATTACACAGAGAGAGGAGAGGCAGAGAGAGAGAGAGAGAGAGAGAGAGAGAGAGAGAGAGAAAGGTCTTCCAGCCGATGGTCCACTCCCCAATTGGCTGCAACAGCCGGAACTGTGCTGATCTGAAGCCAGGAGCCAGGAGCTTCTTCCGGGTCTCCCACTTGGGTGCAGGGGCCCAAGGACTTGGGCCATCTTCCACTGCTTTCCCAGGCCTTAGCAGAGAGCTGGATCAGAAGAGGAGCAGCCGGTCTTGAACAGGTGCCCATATGGGATGCTGGCACTTCAGGCCAGGGCATTAACCCACTGCCAACACAGTGCCCGGCCCCAGTATTAGAACATTTCTTGGAGCCCACATTGTGGTATAGTGAGTGGGTAAAGCCACCACCTGCAACACTGTCCTCCCATATGGGCACCAGTTTGAGTCCAAGTTGCTCCACTTCTGATCCAGCTCCCTGCCAATATACCTAGGAAAACAGTGGAAGATGGCCCAAGTGCTTGGGTCCCTGCACCCATGTGGGAGACCCAGAGGAAGCTCCTGGCTCCTGGCTTTGGTCTGACCCAGCCCTGGCCATTGCAGCAATTTGGAGAGTGAACCAGTGAATGGAAGATTGATCCCTGTCCCCCTCTCCCTGTAATTCTGCCTTTCAAATAAATAAATGAATCTTTTAAAAAAATTCTTTATAGGTCTGTAATGTGGCTGTTGCTGTACTGAATATCTAAGTAAAATACGAAAGGCCATTCTCACAGAAACATTTCACACCTAAGAAACTGTAATGGGGGCTGGCGCTGTGGCGCAGTGGGTTAACGCCCTGGCCCGAAGCGCCAGCATCCTATATGGGCTGCTCAACTTCTGATCCAACTCTCTGCTATGGCCTGAGAAAGCAGTGGAAGATGGCCCAAGTCCTTGGGTCCCTGCACCCATGTGGGAGACCCAGAGGAAGCTCCTGGCTCCTGGCTTTATATCTGCAAAGTTCCGGCCATTGCGGCCATCTGGGGAGTGAACCAGTGGATGGAGGGCCTCTCTCTGCCTCTCCTCTCTCTGTGTAACTCAGACTTTCAAACAAATAAGTAAACCTTAAAAAAAAAAAAAAAGAAAGAAAGAAAGAAACTGATGGGACTGCAGCAAAGTGGTAGCGATCCAGATCTTCACAGAACCACAAGTCAGGATCCCCATGTGGCATCTGTAGAATTAAGTGAAAGGCTGGTTCTGAAATTTGGGATTCTTGGACTGAATAAACTCCCAGGTGAGATGCCAAGGACAACAACAGTAAGCTCATATTAAAGTCTGGAACTAAGAATGTACGTCAGCAAGGAAAGAAATGACAGCAGAACTCCTTTATTCCAGAAATATTTTAATACAATCGTAGTACAGTTATGAAGTCACATTCAATCCACTTAATATATTTAAGGTATTAATAAAAAATATTATACATCTTAATTCACTATCTTAATATAATTAAAGTATTTGGTTCTTATAGATGAGACTAGTTCATACTTGCACTGCTAGTCAAACAGCATGTGAGTAAAACCTATGGATTATGAAGATGGGGCTTCTGTCCTCTGATCTGAAGACTAACAAAAGTGAATATATTCTTTTTAAACACTTGAATTCTAGAAAGAATAGTTAACACATTTAAGGCAAGATATTGAAAACTTTATACAACTTGAGTTTGAAAAAAATGAGTATAAGGGGGCTTCAAAATGTTCGTGGAAAATTGCATTATCTTTTCATTCCATTTTCCTACTAACTGTTTGAAGCCTCCTCTTACTTTACCAAAGATCATACATGCCTTAACATATATGAATATTTACAGATTCATATAAAGGCAGTCATAAAAACATCAGTGCCAGTTCTGCACTGGGTTCCTCAGTAGAGAAAATAATAGCTTCTTGGAGTGAGCCATTATCTTCAAATCTCAAAACACTGGCAAGAAGAAAGAACTCTTCTGGTACAAGACTTACATGTAGCATAATTATTTTCACTCAGTAAAGAGAAGTATAAAACACTGTAATTATATATAAAAATTAGTGTCTTGGCCAGTTTGCTTAAACTTTTGTTTTTCAGATTTACTTTAATTTAAACCTTTAAAAAATATTAAAAAATCCAAGGGATTTAAAATTGTTTCAGAGTAGCAGTGGTAGTGCAAAGAAGCTCCCCTCCTTTGTTTGCTTTTTTGGTATGGGTTGCAGGTCAGCATTTCACGAAGGAATAATTTATATTAAGATACATGAAAAATATATGTATACATGTTTTAATGACCAAAGAAGGCACAAAATGAATTAAATTAATAAGAGAAAACATTACCACTTGTTCTAAATTCTTGTTATTTATACAGTATTAATCTTAATATACACTCTGAATATGATTCTATGTTTCTCGTAACTGAAAAGTGACGGCAGAGTCTAGCTCTGTTCTACAAGACACTGCGGCAGCAGACTGCAGAAAGGCCGTCCAATCAACAGGACCTCATACCAAGACAGCACTTTCTTTTTTTTCCTTTTACAGTGGCTAAGTGACAACTCATGGAATGGAATTAGTTCTCAAAAGCTTGAGTGAAAATTTCTAGTGCTATTTTACATTTGCAAAGCTACTCACACACTTAAGAAATGTTAACCATATGTAGAAAAAGCAAAGAGTGGTACTTTGATGTATATCTTAATTAACTTATTAAATAGACAACATATTTTAACATAGAAAACACAGACATTCATATATCCTATTCATGGGTCTTCCTATAAATGGACCATTAGTGTTAGGCACCAAAAAATTCAAGTTTTTTTTTTTTTTTAAACTATTCCTCTGATATATCCTGAACTCTTATTTCTGCTCTGCAAATGTCACTATTTACATTAAACACTTGCACAGTTCATAATAAAGAATGGTCTGGGAAACTGAACTGAAGATTGTCCTTTCTCTCACGGTACTCTTCATTGCATATTTTGTCAGTTTTCTTACAGCAACCAGATTGCTATCATCCCTATTACCATTTAAAAAGTATCTGAATTTCTATTCTAACCATGAAAGTTATTATTATATATACACACTTATCTAAACAAAATTATGCCTGACACTAAATAACTCATAAAAATGAACCTTACTCTCAACGGTTTCTGTAGAATAATTTCAATCCTGTATGATTCTGAATCCCATTATATTATACAAAATAAAATCTTCCATATGAATGTACAATGTTTACAAATGTTAAGACAGTTTACAAGATGAACTTCCATAAAGATCATTACAATTTAGTCTGAACCCTAGAATCCTTGTCCTGGGCTTCTTGTGAAGAGTCTTCTCTACTCATAGAGCTTTTGTAGCAAACAGGAATGGGCACATGGGTGAGGAATTTGCATTTGTCTATAGAGTGAGTGACGTATGGATATATGGAGGTGATATGAACAAACTTTAGTTCACACATCTGGGAATAAACGTAGGATTATAATGGAATGAAGGAATTCAGTACACAACTGTATAAGTGGCCCTCATTCAGTAACAGGGCAACAAAACTTAAATGACTTTTTGTGGGAAAAACATTGGTATATAATTTCTTATCTTTAGTAAACTGAAAGTGAGTGAACACTATGTATTAATTACTTACTAAGTCAGGAAAGAATCAGAATGAAGTGCCAGGGAAGCATATAAAGTTAAGTAAGGCACCATTATTTACAACTTCAGCGATTGGCACTTATTCTGAAAAAGGCTTTAACGATAAGTAAAAAACCAGTATTATTTTTTCCCTAGTCCTACAAACTACGTAGTAGTTCTTAGCATAGCTGTCTATTTGTGCTTTGCTTCTCAGCCCTGGAATAGCAGCTGCGTGTTGTGGTAGCACTCTGCATCTTTCCTTTCCTTTGGTGTTTGTGAGCTTACACAGTGGTCAAGGCTCCAAGAGGTGCGTAACAGGAAACAAACATGCTATGTACGTATCGGGAACAATGCAGACGAGGTGGCAGCACTGACACAGCAGGATCTCAAAGCCCTCTGGAGGACTTATGACGTTTAGGGTTTACAGCATTCAACATAATGACTTTTAGACACCAATGGCTTTCAAAAAGTCATAAAAATTAGTTTATGTGACTATTGGTCCAACAAACATGTTGAAATTCAGCAAGTTTATATAATTTCTGCCCAAGTATAAAAATACTATACAGAGTTCACCAGTATGTGTGCACATGCACATGTTTATAACTGTTCTTGCTTCCAAAGCTCAGAAATTCACCAGCTTATAAGTAAGTTGCTGCAGTCAGCTGATACCACTTAACTGTCTCTTTGCTCAAGTTGAAGTCTTTCAAAGGCAGGGTTATTCCACCCAAGAAAAAATTCTCCCGCAGAGATTCTGCACTGAGCACACTTAGCTGAAGTTCCCTCTGTCTTAGGGTTTCTTTGCTGTATCCACTGTACACAAGCTACAACAAAGGAAAAAAGAAACAATAAATTACAAATTAAAGTGTGTTTGGTTTTTTGGAATATTTTAAGTGAAACAAAAGTGAGACTATTAGCCAAAGAATTACAACAAATGACATCAGTTATGTGGAAGGATTTGTTTTAATACTCCTGAAGCACATTTTGTATTTCAAGAGTCTTAGAATGTATTGTAATTCCTGTGAATGTCTGACAGAGATGTACAAAAATGGATCCAGTTGTTGAATAAAAATTAACAACTAGAAACATGTTTCTTCTGAGATGAAGGTGATGCAGAAAGGAAAAGAAATTGCATGGCAGTAAAACTTAAGGTCATCTAATAGCTAGGAAAAACAAGAATGAAAGACAGCAAGGTAGGACAGTGTAATATTAAAATTATATTACAAAAAAGGAATGATTAACATTTCCCTTTTTCTTTTTTCTGTTGGATTTAATATATCATGAAACAATTCTTGATTATCATAAGCTCATCTACTAAAAAGGGCAGTTTGTGGGGCCAGCACTGTGCCCCCCCCCCCAGCAGAGTTAGACAGTGAGAGAGAGACAGAGAGAAAGGTCTTCCTTCCATTGGTTTGCTCCCCTAATGGCTGCTACAGCCAGCGCTGCGCTGATCCGAAGCAAGGAGCCAGGTGCTTCATCCCGGTCTCCCATGAGGTTGTAAGGACCCAACCATCTGGGCCATCCTCCACTGCCCTCCCGGGCCACAGCAGAGAGCTGGCCTGGAAGAGGGGCAACCGGGACCCGGGGTGCCAGCGCCACAGGCAGAGGATTAGCCTAGTGAGCTGCGGGGCTGGCCAGCACTGTGCCTTAGCAGGTAAAGCCAGGACCTGTGATGCCAGCATCCCATTTAGGTGCTGATTCAAGTCCCAGCTGCTCCACTGCTGATCTAGCTCCCTGCTAATGTGCCTGGGAAAGCAGCGGAAATGGCCCAAGTCCTTGGGCCCTTGCACCCATGTGGGAGATCAGCTTCAGTCTAGTCCAGCCCTATCCCTGTGACCATTTGGGGAGTGAACCAACAGATGGAAGATCTCTCTCTCTCTCTCTCTAACTCTGCCTTTCAAATAAATAAAATAAATTTTTAAAAAAATTGCAGTTTTCAACAAACCTGGAATGTTAAAAGCCAATCTGGGGGCCAGTGCTGTGGCATAGTGGGCAAAGCCACCGCCTGCAATGCTAGCATCCCATATGGGTGCTGGTTCAAGTCCCTGCTGCTCCATTTCTGGTCCAGCTCTCTGCTATGGCCTGGGAAAGCAGCGGACGATGGTCCAAGTGCTTGGACCCCTTCACCCACGTGGGAGACGAGGAAGAAGCTCCTGGCTCCTGGCTTTGGATTGGCTCAGCTCCGGCCGTTGCGGCCATCTGGAGAGTGAACCAGTGGATGGAAGACCTCTCTCTGCCTCTCTGTAACTCTGCCTTCCAAATAAACAAATAAATCTTTAAAAAAAAAAACAAAACACAACAACAACAAGCCATTCTGTTTCAAATTCTCACCATAGTCAAAACTTAGAATTTTTCCAGAAAGCATAATATGTTCTGAGAAACATAATGCAATTCTTCTCAATGTTTGACAGAAATAGCAAAAAACAAAAACACCTGACTACACCTTATTTCTCTGCTTATTAGAAAAAACAGAAACAGAAACAAAAACATTGCTTTTTGAGGAAAATATTGATTGGTCTTGACCAAGCATTATGTATACTTTTAAAGAAGTGAAATGATTTTCTTAGAGGTTTCAATAAATTCTTTTTAAATTTTTAAAAGTTATTTGAAAGTCAGAGAGAAAGAGACAGACACAGCTCTTACCTGCTGGTTTATTCCCTAAATGCCTGAAAGAGTGAGGGCTGTGCCTGGCTGGAGCTAGGAGCCAGGAACTTAATGCAGGTCTCCCTCCTGGGTGGCAGAGAATGAATTACTTCAGCCATCACTGCTGCCTCCCAGGTGTGCACTGTTAGGAAGTTAGAATTGGGAGCAGAGCTGGAACTCCAACCCAGGCACTCCGATATGGGATGCAGGTGTCCCAAGCAGCATCTTAACCCTACACAAAATATCTGTCCTGGTTTTCATTTATAACCTTAAAGAAAATTCAGAATTCTTTGCTTCCAATCTCCAGCCAAACATTTTTGTATGGATGTGGTATTAATGCACACAAACATTATTTATCTAAAAGTGCTGAGTATGGAGAATAGAGAAAGACTTTAAGATGATATTAAAAGGTTAGCTTATATGTTCCAGTCATGTCTCATACCCTTCAGCTGATGTTTTGTTTTCTATTATTGTTGGAATTATTACTGCTTTCAATTTTGAACACCCCATTTTAAGAGGATCACTGAGAGATAAAAACATATTCAAAGACTGATTCTGATACTACCACCACCAAACAAAGGTGCAGATGTTTCCGAAGAGAAACCATAAAGGGCATCTGAACTTCACTCATCTGGGCGCTGTAAGGGGGTGTAGAAAGGAGCCGTTCTGAGAGCTACAACCAGGACGTCAGAGGTGACTGCAGGCAGTAAGATTTCAGCTCAGGGCAAAAAGTAATCAAGAGCAGGAGGAGCTGCCAAGACCAACTGGGTAGCCTGGAAGACCTTATGCACAGACTGGACATTCAAGAGCGGTGCTCATGCACTGTTACATCATGGTTCCTAAGATCTGTTTAAAAGCTTAAGAGTCTATGATTGAGGGGTCTATTCTGCATCATTTAACTGCAATGGATTTGATTTCTTTTTTGCAATATATAACTCAGCAGCTGATACTTAAAAGCTTTAAGCATTTTAAAATGTAAAAATCTCAAAACAACAAATCTAAAAATGTTTACAGACATGATTTTAACTTACCATTTCATTGAATGTTGGATTCCTTGTTTTTCGTGAAATTTTGGTTTTACGCTTGGATGTTTTGTGGGTATCTGGAAGTAGGTATGTTTTGACATATGGATTTGGGTCAGCCCCATCTTCAGTAACCTATAAAGAAAAGCAGTCCTCACAGTAATGCTCCCTACTAAGGTAAAAGTTTATTCCACAGTCAACATTATTTGTAATCACTCACAAGATCTTTGATGTGCATCACCATGATGAAAAGAGTACCATTTCGGTAAGAGACAGATAATTTCACTGCTCCTCCTATTTGGCCTGGAGTAGGACTGAAGGGACCTGCATCTGAAAATACAAATATTTTCCTCTTTATTCTATCCTGCTCACTGTAGTGGTCTAAGCTATAACAAAAAGTGTTGACTTCCTGGACCAGAACATGAGGCAAAGAACCTGGCTGACGACTGATTTAAACTTGTTTAGGAAGGTTAAGTTTATCTAGAAATGGACTGGCTTGGAGAGGTCTTCAAAAAGCTCATGGAAAATGCATGTGTCATCTTTTAACTCTATTCTTCCATTAATTTTTGGGAGCACCTCATATACTCCCATTTTCACTGCAGCAAGTAAGACCATTGTCACTCTACTCCGTTCTCGTCAAGAAGATACCAACTTACAGGTCATGAATTACCAACAAAGAAAAAAACAAGCTCACCTGCAGACCTAGCTATTCCTTCAGCTTTCTCATCACGAAGTAAAGGGTGGAAAAAAGTACAAACAAGATCACACTAAGATTGAAGAGAAAAAAAGATTCATTAAACATTGTGCAGCACAAGAGGCACAGTGTTACTATTTGTTATTTGGGAAGTTTACCTCTGCCACTTCTGCTGAAGCACTCATCAAACTCTGTAAATAACTGTTTAATTCGATTTTCCTTTTGGCTGCTACATCTTTTATGTGCGTTCGGCCCAGAACCATCCTATTAGGGAAGCTACAAAGCAAAACAAAAACGTGAGACTTAAATTACTTCATCTGGAAGTACTTACAGAATCAAACACAATATATACTTAGGATACAGTTTTGTATATACTTAAAGACAAGAGTGGAAATTTAATCTATTATAAAAGTAATTTTGGGGGGACTTCCCTTCAAGTACATGTGATAAAATAGTTCAATTACCCATTAACCTTTTATACGCCATAGAACAAAAGATGAATGGGTTGTTAACTTCTGGGTATCCCACAGGGGTACAGGAGCCCAAACACTTGCGCCATCCTCTGCTGCTTCACTAGACACATTAGCAAGGAGCTGGATCGGAAGTGGAGCAGCCAGGACACAAACCAGCACCCATATGGGTTACTGGCATCACAAGTGTAGCTTGTGCAGCTTAATCCTGTGTCACAACACTGTCTAATTTTTTTAAATTTATTTTTATTTATTTGAAAGCAGAGTTACAGAGAGACAGGGACGGATAGTGATCGTCCATCTGCTGATTCACTCCCCAATGGCTGTAAAAACAAGGAGCTAGGCCAGACTGAAGCCAGGAGCTCTATCCAGGTCTCCCACGTGTGTGCACCAAACTTAAGGACTTGAGCCATATTCCAGGCACATTAGCAGGGAGCTGACTTAGAAGTAGAGCAGCTGGGACTTGAACCAGAGGCATATGGGTCGCCAGTGTCACAAGCAGCAGCTTAACCCGTTATGCCACAGCATTAGCCCTGGAAACACTCTAATACCCACTTGGCCTCCTCCTTACTTGTGAAATCCAGTCTGAGAAGAAAAGGAGCAATATGACACAGGAAATCTATTGGTCATTAAGCTATAGTAAAAGGGACGCTTCTCTAAGGATAACAGATAAAAAACTAAGCACTACAATTTTGATTAACAGTTTCAGTAATGCTTGCTTCAGTTTATTATTTATCAGAGGAGCTCGATATGGCCCAAAATAAATGATTTCTGCAGCAATTTAGCATCTGACTTTTTAAAACCAAGATTCCAATTTATCTTGTGTTGCTTACTATGTTAGAGACAATAAAGTCAGGTACATTTGTAAGTCTGGAAATTCCATATTTTAATATCTTGATCACATATTCATTGTCTATTCATTCAACAAAAATTACAACCCTTAACTGTCTAATTCTGCATTAGGCCTTTGTGATACAGGAAAATAAGTCGGATGTAGTCTTTAGTATCTTAGTAAGCGTTAATTAAAGGTTTTTCACTTACATTTATAATAGTTTCCTACAAAAGGGGATAATGTAAAGCATGGGAACATACCCTGGTAACTTCCAAAGTGGAAAAATAATACCGAGCTTATTATGAAGTTCCTGAAACTCGTCAAATGTCCGGAAGACAAATGATGGTTCAAGCTGTCCTTCCCTCAAAATTCGGACTACATAAATCTGAAAAGAAATCACACCCAGATGCATTAAATTTATAATAAAACCTCCTTTCCTGACAGAAAAGAAATTTACACTCCAAGCGCTTTTTAACTTGTTAATGTGTCACCAACAGGAAACAGCAAATATAAAACTCATTACTTTTATAGCATATCTAACTACATTCTAAGTGTGATTGTAACCATTATAAGAGATATAAAAAAGAACCTGAAAGTGGAAGTACAAACAATAATTATACTTTCAAATTGTATAAATTTAGTGCATTTCCAATGAAAATGTTGACTTAAGAAAGGAAAAAAGAACAAAAGGTACTGGAAAACTTGTTTTACTGGATATTTAAATTATTATAAAGTTACAATACTTGAAATATAATATAGGAGCACAGAGTCAGATATATCTATATAAAACCAGAAATAAATGCAGAGAAATATGTAAACAGTATATATAAAAGTAGCACTATAAATCATAAGGGAAAAAATGGGCTACTCAATAAAATGGTATTAGGATAAAATACTACACAAAAAGATACCAAAATTTATTAATAAAATGTAAAAATTCAACTTAGAAAACTACTTTCTAAAATCTATCAATTCACCACAAATTTTAAAACTAACAGTGCTAAAAAGTACTATCCAAAACAACTTTGTAGTGAAGGGTGAAGAATGACAACAAAAAAGATGATATTATATTCTCAAGGAGGGAAAAATATGGTGAAGATCCTGTTTTTGTTAGAAAACTGTGTGTGAGATAATACCTTATCAGAGAATGGGATAGGGCCTTACACTTTTTACTTTAGTATACTTCTGTATTAGCTGAATTTGTTACAAGGAGTAAGCTTTAACCTTGCAATTAAGAAAAAATTAGGCCGGCGCCGCGGCTCACTAGGCTAATCCTCCGCCTTGCAGTGCCGGCACACCGGGTTCTAGTCCTGGTCGGGGCGCCGGATTCTGTCCCGGTTGCCCCTCTTCCAGGCCAGCTCTCTGCTGTGGCCAGGGAGTGCAGTGGAGGATGGCCCAAGTGCTTGGGCCCTGCACCCCATGGGAGACCAGGAGAAGTACCTGGCTCCTGCCATTGGATCAGCGCGGTGCGCTGGCTGCAGCGCATGGGCCGCGGCGGCCATTGGAGGGTGAACCAACGGCAAAGGAAGACCTTTCTCTCTGTCTCTCTCTCTCTCACTGTCCACTCTGCCTGTAAAAAAAAAAAAAAAAAAAAAAAAAATTAAAGATAAGAAATGAGAAAAGCGGAGTAGTACTACTTTTAAGCTCACCTCTGAGAGGAAGAATATCATTGGGCCTTCACAGTTGTAAAGTTAGTTTACAAAAAATCAATATATTTAAACATTAGAGATGTCTCAAGTATATTTGCATACTTTTGAATCATCCATGGAAGAAACAAGCATGTGTAGAACAAATGCTTGGAACTTTAAAAAAACAATATTTAATTGAGAGGCAGAGAGAGAGACAGAGAGAGAAAGAGAACACATACACACTCGTATCTGCTGGTTCACTTCCCAGAAGTTTACACCAATCGAAACCAGCCGCCAGGAATTCAATTCAGGTCTCCCACATTCGTGGCAAGAGCCCTAATGCGTGAGTCATTAATGCTGCTTGTGAGTCTGCATTAGCAGGAAGCCAGAATAAGGAGCAAAGGTGGGTACTGAGCCCAGACATTCAGATATGGGATGTGGGTGTCTTAACCATTAGGCCAAATGCTTGGAACTTGGGGGCAGAATGAAGCACAAAAGACAACAATCATGTATGTATGAATAGTCTACAAATACTGAAATCAAACTTACATAATGCTTATCTGGGTTGTATTTCTTATGATACGTAAAAACAGAGACTTCCTTGATTCGACCATCTTGTCTAAAGGAGTATGTTTTGGGCGAAAATGAAAGGATGGGCTCATCATTAGAAGGAACACCAGAAAAACGCAGTTGAGCAAGGTTGTGAATAAAGAAGTTAAACTTCGTGGCAATGCTTCCCAAACTTGATTCAATCAGCCTGGAAAATAATCAGAGAGCTTGTTAACAGAAAATGTTCATGAGGATTCATGCTTACCATCCTTCAACATAATAAAAGATAAAAACACCTCTATTTCCTTTAAAATATTAAACCAACTCTTCCTTTGTCAGCAATTCCCTTTGTTCTACGGGCCAAAGACTTGTCAAAATGCATTGCACCCAAATGAAAACCTTTAGTACAAGAAATGATACTTGGTTTTCTTGAGCCCTATTGGATCCAAGATTAATTCAAGAGCTATTGAGGATAGCAGATGAATGTTACAAAGCTGAGAAGATTACTTTGGTTATTTTATTCATTTGTAATAAAGAGGGAAGGTGACAACAAAGAGAGACTTGTTTTGTAGGACTGGATAAAACATCTTAGGTAAGCAAAGGAAACAAAATGTCTTAGAAACAGGGTACAGAAAGCTAGAAAGGAGAAGGAGATTCAAAAACAGAAGTAAAAGAACTACAAATACAGGTTTTTGCCTTGCTATACACTGAATGAATATTTGTATTCCCTCAAATTTATATGTTAAAATCTCAGTTCCCAATGTGACTATATTTGGAGATATGACCTTAGAGGAAGAAATTAAGGTTAAATAAAGATGGGGCCTTGATCCCACTGGAGTGTCCTTACAAGGAGAGATAACAGAGAGTCTGCTCTCTCACTGCTGTGTAAGGATAAAGGAGAAGATGGCCGTTTACAGTCTGAGACAGGAGCCTTCATCAAGAACCTACTCGGCTAGCACCTTGATCTTGGACTTCCCAAACTCTAGAACTGTGAAAAAATAAACTTCAGTCTATGGTATTTTATTATGAAGTCCAAGCAGACGAATATGTCTGCTTTGTAGTTTTGCCTAGAAGAAGCAATGAATCTTTAAGAAACAAAAATAAAAACCCATCAATACCTAAATTTTCGGGGATAGTTTGGAAGGCTGTACAAAAGTCAGCTTCCTTCAAATCATTTCAGCCCAGAATGACGACACTACAGAAGTCCAGTGAAGTGTTTTATATCTCTTTTCCACTGAGATGAAGAAGGCAAGAGAAAAAGGAGAGAAAAGAACATGAGCTCACATGCCCCATCCCTCCCTCTGTGGCATTAGGATGTGGCAGCAGCCTGGTTCACCAGACCTTTAGAACAGATTTCCTGGGAAGATCGCTTTTAAGGGCATAATGACAAACTCAACTGCCAGTTGTGAGTATATGTGTTTCAAGTACTATGTCATATAATAATAGTTTACTACAGCAGTGTCCCGGAGCTTGCTGTTTTACGCACTGAAAAGATCCATGAAATTTAAGGCAGAATTCTGGAAAACAAACTAGTGCAGATATCATTTTAGAAAGAAACTTTAAAGAAGTACATGGCACTGGGGCTGGCGCTGTGGAGCAGTAGGTTAATCCTCCACCTGTGGTGCCAGCATCCCATATGGGTGCCAGTTCTAGTCCCAGCTGTTCCTCTTCCAATCCAGCTCTCTGCTATGGCCTGGGAAAGCAGAGGAAGATGGCCCAAGTCCTTGGGCCTCTGTACCCGCATGGGAGACCGGTAAGAAGCACCTGGTTCCTGGCTTCAGATCGGCGCAGCTCTGGCCATTGCGGCCATTTGGGGAGTGAACCAGTGGGAGGAAGACCTTTCTCTCTGTCTCTTCCTCTCACTGTCTATAACTCTTCTTCTCAAATAAATAAAATCTTAAAAAAAGAAAAAAAAAGTTCATGGCACTGTAGAAAACATGTTTCTAAGAAATAGTTCACAAGTAGAACTTTTGGAGTTGAGATCATGTTTTCAGAGAAATGTATTTTTAATTACATAATTGCAAATCTTTTATATTTGCTCAGTAAACTTTTGACAACTTATTGTTATACTGTGAATCATAATCAGATCTTTTTGACATATAGCATTTATTTAAACTAAGGTAAAAGAAATGAAGGCCAAATTGTAGTGCTTTCTCAAGATATTTAAAAATGTCTTGAGGCCAGTGCTGTGGCAGAACAGGTAAAGCCACCACCTACAGTGCTGGCATCCCATATAGGCGCCGGTTCAAGACCCGGCTGCTTCAGTTCCGATTCAGCTCTCTGCTATGGCCTGGGAAAACAGTACAAAAAGGCCTAAGGCCTTGGTCCCCTGGACTCACGTGGGAGACCCAGAAGAAGCTCCCGGCTTCTGGCTTCGATCGGCACAGCTCCAGCCACTGCTGCCAATGGGGGAGTGAACCAACAGATGGAACACCCCTCTCTCTGCCTCTCCTTCTCTCTGTGTAGCTCTTTCAAATAAATAAATAAATACTTTTTTTTTTTTAAATGCCTTACCTAGTAAAGAAAATTGTTGCTTCGGCATCCGTAGTTTGGGGTTGAAGTGCATCTCTAACATATTTCAAATCCTGAACACTTGTAAGTTCTGGTAACCCCGAAGGAATCATCTATGGAAGAGATAACAAGTTTTTTGTTTGTTTGGTTGTTGAGTTAAATTTTTGTTCCCTACCTCTCCCTGAAAGTTGGTCAAGTGATTAGAACTAAGGAAACAAAACAATCACAGTTGTGAGGAATTTGTTAGTGTTCTGGGGACCTAAGTGATGACCTCACAAATGAGAAAAGTCAAGGCCAAGGAAGTCAGGTGATCCAGTGGAAGTTGTGAAGTCAGCTTATGGCATAAAAGCTGTGAAATCCAGACCTCCTATTTTTAGAACTGTATTTTTATTACCATATCAATTAGTCACAATTAGCATAGCAGAGCTTCTTTGGTTTTTGTCCTCTTTACTAATAATACAAGGGTATAATAATATAGCTGATATTTATGACTACAGTAAATTTATTCTAAAATCACAAAATTAACTTTTTTACCAACATAAATGCGCTAATATATACTTAATTAAATATTTGTAAAGACCAGTTACCAGTGAAAGGAGATTAAGAAAGAGGTTTGTCTGCTTTCTTATCAAGTTGTATGCCTGACAGCAAAGGTCCACAAACAACTGGAAGCGAATGGTGGGCTTTTCCCCCCCATTAATGACATAAGCCATATCGGAAGTCAGCACAAATGGAGCCCGATCCCTGTTTAAAATGAAGTACAAGCAAAGTATTATTAAAGGAAGATATTCAAACAAATGCTGTTACTGTTACAAAGTTACTAAACTAAACTCTTATAACCGTAGCAATTTCCAACTAGGAAACTTAGTATAAGCCAGTTTTGAATTTCTATAATTCACATTTTCAGAAAAGCCATCAAATAATAATCTCATTGCTTAGAACTTACACTGAAAACTCCCCAGATCTTATTTATAAATCCACAATTCCAAAGAGAGATCAAACACTAGTTACAAACACATGTAGAGAAAAATCCTGTACTTGCTGCCATTACACAAATAGAACCATTTCTAATAGATGCCACTAACTACATCAAATAAAATATACCTTAATTCATTTCCACAAAGTTTACACACACTCATCTTACGTGCTCTGTGGTAAGTGAGCTCTGAGGGCCTTTTTTGTCCCCAGTTATGCTCAAAGGCAGCAACAAGGCAAAGCTCAGTCATAGCAATAATACCAATAGTAGTACCTTTTAAAGCTACCAAACATCTGTGCATGGCCCAAAAACTTTCCAAAGTCAATGTGAAACATGTGTCCTGTGCTTCGAAGCATTATATTGTCATTGTGTCGATCACAAATGCCTAAAACGTAGGTGGCTACACAGCATCCAGCACAAGAATAGATAAAATTTTCAGAAGCCTATAATAAACATATAAGACTATTTTAGGAAAAAAAATACTTTTAGAAAAGGAAAGCTAATTCATCACTGTTTAAAAACACTCTTGTAATTCACATTCTCAACAGCATCCAAACTGGGTTACAGTAATAAATGCTAGCCTACTCCTATTTCAGAAGCAAAACTCCCTTCTAAAGGTGATCACTGCCCCTTTCTTCTGGCTTTGGCTTTTACCAAACAGGGATCCTGCCAGTCCTCACATGGAGTACACACTGCCCTTGAACAGCTTTTAAATACAATGTTTCTGGAACCCTGCTCTGCACAGATTCTGCTGTTTACAACCAGTGGTATCATTAGAACAAAAACTAATCTGGATAGAAGAAAAAAACTGTACTCCTTTTATAGGGAGGACATGTGTAAAGAATGACAGCTACTGTCTTAAAACATCCAGTCATAACAATTAACGTGATTTGTTTCCCCATTTGGTGACTCCCTACATGCCATCTATAATTACCTCAAACAGAACCATAGTTCTCCATAGTTTCATATAGTCTTGCCAGTCTTGAGACTGCTAGAATTAATAATAAGATATCATACAGAAGGACACAGCAAGTACAAAGAGTATTTTTACCTAAAACATGTACTTCATTCTCAAAGTACTGTGTTTCTCAGTGGTGCAGCCATGTGGCTCTATCTGTCCATGTGGTTAATTTTATTCCAATCTCATCTAGCAATCATTACCAATGATGCTGACAACAGCAATAGTGTGTACATAGCACTTATTTCAAGTGAAACATACCTCTCTCCTTCTCCCACTCTTCACACACACTCACACACTTAACTCATTTAAAATCTCACAACAAAAAAATGACTGAGGTACTACTACTATCACCATTTTACAGATCCGGGAATCTGAAACACAGGTAAGTTCACGTGTTTGCCCAACATCACACATTTGTTACGTGGCAGAGCCAAGATTCAAACCCAGGCAGTGGCAGTGTGATCCCTCTCTGTTACAGCACCTCTCATTAAATCACCTAAAAAAGCCAGATGCATAAAAGGTGCTTCCTGTGTGCTACTTGACAGTTATTGTGTGACAAACAACTTACCATGAATCACAGAAGAATCAACATTAAAATACACAATATTGGCTTCTGCTGCACTGCTTTCCCCAGATCATACAGAAGTAGGAAAAGGGTATAATCTTACAGTTTTAAAGACCCACAAAGAGAAGCTGATGATACATAAACTACACTTAAATTGGGGTCTGCTTACATCACTATTTCAAGTGTACTTGAGTATTCCTTAAGCCAAGTTAAGATTGTGAGAGGCCTTGATTTGTTAAGAGATTGTCCTCTCCTCATATATAGTTCAAAATAACACTAGAACAAAAAAATTGATGCTTCCAGTAAAAATAAGCTATCAATTATAAAATAACTTTATGATATTGTTATTTTTATAGCTGTGCATGTACTACAACACCACAATATCTACAATGATACTTTACAGTAGAGATCACTAAGGTAGTAAGAGGTTAAATAATTTGCCCACGACCCTGTAGGTGGGGACTCTGGGCGTAAATTCAAGCCCAGAAAGTCTGGCCCGTAAACCATGCTCTTAACTACTGCATGATGCTGCCACTTTTACTCATTTCCGTAACTTCTTCCAAGATCTTTGGGAAATACAACATTCTTGGTTATAAAATCACTTGTTTTGCTGACCTTTAAGTATGTGCTTGGAATGTTTTTCTGGATAATTTAGCATTGGTTCCAGTAATATTCCTGCCTTTAAATGCATTCTGTTTTATATGTTTTTCTACACTTAAAGACCTGTTTTCCTTAGACTAAATGCCTATTTAGTGGAAAATGAAAGCACTTAAAACCTTTTTAATACATTTTTGACAGTTATTTAGAATAAGGAGACAGGCTAATCACCTTTTCATATTCTTCTTCAGAGGGATTGTATTTCCTCAGCCACTCTGCAAGTGGTTTATCTTTAAAGGATCCTGTCACACCATATTCCACTTGGATTTTCCTAAGGGTATCTGAGGCAGGAACTAGCTCCACCATGCCTTTAACAAAAAATATTAAGGTATGTGAAAATTTTAAAAATTATAGCTTCCAATCTTTGACATAAGATACCAGCTAGCAATTATCACTCTAAAAAAAAATCAAGTCTGGCAGGCCATGCTAGAAAATGTAAGCCAACAAACTTATTTTTTATTATCAAAAGTACCCAACAGGTAAAAGCTGATTTTAACTATTTGATACCATAGTTTGTACATGATGTGCTAAGCCTCAAAGAGTAACAATTTTAACTACAAACTAGAAAAAACTAATTTCATTTGTAAAGTTAACTTTTAAGACATGTTCTGTCCTATTTCAGCCACAGAATTTTCTCTAACCATGTATTTGGGCAAGGTAAGTCCTATCAAAAGGAATTAAAAATGAAGGGTCAACCTTGTGTGATATGCCTAAATCTCAAATATGCGCTTTGTTTTCCTAATCAGAATGTAAATGTCTGACAGGGCAAATCATTTTTTCTTTTCTCTTTAACATCTTTAAACCAAGTATCAAATAAGTTATGGAATATCCACATAATAGAACACAATGAGATAGGTATCTATGTACATATGTAGAAAGATCTCAAAAATAAAGACAAAATCCAAATGGAGAACTTTACCTTTTGTGATAAAAAAAGGAAGAATGTTGTGCATAATATATATGCATAAACATATATAATATATGTTAATATCTATTTATTTAAAAGGCAGAGTGACAGCAAAAGAGGAAGAGGAAGAGAGACAGCTTCCATTCACTGAATGACTCCCTAAATGGGTGCAATAGCCAGAAGATAGAATTCCTTCCAGGTCTGTCATGTGGGTGGAAGGACTCAAATACTTTGAGCCATCATTCACTGCTTCCTGAGTGCATTAGCAGGGAGCAAGGCTGGAAGTGGAATAGCCAGGATTCAAACTGGCAAACTCCCTTCACAATGCCTGCACCAAGTGGTTATACTTTTGGAAAAGGATGCCTGGCATTGAGGATGTAGATATGAAAACTAAGATTTACTTTTCAATTCATTCTGTTATATACTATCTAGATATTTAATATATGCATATATTATCATATACTTTTTAAAGAAAGATTTATTTATTTATGTATTTGAAAGACAGAATTAGAGAGAGAGAGAGGGAGAGAGAATCTTTCATGTGCTGGTTTACTATCCCAAATGGCTGCAATGACTGGAATGGGCCAGGCTGAAGCCAGGAGCCAGGAGCTTTTTCCCGGTAACCCATGTGGGTGAAAGGGCTCAAGGACTTGGGCATCCTCTGCTGATTTTCCAGATACATTAGCAGCAAGCTGGATTGGAAGTGGAGCAGCCTAGACCCGAACCGGTGCCCATGTGGGATGCTGGTGCTGTAGGTTGTGGCTTTAACCTGCTGTGCCACAGCACCAGCCCCATTACTTACTTTTTTTTTTTTTTTAAGATTTATTTATTTATTTGAAAGGCAGAGTTACAGAGAGGCAGAGGCAGAGAGAGGGAGAGAGGGAGAGAGAGAGAAAGAAAGAGAGAAAGATAGAGAGCGGTATTCCATCTGCTGGGTCACTCCCCAGTTGGCTGCAATGGCCAGAGCTGGGCAGATCTGAAGCCAGGAGCCAGGAGCTTCTTCACTTCCAGGTCTCCCACATGGGTGCAGGGGCCCAAAGACTTGGGCCATCATCTGCTGCTTTTCCAGGACATAGCAGAGAACTGGATCAGATGTGGAGCAGCCAGGACTTGAATGGGTAAAGATATGGGATGCTGGCACAGCAGGCAGCAGATTTATCCACTACACCACAGCACTGGCCCCACTCACTTTTTCTTTTAAAGACTGACTCACTTCTTTTTTTCTTTTTATTTTATAGATTTATTTGTTTTGAAAGGGAGAGTTAGAGAGAGTGAGAGACAGAGAGAGAAAGAGATCTTCCAACAGCTGGTTAATTCCCTAAATGGCCACAGTGGCAAGAACTGGGCCAGGCCAAAGCCAGGATTCAGAAGCTTCTTCCGGGTCTCCCACATTGTTGCAGGGACCCAAGAACTGGGCCACCTTCTGCTGCTTTCCCAGGTCATGAGCAGGGAGCTGGATCGGAAGTGGAGCTGCTGGGAATTGAACTGGCACCCATATAGGATGCCGGCATTGCAGGTGGCAGCTTAACCCACTACACCACAGCACCGGGACCCCCCTATACTTTCAAAATTATTTTTGTACAAGACAGTGCATTAGTGTCAAAATAAAAGACAAGGAAACAGATTTGTTCTGTACAAAGGACTCGAGGAAACCAAGTTTATCAAGGCCTCATAGTCTGGTAAAAGAGGACCGAAGACAGAGTGAACTCATTTGGCTCTTTTAGGCTATTTTGTAATTTATTTATTTTCATCTTATTTGGAAAGTAGAAACATAGACAGAAACAGACAGGAAGAAAGAGGTCTTTCATCAGCTGATTCATTTCCCATATGGCTACAGCAGCTGGGAATACACCTCGATGACTGAGTTCCCAGCTCCTACCTTACCTGGCCCAGCCTTGGCTGTTGTGGATGCAGGTGCAGGGGCCCAGGCACTTGGGCCCCTGCGCCCGGGTGGGAGACCTGGAAGAAGCTCCTGGCTTCCAATCGGCCCAGTTCCAGCTGTTGTGGCCATTTAGGGAGTAAACCAGCAGATGTAAGACTTTTCCCTCTGTCTCTCCCTCTCACTGTCTACAACTCTACCACTCAAATAAATAAATAAAATATTAAAAAAAAAAAAAGTAAATCAGTAGCTGGGATATGGCCTTACTTTTTAAGTTCAAAAGTCCAATCAGGTCAATTAACGGATAGATACCTACAAGGCGTTCATTAGGACTACCCACAGAGTTGTTTTTTAAAGAGACTTAATCATGAACAATTTAATCAACAAATAACACTAGATTAAAATAAGAAACGACAAAGACCACAGTATGTCTGCAATAGGACACTCAGGGCAGTTATATCCTGAGCTAAAGTCACAAAAAAGGCAAAAACCAAAAAAATCAAGAAAGCTCATAGACTTACCTCGATCTCTGCCAGTTGAGAGACATTTGAAAATTACCATCCTCAGATCTAATCCTTCTTTAAGCCAGATCTTATCCATAATCTTTATCATCTGTAAAGCTAACATATCTTGGCGAAGATCTTCACCAACCTTGAAATCAAGGAAAAAGGATGAAAGTTGCACCTTTTATAAAGACAACAGATTATACTGTAAAAGCTGAGGGTCAGAGGGAGGGGAATATTAAAAGAGTGAAGAACAAGATTAATAGAACTGTCTTTTTATCTAGAAAAAGTTAAAACTTTTTGTAAAGTTTAAAATGTTGAGGTCTAGGGTAGATAAATTCTGTTTGTTCAAAAAAAGGTCAACCTGGGGACCTGTGCTGTGGTATAGCGGATAAAGCCGCCGCCTGCAGTACCAGCATCCCATATGGGCACTGCTTTGAGTCCCGGCAGCTCCTCTTCCGATCCAGCTCTCTGCTATGACCTGGAAAGCAGTAGAAGATGGCCTTGGGCCCCTGCACCACGTGGGAGACCTGGAAGCTCCTGGATCCTGGCTTCAGATCAGCTCAACTCTGGCCATTGAGGCCAACTAGGGAGTGAACCAGCAGATGGAAGACCTCTCTTTCTCTGTCTGCGAACTCTTTCAAGTAAATAAATAAATCTATAACAAAAAAAAAAAAAAAAAAAAAAGGCAACCTGAGGGATCTTTATGATGATCTGTATTTTGATTGTGTGGACACACACCAATATTATGACTGTGATGTTGCCCAATAGTTATGTAACTTGTACCATTGGGAGAAATAAGGGTAGAGGTTATACTATACCATTGTGTAATTTCTTAGAATTGTCTATGAATCTACAGTTATCTCAAAATTAATGAGTTTATTTAAAAGAAATTAACCCTGGGGCAGGCATTGTGGCATAATGGGTAAAGCTGCCGCCTGTGACAATGGCATCCCATATAGGCACCAGTTCAAGTCCTGACTGCTCTACTTCCAATCCAGCTCTCTGCTAAAGCTCCTGGAGCAAAAGATGGTTCAGGTGCTTAGGCCCCTGCACCCACATGGGAGACCTGGAAGAAGCTCCAGCTTCTGGATTTGGTCTGGCCAGCCCTGGCCATTGTGGCCATTTGGGGAGTGAATCAGTGAATGGAAGATCTCCCCCCCCCCCCTTCTGTATATGTATGTATGTGTATGTGTCTCCCTCTCTAACTTTGCCTTTCAAATAAGTAAAATAAACCTTCAAAAGAAAAATTTAACCCTTCCATAATGAACTAATTCAGTTGGAAACTCTGTAAGTTTTCATTTTCTTCTTAAAACTGGGTGGAATATTTATGTATATATTTTGAGACTAGCCAAGAAAATTATGAAAAAGAATACAAGAGATTTGCATATAAAATTTCTATACTTAAAAGAGATGGTACTGTTTTAGAAAAAGGCACTTACATTACAAAAATAAAATATAGAGTCCAAACCAAATCTAGTATGGGAACTTGGTTATATATATCAAAGGTGGTTCAACAGAAATTATCTTTATGAACTTCCCGTTATCCAAACTCACTGAATTAAACTAAAACGTTCCACTCTTCCTACAAAATATACAAATTATGATCATAACATACAGAACCTGACAGATAATAGACTGCCCTTGTAGTACTCTAGTACTGTTGCTCCCTACAGGTAATTTTATGTTCCAAAATGCAGTGCCACTGCTCATGATTTTGCCATTTTGTACTACACAACTCAAGGGGTGATATTCACATCAAGGTCTGTGTGAAAGGCACTGTACGCAGTTATAATATGCTCTGGAGCAGGGGCATACACAGCAACATTAATTTTTCATGTAATTATCTAATTTCATTAAACATTAAATAAACAGTAATTTTATAATTTTGGAAAGGAATTTTATCAAAGAGTTTTTGCATTACCATTTTTGAAAAAATAAGCTAAAATATTTTGCTCACCTTAAACATGACATTGATTTCTTCCCCCATAGGATCAGCATTCACCATCGTGACTTTTAAGGGCACAGCATTAGAACTGAAGAAGGAACATGACTACAAATGCAACAGGTTAAACATCAGAAATATAAACTGGAATAAAAATGGGCTTAGGTTTTTCTGTTATAGGTATTTCTTTAATGTATCCATTCCTCTGAGTTATAACAAATGAAATCATAGACAGGAATTGATTTCTAGATGTAGCAGATAATACGTATATAAAGGTACTTTTTGAACATGAGTAAAACATCATCTCTCAAGGCAGAGAAGTGAAACTTAAAAAACCTAAGACAAAAATTTTTAAAGTTTGACTTTTGAGTGCCTTAATTCCTTAAGAGAACCCGAAGTCTTGTGATATGCCTTCCTCTAAATCACTATTATCATCGCTTTAAGTAGCACTTTAACCTCAGAATTAGCTCTAAAGGCATCCTGGTCTCATTGAAAATCCCTTGAGAGCATTTCAGGTGTGGAAAGCCAAGATAACTGTGGCAAAAAATAATCTACATGAAGGATCTCTGTGAGTGAGACCCCAGCAGAAAGAAGTGGCCATAAAAGAAGGATGTATTCACTGAAGGGAAGGGAAAACCTCCACTTTTCTTATGGCCTTGTCTAAATACTGAAGGAGTTTGTGGATTCAAAAGGCTAACATAACCTAGGCAGCCCATGTTAAGAGCCTTGGTTGGTCACTGATGTCATTAATTGTTAAATTAATAACAGGAGTTACTGTGCTCTAACTTCCCATGCAGGACCTCTGTCCTCAATGAGTCGTATATAAGAGTTAACTATAAAACTTCTTTTTTTTTTTTTTAATTTTTTATTTATTTTTTTGACAGGCAGAGTGGACAGTGAGAGAGAGAGACAGAGAGAAAGGTCTTCCTTTGCCATTGGTTCACCCTCCAATGGCCGCCACAGCCGGCACACCACGCCGATGCAATGGCAGGAGCCAGGTATTTATCCTAGTCTCCCATGGAGTGCAGGGCCCAAGTACTTGGGCCATCCTCCACTGCACTCCCGGGCCACAGCAGAGAGCTGGCCTGGAAGAGGGGCAACCGGGACAGAATCCGGCGTCCCGACCGGGACTAGAACCCGGTGTGCCGGCGCCGCTAGGCGGAGGATTAGCCTAGTGAACCGCGGCGCCAGCCTATAAACTTGTTCTTAAACAGTTTGTGTGTGTGTGTGTGTGTGTGTGTGTGCGCGCGCACAAGCTGTTAAAATCTTTACTCATTATAAAATTGGTCTTCTGTGTATAAAGTTAATTGAAAATGAATCTAAATGGAGAATGGGACTGGGAAGGGGAGAGGGAAGAGGAGAGGTGGAAGTGTGGATGGGAGGGCAGGTATAGTGGGAAGAATCACTATATCCCTAAAGTTGTACTTGTGGAATTTGCATTCCTTAAATAAAAGGTTTCTTTGGAAAAATATAAGAAAAATAAAATAAAATAAAGTAAAATACATCATTAGTCACTAAATAAATAAATCACTATGATCTGGATGAGATCTTCATTCTCCTATTTTTAGTATTACTGTAATTACTAGCCAAATATTTCCAAAGGCTTTAATAATTTCATTAGCACAAATTAAATCTTATTTTAAAATAAAATCAACTAAGGGCTGGCAATGTGGTACAGGGGGTTAAGTATCCCACATTGGAATACTAGTTGGAGTCCCGGCTGCTCCACTAATCCAGCTTCCTGTTGCTGCATATGGGAAGGTAGAAGATGACCCAAGCACTTTGGCCCCTACCATCCACATGGGAGACTAGGATGGAGTCTCTGGCTTGTGGCTTTGGTTTGGCCCAGACGTGGCTGTTGCAACCATTTGGGGAGTGAACCAGCAGATGGAAGACATCTCTCTCTCTCTCTCTCTCTGTTGCTCTGCCTTTCAAATAAATAAATATTTTTAAAAAAATGAAAACAACTAAAAAGCTAATTTAAGGCAATAATACCAATTTAATGAAATAAACAGAACCCAAGGTACATAATTTTAAACTTTCTTTTTTTTTAGGAATGGTGATTAGGTAAAAGTATGCTGAGATATATATGGATCCTACTCACAAACATGCATACTTATAATCAAACTGTGTAGGTTTTCTCCTCATTTGCTTTAAATAAATCTGCCCACTGGCCTTTTTCCTATGTATTATTTTGAAATCTAATATGAATTTTTAAGTATTTTGTTACCTTAATATTTAATTCTTTTGCGACTAGACTTGGTTTGAGAGGGAGACGACATTTATTTCTCAGAAAAAAAGACTGTACTCGTTCCATACTCCTTTGGAGGACAACCTGTGTAAAGAGGTTGATATTGTAAGCATTTAACAAAGATCTGTTTTTAAGATAAGAAACTATGCTGTGAACACAATTTACATATCACTGTCAAGTGGCCAAAAAAAGTTTTTACTAAAGAGAAATAATTTTTACCTCAAAAATAAAATCTGAATAGGCAAAGACTGTAAACATAAGGGAAAAGTATGTATGCCCAACCAACATATATGAATATGTTAACTCTCACTAATAGTTAAAGAAACAGGAATTAAAAATAAGATGCAAGTTTTCATTAGGTCTGATGATATGAAATAATTTCATAATCTGAAAGGAGAGAGGTGTACACATAGTTTTTGGTAGAGCAATCTAACAAATTATCATTAAAATGTATGTAGCTCTTGAAACAGCTATTTAATCTATAGAAACATCTTATAAAAATACTAACAAAGAAGTAAAAACTTACATACTAATGTTCATAACAGCTCTGTTTGGGAAAGGAAAAATGTATAAACAACCTACTTGGATATAATGGTTCATAATTTATTCTATAATCCCTGGTAATATTATATATTTATTAAGATATATGAATATATTTGCTGATACAATTTCTCCAAGACAAAGTAAAAAAAGAGTAATGTGCAAAAAGAAAGTATAGTTGTTTATGGTCCAAATGCTCTCACCCATGTGAGAGAACTGAATGGAGTTCTAGGCTCCTGGCTTTGGCCTAGCCTAGCCCTAGTTATTGTGGTCACTTGGGGAGTGAACTAGCAGATGGGAGATCTCTTTGCCTTTCAAACAAACAAATAAATCTTTTTAAAAATTGCAGTTATTTTCTGAACTTATTTATAGGTTAAATACAATTCTTATCAAAATTCCAATTGCCTTTTTGCTTAACTGAACACAGATTTTAGTCTTATGGAATTACAAGTGACCTCCAATAGTTAAAGCAATCTTGAAAAAAAATGAGGTTGGAAAACTCATTTTCTGATTTCAAAACTTAATATAAAACCATAATAATCAAAATAGGATGGCATAAGCATATTCATATTGATGAACGGAATTTAGAGTCCAGAAATAAACTCTTATGTGTGTGTGTGTGTACACATTTCCAACTGGTGCTGAGACAACTGGTTAGCCACATGGAGAATAATGGCATTGGACCCTCAACCTCACACCATATATGAGAATTAACTCAAAATGGATCAGAGACTAAGTAAAACTTATGACAAAAACATAGCTGTATATCTTTGTTAACACCGAATTTTATATTGTACTCATGAATATGATACCAAAAGAAAAAATACATTAATATTTAATTAAAATGTATAATTTTGTGCATCAAAGGACATGATTAAGGAAACAGACAATCTATGGGACAGGAAAAAAAAACATTTGCATAGTATATCTGAAAAGGGCCTAGTTTCCAGAATATATGAAGAACTCTCACAACACAACAAAAACATAACCCAATTTAAAATTGGGCGGGCCGGCACTGCAGCTCACTAGGCTAATCCTCCACCTGCGGCGCCGGCACACCAGGTTCTAGTCCCGGTTGGGGCGCCGGATTCTGTCCCGGTTGCTCCTCTTCCAGTTCAGCTCTCTGCTGTGGCCAGGGAGTGCAGTGGAGGATGGCCCAGGTGCTTGGGCCCTGCACCTGCATGGGAGATGAGGAGGAAACACCTGGCTCCTGGCTTCGAATCAATGCAGCGCGCCGGCCATAGCGGCCATTTGGGGGGTGAACCAACGGAAAAGGAAGACCTTTCTCTCTGTCTCTCTCTCACTGTCTAACTCTGCCTGTCAAAAATAAAATAAAATAAAATTGGGCAAAAGATTTTATAGACATTTCTCCAAAAAAGATATATAAAAAGTCAACAAATAAATTAAAATGTGCTCAACGTTATCAGTCATTAAGGAAATGTAAATCAAAACAACAATGAGATATCACTTCTTACCCACTAGAATAACAATTAAAAATCAGAAAATAACAAATTTTGATGAAGATACAGAGAAATTGAGCCTCATATATTGCTGGTAGCAATGCAAAATTATATTCAATGGTTCTTTTTAAAATAAGCATATAATTACCATATGCTTCAGCAACTCTATTCATAGGTAAAGTGAAAAGAGGTATTCAAGCAAAAAACTGTACATGAATACTCATAACAGCATTACTCATAATAGCCACAACATAGAAACACCCAAATGCCCATCCACTGGATGAATATACAAAATATGGTATTTA
The DNA here is from genome assembly GCF_051225735.1 of Oryctolagus cuniculus. Classification (NCBI taxonomy): domain Eukaryota; kingdom Metazoa; phylum Chordata; class Mammalia; order Lagomorpha; family Leporidae; genus Oryctolagus; species Oryctolagus cuniculus. Next base: position 49,248,939 of record NC_142867.1, on the reverse strand, counting down.
CATAAAATGGAATATTATTTAGCCATAAAGTGGCATAAAGTACTGAAACATGTTAGAACACAGATAAACTCTAGAAATATACTAAGTAAAAAAACCACAATTTTACATCAACAATAACAACTACATGTGTATGGGTGGGTGTGTTTGTATTATGTAATTCTGTTTCTGTAAAAGTAAAAGAAAACCTTAAAAATTTGTCTGTATACTTAAGTGTATGTGTGTATATATATATATATATATATATATATATATATATCTGTAAAGTCATATAAAATGACCAGGAAGGACATACAACAAAATATGAACAACAGATATCCACAGGGAGAAACTAGAAAAGTGAATTAGAACTAGTAAAGTGTTTATTTTTAATTCCATGAAATTCATTATCTGGATTTTTAAAAATTGATTTTATTTATTTGAAAGATAGAGCTACAGAGAGAGGTAGAGACAGAGAAGAGAGGTCTTCCATCCATTGGTTCAACCCTGAGATGGCTGGAACAGCTGGAGCTGTGCCAATCCGAAGCCAGGAGCTTTCTCTGGGTCTCCCACGTGGGTTCAGGGGCCCAAAGACTTGGGCCATCTTCTAATGCCTTCCCAGGCCATTACAGAGAGCTGGATAGGAAGTGGAGCAGCCAGGACTAGAACCGGTATCCATATGGGATGCCGGCGCCCCAGGTTAGGGCTTTAACCCGCTGCACCACAGTGTCGGCCCCTATTATTTGGATTTTTAAAAAATAAGTATCAACTAGTATTTTCATAACTGCAAAAAATTTAGAAACAAAACAAAAAGAAACTCTGGAAAACAATTTTGATCAGAAATTAATTAATAAGAATGGGAATTAAAAAGTACTGATCTTCTGAGTTAGGGTATGGTTTCTTTTCCCACATTCGTCAAACAAGCTCTGAATTCTATCCACTCAAAACAGCACCAGTGTAGTTAGAATTCTGTAACAACTTAATTTGTCAGCATCTCAAAGATTTTTAACAACAAAACATTTATGTTCTCTTTTATGGGCACATACCTGTCTAGCTGATCCACTAGCTTGCCTTACTTTTTCTGCTACTCCTCCTAAAAGCTGAACAAGTTTGGTCTGCTTATAAAGTTCTTCTCTGAGTCCTTTTCCTCCTACTGAGAGGAGAGCACCCAAAACATGTTCATATCGGGCACCAAACTGTGCATCATGCAGAGCATCCTTGAGAAGCCTAACAAAGCAAAAATATTTATGTCAGCTGCTTCCGAGAACTGAATGAACTTTGCTCACAAATCATTCAAACAAAGTCAATTTTTGATATCCAAAGACTTATTTTAAGCTATGTAAGCAAATTAAAACTCATTACTATAGAGCTGTAATATGCTAAGTATTTTATAGCACACAATTTTGTTATTTTTGCTTTTGTTTTTAAATTTAGCTCCTTCAAAATAATGTAGACAACAAAACATTCAATATCTACAGTAAGTATTCTGGGCATACCTTTTAGAAATTAAAATTGTTTAGATTGATTTTATTTATTTGAAAGACAGAGTGAGGTGGGGAAGAAGGGAGGGAGAGAGAGAGATCTTCCATCTGTTATTTCACTCTCCAAATGACCACAATGGCTGGGGCTAGGCCAGAAGGAAGTCAGGGACCAGAAACACCGTCCAGCTCTCCCATATGTTTGACAGGTACCTTAAGTACTTGAGCCATCGTCTGCTGCTTTCCCAGGCACACTAGGAGGGAACTGGATCAGAAGTGGAGCAGCCAGGACTTGAACCATGCTCAGATATGGGATGCTGGTGTCACAAGTGGCAGCTTAAACTGCCACATCACAACGGCAGCCCTACCTGTCAGGCCTACAGATACACTGTCTCTAGAAACACTAGTAATGGAAAAAAAGTACTTAATAAAATTTAAATCTTACCAATATAAATTATGTGCTATCTGGATATTTCCCAATGCTCTGGACAGAAGGAAGTGCAATAATGTACTATTCAAATAAATTTCGTATTTCAAAGCCTACATGTAAAAGAAAATAAGAATTACTAGTTGTCAAACCCATAATAAATTGCTTGGATACAATGATCAAAAAAGAAACTATATAAAGCAAGTTTTACTCAATGTTAAAAGATGACACATAAAATGAAACATGAATTAAATTAGGTCAAATGAAGGAAACAAAGCACAAGACAAACAGTAACAACATTCATAAGCCATGGTTCACTGGCCAGTGAACTAAAATCGAAAGCTGAAGTCTTTTCCAAGACACCAAAATGTCTGAGAATTTAAAATATAGGTAAATATATAATATTCAAATAGGGCAGATAACAGTAGTAGAAAAAACTCACATTAAATCTACATGCAACCCCCCCCCACAACACTGCCACACTATGACACTACTTTCAATCAAAAAAAAGGGGGGAGGGATCCCTTAACAAATTTCCTACTCATAAAATTGAAAGGAGATTGAGGTGAGAGGTAACCTAGCAAAAACTCACTTGCACAAACTGAGGAAGAAGATCTGTTAGTTCATCATCACTAATAGCCTCAATCCAGGTCACAGCTAGTGATCTCACTTCCTGATCAGCAAATCTAGAACAGCACAAAATCAAGATATAACAGTGATTTCTCCTTTAATGGAGCTATATTTTCTGAAAACAATATCAATCTATTCCTTACAAAGAATATTCAAATAACTCCATATTCAAAAGCAGTATGTTTCTCTATTCAAGAAAAAAATTACAATGCTATACAGATTCAGTCTCGGAATCATCTAGAAACCTTAAATCATGAAAATTAATTTTGGTTCCATCATGATAATGTAATAACTTATTCAAAATTTATAACCTAACCTTTTTTTTAGGTTGGTTTTAAATGACATGTAATGTTTTTTCTGATAATTTCAATGCAAAAGCTAGCTGTATAAATACTTGTGCACTGAAACATTTATACTGTATTGAACTGCTCATGATAAAAGAAAATGGAAGTATGCTCTTGCAATGTAATAATTTACACTGACAACAGCAGAATACAAATACATACATCTGACTTACTTTGAATCAAGAAGCTCCAGTGCAGTCAGAGGGTACAATGGAGGCCACTGGTGAAGCAATGAGTAGGTTTTGGCAAGATTAACCCATTTCCAGTTTGGGGCACTTGCTAGTATTTTAGGAAGACAATTTGGGTATTTGAGGCAGTAATAACGTTTCTCCCACAAAAAGGCTTTATCTTCTTTAGAAAGTCTGCATACATAATAGAATTAAATTATCTCTCAGTGATATCATAATGACAGAGTTATAATCTCAATGATTAAATATACAAAGAAGAAATGTATTCATTTGGGACAGCCACTTAGTAAAATCATTAATACTAATTTGGAATAGAAAAATGCATTGTACAGCAAGTACCACTAATTTACCCTAATTTGAGGATGGAAAGAAATCATTCTGCCTTGATAAAAGAGCCTTAGTTATGAAAATGAAGGATAATTTAGTACAATAAAAATTTATTGAGCTATAAACTAGATGCAAGGAACCAGAAATGAGATTTGAATAAGTAGATCTCACACTAAGAAACAGCAAGAATTTCATCCGGAGTTCATACAAGTAAAATCAAATGCCACACAAAAAAAATGCTACTATAAAATTTTAGTAGATGAATGTGCAGTTAAATCGAAGAGTATTCAAACTGAAAAATACAAATTTTGGAGATTCTAATTGCTTTTAAGCTTAAGGATGGGAGCTAGTGTTGTGGCATACTGGGTAAAGCCACCGTCTGCAACACAAGCATTCCACATGGGTACTGGTTTGAGTTCTGGCTACTCCACTTCTGTTCCAGCTCCCTGTTAAAAGCCTAGGAAAAGCAGTGGCAGGTGGTCCAAGCACTTGGGCCCCTGCCTTCTCATGGGAAACGTGAAAGACGACCCTGGCTCCTGGTTTCAGTCTGGCACAGCCCCTGCTTATGTGGCCATCTGGGAAGTGAACCAGTGAAGGGGAGATCTCTCTCTGTCTTCCTCTCTAACTCTGACTTTCAAAGAATTAAATAAATCTTTAAAAAAATTATTTATTGCAGCTCCAAATGGTTGCATTGGCTGGAGGTGGGTTGGTCTAAAGCCAGGAGCCAGGAGATTCTTTCGGGTCTCCCATGTGGGTGCAGGGGCCCAGGATCTTGGGCCATCCTCCAAGTCTTTCCCAGGTACATTAGCAGGGAGCCAGATTGGAAGTAAAGCAGCTGGGAAAGCTTAAAGATAAATGTTTACATGAATGAAATATTTCATTATTCTACCACCCATCTATCCATCCATTCTGTATACATAATACACACTGAAAAGTATTCATTCCATGTAAAGTGTTAAAAAAAAGTTTAATTTTGCACAAGGTACACAGTGAGTCCTCTAACTCCCCTTCTCCAAGGCAACAAACTAAGCTGTGTATTCTTTCAGAGAAGAAGCCTATGTAGTGTGGGGAGCAACTCGACTAGACTAAGTTACTGGAATTAAGACTTATTCTATGCATCTGCTCTCCCACAATATGGTGCTGGGAGAGGAGTAAACAGCTTCTACGCAGCTGCCTCCAGTTCGACCAATAAACTGCAGGAGCTGCTCCTGATTGGAGGAGAGCAGTGTGCTTGGCGTGTGGGTAGCAGAGTTGGGATTGGTGGAAGAGGACTATAAAGGAGGAGAGAGACAACATGCACCGGGAACATCTAAGGGGAACATCCGGATAACATCTGAGCAGCCCCAGAGAGAGCCGGCCGGTGGTGTGCCGCTCCCCCGCGGAAATGGGGAAAGTGGCAGGGGGAGCCACCCCTCCACGGAGGTGGAAGGTCGGCAGCCAACCCGGGAAGGACCAGCAGCAAACCCGGGAAGGGCCGAGCAGACAAAAGAACAGTGCAGGGTCCTGTGTCGTTCCTCCGCAAAGAGGGGGAGCGACAATGTAGGAGTGTAAGCAGATTTTTTTTTTTTCCTTTATGCTAAAGATAACACGCTAAGTCACTATTCTGCTCCTTACATTCTTCATTTAATATATCTTATATATTAGTACATATAGCTATAACCTCATTCTTACTAGTTACATTGTTTGCCACTGGATAAATGTACTATAATTTAACACATTGTGATGGATTGCAACTTACATTCTTGTTTCCAGAGGCGAATATAAAGGGTTTTTTTCTGTGGTATGAGAAGTGGCATTGCTGGATAAACTATAGCTTTTACAGGTTTTTGCCTCCAAAAGAGCTGTAGCTTTTACAATTCTATGAATACATAATTTCCTTTAAAAAAATCTTTTATTCAAAAGGGGAGGGAGGGAGGGAGGGAGGGAGAGAGAGAGAGAGAGAGAGAGAGAGAGAGAATCTCCCCTCTGTTGATTCACTTCACAGACACTGCCAACATCAGGGTACTAGTTCATGTCCCAGCTACTCCACTTCCAATCCAGCTCTCTGTGATGGCCTGGGAAAGCAGTAGATGAAGACAGGAGCCAGGAACCCAGTCCAAGTCTCCCATGTGGATGGCAGGGACCCAACTACTCGAGCTATCACCTGCTGTCCTCCAGGGTGTGCATGAGCAGGAAGCTGGAATTGGGAGTGATAGCAGGACATGAACCCAGGCAGTTAGATATGGCAGGTGGGCACACCAAAAGGTGCTGTACCAAACACTGCCCCGGGCATGGGTGTTGTGGCTCTTTCAGGGGTGGATATTATGGCATAGGTTAAGCTGCTGCCTGAGATGGCTATACCACATATCAGAGTACTGTTTCCAATTTCATTTACTCCACTTCCAATCCAGCTCTCTTAGTAGAGAGCTGCCTGGGAAGCAGAAGATGATGGCTCAAGTGCTGGAGTCCCTGCCACCCACATGGGGAATCCTGATAGAGTTCTTGGCTTCTGCTTCAATCTGACCCAGCCCCAGCTGTCAGGGCCACTTGGGGAGTGAAGCAATGGATAGAATTGTGCTTTGTGCTTGATTGGGCGCTCCTTCTCTCTCATTTCCTTCCTCCCACTCCCCCCCCCCTCACTTTCTGTCACTTTGCCTTTCAAATTGGTCAAATAAATTAAAAAAAAAATACCCAATTCCCATTTTTTAAATATCCTCACCAATATTTTATATGAGGAGCCAGCACTGTGGCATAGCAGCTATAGCCACCGCCTATAGAGCCAGCATCCCATATGGGCACCAGTTCAAGTTCCGGCCGCTCCACTTCCCATAGAGCTCTCTGCTAGGGCCTGGGAAAGTAGTAGAAGAGGGCCCACGTCTTTGGGCCCTTGCACCAACGTGGGAGACCCGGAAGAAGCTCCTGGCTCCTGGCTTCAGATCGGCACAGCTCTGGCCATTGCGGTCAATTGGGGAGTGAACCAGTGGATAGAAGACCTCTCTCTCTTTTCCTCTGCCTCTCTGTACTCTGCCTCTCAAGTAAATAAATAAATCTTTAAAAAAAAATTTTCTATGAGGCATTTAAATTTAATCAATCTCACACACTCTGATGTGTGTAATATCTTACATTAGTTTACATTTTCTTGATTACTGAGAGGTTGAACATCATTTCAAATGCTTAAAAGGCACTGTATTTTTTTTTTCCAAAGAAATGCCATGTTATATTCATTACTTCCTTTCCTATGAGTCTTTACCTTATTGAAATGAAAATGTTCTTCATAGGTTAAGGAAGTTAATCTATGAATATCTATTATAAATATAGTGCTAGTGTTTGCCTTATGATCATGTAAACAGTCTAAACTTCTAAACAACTGCATAGTCTCCATAATTTAAAAAATAAGTTAACTGGGCCGGTGCCGTGGCTTACTTGGCTAATCCTCTGCCTGTGGCGCTGGCACCCTGGGTTCTAGTCCCGGTTGGGGTGCCGGGTACTAGTCCTGGTTGCTCCTCTTCCAGTTCAGCTCTCTGTTGTGGCCTGGGAGGGCAGTGGAGGATGGCCCAAGTGCTTGGGTCCCTGCACTCACATGGGAGACCGGGAGGAAATACCCGGCTCCTGGCTTCGGATTGGCACAGTGCTGGCCAAAGCAGCCATTAGGGGAAAAAACCAACAGAAGGAAGACCTTTCTCTCTTGTCTCTCTTTCACTGTCTATAACTATCTCTGTATCTCTCTCTCTCACTGTCTAGCTCTGCCTGGCCAAAAAAAAAAAAAAGTAAATATAAAACTTTCAGGGTCAACACTGGAATATTAGTAGGTTAAGCTTCTGCCTGTGGTGCCAGCATCCCATCTGGGCACCAGTTCACGTCCTAGCTACTCCACTTTTAATCCAGCTCTCTGTGATGGCCTGGGAAAGCAGTAGAGGAGAGCCCAAATGCTTGGGCCCCTGCACCTGCATAGGAGACCCAGAATAAGTTCCTGGCTCCAGATCAGCCCAGTTCTGGCTACTGTGGCCATTTGAGGAATGAAGCAGCAAATGGAAGACCATTCTCCTGTCTCTCCCTCTCTCTCTCTAACTCTGCTTCTCAAATAGATAAATAAATCTTAAAAAAGAAAACTTTCCATACCAAAAACACTGTTAAATCATGAATTTCATCAAGCCCTTAAGCTTACACTGTAGGAGATATTCAGGCAAAAGATAAATGGAGCATACCCAAGCGATGAGTCTCTATGAAGAATGTCGAGAAGTTTCCCTCTTACATCACTCTCTAGTGTTTCTAAGTTGTGTTGCTGTATAATGCTTCTGTCAACTTGAGGAGTTGTATAAATAATATCAAATGTAGGAGAGGGAAAATCAACCTAAAAAATGGAACATAATTTGATTAAATTATACTCCACACATTTGCTTTCTTAGCTTCTTTAATTGCTTTTCTTAGCAATCATAGATTTGACTAAATGTTCAATTATTGATTCTTGTCTTTTTGTTGAAAGTATTACCATTGTTGGTAATTCTCATATACGCATATTTCATGGGATGGGTACAGTGCATGTTTTTCAGAAACAGGAAATGATATATTGGTATTTAAATTGAGGATCTGAGATTAAACAAAGATAGGTTTCTTTATTAACAACCCAAATCATGGCACATACTCTTTAGACAGAAATCTAAATAGAAACCTCACCAAGACCATTACCTGTAGCACTATTCTTTCCATGACATATCCTTTTTTAGGGGTTGTTCCAGGAAGAGTATTTACATGTGATGAAGTCCAAAGATACAGAAGTTTAGTTCCACATGCTAAAAACCTTCATGAATATAAAAAAAAACTATGATTTTCATTTTATAAATTAAAAGCTCATAAAACATGGTAAGGAATTTGATGTTAGTATTCCATCCCTTAGATATATAAAATATATTCTAGAGTAACAGAAAAGTATAATGAGATCATGTAAGTTTGAGAATGTCAACAAAGAATAAGAGTTAAGAACAGACCCTGGGAGCTAGGATGCCTGGTACACAAATCCCAACTCCACCACTTACTAAGTAAGTGACCTGTGGCCAGGCATTTAACCTCTGTACTTTGTTGTTCCATTCCTGCTGCCTTCCCGCCCCAGGCCCCCAAGTGGAGAAAAAGGATTAATAACAACTTTTCTGAGAAATATTGTATGTAAGGAATATAAATGTGAGGAATATAAGTATATGTGTACAGCATGAGGACTAATACCCAGCATATGGTAAGTGCTATGTGTTTGTTATTACAATAAATATACTACTATAAAAGTTAAATAGGCTTCTTAACTACAGAGCTTTAGTGATGATTTAATATGCCAATGTGCATTATCAGTCTCCAGAATGTTCCCATGTACTGTATGTACATCTCCCTTACTTATTCAACTGGTTTTGTTTAGGAAGACTCTTGATAATTTCACAGAACATATTATTACTCAAAACATAATTAAAATATTCAGCTGACAGGCCAAACACACTTCCCTATCCCAATGCTCTTAATTGACACAAAGTTTGAAAGGAATTCTTTTTCCTCTAAGAAAAAGAATCCTTCAATAGGTTTTTGTTTGTTTGCTTTTTCTGGGGTATGTTTTGTGACTGGCAGAAATCCAGGACCCCAAGGCAGCTCAGAGATCCCCAAAGGGAGAACAGTCACTGGGGGAACCTGGATCCGAGTCACAGCACCAATGTTAGGTCACCACAAAACACACCGAACACCGGAGTAAGGGAAAGGGTTTATTGGTGGGGAAACCTGACAGACCAGAGGGAAGGGGTGAAGAAGGTAAAGAGGGAGAAGAGGGGCCGGCGCTGTGGTGCAGCTGGTTAACGCCCTGGCCTAAAGTGCCAGTTTGAGACCTGGCTGCTCCACTTCCAATCCAGCTCTCTGCTATGGCCTGGGATAGCAGCAGAAGATGGCCCAGATCCTTGGGCCCCTGCACCCACATGGGAGACCCAGAGGAAGCTCCTGGCTCCTGGCTTCAGATCAGCGCAGCTCCAGCTGTTGCAGCCACTTGAAGCGTGAACCAGCTGATGAAAGACCTCTCTCTCTCTGCCTCTCCTCTGTGTAACTCTGACTTTCAAATAAATAAATAAACCTTTAAAAAGAAAAAAGAAAAGAGGGAGAAGGAGAGTATAGGAGAAAGAGGGAGAGACCAAGAGAGAAAGGGAAAGCACTTCAATAGATTTTTACACACATGGCAACTTTAGAGGTTAATGACCAAGGTCCCATAACAGTAAGGAATAAATTAGTCAGGAAAGAGAATTAAGCCAGGGAATAATGTGCAGCTGTAGACTCTCTGAAACTGGAGAAGGGTATGAAAGGAACAAGAAAAGGAAAAATGGAGTTCTTATGGGAATATCAAGGGTACTTATGAGATCATGGTATTATATCAATAACATCGTACTTTACTTAAGCAATAAAATAGTCATTGAGTGTTGTTTTTCTCCTGGAATACTGAGTGACAACCTTCTACTCAGTCCAAAAGATATATTTAGATTATAGAAGAATAACTTTGGTTTGCTCTGATGTGTGTGTCTGAACTCGTTATGCTGGAAAAATGGAGGCAGCTCCTTTGAGTACATTTGTCATCTTCCCCACCTGTTATCCAGCTAATTCTGATGTGCACAGTAACTCAACATCACAATTCAGTATACTTACCGCTTAAAGTCAAAAAGAGGTAAAGAAACTCTGCCCAAAACTTCTGGCCCCTTTCTTTGCTTATTAGAATCAGGAGAACTTCCACTGTTCTGATTCAAAATTCCAAAAAGAGTGAGGTGGAGAAGTGATTCTAATGGCAGCTGTGATATCTGGATGGGAAAAATGATTCTACAGGGGAAAAAAAATGTAGTAACAGAAAAACCAAATTAGACTTTTAAAGTGATGTTTAAACCTGTAAGGAGAAAGCAATTTTAGGTATTTTATTTTACTTACCAAATAATCTTTAATCATGAGTAACCTAAAGCTAGATATAAGTTTCACTAACTTGCATTACTAAAAATGGTAAAACAAATTTTGTTCTAAGCTCCCAGTTTACTATAAAACAAATTAGGTATCCCACCCTACTGATGGCTCTTTTGTTTTATCATGAGCAAGCCAGACAGAGTAAAAAAGCTTACAAATCAGTCCTTTTGATGGGTTTTGTCCCCCACCTTGTAACTGAATGTCAAGCTTCTAAGTTTTTTCTTTCTCAAAATTGTGCTTAAAAACCCCACTGCCACCAGCCCCTTTGGGTTTTGCTTCTCTTGAGGCTCCCTTCCATGACACTCTGGCTTGGAGGTCTCTGACTCTAATAAATCTTGCTTTTATATCTTTTTAAAAAATATGTAAAATTTCTGGCCGGCGCCGCGGCTCATTAGGCTAATCCTCCACCTTGCGGCGCCAGCACACCGGGTTCTAGTCCCAGGCGGGGTGCCAGATTCTGTCCCGGTTGCCCCTCTTCCAGGCCAGCTCTCTGCTGTGGCCCGGGAGTGCAGTGGAGGATGGCCCAAGTGCTTGGGCCCTGCACCCCATGGGAGACCAGGAGAAGTACCTGGCTCCTGCCATCGGATCAGTGCGGTGCGCCAGCTGTGGCGGCCATTGGAGGGTGAACCAATGGCAAAGGAAGACCTTTCTCTCTGTCTCTCTCTCTCACTGTCCACTCTGCCTGTCAAAAAAAAAAAAAAAAGTAAAATTTCAAAATGTAGCATTTCTTTCTTCAAAAATACCTTTACTTTAAGACTTGCAGCACCAATTACCAGACAAAATAATAGTAGCTGTTTTTATTTCTTTTATGAAGAACTAGATGAATGCTAATGAGTATTCTTAGTGTAAGAATATAAGTATATTCACAAATAGATATTTATGTTTTTCAGTGAATATTTTTTAAGTTTGAAAGAACACATGAACTCAATAATGGTTACTTTAAAATAACAAATGTTGAAATGCTTAAATTTTGAATTATTTGATTACTTTCAGACATGCAATTTAAAAAATAAAAAAGGAAAATAGGAAACCATTTAATACATGTGAACAAATAGTAGAAAGTTGTGCAACTGCCTACCTGTCTAAATATTGAGAGCTACCTTAGTTGACAAACAATATTTATAAAATATTAACAATACAAAATATCACCTTTTACAGGAATTTAAGATTACTAAGTTTGGTATTTTTGTTTTTGAGGGGGGTTTTTTTTTGGTTATTTGTTAATCAAGACCCAAGATTCCTATACAGTGTACTGGAAAAATACTAAAGTAAACAACGTTATAAAACATCAGCTTTGTAGAATTACGTATCAATAAATTTACACCTTTAACTTGACATAGTTTGGCAAAAATTAATGGTATATTTTTGCAATTTAATAATATGTAGGCTTAAGAGTATATCAGACATTTTAATGAAAACTTTTTTTTTTTCTAGAATCATATCCAGACGAAACCTTGACAATCAGTAAGAATTTAATGAATTTCAACGGAAATGGCACTAGAATTCATGGAAAAAGACTAGGGCACACCCAAAGAATAAAAAGCCAGGAATTTCACTTACAGTTCATCCCATTTAATAAGATAGAAGAAGTTCTTATAAGTGCCAACCTTCTTTGATTGAATAGGTTTAAAAAGATCCTTTCCATTGTGAGACAGGGAGCACATCAAATAATATTTTTCATAACTGAGAAAAGAAAGAGTTTAATTTTACTTCTACCTTAATAATGTAATTTAGCTAATACATACAAGTATACAGTAGTAGCTTTCCCAAAGTTACTGATATCTGAAATAATCTGATCACTATTCATTTCAATTTTTTGGAATTCATCTAAAATTTAATCATTCCAAAATCTATGAAAACAGAGAAAAGATATATCAAAGGGAAAACAGAGGAGGAACATATGGCCCTAGGTTCTAGTCTGAAGGGATGCCATAATAAAGAATTTATTTCAATTTTGCACTCAGTTATGTAGTAGCTTTAGATTTTAGTTCAATGACACTAAATAAATTCTAGGAAAAGGAATACAAACATTACATTCTCTAGGTACCATTTCCTTTACTAAGTCACTGAGATAGTCAGCTAAGCATGTTTTAATAGTGCCTGGGCCTGACTTGCATTGAGCTGATCCTCCTTCTATATAGGGAGGCTTCCTTCCATGGGGACAGACGCTGTGTTTTCTCTCATATGACAGCAGTGACTTGGCCCCTAATTACCACAAGTACAGAGCTGGTTAGATACAACTAGGCAGGAGTCTTGGGTTCAATAAAATTGTATTCTGTAGCAGGTGTTTGGCCTAGGGGTTAAGATGCTGCCTGGAACTCCTGCACCCAATATTAGAGTGCCTGGATTCTAAGTCCCGCCTCCATTCTCAACTTCAGCTTCCTAATTTGCACTCTGGGAGAGAGCAGATGATGACTCAAGCAATTGGGTCCTTGGCTCCTGGCTTCAGCGTGGCCTAGCTCTAGCCATTGTAGGCATTTGGGGAGTGAGCCAGTGAACGGGAGCTCTGTCTCTCAAAAAACCAAAAAATTAAAAAACTATATTCTATTCATATTCTAACTTACATGTTAATCACATTATTCACATAAAATATCTAAATATTTTAAATCTAATCTCTTTGGATCATAAAATGATCACCCCTAGATACTTCTTCAATTTCATCATATTTTCCCTTATACTTCAGTATTTTTTAGCTTACTTTCCATATTAATTAGCACTGTTTTCTGGATATTTGTTTCTAATAATATATTCCTAAATTTGTTTGTGCATGTATGTTTGCTTATATATATATGTATGTATGTCTTAAGAATATTATCCCTGTACCTATTAAAAAGAATGAAATACCTTCAGACACAAGTAGTACCCATTTCAATGTGAGTTCCAGGAAGGTGGAAGTATTTTGCTACCTGTTTACTCCTGAATCCCATGTACCAAGTACAATGGTCCATAAATGGTGCCCAGTAAATATTTACTGAATAAATTAAAATACCACTTCAAATAATTAAATAATTCTTTTTTAAATCAAAATTTCAACTTAAGAGGAATTTATGTTTGTTATCTCTTTGCTAGGCTTCCCCTTAAAGAGCATGAGCTATTATGAAGCTATTTCACACACACAAAAAAATCATTTTAGACACAAAAGCAGAAAGAACAGCAGTCTGAAATTCATTAATTTATTAATTAACATCATTTCCTCTTATAAGCATCCTACTTTTTGTGTATAGTTGGAGTGGTATGTTTTACTGAATAGCTTCATACATCTCTGTAATTTTTATGAAAATCACAAAGAAAAATCTTATTTTTTTTTTTTTGGAAAGGCAGAGAGATAGTAATCTTCTAATCTCCCCAAATCCCCACAATAGCCAGTTTTGAGCCAGGTCAAAGCCACAAGCCTGGAACTTAACCTGAGTCTTCCATGTGAGTGCCAGGTACTCAAGCACATGAGTCATCACCGGCTCCTGCAGGCACTGCAATGTGGAACACCTGCCCCACAAAAGTGGCTCTCATATATCTATTTAAGCACCAAGATAACAGTGGTTGCTGACACTTTACAAGATTAGCATAGTCACAAGATAAAGCTGTGCATATTTTCTTCTAAACTGTTACTTACTTTGATACCCAGTTACTTGAAATTCCATGTGCAGCAAAAATAGTAAACTGGAGCTGTTCTGTTGTAGTCCATGCCTCCTTGGTGTTCCTGTAGCTTTGGGCAAAGTCTGTAGAACTCCTACCAGAACTGGTATGGAGTCTGAGAAGATCATAAATTGCTGCAGTTAATTGGTCCACGCTTACTTGAACAGGATTTTCAGGATTTAATGAGCCTATATTTATAGAAAATGTTAATATAATTCTGTGCAAAAGCAACAATTATTGCTAAAATGTAAAGAATTTAAAGACATACCTCTAGCTGAACTTTTGGTACTGTCTCCTCCAGACAGTGAAGTCACCTGCACAACACACATAAACAAATTAGTCAAAAAATTGCCCATGAAGTATAAAATGCTTACCTTTTTTCCTTTTTTTTTTTTTTTTTTGACAGGCAGAGTGGACAGTGAGAGAGAGAGACAGAAAGAAAGGTCTTCCTTTGCCGTTGGTTCACCCTCCAATGGCCGCCACGGCTGGCGCACCGCACTGATCCGATGGCAGGAGCCAGGTACTTCTCCTGGTCTCCCATGGGGTGCAGGGCCCAAGCACTTGGGCCATCCTCCACTGCACTCCCTGGCCACAGCAGAGAGCTGGCCTGGAAGAGGGGTGCCCAGAATCCGGTGCCCCATCCGGAACTGAAACCCGATGTGCTGGCGCCGCAAGATGGAGGATTAGCCTAGTGAGCTGCAGCGCCGGCCAGCTCTCTTTATCTTCAATACATTTAATTAAGTGCTATATGTCACAGAAACCCTTCCCAGGAGAAACTTCACAAAAAATATCTAAAGAAGGAATATAATAATAAAGAATTGTAAATAGATGATTTTTAGTATCAAGAAAATTAGAGTAATTGAAAATTACTGCAAAACACAAAACGACACTAAAATCTGCCTTGTTAATTTGAAATACAGAAGGGATAAAAGACACTAATGTGGTATTTTATTTTACATTAATTGCTCTACAGTAGCATAAGGATATCCTTAAAGAAGAGACTCTGGAACTCTATTATTATTTAGTGACTCAAAAAAGCTCTTGTGACTATTTAAGTTGAACTCCTCTCCCACCTACTCTCTGCTCCTTTTATCTAGTAAATGAGCAAACGGCTTATACAACATTGGGACAATGGTAGCTGATCACCTCAAAACAATTTCATATGTATCTTTTAATATCTAAAAAGAGGCATACAAGAAAGAAGAAAAACAAATGACTACATTCCATATAGACGGGATCTCTGAAAATGAATGGTCTAAGCAAGATAACTTTTCCTTCCTTTAAATTTGACTTCTGAGATCTACCTTTTTTTTTTCATTGTTCCAATCAAAGATGTAAACATGAACAGTTAACTGAATCTCCATGGAAATACCAGAAGGTAGGGCTTTCATTAAAAGCAACATTATGATACAAGGAGAGGGCTCCTAACCTGGCTGCTTCTGAGGCAACAAGTCACTACTACATAGACTTCTTGGTGTTTTGAACAGGAAAAGGGTATGGTCTAAAGTAGAACTTCCCCACTGGCAACCATGGACATTTCCATCCAGAGGGAGAAGTAATAGCTATCATTCTCCAGTCTTCCGAGCTCAGTATCTATCTTTGAACCTCAAACCAACTTACAATGTTAAAAGTCTTCCTTTATAACAAAGGGCTGACAGTCTCTTAGTTTTTTTATTCCATTCTTTCTGTTTCTCTCTGGCATTAAACAGGAGAGGGAGGAGGAAGAGTGAAGAGTGAGTGGGAGGGCCGGTACTGTGGGAAGAATTACTATGTTCTTGATGTTGTATTTATGAGATATATTTAAAATAAAAAGCAACTCACGAAGGGCTCACAGTTTGGCATACACCTGTTCAATGTCAGGTCTCACATAGCTCTTCCAAGGTAGTTCATCTCTATACTAAGTAACCCTCTTCCTAACTAAGTAAGTGGCAAATCAACTCAAAAGGGAAAGTCATGAAGCAGGTATCTGGCTTAAAACATGTTGGTTAAGGCACCATATCCCATATCAGAGTGTCTGGGAGTAATACTTAATTCCAACTCCTGACTACAGCTTCCTGTTAATACACACTTGGAAGATAGTGATGTCATTCAAGTAACTGGGTTCCTGCCACCCATGAGGGAGCCTTGGATTGAGTTTCCCAATCCCAGCTATTGTGGGAAATGAACTAGCAAATGCAAGCTTACTTTGTTTCTCAAATAAATGAATAAATAATTTTTAAAAAGTTTTTAAAATCTCTCTCTCTCTCTGGCTCTACCTCTCTCTGTAACTCTTTCAAATAAATAAAATAAATCTTTAAAAAATATATTTACCTCAGAAATTTTACTCCTTGGAAGATTAACTGCTCTTTTTAGTTTCTTCACTGATTCTGTAATGGCAGGAGTCTCCACACCATCTAAAGCACTACAGATTTTTCTTGTAGCTTTAACTACTTGATCCACTCCTCGGTGTTGGTTCTTTAAAAATCAAATGTAAATAAAAAGAAAAAAAGAAACCTAAGTACGTGAAATTTAAAAGATCAATTTCACAGACGAAGTCAGAAACTAGATATTTTACTTGTATCTAAGAACACATATCTTCCACTCCTTTGTCATGAAAAGAAAAAGAAATAAGACAGTTTCATTAATATAATTTAAATTAGGAAAAAGCAAGGCCTGGCTAACTTTCACTTTGACACAATTATTCACTTACAAATTCCATTAATTTCATACTAGAATCAAAATTAAAACAAATTAGAAACAAATTAGTAAATCATTAAACAGGTTGTATTTTATTTTTGGAATAATTTTCACACTAAAAATAACCTCTCCCTCTTTCAAAAACCTAGTATCAAACAAAAAAAGCTCTTCAGAGGCTGGTCACACATCAGCACTGGGCAACAGTATGGGAAATTAGTCGACTTTTTTATTTGCTTCTATACAGGGATCACTTTAGAAGCTTTGATCACAAAACTTCCTTGAGGACAATTCTTCTGCCCTATTCCATCACAGTTGATTTTACCATGATGCAAACATATACAAATGTAATATAACTGCAATATACAAATACACTGTAAAATCACTTATTTGATAGAATGAGTCCTAAATTTAAGTCTATATGTCATTAAGAAGCACTCTTATATATAATGAATTAATTCATAAAACATTTATGTCAAACTTTTATGCCAAGTACTGTTAAAATGGGCTGAAACTCAGTACTATACCAACCCTTAAAAATTTAAATGTTTCCACCTTTCAGTCTTGGCTACCACAAACTGAGTGTTCCCTTCGTCTTCAAGCTTAAATGAAACCACCTCTATTTGCTCAAACACCCCACTACCCTACACTCCTCAGGGCCTGAAGTTCTGTTTTCTAGCTCTCTAGTTTTGCTTGCTTACTTATATTTCTGCTTCATTTTACTCTACATCCATGCAGAAATCTTCCAAATGGACTCTTCTTTTGATCTACTTCCTGTTACTAGGGCTAAACTCTTTATTATTTTTTGTCAATTGGCACAATGTTAGGTTTGTCAACAGAGGGCACCAAAGGGACACTTGAAGGCCAGAAGCAGAAAGATACTTCCCTATCACAAAACTTCCTTGAAGACAATTCTTATGCACTATTCCATCACAGTTGATTTTTTAATTCAGGTTTGACAACCCTGAGGTTGTCAAAGACCAGTTCCAGCTGTGCCCTCAGGCCATGTTCTCGGCCTGACAGTTCTGGCTAAAGTTCTCTACCAAGTATTTTTGGCTATCCACAATTTGTGTGTTCCTATGATAACCTTACCTGCCTCTTCACAGAAGCTGAATTTCATTTTTGGATTGGGTGGAAATCTTATCAAGTTCAGGGAGCTCCTTCACTGTTCATTTTTCTCAGCATGAAGGTGATGATAGCCTTTATGTAACTGTTAATTCTGGACCCCTTATAGAAGAACTGCTTATCTTTTTTTTTAAGCTTTTATTTAATGAATGCAAATTTCATGGGTACAACTTTAGGAATGCAGTGGTTCTTCCCCCTATGCCCACCCTCCCATCTCAAATCCCACCCCACCTCCTACTCCCTCTCCCACCCCATTCTTCATTAACATTCATTTTTAATTAACTTTATATACAGAAGACCAACTCTATATTAAGTAAAGACTTCAACAGTTT
This sequence comes from Oryctolagus cuniculus, assembly GCF_051225735.1. NCBI lineage: Eukaryota > Metazoa > Chordata > Mammalia > Lagomorpha > Leporidae > Oryctolagus > Oryctolagus cuniculus. Next base: position 49,230,867 of record NC_142867.1, on the reverse strand, counting down.
GCACCCACCCACACATACAACGTATAAAGTACTGTTTGAGAACAAGTTTTGCAGTTAATTCTCATAGTACAACTCATTAAGGACAGAGGTCCTACAGGCCAATTGGTAAATATTTTAGGCTTTATGGGCCTAAATGTCTGTTACATTTCAACTCTGCCAATAAGGCATGAGAACAGACACAGACAATACGTAAATAAATAACCATGGCTATGGTACAATTTACAAAAACAGGCAGCAGGGTAGACTTGGTGTGCAAGCCACAGTATGCCAACCCCTGCCTTAAAGACCTCTTACTTCACATCTTTAATGATTCTTTGAATTTCCACATTCAAATAACTAGTGTAGTGTTTCCTGACTGGCCCACCACTGATGTACCTTACTACTGACATGTGGGTCACTTTCTCTACTTCATGTCATATTATTGCTCTACATATTTATCTGACTGTCCACTCTATATCCTGAAAAAAAGCCTCAGTCACATAAATGTCTATGTGGAAAATTCACAATATTTTTTTTTGACAGCAGAGTGAAAAGTGAGAGAGAGAGAGACAGAGAGAAAGGTCTTCCTTTTGCCATTGGTTCACCCTCCAATGGCCGCCGCGGCCGGAGCACCGCGCTGATCCGAAGCCAGGAGCCAGATGCTTCTCCTGTCTCCCATGGGGTGCAGGGCCCAAGCACTTGGGCCATCCTCCACTGCACTCCCTGGCCACAGCAGAGAGCTGGCCTGGAGGAGGGGCAACCGGGACAGAATCCGGTGCCCCGACCGGGACTAGAACCCGGTGTGCCGGCGCCGCAAGGCGAAGGATTAGCTAGTGAGCCGCAGCGCCGGCCTATGAAAATTCACAATATCTTCAACTCTAAACCATACCTTATTAGAACCTTAACTATAATTCTACTCTAATCACAACCTTTTTTGCTTCTAGTCTCTCACACCCTCATTCTAAGCAAACTGTTCTTTGACATCAGATTTCTCTTCCTTGCTTTTGCCAAGCAGCTGAGTACTTCTAAGAAAACCTTAGAATGCCATTTAATATTTCTTTTAGTTGCATAGATCAGCTCTCTTCACCATTCCCCTTAGAATACTAAACATACTCCTTACCTAAAAAACCCTTATTGCTTAACTTCATTTTAGCAAGATGAATTACATCTTATCTCTAGAAAACTAAAGGCCAAGAGCAATGAAAACCTCATGACCTCTCACTAAAATCTACTCAAGAGACATTAAAAACTTTAAAAACTAAGAAATAATTTAAAAATTAAATATCCACATAAAGACTTATACATGAATATTTATAGCAACGTGATTTATGATAACCAAAAAATGATCAACTTACATCCAAATGACCCTTGTGTCGCCATACAATGAAATGATATTTAGCAATAAAAAAGGAACAAACCACAGAAGTGTACACAACATGGAAGAACCACAGACATGGTACTGGCATGCAAAAGAAACCACATGTCAAAAACTGTATTGTGTATGTTTCCCTTAACATGAAATGTCCAAAAAAAAGGCAAATCCACAGAGAAAGGAACCAGATCAGTCATTTGCTGTGGCTGGGAATGGGGACTGACTGCAAATTAGTACAAAGAAATTTTTGGGAGTGATGAATGCATCTTAAAATTGAATTGTAAAGACAAGCACACAATCCTATGTATTTATTAAAGAAAATCACTGACATATGCATATTTTGAATAAATTTTAGAGTATATAAATTATACCTTAATAAAACTCTAAAAAATAAAGGGAGGGATAAATATGATAGCAAGTCACTATTTTAGGTAAGATGGTTAGTAAAGAGCTCTCTGATGACATTTAAACACAGAACTTAAAAATATCTGGCGAAGGGCATTAGTCAGAACAAGCCCAAGGATCTCCATTGATAGCAATATTTGGCTGAAAATCAACCATAAAAAAGAGAGAGAGCAGTAAGAAGTCAGATTAGGGAGAGGTTGGGTCAAGCTGTGTAGAGCCTCAAAGCCACAATCAGGACTTTGGATTTTACCAAGTGAAAAGGTAAACAGGATTTTTGAGGAAAAGAATGGCATAATTTGAAATGTTTAGTAAGAAGTTATGGTTTTTCTTTTCTTTGAGAGGCAGAGAGAACCTCTGAGTGAGAGTGAGTGCTCACTTCTACTGGCTCACTCCCAAATGCTGGCCCAGACAAGATGTGAGCTGAGAATGCTTTCCAGTCTCCACATGAGAAGCCCGAACCCAATTCTTTGAGCCATCACTGCTGCCTCCAGAAGTCTGCAATAGCAGGAAGCTGGAGCTGGGAACCAGAAGTAGGTATTAAATGCAGCTACTCTGATTCAGAATATGAGAATCATCACTGGCAGCTTGACTATGAGGCTAATTGCCCACCCGTAGAGTTAACAAATTTTATTTCTTTTCAAAGAACTCTTTCAGCTTTGATTTTCTCTTTTTTTTTCAAATAAGGCTTATTAAGGAAAATTTTAGATTTTATAGCTAAAAAATAGTACACAGAATTCCAATATAATATTCAGAGTATCTAGGTTAAGCAACATCTTACATAAGTGTGTTACATTTGTCAAAACAAAAGCTTTAATAGTGATACATTACTATTACTACTTTATTCAGATTTCACCAGTTTTTCCACTAGCAATTTTTTCTTTTCCAGGACATAATCCAGGACACTGCATTGCATTTAGTAACTTTTTTTTTTTTTTTTTACTTGAAAGTCAGGGAGACAGAACATAAGCTCCCATCTGATGGAAGCCAATTACTTGAGCAATCAACTGATATCTTTCAGGGTCTGCACTAGCAGGAATGCTGGAGTTGGGAGGCAGGGTTAAATATTATAGGATGTGGGCATCGATTTTTTTTCTCTTTTTTACAATTTATGTTCAAATAAATAACTAAATCTTTAAGGGGGGGGGCAGTGCTATGGCGTAGTGGGTAAAGCCGCAGCATACAGTGCCCACATCCCATATGGGTGCCAGTTCGAGTCCCGGCTGCTCCATTTCCAATCCAGCTCTCTGCTATGACCTGGGGAAGCAGAAGAAGATGGCCCAAGTCCCTGGGCCCCTGCACCCATGCAGGAGACCTAGAGGAGGCTCCTGGCTCCTGGCTTCAGATTGGCACAGCTCTGGCCACTGTGTCCAATTGTGAGTGAAACAGCGGATGGAGGATCTCTCTCTCTCTGCCTCTCCTTCTCTCTCTGTGTAAGTCTTCAAATAAAGAAATAAATCTTAAAAAAAAAAAAAAAAGATTTATGTATCTATTTTGAAAGAGTTACAGAGGGAGAGACAGAAAAAGAGAGAGAGAGAGAGAGAGTGTGTGTCTTCCATCTGCTAGTTCACTCCCAGGTGGCCAAACTAGCCAGCAGTGGACCAGGCCAAAGCCAGAAGCCAGAGGTTTCATCCGGGTCTCTCACATGGGTGGCAGGAGCCCAAGCACTTCGCCCATTTTCTGCTACTTTCCCCAGGCCTTTCGCAGAGAGTTGGATCAGAAGTGGAGCAGCTGGAACACAAACTGGCACCCATATGGGATGCCACAGGTAGTGACTTTACCCTCTATGCCACAATGCCAGCACTGAGATGTAGGCATCTTACCGAGCATCTTAACTGATAAGCTAAATGCACCCTAAGAACTTATTTTAAAAACAAGATCATTTTTGGTTGCCTGTGGAAGAGAGATTATAGAAGGATAACGGTAGGGGCCCATGCTGCGGCAGAGCAATTTAAAGCCCCATGCTGCAGCGCCGGCATCCCACATGGGCACCAGTTCAAGTTCTGGCTGCTCCACTTCTCCACTTTGGTTCCAACTCCTTGCTAATGCTCCTGGGAAGGCAGCAGAGGATGGCCCAAGTCCTTGGGCCCCTATACCCAGGTGGGAGACCAAGAAGATGATCCTGGCTCCTGGCTTCAGACTGGCTCAGCTCCAGCTGTTGAAGCCATTTGGGAAGTGAACCAGTGGATGGAAAACCTCTGTGTGTGTGTGTCTCTACCTCTCTCTCTTTCAAATATATAAAATAAATCTTAAAAAAAAAAAAAGGATAAGAGTAGACAATGGGAGACTAGTAAGGACTAGGGCTACAGCTCTGGTACTGATGAAAAGGAGTCACATTCTGAATATATTTTCAAGGTAAAACTAACAGCAATTAGACTGAACATGGGATATCAAAGATGTTTTTCTGGAGAAGTCAAGGATGACTCCAAGGTTTTGTGCTAAGCAAACAGAAGGACAGAGTTGCCATTTATTAAGGAGAAGTAATGGGGGAGAATTAATAGAATAGGGGGTTATATGGGATAACTCTGTACCTTTCTCTCAGTTTTGTTCTGACCCAAAATTGTTCTTAAAAAATAAAATCTTGGGGCCAATGCTGTGGTATAGCAGGAAAAGCCACAGCCTGCAGTCCCAGCATCCTATCTGGGCACCGATTCAAGTCCCAGACACTCCACTTCTGATCCAGCTCTTTGCTGTGGCCCGGGAAACCAGTGGAAGATGACCCAAGTCCTTGGAACCCTGCACCTGCATAGGAGACCCAGAGGAATCTCCTGGCTCCTGGCTTCAAAGAGGCACAGCTCTAGCCGCTGAGGCCATCTGGGGAGTGAGCTAGAGGATGGAAGACTGTTCTTTCTCTCTTTCTCTCTGTAACTCTGCCTTTCAAATAAATAAATAAATCTTTAAACAGATAATAAAATAAAATATTTAAAAAAAAGAAAGACTAGGCCGGCGCCGCGGCTCACTAGGCTAATCCTCCTTGCGGCGCCGGCACACCGGTTCTAGTCCCGGTCGGGGCGCCGGATTCTGTCCCGGTTGCCCCTCTTCCAGGCCAGCTCTCTGCTGTGGCCAGGGAGTGCAGTGGAGGATGGCCCAAGTCCTTGGGCCCTGCACCCCACGGGAGACCAGGAGAAGCACCTGGCTCCTGCCATCGGATCAGGGGTGGTGCGCCTGCCGCGGCGGCCATTGGGGGTGAACCAATGGCAAAAGGAAGACCTTTCTCTCTGTCTCTCTCTCTCACTGTCCACTCTGCCTGTCAAAAAATAAAAAAATAAAAATAAAAAAAAATAAAAAAAAAGAAAGACTAATGGGCAAACAGATATGAAGGGTAATATAGAAAATTAAGTCTTGAACATCTTAAATTTAAAATGTTAATTAACACTCATAAAAAACTGTTAAGTAATAGATATTTGAGTATGGAGTTGGGGTAGGGAAGATCAAGGCCAGAGATGAGCAGAATAATCAGCAGAGGGATATGGCAAGATGACCTAAGATGTGAACATAGAGAAAACAGATCCCAGAACTGAGCTGCTGAGGGAGGGGGGTAGATGTTAATTTTTTTTTTTTAAAGTATTGATGTGTCTATTCTTTTTTTTTTTTTTTTAAGGTATATTTATTTCTTTGAAATGCAGAGCTACAGAGAGGCAGAGGCAGAGGCAGGCAGAGAGAGAGACAGAGAGAGATCTCCCATCCCCTCGTTCATTCCCTAAATTGCCACAACAGCTGGAGCTGAGTAGATCTGAAGCCAGGAGCCAGGAGCCAGGAGCTTCTTCTGGATCTCCCATATGGGTGTAGGGGTTCAAGAACTTGGGCCATCTTCCATTGGTTTCCCAAGCCATAGCAGAAAGCTGGATCACAAGTGGAGCAGCAGGGACTCAAACTGGCACCCATACGACATGCCAGTACTGTGACAGCTTTACCCACTATGCCACAAAGCCGGCCCCTTTATGTTTTTTTGGTCAGGAAGATGAAGAAATCATAAGAAAGAAGCTACAAGTGAGAATGAGGCAGAGCACCCATTGAAGTGGGAGAACCAAGAATATGATATCCCAGGGGCCAAGTACATGTTTTAAGGGGAAAGAAAGGATCAACTGCACTAAAAACTACAGAAAGATAGGAAGAGTAAGTTCTAGTATCCAATTGCACAGTAGGCTGATTACAGTTAATAATAATGTATTATATATGGGGCCAGTGTTGTGGTATAGTGGGTAAAAGCCACTGTCTATAATGTTGGCATCCAATAAGTTTATGTCCCAGCTGCTCCACTATTTTTTTTTTTTAAAGATTGATTTATTTACTTGAAAGTCAGAGTTACACAGAGGAGAGGCAGAGAGAGAGAGGTCTTACATTCAATGGTTCACTCCCCAGTTGGCCGAAACGGCCAGAGCTGTGCTGATCCGAAGCCAGAAACCAGGAGTTTCTTCCGGGTCTCCCACGTGGGTACAGGGGCCCAAGGACTTGGGCCTTCTTCTACTGCTTTCCCAGGCCATAGCAGAGAGCTGGATTGGAAGCAGAGAGCTGGGACTAAAACCAGCGCCTATATGGGATGCTGGCGCTTCAGGTCAGGGCATTAACTTGCTGTGCCACAGAGGCAGCCCCTCCACTTTTTTTTTTTTTTTTTCAAAAAAGATCCATTCATTTACTTGAAATTCAGAGTTACACAAAGAGGAGAGGCAGAGAGAGAGGTCTTCTACCCACTAGTTCACTCCTCAATGTGACACAACAGCCAGAGATGCACCAATCCAAAGCCAGGAGCCAGGAGCTTCCTCCAGGTCTCCCACACAGGTGCAGGGGTCCAAGGACCTGGGCCATCTTCCACTGCTTTCCCAGGCCATAGCAGAGAGCTGGATCACAAGTGGAGCAGCTGGGACTCAAACCAGTGCCCATATGGGATGCTGGCACTGCAGGCGGCGACTTTCCTCCACAGTGCCAGCCCCACTGCTTCACTTTCAATCAAGCTCCCTGCTAATGGAAATGCAATAGAAGATGGCCCATCTGTTCAGGTCCCTGCCACCCACATGGGAGACCCAGATAAAGCTCCTGGTTTCAGCCTTGCTCAGCCCTGGCTATTGTAGCCAGTTGGGGAGTGAACCAGTAGATGGAAGATCTCTGTCTCTGTAACTCTGATTTTCATATGAATAAATAAATCTTTTTTTTTTTTAAAGGATTTTGAGTGTTCTCACCACAAACAAATGATAAGTGCTTGAGGAAATGGACATGCTAAGTACTCTAATTTGTTACTATAAAATGTATACATGTTTCAAAATTTAACACTGTGCCCCATAAACAAATACAATTATTAATTTGTCCATTAAAATAAAACACAACTTTAAAAATAAAAAGCACATTTATACAAAACTACAGAAAGACTGAGAAAAACAGACTAAGAACTTTACTACTGGACTCGATCATGGAAGTCTTTGCTGGCCTTAATGTATACAGTTCAGAGAAGTGCTAAGAACGGAAGCCTGATTAGAGTGGGATCATAAGAAAAAGGGAAAGGAGGAAATGAAAGCAGCAAAACTAGTTAACTTTTAGGAGTTCTGCCAAAAGGAAAACAGAAGTGGTGTGGCTGCTGCCCAAGAATGTGCACTTTTTTTGTTTTATTTAAGAGGAGGAACTTTTCCATTTGCACTGATTTACCTGGTGATTTCATCTAGTTGCAAAATATGGTTTACATTCTGATGATTCCCAAATTTATTATCTCCAACCTGGACTGCCCACATTGAATGCTAGATACATAATAACTGCTTACTCAACATTTTTCTTTGGATGAATAACAGTCATCTCAGGGGCTGGTGCTGTGGTGTAGCAGGTTAGGCTGCCACCTGTAGTGCCAGCATCCCTCATGGGCACCAGTTCGAGGCCCAGCTACTCCACTTCTGATCTAGTTTCTGCTGTGGCCTGGGAAAGCAGTGGAGGATGGCTTAGGTCCTCGGGCCCCTGGCTTCGGATCAGCGCTGCTCCAGCTGATGTGGCCAACTGGGGAGTGAACCAGTGGATGGAAGACCCCCCCCCCCCCGCCCTCTGGCCAACTCCGTGTAGCTCTGACTTTCAAATAAATAAATAGATCTTAAAATAATAATAATAATAATAATAACATCCAAAACTGAGTTCCTGATCTCCCTCAAACCGCCCCTTTTCAGTTTTTTATATCCAAACCTCCAGTTGCTCAGACAGAAAATCTTGGGAGTTATCATAAACTCTTTCTGCATTCCACATCCAATCTATAGGTAAGTCCTCTAAGAATCAACTGCAACTTTTATCACAGAATTGAATCCCTTCTCACCTCTTCTACCAGCAATCTCCTCTCCAGTGCAAGCAAAATATATTCCTTGTTGGTTTGTTTCTACTCTTGCCTGCCTCTCTCTCTCTACTACAACTACAAAGGCCTAGAAGACTTTATGTAAAGTTTATTGTTCCTTAGTCCTGAAATGCTACTTTCTGAGATAACCACAGCTTCTGCTTCTCCCTTTTCTTCTTTCTCTAGTTATTTAGTCAAATTCATCTTTTCACTGAGGCCTTCTCTGAATACCTTATTTGAAATTTCAGTATTATCCTCCTTTTTTTTCCCCTCTAGCAATTGCCATCTCTCTCCCTCTCTCTCTCATACACATACACACACACACACACACTCACACAATGATATTTCAAAAGGTTCATGGAAAATGGAATTAAAAGCTAGGGATGGGCATTTGTCCTAGAGATTAAGATATCAATTAGGACACTCACGTCCCCATATAAGAGCACCTGGGTTCAAGTTCTGGCTCCACTTTTGATTCTACCTTCTTGTTAGCATGCACACTGTAAAGCAGCAGGTGATGGCTCAAGTGTTTGGGTCCCTATCAGCCACATGGGAGACCTGAATTGAGCTCCAGGCTCCTGACTCTGCCCTGGCCCAGCCAACTGTTGTAGGCCTTTGGGGAGTAAACCAGAAGATAGAGCTTGCTTGCTTTATCTCTGTCTCTGCCCCTCAAATAAATGATTTTTAAAGAATGGCTAATTTAGGGGAAAAAAAGGTTAAGTTTATTTCTACTGCAAAGAAATGCTGGTATCCCATGCATATGAGGCACTTCAAAAATTCAGGAAAACTGTGCATTATGAAAATCCTATCATGACTTTGAAATTTTTCTACCAAAATACACTTACCTTTCAATATTATTTTTCCATGAACATTTTGAAACACATGTGTATTTTTACCTATTGCTAGTTTATCTGATTATCTCCTCAACTAGAATGTAAACTATATGGAGGCAGGGATTATAGTTTCTTTTGTTCACTGCCACATTATGAGGAAAATTTCAATAATTATTCAATAAATAAATATGTTTATATTCTAAAAACTTCAAAGTCATCCTATACTCTTTCTTCCTTTCTTATATTCAATCACCTACCAAAATCTCAATAGTTTTACCTCCCTAATATTGTTAATCAGTTCCCTCCTTTTCATTTTCACCACAGTCATTATCTTTCACCTGGAATGCTATTAAAATAAACAAACACATAAACGAAAATCTCTGAAACCAATCCTACCAGTCCTAAATCCAACTTTCGCAGTATGGCCAGACTTCAGAACGCAGGACTAAACAAGTGAGCCATTTCTCCTTTCCCCCAACAATTGCCTAAAAACACCTCAGTTGGCTAGAGCAGGGGTCAGCCATTTTTTTTCTGTGAAAGGGCCAGTAGTAAGCAGTTTAGGCTTTGCATAACAGAAAGGTCTCTGTTCCAAATTCTAGTGTTGGAATACAAATGCAAATGACAACAGACAATATGTGAACAAACTGGGGTTATATGTAAAAACTTTTATTTACAGAAACAGAAAGTGGATTGAATATGGTTCCTTGATCTAGAAGACACAGTTAAAACTCCTTAATATGGATTACAAATTAGTAATATCATATCTGTGTGCTTTTGTTTGCATGCCCTTCTCACCTTTCTTCCCTCTCACATTTAAGAGTTGACTCAAGAAACATTCCTCCTAAGAAGCCTTCCTTGAACCCTTAAATTGGGTAAGGTACCGTTCCTTGATTTACCAAAAACTGTAATACATACCTCTATATTAATTTTATTATACTACGTTGAAATATTGTTTAAATTCCCCAGCACTAATTTTCAAGTTCCTGACAGGCAGGGATAAGGCCATTCATTTTCATTACTTCAGCATCTAGTATATAGTAAGCATTCAATAAATGTTTTTTAATAGAAGGGAAGAGTCCTCCTGGTAATAAAGCTAAAGTGGAGTAAGCATGCAGACTCAAGCATCACTGAGAATCCTGGTTAGTAAGTGAGTCAGAAAACAAGACATCAAACATAAAGAATATAGTTTAAAATGTCTCAAAATATTTAATCCAATGCCAATACCAGAATTTAAGATAGAACAGAAACAAGATATACCAAGTCATCACACCAAAATGTGAATTAAGGCTTACTTCTATTTGAAGGGCCAGTTCTACTTGGTTGTGATAAGAATCTAAGAGTTCTTCAACAGGATGTCTGAAATAAAGAAGAGTTATTGTAGTTGAAGGGTAATATATACAAAAATGATTGCTTAAATCACCAAAATAAAAAATGTTTAAAAACCTGCAGTTAATGCTTTAGATACCATACCTTGTCATGACTTCTTTATATGGTTTTTCTACTTGATATAGGTGTTTGTTTAAATCCACAGGTGCTTCATCATCTTCTACCTAAATAAACACATATACATGTAAATGTTTATCAAAAAATGAGACATACTTTTTGGTCTTTTATATTACCAAATTAAATATGATTAAATGTATGAAGAAATATTGAAACTAAAGTGATTTTTCAGAAATAAAGATAAAATACTATCAGAATTAGCCATTATTTATAAACAACTCAGAAAAAAGTGAGTTAATATTCTGGAAAAAACTTTGGTTTTGAAATAGAAAACATAAATACTTTTAAGTCTAGTTTCTGATATATAAATAGCTCTTAAAGCAAAAACTACTTCTGTTCTAAATATAGAGAATACAGAGCTATGAACACTTTTAAAGATGGCCGGCAGCCAAATAAAGGTGGGGGCCAGATGGGGAAGAGATCATCTGAATTTCTCCTTTACTTTTTCTAATGATATAATCATGTTTCTTCCCACCCCTGTCATCTCCTACTAAACAAGACACCAGTCTCTTCTGCCATGCCACATCATGAAAGTGTACTCAAGAACATTACTCCTTAAGAAACTGAGAACAAAAGTTGCCAGTGATTGCCAAAACGTACTGAATTTTGTGAAACAGTTTTCACCCAACTAAAATAAATTCTACCTAACATAGGAATAAGGTCCAAGAAAACAAAGGAAAAAGTAGAAATGACTGATATGTCTCATACAAAATACTTTCAAATGAAGAATAATTCTCTTTAGAGACCAAAAATTCATCAAAGGTTTATACAGTAAAACAATGCCTAAATTTCCTGCATTCTACTTTGCTTTAACTTTAAAGAAAGTACTAAAGTTCTAAAACAAAGAATTAGTTTTCATTTTGTGAAAAATAATCGTTCTCACTTTGGTGTAAAGGTTGACATGGATATTTTTCTTTCTCCAATTCATAGTTAATATTCAAAATCTTTCCTTCTCCTTCATTTTTCCTTGATTGGCCTTGACATTTCACTCTTGTGTAAAACTATAACAAATCAAACTTTCATTCCTCTACTCTGATTTTCAATATGCTTCTAGCTCTGGACATGCTACCTTAGCCTCCATCACTGAAAATTTTCACCCAGGCTGCTGAAAAGATTTCTAACTGAGATCAATGAGCTTATCACCCCAGTCTAACCCTGAAATCTTGGAAAATGTACAAATTAAAAACTGGTTAATTAGCAGAATTATTTAGATTCAACCAAACACAATTCATTTTAAAGGGATATACACTTACTGTTCGGGCCAGATTTTGGCACATTGCACTGTAGGTCAAGAGCTGTAGTTTAATCTCTGTGTCCCATTTTCGGCAGTTCTGAATATGTTCGTGACTCCCAAGACAATGATTACTGTTAAGAAATATTAATTATTCACCAATACTATTCTACTCAAATTAAAAAGTACAGAGGTGGAGAGTAAAATAGAAATTGAAGAGAATGGTAAAATACAGAGATAGTTTTTTAAACAAGTATGAACATTTACACAGAAGAATTATTCTATATGAGGAAGTCAAAGTTAAAAGGAAACAATATAAAAAAAGAAAATAATAAAAATAGGGACAGGACACGGCCTGTAGCCTAAGGGAATGCAATCTGTAAAACTAAAAGCTAGATATACTATTTTACCTAATTAAGAAAAAATTTCATATCATGAGATTTCAGGCAACTAAAAAGAAATAAGAGCTGACTGTTGTGCATACAGTTCACAATACACAAAGAAGAATGCTATAAAAGGGAAATGGAGTCTAGAATGATCTAACTATTGACACTTTATAGAAAGAAAATCTTCCAGGGCAGGTGCAGGTAAAGCCACCACCTGTAGTGCTGACATCCCATATGGGTACTGGTTTGAGTCCCGGCTGTTCCACTTCCAATCCAGCTCTCTGTTGTGGCCTAGGAGGGCCATAGAAGATGGTCCAAGTGCTTGGACCCCTGTACCCATATGGGAGATCTGGAAGAAGCTCTTTGCTCTCGGCTTCAGATAGGCCCAGCTCCGGCCACTGTGGCCATGTAGGAAGTGAATCAGCAGATGGAAGACCTCTCTCTGCTTCTGCCTCTCTGTAACCCTGTCTTTCAAATAAATAAATAAATCTTTTTAAAAAAATAAAAGAAAATCTTCCCGTATAAAACTATAAGCTTCTCAAAGAATACCGCGTCTTACTTATCTCTGAAATTCCACCACTGTCTAGACATAATATTTTCAGCATAGAACATCTCAATACAAGTTTATGGATCCAATGAATCAATTCAACAGGAGTCAATGTATTTCTGGAATATAAATTTAACTTGAAAAACTTGTAATTTAAGCCATTAAAAATGAAATTTCCAAAGATGTTGCTAAGTACTTAAATGAATACACTTACTTCTGCAGCACCTCCTCTTGACCACAAACTTTCAGAACGTAGCTGCCAACGTCTATTTGATTCAAGTCATCATGTACCCAGCAAAGGGCTTGCATAATAATAATTTCTACAGTAGAACTCACTGTAAAAGAGTTAGTCATTATTTCCTTTTTGTTCATTTACCACTAAGAATACTTTTTTCAAGCTGCATTACTTTTAATCTAAGATAACACTGTATACCAGAAATATACTGCAAGTCACAAATGTAGGCCACATATACAATTTTCTCATAGCCACATTGAAAAAAGAAAAGAGGAGAAACTAATTTTAATGTTTTATTTATCATGTCAAAAAATACTGTTTCAGTATATTACCATATTCAAAAATTAGTGAGATATTTTATACCCCTTTTCAAACTAAGACTTTGAAATCCAGTGTGTATTTTGGAATTATAACACAAGTCTCAATCTAGAGTCAACACATTTTAGTGGCCACTAGCTACTGTGCTGGATAGTGCAGATCTAAGGTAACAAAAGCTACCTCCCTATTACAGACTCCTCCAAACAGAATGACATTTAGCAGTATCTAGCAAAACTGAAAACAAACTATAAGGAAAAAGAATCAACATTTTAAATGTGTTACATTTGCCAGGTAAATTTTCCAATGAAGGATAAAAATTCAGCAAGTATGCTCTATTTTTCAATGAACACTCTTAGCATAAACTGAATACTAAGATTACAACATATTAAAAACTAAAGCTTTTAAAGCAACCTATTTTTATACTTTTGACCTCCTATGTTCAAAAGAGACAGTGATTGAACTCAAACTTTATAGAAATTAATATTGGGCAGAAAAGGTCTCCATTTGATTTAATAATCAAATGTATGGTAACATTTATAATTTGAACACTAGTTACTTGCAACATAATGTGGTTATATTTCTTAACAGATATATATTATAAATAATAAAATAGGACTTTTCTTCAATTTTAGTACTAATTTAGTTTACTGCATACCTAGATTTATAAGATTTCCCAGCAAAAATTTAAGATATGTTTAAAGACAATAACTTTTCTCTCAAAAACTAAAAGAATGATTGTTATAGTTGGCTAGCATTTCTCTGTTTCAGATTTATATTTTTCAAAGGGCCTCCAAAAGTGCGAAACCAGAAAGCATCCAAATATTGGAAACATTCCTAGCCATAACCACTAAAGGAAAAAATGCATAATTTTTAGGCCAAGGTACTAGAGAAATATAGGCTCACTGTTGAAATCACATTAAAATAATTTACATTATGAAAGTCAATAAACTCTGAAAGAAAATAAAAGTTTTTTTAAAAATTGTGACAAAAATGTCCTCCAGACTTAGGGGATGCATCTCTAGAATACTCGTGCCAAGTTGGGAAGGGAGAATTAAAACCAATGGAGAATTATTTTCTCCTTAAAAAAACTTAGCAAGATATTTGGAATTTCAATCACTGTCAGTAATGTATAAATTCACATTCTTCTTGCCATTTAAATGAAAAAAAAATAAAGATCTAGACTATAAAAAATTATCTATCTCAAATTTGCTGGCCTTGGCCAAGAGTCACTGATTATTAAAGCACTACTCAGTATTTTTCAGAGAAATATGTAGTTATAAAGGTAACCTGTTTTTCCACCAGTCCTGACCAGAAAACTATCCTATGTCTACTAACTTTTCAGAAAGGACACCTAATGATAACAAAGTTGGTTTATTAAAACAATGAGGAGGGGCCAGCACTGTCACATAGCAGGTAAAGCCGCCGCCTGCAGTGCTGGCATCTCATATGGGTGCCAGTTTGAGTCCTGGCTGCTCCACTTCTGATCCAGCTCCTTGCTATGGCCTGGGAGAACAGTGGATGATGGCCCAAGTCCTTGGGCCTCTGCACCTGTGTGGAAGACCTGGAAGAAGCTCCAGACTCCTGGCTCTGAATCAACGCATCTCTGATTGTTGTGGCCATCTGGGGAGTGAACCAGCAGATGGAAGACCTCTCTCTCTCTCTCTGCCTCTTTGTAACTCTGTCTTTCCAATTGAAAAATTAAAACTTAAAAAAAAAAAAAAAAAAAAAGAATGAGGAGCAGCCATGTAGCCTAGCCGTTAGGTCTTCCTATATCACTCACCAGAGTGCCTACAGGTTTGACACCTGGCTCTGGCTTCTGACTCCAGTCTCCAGCTAATGCAGCCCCTGGGAAGCAGTGGTGATGTTTCAAGTAAATGAGCTCCTGCCACCCACTTGGGAGACCTGGATTGTATTCCTGGTCCCTAGCTTAGGCCCAGCCCCGGCCATTGGGGCATCTGGTAAACAAAACAGCAGATGGGAGCTCACTCTTTATCCCTGCCTCTCAAATAAATAAATACATATTTTAAATTAAGAATGATAATATTACATTTTAAACACTTTCCTCCTAAGCAGAGAAAAACAAAATGCCAAAGGAATTACAAACCTACCATCACAAGTGAAAGTAACTGGTAACTGAAATCCTTCAATCTCAATGGAGACCTTCACACTGGCATTTTCTCCACAAATGTTTCTTTGCACTGTAACTGGACTTAACAAATAGCCTGGATTTGTGCAGTGATTGGTATATGGAAATTTGGTCTTCAATCTGTTCACAAGAAAAAATGAAATCCTTTTTTTAAAAGCTGCATTTGTGAACCCTGAACAAGGCTTTACAGGCTTACAGACACTTAGTTCTGTGTCGCCCAACTCTAGAACAGCTTGAGAACTACAATGAATGAATCCCTGTTAAAATTCCAAAAACCAGCATTTGCCTTTTAAATAAAAGGGACCAAAGAAAAGTAAGAGATTAACTACTGCCAAGATATGTTCCCTAACACTGTCAACGTTACCCAAAGACACACTGGATAAATGGCATTAAATGAGGTTTTCTGTTTCTGATTCTTTTGCCACACAGTATAATTGCACAAAACGGCACATTTTTAATGAATTACTGATAATATGGGCAATGTAGCCCTAAACTGTAAAGGCTTGAGGAATTAAAAGTTTGTCTTTTAAAAATCTTTTGTTCCTAAGAATTTTTTTCTTACAAAATTCATCTTATTTGCTAAACACTAAAAAAACACAGATAATGAGTTTTTAAAACTTTGAGAAGTGGGGCCAGCGCCGTGGCGCAGTAGGTTAATCCTCTGCCTGCGGAGCCAGCATCCCATATGGGCACCAGTTCTAGTCCTGGCTGTTCCTTTTCCAGTCCAGCTCTCTGCTATGGCCTGGGAAAGCAGTGGAAGATGGCCCAAGTCCTTGGGCCCCTGCACCCACATGGGAAACCAGGAAGAAGCACCTGGATTCTGGCTTCAGATTGGCGCAGCTCCAACCATTGTGGCCATTTGGGGAGTGAACCAACGGATGGAAGACCTTTCTCTGTCTCTCCCTCTCACTGTCTGTATCTCTACCTCTCAAATAAAAAAATAAAATCTTTAAAAATAAATAAATAAAAATAAGTGGAAGAGTTGCATGTAAAGGTATTCATAGGAGCAACACTATTTAATTCTAAATATGTAAATACAGTATATGGCTCATCTCCAGGCTGCATTGCTGCTGGGGTTTTGATGCTGTCTTAAACTTGTGGGATTACTTTAACTGACATTTTTCTGGAGGTTGGAAGATAGGTTCCAGTCCTCTCATCTGCTTTTATCAGGTCTACAAATGGAATGCATGCTGGAAATAACATCTCTTTGCTTCTGCAGAGATTAAAATAATCAGTCATAAGACCAGAATAAAATAATTTGAGTTGACAAGAAGAAAGGTCTGGAAAGACAGCAAACGTAACAGTGCACAGACTCTAGCTGCAGCCTACCTGAGCTTGATACCTGATTTCAACTACTTATTAGCTATGTGACCTTAAGCTACTGAATCTCCTTGCTAATTCAGTTTCTTCTTCTATAAATTAGGGGATAACATAACAACTCGCTGCACAGAGTTGTCATGAAAATTAAATACATAAAAGACTTAGAAGAGTGCCCAGTACATGGTAAGTATTGTAAATGTAATAAATGAATTAGCAAATGAATAAATCTGGTTTCTGCACTGTGATCCAATATTAAAAAGTAATGTAGAGGCCAGCACTGTGTTGTAGGGGGTAAGGCCACCAGTGGCTTGCAGTGCCAGCATCCTACGTGGGTGCCAGTTTGAGTCCCGGCTGCTCCACTTGCAATCCAGCTCTCTGCTTTGGCCTAGGAAAGCAGTAGAAGATGGCCCAAGTCCTTGGGCCCCTGTATCCACATGGAAGACCCAGAAGAAGCTCCAGGATCCTGGCTTCAGATTGGTACAGCTGCGGCTGCTGAGGCCCTTTGGGGAGTGAACCAGAGGATGGAAGGCCTGTCTGTGTCTGTCTCTCTGTCTGTCTGTCTCTAATGCTGCCTTTCAAATAAATTTTTTTTTTTTTTTTTTTTTTTTTTTGACAGGCAGAGTGGACAGTGAGAGAGAGAGACAGAGAGAGAAAGGTCTTCCTTTGCCGTTGGTTCACCCTCCAATGGCCGCCGCTGCAGCCGGCGCACCGCGCTGATCTGATGGCAGGAGCCAGGATCCAGGTGCTTTTCCTGGTCTCCCATGGGGTGCAGGGCCCAAGCACTTGGGCCATCCTCCACTGCACTCCCTGGCCATAGCAGAGAGCTGGCCTGGAAGAGGGGCAACCGGGACAGAATCCGGCGCCCCGACCGGGACTAGAACCCGGTGTGCCGGCGCCGCAAGGTGGAGGATTAGCCTATTGAGCCACGGCGCCGGCCTCAAATAAATTTTTTTAAAAAAGGATATAAAAAAATAATAGAAATAAAAAGCAGTATAAATAATAAAATTAAACTGATATTGTAACTTTATCTTTAGATGTGGACACATTATCTTTAGATATCTGATTGTTGACAAGCTTAACCCACTGCAAAACAATGGCAAGACCCTCATGGGTCCCAGCCCAAGAGTCTTATTCTTTCTCACAGTTATTACTCCTCCCTTGTTTTCTGTAACTTAAGAAACAGGTGTTTATGTGAAATCATCAAATTAACTAATGCATGAAATGGTTGAGAATTTTCCTGACATCCAAGCAAGTCTTCAGCTTTCAGAAATCCTTAAGGATGATAAAAAGAAGAAATTCCTGATGATATCTCAGAAAATAAGAATTTATAAGACAAAAGTTCCAGCAATAAAAGTTGCACTCAATGAATCTAGCTTTAGGACAGGGGTTAGGGTTGGGAGAGGGATGGGGAAATCTTACATTTCCTTTTCTTTTATACAACAATGTCAATATACTTAATGTCACTAAACTATATACTTAAAAACAGATAAAATGGTAAGTTCAATGTTTTTAATATTTTACTATAATAAAAGAAATTTTTAAAATTAATTCCTTTTGTTATTTGCTTTAGACCATGGAAGAAACCAGGTCTACAAAATATAGTAATTTTCATTGTTTTTCTGTAAAACTGATGATCCTTCCTAGTCTAGTAGTTTGTTATATAAAAATTGCAAGAACAAGCATTTGGCATAGCAGTTAAGCTGCCACTTAGGACGTCCACATCCCATACTGTGCTAACTCCACTTTCAAGTGTCCTAACTCCAATTTCCTCCTAATGTGTACCCTGTGGAGGCAGAAGTGATGGCTCAAGTAGTTGATTTTCTGCCATTCATATGGGCAAAACAGACTGACTTCCCAGGTCCCAGCTTTGGGCCCAGCCATTACAAGCATCTGGGGACTGAGCCAGGAAATGAGAGGTATATCAGTATCCATTTCTGTCCCTCAAGTAAATTAAATACATAAACTAATATTTATTTATTAAAGATTTATTTATTTATTTGAAAGGCAGAGTTACACACAGAGAGAAGGAAAGGCAGAGAGAGAGAGAGGTCTTCCATCCACTGGTTCACTCCCCAGAGGGCCTCAACGGCCGGAGCTGTGCTGATCCAAAGCCAGGAGCCAGGAGCTTCTTCCCAGTCTCCCATGGGTGCAGGGGCCCAAGGACTTGGACCATCTTGTACTGCTTTCCCAGGCCATAGCAGAGAGCTGAACTGGAAGTGGAGCAGCCAGGACACCGGCCCCAGTATTTATTTATTTTATTTAAGGCAGAGTGACAGAGAGAGGGGGAGCAACAGAGAGAGACAAAGCTCTATCCCATCCACTGGTTCACTCCCCAACAGGACGCACTGACCAGACTGGGCATGGCCACAATAACAGGAGGTAGGCCAGGTAGAATCCAGGAGCCTGGAACTCCATCTGGGTTTCCCATCTGGGCAGCAGGAACCCAAGTACTTAGGCCATCTTATGTTGTTTCCCCAGGAACACTAGCAGGGAACCAGACTGGAAACAGAGCAGCCAGGACTTAAATTGGCATTGCAATATTACAGGATACCAGCGTCACAGGGAAGTTAAACCAGCTATGCAACAACACTGGCACCGAAATATTTTTTAATTGCAAAACAATATCTAAGATGTAACAGATTCCTTCAAGATGGTATTCTTTCACTTTTGCTATAACTAAACTTTTAAATATACAACTCAAATTAAATTATAACTGATGAGTAAATTATTCACCTTCAATATTAGATCAGATAAGGTGTTCTTATTGACACTGTAAGCCACACACTGTATCTTGATGTTAAGTAATGACCCATAAAGGATATTTTTTAAAAAATTAATAATTTTCTCTAAAATTTCCACTTCCCTATCACCCAAAGAAAAGGTTTTGTTTGTTTAGTGGGGCTCCACGGTTCAGGAAATTTATCATCTCTGTGCATTCACTAAAATACTTTATGGTTTATTTTCCTACTGAATGCTCAATCAAGCTAAACTTCTGTATAGGTAACCAAATCATGTAAAATCATAAGATAATGGCAGGAGATGAAACAGGAATGAAGATTTTTAAAAGATTTTAAATAACACTAATTCATGATATAGTAAACTCAGTGTTGTTTAGAATAAAATTAATTAAATTGCAGAGATAAAGCCCTTAAAAACCTATAGAAACTCCCTAGGGTCAAGACACCATTGCGACAGAAATATTATATCTGATTTTTATGTGAAGAAAAGAGACTAAGAAGCTATTCAGAAAGAAAAGTATAAAGCAGTTTCTCATATTATCCTCAGGATCACAAATAAAAAGGCAAAATTTATACTGGTATTTAACATTCTTAAAAGAACTTTCTCTGAACCTATAACTGCTAGATATTTGCCAATTATATAAGTGTGAAAGGAAAGAAAACAAAAAATAAAAACAAAAATATGTAGTAATAAGAAAGCATAGCACTAAATCAAAGTATTATTGAGTCTTAAAGTAAAAAAGACCCTTGAGATGATTAATTCTACCCGCTTTAATTTCATAGATGAAAACTACAAAAAACCAAACTTCAACCTAGCCCTAAATTCTAATCATACAGTAATTTTAACTTTTTACAAAGATTATACTGACAGTCTCATACTTATTTCACAGCTGACTTGAAGTGACTGAATAATTTCAGAATATTTCAAAAAGTAAAGAACTGGCTCTCAAGCAGCATAAATAAATGTTAAAAATCCAATGCGGGGTCTGGTGTTGGGGCGTAGCAGCTAGAGCTGCCACGTGCAGCGCCAGCATCCTATATGGGCGCTGGTTTGAGTCCCGACTGCTCCACTTCTGATCCAGCTCTCTGTTGTGGCCTGGGAAAGCAGTGGAAAATGGCTCAAGTGTTTGGCCCCTACACCAATGTGGGAGACCCATAAGAAGGTCCTGGATTCTGGCTTCGGATCAGCTCAGCTGTGGCCATGGTAGTCATTCGTGGAGTGAATCAACGGATGGAAGACCTCTCTCTTTCTCTGCCTCTCTGTAGCTCTGCCTTTCAAATAAATAAATAAAACAAACAAACAAAAAAATCTAGGGGCCGGCGCCATGGTTCACTGGGCTAATCCTCCGCCTGAGGTGCTGGCATTCCATGTGGACGCCAGGTTCTAGTCCCGGTTTCTCCTCTTCCAGTCCAGCTCTCTGCTATGGCCCGGGAGGGCATTAGAGGATGGTCAGTGCTTGGGCCCCTGCACCAGCGTGGGAGACCAGGAGGAAGCACCTGGCTCCTGGCTTCAGATTGGCGCAGCTCCGGCTGTGGCAGGCATTAGGGGAGTGAACCAACAGAAGGAAGACCTTTCTCTCTGTCTCTCTTTCACTGTGTATAACTC
The DNA here is from genome assembly GCF_051225735.1 of Oryctolagus cuniculus. NCBI lineage: Eukaryota > Metazoa > Chordata > Mammalia > Lagomorpha > Leporidae > Oryctolagus > Oryctolagus cuniculus. The sequence goes on along the minus strand of NC_142867.1, from coordinate 49,209,953 downwards.
TACCTATCAAATAAAAAAAAAATCTAATGTGAAAATGAACACATTGGGAAAAAAAATCAATCCATGACTTTCTTCAAGGGACATCTGCTGACTCCATACTGGAAGGTCATAGGGGAATAAGGAAAGTTCCCAGAATACGGTTTCAAAAACATCTCTACATCTTAATTCTTCTGAAAAATATTTGTTACAATCATGCTCTCCTTGTGGAAACAAATTACAAAAAGAACTTTCTGTCTTTAGTTCATCTGTTGTTTCATATTTACATAAGCTACTGTGTATGTGTATGTGTGTGTGTGAATGCAAATAATCCCCTCAGCCATGTTTTTCCTTTGTGTAGTTTCAGTTACTTGCCATCAACTGCAGTCCAAAAATAATAAGTGGAAAATTCCATAAATGTACCATTCCTAAACTTTAGATTGTCCACTGTTTCAAGCAGCATGATGAAATTTCTTGCAGCCCCACTCTTCCTGCCCAGGATGTGAACCATGCCTCTGTCCTGCAATCCATGCTGTATATGCCATCCACCCATTAGCTACTTGCAATATGCCCATTGGTAGGCATCTAAGTTCCCAGATCAACTGTTCCAATACAACAGTGTATGTGTTTAACCCTTATTTTACTTAATATGGCTCCTGTTTCAAGAGTAGTGATACTAACTATTTGGACATACCAAAGAGAAATCTAAAAGTGTTTTCATTTAAAGGAAAGGTTAAAATTCTCAGGGAAAAAAAAAATCACATGCTGAAGTTACTAAGAGATACTTAAGAATAAACATTTTATATAGGATTTGATACTATCTGTAGTTTCAGGCATCCACTAGGGGTCGTAGAATGTATCCCATATGGATAAAGGAGCGGGGAAGGAGGTACTGTGGTCATTTTAGCTTAATGGCAGAGTTTGTATAAATACCTCTCTAAAAGTCAAATGTGCAGGGAAAGGGAGAGCTCAGAAAGCCTAATTTTTCAGCTTGTAAAGCTTCAAAGCAGTAGTTATTCAGCATAGTCCAACAGAAAGTATGCAGGGCTTATTAAAAGAACAAGATATAAAAACATAACAGATTACTTCCAAACCACTAACCACACTGACATAATGGCATAATGGCATAGGTAACTTTTAATATATGCAATTTTCACATTAAAGTCACCTAAATGTCCCTTCTAAAATGCCTCCCGAAAAATATGAGAAACAAGCCAGTTAAGGAGTACCCTGTGCCAAAAAGAAAAAGTGGCTATACTGATATTTCCCCACCCCTCTAAGGTGTTTTGAAGAAAATAAATACTAGTTAAAAATGTAACATAAAGGGGCCGGCGCCGTGGCTCAATAGGCTAATCCTCCGCCTAGAGGTGCCGGCACACCGGGTTCTAGTCCAGGTTGGGGCACTGGATTCTGTCCCGGTTGCCCCTCTTCCAGACCAGCTCTCTGCTGTAGCCCGGGAAGACAGTGGAGGATGGGAGACCAGGATAAGCACCTGGCTCCTGCTTTCGGATAGGCGCAGTGCACCGGCCGCAGCGTGCCGGCCGTGGCGGCCATTGGAGGGTGAACCAACGGCAAAAGAAAGACCTCCCTCTCTCTCTCTCACTGTCCACTCTGCCTGTGTGGAAAGACAGAAAGAAAGACAGAAAGACAGATGTAACATAAAGGAAGTATTTAATTAGGAAGACCCTTAACATTAAGAATACGTATAAATTCCAAAATGATCTGAGAACTCCAAATCCTGCTGTGCGTAAAGCAGACCACGCTGAGGAAAACCCTAATTCAGAATAACTCCCCGAGTAGTGATCTACTTTCTCTTTGTTGGGTAACAGATCCCATCCCTGTGGCCGTAACGTTTGTTGCTCCACTCTTTCCTTCCATGGGACTTTTCTGTCCAGCTGACCGAGAGGACTGCTTCTCCTCTCTTAAATAAGACCATTAGTACATGAAGTGTGAGCTATCCGTGGCTTTATCTCTGGCTTCAAAAGCCCCATGTGCAACAGAAGAAAATGAAGCTAACACGCATGGAGGAAGGAAGAGGAAAGGAAAGGTGGTGAAAGAGTAGAGTCTGAAGAGAAGAGGTATGATATACAGAATGTGAATTCCTGGATCTTGCTGCTGTTGAACTCTGCCCTGTCCTTCCTCTTTCTGCTAAATGGGTTGGTGAGCCAATACATGACTCTTCTTGATTTCAGTTCTTTAAGATGAGTTTCTGGGACCCCTAACACAAGTCCTGACTAAAACAGTGATATGACGAAAGGAAAATACACTTAACCAGAGGCAGAGGAGACCTCAATCTGTTGTTAAACAGCCAAGTAAACAATGTTAGGTTTCTTCTCTGGGTCTCAAGTTTCCTCACCTATAAGGAGTATTAGACATACTTAAAAATGAAAGATTCTTAGAGTGCATTTTTCTAATCTCCAGAAAATTATATTTACCCCTCTAATCTTAACCTGTTATCACCTCTTAAATAAGTACCACAGTATTTTGAATGCTAGGAAGGTTATGGTAAAATTATGTCTCTTTAAAACCAAAAGTAGGCATTTTCCAAGTGTGCTGAAACTTACATGTAAACCTTGTTTTCTCCGGTTATGAGAGAATCAGAAGTCTACTGCCTGACCTCAATTTTTTCTTCTAAGTATTCAGAAAACTAACAAGTAAGAATACAGTTCAACTGTAATTTGTGATAATGTGCCAATTAACTAGTTGATTTAAAATTTTAGCCACATGAAGAAAATAATTAAAATTTTTAAATTTTAGAATTACTACTTATCTAGTTTTCCAGTTGCTTTTTAAATGAGCATTTAAACAATCCATAATTTATAAAGAAAAATTCCTTACTTTGTAATAGATTGACAAAAAGCTGCCACCTCCTCGTTCTGTACTTCAATTTCTTGTAGAAGAGAACTTCCAGTTGGCAAACTACTGGTCCCATTTGGGTCTTTCTGTAATTAAAAAAGTGTTTTTATTTTAAAAGTGAAAGATCCCCAAAACGCTATGTTGCATCACTGCACAATTACAATTTTAATGAAAATACATACAAAGCTATAGAAGCTTAATCATATCAATAACAAAGCTTTAAATTATGGATTTCCACCTTTTTAAAAGTAATGCTGGGCTGGCATCATGGCATAGCAGGTAAAGCTGCCATCTGCAGTGCCAGCATCCCATATGGGCACAGCTCAAATCCCTGCTGCTCCACTTCTAATCCAGCTCCCTGCTAATGCACCTGGGAAAGCAGTGGAGGATGGCCCAAGTGCTTGGGCCCCTGTCCCCACATGGGAGACCTGGAAAAAGCTCCTGGCTCCTGGCTTTGGATCAGCCCAGCTCCGGCCGTTGCAGCCATTTGGGGGAGTGAATCAGCAAATGGAAGATCGATCTCTCCCTCTCTCTCTCTCTCTCTCACTCTGCCTTCCTAATAAATAAATACAATACAAAAAAAAAGTAAAGCCCACTGAGTCTTGTTTTAAGTTCACTGGTTTCCCTTGCTCAAAAGCAGAAACAGACTGTATTGGTCAGCAACAATGGAATGCTAGAGACCTTTCCATTCAAAATTTTCCTGAAGCAAATGCTTCAGAAAGTGAACAGCTGAAGGAAATTCAAGATCTACTCTCTGTTTTAAGAAAATGAAGAGGTCAAGCCCATTTGGGTCTCCTGTAATAAACCAGGGATTCCATATCTTCAACTTAGGTCTGAAATTCCAAGAAAGCAGCTGGTTCTTTAGGTAAGAGAATATAATTTTAGGAGTGAGTGGGCATTTTCTGTGTTACTGAATGTATACAAACATCCTCTCAATTCCTCAAAAGTTTAGTTTATGTCTGATCAAAATGTGTTTGCAATATTTAGGGATGTCATTTTCACTACCCACACAAAGACAAACAGCAGAATCCATTTAGAGGTATTTCAACATACAGGTTGAATATCCTTATCCAATAGGTTTGTGACCAGAAGTGTTTCAGGTTTCAGATTTTAAAATGGTTGCACATACATAATGAGATGCCTTGGGGATGGGACTCACTCTAAGCATAAAATCCATTTGCTTCATATATGTTTCATACAAATAGTCTGAAGGTACCTGTATTTTGACTGCAGCCCATCACAAGATCAGGTGTGAAATTTTATACTTGTTATATCCATGATCACAAAGTTTCCAATTCTATATATCAGATTTTCAGAGTATGGATATTTAAGTACTACATAAACATTTTTTTTTTTTTGGAAAGATTTATTTACTTATTTGAAAGGCTGAGTTTACAGAGACAGAGAGAGAGAGAGAATCTTCCATCTGCTGGTTCTCTCCCCAAATGGCTACAACAGCAAGAGCTGGGCCAGACTGAAGTCAGAAGCAAGGAGGTTTTCCCAGGTCTCCCACACATATGGTAAGAGCCCAAGTACTTGGGGCATCTTCCACTGCTTTTCCAGGTGCATTAGCAGGGAGCTGGGTTGGAAGAGGAGCAGCCAGGGCTGGAACCTGCACCCACATAGGATGCTGGCATCGCAGGCAGCAGTTTTACTGCTAGGCCATAACACCAGCCCCTACACAAACATAAGTGACTTGGTAAAAACATCAAATGTAAATTTCTTTTAAAATTATATTTGGAACATTCTCAAAAATTAGGTGAATAAGAACATGGTGTATACATTTCAAGAGTTGTATCGTATTTCAATGATCACAGCATGCAAAATTTTGTGTCAGAACACTAAACTGAAAAATTAGGGCACCAATTTGTTTATGAGTTTCCTTCTTTCAAAATACAGTAGAGTCTTCCTGCTAAAGTGTGATACACACATTGGGAGGGAAAATACCTTCAGTTCTATAAAATCACAACTAAAAATAACAGGGTTGTTAGGAAAAAGTGAGTTAAGGCAGACCACGCATCAGTTTAACCCTATAACCAAACCCTAACTAAAACAATAACAAGTCCTTAAAAAATACCAGCATAGCTAAACACCCATTTGCATTTGCACCTAACATCACCTCTTCAATCCTTTGAAGCCTAAACTCCAGGGTTCTTACTTCCTAATGAACTATGAGTTCTTCAGTGAAGATCAACTAAACTGAAGATAAAAGTATGCTCTGCAGGAAGCAGACTTCTTCACTAAACAACAACAAACAGTTCTTAATTCCATAGCTTCTCTGTCTGCACTCAACTACTTCACCAGACAGCTAAACACTGTGGACTCACATTTGATGCCACTTATTTTCACCAGGAAGAGGATACTTTTGCTGGGTTTTTAGTGTTTTTCTTAACATCTTCATATACTGCAAATGCATTCTTTTAAACTGTGAGAAAGTTTGTTCTAGAGTGCTTCAAAATGTTAATTTGCTGAGAAAGATGGCTTGAACTAAAGCAGCTTCTCCAATATACTGACACCAATCCTGTAGCTTCCAATCGTATATCATTAATTCATGTTACAGAGGGGGAAAAAAAAGCACTGTGGCAAAACAGCCTCATTACTCAAAAGAATGTGATTTTTTTCCTAGCAAATCATCTGGTCTTATATGCCAAGCCTGCCACAATCTAATTCAATCTTATTTCCTATAACTTCCCAAACATTTTCTATGTTCCAAGTAACTTGAATCATATCCTGTTCCCATAAAACACAAATCGTACCAGCCTGATTCTGAATCTTTCCCTTTGCCTGAAATGTCCTCCTGTCCTCGCCACATGTGTCAAAAAGCTACTGATATTTTTAAGGCCCAACTAAATACCATTTCATCTACAATGCCTTTCCTGATTACTCAGTATGAAACACAACAGGATTTTTAAATACTTAGTCTGAACCAAGCATCATTTCATAACATCATATTTTATGTGCCTTAATCTGAAAGCTCCTTGAGGACAAGAATCAATTTTGAATTAAAAAGCATTTTACTCCCAGTTTAATTTTTAGAATGTTCTGTTCCATACAAAAACACATTAAAATTCACTGAAACATAATGAATGAATTTGCTGTAGAAATCACAAAACATTTACAGGATACAGACACTTTCTAATTCCTTTAATAATCCTCTAATAATAGTAGTAATTATTATTATAATACCCTAAAATAAGTTTTTAAATTACTAGTATTATTAAAAATAATATCTATCAATTACTGGGCATTTACTGTGTGCCAGGCTCTATATTAGAAATCTATAGATATTTGGGGCCAGCACTGTGGTGTAGTGTACACTGTGGTGTAGTAAAGCCACCATTTGTAGTGCCAGCATCCCATATGGGAGCCAGTTCAAGTATGGCCAATCCACTTTCAATCCAGCTCTCTACTGTGGCCTGGGAAAGTAGTATAAGATGGCCCAAGTCCTTGGGCCCCTGCACCTGGCTCTTGGCTTCAGATCAGTGCAGCAGCTCTGGCCATTCCAGCCATCTGAGGAGTAAACCAGCGGATGGAAGACCTCTCTCTGCAACTCTTTCAAATAAAAAAATGAATGAATGAATGAGTGAATGAAAGAAAAAAAGAAAGAAGAAAGAAATCTACAGGCATTCATACATGTATTCATCAAAAAACTCAATTATGAAGATACTACTTGCTCATGTTATAGATGAAAAAATAAGGCAGAGTAGTTAGCCAACACACACAAGAAATACACACTAGGGATTTCAACCCAGGCAATCTGGTCTCACAGTCACATGCTTAAATCACAATGCCATCCCTTCTCTCAAACAAGTCTCCTAAAGAAAAAAAAAAAAAAAAAAAAAAACAAGCCTCCTAAAAACACAATGACTGGGCCCACGTTATGGCACAGTGGATAAAGCTGTCACCTGTGGTGCCAGCATCCCATATGGACCCTAGACCCTAGACCCGGCTGCTCTACTTCCAATCCAGCTCTCTGCTCTTGCCCGGGAAAGCAGTAGAGGATGGTCCAAGTCCCTGGGCCCCTGCACCTGCATGAGAGACTCCTAAGAAGATCCTGGCTCCTGGCTTCAGATTAGCCAAGCTCCTGCCGTTGCAGCCATTTGGGGAGTGAACCAGCAGATGGAAGACTTGTCTTTCTTTCTCTCTGCTTTTGCCTTTCAAATAAATAAATAAATCTTTAAAAAAAAAAAAAAGACAAAAGACAAAAGACAAACAAAATTACTTAAAAAAAAAAAAAAAACCCACACTGAGGGGGCAGCTGTTATGGCATAGCAGGTTAAGTGGCTTGAGGGAAGGTAGCAAAACATAAATCCCCGCTCACATCTTGGCTGCTCCACTTCCAATCCAGCTCCATGCTAATGTGCCTGGGAAGAAAGAGGAAGATGGCCCAAGTGCTTGGGCCCCTGCCACCCATGTGGGAGACCTAGATAGAGTTCCAGATTCCTGGATTTAGCTGGGACCAGCCCCAGACATTGTGGCCATTTGAGGAGTGAACCAGCATATGGATCATCTCCCCCTTTCTCCCTCTCTCTGACTCAGCTTTCCAAATAAGTAAATAAATAAACCTTTACTAAAGAAAAAGAAAAAAACAGTGAGGAAAACAACACTGTGACCTTTATTGGTGCCACACTGTAAATAACCTGAGGTTTTATGTGACCCAACAATCACCTTTCGGTTCTAATTATTTTAAAAGCAGATTCTGAGCCGGCGCCGCGGCTCACTAGGCTAATCCTCCGCCTTGCGGCGTCGGCACACCAGGTTCTAGTCCCAGTCGGGGTGCCAGATTCTGTCCCGGTTGCCCCTCTTCCAGGCCAGCTCTCTGCTGTGGCCAGGGAGTGCAGTGGAGGATGGCCCAAGTGCTTGGGCCCTGCACCCCATGGGAGACCAGGAGAAGCACCTGGCTCCTGCCATCGGATTAGCGCGGTGCGCCGGCCATTGGAGGGTGAACCAACGGCAAAGGAAGACCTTTCTCTGTTTCTCTCTCTCTCTCACTGTCCACTCTGCCTGTCAAAAAAAAAAAAAAAAAAAAAAAAAGGAGATTCTGGGGCAGGTGGTTGGTCTAGTAGTTAAGATACCCACATTCCATATCAGAGTGCCTGGGTTCAATACCTGGCTCTCCTCCTGATTCTAGCTTTCAGCTAATATGGACCTTGGGAGGCAAGTTGCCACCACTGTGAGAGATCAGAACTGAGTTCCCAGCTCAATTCAAGGGCTGGGAACATTTTCTCTCTCATCTTCTCAAAAAAATAAATAAGTTTAAAGTAAAAATAGATTCTGGATCTTCTTAGTAATATGTTTAGATTTTAAATTAAGAAAGTTGTATTTTTGCAGTGATTTTCATTAAGTAGGTCCTTCCTTTCAATTCCTTTGAATTCCTTGAATTTCAATTGACAGTGACAAAGAGATTATAATAACTTTTCAGTCATACATCAAGGTAATAAAAGAATCTGAAATGTTCTGTTCACAAAAAGTAAAAAACAGCTATGCTGCAAATTATTTCATATCATACATCAACATTTTGGGGGACTTTTTTCCTTCGCTCTGTAACAAAAACTGTGCCTCTCTCTACTTCCAAACACCATACTAACCACCACAATATTTAAATCATCTCTTTTCACAATTGATCCTTCACAGATTTTTCTTTTCTTTTTTTTTTTTTAAAGATTTATTTATTTATTTGAAAGTCAGAGTTACACGGAGAGAGGAGAGGCAGAGAGAGAGAGAGGTCCTCCATCCGATGGTTCACTCCCCAACTGGCCACATCGGCCGGAGATATGCCAATTCAAAGCCAGGAGCCAGGAGCCTCCTCCTGGTCTCCCACGTGGGTGCAGGGGCCCAAGCACCTGGGCCATCTTCTTACTGCTTTCCCAGGCCACAGCAGAGAGCTGGATCGGAAGAGGAGCAGCCAGGACTCGAACTGGCGCCCATATGGGATGTCGACACTTCAAGCCAGGGTGTTAACCCGCTGTGCCACAGTGCTGGCCCCCCACAGATTTTTCTTATTTGACACTCAAGTGTATTTCATAAAGCATTTGTACACACTTACATCTCGTCTTCTCATTCTGGCCAAGGTCTTTAAAGGTAAGGTCTGCAGATGATTAATCTTTGCAATCTTCACATTGTATTCTCTCAAACTTTTTTTTTTTTTTTAAAGATTTACTTATTTATTGTTTGAAAGGCAGAGTTACAGTGAGGCAGAGAGAGAGAGAAAGAGAGAGCGAGCAAGTGAGCTTCCATCTTCTGGTTCACTCCCCAGATGGCCACAACGACCAGAGCTGGGCCAATCCGAAGCCAGGAGCCTGGAGCTTCTTCAAGGTCTCCCATACAGGACTTGGGCCATCTTCTGCTTTCCCAGGCCATGGCAGAGAGCTGGATTGGAAGTGAAGCAGCCAACACTTGACCCAGCACCCACATAGGATGCCAGTACTGCAGGTGGTAGCTCTACCCAATATGCCACAGTGCTGGCCCCTCTCTCAAACATTTTTTAAGGAATGAAACAGCCACAAGATAATCAGTAAGAAAAACAAATGCTAGTGCTATTAGTCAATATATGAAACAAAGGAAGAAGTTTGTAGGTGAAGATACCGAATCCTTTAGTAAATATATTGTGTTTGGAAATGTATCAAGATGTTTAGGTAATCATCTGGAAACATCCCACTCCAAAAACGTTCTGTTTCAGAAATTCTTTCCAGAGCTGGAGACACAGCTTTAGGAATCATCCGATGTGGGGAGCAATCCGGACTAGACTGAGTTACTGGAATTAGGACTTGTTCTATGCATCTGCTCTCCCACAACATGGCGTTGGGAGAGAAGTAAACAGCTTCCGCACAGCTGCCTCCAGTTCAACTAATAAACTGTAGGACTTGCTCCTGATTGGAGAGCAGCGTACTCGGCGTGTGGGCGGCCGAGTTGGGATTGGCGGAGGAGGACTATAAAGGAGGAGAGAGACGGCATGCACCAGGAACATCTATGGGGAACATCTAGCTGAAGGAACACCCGTGCAGCCCCCGAGAGACCCGGCCGGCAGTGTGCCGCTCCCCTGCGGAAGTGGGGAATGCGGCCAGGGGGAACTGCCCTTCCACGGAGGTGGAAGGGATAGTAGCCAACCCGGGAAGAATCAGCAGCAAACCCGGGGAGGGCCGAGCAGACGAAAGAACAGCGCAGGGTCCTGTGTCGTTCCTCCACGAAGAGGGGGAGCGACAATCCGATTTCTGTAATTTGTCTGCAGGGAAATCTCTCTCTCTCTAATGGCTGTCAACATCCATCAGGATCACCAAGAAGGCAACATGTCAGCCAAAAGGATCTTGATGTGAAGCTCCATACACAAGGGGCCACAACTGTTAGTCAAAGAGCTGGGATCTCTCTATGTATCTGAATCTCTAGATCTATACAGATAATCAAGTATCTATGTAGATCTAGATTCAGATACACATATACGTCAGATATAAAGATATTAAAAGGAATTGACATATAATTATGAGGTGACAAGTTCCAAGATCTGCAGCTGGCATGTTAGAGACACAGGAGAGCCAAAGGTGTAGCTCTAGTCCAAGTCCAACAGGCTCAATTCCAGTCCTGGCTAGTCCACCTCTGATCCAGCTCCCTGGCAAAGTGCCTGGAAAAGCAGTGGAAGATGGTCCAAGTGCGTGGGCCCCTGCACCCACGTGGGAGACCCATAAGAAGCTCCTGGTTCCAGGCTTCGGATCGGCCCAGCTCTTTCTGTTGCAGCCATTTGGGGAGTGAACCAACGGATTGAAGATCTTTCTATTTCTCCCTCTCTTTCTCTGTAGCTCTGCCTTTCAAATAAAAAATAAATCTTAGGCCGGCGCCGCGGCTCACTAGGCTAATCCTCCACCTAGCGGCGCCGGCACACCGGGTTCTAGTCCCGGTCGGGGCGCCGGATTCTGTCCCGGTTGCCCCTCTTCCAGGCCAGCTCTCTGCTGTGGCCCGGGAGTGCAGTGGAGGATGGCCCAAGTGCTTGGGCTCTGCACCCCATGGGAGACCAGGAAAAGCACCTGGCTCCTGGCTCCTGCCATCGGATCAGCGCGGTGCGCCAGCCGCAGCGCGCCGGCCGCGGCGGCCATTGGAGAGTGAACCAACGGCAAAAGGAAGACCTTTCTCTCTGTCTCTCTCTCTCACTGTCCACTCTGCCTGTCAAAAAAAAAAAAAAAAAAATTTAAAAATAAATAAAACACACACCAGGAGAAAGCCAGCAAGAATTATTAAAAGGCTAGACAAAGGAAAAAGAATCAAAGGTCACAGGTAGTAAGAAGATTTACCTATGACAAAGGAAAAGTTGTTTCAAAAAGAAGTCAATTTCTCAAAATTAGGAAAAAGAATGAGACAGTGAATATACACTGGCTGTTAGTACCAGTGTTACCAGAAACTAGTTTCTACAACGTTATTGGTAACAGGGGAGGATGGTAAGAGACTGGAAAGGCAATAAATACAAATTCTTCTTTAAAGAGTAATGACTCTGGGGAAAACAGGCATAAACAAAAACAAGAAAAGATGGAAGAGAGTTGTTTTGGAAAAGGAAAGAATATCTCTTCTTTCCAAATCAGAAGGGAGGAGGGAAATCTGAGGTGGGTAAGTTCACACAACAGATGGCCTTGACCTCAGTTTACAAAAAAGAGGTAGGGAGGGACATTTGGTGCAGTGGTTAAGACGCAGCTTATATCCCAGTTACATCCTCAATTCCAGCTTCCTGCTAATGGGAACCCTGGGAGGCAACAAATGAAGGTTCAGATAGTTGGGTCTCTACCACCCACATGGAAGAACCTGATTGAGTTCCTGGCTCCTGGTTTTGGTCTGGTCCAGCCCCAACTGTTTTGGACATTTGGGGAGTAACTCAGCAGATAGGAGCACTCTGTGACTTTCTGATTTCTGTCTTAAAAAAAAAAAAAGCAGAAAGTAGGTCATCTATAGAGGATAGAGGAAAGGTGGCAGAGGTAGCTTTGGGGTTTAAGGAAACTGATGAAGATTTAAAATAACTCACAAAAACTTATCAGTACCTACTCTGTAAAGCAGTCACGGAATATGAGAAAGCTCTATGCCTACTCAACACAAGGTTCATACCATACTACCCAGAAAATAGATTAAACACAGCACCAAGTTTTCCATAAGTGTATTTTAAGGATTAAATATACGTAAATTCAAAAAAAAAGTTGGTTACATCCTTGTTTGTTTTTATTTTTTACTTTACAAAGATACTTACATGAACGATTTAAATACACCCAGGTAGACAATAAAAACTGTATTTTAGGGACTAGCATTGTGGTGTAGCAGGTAAAGCCACTCCATGCAATGCCAGCAAGCCCCATGGACGCTGGTTCGAGTCCTGGCTGCTCCACTTCCAATTCAGCTCCCCTCTAATACACCTGGGAAAGCAGCAGAAGATGGTCCAAGTATCCTTGGGCCTCTGCACACATGTGGGGGACCCAGAAGAAACTCCTGGCTCCTGGTTTTGGCCTGGCCCAGATCCAGCCATTGTGGCCATTTGGGGAGTGAACCAGCTGGTGGAAGTGCGTGCGCTCTCTCTCTCTCTCCCTTCTTCCCTCCCTCCCTCCCTCTCTCCTTCCCTCCCTCCCTGTCTGTAAACTCTGCCTGTCAAATAAATAAATCTTTAAAAATAAAACACACACACAACAACTGTATTTTAACTTTCTCTCTTCTTTAAAATTAATGATAGACATTCTGCCATAGGAATATAAATGTTTATAATGTCAAAACAACCACCCTTTAGAAAAAGGCAATATCTATAGAAGTTGGAAAAACACTATGAAAATACTTTGATCCACTACTAAAATCTTTGAAATCTGCTCAAAGTAGCTAAATTCATAGCTAATAACTAAAAGCCAGATATGAAATTAAACTACCAAAAGATACAGTTTTAAGCACTGTGGCTTTCCCTAGTTTTAGTCACAAATAATTTATTTAGGTTGTTATTAAAAACACAAAAGACACTAGAAGGAAGCAGGAAGTAAGCTTGCTGAGTGAGAAGAAAAATATCCTTCTGAGTTTTTACCACAAAGCACAAATTTCTTACAGAAATGAACCTTTAAATATGTAATTAGAAAGAATAAGCATTGCAATATTATTTCTCAACCAAAAATATGTACCTCAGGGAAACATTTGCAAATAGATAGGAATGAATGGTGTGTGAAAAATTTTAAGTTCCATGCCAATGAACTGTACCACAAACTTCCAAGGTCAGCTTATTACTAGTGTTTTGTTTATTTACTCCTTTTGGTCAAACCAAATTTTATCTTCTTGTACACACACAAAATGATGAAATCTTAGCATTAACAACAGGTGCACACCAAACCTCTGATCAAAAGCCATTAATAACCAAGTTTACAAACTGAGAGCAACCACTATGAAATCGCTATTCACAAGTTTCTATATGGATATTTAACCATCAAACTGCTTCCTTTAATTGACTTCCCCCTTGTTATGTTTCTGGGTACATGGATTTAAAAATTAAGCTGCTAAACTGGTTTCTCAATTCACAGAAAAAAAAAAAGGATTTATTTGCTTTTAAGCTTTTCTATGAAATATATTTTAACTTCTAGCATCTGCTACACTTGTCTCAAAATCTATGGAGCCAGCACTGTGGAACAGTAGGTTAAGCCTCTACCTGAGGTGCCAACATCCCATCTGGGCACCAGTTCGAGTCCTGGCTGCTCCACTTCCAATCCAGCTCCCTGCTGATGGCCTAGGAAAGCAGTGAAAGATGGCTAAGTGATTGGGTAGCTGTACCTACTTGGCTCCTGGCTTATGATTGGCCATTTGGGGAGTGAACCAGTGGATGGAAGACCTCTCTATGTCTGTCTGTAAGTCTGCCTCTCAAATAAATAAATAAATCTTTTATTTAAAAAAATCTAGCACAAGTGGAGGATGGCCCAAGTCCTTGGGCCCTGCACCCACATGGGAGACTAGGAGGAAGCACCTGGTTCCTGGCTTCAGATCAGCGCGGTGCGCTGGCGCGCTGGCCACAGAGGCCATTGGGGGATGAACCAATGGAAAAAGAAAGACCTTTCTCTCTGTCTCTCTCTCTGTCCACTCTGCCTGTCAAAAAAATAAATAAAATTTTAAAAAATCTAGCACAAACTGCCACCTAATATAACATAAAATAATACTGTTCAATACATTTAATATCTTGAAAATGTAATAAGTCAGTATTTCATCCAAACACCATGACTTTCAGATATTCTACTACTCAGGTTTAAAAACCTATGTCCAAAACATAAAATCTTAAAAAAAAATCAATTTCTTCTTTTACATGATAACTTTCTAAATTTTGAATATTATGCCTGAAAGGGAAATTCAATTGCAGAGTAACTTACCTTCAACTAGTATTCCCTTCTTCAGGCAAAAATACCTCCAATCTTTTCAACAGTTCTTGAAATGATACAACTTCTAGAGCCTGAACACTCTGGTCTTTTAGAGACATACTCAAAAGGTGGTTCTCTTCGAATGTGGCTCTCAAACTTACTTATTAGATAAGGTTCTAATGGAGCAGAGTATAATGAAATGATTAAAAACCACATATCTCTTCAGCTGGCTGCAGTTAAACTCCTCTGAGATTGGGTCAGCAGCCTAAGCCACCACAATTCAGGCAGTATGTGATTAGTAAAGCTGTTGCTGTACTACACTGAGGTAATCTAGCTGTGGATCTCTGATCAGCTGGCCAAGTCATGTAATTTCTGCTTACCTGGGTTTGATTCATGACTGTTATAACCTATCAGCTTACTACTATAATCTATTTTTTTTTATAATTTTATTTGAGAGGTAGAGCTGCAGACAGAGAGGGGGAGAGACAGAGAGAAAGGTCTTCCATCGGCTGGTTCACACCCCAAATGGCCGCAACGGCCAAAACTGAGCTGACCCAAAGCCAGGAACATCTCTCAGGTCTCCCACGTGAGTGCAGGGGCCCAAGCAGTTGGGCCATCTTCCACTGCTTTCCCAGGCCATAAGCAGGGCGCTGGATTGGAAGTGGAGCAGCCAGGACACAAACTGGCGCCTAAATGGGATGCAAGCACAGCAGGCGGAGGCCTGGCCTACTATGGCACAGCGCCAGCCTCTATAATCTATTCTTTAAAATCTAGGAACATGTTCCTGATAAAAGAGATCCTGCTCATCAACCTAGCTAATTCTTAGAATCTGAGCAACTGGCAGTTCTCTGCAATAACCATGTGACCTGATTACCCAAATCTTGCTAAGCAAATTCTTCCTATCTTTAGGAAACTACCTATCCTCATTATTCCTGCAAGCCACTTTCTGAAGGCACATGCAATTAAGGAAAATGTCAAGATGGTACTGTGACAAGTGGGCAAGAAAAGATGTACAAGTATATTTCAAAAAGTCCATGAAAACATGGAATTAAAAGATAAGTTTCTTTTGAAACTCATCATACTGGTACACAGGGAGAAGTACATGGGTGTCACCCCACCCCCACCAAAGGAAAGGGTGGAGATAGTCATGCTGAACTAGAAGTGACCAATCTAAACTAAAATGGGCAGCAGGGAAAGGAAGTTGACTTTTGCAATAAAAGCATTAGCAACCCAGTATGCTACAGTTTTAAGTTAAAAAGAAACTGTTCCCAGGATACACCATTTTTTACACTTTGTTTTGTCACCTTCCCAACTTCATAGGCTCCTGAGGTATGTAGTCATCAAGAGGTCTCAAGTGTCAGAATGGGGGGCAGCAGATGAGCTGCATCAGAATCACTTAGGAAATGATTTGAATAAGTTATATTTCCCCTCAAATTATACACACACACCTCCACCCTACCCTTTAAATCAGGGTTTAATAGGCCTAAACACTGCAAGGCACTGTGACATACAACAAAGTTAGGAAAATAACTTTTTGACCCACGTATGAATATCTCCTATGACATGGAAACTATTATTTGCAAAGCAGCGTGTTCTATCACTTAAATTAAAAACAAAAACAACAATAAAGGGGGAAAAAAAAAAAAAGGAGGGGAAGGCTTTTATATACCAGAATACCGGAGTTTTGCTTCTTACACAAATTGTTCTGTGGCCCTGTCCTTGACCTCAAACTTGTAACTGTGGAAAATTTCAAACATAAACAAAAGTAGGATAATACAATAGACACCATGTACCCATGTCTAGCTTCAATATTTTACTAATACAGCCAATTTTTTTCATCTATAAATCCTCCTAAACTCCAAACCTCACTTAATTTAAGTAAACAATATTTACATTTCATTTATAAGTTCTTCAGTATAAATATGAGTTCACTCAACTAACTGCAGCAGCATTATTACACTAAAATACTAAGAGTTAAGTCCTTAATTTCTTTACAGCGCATTTCCTCAGCTGTAAAATAGGGATGGACTGCTCTGACCTCACTGAATTCTTGTGAACTCTCACTGCATCAATAGTCTCATTGACTGTTTAAACAGTGGCACAGCTGGTTAGGCCACTACCTGGCACACCCATACCCCATCAGAGAGCTGATTAGAGTCTAAGCTACTCTCCTTCCAATCCAGCTTTCTGATGATGCATCCTAAGGAGGTAGTAGATGATGACTCAAGTGCTTGGCCCCTTCCACATATGTGGAAGACCCTGATGGAGTTCCCGGACTCCTAGTTTTGGCTTGGCCCAGCCCTGGCTGCTGCAGACATTTGGGGAGTGGGCCAAGGGATGGAAGATCTCTCTCTCTCCCCCACCCCCACCCCGTCACCTTTTTGCTCTCCATTTTAGGAAGATAAAAAGGGATAAACAAACATTAAAGAAGAAAAAAAGCTCAATATGAACATGTACAACACAGATAAAAAGCACGTAAGTTCTTGGGTTCTGAGTCCTAGTCTTGGATTTATGGACAGTAAATAACCCATCTACCCAGAAAATTCAATATGTTTAAGATGCTAACTGCAATATATTTGCAGTGGTAATTTAAGCTCACTTGGGATAATCTGTTATCCATAGTTAGCAACTGATTTTTTTACTTAAGGTTAGAATTTAAAATTCAGACAATGAAATGAACTAAGCCACTTATAATTTTTTGTGTCAAATTCAAGACAATCTACACCTTGTGGCTATAATACATACACACAGAGCTGAGATTTAAGGCATGGAATTGTCTGAACATGACCTGGATACTCATTCTGGGTTGCCTAGATAATCAGAAGCTTTGGTTTCTATGAGTGGGAGCTCAGCTCCCTACATGGTCAGCAGTTTCCCTTTCTTTGATAGCAAGACTGCAGCTTTCCTACCCTTAGCTTCCAGGTTCTAGGTGGCTGCCCTTCCCAAAGAACTATAAACAGATGACATCTCAAATCCAGACTACATGACACCACATATAGAATTACTTTCTTTCATGCTTCACTTATGAAAAAGAAACCTATGGGGCAGGCATTTGGCACAGGGGTTTAATACACCTCTTGGGACACCCACATCCTATGTCAGAGTGCCTGGGTTCAAGTCCTAGCTCCACTCCCAATTCCAGTTTCCTGCTAACGCAGAAGGTAATGACTTAGATACTCTACTCCCTGCCACCCATGTGCAATACCTGGAATGACCTCCTGGCTCTGGCTGCAGCCTGGACCAGCACAGGCTACTGCAGGCACCTGGGGAATGGAGATCTCTGCCCATTTCTTTCCTTTCTCTCTCTATCTTTCAAACAAATAAAATAAAATAAACATTTAAAAAAGAGGAGACTTACAGTTGGGGAGGGAATTCTCTATTAGAACATTGACCCAAATGTGAATCCAGCAGAAATGTGGTTAAGAATTAAGGGGACCAGTGTTTTCTTTATTAAAAAAAAAAAAAAAAAAAAAAAAAAAGACAAAACTTACAGGACATAAAATTCACTATCTTAAAATGTGCAACTCAATGGCTTTCAGCATACTCACAATGTTGTGCAACCGTGACCACTGCCTTACTCCAGAATATTTTCAACAAAATGTGAAAAAACAACCTACACACAAGAAGCAATAGTTCCACATTCCCTCCCCCACCATCAAGACCTAACACTGATCTGCTGTCTTCTATGAATTTGTCTTAACTGACACTTCACGTAAATGGAATGATATGTGTTTGTGTCTGGTTTCACTCACTTCACATAATGTTTTCAAGTTTTATCATGTTTTAGCAGGTATCAGCACTTCATTCTGGGGCCAGTTCTGTGGCATAGTAGTCTAAGTCTCTGCCTGCAGGCGCCAGCATCCCATATGGGTGCCGGTTCATGTCGCAGCTGCTCCACTTTTTTTTTTTTTTTTTAAGATTTTATTTATTTATTTGAGAGGTAAAGTTACAGACAGTAAGAGGGAGAGACAGAGAGTAGGCTCTTTCATCATCTGCTAGTTTACTCCCCAAATGGCCACAACGGCTGGAGCTGGGCTGATCCAAAGCTAGGAGCCAGGAGCTTCTTTTGGGTTTCCCACACTGATTCAGGGGCCCAAGCGCTTGGACCATCTTCCACTGTTTTCCCAAGCCATAGCAGAAAGCTGGATTGGAAGTGGAGCTCCCAGGGCTAGAACAGGTGCCCATATGGGATGCCGGCACTGCAGGCAAAGGATTAACCTACTACACCACAGCACTGGCCCCTGCTCCACTTCTGACTAGCTCTCTGCTTTTGTCCTGGGAAAGCAGTGGAAGATGGCCCAACTGCTTGGGCCCCTGCACCAGTGTGGGAGAACTGGAAGAAGCTCCTGGCTTCAAATTGGCTCAGCCCCAGCCATTGCAGCTATTTGGAAGAGTAAACCTGTCTCTCCCTCTGTCTATAACTTTACCTCTCAAATAAATAATTCAAAAGAGGGAGGAGATGTACAGTTCTGCACATGCTCACTCAGACTTAACCCTAAGGGTAAAGCTAGAAATGTGCCATGGGACTCCAAATCCCATTAAGTTGACAGGTACCAATGCCATCTTACTAATTAAAGTGATCAGCTTAAGTTCATAATTGATCATAAAGATAGGATTAAGTGTCAAAGGGATCACATATGGCCAACACTGCAGCTCATTAAGCTAATCCTCTGCCTGTGGCACCAGCACCCTGGGTTCTAGTCCCAGTCGGGGCGCCGGATTCTGTGCCGGTTGCTCCTCTTCCAGTCCAGCTCTCTGCTGTGGCCTGGGGAGGCACTGGAGGATGGCCCAAGTACTTGGGCCCTGCACTCATATGGGAGACCAGGAGGAAGCACCTGGCTCCTGGCTCCAGATCGGCACAGCACGCCAGCCATAGTGGCCATTTTCGGGGGTGAACCAACGGAAGGAAGACCTTTCTCTCTGTCTCTCTCTCACTGTCTAACTCTGCCTGTCAAAAAAAAAAAAAAAAAAAAAGGATCACATAAATAAGACCAGTGTCTGCTAATAACAACAGATAGAATTAAAAAGGAGAGAATAATCCAACATGGGAAGTGGGATACACAGGAGACTCATAGAATGGCAAATGCCCTAAACAGCACTCTGGCCTCAGAATCAGCCCTTAAGGCAGTTGGATCTGGCTAAAAAGCCCATAAGAGTTTCTCGGCCATGGAAACCCAAGATACTGTGGAAAAAATGACCTAAATGAAAGATCTCTGTGAGTGAGATCCCAGTGAAAAGAATGGGCCATCAAAGAAGGAGGTACCTTTCTCTGAAGGGAGGAGAGAACTTTCACTTTGATTATGGCCTTGTCTAAATAAGGTCAGAGTTTGTAGACTCAAGAGGCTTCCGTAACCTTGGCAGCTCCTGACAAGAGCCTCGGGTGATTACTGAGGTCATAAATAAGAGTGTTAATTGTTAAACCAACAACAGGAGAGTCACTGTGCACTTACTCTTTATGTAGGATCTCTGTCCTTAATGTGTTGTACTATAAGAATTAATGGTAAAAATAGTCTTCAAACAGTACTTTATATTTTGTGTGTCTGTGTGGGTGGAAACTGTTGAAATCTTTACTTAGCATATACTAAATTGATCTCCTGTATATAAAGATAATTAAAAATGAATCTTAATGAAGAATAGGATGGGAGACAGAGTAGGAGGCGGGATAGTTTGTGGGGGGAGGGATGGTTATGGGGGGGAAAACCACTATAATCCAAAATTTGTACTTTTGAAATTTAGATTTATTAAATAAGTTTTATTAAAAATTTAATAAACAAATAAATAAATAAATGTCTTTAAAAAAAATTTGATGAAGATACAAGGCCAACTTCAGGATTGCCTGACAAATGGAAGGTGCCATGCATATGGCCCCTGCATGATTAATACAATTCAAGAACTATGAACACACTATGAGAAAAACTTAGCTGTTCAGAACCTTTAACAATTGTTGGCAGAGATTATTAATCTTTAAATTGCAAAGAGAAATTAGATATTTTCACATATTTTATTTCTCTATTCTCTCAAAAAATGACTATCTCATACTTTAAAATCTGATATTATAAAATTACTTTTAAAGCTAGCAAATGAGCTACCAGTTATGCCAGTTCTTTTCTCAGTTTAATGTTAATATTTTCCAATATGACTTTGTGTTGCTTTTGGTACTTTGCTTGCTACTACATCATAAAAACTCATTAATTTTTCTATCAGTAAAAAAAATTTAAAATAAATAATTCTTTAAAAAGATAATAAAAGGAGCACTTCATTCTTTTTGTGAGTACAGAGTATTCCACTGTATATATACACCACATCTCATTTAACAGGTGATGGACATCTAGGTTGTATTCACTTCTTGGCTGTTATGAATAAAGCTATAAATAAACAACCCAATTTTTAAAATAAGCAAGAACTTAAACAAATATTCCTCCAAAAAAGATACACAAATGGCCAAGAAGCACATGAAAAAATAATTAACATCACTTATCAGGGAAATGCAAATCAAAACCACAATAAGATATCACTTCGTAACTATTAGAATGGCTATACTGAAAAAGGAAGGACAATAACAAGTGTTGATTGAGGAGGGTATGGAGAAACTGGAAACTTCACATACTGTTGGTGGGAATGTAAAATGGTATGGCCACTGTGGGAAACAGTTTGGTGGATCTTCAAAAGGTTAAACACAGAATTAGCATACAACCCAGCAATTCTATTCCTGGGTATATTCCCTTTTGTCTTTTTCAATGATTCGTGGCTTAGTTTCCCCTTTTCCACTCAAATGCTTTAGAAAATAATGATTGTTATTTTGAGGTAAAAACCAAACACCATCATTTAACTATCACGCTACTGACAAGAAGACATGGAATATTAAAATAATATCACAGATTTTCCTAATGATTCTAACTTTAAATGTGTAATTACATTGTGGTTTCAATTGAAAGCTATTAAGAGATTATTATTTCACTAAGTTCCTAAATAGTATTGAACAGTTTAAGAGAACATAATAAAATATATTTCTTAGTGTGAGTTGTAGTCAAAATACATGTAGAAAACATTGTACTGGGTAAGCGCTTTCTTTCTTTTTTTCAAAGATTTATTTTGTTTATTTGAAAGACAGAGCTACAGAGAGAGGTAGAGACAGAGATCTTCCATCCACTGGTTCACTCCCCAGATGGCCACAACGGCCAGAGCTGTGCCAATCCAAAGCCAGGAGCCAGGAGCTTCTTCCAGGTCTCCCACGTGGGTGCAGGGGCTCAAGGACTTGGACCACCTTCTACTGCTTTCCCAGGCCATAGCAGAGAGCTGGATCAGTAAGCTCTTTCTAGATTCTGATCATGGCATCCAAAATATCCTTTTTTTTTTTCCCCTAAAATTTCATACCCTCAGACATACAAATGTATGTATGTACATTCCCTAAATGTAGTTTAGTCTCAAGGCCAGAAATGGAGCTATGGTGCTAATCTAACTAGCCGGCTGACAGAATTAATGGAAAGGTAAGAATGATGTTTAAGTATTTGTAGGATCCACAGATTATCATTACAGCAAATCACAAATCTGCAGTTATGGATTTTATTTACAGAGGAAGTCTAAGCTCTGCTGCCTCTTCCCAGGGAAGATATCTACTCTACTTATCACTAGACTAATTTTTTGTAGATAGTAAGACTTTAGTAAACTCAGCAACTACACAATACAGGCTATTGTTACATTTTTCACTTTTTCTATATGGATGTTTAAGGAGAGTCCTTTAAGTGACTTTTCTCCTGTCTCTCTGGGTTATTTTTTAATCATTCATTCATTTATGGTTAAAAAAAATAAAAGAAAATGTCTGAGAATTACTTTAATAGGGCTAAAAAACAAAGTTCCTTGCTTTGAAAAAATAAAGTTAAGGAGCAGAAAGAAAGGATCATACACAATGAATAGATACAAAGAGAAAAAATATCTTAAATGCTTTCAGTGACAGCAAGATTCTTGACTAGAGATTTTATTTATAATGTTAGTAAATATTAATAGCAAGCAATTTTAAAATTCATTTATTTGAGAAGCACAGAGAGAGTGTTAAGTCCTCAAATACACATAACAGCCTAGATCCCCCCAAGGATGGCAGGAACTCAACTATTTGAGCCATCACCACTGCCTCCCAGGGTCTGCATTAGCAGGAAGTTGGCATCAGGAGCCAGGCTGGGTATCGAACCCAGGTACTCCAACATGGAACACAGGTATGTCAACTGGCATCTTAACCACTAGGCCAAATGTCCACCCAGCAAACAACTTTTAAATTGGCCTACTAACATTTAGACCTTTGCCATATAATTTAATAATCAGAGCATACTTGGTAGCAAAGAAACAAAATTCAAAACACAAAATATTTCTTTTTCCTAACAAATTACATGCACAAATATGAACTCTATGTCATGCTACCAAGTTTCAGAAGTTAGTAAGAAAAGACAATACCTGAAAAATTTGGCCTTGCACTTTTGTTAGCGGAGTTGTTCGAATATTTAAGGACTGGCTTCTTGTTACAGTTGCCCCAGAAAGAGATTTTCCATTGACTTTTCTTTCAAAGTGACAATTTGCTGGTGATCTCTCTTCCAGAAGAACAGCATCCCAAGGATCCTCTGCAAGCAAATTTGGAATATTTTTCTCCTCTTCATGGCCTAATACCTCCACATTGTCCACCTTAGGCTTACTTAAAGGATCCAAGTCTAACCAGTCAAATTTACTGATACTCTCAGACTTTGGAGATACTTGTAGATTGCTGACGGTCGCTTTTGAATTTGTTATCTCTAAATCAGTCCTTGCTTTCCCATTTTTTAAAAATTCTGATGTACTGGCTATTTTGTCAAACAGTTTTGCCATTTCAGGACTGACCACTGGTCGATAGACAGGTAAGCTTCCCTGTGGATGAAAGGGTGTGGTAGGTGTCAAAGGATATGAAAAATAGGGAGATTGTCCTGGAAGACTTAAATATATAGGTTCTGTAGATGGAAAAGTAGGCATTCTTGGATTGAAGCCATTCTGGAATGCAGCCTGTTTACCGTAAGTTGAAGGATAAATAGTAGGTAAAGTGTAGGAAGGCCCAGATAATCCAGGTGGCCACTGTCCTCTTTGAATAGTAGGTCCAACATAGAGCTGTGCTGAAAATGAAGGGCTCAGAACAGGAGTAACTGGCAATACAGGTGTTTTTTTAGTCTCAAAACTATCATCCAGCAATAGTTTCTCAAGTTCGGCTTGAGTGAGCTTTTCTACATCAATATCTACTGCTCTTTTTTGGGAATCTGATTCAGGAAACACCATGAGATCATAATCTTGTTTGTTGTAAACTTGTGCTTTTTGCTGGGTGCTGCTTGACAACTCAAAGCCTCTCTGATTATCAGTCACTTGTCTGTCCTTTTGCAGTTTTGCTAAAGCCTCTGCTTCCATCTGTAATGCTTCTTCTTTGTCCACATCTTTTGTTCTTATTGGTTCCAGAGGTGAAGATGAACATTGCTTAAATCCATTGTTGCTGGATATCTGAGCCATGTCCGCTAAAAAGACTAAACTTTCCCCAATCCTATTTTTTTCTTGTAGCTTCCAAAATAGTAAGACCTACACATAAAAAAAAAAAACAACACTCAATTAGATTTCTGAAACAAATATTTTGTTTGCCATCTACCCCATATGATTTTGGATTTGAAGTCACTTAAAAAATACACTACCAAACAAATAAAATGAACAGATGGGTGAAATCTGGGTGAAGGAACACTTAATATCACATACACTACTGGGTTAAGGAAGCTGTTTAGAGAGGAGAGCCTATCTAAAAAGTTCATAGAAAATGGAATTAAAAGATTAGTTTGGTATAAAAAATTTTAAAACCCATGAGGAGGTCTTCAAAAAGTTAATACAATGTATATTGTGAAAAAGCTGTGCATGGCTTTCAAATTAACTTTATTTTATTTTATTTATTTAGCCAATATAAACTTACCTTTTAATTCTCCTTTTCCATGAACCTTTTGAAGTGCCCCCATACATTATTATATGCCCATTTCCTTACCTAACATGAAAGCTGGCACAGAATATGAAGAAACTTTCATTGTCACAATAGCTGCAATTAACCAGAGGTGCTTCTGGTAGATATTCTTGGCATAAAATAACTTAAGTGCTAGTCACAATTTTAAGAGATCAGATAGGGTTTACTATTATGCGAATAGCAAGTCAACATG
Source organism: Oryctolagus cuniculus (assembly GCF_051225735.1). NCBI lineage: Eukaryota > Metazoa > Chordata > Mammalia > Lagomorpha > Leporidae > Oryctolagus > Oryctolagus cuniculus. The sequence continues at coordinate 49,185,589 of NC_142867.1, read as the reverse complement.
GTTTTGATCTTTTCCTGTTCCTTAATTTGCTCAGAAGCCAATTAGCAATAACCAGCAGGCAATGCTTAGTCAATAAAATAAGCAACTATTATTTTATCAAAACATGTGAAAAAATGATGAGTGTATTATATTCTAGAAATATTTAAAAGTATAATGTAACAGATTAGACACAAATGTATTAAGACCATAAGAAATTGTAATATTCCACTCAAAGGTTAAATTGTAGCTAGCGTATCACATAGTTTTGATAACACTTCTATTTTAACTATCCGCAATTAAACCAAGTTACAAAACCAAAATTTCTCCCTTTCAAAATCCTTAAATATTTTTATTCATTAAAATACTAGAATAATCTTTAAATTTTAAGTGTATTAATTTTAATTTTGTTTGAAAGGCAGAGAGACACAGAGAAAGATTTTCCATCACTGGTTCATTCCACAAATACCTGCAACAGCTGAAGCTGGATCAGGAAACTCAATCCAGGTCTCCACCTTGGGTGACAGAAGCCCAAGTAATTGAACCAATATCTGTTGCTTCCTAGGGTGTATTAGCAGGAAGCTGGAATTGGAAGAGGCATCTCAAGTGGCAACTTAATTACTGTACCAAATGCCCAAGAGTTTAATTTTAGACCATCTCATAGATCAGTTTATAAAAATTTATACTCTTTTATTTAAGACTGATACTTAATTCAGACAGTGATTACCAAGTGAAGCAGAATTACCAATTTATAGGTTAGTTACACTATTGTGAACTTCTTGCTTCTAATAAGTATAATATGTAAATTTTGGAGTCATATCCTCTTGGTTTAAGACTGTATGACCTTGGAAATTGAAAATTTTGTCATCTGTCCTTAGTTCCATAATTTTTTAAAGATTTATTTATTTTTTGAAAGGCAGAGTGAAAGAAAGAAGAGATCACCAATCTGCTGGTTCACTCCCCAAGTAGCTGCTGCCAACGGTCAGGACTGAGCCAGACTAAAACCAGGAGCCAGGAACGTCAGCCAGATTCTCTTATGTGGGTGACAGAGGCCCAAAGACTTGAACCACCTTTCACTGCTTTTCCCAGGCCACTAGCAGGAAGCTGGGGCCAGAGCTGTGGCGTAGTGGGTGAAGCCGCTGACGGCAGTGCTGGCATCTCATATGGGCACCGGTTCCAGTTCCGGCTGCTCCACTTCCAATCCAGCTCTCTGCTGTAGCCTAGGAAAGCAGTGGAGGATGGCCCAAGTCCTTGGGCCCCTGTACCTGTGTGGGAGACCAAGAAGAAGCTCCTGGCTCCTGGCTTTGAATTGGTGCAGCTCCGGCCGTTGAGGCCATCTGGGAATTGAACCAGCAGATGGAAGATATCTATCCCTCCCTCCCTCCCTCCCTTTCTCTCGCTCTCTGCCTCTGCCTCTCTGTAACTCTGCCTTTCAAAGAAATAAATAAATCTTTAAAAAAAAAAAAAAAGAAGAAGAAGAAGAAAAAGTAGAGAAGCCAGGACACAAAACAGCACCCATATGGGATGCTGGCTGGCTAGCTATAGGACACCGGTCCCAGTTTCATATTTTTATATGAAAAAGAAAGGGCTGGCTTAGTGGCTGAGGCCACCATCTGCAATGCCAGCACCCTATATGAACACCAGTTCAAGTCCCGGCTGCTCCACTTGTGATTCAGATCTCTGTTGTGGCCTGGGAAAGCAGTGGAAGATGGCCCAAGTCCTTGGGCCCCTACACCCACATAGGAGACCCGGAAGAAGCTCCTGGCTCCTGGCTCTGGATCGGCGCAGATCCAGCCATTACGGCCATCTGGGGAGTAAACCAGCAAATGGAAGACTTTCTCTCTCTCTCTCTGCTTCCCTGTAACTCTGCCTTTCAAATAAAATAAATAAATATTTTTAAAAAGATAAAAAGAAATCAATTTCCTATATTCTACAAGGATTAAATGAAATAATATAGTTAAAAGTGCTTAGCATTAGCCTTGAGCATTAGCATTACATAAATGGTATATTAATAATTTAGCCTGATTTGAGATACACCTAATTTGAATACCTAGAAATTAAGAAAGCCCCTGTTTATAGCCCATGGTTTTTTTTCCCCAACAAATATAGTGCCTGTCTATAGTATATGCTCAATAAATGCTTGATGAAAGAAAGTAGAGAAAAAAATCTAACATGCATCTAAATTAATATAATACAAATGAAAATCCTAACTGCTGAGGTAATAGTAAATGAAAATAAAATTCAAAATTCTTAGTAATAGGAACATAAAGAAAGAAGTATTCAATAAATGTCTTTATAGGATGGCATTGTGACATAGTGCATTAAGCAGCTACCTGCCATGCTGGCATCCCATGAATGATGGTCTTATAGCCATCCAGTTGCTCCACTTCTGATAAAGTTCCCTGTTAATGCACCTGGGAAAGGAGTGGAAGACAGCCAAGTAATTGAGCCAACCCCCACCCCACCCCCATGTAGGAGACCCAGATGAAGTCCCTTCCTGACTTCTACCTGGCCCAGCCCAGGCCACTGGGGAGTGAACTCTCTTTTGGGGAGTGAACCAGCAGGTGGAAGATCTCCCTCTTTGTCTCTTTGTAACTCTGCCTTTCAAATAAATAAGTAAATCTTTTAAAAATATTTTTTTTTTTTGACAGGCAGAGTTAGACAGTGAGAGAGAGAGAGAAGAGAGAGAGAGAGAGAGGTCTTCATTCCATTGGTTCACCACCCAAATGGCCGCTATAGCTGCACCGATCCAAAGCCAGGAGCCAGGTGCTTCTCCTGGTCTCCCATGCGGGTGCAGAACCCAAGCACTTGGGCCATCCTCCACTGCACTCCCGGGCCACAGCAGAGAACTGGACCGGAAGAGGAGCAACCGGGACAGAATCTGGCGCCCCAACTGGGACTAGAACCCCGGGTGCTGGCGCTGCAGGGGGAGGATTAGCTAGTGAGCCGCGGTGCCGGCCTTAAAAATATTTTTAAAGGAATATCTTCAGCCGGCGCTGTTTCTGGTCCCGGCTGCTCCACTTTCAGTCCAGCTCTCTGCTGTGGCCTGGGAAAGCAGTGGAGGATGGCCCAAGTGATTGGGCTCCTGCACCCACATGGGAGACCAGAAAGAAGCTCCTGGCTTCGGATCGGTGCAGCTCCCGGCCACTGTGGCCATTTGGGGAGTGAACCAAAGGAAGGAAAACCTCTCTGTCTCTCCCTTTCACTGTCTGTTACTCTACCTCTCAAATAAATACATAAAATATTTTTTGAAAAAAAAAAAAAAAAGGAATGTCTTGGAGGATTACTTTGCAATCCTCTTGTTAGTAAAAGGATGCAGTCTTATCTATGGCGCGATCTACACCTGACACCATCCTAAGCTCTAGCCTGTGCTGCCATTGCTGGAAGCCAGTTGGCCACAAGGCCCAACCACCAATGTCAGCCCCACCCCCATCCTAATGGGATCTGCTGCTCCTACTTCTCTGCCAGCCCCCCCCACTCTCCTGAAAAAATTTTAAAAGGACTTGTTTCTGAACATGTGTCTCCCTCTCTCCTCTCTCTCTCTTTCTCTCTCTTTCTCTCTCTCTCTCCTTCTTCGCCCCTTCCCTCCAAGTCTGTCAGATTTCCCCCAATAAACTCTTTCCCTTACTCCAGTGTTTGGTGTGTTTTGTAGCTGGTAGCTTTGGGATCCACAAGGAGGGAAGGCCTACACTTCCGGGAATGGAAAGTTCCTACCTGTACTTCCAGGGAAGAAAAGTCCTTGTAAAGGTCCCTGCGGGTGCCTAAAGGTCAACCAATGAGGATCAGACCCGCCTCAACCTTTAACCCCCATGCCCTGAATCTATAAAAGGAGCTCTCCCAATCTCCGACTTCCCTGGCCCCTGCTCTGTTGCTCTGTTGGGACCGGGGAACCTCGCCCGGGAGCGGAACCCCAATAAAAGCCTGTGAATTAATTGATTCGTCTGCCTGGGAAGATTTGTTACGCGCCGGACACCTTGTAGTGGCGGCCTTACACCTTTCCTATAGTTATAATTATTCAGGTATTTCACCAAAAAGCTATAGCAAAGTTTTCCCTTCTATGGTAGACTACAAAACATAGTCACAATGTACATTTAGCATGTTTCATTGTATGTAAACTTTATATTAAAATACTTACAGACAAATACTGATGTCTATAACTTATTTCAAAATACATTAAAAAATTAGATGAACTGATGAACAGATAAAGGATGATGGGTAAAATATAACAAGGCAAGTACGGTAAAATGTTAACAGTCGATTCTAAATGGTAGGTAAGTGGATATTCATTTTAAAATTCTTTCAACCTGGCTACCATGACTGAAAATTTTCACAACGAAATGTTGGGAGGGAAAGAACTGACACAATTTCCTTCCACTCCAATACACACTCCCCTTGGCAACATGACTGTGTTGCTCTTCCCATAAAGAGGTGGAGTCTATTTCTCCAGCTCCTGTTCAGAGCAGGCCTTGTGACTTGCAGAAAAAGTGACACTTTAGAATTCCAAGTGTGACTCTTAAGAGACTTTACTTGAAAGAACTAGGAGAAAAGCCCGGCTGAGAGGCAGCACTAAACACCAGACTTCAGTGAACCACCATCTTTTTTGTGAACCATAAACACCCCATGCCCACATGAGTGACCCAAGATGAGACCAGCAAAATAAATCAGTCACATGAGCTCAAACCAAATCGCTAATCCACTGAATCATTTTGGAATGGTTATATAGAAACAGATAATTGATAAATCTTTTCTTCTGAATTTTAGAAAACAAAACTGAAGCCACTTAACTATTTAATAACAGATTTTGTTTTAACTTCTACCATCATCACCTTCCTTCACTTGTCCTCAGAGAAGTTTTAATTTTCCAAGGCCACCTCTAACCTTAACCCCACTGAATCCCCATCAACATATTTTATTGCTTCATTTGTATTGTTAATTTCTCCTTTTCTTCTGGTCCTCTGGCATAAAAACACTTAAGTTTTCTCCCTGTTGGGGGGAGGGGAGAATCTTAACATTCCCCTTTAGACTCAGTGGCTTCTATTTTAATTTTCTTCTTTCAGTGCCAAACTTCTCAATTAAGTGACCTAGAAAGGTCTTTCTTTTTACATTCTGTCTTGCAAAAACATTACTTGTTCTTCAGGGCCCAATTAAAATACCACTTCCTCTCTGAAGCTTTTCCTAAGCAATTTGTTATTTTTCTCCTCATTACCATATTTCATAAGTAAATATATAAAACATTGGAATGAAAGGGGGATCTGGATTTTTTTAAATGATTTACTTATTATGTATTTATCTGAAAGGTAGATTAAGAGACAGACAGATACAGAGAGAGAGAGACAAACAGACAGACAGACAGACAAAGGTATGGATCTTCCATTTGCTGGCTCACTCCCCAAATATCCACAATAGCCAGGATTGGGCCAGGTCAAAGCTAGCTGGATTGGAAGAGAGTAGCCAAGACTCCAACTCAGTAGGATGTGAGAATCCCAAGTGGCAGATTAACCTGCTATGCTACAATACCTGCTCTAGAACTGAATTTTTCTTAAATGTATTTAAATAAGGTTTATTCACTGGAGAATGCACTTGTTCTAAAATTTCAAACGAATATTAACTCTCATTTACTGACAAAGGCATAAAATTAACAATTTGAAATATATTTTAACAATGAATGTAGTGATGGTTTTCACATCACCAATTTATATGCTTCCTTTATCCCTATAGTACTAACACCTAAAGTAGTACATGCTAATGTAAATTCAACTCACGCACAATGAGTGAGTTATTTGCAGCCAGATTATCATATTTTAGTTTTCCAAGAGATTATCATGGATGTACACTCACATAGTAACAAGAGGACTTAAAAGATTGTCTAAGAATAACCCTATGCTTCAGCTATTTTTCTGAAGCTGCTGCACTGGTATGCTCCATTAATTTTTTTAAATAAAACTTCATTAGATGACATTTAACAGGAAATAATTTCCTACATACTAATTCAAAATGAAAACTTCAATGCTAATGTTTCCCTAATTCAAGCTGGGAAAGACACTAGTTTTTGAAAGAGAACTATATATCTTCTGCCAAAATTTTCCCAACATAAAGTAACCCAGTGAAGAACACTAGGCTGTAACTACTTTAAAGTTCTTCAAAAGAGGGCAATTAAACTATTCAGTTAAACTTTTGGACACCATTTGCATACCCCCAGAACAGAAGAATTAATTTAAAAGCTCTTGGCTTCATCTGTGGTAGACATTCATTTACAATTTAAATCTAAAACCTCAGAAAAAAGTAAAACAATCACTCCTAATAAAAATTCAAGATACTTAAGAAAATGGAGAAACAATTATTTGAATTTACCAATACAGATATTCCTCCTCTAAAATGAAAATGAACCTCAAATTAAAAATTATGGTACCTCCATGCAACTGACTAGTATACAAAGCATTTTAAAAATTATGAAGACTGCAGTAATCATATATAATGTTCAATAAAATTATAACAAATATTTACATGTTACTACCTATATACAGATATAAAAATATATGGCAAACATTATTTCAGCAATGTATCAAAGAATTCAATCCTCATAAATTTTGTAAAACAGCTACTATTATGAACTCCAACAGAGACACTAGAAAGTGGTAGAATCACAATTCAAATCCAGGCAGTGTATCACAATACATTTTTATGTTAACTGGAAACAATGTCTAACTTGACATAATTTACTCATTATAAATATCAACAGTTTTCCTTAGAGTTATTTCTGCATTAATATATTTTGTTTCCTTTAAATCTATCACGAGGTAGTTAATAATGCCATTTAGTTATACCATGTACCAACTGATCAGTTAGTTTCTAATCACCAAATGACTGGCAAATGTACTACTATACTGAGGGTAAGAACTCATTTTCTTCATTCTCTACTCTCAGATTTTCAATGCAATTGCTGAATGAATGTATCAATAATTAAAGAATGTAAGATGCCATTCCTTTTATCAAAGAGAAGCTCAGTTTCTAAAACAAAAAAGGCTGAACCAGCTCATTTATTAACAATCCAACCTTTACTGAAATTAAAAAAATCACATGGGTGAGGGAAGAGAGATTACTTTGGAAACGAAAAAGACAGGGACAGAAAAACCTCAATAGATAAGAAGATAATAGCCTCCTCTGTCCTCTGTACTAATTATTGAAGGTGGAAAAAAAAAAGTCATTGGAAGAAGAATCCAAGTACACAAATTCACCCCAAAGACAAAATGAATGAGGTCTGGATACTAGGCACAATGAGTTAAAAGCAACACTGGGGGCCAGTGCTGTGGCATAGAGGGTAAAGCTGCTGCCTGCAGTGCCAGCATCCCATACCCGGCTGCTCCACTTCCGATCCAGCCCTCTGCTGTGGCCTGGGAAAGCAGTACAAGATGGCCCAAGTCCTTGGGCCCCTGCACCCACATGGGAGACCCAGAAGAAGCTCCTGGTTTCAGATCAGCCTAGTCAGGCCGTTGTATCCATTCTGGGAGTGAACCAGCGGATAGATCTCTCTCTCTCTTTGCCTCTGCCTCTCTATAACTCTGCCTCCGAAATGAATAAATAAATCTTTAAAAAAAAAAAAAAAAAGAGCAACACTGTCCAACAGAAATAGAATGCACACTACCTATAACTCAAAATTTTCTACAGCTACATTAGGGAAAACAAGATTAATTTTCACAAAGTGTTTTATTTACTCTGATATGTCCAAAATATTCAATATAAAAATATGAATGTGATTTTTAAAATACTAAGTCTTTGAAATCTGATCTATATTTTACACTTACTATATCTCAATTTGGACTAGTCACGCTTTAACAGCCAAACACAGCCAATGGACATTGCAAGGTCAGAGTTCATGAGGAAAAGAATAGGAATAAATAACACAGTAAACAAGTATCAATACTTTCTGGATAGTAAGAAAAAAATTTATCTTCCTAACAGTCTTCCCTTTCTTTGAGCAACAGAGTATCCTAAAGGCCCACTGTCCAGAACAAAATTTTCTTTTTATATCCCATAGATAACCTACAGCATTTAAATAAGGCCCTCTTAAGATGCTCTTCTGATCCAGCTCTCTTCTATGGCCTGGAAAAGCAGTAGAAGATGGCCCAAGCGCTTGGGATCCGGCACCTGCCCAGGAGGTCAAGAAGAAGCTCTTGGCTTCGAATTGGACCAATTCTGGCCATTGCGGCCATTTGGGAACAGAACCAAAGGCTGGAAGACGTTTCTCTCTATCTCTCCCTCTCTCTCTCTGTAACTCTACCTCTCAAATAAATAAAATATGAAAAAGAAAAGAAATCTCTGAAAATATTTTTTTAAAAGGCCTGTAGGGTTAGGGTAGGGCATCTGTTTCCTGTCAATAGCCTTTTTTTTTTTTTTTTTTTTTGACAGGCAGAGTGAACAGTGAGAGAGACAGAGAGAAAGATCTTCCTTTTCCATTGGTTCACCCCTTAATGGCCGCTGTGGCCGGTGCACTGCGCTGATCTAAAGCCAAGAGCCAGGTGCTTCTCCTGGTCTCCCATGTGGGTGCAGAACCCAAGCACTTGGGCCATCCTCCATTGCACTCCCGGGCCACAGCAAAGAGCTGGACTGGAAGAGGAACAACTGGGACTAGAACCTGGCGCCCATATGGGATGCCGGCGCCACATGCAGAGGATTAGCCCACTGAGCCGTGGCGCTGGCCACCTGTCAATAGCCTTTTAAATATTTGTAACATTGTTTGTGGGCCATATAAAATTATCAACTTAAAAATCAGCCTGCTATAGATTTATTGAATTACGAGTTCCCCTGTGGTTGCCTTGGCAGGGGCAGACCAAATGATTTCACGGGCTTTAAAGAGCCAGCAGGCCAGACATACTTTACAACTTTGTATTTTTAAAGTATATAATTTCCAATTACTTTAATACTCTAGAATTTAAAAATCACTAACATTTTGTAGAAAAAAGTGTTCATAACTGGCCACATAAGATAAAGTACAAAAACATTAAATATATAAATATTCAGGCCGGCACCGCGGCTCACTTGGCTAATCCTCCGCCTGCAGTGCCGGCACCCCAGGGTTCTAGTTACGGTTGGGGCGCCGAATTCTGTCCCAGTTGCCCCTCTTCCAGGCCAGCTCTCTGCTATGGCCCGGGAGTGCAGTGGAGGATGGCCTAAGTGCCTGGGCCCTGCACCTGCATGGGAGACCAGGAGAAGCACCTGGCTCCTGGCTTCGGACCAGCGCAGTGCACCGGCCATAGCGGCCATTTGGGGAGTGAACCAACGGAAGGAAGACCTTTCTCTCTGTCTCTCTCTCTCACTGTCTAACTCTGCCTGTCAAATATATGTGTGTGTGTGTGTGTGTGTGTGTGTATTAAAAAAAAATATTTGAGGCCAGCATCATACATCAGAGTGCAGATTCAAATCCCAGTTGCTCTGCTTCCTGCTAATGCACTGGTAAGGCAGTGGATGAAGGCCCAAGTATTTGGGCCTCTGCCACCTATATGAGAGACCAGGATGGAGTTCTTGGCTCTTGGTTTTGGCCTAGAACAGGCCTAGCAATTGTAGGTATTTGGGGACTAAACCAGCAGATGAAAGATCTCAATCTCTCCCAGCTCTGTCATTTTGCCTTTCAAATGGTGGGCGTTCTACTTTTTTATGTGTGTAGTCACAAAGGGAAGACTATTGTTTTTTAACAATATTCATTTATTTATGTGAGACAGAGCACTTCTTTCTATTGGTTCATTCCTCAAAAGCCCACAATTGACAGGCTTAGACAGCTGCTGGGAAGGAACTCAGTGCAAATCTCCCATGTGGAGGACAGGGACCCAACTACTTGCAGCATCTTTTGCCGTCTCCAACGAGGCACATTAGCAGGAAGCTGAAATTTCAAGTGGAGCTAGGACTTGAATCCAGGCAGTCCAATAAGGGATGCACATGTCCCAAGCAGCATCATAACTGCTAGACCAAACATGGACCCTGAGTATGATTGTTATTGATACTTTTGAATAAAAAACTTCCCTTTTTCATAATTGGTTAAGAATGTTTACTGAGATGAACTTATGCTTATGCTCTTTGTAAAAAAGAAATTTATTTATCTGAAAGTGTAGGGGGGATTTGGGGGGGCATGGGAGGAAGGAAGGAAAGGAGAGGAGAGGGAGAGGGAGAGTGGGGAGGGGGAGGCAGAGACTGAAGGAGAGAGGGGAGAGGGGAGAGAGAGGAGAGAGGAGAGAGAAAAGAGAATGTCTTTTATCCTCTGGTTTACTCCCCAAATGGCTGCCATAGCCAGGGATGGGCCAGGCTGAAGTAGGTGCTAGGAACTTCACCTGTGTCTCCCACATGGGTGGCAAAGGCCAAGTACTTGAATTATCTTCCACTGCCTTCCCAGGCCTGTTAGCAGGGAGATGACTTGGAAGCAGAGTAGCTAGGACTTGAACAGATGCTCTGACTTATGTTTTTTCTTCTTTAATTTTTTAAATTGTTGAATTATATTTTGTATTCACATTGTTGAATTATATTTTGTATTCACAACTAGGTTTACTTTGCTACTGTTGTGTTTAGTACTTTTTAAAAATTTGTGCTCTTGGGGCCAGCATTGTGGCGTGGAAGGTTAGCCAACATCCCATATGGACGCTGGTTCCAGTCCAGGATGCTCCACTTTCAATCCAGCTTTCTGCTGATGCACCTGGGAGGGCAGTGGAGAATAGCCCAGGTGCTTGGGCCCCTGCACCTACGTGGGAGACCCAGAGAAAGTTCCCAGTGCCTGGCTTTGGTCTGGCCCAGCCCTGGCTTGTTGTGGCCATTTGGGGAGTGAACCAGTAGATGGAAGACCTCTCTTTCTTTCTCTCTCTCTCTCTCTCTCTCTCCCTTGCTCCCTCTTCACTATTTCTGCCTTTCAAATTAAAAAATAAATCTTTAAAAAAAAAAAAAAAACTGTGCTCTTAGTAACATTAGTTTGTAACTTTACTTCTTACCTTTGGCTGGTTTTACTACCAAAGTTATAATAGTTATATAAAATACTTGAATATTCCTTCTTGTCTATTGTCTGCAAAGGTTTGTGAAAAGCTGTGATTATTTCTTCCTCATGTGAAGCTATCTGGCCCTGTAGTTTTCTATGAGGGAAAAATATTTGACTACTAATTTTTTCTTTCATGGTTATAAGATTATTCAACTTTGGGGCCAGGGTTGTGGTGTAGCAGGTAAAGCCACTTACTGTGACTCCAGCATCCCATACAGGCACCACTTCAAGTTCCACCTGCCCCACTTGCAATCCAGGTCCCTTGTGAATGGTCTGGGAAAAGCAGCAGAAGATGGCCCAAGTGTCTGGGTCCCTGCCACCCATGTGGGAAACCCAGAAGAAACTCCTGGCTCCTAGCTTCAGCCTGGTCCAGTGTAAACCATTGTGGCCACTTGGGGAGTGAACCAGCAGATAGAAGAGCTCTCTCTATGCCTCTCCCTCACCTCTGTAACTCTTTCAAATAAATAAACAAATCTTTAAAAAAAATTTAATTTTTTTTATCAGTATCACCAGATACCTTACTAGTTTTCTGTTATGTTCTTTTCTTCTCTGATCTTCATTAATCCCTTCCTTCTGCACTTGTTTTTATATTGTTTTCCTACTTTCACAAAATGGATGTTTATTTCATTAATTTTTCGATCTTCACACTCTTCTAGCATTCATTTAAAGCTACACATTTCCCTGCTACTACTCTTTTATGTATCTAATACATTTCAGTATGACTAATATTTTTTCTTTTTACTGTATATTTGTTATCAATTTGGCATACAATTAGATTAAGTATAGCTTAATTGCTATTGTTTCAACAAAAGTAAAGTCATTTTTTTTAAAGATTTATTTATTTATTTGAAAGGTAAAGTTACATAGAGAGAGGAGAGCCAGAGAGAGAGAGAGAGAGAGAGAGAGAGAGAGAGGTCTTTCATCCATCCGCTAATTCACTCTCCAATTGGCTGCTACGGCTGAAGTTGCGCCGATCTGAAGCCAGGAGCCAGGAGCTTCTTCTGGGTCTCCCAAACGGGTGCAGGGGCCCAGGCTTTTGCAGACATTTGGGGAGTCAACCAGTGGATAGAAGATACATTCTCTCTCTCATTCTCTCTCTCTTTCTCTCTCTTCCCCATTCCCAGCAGAAAGAATCTCCCACCACCTCTTTCCCCTTTCCCCCTCCCCTCTCCTCTCTCCTCTCTCTCCCTCTGCCTTTAAAATAAAATGAAAATAAGTAACTTTTAGAAAATAAACTTCAGAGAGGCTGGCGCTGTAGTGCAGTGGGTTAACACCCTGTCCTGAAGCGACGGCATCCCATATGGGCGCCAGTTCTAGTCCCAACTGCTCCTCTTCCAATCCAGCTCTCTGCTATGGCCTGGGAAAAGAGTAGAGGATGGCCCAAGTCCTTGGACCCCTGCACCCACGTGGGAGACCCAGAAGAAGCTCCTGGTTCCTGGCTTTGGATTGACGCAGCTCCAGCCGTGTGGCCAGCTGGAGAGTGAACCAGCAGATGGAAGACCTCTCTCTCTCTCTCTTCCTCTCCTCTCTCTAACTCTGACTTTCAAATAAATAAATAAATCTTTAAAAAAAGAGAAAGAGAAAAGAAAATCAACTTCAGAGGCTGGTGTTGTGGCACAGCAAGTAAAGCCACTACCTGTGACACCAGGATCCCCATATGGGCACTGGTGTTAAGTTCCTGCTGCTCCACTTTTGATCCAGGCTCCCTGCTATTGGCCTAGAAAAAGCAGTGGAGGATGACCCAAGTGCTTGGGCCCCTGCCACCACACAATGGACCCAGATGAAGATCCTGGCTCCTGGCTTTAGATCAGCCCAGCTCCACTGGTTCATTTGGGGAGTGAACCAGTGGATGGAGGAACTCTCTGTCTCTCCCTCTCTCTGTAACTCTGTCTCTCAAATAAATAAATAAATAAATAAATCTTTTTTAAAAATTAAAAATCATAAAGTACAAACTGATAAAGACATGAAAGAATGGGAACATATATATACTCCTGGGATAAATGTAAATTGGTACTATTATTTTAGAAAATAGGGGTTAGGCTGGCGCCGTGGCTCACTAGGCTAATCCTCCGCCTTTCGGCGCCGGCACACCGGGTTCTAGTCCTGGTCAGGGCGCCAGATTCTGTCCTGGTTGCCCCTCTTCCAGGCCAGCTCTCTGCTGTGGCCAGGGAGTGCAGTGGAGGATGGCCCAAGTACTTGGGCCCTGCACCCCATGGGAGACCAGGATAAGTCCCTGGCTCCTGCCATCGGATCAGCGCGGTGCGCTGGCCGCAGCGCGCCAGCCGCGGCGGCCATTGGAGGGTGAACCAACGGCAAAGGAAGACCTTTCTCTCTGTCTCTCTCTCTCTCACTGTCCACTCTGCCTGCCAAAAAAAAAAGAAAAAGAAAAGAGGGGTTATTCAGGAAAGTTGAAGACACCCATAACTCTATAACCCAGCAACTGCACTCCAGTATATATACCCTAGAGAAATGTATACATGTGTACACCAAATATACACATAAGAACATTCATAATAGGCTTGTCCACAATGGCCCCAAATAGGCAGTAAACTAAATATTCACTGATCCAAACATGTTCTGTGTCTACCCACAGCACTTCCAACACCAAATGTCTGGGGGTTTTCTCAGATCAGTAAAGTTCAACACTATTCAATTCTGACATTATGCAAAACTGGTATCAGGTTTAAGGGCTCAGTCCTGCAAGACTGTTCTCACTTCAGAGGAACATAATATCAGTACTGGGTTCCCAGGTTATGCACACTTTTAACCTGTTTACAAACTGGGGGTTCCCATAACTCCCCCTTGGGTTTGATAAGCTCACAGAACCCATGTAAAGCTTACTACTAATGAATACAAGTCAGGAACAGCCAAACAGAAGACATGCATTAGGACAAGGCATGGAAGCACATGGAGCTCACGTACTCTACCCTCCAAGGTCCTTGAGGTGGTTGCCAACTCAGAAGCTCTCTACATCCTGTCATTTAACGGTTCTCATGGAGGTTCCATTATAGAACCAAAACTGATTATATCACTGGTTACTGACTGGCAATTAACTCAATCTCCAGCACCTTTCCAGTCCCCAAACCTCTAATCATGTCTTGGTCTTTCAAGCAACCACTCTCCATCCTGAAGTTATTTATCTAAGGACCTCCAATTACCTGTCATCTCATTAGCATAGAAAAGACACTTTACTATAGAGTTTACTTATCGTTTTTATTATACCACAGTTCACTCAATGGATTCTACTTTTTTAACATGGATATTTATTTATTTATTGAAAAACAAGAGACAAAAAGAGGTCTTCCATCTACTGGATTACTCTACAAACGCCCTCAACAGCTGGGGCTGGGCCAGGTAGAAACCAGGAACCAGCAACTCACAATTGGGTGCCAGGGACACAATTACTCAAGCCATCATCTACAGCCTCCAGGAGCTGTATGTCAGCAGGAAACCGGATTAAGAACTGGAGAAGCCAGAACTCAAATCAGGCATCCCAAGTGGTTTTCCAACTGCCGCACCAAACTCCCACCCCTTGATGATTCTGTAAAGCAAAGTGAATGAATGAACTAGAGTTATACCAAAAAAAGTGAATAAAACTTGGAAACATGTTGAGCAAATGAACAGAGACAAAAGTGCATTAATTATTTATTTAAAATAAATTTCAAAACCTGAGAAAACCATATTAATATGCTGCAGTGCCAGCATCCCATACCCGGCTGCTCCACTTCTGATCCAGCCCTCTGCTGTGGCCTGGGAAAGCAGTACAAGATAGCCCAAGTCCTTGGGCCCCTGCATCCCTGTGGGAGACCCAGAAGAAGCTCCAGCTCCTGGCTTTGGATCGGCCCAACTTCAGCCGTAGCAGCCAATTGGAGAGTGAACCAGCGGATGGATGGAAGACCACTCTCTCTCTCTCTCTGCCTCTTCTCTCTCTAACTCTGACTTTAAAATAAATAAATAAATATTTTTTTAAAAAAATAATGTGTACATGATGGTAAATCTGTAAAGGAAAGGATTATCAAGTTAGGATTCTGGTTATTTACAGAGGAAGAGTTGTGATCAGGGTAAAATATGCTGGGGACTTCTGGGATACCAGAAATATTCTACTTCCTAACCTAGCAACTGGTTACATGAGTGCTTATTTGATAACTAATTGCTAAATAATCTTATATGCTTTATGTACTTTTCTGTATTATTTCACAACAGAAAAGAATCTACTCCCTACATATTTCAAATACCGCATTTCCATATCTAAATCATATATGGTATGTGAAAAATAACCAAGAACAGCTGCTATATGGGGCTGTTTTTTAACCACATGTGGCAAACTATGTGAATACAAAAAGTCAAACCTGGGAAGTCATAAAAAATTAAGAAATATACTATCCCTTTTTCAGCTGCCAATCTATAGGCTAAACTTAGGACAATGCCCTTAATCATTAAGAGATATAGGGAGGGGCATCGGTTCTAGTTCCTGCTGCTCCACTTCGGATCCAGCTCTCTGCTATGGACTGGGATAGCAGTAGATGGCCCAAGTCCTTGGGCTCCTGCACCCATGTGGGAGATCCGGAAGAAGCTCCTGGTTCCTGGCTTCGGATCAGTGCAGTTCCACCATTGCGGCCATTTCAGAAGTGAATCAACGAATGGAAGACCTCTCTCTTTCTCTGCCTCTCCTCTCTCTGTGTAACTCTGACTCTCAAGTAAAAAATAAATAAATCTTTAAAACAAAAAAGAGAGAGAGAGAGATAGGGAAAGGTTAAGATTGAAAAGCAAAGTAACAAACTTCATAATATGATTTCTAAAATTCTCACCATTTAGGAATCAATGGACATTGCACATAACAATGACAACCAATTCATTTAAAAAATTTTGTTGCATTTTAAAGTGTAAACATTTAAAAATAAATAGTAAGATATCCCAATTAGAGATGAATGCACACTCTCATCCCTATATGTATACGTGGTAAATTTATTTTACTTCTTATTTCTATTAATTTAGAAAATCTTAACTATAGTTTGTCAGAAGGGCAGCAATGTCTGGTCATGGTTCTATCAGATAGCTACGGATATGTACATAAAAATCTCATAGGTTCTCCCTTCAAAATACTTCGGAACCAAAGCATTTTATGTTCCCATCCTAGATCATCTAGCCATCATCACTTGTTCTGCCCTAGATTACTGAAACAGCCTCCCAACCTGTCTCCCTGCTACATTTGCTACCCCTTCACATTCCAACTTCATATTATCTTCAAGATGTAGCTGGAGTCATCTTGAAAAGTCAAGATCACATCATTTTTAAAAAAATTTATTTTTAAGATTTATTTATTTGAAAGAGTTTCACAGAGTGAAGAGGCAGAGAGAGAGAGAGAAAGGGAGAGAGAGAGAGGTGCTCCATCTGATGGTTCACTCTCAATTGGCTACAATGGCCGGAGCTGCGCCAATCCGAAGCCAGGAGCCAGGAGCTTCCTCCGGTCTCCCACATGGATGCAGGGGCCCAAGGACTTGGGCCATCTTCCACTGCCTTCCCAGACCACAGCAGAGAGCTGGATCGGAGGTGGAACAGCTGGGACTTGAACCAGCGCCCATATGGAATACCGGTGCTTCAGGCCAGGGCGTTAACCACAGCACTGGCCCCCATCATATCATTCTTCTTAGAATTCTGAATGCTGCCCATCTCACATCAGAGAAAAGGTAAAAATCTTTACAATGGTCCACCCAGGTTGTCTAATCTCTAATACCCAATTATCTCTCTCCAATAATTCTCCCTCCTATTCTTGTCATACTGGCCTTCTTGTTCCTCAAATACTCTATGCTTTCAACTCATGGCCTCTCCTGTTCTGTTTCCAGGCTGCTCTTACCCTGAATAGTTATACAGCTTACTCATTCAGAAGGTGACATTTGAATAAAGTCCTTCCTGACAACCCAGTTAAAACTGCAACTTTCTCCTGTGTACTTACTTTCTCCTTAGCATTTAGCATCATTAGTATACCACAGATTTATTATTGATTTTATTTCTTATCTGTCTTTCCCCTCTAGACTGTAAATTTCATGAAGCTAGGACTTATTTGGTCCATTGTTCTATGTTCAGCACCCTAGTCATGGAACAAGAAAGCTTCCATTTAAATATCTGTTAAACAATTAAATCTAATGTGGACCAGATTAGGAGAGAATTCTTCACTGTAGGATTCCTTCAATACTGTTAGATACTTCAGAGTACATGCAAATACTATATTCAGGGGTACTTCTCCTTTGGAGCTCCCCTCTTAACTGTTGCAGCAGCAGGTTTCTCACTTAAATAAATCTTGTTTTGCTCACTGTCACTGTCCATATGGAAATTCTACTTGAGACAAGAACTGAGATGCCCTTCTTTGTCCTGTAACACCGGCATCTCATATGAGTGCTATTTCAAATCCTGGCTGCCCCATGTATGATCCAACTCCCTGCTAATGCACCTGGTAAAGCAGGGGGAAGATGGGCCAAGTGCTTGGGCCCCTGCCACCCACAGGGGAGACCTAGATGGAGTTCCTGACTCCTGGCCTTGGCCTGACCCAGCCCATCTCGGACATTTGGGGAGTGAACTATTAGATGGAAGATTTCTTTCTGTCTCTCTCTCTCTCTCTGTCACTCTGCCTTTCAAATAAAAGAGAAAAATTTTTTGAAAAATGTTTTTAAAAACTTTATATAAAAAAGCTGTACATAGATATAATAATGGCCAGATGGCCTACAAATAAGATGACTTTGAAATGACAACAACCAAGACTAACTCCTATAAAATCACAGTCCCAATTATCTTCAAGGTCTCAAGTCTTGGCCTCAATCTGGGCCCATTTCTACTCTCTTAGGAAGTGTATTTCTGGGACTGGCGATGTGGTCTAATAGGTTAAGCCTCCCCTGGCAAAGCCGGCATCGCATATGGGCACTGGTTCAAGTCCCAGCTGCTCTACTTCCTATTCAGTTCCCTGCTGATGGCCTGGGAAAGTAATGGAAGATGGCCTATGTGCTTGGGCCCCTGTACCCACATGAGACCCAGAAGAAGCTCCTGGCTTTGGATTGGCCCAGCTCCAGAGGTTGCAGCCATTTGGGGAGTAAACCAGCAGATGGAAGACCTCTCTCTGTGTGCAATTCTGCCTCTCAAATAATAAATCTTTGAAAAAAAAAGTATATTTCTTTTTCTATAATAAACCTTTGCAGTTATTAAAAAAGGAAAATACCACATTGAAAATGAATATTTTAATCTAGAAGATACAATAAATACATTTTTAATCTACCCTTGTTGCATTTCATTTTAATTTACAGAATTCAAAAGCCATCTTAAATGTGCCAAATAAGTTATCAGTCATGCATACGTATTTTCAGAGCCACATGGTCCTTTATAGTCAGACCAAAATAACCATTATCTTGAAATACTTTGAGTACTTAGTTCATGTCAGTTTGGGGATTAGAGATACTGGCCTTGAGTTCAACAGAGCAATCTGGTTACAGATAAATCTTACAGCATTATATAACACAGCTGAAGACTTCAAGTCATAGAAGTATCTGAGATTGTCCTAGGAGAATATGAAGAGTAAAAAGAGAAAAGAAACAAGGCAGAAAACATGAGGACTACTAAAACTTATATCAGAGAGAACAGAAAAGTGTGAAGAGCTGTATCAGAGAAAATAGTGCCATGAGTTGAATAGGACTTGGCTCACCAACCACATGCAAAATTTGAACCCCAAACTCTTATGTTAATAATTAATGAAAAAAGCTGATGACTGATGGATAAGAGTGGAGGCTGGGACAGGCACTGTGGCATACCAGGTAAATCTGCCACCTGCAGTGCTGGTATCTGATATGGATGCTGCTTTGAGTTCCAGTTGCTCCACTTCCAATCCAGCTCTCCGCTATGGCCTGGGAAAGCAGTACAAGATAGATGGCCCAAGTCTTTGGACCCCTGCACCTGCATGGGAGACCTGGAGGAAGCTCCTGGCTCCTGGATTGGCACAGCTTCAGCTATTGCGGCCAATTGGGGAGTGAACCAGAAGATGGAAGACCTTTCTCTCTCTGCTTCTTCTTCTCTCTGTGTAACTCTGACTTTCAAATAAATAAATAAATCTTAAAAAAAAAAAAAAAAAAAAAAAAAAGAGGGCCAGCATCGCGGCTCAATAGGCTAATCTTCCACCTGCAGTGCCGGTACCCCAGGTTCTAGTCCCGGTCAGGGTGCTGGATTCTATCCCGGTTGCTCCTCTTCCAGTCCAGTTCTCTGCTGTGGCCCAGGAGTGCAGTGAAGGATGGCCCAACCCTGCACTCATGTGGGAGACCTGGAGGAAGCTCCTGGCTTCAGATTGGTGCAGCTCTGGCTGTTGCAGCCAATTGGGGAGTGAGCCAGAGGATGGAAGACCTCTCTCTCTCGCTCTCTTAAGTCTGACTTTCAAATAAATAAATAAATCTTTGGAAAAAAAAAAAAAGAAAGGACTGTTATGTCAACTAAAAATGGACAGTTGTGGGGAGTTAATGATAAAAAGCAAATTTTTCATTATCTAAACATTGGTAGAGTTTCACATGTTTCATCACCTGCACACTTTACAATTTCAAAACAAAGGCCAATAAATATGTAATAGAGGAATTTGTAGTTATAAGAATATATTCATACATTGTGACAAGAGAATATTACTCCAACAACAAAAAACAAGCTAAGTTAACTAAATAATGGTTTTATGATATGTCAAAGAAATGACAAAAATTCTAACGAATTAAATTCTAAAAGTTTGGCGAGCACTATGGCATAGTAAGTAGGTTAAACCTCTGTCTGCGGCACCAGCATTCCATCTGGGTGCCGGTTTAAGTCCCTGCTGCTCCTCTTCCAATCCAGCTTTCTGCTTACGGCCTGCGAAGGCAGTATAAGATTGCCCAACTGCTTAGGCACCTATACCTACATGGGAGACCTGGAAGCAGCTCCTGACTCTTGGCCATCAGATCAGCCTAGCTCTGGCCGGTGTGGACATTTAGGAAGTGAACTAGCAGATGAAAGCCCTATCTCTGTGTCTTTCCCTCTGTCTGTAACTCTGACTCTCAAATAAATAAATCTTTAAAAAAAAAAAAAAGATTCTAAAAGCTGATAAACCCTTTATAGAAGAGGCCCTCCACTATTCTCATCCCTGGTGCAGCAAACATGCACTGCACACAGAGATGAAAAGAAGTCAGGCTTTTAAAATTTTTAATGGTTACATGTAGGCCAGTATGGCAGCCTAGATCTCTGAGGAGCAGTGGGGATAAGGTTTAGTTGTCTAAAGTGCTAGATTAAGAATTACAAGGAGCCCCAAGCATGGAATGAGTCAGTACTCACCACCAATTCTCCCAATAGGTCTTAACTGAGTGCATAGGTAGCATGCTGAAGTTCAGGGATAGAGCAGCGAGCTGAAATAGATCCCTCTTGAAGTCTGTGAAATACTGGGCAGTCATCTTACAAAGGAGACTGGTAAACAGAAAGAAATTGATCTGAAGCACTCCCAGTTTTTTACCAAGAGCTTTGGATGAGGCAGGAAAGCAGAGAAAAATCCCTCTAAAGCTTTCCAGGCCTTCACAGGACGGAAAACTACTCCCCACAGGTGAAGGAAGGGCAGCAACAGCAGAAGGCAGGAAGCAGGACTAACAAAGAGAACCTAAAAAGTGACCTAAGAAGCTAGCAGCTGGGTTGCAAAACAGATCTCTGGAATTCTGTCAGTGCTCAGATCTCAAATTCTGCTGAAGAGAAAGTCTTAATTCTGTCCCAAAACACTTGAACCTAATGGTGAAGTATATAAAACTAAAGTGACAACAAAGGAGAATCAAGTTACTTCTAAATAAGACATTCAGTTTAGTGTCCTGATAATGGTAAATACTAAATAAATAATAAGTAAACTTCAGGCACTACTGTTGTTTTATATGCAAGTTGTCTGCTATACAAAGAATATGAGACATATAGAGATACAATCAAAATAAGCAGACCCAGAGATGGTCCAATGTTGGAATTACCTAACAGGAACCTTTAAATAACTATGATAAAATTTTAAATGATGCAGCAGGAAAAATGGACAACATGTGTGAAGAGGTGGGGGATTTCAGCAGTGATGGAAACTATAAAAAAGAAATCAGAGGACAGAAAACAGTACACAAGAAACAGTTGAAAACAGTCATGAAGATAAACATCAACCAAACAAGTCTAAAAAGGTCAGATGAAGCCCAAGCAGGATAAAAAATACACTAGAGAAAGAACCTAACAAGATCACAGAGTGATATGGATCAAATGATCACCTGAAAGAAATGGCTTCAGTTCTTACTAGTATTTGTGGAGTCAGGGTCAAATCAATCTATTATCTAGACAGTCTGTTCCTAAAGAAACCAGGGAGATTAAGTTTTAATTCTATATCTTGTGTAGCAAAGAATTTAGCCTTGGCCAAAGAAAGGTCTTGCCTTTGCCCTTGGCTTCTGGGAGGTAATCTACGTCATACCTGACAGGTATGTCTTTGTTTAGGGTGGAGCCAGACAGTCAAAGAAACAAACCATGTGATTTAGGGTGGAGGCTTTGAGTCCTGTCATATCCATCTGAATCCAACCTGGAAACTCAGTTTAACCCTGTGGGCAATCCATCAATCAGTGTCTATGTAATGAAGTTCCAATTTAAAAAAATCTAGATACTTAAGCTCAGATGACTTCCCTTGACTGGCAATAATGCAAAGTGTACTGTCATAAATTGATATCCAAGAGAGTAATGAATGCAATGAATGCTGTCTCCACAGGGAGACAACACCAGAAGCTCCATGTTTGGAAGCCCCTGCACGATGTTCTATGAACTCCATGAGTATAACAGAGTATGATAGAGTATGATAGATTTAATGAGTCCTATGTGTCCTTCGAGCAAGCAAAACCCCTAAGGGTGGTTTTGGGAATCCCTATTCCAACTTGCAATTAGTGTCAGAAGTGAGGGAGGTCTAATGGGAGACTATATCCTCAAACTTTGAAGTCTCACAAACTCTGAGCATATCTCCATGAAAGACTTAGGTTCAGTTAATGGTGAAAGTTAACCAAATAAGCAGGTCTAATAAAATGTAAGGAACCATCTATTTGGTTAAGTACATGTTTTACACAAGAGTCTTAAAAAAGTTCACGGAGGGGGCAGGTGTTTGGCCTGACAGTAGAGACAACTGTTGGGAAACCCGTATCCCATGCCAAAGTTTTCTAAGATAGAATCTTGGCTCTGCTCTGATTCCAGCTTCTTGCTAATATTCAACCTAGGAGGCAGCAGGTAATGGCTCAAGTAAACTGGTCCCTGCCACTCCCATGGGAGACCTGGATGGAGTTCCTGGCTCCTGGCTTTGAACAGGCCCCAGTCGTGGTTGTTCCGGACATTTGGGAAATTTAACCAGCAGATGGAAGACTGATAACTCTCTCTGTGCCCTTTAAGTAAATAAAATAAAAAATTTTTAATTTTTAAATCCAAATTTAAATTTTTATTCTCCCCAAAAATAATTCTCCATCACTGATAAAAACTTTTATAATTAAACTTCATATACTTGGGGAAAGGAGAATATAACCCTGTACTAAATTATTAGGTATAATAGAAAGCCAAAAGTGGATTTCAAATTCAGGCATTCACGTGATCTGATTTACAGTGTTCAAAGATCCCTATTGCTTGGTGGAAAATACACACAAGAAAGCGAAACTGGAAACCAAGAAACCAGTTAACAGGTAACTGAAATAAAAAAGCCAGCAGGCAGTGACCTGGTCTAGGATGATACCAGGAGAAATGTAAATTAGTGGTTTTACTCAAACAAGTAAACAAGCATAAATTTAGATAGGAAATTAACAGAAAACAATAATGTGACATAGAATGATTACCTGGAGGAACATTTTGTAACATTTATTTGAGAGGCAGAGTGACACAGAGGGAAAGAGCTCCCATCTGTTGGTTCACTCTCCAAATGCCTGCAACAGCCACTGGCTGGGGCTGAACCTGAGAGTTAGAAACTCAATCTGGCCGGCAGCGCAGCGGCTCACTAGGCTAATCCTCTGCCTGCGGCGCCAGCACCCCAGGTTCTAGTCCCGGTTGAGGCGCCGGATTCTGTCCCGGTTGTTCCTCTTCCGGTCCAGCTCTCTGCTGTGGCCCAGGAAGACAGTGGATGATGACCCAAGTGCTTGGGCCCTGCACCCGCATGGGAGACCAGGAGGCACCTGGCTCCTGGCTTCGGATGGGTGCAGCGCTGGCTGTAGCGGCCATTTGGGGAGTGAACCAAGGGAAGGAAGACCTCTCTGTCTACCTGTCAAAAAAAAAAAAAAAAGATTATGCTTTGGGGCCAGCGCTGTGGCGCAGTGGGTTAATGCCCTGGCCTGAAGCGCCGGCATCCCATATGGGTGCCAGTTCTAGTCCCTGCTGCTCCTGTTCCGATCCAGCTCTCTGCTATGGCCCAGGGAGAGCAGTAGAAGATGGCCCAAGCCCTTAGGCTCCTGCACCCATGTGAGACCCGGAAGAAGCTCCTAGCTCCTGGCTTCAGATCGAAGCAACTCCGGCCAATGCGGCCACCTGGGGAGTGAACCACCAGGTGGAAGAACTCTCTCTCTGCCTCTCCTCTCTATGTAATTCTTTCAAGTAAAATTTAAAAAAAAATATTTAAAAAAAAGGATTATGCTTTGTAAAAGAACTACAAATATATTAATTAAATATATACAAATATATATACAAATATAAATATATACAAATATATTAATTAAATATATCTCTCTCACTGTCCACTCTGCCTGTCAAAAAAAAAAAAAAAAAAAAGCAATGACTACACTTTAGTCTAATGTACCCTAGCATTCGTTATTCTACCTTTAAACCTTAGGAGCAACATTCTGTACATAAAAGACTGATAACTATGGCCAAAACAAAGTGTTTGCATTTGCATATGTCTATCACTATATGTGTCTTGGAGCAGGACAAAGGAAGGAAGGATTTAGTCATGAGAGGTTCTTATGGGAAAGACATTTTGCTGACCAAGCAGTTTTCAATCTAACTCAAAATCCCAACAGTAGTACTACTTTGTTAAGATAAATACTGAACTTTGGACTACTTTACTGTTCATTCATTTCACATGGGTCAGTAGACATACTTTAACATTACCCCAGTTCCAACACGACAAGTAACAGTGAAGCTTCTGTGCTAAGTGATATGATACATGCTCGCAGGTTCATGTGGCTTACGTCAGTGAAAAAATTAAACTGAGTAGCAATAATGACAAAAACAAAAACAGTTCACAAACTGTTCTTCAAACTCCATCAATTTCTATGGCTAAAAGAGAACTCTTAATGGCACATGACATCAGCATTTGCATGAAGATAGTTTTTATAAAAAAAATTAAATATAAATAAAAGGTTTACAAAAGGACAAGAGAAAGAAAAAAGTAGTAGCAGGATGGGCTCAAATATCAGACCTTCCTCTTATTTACTGTACTTTTATTTTTTAGATTTTTTTTTTAAGATTTATTTATCTATTTGAAAGGCAGAGCGGTAGAGGAAGAGAGAGAGAAATCTTCCATCCACTGGTTCACTCCCCAAATGGCCGCAATGGACAGAGTTGAGCTGATCCAAAGCCAGGAGCCAGGAGCTTCTACCAGGTATCCTACATGGGTGCAGGTGTCCAAGGACTTGGGCCATCCTGTACTGCTTTCCCAGGCCATAGCAGAGAGCTGGATCAGAACAGGCAGGATCCGAACCGACACCCATGAGATGCCAGCACTGCACACAGTGGCTTTACGCCACCAAGCTTGCCTCTTAACTGTGTTATTTTAAGCAAAGTACTTACTCTCCCTTTGTCTTTAGTGTCCTCATCTGTAAAAGGTAGTCATAGTGTTTGCAAGGTTGAATAAAATTATACATATGTGTGTGTATCACATACACATATATAAAATGCTTACTATATAACAGACTGTTAAAAATACATATGTTGGGGGCCGGCGCTGTGGCATAGTGTGTAAGGCATCTCTACAGTGCCAGCATCCCATATGGGCACGAGTTCCCATCTACCTCTCTGCTATGGCCTGGGAAAGCAGTGGAAGATGGCCCAAGTGCATGGGCCCCAGAACCTACGTGAGAGACCTGGAAGAAGCTCCTGGCTCCTGGTTCCGTATCAGCACAGCTCCGGCAATTGCACTCATCTGAAGAGTGAACCAGCGGATGGAAGATCTCTCTCTCTGCCTCTGCCTCTCTATAACTCTGCCTTTCAAATAAATAAATAAATCTGTTTAAAAAAAAAAAAATTAGAAAAAAACATATGTTGGGGGGCTGGTAGTATAGCACAGGTTAAGCTGCCACTTGCCATGACAGCATCACACAAGATAGTGCCAGTTTGAGTCTTGGCTACTCTACTTCTGACCCAGCTTCCCACTAATGTACCCAAGAAGGCAGCAAAAAATGGTCCAAGGATCTGGGACCCTGCCCCCATGGGGTAAACCAGGATGGAGTTCCTTGTTGCTGGCTTTGACCTGGCCCAGACTCATCTGTTCCAGCCATCTGGGGGTATAAACCCCCACCACTCCCCACAACCCAGGCAATCCCTCTGCCTTTCAAACAAGTAAACAAATCTTTCCAAAAAATCACATATGTGAGGAGGCGGGCATTTAGCCTAGTAGTTACGATACCCATGTCCCACACTAGAGTATCTGAATTTGACACTGAGCTCCTGACTCCAGCTTCCTGCTAATAATGTCCACTCTGGGAGGCAGGGGTGATAGGTCACATAATTGGCTCCCTGCCACCCATGTGGGAGACCTGGATTTAGTTCCTGGCTTCCAGTATTAGTCCCTAAGCCAGGGGTCACTCTGGGCATTTGGAGAGTGAACCAGTAGATGGGAACTCTCCCCCTCTCCTTCTCAAATAATAAAAATATAAAAATACAAATTTGGCCAATTATTGAAATAAACATCAATATGTTTCTACGATTTAAAAAAGCAGCTTATTGCCAACAACTGCTTCAAAAGACAAAATTAGTCATTAGGAAAATACAAATCAAAAACAATGAGATACCCCTTTGAATCTACTTGCATGGATATAGCTAAAAAAAAAGAAAAGAAATGAAAATGATAGCGGGGCCACAGGGGGCCAGCATTGTGACATAGCAGGTAAAGCGGCAACACCTGTAGTGCCAGCATCCCATATGGGCTGCTCCACCTCTGATCTAGCTCTCTGCTATGGACTGCGAAAGCAGTACAAGATGGCCCAAGTCCTTGGGCCACTGCACCCGCCGGGGTGAGGAGGGTGGGGGGACCAGAAGAAGCTCCTGGCTCCTGGTTTCAGATCTGCGCAGCTCTGGCCGTTGCAGCCAATTGGAGAGTGAACCAGTGGATGGGAAACCTCTCTCACTCTCTCTGCTGCTCCTTCTCTCTCTGTGTAACTCTTTCAAATAAATAAATCTTTTGTTTTTTTTAAAGTGATAGCAAGGATACAGAGAAATTGGAACCCTTTTACTTTGTTGGTAGAAGAATGTAAAATGAAGCCACTTTGAAAAGCACTTTGGTATTGCCTCAAAAAATTAAAAACAACTACTCTATGACTCAGATATTCCACTCCTAGATATAAATCCAAAAGAACTAAAAACAGAACTAAAAACAGGGATTCAAATATTTATACACTAATGTTTCTAGCAACATTATTTACAATAGCCAAAAGGTAGACATGTCCAACAAATGAATATAAAATGTGGTAATATATTTAATGGAACATTATTCAGTCACAAAAAATTGACAGGTGCTGCAATAGAGACAAACCTCAAAAACATTATGCTAAGTGAAATAAGTCAGACATAAAAGGACAAATACTGCATGACTGCACTTACATATAAATATCAAGAACAGATAAATTCAAAGGAAAAAATAGGTAAGTGTTTGCTAAGGGTTAGAGGGAAGGGGGAATGGTTAGTTATTCCTTCACGGGTACAGACTTTTTGTCTGCAGTGAAGAAAATCTTAGAAATAGTGGTGATAAGTTCACAACATTGTGACTCTAATTAAGGTCGTGGAACTATGCACTTAAAAATGATTAAAATGACAAATTTTGTGATATATAACCTACCATAATAAAAGTATCACAAAGCCATCATCCTGACAAATCTTCAGTTTCCCACTTCCAAAAAACTTAATTCTAGAACCCTGTGGTTTTGACAATGAACAAAAAATAGCTTGTATACATAAAAAACAAATAATAGGATAAAACCAGGTCCAGGGTCCACAAAAAATTTTCTTTATTCACATCACAATTTTTCTATAAACTTCCTAAGAAATAATTTACTTGAACAGGCATTAGGGCACAGTGGATAAAGCCGCTGGTTGGCACACCTGCATCCCACATCAGAGTGCTGTTTTGAGTTTGGCTCCTGTTTCCAATCCAGCTTCCTGTTTATACATCCTTAGGAAGCAGCACATGATAGTCCAAGTGTGTGGGTCCCTACCCACATTAGAGACCCGGATAAAGCTCCTGGCTTCAGCCTGGCACAAAGCCACTGTTGCAGCTATCTGGGGAGTAAACCAGCAGATGGATGATCCCCCTCACTGTCTTTCCCTCTCTCTCTGTAACTTTCACTTTCAAAATAAATAAATCTTTTAAAAATAAAATAAAAATAAGTTATTTTACAAAGAGGCCTCTTACTGAATCTCAAAAGTATGCTAAATCAAAGAATTCAGACTCAAAAGGTTGTATACCACATGATCCAATTTATATGACATTCTGGGAAAAGCCAAAGTACAGGGATACAAACAAATCAGTTGTTGCCAGGACCTTGGGGTAGACAGAAGAGATTAACTACAGAGGGACAGAAAGAAACTCTGAAATGATGAAAATATTCTAAATCTTAATTGTGTTGTTGGCAGTTATACAACCATCCCTGTTTTTTTTATAATTTACAAATCATACACCTAAAACAGGTGAATTTTACTACATATATAGCACAATAAGTATGACTTTAAAAAAGAATCCTAAACAACTGTAATTTCATGTCATGCTTTATAATAGATGCAGAATTCTAGTCTGGTAAATGTCATTATGAGATCTGGTTGGATGAAACTAGGCTATTCCAAATTTCTTAAAGCCAAAGAGTACCTTATTTCAACTAAACTGTAAAGAGATTTCAGAGCAGCTATACATTACAGTATGAATACATAAGATTCGGTTTCCAAGCTCATATAGGACTTTATTTTTTTATATATATATTTTAGTCATTTAATTGAAAGGCAAGCAGATACAAAGAGACAGATCTCCTATCCACTGATTCATTTCCCAAATGCCAGCAACAGCTGGGACTGATCCAGGCCAAAGCCAGGTGCCAGAAATTCATTCCAGGTCTCCCACATGGGTGATAGGGACCCAACTATTTGAGCCATTACTTGTTGCCTCCCCTGGTACTCATTAGCAGGAAGCTGGAATTGGGAACAGAGCCAGGACTTGAAACTAGGCACTCTGATATGGGATGCAGACATACTAAGCCCCAAATTAACCATTATCTCAATATCCACCTTTCATATAGGACTTTAAATACCAAGTCATAAGTTAATGGTACTCAGCTGAAACTTAATCCAATTAAGGTGTTTAGGAGGTGAGTCCAGTGGTACCTGAGGGCATACCCATATAGGGTAGGGTCTAGAGAGAGGGTTGGTTATAAAAGGTGAGTTGAGCCTAGCCTCTCTGTCTCTCTCTCTGCTTCCTGGTTCACCATGTGATGGTTCCTTCACACAAGCTCCATTACTGTCACCCTGTGAGCCTCACCAGAAAGCCAAACCAATGGGCATGAGGCTCAGGTGGCCTTGGACTGTGAACTTCTAAAAACATGAGTCAAATAAACTTCTTTGTTTTATAAGTGGTTTCTCTCAGATATCTTGTTATAGTGATGAAAAACTATCACAAATGTACATAAAACATTTGAAGACAGTATTTTCCTGTTCCTTTAGACTGACATTTTCAAAACTCAGATATTTCTTTCTCCCATCAACATTCATGTTCTTTTCCTACCTCATCACAAAGTACTGATTTCCCTTTGTAGTTTCCTCTCACTCATTTCCCACTTTTCCATATTTTATTTGAGAGACAGACAGGAAGAGCTCCACCCCACAGTTCATTCCCCAAATGCCTGCAGCTGGACTGAGCCCATGGCCAGAACCAGGAACCATAGCCAGGTCTCCCACTTGGGTGGCAGGGGCCCAACAACTTGAGCCATCACCTGCTGTCTCTCAGTATCTGCACTGGCATGAGGCTGGAATCAGGAATCAAACCCAGGCACTCTGAGACAGGAAGCCAACATCTTTCTTTCTTTCTCTCTCTCTTTTTTTTCCCCCCAAACATAAAGTCTCTCACCTTAACAATCTTTTTTGTTATTATTTATTTTATGCATTTGAAAGGCAGAGTGACAAAGAAAGGACATCTCCTAGTTCACTCTCCAAATGGCCACAACAGCCTGACCAGACCAGAGCCAGGAGCTGGGAATTCATCCAGTTCTCCCACATTGGAGGCAGGGGCCCAAGGACTTAGGCCATCTTCTACTGCTTTACTAGGCACATTAGCAGGGAGTTGGATTGGAAGTAAAGCAACCAGGATTCCAATATGCGATGCTGGCGTCACAGGCAGTGGCTAAAGCTGCTGCACTATGATGCCCTCCTCAGAGATGCCAGCATCTTAACCAGCACGTCAACTGCTAGGCCAAATACCCAACCCTCATTTTGATCTGTTTGCTTTTCCTTCTCATTGAACAACAGATCTTAAATAATATTCTTTTTTTTTTTTTTTTTTTTTGACAGGCAGAGTTAGACAGTGAGAGAGAGAGAGAGAGAGAGACAGAGAGAAAGGTCTTCCTTCCGTTGGTTCACCCCCCAAATGGCCGCTACAGCCGGCGCACTGCGGCCGGCACCCATCTGAAGCCAGGAGCCAGGTGCCTCCTCCTGGTCTCCCATGCGGGTGCAGGGCCCAAGCACTTGGGCCATCCTCCACTGCACTCCCGGGCCACAGCAGAGAGCTGGACTGGAAGAGGAGCAACCAGGACAGAATCTGGCATCCCAACCGGGACTAGAACCCCGGGTGCCGGCACAGCAGGCAGAGGATTAGCTAAGTGAGCCGCGGTGCCGGCCATAATATTCATTTTCTTTCTGCTTCTACTGCTAGTTTCTTAGGGTAAACTGGTAATTTCTGTTTTTATAGGCAACTACTTTTTTGAGTAATAGTCAATTGCCATTAGGATTTCCCATATTGCAAAATTTTTTTTAATATTTATTTATTTACTTGAGAGGTAGAGTTACAGACAGAAGGAGAGACAGAGAGAGAGGTCTTCTATCTGCTGGTTCACCCCCCAAATGACTACAACAGCTTTACCAATTCGAACCCAGGAGCCAGGAGCTTCTTCTGGGTCTCCCAAGCAGGTGCAGAGGCCCAAGCGTTTGGGCCATCTTCCGTTGCTTTCACAGGCCATAGTAGAGAGCTGGTTCAGAAGAGGAGCAACCAGGACTAGAACCGGTGCCCATATGGGATGCTGGCATTCAGGCAGAAACTTAGCCCATGCTACACCACAGTGCTAGCCCCTTGCAAAATTTTTAAAATCTATTTTATCAGCACTGTCTATACCTTTCTCTTCCCACACTCAAACTCCTTATCAAGTCCCTACTTACTTCACAAGAGGAACTAGCATTATATTGCTGCTCATTTATAGTCACCAGCCTCTATTTCAGCTCTTTGAAATATATATCTTCCATATAGACTAGATTAATAAAGCTACAATGAATTAATAGCCTAAGATTTCTTGAATCATCCACAGGCAAAAGCTCCTAATAGCAGAAAATAAGTATTATTTAATACAGAGTCCAAAAATCTGATACATAGTATATATCTTAACATTCAAATACCATAAAATATTATATGAAAAGTACATTGGGCATAGCATTGTAAAACACAGATTCAAGCAATGCCTCTCTTACATTATGCTAAACAAGTCACAATGTCTTTGGAACCCATTTTCCTTGCTCTATTTACTTCTCAGGTAGTAAGGTCTGGGGGTGGGAGGGAAGTATTAATTAATTCAGAATCATTAATCACGCAAGTATAAGAAAATTATTTATTTTATTATTGGCAGTCATAGTGCTTTTGTCTAAAACAAGCCTATAAGTTGTTTTTTAAAAACTAAGCTCAATGCACAATAAATAAAGTGAATCAACACTGTATATTATTAGCAGTATCTACAATCTAATTCTTGCATTATAAGACTAACCGTAGGGAGCCAGCACTGTGGCATGGTGGGTAAAGCTGCCACATGCAGTGCTGGCATCCAATATGGGTGCCGGTTCAAGTCCCCGCTGCTCCACTTCCCATCCAGCTCTCTGCTATGGTCTGGGAAAGCAGTGGAAGATGGCCCAAGTCCTGGGGCCTCTGCACCCACATGGGAGACCCAGAAGAAGCTCCTGGCTCCTGGCTTTGGATCAGTACAGCTCTAGTTGTTGTGGCCATCCAGGGAGTGAACCAGTGGATGGAAGATCAATCTCTCTCTCTCTCTCTCTCTCTCTCTCTCTGCCTCTCTCTGCCTCTCTGTAACTCTGCCTTTCAAATAAATAAATAAATCTTTAAAAAAAAAAAAAAGACTAACTGTAAGCCTAACATTTAACAGTATGAATATTAAGTACACACTATCTGAGAGCATTCTCAAAGTTAAAAGACAAATATTAGCTACTAAGCCAACAAGCTCTTTCTAATCTATTGCAAGTGCTTTAAAATCATGTTTTTGCACCCAAATGTCTACATTTTAAAGAAAGCCAAAAGTAATTCACAATCCTTTTAACTGCCTAAAGTGTCTGTCATTCTTTTGAATCCATTATGCTAGAATCAACAGATTACAATGAGAAGTAAAGGTTTAAATATAAAAAGATGCATGAAATAAAAATATCAAAAATGGACTTATGATTAGAAACTTCTTCTAGCCCCAAATAACCTAAACCCTACCAAGAGCAATATTTCCAAGTATGATTACAATACTCACACAAGGAACATCATGTATGAATAATAAAAAATTATACATTACCAGTAATACATTTCTCATAGGAGTTGCTTTCCCTTTTCAAGCAGGAACCAAAGAACAGAACAGTAGAATTTTCATACTTTAATTTTACATTGTTCACTACGGTAGGTATTAGCCACATGGTGGCTATCCTGAGTTGAGATGCGTCCCAAGTATTTAAAATACACATTCGATTTCAAAGACTTAGGGGAGAAATGTAAAGTCTCTTACATATGTGACTTCCATTCCTGGCTCATATAACGGTTCTACTGGACAGCAGTACATTACATATAGTCAAATCTTAAATAAGAAAACAGATACCAGAGGTAATAAGCAGTTTGCTAAATTATCTCACTGCTTGGTACCAGTAGGGCGAAATCTAGAACCTGATCACTTTTATCCACTCCATCCTCATTAATAGAAGGAATTCATCCTTTAAGCCTCAATTGCAGTATTATCTTCTTCATCACATCCACTCCCTCTCTATCTCCCATCATTTCAGCACTCTGGATCTACCACAACCTTTATAAGCCCACTGATATAATTTGTATGTTTGTCTACCCAGACAAATTACAGAACTTCTTCTATCCCATTCACTTTTCTATCCCTGGAACCCTTGTGGTGCCGGCATTCTGACAGGCCCTCAAGAACTCTAAGATTTTTCAGAGGGTTACATTTTAGCTCTCCTCAGGTACAACTATCCAATCAAATCACCCACTATGTGACTATACTGCACTAAAACACTATCATTTAACTGCCTCAAATTCTTTTTTGGATTATGCTAAACTAATAAAATGGATCATTTATGTAATGAAAGCCACAAAAGTTTTTTCAAGTGCCTTACACTACTGCTGCTCCGAAAAGTTGGTCTGATGTTCTGATAAGGATTTGAGCTCTTGGGAAATTCAACACTCTCTGTAGGTGTAAGTTCACTTATCCAATGTGTTTATTTACAAAGTATACAACATTGTGCTAGATTAAAGAAAACTTCCTGAACATGAGAACTGATGCAGCAATCTTCAATTAGTCAAAAATTTTAGAGCTGTGACTAGGAGAGGGAAGGAACAAAGAATCATACACTTAACACGGTTAACCACAGAAAGTTATAGTTCCTACAAATCCTAAATGCATGAAATACAAAAAAGTGAAACCTGTGAATAAATATATGCAAAGAAAACTTCAAGCAGCACACATACAAAACACAAATAGCACATAAAAACCATGTAAGAAAATCTGTTAATTTAGTCAACAGTTATGGAATTTGTGGAAGAAGCTCCATATGCCCCCTGTACCAACACAAAATCACTTTGGAACTAAATTTGAGTTAACAAATACTAAGATCTCTACTCTTATTATGTTTTTCAGTACTCAAACACTGTCTTAATATTCAACAAGTCGATTATCTCCAAAAATCTGTTTACCACAACTAAGTCATTTCCATCTAATTTGCTACCATAAATAAGAGCCAACCATGCAGAGCCATGAAAGCAGCCTCTTGTAGACACTGAACCATAAGCCAAGGAGGCAAAGGTACAAAGTCTCTCCTGGACTCCGTGTTTCCGGCTGTCTGTGCAGCTTCCCCCTTTATGTCTTCACTACTAGCTTTCTTTTGCATCTTTTCTACTCCGTGGCTTTGATGCTCCAACAAATTAAACAATTTTCCCAACAGAGCTTTTCTGCCTGACACCCACTCACCTGGAAAGATATTAGGATCTCTCTTTAATCTTGTAATCGCGTTCAATGAGAAAGGCCTCGCTTCAAACATCTACCGTTCAAAGGAAAACTTTAATTTCAACTTCTACCAGGCCAACATAGGAAAACAACCATCCCTGCTCTCTTCCACCTTCTTTATCTCCATCTTTCCTCCTCACTTAGTTTTCTCCTTCTTCATTTCCCTCTTGAATCCCTGCTCCCCCCGGAAAAAATTCCACAGCTGGAGAATCTAGTTTCTAAAGCCAAACAATTTAGCGAAGATAATAAGTATGTGGTTTTTCTTCCTTCAATTATTTACTGTTCCTCCATCACTCAGAAGAGTTAAGCAAATATTTTTAATCTGACTGCCCACCCAGAAAGATGATGAGCTAAATTCACACTGAAATAATACTATTTTCCCAAGGCAAGTGGATTCGCGGCAAAGAAGAAAAAAAAAAAAAAAGGAAAGCAACAGGGAGGAGAGTAGGAAGTCCAGGGAGAAGAAAGAGGATCTTCAGTCCCCAAAGCCGGAGACCGGACAGGAGGTGAGAGAAGGGCCATCACTGAGAAGTGCAGCTACACACTGGCCGGCACTAACAACCTGACCAGAGAATGCGACGGGTCCCGAAGGGACCGGGGCGGGGTGGGGGGTGGCTTCCCCTCCCCCTTTGGGACATAACCAACCTCAGGCGCACTCCCGCCACCTACAAGAGGGGCCTTGTGGGGGCGCGGGCCCCTCGCACCTCCCGTGGGGCAGTTGCCAATAGCCCGGGTGGTGGCAAGACCCGGAGGGAGGTGAGTCGGGCTGGGCAGCAACAAGACTACGGGATGGAGGGTCAGAGGCGGGCACCCAGGGGACTGGGGGCCGCGACAAGGGATCCTCCCATCCTGAGATCCCTTTACAACCTCGCAGAGCAGGACCCGGGGTACCGGCCCCAGGCGCACAGACAGCTCCTCACCTCACGCCGCCTGAGCCTCCACCTCCACCACAACCGGAGCCGCTGCAGCCGCCGCCACGGTCTGAGCCATTTCCCTCTCAGCTGGCTCAGCCGCTGCCGAGAGCTTCGGCCGACTCCGCGGCCAGCCAAGCACCGCACGTCACTTCCGGGAGCAAGCACCGCCTTCCGCGCCAAGCTTCTAGAGGATTGGCTGGAGAGGACGGCCTACCTGCGGTGGTGGGCGGGG
The DNA here is from genome assembly GCF_051225735.1 of Oryctolagus cuniculus. Taxonomy (NCBI): domain Eukaryota; kingdom Metazoa; phylum Chordata; class Mammalia; order Lagomorpha; family Leporidae; genus Oryctolagus; species Oryctolagus cuniculus. The sequence goes on along the minus strand of NC_142867.1, from coordinate 49,150,720 downwards.
CTAGAGCGCGCCCCCAGAGGCTTGAGCAGAACTCTGGCTCCGCCTGGGGATCGCCGGGCGTACCGTGGCCGTCCTCCTGTGCAGCCCCATCCTGGGCGAGGTGGCTCTGTGCACACCCCTAAGCGGCAACCTCTCCAGTCCGGCGTCTGAAGCCTCGCCAGCCGGCATACCCTATTGTTCCCGTACCCTCTGCTGGCGCCCCGCACCCGCCTCCATCCGGGCTGCGGCTCCCAGATTTGTGGTCTTGGCCCCAGGCCGCTCGGAGACAGTCAGTGATTGGAAGACTGAAAGGAACAGGCAAGACTTAAAATCGTTCGCTCCAACCTGCATTTACAGATTCCTTATGGTGGCTCTCGTGCCGTAGGGTGTGTAATTTAGCCCATCACGTGGGCCGTGCAAAGTGCTTGATAGTAAGTAAGGCGCTCTGTCGTCTGTCGGGTTTAATCCTCAAAACAGCCAGGTAGGGAAGGTAGCCGGACCGCGGTAACTCACTGCCAGACGGCTCATTTTCCATTACAAAACGTTTTCACATACAATCTCCATTATAATGATACCTTCCTCAAGCGAACTGAATGGGATTATGCTTGTAAAGCATTTAGCCCTCAAATGTTAGATTTAAAGATTGTATAACCGTGTGGGGCAGATAGGAAAATTACCCCCATTTTCAGATGGATAGGTTGAGGCACAATCAACGTTATGGACAGAAGTACGATTCAAATTCGATTCCCTTAGATAGTAAGAGGGGCTGTACCTCTCAGAATTTCAGTCTACCATGGTGGTCGCCCTTTCTCCCACTTTAGAGGTCTGTGTGTAACTAGTTTGTGTAGTGAGAAAACTCTTGGAGAAGTAAAAATTTACCTCCAGTAAATAACAGCGGGAAAAATCTGTTTTTTTCTTTTTGGGGTTGGGGTGGGGGTGGCAGTGTGGGGAGGCCCAGGAATGTGGAGTTGAGGGGCCCCTCTGGTCTCTCTCCCTGGAAATGGGGAGATTGCATGGAGTTTCTGTTACATGGGAGGGAAACCTAGAAGCAACAGTGTGGTTATTCCCTCTGGCTGTGACTAGCAGCTCCTGTCCACCACCCTTCCTACTCCTAGCTTTCCCCACCCCCACCCCACCTCCTGTACACACACACTTCCAAGCAAGCCTTACACACCCTAGAAGAATGTCCCTTAGGAATCCACTTAGTTCCACCGCATTGTTCTGCTTTATCTTCTGATCAAAGGAGGAATTTCTAGAATTGGCAGGCAGCTCTTTTACAAGATTAAAAGGGTGGTGGGAGGGGGCAGTTTATCTGCTCGCTAGTTCCTTAGCTTCTGCTCCAGAACTGAATGTGACTTCACCGAAGGAAGAGGCCTGAGAGAACACTGAGTCTTCAGGGTAGATTGACTGTGTTTTTGTATCTTTCCTATACTTATCAATGAGAAATATTTTCCCAAGGCCCCAGGAGCAGATGGCCCTAGTCCTTGAGTTAGTCCCTTGTTGCAGTTCTGCCTTCATTATTTTATTACAGCTTTTGAGTGGCCAGTGCTTAACAGGCTCTCATCGAGTAGAAGGGATCCAACTGGGGAAACAGGAAAAAAAGGAGTCTGGTGGTTTTCCAGGTTCGAAAAAAGCAGCATTCACAAATTGCTGGGTGTCAAGAATCTGAACAGGTGCCTGGCAATGGTTTATGAAGATGTATGTGTACTCTGAGACAAAGTACAACTGGAGCCAACTAGAACATAGCTGGCAACTGCTTCCCCTCTCTCTTTTCTCCTACTGGCTTCAATTTAACACTTAAAGATAGAGAAAGGGATTGAGAAGGAGGCATTACGTTTTAAATGTTTCAATCCTAAATTCCTCACAGAGAACTTTGCCATAAATATTCCCAAACTTCTGCAAGTAGCAAATGAGAAATGGCCAATCTTCCTTTTTTTTTTTTTTTGTTAATTATTTTTAACCACAGGTAAAAATGGTGACTGACATTTATTGACATTTATTATTTATTACTGACATTTGTTGAACAATTGCTAATGAAGTAGGCAGGCATACAGGTTAAAATTGGTCAGATTTGTGAACTGGAAGACCACGCCCCTGTGTGGCCTCACTCCCCTACCTGGCCACACCGGGGTGCCCACCAGCCAATCAGGTTAATTAACCACTCCCCTTTGGAGTGGGTTAAAAGCCTGGGGCAGAGTGTGCTCGAGGCTTTTGCCCTGCTCTTCTTCCCTGGCCTCTTGCCGGGACAGGGCTTGCTGTAGCCCTGTGCCTCCAGGGCGCATGGCCTTCGGGCCATGTGTTCTAGGCTTTTCCTGGCCTAGATGCTCATCCACGTGGCTGGTTCCTGGTGCTCGGTATGAACCCCTATTCACCTCTCTCCCCTAAATAAAGCTCTCACTCTCTGATGCACCTTTCTTACTAAATAAAAGCTTAAAACGTACCATGCTGCCGGTATTTAGAATTCTTCTCTAAATATTAGGCAAGAACCCTCTCGGGCTTACTAATATCGGGGATTTAGTAATAAGTCCGTGGTGAAATCGTAAGGCACCCCAAATTCCGGTAGCGCATGTGACACCCCGGATAACATTTCTATGGAACTTTAAAGGACCACATTTCAGGGTAAATTTTAGGGGGTCTTTTCCGATTTCACTAAGGCCAGGCTCTCTTCTTAGTGTTTATGAGTATTATCTGACTGAATTCCTCCAATAACCATATAAATAGTATCTTTTTTCAATATTTATTTATTTAAAAGCAGAATTAAAGAAAAAAGGAAAGACAGAGCTTCCTTCCAGCGGTTCACTCCCCAAGTGGCTACACCAGCTGGGACTGGGCCAAGCCAAGGCCAGGACCTTCATCAGGATCTTCCCATGGCAGGGGCCCAAACTCTTGGGCCATCTTCTGCTGCTTTCCCAGGTGCATTAGCAGGAAGCTGGATTGGAAGTAGAGCAGCCAGAACTCCAACTGGTGTCCATGTGGGGTGCCTGTGTTGCAGGCTGTGGCCTAACTCTCTATGCCACAAAAATTACCTTTCTTATATCCTCATTGTAGAGCTGAGGAACTTGAGGAACAGAGAGGAAAGTAACTTGCCCAAAGCCACAGAACTAGGAAACAACAGAGCAGGGATCCGAACCTGGGCCTGATTGCACAGCCCATGCAGTTTTAACCTTACTCTGCCCCCCACAGGCTAAGGATATCTTAAGCCCATTAATAAGTAGTTCTGTTCCTCTTTCCTTCCCCAATGCAGTGTCCCTACCCCAGTAGGAGGACTCTGCTGAGTATGATATTACACAATTTAAAACTTGTGGTCTTGGGGCCAGCTCTGTGGCACAGTAGGTTAATCCTCCACCTGCGGCGCCAGCATCCCATGTGGGCACCCCTCTTCCAATCCAGCTCTCTGCTATGGCCTGGGAAAGCAATAGAAGATGGCCCAAGTGCTTGGGCCCCTGCAGCTGCATGGGAGACTGGGAGGAAGCACCTGGCTCCTGGCTTCGGAGGCACATCTCCGGCCGTTGCAGCCATCTGAGGAGTGAAGCAACGGAAGGAAGTCCTTTCGCTCTGCCTCTCCCTCTCACTGTCTGTAACTCTACCTCTCAAATAAATAAATAAAATCTTAAAAAAAAACTTGTGATCTTTACCCCTCAGAGTTTATCACCTAAAACAGTGTCATAGAGGATGACACTCAGAAAATTGATGAGAGGATGTGAAGTTTGTAGAAGGAATAAGAAATGTTTGTCTTACAATTGATTCAGAAAAAAGAAAATATATTGATCCTCTTTCTTCCTTTCTTTTTCTCTTTTAATTTATTTGACAGCACGGCAGAGAGAAAGAGTTCCCAACTACTGGTTCATCCCTACAACAGCTGGCACTGAGCCAGGCCAAAGCCAGGAGCCAACAACCCACTCCAGGTGGCAGGGTCCCAACCACTGAGCCATCACCTGCTGCTTCCCAGGGTGTGCATGGAAAGCAGAGGAACCAGGACTTGAACCTAGGCACTCCTACATAGGATGCTGGAATCCAAGTAGCTTAATTGCTAGGTCAAATGCCCACTGCGATACACTGCTTTCTATATGTCAGGCAATGTGTCCCGTGCTGGGAAGCAGTGGTCACCAAGACAAGGTGTCTGCTCTCTGGGAGCTTAGAGTCCCACAGGGGAGAAAAACATTTAACACCTAAATAAGCATTTAATCTCAAATGTGATAAGCAATGTGAAGGCAGGAAAGCCTTCCCAGAGGCAGTGACATTGAGCTGATACTGAAAGGATGAGTGAAGATGGGGGGAGATCACCCTAGGCCGAGGGAACAGTGTCTGCCAAGACTGGAGGGAGGAAGGCACAGGGTTCATCTGAGGAACTGAAAGGCCGCCTTGTTGTTGTGCTGGGAACGAGGGGGAAGTGCCGGTAGCTGCTGCAGTGAGGCCTGCAGCTCAGGCTGGGCCAGAGAGGCTGTGTGAAGAATTTAGGTCTTTATCCTAAAAAGAAGGAGGAGGGTTTTAAGCTCTCAAATGCTGAGAATGGCATTTTTAAAAGATTTCCTGGGGCTGGGGTGGAAATGGCTTAGAAAGGGGCTAGAGGAGGCTGTTCAGACTGGAGATTATTGCAACTCTCTAGGGAAGTGCTGGTGGCAACTGGAACTTTGTGAATAACATCGTAAATGTGAGAATACTTCAGGAAACTCTTGGCAAACTAGAATTAAAGAATAATACACATTTTCCATGAACTTTCGAAAGCACCCATCTGAAGCTGACTGAGGTACGGTTCCTTTCCTTGGAGAAAATCAATGAGGGAGAGCAGTCTAGAAACAAAGGATTGTGTGTGGTGAGCATTACTTGAAATAACGCCCAAATAACTGGAGAGGCTCCAGGGAGAGAGAGCGTGAAGATGGAAGGTACATTACTGACCTGTTGCCACATTTACTCCAGAATGGAGCAGTGTAAAGTAACATTTACTATGTCACAGTTTCCGTGGTCCCACAATGCAGGCCTGGGAGCTTCTTCCACAAAGTCTCAAGAGGTTGTAGTTAGGTTGTCAGCTGCCTGATCCAAAGGCTTGACTGGAGGGAGATCCACTTCCAAGTTCACTCATGTAAATGTTAGAGGACTTTGCTGCCTCCTTGCATGGGCCTCTCCCCTCAGCTGTCTCACCAAACAGTAGCTGGCTTCCCTCCACGTGAATAACCAAGAGAAAGAGCAAGGGAACAAGAGTGTGGCAGAGAAAACACCCTTGGACAGAAAACATAGACTTTTATAACTTAATCTCAGAAATGATATGCCATCACCTCTGCCATACTCTATTGGGAGTCAATAAACCTGGTCTGTAATCAAGGAAAGGGAATTTCCAAAGGTGTGACTACCAGGAGGTGGGAAACACTGACGTTCATCCTCGTGGCTGCCATCCATCCATAGAGAAGGCAAACCCTTGAAGTGATTGTGTTGGAGTTCCCCTGGAGCACCTCAGGAGGAAGGACATTGCAGGTAATGCCAAGGGCATGTGCAAAGATACTGAGGCATGACAGAATTCCATGTGTTCAGGGGTGTACTGTAACCAGATGAGAGGGGCCTGGGCATATCATTGATTCAAATGAGGAAAATGTCATTGGTTGAAAAGTTGAGAAATTTACTTCATTGAATTCTACCAGTATACCTGCATCTTGGTGGGAAAAATGTATATCTAAGGATATTCATTGAAGCATCATCATATTAGTTTGTTAGGACTGTCATAACAAAGTGTCACAAACTGGGTGGCCTAAACAAAAATTGTACTGTGTCACAGTTCTGGAAGATAGAAGTCTGAGAGCAAGGTGACAGCAGGGGTCCTCTAAGGTGTATAAGAGAAATATCTGTCATCGTCCCTCCCAAAGTGTCTCTATCCACCTTTCCTCTTTTCATAAAGACTCCAAGCACATTGGATCTGGGTGTACGTTAATGATTTTATTGTGATTATCTCTGTAAAGACCCTCAATAAGGCAATATTCTGAGATATTAAGGGTTAGGGCTTCAGCATAGGAACTTGGGGGCGAGTTGTACATTTCGACCCTTAAAAATCATCAGGTAGGAAAAGAGTGAAAGCAACAGGAAATAGATTAAATTGATTATAGTGTGTCATAAAATGCAATACTATGCAGCTGTTAAAAAGATGGACCCATAAGGAGAAAATTCCAATGTAGAAAAGATATATAAATATGTCTTTTAACAATTTTATATATATATTATATATGCATATATACATATACATATGTATATGTATATACATACATGTATATATATAAAAGATATATATAAAAAGATATATATACATGTCTTTTAACGATTTTGGGGCCAGTGCTGTGGCATAGCGGGTAGAGCCGCCTTCTGTAGTACCTGCATCCTGTATGGGCACTGGTTTAGGTCCTGGCTGCCCCACTTCTTTTTTTTTTTTTTTTTTATTTTTTGACAGGCAGAGTGGACAGTGACAGAGAGAGACAGAGACAGAGAGAAAGGTCTTCCTTTGCCGTTGGTTCACCCTCCAATGGCCGCCGCGGCCGCGGCCGGCGCACCGCGCTGATCCAATGGCAGGAGCCAGGAGCCAGGTGCTTTTCCTGGTCTCCCATGGGGTGCAGGGCCGGAGCACTTGGGCCATCCTCCACTGCACTCCCTGGCCACAGCAGAGAGCTGGCCTGGAAGAGGGGCAACCAGGACAGAATCCGGCGCCCCAACCGGGACTAGAACCCGGTGTGCCGGCGCCGCTAGGCGGAGGATTAGCCTAGTGAGCCGCGGCGCCGGCCCTAGGCTGGCTGCCCCACTTCTAATCCAGCTCTCTGCTATGGCCTAGGAAGGTGGTAGAGGATGGCAGCTCCAGCCATTGCGGCCAACTGGGGAGTGAACCAGAGGATAGAAGACCTCTCTCTCTCTCTCTCTCTCTCTCTCTCTCTCTCTCTCTCTCTCTCTCTTTCTATCTTCCGCTGCCTCTCTGTAGAGTTACTTTGTAACTCTACAGAGAGGCAGAGGTGTCTTCCATCCACTGATTCATTCCCTAAATGGAGCCAGGAGCCAGGAGCTTCTTCTAGGTCTCCCACGGGGATGCAAAGGCCTAAGCACTTGAGCCATCTTCCACTGCTTTCCCAGGCCATAAGCAGAGAGCTGGGTCTGAAGAGGAGCAGCTGGGACTAGAACTGGTGCCCATATGTGACATAGGTGCCACAGGCAGAGGTGTAGCCTACTGTGTCACAGTGCTAGCCCCCATTATGTTCTGTTAGAGGAAAAACCAAGTCATCAAATCCCCTGTGGCATGATAGTATCTATGTTTTTTAGAATGGAGTATGCTTCCCTCGCATAGGTTACCTCCAGAAGGATTACCACAAGACTAGTAACAGAGACTGCGTCAGTAGAGGATGTGCAAGGCTGGGATCAGCAGTAGGAGGGAGTCTGTCTTTTTAGTATACAATGCTTCCTTTAGGTTGCCTCTGCTACCATGAGCATGCATTACTTACTTTCTTTTTTTTTTTTAAGAGAGATTTATTTATTTATTTGAAAGAGTTACACAGAGAAAGGAGAGGCAGAGAGAGAGAGAGAGAAAGAGAGAGAGGTCTTCCATCCACTGGTTCACTCCTCAGTTGGCTGCAACGGTTGGAGCTGCACCAATCTGAAGCCAGGAGCCAGGAGCCAGGAGCTTCCTCTGGGTCTCCCACATGGGTGCAGAGGCCCAAGGACTTGGGCCATCTTCTACTGCTTTCCCAGGCCATAGCAGAGAACTAGATCAGAAGTGGAACAGCTGGGTCTTGAACCAGCGCCAGCACTGCAGGCAGCGGCTTTACCCACTATGCCCCAGTGCTGGCCCCACACATTACTTTCAAACTGAAAGAAGTACAAAACAATTCAGTCATTTGGACGTGAAGTATACCACACTGATGCTAGCATATTTTAATTGGAATGCTGAATGATCAAAAAAATTAAAGAAAAGAAGGAAAAGAAAAATATAGTACCAAGTAATTAGCCTAATGGTTGGCATATCTGGGTCCCAAATCAGAGTATGTAGGTTTGTTTCCTGGCCTTGGCTTCTGGCTCCAGCTTCCTGCTAATGCAAACCCTGGGAAGCAGCAGTAATGGCTCAAGTAATTGGATTCGTACTACCCACGTGGGAGAGCTGGCTCATGTTCCTGGTACTTGGCTTCAGCCTGACCCAGTGCCAGCCATTGTAGGCATCAGGGTCATGAAGCAGCAGATGGGAGTGCTCTCTAGCTCTAGCTCTATTTCCCCCTCCCTCTCTCTCTCTACCTCTAAAATGAAATGAAACATACCAGGTTTGTTTGGAAATGACATGAATCAGCTCAGGATGTACATATAGTTGTACAGACTCAGAGGGCCTGGTGAAGGATGGCACCCTGATTTGTAGCTCTCACCTTATAAACCTGTTATAAAGTTGCAGTGGGTTAAGTTATCGGTCCTTCCAGAACTTGTGTCCAGAATTGTCTAGCATAGTTCTAATACTAGATTCAGTTGAGTTCAATAAACATGAAGGTCAGCCAGCATCTGGGCTGGGTACAAGGGAAACAAGATGGATAGAATTGTGACCCTGCCCTTGAAAAGCTTTTAGGCTAGTCAGTGTGGAGACAGCATAGAAAAACACAAAAGAGAAACAGAAAATGTCAGTACGATGTTGGCTTCCCAGAGTAAGTAGCCCTGAGGAATGAATAGGAGTTAGCCAAGCAAAGGCGGAAAACCATACTTCAGGCAGAGGTTAAGAGCCCAAGCAAGGGTGCAAAGGCCTTAATGTGACTCCGGGTATTTGGGGATACGTGGAATTGAGATATTTGCAAAATGACAAGAGATTGAGTACATGACTGAAAGTCATTTAAATCTGTAGAGCTTTGCACATTCTTTCACATCAATATAGTAACACATTTGTTTTAACCCTTTGTCTTATGGTGGGTCTTGATGTTTAATGGAAAATAGTTACTATGGTTGACAATAATCTCTCCATTTTCTGAAATTGTAACATCTAATTACTAACTCAGCTTCATCCTTAATTACCTCTCTTAGAGTGTTTTCTAATCGTTTTGTAATTACAGCTTCCTTTCATCTACTGAGCTCCTCCTAAGTGTGAGGCATTGTGCTCAACATTACATGCATTATTTCATTTCATTCAAAGCCTCACTTTTTTAACCACTACTATCCTTAATTTCTCCCAGACAAGATCATTACCTCCCTGAGGGTGGAAACCAAAGCCTATACTGCATTTTCCTTTCTCACAGATTCCCTACGTAGTCTCTCCCCACTTAACTCCCCCACCCCAAGCATAACTTCCCACTCTTCCTTGGTCTTATACCCTCTTCAGCTTCTGCCCCCTTCTCTACTTTTTATTCTAACAAAACTCAAAAGAACTACCTATCTAATTGTTGACTCTTTCTCATCTCATTAGGGCTTTATCTCCTTTAAAAAACTGAAATGTCTTTGGACCGGCACTGTGGTGCAGCAGGTTAAAGCCCCTGCCTGTAGCGCTGGCATCCCATATGGGCACCAGTTCTAGTCCTGGCTGCTCCACTTCTGGTCCAGCTCTCTGTTATGGCCTGGGAAAGCAGTAGAGAATGGCCCAAGTCCTTGGGACCCTGCACCAGCATGGGAGACCTGGAGGAAGCTCCTGGCTCCTGGCTCTGGATTGGCTCAGCTCTGGCCATTGTGGCCATTTGGGGAGTAAACCAGCAGATGGAAGACCTCTCTTTCTCTGTGTCTCTATCTCTCTCTGTAACTCTTTCAAATAAATTAAAATAAATAAATAAGTAAAGATTAAAAAAAAAAAAAAAGGAAGTGTCTCTTAGCAAGTCAGTAATGACCTACAACTTGCCAGTCAGGTCCGCTCTCTATCCTTATCGTTCTGTACCATTCAGCAGGTTTTGAGTTTAGTGACCACTTCTTCCTGGTAGTGCTTAGTTCTCTAGGATTCCAGAATGCCAGGTCTCCCTAGTTTTCCTTCTGCCTCCTATCATCAGCTCCTTTCCCTGTATCAGACCTTCAGAAATAGGAGAGCTCCAAGACTTCATCTTCAACTTTTTTCCTTTGTTTATACTAACTAGATGAGCTCATCAAGTCTTACCATCTGAAGTACCATTCCTAGACCCATGATTATTAAATTTACATCTTCAGCCCCTGACTTCTTCTCTTAACTCTACACTTATGTAACTGTCTACTCAATATCTCCATTTAGATGATTGATAGACAACTCAAAATTAAGATGAGTACAATTTGAGAACTTTATCACTTTACACCTGTGCCCACTCCCCTACCCCTTCATCTCCCTAAGATTTACCCATCTTGGTGATTAGTACCATCGGTCAGCCCAGTTTCATAGCTGGATCAGGGTTCATCCACAACTCCTCTCAATCTCTCACATCCCAGTCAGAAAGTCTTACTGACTCCGTCTCCAAAATATAACATAAGGCCTAACCTGGCCATTCTTGCCATCTCACTCTTGTAACACCAGTCCAAGCCACCATCTAACTGGTCTTCCCACATTCAATTTTGCTCCCCCAAGTTTGTTTCCCATGCAATATTCGCACTGATTTTAAGTGGTAAATCAGATCATGCCACTAACTGGTTAAAATTCTCCAAGAACTTTCTGTCGATCCTAGAGTAAACCTTTCCTTTACTCACAGAGCCCAGTATAATTGATCCTATTGACTTCTATATCACTGTGGCTTTTGATCACTGTGTTTCAGACAACTGTGGCCTTCTTTCCAGTCCTGAACAGCTAAGACATGGAAGGCCAGTCCTGCTGTGATGACTTTGTATTGGCTACTGGCTGGCTCCTTTTTGTCCTTCAAATCTCTGCTTAAATATTAGTTCCTGCCAGTGCTGCGCCTCAATAGGCTAATCCTTGCCTGCAGCACCGGCACCCCAGGTTCTAGTCCCGGTCAGGGCACCGGATTCTGTCCCGGTTGCCCCTCTTGCAGGCCAGCTCTCTGCTGTGGCCAGGGAGTGCAGTGGAGGATGGCCCAAGTGCTTGGGCCCTGCACTCGCATGGGAGACCAGGAGAAGCACCTGGCTCCTGGCTTCGGATCAGCGCGGTGCACCGGCCACGGCGGCCGTTGGGGGGTGAACCAACGGAAAAGGAAGACCTTTCTCTCTGTCTTTCCCTGTCTCACTGTCTACTCTGCCTGTCAAAAAAGTAAATAAATAAATAAAAATAAAAAAAATATTAGTTCCTGAGAACTAATTCATCACCACTTGGTGCCTTTGTATTAAAGTACTTCAGAAAGTTGTGGAGAAACAGAATTAAAATATTAGTTTATTTTGTTGCCAAAAAATGGAATCTATGCATAATTTTATCACAATGTATTTCCACCAATTTTCTGAAAACCCCTCATCACTTTTTAAAAACTCTCCCTCCCTCCCTCCCTCCCTCCCTCCCTCCCTCCCTCCCTCCCTTCCTTCCTTCCTTCCTTCCTTCCTTCCTTTCTTTCTTTCTTTCTATTTGTAAAGCAGAGAGAAAGACAGATAAACAGAGATCTTCTATCCCCTGGTTCACTTTTCAAATGCTGGAAAAAGCCAGGCTGAGCCAGGCTGAAGCCAGGAGCCCAGAACTCAATCCCAGTCTCCCATGTGGGTGGCAGGGACCCAAGCACTCTAGCATCATCTGCTTCCCAGAGTGCACTTCAGTAAGAAGCCAGATGGGAAGCAGAGTAGCCCCGGACTCCAAACTGGCACTCTGATATGGATCGTGAGCATTCCAAATAGCTGCTTACCTTCTGTGCCAGATGTCTGCCCTATACACTTTATTTTAATGCTCTATGAAGCATTGCTCATTTCCTGAAACTTTTTCTTGTTTATTTTAGTTGTTTGCCTTCCCATATTAGACTGTAAGCTCAAGGACAGTAGGGACTTTGTCTGGTTCACCAACTCCTCTGCATTTAGAGCAATGGCAGGAGCAGAGCAGGAAGTTAATCATTGTTGAGTGAAATGACTTGCATTTATATTTAATACCTTCTCCTCCTGAGTTAAAATGGCACAGGCAACATTCACCTCTTAAAGGGTTTAGAAATGAGCATGAATATGAAAGACTTAAGTTATTTCAGTGGAAACCTGTTTTGTAAACCAGTGGAAAGAGCATTTGTATTGCTACTGAAGCTGTTTCTTTTTTTTTTTTTTTTAAAGATTTATGTATTTATTTGAAAAGCATAGTTACAAAGAGAGAGACAGAGAGAGGTCTTTCATCCCCTGGTTCACCCCATCAAGTGTCCACAATAGCCATGGCTGAGCCAGGCTGGCCAGGAACTTCCTCTAGGTCTCCCACATGGGTAGCAGGATCCCAAACACCTGGACCACCTTCTTTTGCTTTTCACAGGTAATGAGCGGAGAGCTGGATTAGAAGTGGAGCTGCCGGGACATGAACCGGCACCCATATGAGATGCTCGCGTGGCACCTGATAGCCTTAACTGTTACGTCACAATGCCAGCCCCTGAAGTCATTTTTAAAGTTCAGTTGAAAGTTACTATGTAAAACATAAGTTTAAACTGGAAAATTTTCAAAGAACTATCAACTATTTCTTCTATGTGCTTTTAAAAAGGATATCTATTTTGTGCATCATAAAAGTAATATGTGTAGGCTGTGACTCCCAAAAGGAATAGCTAATGTGTTCTTTTCTTTCTTCTTTCCCATCCCCAGAAATATCATAAAGAAACAGCTGTGACAGGGATTCGGAAGAGCAGATAACATTTGTTTGGTGCTTACTGCATGCTAGACACTAAGATATTTAAGAGATTAATTCATTTAATCTTCACAACAAACTTATGAGGAATAATTCTGATTCCCATTCTATAGATAGGAGGCACAGAAAGGTTGAGCAATTTGCCCAAGTCACACAGTTAATAATTGGTGGAGCAGGGCAAGCCCATTCCAGTGCCTGAGCTCTTAATCATCTTACCATGCTCTCTGAAGGAATGGCATTTCAATGAGTCCGAATGTTTGTAGCCAGTTTTCAGTCCTTGCAGGACTAAAGGATTAAAGAGGAAGGTGAATAAGCAAAAAGCAAGCAAACAAGCACCACGGCGAGTATGGAGGCAAGTGTCAAATAACCTGGTGTTTTCATTTTTTACACCGTAAGTTCTTTTGGAAGTCAGATGAAGTATACAGATTCTCCTACGCAGAGTAATCTTTTCACATGCAGAGCTAAAATACAACTGGAAAGCAGTTATACTGAGATGTAGTTCTTAAAATATTAACTCAGTATGTGGTGTGTAATATATTTCTTTTTTATTCATATGTTAAAAATAAAAATATCTGGGATGGGCATTTGGTGCAGCAGTTAAGTCATCACTTGGGATTTCTGCATCCCATTTCAGAGGTCCTAGTATGAGTTTGGGCTCTTCTGCTTATTTTTTTTTTTAATGATTTATTTGTTTATTTGAAAGTCAGAGTTACACAGAGAGAGGAGAGGCAAAGAGAGAGGTCTTCCATCTGCTGGTTCACTCCCCAGATGGCCGCAATGGCCGGAGCTGCGCTGATCTGAAGCCAGGAGCCAGGAGGTTCTTACGGGTCTCCCACATGAGTGCAGGGGCCCAAGGACTTGGGCCATCCTCCACTGCTTTCCCAGGCCACAGTAGAGAGCTGGATGGGAAGTGGAGCAGCCAGGACTCGAACCGGCGCCCACATGGGATGTCGGCACCACAGGCGGTGGCCTCACCCACCACGCCACAGCACCGGCCCCCCCTCAAGTTGTTTTTTTTTTTTTTTTTTTTTTTTTTTTTTTTTTTTTTTTTGACAGGCAGAGTGGACAGTGAGAGAGAGAGACAGAGAGAAAGGTCTTCCTTTGCCGTTGGTTCACCCTCCAATGGCTGCCGCTGCAGCCGGCGCACCGCGCTGATCCGATGGCAGGAGCCAGGAGCCAGGTGCTTTTCCTGGTCTCCCATGGGGTGCAGGGCCCAAGCACCTGGGCCATCCTCCACTGCACTCCCTGGCCACAGCAGAGAGCTGGCCTGGAAGAGGGGCAACCGGGACAGAATCCGGCGCCCCAACCGGGACTAGAACCCGGTGTGCCGGCGCCGCAAGGTGGAGGATTAGCCTATTGAGCCACGGCGCCGGCCTCAAGTTATTTTTAATTGCTTTAATTTAGCCCAGAAATATCTGAGATATCTATTGGAGACAAAATTATGGATATTGCTAATATGACTATCACTTGTTGCTGCAGTTGTAAGGGAAAGAATTGCTAAATTTTTGTTAGAGGCTAGTAAGACTAAAGATGTGATTTTTTTCTTCATCCATCCTAACCTCCTGCATTCCCTCCATGGAATTCTTCAGGGGTTTAGGGTTGGAAGGATAGCTCTGTGGAGCCCTGGCTATGGATACCTGCTTGCCCATCCTAGGAGCAGTTTCTGGATAGACTCGAAGTACAGTGATCCTGTGTGTGGACAACAAGTAAAAGAGGAAATCCAGGCAACTGATCAAGATTTCCTGTGAAGAAGGATTCAGTGGTGTGGACTGATAATCCCTTCCCATAAACCTGATAACTGATGAGGGAGAATGGAAAAATAGATGAAATAAAATTTGCTTCCTAAGAGTAACTCTTTAAATGTATTTTTAACACCTCCCCAAATGCACCTGACTATTGGACAACATTTGAAAATGAAAAGCAGATTTGGAAAGCCCAAGATACCAGTGGATAGGGTCTATCTTGAGGATGCCAAATGAGAGGCAGGACTCCTAGATAGGATTAGCAAGCCTGATTCACTCTGCCACGCCCATCCCCCACTCCCCATTAGCTTCCGTTCTACTGAGGTTGAAAAATCAGAACAATTTCAGAGCACCTGTGGGACAATGCAAGGTGCCCAGAAACATGCTGAAGCTCTACAGTGATGGGAACGTAGATCAGCGGTGCAGGTAGTAACACAAATGTGGCGTCATGTGTAACTACAGTTTGACGAGTCAGAAGAAATGGAACCTGCCTTGTGCTGCGGGGAAGGCTTGCGTTAATAATGATAGCTAACACAGATTGGTGGCTGTGTGTCAGGCACAGTTTGAAGCACTTTATGTTAATGCTTAGAGCCATCTTATAAGTAAGCACTCTTAGAAGCTTCATTTTACAGGTGAGAAAACCAAGGCACAGAGAACTAGAACTATATTCTTGACTGTGTTAGTTCAGTGCTATGGTGACTGTATACTAGCTTCTGTGACCATAAACTTGGAAATCTCAATGGCTTACTCCAACAGTTCATTTCCTTCTTATATACACTCAATAAGCGGTTGGGTGTTACAGGACTCAGACTGATGAAAAATCATCTTCAATACAGCCAAGATGACTCTGAGGTTTCTTGCACCAGGCCTAAAGGTAAAATACGTCCAGTTGCACTGCCTAGAACTCACTTTCCGTACCTAGGCCAGGAAATGTAGTTAAACTGTGGAACCACAGAGAAAGGAAACAGTTTGGTAATCAGCCAGCCGTTCATTGTCTTGCCAGCAGATCAGATAACTTTGTGATTTCAAAAAGAAAGCTTCCTCCTTTTTCAAAATGTGCTCTTTCATGAACTGGAACCACCTTTAGATGAGCTTAGTGAAAGGTCTTTTGTTAGGAAGGGAAAGGTTATTTGTCTTGATGTTGTGGATGTCGTATTATCACCACTCAGCAGGCACTGAGTTTTTCTATGTAATTATTTTCAGAAAGCATGGCTTGAGATCAACTCTTGTTACATTCCAATGTTGTGTTTGGTGACTGGCCTCCACTATTTAGTTCACTGGTTGTCAAAAAAAATTACATAGCACATATTATCTGGAAAGTAAATTTCTTTTCCTAAATGTTTATTTGAAAGGCAGAATAAAAGAGAAAGAGCACAAGTACTTCCTAAATGCCTGCAACAGCCCATGGGACCAGGTCGAAGCCAGGAGCCCAAAACTCCATCTGGATCCCCATGGGGATGGCAGAAATGGAAGTAACTGGACCATCATCTACTGTCTCCCATGATGTTCCTCAGCAGGAAGCTGGAACTAGAAGTGGAGGCGGGTCTGGATCCCCAGGCACACCTGTATGGGATGTGGACTTCCCAAGTAGCATCTTAACCTCAGCCAAAAGCCTGCCCTTAAGGTAGTCTCTTAGCTACTTGGGGCTAGAATGACCTTGATGACACTTGTAAAGAAGAACTTTGAGCCGGCGCCGTGGCTCAATAGGCTAATCCTCCACCTTGCGGCGCCGGCACACCGGGTTCTAGTCCCGGTTGGGGCGCCGGATTCTGTCCCGGTTGCCCCTCTTCCAGGCCAGCTCTCTGCTATGGCCAGGGAGTGCAGTGGAGGATGGCCCAGGTGCTTGGGCCCTGCACCCCATGGGAGACCAGGAAAAGCACCTGGCTCCTGGCTCCTGCCAGGATCAGCGCGGTGCGCCGGCTGCAGCGGCGGCCATTGGAGGGTGAACCAACGGCAAAGGAAGACCTTTCTCTCTCTGTCTCTCTCTCACTGTCCACTCTGCCTGTCAAAAAAAAAAAAAAAAAAAAGAACTTTGGGGCCTGACTCATCATCTGTCTTTGTGTTCAAATGGGTTCTGGTTTATTTTGCAAGGAAAATCTTGTGTTTGCACATATAAACTTCTTAGGCCCGTGTCCCAGTGATAATAAAATGGTTCTAGCTTTGAGCTATTGCACTATTAGATCCTCACTGCTCTGAAAAGATGGCAGTCTTACCTTTAGCTCCACTGGTTGTCAAAACAACTCTTCTATTCCATTCTAATTTCTTACCAGAGAAATATCTTTAAATTATTTACTGTACTGTATGCATCAAAAACTCAGGTAAAAGAAATAATATTCATTGAGAATTGCTTGAAGGATAATCAATCTCTTTCTCCAGATAATCTAAATATCCCTGATTTACAGCTATTATAGTAAGCTGTGTAGCTGGCTTGCCTCTAGTGCTTTATAGAATTGCTTCGGCTGAGTTGCTGTTTTGGTTTTATGCATTGAAACTAGTAATAAGAATTGGCCTAAGAATCTTCTTGTTGTATTTATTGTAGGGATAGTGTTGAGGATCTTGACCGCTATGTTATAGAGTGACTCATAATCAGAGAATATTTCTCTTGAGTCTCATTACTAGGGAGCTATATTTCTCTTAAGAATAACTTTAGGGGCCAGTACTGTGGCATAGTGGGTAAAGCTACTACCTGTGATGCTTGCACTCCATATTGGTGCCAGTTTGAGTCCTGGCTGCTCCAATTCTGATCCATCTCTCTGCTATTGTGCCTGGGAAGGCGGCAGAGAATGGCCCAAGTTGGGCTCCTGCACCCACATGGGACACCCAGAAGAAACTCCTGGTTCCTGGCTTTGGATCAGTGCAGTTCCATTTGGGGAGTGAATCAGTGGATGGAAGATCTTTCTGTCTCTTCCTTTTTCTCCCTCTCTCTCTCTCTTTGTAACTCTGCCTTTCAAATAAAAAGAAAATCTCTTTTAAAAAAGCTTCATTTTTGCCATAGAGAGACTGAATCTCAATGTTGTTCAGACTTCCTTACAGCTTTATCCCTGTAAGTTCAGAATCAAGTATACAGCTATGTATATGTTTAAGACTGTATGAGGTAACTTCAACAAGTTGATGGAAATAGACTTAAAAGATAAGCTTATTTTGGTACAAAAATATTTTAAATCCATGCATACATGGAATCTTTGGGAACTTCATGAAAAATACATATAATGAAAAAAAATGTGCATGGATTTCAAAAATATTTTGCACCAAAATAAGATCACCTTTTAATTTCATTTCCCCACCAACATTTTGAAGTACCTTGGTACCATATGCACTTTTGAATGCCATGAGAACAGCTGGCTTTAGCTTATTTTCCTTTTCTTTAGCTTATTGACTTCTCACCTCTACCCCAATTACTTAATTCATTAATTTATTTCATATTATGTTTCTATAAATGTCTTTGAATGCAGTAGATTCAATCCATATAAACAGTATGCTAGAGCATGTATTTATATGCATTTATTAATATATAAAGTGATGCTCAAGTATTTGGCATAAAAGATGAAAGATGTTGATCGAAATGTTTAAATACTGTTGTTGAACACTTTTCATATAAACAAGTTTCACATTGGAGTTTGTGTCTGTTTCTCTTATACTCAGCTGCTTCTAACATTTGTCCTCCCATCTCTGCTGCAAGCCTGCCCCACCCTTGCTCTTTCTCAAGCTGTTCTCCACTTCTTCCTGTACTTATTGCCAAGTCTTTCTCCAGGGGCTTCTGCACTTGCCTTGTTCTCTCAGCCTGGAATGTTCTTCCCTGACAGGTTCCTTCTGGATGGCTCCCCAGAGGCATCCTAACCCTAACTCCTACCCTCTCTAAGGCTGAGGCTTGTCTCCTGCCCACCGTACCTCATAATTCTCACTGCACCCTCTTTATTTTCTTCACGGACCCACATTCTGTTGTATTTTGGGCCTCCCCTAGCAGAGCATGAACTCCCTTTGGGCAAGCGCTATGTCGCTGGCTTTATCCCCCTTTCAGGATGCCTCAATGGATGGTTCTGCCCAAGAACTGCAGGAAACTCTTCTGGCTCTGCGACCCTATCGTTAATTCCCTCTTCCAAGCTGAATGTATTGTTTCTGACCAGTCTCAGCTTCCAAAAGCATTCATTCCTCTCTGTTTCATGTTTTGGGGTGGATTTCCTCAATTACATTATTAAGTTTTTAACTATTTGGCTAATGGATTAGAGGAAGACTGAAGGTAAAGGCAGTAAAATCTGGATTTCAGCAAGGATTTAAATAGTCTCTTGTGAAATTCATGAGGGTGTGATGTTCATGTGTGTCTGAAGACACTTGAGATTCAGTAAACTCAGAAAAAGGCCTTCTCAGAGCCTCCCTTATCTGACTAAAGGCAGAAACTGCTTGAAATTAGGCTACCATGAATCCTCCCTCTGGGGACAGTGTTAAGATCAGAAGAAGACAAAAAGACCACCCATACTTGTGAGCACAAATACTATCACAAACTTTCTTATCTCTTATTTGTGCTTCTGAAAACTCATTTGTCTCTAAAAAAAAAAAAAAATTAAAAAAACCACCCATTTGTCTTTCCAATGAGAGTTTCCTTCCTTCTCCCATTCCTCTACTAAATTAGGTAGGTAAACCCCACATTCCAACTACCACTTGGAGTTCCTTTGTCTTTGGGCCTTCCTGCACAGGTAGACTGTCTTACTCTTATTAATGTATCATTTCTCAGTTTAATTTGCAGACCTCCAGCACCTAACCACCAGAGGGTAGAAGAAAAGCTTTTCTCCCCTACAAGGGCAGTGGTCACAGAAAGGTAAGAAGGGGAGGTAGAAAGGGAGCCTACATTTATTGAGAACCTTTTAGGTTAAGGAAAACAAGAACCAGTGAATGTGAGCCTTGAGGAGGTATAGTTAAATTTGCTAATGACAGAGACAGCAACAGTAGAATGAGTTTCCTTGAGTGGGTTATTTACTCAACAAAATGTACTGAGCACGTTTCATGTGTCACATATAATAATCCTAAGAACTAGGGATAGGGCAGAGGTAAGATTTGGTCCTTCTTCTCATGGTGTTGACAGTCTAGTGGAGGCTGGAAAGAATCCATTGTCAAAAATATTCTTTTGGGCCTGGAATCAGAGAGTCTAGCTCTGTGCCGAAGCTGGACTTAGGGATTAGAAAACGAGTGAGCATTTGTTGAGGGCTTGCTGTATGTAAAGCACCATGCTAAGCATTGTACACAACCTCCACTTTCTCTTAAGACCCTCAGATCCTTGAAGAAAGAACACTGTGGTGCTTTTGGGTTTTCCCAGAACTCTGAAAATTGCTGTGCACATAGGAGACACAGTCAACTGCTTATTGATATAATTCAAGTGACTGAATGATAATGGGAAATTAATAACACTTTTTTTTCTTAAATATTTTATTTATTTGAGAGGTAGTTATAGACAGTGAGAGTGAGAGACAGAGAGAAAGGTCTTCCATCTGCTGGTTTACTCCCCAAATGGCTGTAATGACCCAGAGCTGAGCCCATCTGAAGCCAGGAGCCAGGACCTTCTTCTGGGTCTCCCACGTGGGTACAGGGGCCCAAGGACTTGGGCCATCTTCCACTGCTTTCCCAGGCCACAGCCGAGAACTAGATCAGAAGAGGAGCAGTGAGGACTAGAACCAGTGGCCATATGGGATGCTGGTGCCATAGACAGAGGATGAACCTACTGTGCCACAGCACTGGCCCCTAGTAACACTCTTATGCTCTTAACACAGATGGTAAAACAAACAAATGAACAAACAAAGAAAACTACTTTATTGACATATCTACATTTTACAATTATCATCAAGCTGGACTTCCATGCAGGACTTCCTGGTCTGTAGTCCTGAACTTGGATTTCAAAGTCACACCTCTTCCTCCAAATACATGAGGTAACTGTCATTGTTATGCAGCTAGTCATTATAGGAATGTTGGATTATCTTAGCCACAGCTATGCCACCTGTAATAAGAACCTTGATGAAAGCGCTACATAGTATTTTAATTGTTTTATTTATTTGAGAGGAGGTAGCAAGTGAGCTCCCATCCACCGGCTCACTCTGTCAAAGCAAAAAGATGCCCCAAGTCAGGGCTGGAAGCCAGAGCTGGGGACCCAACACAGGCCTTCCACAAAGGTGGCAGGAACCCAATCACTTGAGCCATGACCTCTGTCTCCAAGGGTCTTCATTAGTAGGAAGCTGGAGCCAGATATCAGACCTACATACTCTGATGTGGGGCACTGCTGTCTTAACACACAGCTTAACTGCTCGATCAAACCTTTACCCCTAGATATGTAACAAAATTTTCCTGCCATTGTATTGATTTTTAAAGCACCATTTTAGGGGCCGTTACTGTGGCATAGTAGTAAACATTTTCTGTGTGATCTGCTTCAATTAAAAATCTCAAAGAGGGGTTGGCACTGTGGCGTAGGTGTAGCGGGTAAAGTGTTTCGGCCCTTGCAGATGGAAGACTCTGTCTCTGCCTCTCTCTATCTCTGCCTCTCAAATAAATAAATAAATAAATAAATCTTTAAAAAAAATTAAAAAGCACTATTTTACTTTAGACCCAGCAGGGGGAGTAAGGTCCATGTTGATTGAAGGCAAAACAAAAGCCAAAACAATTTTAAAAAGTTTAAAATTCCAAAACACTGAAAAAAATAATAGGGAGGGGGAGATTACTTTCTCAAAGCAAATGTCTTCTAATTTCTGAAGTATTAGTCCCTGAACTATCTTCTTTGAGACTTTTTAAAAAGATTTATTTATTATTTGAAAGGCAGAGAGGCACATCCGCTGATTCACTTCCCAAATGGCCACACGGCTGGAGCTGTGCCAATCTGAAGCCAGGAGCCAGGAGCTTCTTCCAGGTCTCCCACACGGGTGCAAGGGCCCAAGGACTTGGGCCATCTTCTACTGTTTTCCCAGGCCACAGCAGAGAGCAGGATTGGAAGAGGAGCAGCCGGGACTGGTCCCATATGGGACTGGTGCCCATATAGGATGCCTGCACTGCAGGTAGCAGCTTTACTCACTAGCCACAGTGCCGCCCCTCTTTGAGACTTTTTTTTTTTTTTTTTTTTGGACAGGCAGAGTGGACAGTGAGAGAGAGAGACAGAGAGAAAGGTCTTCCTTTTTGCTGTTGGTTCACCCTCCAATGGCCTCCGCGGCCAGCATGCTGCGGCCGGCACATCGCGCTGATCTGAAGCCAGGAGCCAGGTGCTTCTCCTGGTCTCCCATGGGGTGTAGGGCCCAAGCACTTGGGCCATCCTCCACTGCACTCCCTGGCCACAGCAGAGAGCTGGCCTGGAAGAGGGGCAACCGGGACAGAATCCGGCGCCCCAACCGGGACTAGAACCCAGTGTGCCGGCCCCGCAAGGTGGAGGATTAGCCTAGTGAGCCGCGGTGCCAGCTCTTTGAGACTTTTAATTGAAGCAGATCACAACAGAAAATGTTTGTTTGTTGAGGCTCTTTACAGATAAAAAAAATGCCAGTATTCTATTTACTCATGTATCCATGTGACAAGCATTTCTTACTACCTGCCCTGCCTGCTGGGCTAGGATGGGAATGGGAACAGCCAGACTGGGAAGGGGCCAGACTGAAGATGGGCGATGGAGCAGCCAAGAGGAGAGAGTAGCTACCCTCAAAGAGGAAGGGACCTCTGAACTGGATCTTGAAGAATAGTTAGCATTCCTCAGACAATCACGATTGGAATTGGCATTGCAGACTATGGGTATAACACAAGCAAGGAACAGACGCAGTGTATTAGTACGGTTACAGATACTATAGGAGCATGGTTGAAGAAAAGTTAGATAATTCTGGAAAGGTAACCTAATGAAATGGGATTTATTTCAAGAATTTTGACATTATAGTAGGAACAACTAATATTTGTGTTAAATAAAAGTATCTAGTATTTAATAATTAGCATTTACCATGTCTCAAGTGCTGTTATTAGCATATGAAAGGTCTTTACTGATTTACTTCTTATACACTCTTTTATGCCCATTTTCAAAATGAGGAAACTGGAGAAAAGTGAGATTGAATAACTTGCCTAAGGTCACACAACTTGAGGAGTTAAGTCAGGAAGTCTGGCTCTGGAGTCTCAGCTACCGAGCTCAGATCTGCATGGTCTCCTTTAACCCTCGGAAGTCAGTACCATCACTGTTCTCATTTTGTTTATGAGGAAAGAAACACAAGGTTAACTCATTTCCCTAAGATCACACAAGTAGCAAGTGATTGAGAAAGGCTTTTTTTAAGATTTATTTATTTCTACTTGAAAGTCAGAGTTACACAGAGAAAGGAGAGTCAGAGAGAGAGAGAGAGAGAGAGGTCTTCCATCTGCTGGTTCACTCCCCAATTGGCCGAAATGGCTGCAGCTGGGCCAATCCAAAGCCAGAAGTCAGGAGTTTCTCCCATGTGGGTGCAGGAGCCCAAGCACTTGGGCCATTATGTACTGCTTTCCCAGGCCATAGCAAAGAGCTGGATCAGAAGTGGAGCAGTCGTGACTTGAACTGGCACCCATATGGAATGCCAGCACTGCAGGTGGAGGCATGACCCACTATGCCACAACGCTGGCCCCTGTAGTTTTTAAAAGTCTATTCATTTGAGATAGAGAGAGAGAGAGAGAGAGAGATCGCTCCTATCCACTGGTTCATTCCCCAAATGCCTGTAGCATTCAGGGCTAGGCTGGGGCTGGAGCAAGCAGACAGGAACACAATCCAGGTCTCCCATGTGGCTGGCAAAAACCCAGCTGCTTAAATCATCACTGTTGCTTCCCAGGGCCTGAATTAGTAGGAAACTAGATTCAGATTTTGGAATCAGGAGCCAGAATCAGGTATCAAACCCAGGTACTCTGATGTGGAATTTGGACATATACTTGTATCTGTAATTTCAACAGAAGTTGTCTAACTGCTTTTTGTAGAGGCTTTACTGATATACAAGGGGACCTCAAAAAGTTCATGGAAAAAATAGAATTAAAAGATAAATTGATTTTAATGCAAAAAAACTTTGAAATCCTTGTGTGTTTTTTCATAATAAACATTTTCTATGAGCTCTTTAAAGACCCCATGTACAGTACCCTCCCACAACATAAACGATTGTCCTCTCCATCACATCTAAGTGTACATTTATCTCAGTGCAGATTTCATTTGCACTTCTCTTAGTGAGATTGAACATCATCCCCTTTGTTTATATTGTTTTTCCTTTGGACCATTTAATCACATTTAATCACAACGTTTGACCGTTGTTGATACATATTTAGATGAACAAACGAGTTCAGCACCTGGCCCAAAACCTGCATGTGCTTTCTCAGGCACAGCTGTGGGCAATTCCAAAGGGTTTTCCCGGCAGGCCCCGCAGGGCAATGTTGCCTCCTCCGACCACATGTGTAGTTTCTGAAGGGAGCTGCGATAAAGACACAGGCCCTCTGGCTGACTATGGCCTTAAGCTAAGTGTGTGCCTAAGCCCTGAGCCTTCGTTCAGAGCTCTCTTTATCTGGGGTCTTTTTCAGGGGCCTCTGTAGAGCCAGGACTGGGGAGTGAGGAGAAACTCAAGGATCCTTTTCTCCACTCTGGCTCCGCACTTTAATTCCAGACTCAAGCACATTTCCACTTCGAGCTCCCCTGTCTCCTGCTTCCCTTCCAGAGTACTTAACGTGCAGGGCTCCCCAGCAGTAAGACGGCTAGACTCCCATGACCTCTCCAGGTCTGGGTCCTGCCCTTTGGTGTTTTGTGGGGAAAATGGTCCCGGAGGAAGTCAGCACATTTTCCGGTTTTAGCCCCTTGCTTGTGCGTACTCTGATACTAAGTGATTAAAGGCCTGACAGATACCTTTGTTTTTAGCTTGTTGCTCCATAGTTGATGTCTAGGGACTTTCCTTCCAACTTTCTTAGCTTTAGGATTCCAGCAACTTTTACAAATTCTGAGCAAGTTAGAATTTCACGTGAAAAACATTTGACATCAGTTAGCTTTGGATGAATACTGCTGGAGTTCTTGGGATGGTGCATTGTAACCCTATTCATTCCCGCACATGCTCTTCACGAGGGTGCTATTCCCCATGGTTCTAAGAGTTACACCATAGCACAGTATGCTCATTACAGAATAGTTGGAAAATGCAAAAATGTGGAAAGAATGAGTCAAAATAACACCAACCCTTTCATATTTCCACAACCAAAGACAGCTATATTAACATGTAAAGAAATAATTTATGCATTTATTTATTTTCACTTTATTTGGAAGTAGGGAGAGAGAAAGATCAATTTTCCATCTGCTAATCTTCTGGTTCACTTCTCAGATACCTGCAATGGCTGGGGCTGGCACTGGGCCAGACAAAGCCAGGAGACTGAAACTTAGTCTGGGTCTCCAATGTGGGTGGAAGGGACCCAAGTCCTTGAGCCATCACCTACTGCCTCTCAGGGTGTATATTAACAGGAAGCTGGAATGGAAGTGGAGCTGGACTTGAATCAAACATTCTGATATGGAATACAGGCAGCCCAAAGGGGGATTCTTAACTGGCTGTAGCAAGCAGAAGCGCCACCCCACTTCCATTAACATTTTTATCTCTTTTCTTCCTGTTATGTCTTTTTAAAATAGAAAGCCTTTATTTAATAAATATAAATTTGATAAATACAACTTTTCAATTATAGCAGTTACCATTATGTTTTTAAACTAGATTTTGTGCGTATATTTGTTGTGATCATGTTGTAGATCCATTTTTATGTCTGGATTTTTAAATGAAAGTGTTATATAAGTGTTTTTCTAAGGGTTTATAAATTATTCAGAAACTTTTAAAATTATTTCTTAAATTTTTTATTATTTATTTTTATTTTATTTGAAAAAAGAAAAAGAGAGACAGAGACAGAGACAGAGACAGGAAGACAGAAACAGAGATCTTCTTTCTATTGGCCCATTCCCCAAATGCCAGCAAAAGCCGGGGCTACACAGAGATGAAGCAGGAGCCTCAGACTCCATCTGGATCTCCCAAGTGGATGGCAGGGAACCAGTACTCCAGCCATCATCTGCTTCCCACAGTGTGTGTTAGTGCGAAGCTGTATAGGAAGTGGAACAGCCAGAACTCCAGCCAGGTACTTCGTTATGGGGTACAGTTGTCCTGAGTGGGGAGGACTTACACTGCAGGGCCAAACACCACCCCAGAAATGTTTTTAAAATAGCTGCATAGCTGTTCCACTTGAAACCGCGAGGCCCGCACTCCCCAGGGGATGCGGCCGAAGTCTCGGCCTGGTGGTGCCTGCAGCCCCGGGGCAGCAGTGCTGCCGGGCTGTCTTCCATCTCTGAGTTTCTGAGCCATGCTGGGCGGCCCCCGGGGGGCTTCTCCTCCGGGCAGACCGCTCAGGGGATGGCTGGAGGAGCCTCGTCCCGTCCCTGTAGGCCACACCGGTGCCGATGCCGCTGCACCTTTCTTGCCGGTACACACACTATGCCAAAAAAAAGAAAACCACGTTGCATTTTTGTATGACATTTTTGCTGTGAGATGTTCAGTGGGAGAAGGCATTCGCCGACTCCCTGGCTGCTCCTGGTGGTCTTCGAGGCCGACGCAGAGGTCTCCCTGCAGCAAGCAGGGGAGTGTGGGGTGGGGGGAGGTGAGGGCAGTGGCCTGGGAGAGAGCCTGGCCTTTGGAGACGCTAGAGTGCCCTCCTCTCCTCGTTAGCAGGGAGCCGAGGGTCCCGGGTGCTCGGGCACCGGTTCCTGTGACGGCTGGGCCGTGCAGGCTCGTCCCGCCTGCCACCTGCTTGGTCCCGAGCCACTTAGCATAAGACAAGTGTCAAAGAGCCGCAGGGCTCCCGCCCCGCGCATGTATCACATGGTGCCAAATTGCATTGAACACGCATGTGCACGTGCGGCCATGGCTGCGCACACACGCACGCGTGCACTTGGACACGTGCAGGGCGAGGGGGCTGGCCAGAACCCCTCCTGCCATTTTCACGACTCCGGGAGAAACTGTGCTTTCCGATACAGATCTATTTTACTACAGTTCACACGGCTGAGTGAGATTTTTATACTCTTGTATTGGTGGGCAGGGTGGCCTGTGTGGGGTCACGTGGTGCCGGATGGGTGCCTCCTGGCTTGCCGCGTCCATGTGGCCACGTCCCACGTCCGCTGCTGTCTTTCTCTTCTTCACGAATGGGTTTGCGTTCAGTGTCACGGGAGGGTGTGAGAGGCTGGACCTGGGGACAGCAGCCCACGTGTCCGGAGCTGAGCGTGCCTGGACCAGGGAGGACCATCCGACGATAGTGAGGACAGAGAAAAGTGTTTGTCTTAAATACGCCTCTGTAGTTTTCCTTCTGTACGAAGCATTAAACTTGATGGATGATTGCAAAAAAATAAAAAATAAAATAAAATAGCTGCATAAAGATAAAACACAAATGAAAACAAACAGAAAATACGTATGCAATAGCCCTTTCCATTTAAATATCAATCATAATTAATAGATCATTTCTTTGGGTAGCTCTTAATATTGTCATTTCTTTAAATTGTTACTGATTTTCCACCATTACAAATAATGTTTTGGTAGATAGTTTGTCATAAAACTTTGAACATCATTGGGAGTCTTTCCTTCAGATAGAATTTTATGTAGTCAAAGAGTATGGATGCTGTTAAGGCTGAAATTCAATTTTTCTTCAAGGATGCATAGTCAGAGACTGAAACTCTTATACCCAAATGATCATGACACTTTTGCCTCTATTGGCTGTATTTGAATACAACTTGTTACCTGTGATAGTAAATGAGAATTAGATCGTTTAGCCACCCAGAATCAATTACATACAGTTCATGACAGAAAGGGAAAGTCTTGGAAGTGAACTGCCTATGTTTCTCTAGTATAAAAGTCTTAGAAGATGCTCAGAACAAAATGACTCAAATGCTACCAGAAATATCACATAAGTGTTTACTAGTACTCAGCTCAGAAATGCTCTATCTTCTGGCACACGGTAAAGAAACAGCCTACTGGGAAAGCAGTGGAAGATGGCTCAAGTGCTTGGGCCTCTGCACCCAAATCAGAGACCTGGAAGAAACTCTAGGCTCCTGGCTTTGGATTGGCCCAGTTCCAGCCTTTGTAGCTATTTGGGGAGTGAACCAGTGGATGGAAGACCTCTCTCTCTGCCTCTGCCTCTCTGTAACTCTGCTTTTCAAATAAATAAATAAATATTAAAAAAAAAAAAAAAAAGGAAAGGAACAGCCTGTGCTCTGGACCTCTTTTCATTCTCTCTCCTTCTTCCCCCAATACATTATCTATGGAGATAAACCATTTGTTGAGCATGCGCTTTATCCATGGACCATTTCAGACTCTTTACACATGTTTTCTCATTCAATTCTTACAATAATCCTACATAGTAGGTGTTGTTATTATAGCTGAGGAAGGTAAGGTGTGAAAGTACAGAGGGAGAGGTGCAGATGGCATCTGCCCTGCCGTTCACCAGGCTGGCAGCACAGCACAAATAAAACTGGCTGCAAATTTGCCAAGAACTAGTGTCCCAAGGATGCCAAGAACCCACTGCAGCGACAGTGTCATAGTTATCCTTCTTTGAGTGGCTACACTTTTCCTACTCACTGAGAGACCTTGGTTTCTAAAATCATAAGCAAACAGAAAGTTTGAAATTGTCTCAGTAAAAGGGAAACATCCTACTTCACTTAGAGGTTCTGAGTCCCTTTGCTAAATAGGGAAGCTGTCTTGATCTCCAACTTACATGCTGCGTTTCAGATAAATTTGGGACATAACATCCCATATCTGTCTTTACAGCATCCGAGGAAAACATCATCCTTGGTCCATCTCACATTAACCTGCTTATAAGTAGTCCCGCTTCACTCTGAACCTATTTAAAAATACCACTTCCCTCAATTATACCCAAATTCTGCCCTTTCCCTAGAGTTTTTGATGAGATGCCCCATTGCTCCCGTAGTGTAGACTCTCGCTCATAGCAGTAGGACATTAACCTGCCTTTGATACCCATCAGCTTGTCCCTGATGTTTTAGCCTGATTGGGCTAGAACACATTTGAATCTGGGTTTTCCTATAGCTGGGTCTAACATTGCAACCCCAGGTTTAACTGGGTCTTACCTATTATGAATGCTCTCTAGCTACAGACTATCAGGAACACTCCCATATTTGGCCAAGTCTGATTTATGACTCATTGCAGTAGAAAAGAACACATACTGGGGAATCATGGGTATTCAGTATGAACAACTCTCTCCTGCTAAAGGAGTCACTGAGGAGCTGAGCTTTGGTTGGGTGATTTGGGGAAGGATATAGAGAAGAGGAGTTTCACTTGGGATTGGGGGCTGTCTGAAAGCAGGAGCAGTTCTGTTTGGGTAGCTCAATACATCTTACCTAACAGGAAGGCAGACCTCAGTGAGGCTAGAGCTGTGATTTTTTTTGAAAGCTTTTATTTAATAAATATAATTTCATGGGTACAGCTTTTTGGAATAGAGGAGTTCTTCCCCCCATACCTGCTCTCCCACCCCTACTCCCATCCCATTCTTCATTAAGATTCATTTTTAATTCTCTTTATATACAGAAGATCAACTCTATACCAAGTAAAGAGTTCAACAGTTTGTACCCACACAGACACACAAACTATAAAGTACTATTTGAAGACTAGTTTTACTGTTAATCTATTAATTCTCATAATATAACTCATTAAGAACAGAGGTCCTACATGGGGAACAAGTGCATAGTGACTCCCGTTGTTGATTTAACAATTGACACTCTTATTTATGATGTCAGTGATCACCCAAGGCCCTTGTCAGGAGCTGCCAAGGCTATGGAAGCCTTTTGAGTATACAAACTCTGACATTTCTTAGACCGGACCATAATCAAAGTGGAAGTTCTCTCCTCCCTTCAGAGAAAAGTACCTCTTTCTTTGATAGTCCCTTCTTTCCACTGGGATCTCACTCACAGAGATCTTTCACATAGGCCATTTTTTCCCACAGTGTCTTGGCTTTCCATGCCTGAAATGTAGAGCTGTGATTGTTAAAGCAACTTCCATCACTCATTAGGCAGGGGAAGAGTACATTTGATGTTTTGGGCTTGGACAGTGTTTGTGTTTTGTCTGTGTTCAGATATGATTATGGAGTGGTCTTATTCTTGTCTTGATCTGTCATGGTCACAGAGTGGCCATGTCTGATGCTGATGGCCTGTGCAATAGTTTATGGTCGATAGGAGGACATCAGAAACCAGCTGTGAGTGCCAGGCCTGTTCCCAGGTGCCATATGAATTCCCATCTATTCATGTGTGTATGTATGTGGGCACATTTGTGCATATGTATAAATGCATATCTATTAAAATCACTTGAAATTTCAACTCAAATTAAGACAAAAGCAAATGTATTTGGGATTTTTCTATTTAATTAGACATGGCACACACATTTAATTGGTTATGGGTTATATTGTGTTTTGTTGTGTGTGTTTATAGTCATACATTTATTTTATTGAATATATAATAAATACACATGGTTTAGAAATATATTCTAAGTATATAAAATATCTTTTCTATTCCCATCCTTCATCTGTTTAATTCATATACTCCACCCCAACCTGATAGGTAACTACTATTATTAGTTTCTTATTTATCTTTCCAGAGATATTTTCTTTACATAGGCAACATTCCTACATAGGAATTTGACTATGTTCTCCTTGTTGCTCTTTTTTAAACTTAAAGAGGACAGGTAAACACAGTTTTTCATCTTGCTTTTCTGCTTTTTTTTTTTTTTTAAAGATTTATTTATTTATTTGAAAGTCAGAGTCACTCAGAGATGGAGAAGCAGAAAGAGTCTTCTATCTGCTGGTTCATTCCTCAGATGACTGCAATGGCCGGAGCTGCGCCAATCCAAAGCCAGGAGCCAGGAGCTTCCTCTGGGTCTTCCCATGTGGGTACAGGGTCCTAAGGACTTGGGCCATCTTCTACTGCTTTCCCAGGCCATAGCAGGGAGCTGGATTGGAAGTGGAGCAGCCGGGACTCTAACCAGTGCCCATATGGGATGCTGGCACTGCAGGCAGTGGCTTTATTCGCTACTCCACAGCACCAGCCCCTTAATCTTGCTTTTCTACTGATGCATTTGGGAGATCTTTCCGTATAAATTTACGAAGAGTTTCCTCATTCTCAAGGCTGTTTTGCTTAAACAATTATTTAAAGATGTACAGTTTATCTGTTTTCAGTCTTTTGCCACCACAAAAAATCATTGCAGTGGGAGCCTTTGTACATGCATTATTTCATGCACAGAAGTGTATATTCTCAGAATAAGTGCCCTCAAGTGAAATTGTTGCCTCAAAAGGGCACGTATTTGTAACTTTGTGAGATATTGCCAACTATTCACATTGTATTGGGTGATAAAAGTAATGTAGATGATTTAAAATATGTAGGAGTTGCATAGATTACACACAAATGCTGAAACATTTTATACAAAGGACTGAGTATCCACAGAGTTTGGTACCCATGAGTGTCCTGCCACCAATCCTCCATGGAAACCAAGGGGACACTGCCTTGGGAATTATACAGCATGTAGCCCTTTCAGATTGGCCCCTTTCGCACAGTAATGTACACTTGAGGTCCCTCCATGTCTTTTCTTTTTTTTATTTTTTAAAGATTTATTTATTTATTTGAAAGTCAGAGTTTCACAGAGAGAGGAGAGGCAAAGAGAGAGGTCTTCCATCTGCTGGTTCACTCCCCAGAGGCCGCAATGGCTGGAGCTGTGCCGATCTGAAGCCAGGAGCCACGAGGTTCTTACGGGTCTCCCACATGGGTGCAGGGGCCAAAGGACTTGGGCCATCTTCTACTGCTTTCCCAGGCCATAGCAGAGAGCTGGATGGGAAGTGGAGCAGCCGGGACTAGAACCGGTGCCCATATGGGATGCTGGCGCTTCAGGCCAGGGCGTTAACCCACTGCGCCACAGCGCCGACCCCCTCCATGTCTTTTCATAGCTTGACAGCCCATTCATCTTAATGTGGAATAATATTTCATTGTCTGGATTACCACAGTTTATTTATCCTTTCGTCTTCTTGATTTATCCTTTCGTCTTCTTTGCTGCTTCCATGTTTTTGCCGGTAGGAATAGGCTGCTGTAAGCATCCGTGTACGTGTTTTGTGTGGACATAAATTTTCAACTCATTCAAGTAAATATCAAGGATATGATTGCTGAATCATGATAAGAGTATGTTTAGTTTTGTAAGAAACTGCCAAACAATCTTCATTTTACTTTAAAGATGCATTAATTTATTTGAAAGGCAGAGTTACAGAGAGGAAGGGAGACACAGGGAGAAAGATCTTCCATTCACTGGTTCACTCTCCAAGTGGCCACAACCCCTGGGGCTGGGCCAGGCAGAAGCCAGGAGCCTGGAACTTCATCTTCTGCTGCTTTCCAAAGCACATTCAGAGGGAGCTGGGTTGGAAGCCAAACAGCTGAGACTTGAACCAGTGCTCACATGGGATGCCAACATTGCAAGTGGAGTCTTTTATTTTTATTTGATTTTATTTTATTAATTTATTTGACAGGTAGAGTTATGGTTCACCCCCAGACAGCCTCTACAGTCGGAATTGCACCGATCCGAAGCCAGGAGCCAGGTGCTTCCTCCTGGTCTCCCATGTGGGTGCAGGGACCGAAGCACTTGGGCCATCCTCCACTGCCCTCCTGGGCCACAGCAGAGAGCTGGACTGGAAGAGGAGCAACCGGGACTAGAACCCGGCGCCCATATGAGATGACAGTGCTGCAGGTGGAGTCTTAACCTGTTGCACCACAGTGCTGATTCCCAGTCTTCCAAAGTAGCCATACCATTTTACATTCTCATCAGCAATGAATGAAGAGTTGTTGCTCCACATGCTCACTAGCATTTATTGTCAGTGTTTGGAATTTTTGGCTATTCTTGTAGGTATGGTGTAGTAATATCTCATTGTTTCAATTTGCAATTCCCTGGTGATCATATTTTCATATGCTTCTTTTCCAACTTTGTGTCTGATGAGGTGTCTGTCAGGTCTTTCTGAGTTTTAAGAGTTCTTTGTATATTTTGGATAATAGTCCTTTATCAGATATATCTTTTGGAAATATTCAAGGCTGTGGCTTATCTGCTCTCTCTCTCTCTTTTTTTTTTTTTTTTTTTTTTTGACAGGCAGAGTTAGACAGTGAGAGAGAGAGACAGAGAGAAAGGTCTTCCTTCCATTGGTCACCACCCCCCCCCCCCAAATGGCCACTACAGTTGGTGGGCTGCTCCGATCTGAAACCAGGAGCCAGGTGCTTCCTGCCCTGGACTTGGGCCATCCTCCACTGCCTTCCCAGGCCACAGCAGAGAGCTGGACTGGGAGAGGAACAACCGGGACAGAATCCGGCGCCCCTCCAGGACTAGAACCTGGGGTGCTGTCACCGCAGGCGGAGGATTAGCCTAGTGAGCCGCAGCGCCGGCAGTATCCCTTCTCCTTTTCTTGAAGGATGAGTCTTAGAGAGGGCATATAGCTGAGTGGTTAAGATGCTTACATATCACATGGGAGAGCCTGGGCTTGATGCCCAGCCCCAGGCATGATTCCACGTTCCTGCTGAGAGGCAGTGATAATGGCTCAAGTATTCCATGCATGTAGAATATCTGCATTGTATTTTGGCCCCTGACTCCTGCCCTGGCTCAGCCCAGCTGTCTATTGCAGGCATTTTGGGAGTGAACCAATGGATAGGGAGGAGCTCTCTCTATCTCTCTCTGATTTTCAAATATTTTTGTAAAAGATTTGTTTATTTATTTGAAAGTCAGAGTTACAGAGAAAGAGGCAGAGGCAGAGAGAAAGAGAGAGAGAGAGAGAGTGAGAGAGAGAGAGAGAGAGAGATTGTCTATCTGCTGGTTCACTCCCCAAATGGCTGCAATGGTCAGGGCTGGGCTAGGTTGAAGTCAGAAGCCAGGAGCTTCATCCACATCCCCACTGTGGGTGCAGGGACCCAAGGACCTGGGCCATTTTTTGCTGCTTTCCCAGGTGCATTAGCAGGGAGCTGGATTGGAAGTGGAGCAACCGGGACTCAAACTGTCCACTATATGGGATGCTGGTACTGCAGGCAGCTGCTTTACCTGCTGTGCCACAGTGCTGGCCCCAATCAAATAATTTTTTTTTTTTTTAAGTTTAGGCATGAGTCTTTTTTACATATGGTAAAGAGCTATTTCTAGTTCTTTCCTGTGAGCTGTTTGTTCAAATCTCTTGATGGCCTCATTTTAGAGCCATTGGTTATTACAGTTGAGTAGAAATTACATCTTTCTCAAGTTTCTATGTTCCACTCACAAATCCCTCCAAACTGGAGTCTCAATTCAAAATATCCTTTGATCTTTATGATATCTGGAAAGCTAATTCTAAATGAAATGGAATGTACTGGTAAAATTGTCTGTGGCGGGCCGGCGCCACAGCTCACTAGGCTAATCCTCTGCCTAGCGGTGCCAGCACACCAGGTTCTAGTCCCGGTCGGGGCGCCGGATTCTGTCCCGGTTGCCCCTCTTCCAGGCCAGCTCTCTGCTGTGGCCAGGGAGTGCAGTGGAGGATGGCCCAAGTCCTTGGGCACTGCACATGCATGGGAGACCAGGAGAAGCACCTGGCTCCTGCCATCGGATCAGCACGGTGCGCCGGCCGCAGCGCGCCGGCCGCGGCGGCCATTGGAGGGTGAACCAACGGCAAAAGGAAGACCTTTCTCTCTGTCTCTCTCTCTCACTGTCCACTCTGCCTGTCAAAAAAAAAAAATTATATGAACAAAAAGTAAGATACATTGGATTAAGAACAAAGGCAAAAGAGTGATCAAAACTCATCACTTCCACATCAGGCATTTGGCTTATCACTTAAGATGCTACTTGGGATGGATGAATCCCATGCTGAAGTGCCTGGGTTCAAGTCCCAGCTCTGCTCCTGATCCCAGCTTCCTGCTAATGGGCACCCTGGGAGGCAGCAGGCTCAAGCACTTGGGTCCCTGCCACCATGTGGAAGACCTAGATTGAGTTTTCAGCTCCCAGCTTTCGCCTAGCACAGCCCCAGTCAATGGAGGCATTTGGGGAGTGAGCCAGCTAATAGATTGTGCATCTGCCTGCCTGCCTCTCTGCCTCTCAAATAAACAAATAATTTAACATCTCATCACTTCCTAATTATTTTGCTACATTTTACTATTATCTATGTTTTGGAGGTTATTTACCTCTACTTTATATAGGGTGGAAATCCTATATTGTGGTGTGCAGTAGTTGTACTTCTCCACCCAGTTCTGCACTCAGTGACAGGGCAAAATTGGCAATGATGGAAGTATTTATCCCTGCAAATGCTGCAGGTCAGGGCTTCCCTCGCTCTCTTCTATTCCCAGAAGGCCAGTTGTTAACCATTAACCAGCCCTGCTGGCATTGCTGATGCATTGGTTAGAGGGCAGGCCAAGCATATCACTCAACTGAAAACCAAGAGCACAGAGTGTTTGGAAATCTGACTCTAAATTGCTTCAGTGTGTTAGTTCTGAGAAGATGGAACTGAAACTTCAGCAAATTCTTTTCCTAGAAAGTGACTTTCGAGTACTGTATTGGCTGCATACCTTGGAGAAATCTTTGAACTCACAGCACACAAAGCAGCGCACCAGTCTCAAAGGATGTGTGGTTTGCACAGCCTGGGCCTTCAATATTTTCATCTCTCCACTAGGCAAGTTTTCCTATGCAGCCTCGGCAGGAGAGTGTGTCAGAGGGATGACAGTGTCAGCAGCTCCCCAGGGACCCTGCTGCCTCCGTTTCTCCAGGCCGCCCACCACTCTGATTAGGCAAGCTTACCAAGAAGATGCCTACTGTACAGAAAACCTTCTTTTCATTCCCTTTTTCACTTTCAGATCTCAAGTCACTCCCCTGTGATTGCTTTCTAGAATTGTACACGTTCTTTTTGCTCCCACTTTTGAAAATCTTAATGATGTATCTCTGTTTGATGAATTTAGGACTTGTGATTTTGTAGCCTAATGAGCCCAAATCTTGTTTTTCTTTAGTCTTTTGTGTTGAAAAAAAGATAACATTTGAGACAATTTTGAAGAAACTGAATGAAAGAAAAAGAGCTACTCCAGATTTTAACTCCATCCCTGTGGGGAGCAACTGGGAGCAACTCGGACTAGACTAAATTACTGGAATTAAGACTTATTCTATGCATCTGCTCTCCCACAATATGGCGCTGGGAGAGGAGTAAAAACAGCTTTACACAGCTGCCTCCAGTTCAACCAATAAGCAGCAGGACCTGCTCCTGATTGGAGGAGAGCAGCGTACTCGGCGTGTGGGTAGCAGAGTTGGGATTGGTGGAAAAGGACTATAAAGGAGGAGAGAGACAACATGCACCAGGAACATCTAAGGGGAACATCTATCTGAAGGAACACCTGTGCAGCCCCCGAGAGAGCCGGCCGGCGGTGTGCCGCTCCCCCGCGGAAGTGGGGAATGTGGCAGGGGGAACTGCCCTTCCACGGAGGTGGAAGGGTCGGTAGCCAACCCGGGAAGAACCAGCAGCAAACCCGGGGAGGGCCGAGCAGACAAAAGAACAGCGCAGGGTCCTGTGTCGTTCCTCCACGAAGACGGGGAGCGACACATCCCCCATAAAACTATAATACTCTCGATATTTCCTTCTCCAGTATTTGTCCATATGCACACCTGTTTTTAAAATAATAATTTCGGCCGGCGCCGCGGCTCACTAGGCTAATCCTCCGCCTGGCGGCGCCGGCACACCGGGTTCTAGTCCCGGTCGGGGCGCCGGATTCTGTCCCGGTTGCCCCTCTTCCAGGCCAGCCCTCTGCTGTGGCCAGGGAGTGCAGTGGAGGATGGCCCAGGTGCTTGGGCCCTGCACCCCATGGGAGACCAGGAAAAGCACCTGGCTCCTGGCTCCTGCCACCGGATCAGCGCAGTGCGCCGGCCGCAGTGCACCGGCCGCAGCGCGCTGGCCGCGGCGGCCATTGGAGGGTGAACCAACGGCAAAGGAAGACCTTTCTCTCTGTCTCTCTCTCTCTCACTGTCCACTCTGCCTGTCAAAAAAAAAATAATAATTTCATTTTTGAAATAATGGCATATATTCTTTTTCATAGTCTTACCTGAAATGAATTTGTTAGGAAACATAAATATCACAGACACCAGGACTGGCATTGTGGCTAGCAGGTTAAGCAGCTGCCGGCAGCTTGGGCATTCCATGTGGGTGCTGGTTTGAGTTCCAGCTGCTTCACTTCCGATCCAGCTCCCTAGTAAGGTACTGGGAAATCAGTGGAAGATGACCCTAGTGCTTAGGCCCCTGCACCCATGTGGGAGAACTGGAAGAATCTCCTGGCTCCTGACTTTGGTCTGCCCCAGCTCTGGCCATTGCAGTCATTTGTCTGCCTCTGCCTCTTACTCTGTGTAACTTCACCTTTCAAATAAAAAAATGTTTAAAAAAAATCACAGTTTCCCTTCTAAAATGCCCTGTTTTTCGTGAAAAAAAAAAGTTACCTTATAGGGCAATAGAATGTAATATTTTGAGTCATCTTTTTACGGAATAGAAATTAATTGTATTTCTACTGAACAAAGTTCATATGCATTCACATGGACAATAATGATCTGCATTACCATCAGTTTTCTTTTCTTTTAAAAAAATTATTTATTTTATTTGAAAGTCAGAGATGGCCAGCACCATGGCTCACTAGGCTAATCCTCCACCTGTGGCGCCGGCACACCGGGTTCTAGTCCCAGTTGGGGTGCTAGATTCCTTCCTGGTTGCTCCTCTTCCAGTCCAGCTCTCTGTTGTGGCCCAGGAAGTCAGTGGAGGATGTCCCAAGTGCTTGGGCCCTGCACCCGCATGGGAGACCAGGAGGAGGCGCCTGGCTCCTGGCTTCGGATCGGCACAGTGTGCAGGCCGTGGCCGCCTTTTGGGGAGTGAACCAACGGAAGGAAGACCTTTCTCTCTGTCTCTCTCTCTTTCACTGTCTAACTCTGCCTGTCAAAAAAAAAAAAAAAAAAAAAAGTTACAGAGAGAGAGGGAGAGGCAGAGAAAGTGAGGTCTTCCATCTGCTAGTTCACTCCTCAAATTGCCACAATGGCCAAGGCTGGGTCAGACCAAAGCCAGGAACCTGGAGCTTCTTCCAGTCCCCAAGTGGGTGTAGGGGCCCAAGGACTTGAGCCACGCTCCACTTCCTTCCCAGGCACATCAGCAGGGAGCTGGATTGGAAGTGGAGCAATCAGGACATGAACCAGCGCCCATATGGGATGCCAGCATTGCAGGCAGTAGCTTAACCCACTGGCCACAATTCCGGTCCTTACCATCAGTTTTCTACAACCTGACCTCCTGAAGAACTGTAAAATAGTTTTAACAACAGACAATCTAATATGCACATTCTATAGAACCCAATTTTCTTCAATTGGTTTTCTACACTGTACCAGCATACTACACTTAAAGGAGACCAATAATCCTTTTTTACTGATTTTCAAATCTTGGCAAGTTTTTCTAGATGCTTGTTTATGCAAGGTTTTACAATGTTTATGTGTTTAATGGCTGTACATTGTTCGAGTAATTTGAAGTACCCCAATTTTCTAATATACTCAACTCTTTCTTGTTTAGTATATTAGATGGTATTTTAGTATTTCATGTAG
Organism: Oryctolagus cuniculus; assembly: GCF_051225735.1. Taxonomy (NCBI): domain Eukaryota; kingdom Metazoa; phylum Chordata; class Mammalia; order Lagomorpha; family Leporidae; genus Oryctolagus; species Oryctolagus cuniculus. The sequence goes on along the minus strand of NC_142867.1, from coordinate 49,112,750 downwards.
ACTTTTAAAATTTATTTTTAAATTTTAATTATTTTCATTTAAAAGGCAGAGAGCCAGTATGGTTCGGGCTGTGCAGCCAATGAAGGTCTGAACACTGACTTTGGTATTTATTGTCTGGGTGACTTGGGATGAGTTGCTTAATTTCTATGTCATTTTCCTCATCTGCAAAATAGGAATGATAAGAACACAGTTAAATGAGATAGTTTAAGCAGACTGTTCTGAATGGCATCTGGCACATATAGTGTATGAGCCAGCTTTTGTCACTACAAATACGTGACTAACTTTGTAAATAGAAAAGGTGTATTCAGCTCACAGTTTTGGAAGTACAGGTCCAAGATGGGGTGGCTTCATTGGTTTGCCAGCAGACAGCTGTGGCAGAGCACGTGCAGAGGGTCTCACTGGGAGCCAGGAACAGAGAGAGCAGCTGGGCCCAACACAGGGTTCAACAGCCATGTCTCTCTCACTGCCTTCCAGGGCATGCCTCTAGCGAGCTGAGGACCTCTTCCTAGACCCAACTCCTAAACACCATAATTGAATTAGGTTTCCACCCTCTTACTACCATTAACTTAGGACTTTGGGATTTTTTTTAAAAAAAGATTTTATTCGGCCGGCGCCGCGGCTTACTAGGCTAATCCTCCGCCTAGCGGCGCCGGCACACCGGGTTCTAGTCCCGGTCGGGGCGCCGGATTCTGTCCCGGTTGTCCCTCTTCCAAGCCAGCCCTCTGCTGTGGCCAGGGAGTGCAGTGGAGGATGGCCCAGGTGCTTGGGCCCTGCACCCCATGGGAGACCAGGAAAAGCACCTGGCTCCTGGCTTCTGCCATCGGATCAGCGCGGTGCGCCGGCCGCAGCGCGCTGGCCGCGGCGGCCATTGGAGGGTGAACCAACGGCAAAGGAAGACCTTTCTCTCTGTCTCTCTCTCTCACTGTCCACTCTGCCTGTCAAAAATAAAAAAAAAAAATAAATAAATAAAAAGATTTTATTTATTTTATTTGAGAGTTAGAGTTACAGACAGTGAGAGTGAGAGACAGAGAGAAAGGTCTTCCTTCCGTTGGTTCACTCCCCAAAGGGCCACAATAGCCGGAGCTACGTCAATCCAAAGCCAGGAGCCAGTAGCTTCTTCTCAGTCCCCCACGTGGGTGCAGGGGCCCAAGGACTTGGTCCATCTTCTACTGCTTTCCCAGGCCACAGCAGAGAGCTGGACTGGAAGAGGGGCAGCCGGGAATAGAACCCGTGCCCATATGGGATGCCGGTGCCACAGGCGGAGGATTAATATACTGTGCCACAGCACCAGCCCCGGACTTTGGGATTTAAACTGCTGCATGAGTCGGGAGCAAAGTCATTTTCTTTCTTTCTTTTTTTTTTTTTTCATTTTCGTAAAGGTCTATTTCATTATTGGTGGGTAGTGCATTTAACAATTAAATACATTTAAATAATGTATAGGTGACTATGCAAAATCATTTCAAACCATGGCACATAGTAAATGCTTGAAACATATTATTATATATTATATAATATATTAATATATCATATAATATATATATTCTAATGTATACAAAAACATAGGAGGCATTTTTTTCATTCTTTTAATTGAAAATTTTCAAACATAAAGAAAAGTAGAGAGAATTGTTTAATGAGTCCCTGTGTGCTTACCCACTAGCTTCAACAATTATCAACATATAGTCTTATTTCAACTGTATACCCAACCATTTTGGGTTATTTTGAAGCAAGTCCTGGCCATCACATAGTTTTATTCAATAGGATCTCTGAAAGATAAAAACTCTTCTAACAGTGCATTAACTCATTTAAAGCATTTAAGTTTTTATTATTTATTTATTTGAAAGATACAGTGACAGAGAGGGAAAGACAGAGAGAAATCTTCTACTCGTCAAATGCCTGCAACAGCAGTTTGAGTTGGTCTGCAATCAGAAGCCAGGGACTTCATCCAGGTTTTCCACATGGATGGCAGGAACTCATGTACTTGGACTGCCATCCACTGACTTCCAGGTGCAGAAAACTGACTTGGAAACAGAGGTAGGACTTGATTCCAGGCACTCAGATGTGGAAGTCCTATGTGACAGTTTACTTTGCTGTACCAAAACAACCACTCCTTAACCCATTTTCACTAGGAAAATTAACTAAGGCTGAGTGAATTTTTAAGTAATATTCCCACAGCAACGTAGCTGGCAAGTGTTTGTACCAAAATTGAAATACAAGACTTTTTAATTTTGTTTCCTCTGCTGTTTACTAATATAAATATCTATGATCTGAAATTTAGGCAGCAAAACTCTCAATTCCAACAACAAATCTTAGTATATTAAAACTTATAAAGAAATCAGAACAGAATAAAACCATAGGCATTCAACAGCCAGCAGCAATAGACCCACAGATTAAATTCCCTTGGATTTATTTTTATTCTTGCTGAAAGGATTTATCTTGATCTTTGAAGTGTGAAAGCAGGGCATGAATTGTTCAGATTTTGTGCTTGGTGAATAACTGAGCAAAATGCCCTCCTCCCCCAGCTTCCCACACTAAAACAAATGCCTCAGCATTTGTGTGTGGCTTACTTCAGTTTCGAAAGGAAATGTAATATTCTTAGAAATGTGATCATTTAAGAAAGAGTATTCAGGCAGAAACTGCACGTGGAGAATTACAATTCAATTGCCTCAGACCATGAAAGCTTTAAACAACTCTTAATTGGTGATGATGAAAATGATAGAAATCACAGTGATGAGGCTGACACATGACACATGAACCACACTCAGAAGCAGGAAAACAGGTCACACATCTGCAAATAACAGGTTGTAAGGCAGCTTTGGAGCTTGCCTGAGGAAAAGGCCAGAGGGGTGGTGTTTATACTGCAGGCTCTAAAACCACGGGGCTTCGGAGCAGGCTCAGCTTCTGACCTCCCACTGCCAAGTGTGTGGCATTACACAAGTTACTCAACATGTCTGAGCCTCAGTTCCCTCATTTGTAAAATGGGCAGAGTAGTACCCCTGGCAAGGTGTTGCTGAAGACCGAAGATCATCTCTATGGCTGTTAACACAACACTGGGGGGACTTTCAGGAGATGCTTCCCCAACCTTGTAAAAATGAGAGACATAAAAACAGCTTTTCTGAAGCAGAAGCAGAAAATAGATGTGGGTCCAGGCTGGTAAGACTGTAAACGCCATAGAATGCTTTAAGGTCTCCAGAGAAATACGGCCATTTAGGAAGCAAGCAGGTAAACATTCCAGGTTCTCCCGGGAAGCGGAGGCGGCTCTAGCCTTCTAGGTGAGCCAATAGAGAGAAAGGAGGGCATCCAGCCTTCAGGTGTGTCTCTCTGCCGATGAACAGATTGGCATTTGGGGTTTGGCTCCTGTGCATTTTGGGTCGCCCAAGTCTGTCTGGCAGGCTCTGGTGATCCTGGGGTACTACCAAGGAAAGTTGGAGTCAGACTTTCTTAGACAGTGTTTTGAGCAGAGTTGTATTCCCTACCCCCTTAAATTCACATGTCAAAGTCTAACCCAAGTACCTTAGACCATGACTGTATTTGGAGATAGGGTCTTTAAAGAGTTGATCTGGTTAAGACAAGGTTACAAGGGACCACAAGCCAATCTGACTGATGGCCTTACAAAGAGGAGATTAGGCCACACAGAGAGACACCAGGGATTCATACACACGGAGAAACATGTGAGGACACAGGCAAGGCAGCCAGAGAGGCCCAGAAGAAACCTCGACACCTTGATGTTGGACTCCCAGCCCCTAGAACTATGAAAAGTACGCATCTGCTGTTTAAGCTACCCAGTTTGTGGTGTTTTCTTATGGCAGTCTTAGCAGTCTAAGACAGACAAGGCTCACAGAGATGGCCTGGGTGGGGGATCTTACTACCATGTAGAATCAGATGAGTGGGTCTGAGGTGGGGCTTGAGGCTCTAACTAGCTCCAAGGCACTGCTGGTGCTGCTGGTCCTTGGAATACACCTGAAGCAACACAGCTGCAGACAACCAGCAGCACTACCTTCAATAAGGGTCCAACAGTATTTATTACCCCCTCTGTTTGACTTGCTTCCTTTGTCTCTGTCCCTTTGTACCTAGTCAGGGGTCAGAATAGAGCCGTAATGGGTGTACCAATCTCCTCTCTATTTCAGGGCAGGTCTGGCAAGGGCCCTGGCTAAATAGCTGCTGGAGCAAGGTGTCCTGACTGAGCTACAGCGCATCTGAGAGAGAGGAGTGGATGAACACAGGTCCTCGGGGAGGCCCAAAGGCAAGGCAAGGAGAAGCTGATTTGGAACTGACTGATGTACTCACTGGCCAGGGGTTGGGGGAGCAGGGAGAAGGCTGAGAGGATGGTGAGTGGTCGCTCTAGAGCTGGTTTGGAAAGACAGGGTCCAGTAGACACTGACTGACAGCTAGCTTGATAGTGTCATCACTCCCCTATAGGTGAGATTAAATTTGGATTAGAGGCTACTTGCAGGCCATAGTCAGACATGGATGGGCTGAAATAAGGAATAAGTCATGTGGAGCTTTTGAGAATATCTTCTTTTGCTTTTAAATGTATTTTAAAATACATTGACTGACAGGAGGGAGGGAAGGAAAGAGAGAGAGAGATCCATCTTCCCATTTCCTGGCTCCCTCTCCAAGTGCCCATTACAGCTAGGACTAGTCTAAATAGAAACCAAGAGCCAGGAACTCCATCTGGTTCTCCCATATGGGCAACCCAAACCCAAGTACTTGAACCTTGAACCATCATCTGCTGCCTTTCAGGTGCATTATCAGGAAGCTGGATTGAAAACACGGAATAGCCAGGACTTGAACCCAGCACTCGTGTGTGGGATGCGGGCCTACCAAGCAGCACTTGACCAGCTGCACCACAACATCTGTCTCCAAGAGTATCTTATTTCCAAAAATTCTGATTAGCTCATCTGAAAAGTGAAAGAGATAAATTGGATGTTCAGGTGAAACCTAATTATAGACAAGTTTAAATTCATCTACAGTATTTAGATGAATGGTATTTATGCAGGAATAAATAACATAATGCGGCAGAGGAACCTTAATTACCACTATGTTAATAAACTGTCTCTTAATTATCAAAAAAGTCTCTTTAAATCCTGAAAACTTTCTCTTATGGTTTTTTCTCTCACAAGGGAAACCATGTTATGAATCTTAAGTACAAATAAAACTATTTTATAGCCCCTCTTTTTTTTTTTTGACAGGCAGAGTGGACAGTGAGAGAGAGACAGAGAGAAAGGTCTTCCTTTTGCCGTTGGTTTTCACCCTCCAATGGCCACTGCAGCCAGCGTGCTGCAGCCGGCGCACCACGCTGATCCGAAGCCAGGAGCCAGGTGCTTCTCCTGGTCTCCCATGCGGGTGCAGGGCCCAAGGACCTGGGCCATCCTCCACTGCCTTCCCAGGCCACAGCAGAGAGCTGGCCTGGAAGAGGGGCAACCGGGACAGAATCCAGTGCCCCCACCAGGACTAGAACCCGGTGTGCTGGTGCCACAGGCGGAGGGTTAGCCTATTGAGCCACAGCACTGGCCTATCCCCCCCTTTTTTAAAAAAAGATTTATTTACTTATTTGAAAGTCAGAGTTACACAGAGAGAGGAGAGGCAGAGAGAGAGAGAGAGAGAGAGAGAGAGAGGTCTTCCATCCACTGATTCACCTCCCAATTGGCCGCAACGTCCGGAGCTGAACTGATCTGAAAGCCAGGAGCTTCTTCTGGGTCTCCCACGTGGGTGCAGGCGTCCAAGGACTTGGGCCATCTTCTGCTGCTTTCCCAGGGCACAGCAGAGAGCTGGATCGGAAGTGGAGCAGCCAGGACTTGCACTGGTGCCTATGTGGAATGCCAGCACTTCAGGTGGCAGCTTTATCAGCTGTGCCACAGCGCCGGCCCCTATATCCCTTATTTTTCTGCATGCTAAGCTTCTTGCTGAATTATAAAATTAAAGTTTCATCTTCCAGAAAGTTTTTTTTTATTTTTTTATATCTCACAAATAATATTGAAAGCTTTTCAAAGTTTTTAACGATTAAAAACAACAACTTAAGATAAAAGCTTGTAGTGCCTCAAAGCAAATCACAACAAATGCAAGGACTTTGTTTTCTTCAAAGGGACTGTCTAAATAAAGTAAGCTGTGTATTAAGCTGGGCACAATATTGTTCGCTGTTACATAATAACTCACAGGCACACAATGGCTTGGATTCTAGCAAAGGAGCCTAATTCTCCATCCTCTAGTCTTGACTTTGATCTTAGCAGGATGTCTGACCTTGGTGAGCCACTTTATCACTATTATCCTCAGTGTTCTCTGTAAAGTGAGGGACTGGGCTTGCTGGTGTCCAGTCCTGATGTTTCATTGATTCAGCAGAAACCTGCTTTTCATCATGAGAACATCAAAACTAGTTGCCACCAACAAAAGCATCAAAGAGTAGGTGGAGACCCAGAGAGGTGTAGCAACTTACCCCCACTGCTAGCTAGGGATACTTTCCACAATGTCATGCAGCTTAAAATTCTTTCTAGAAACGAACTTCTCTGCTATAAGTAGGATAATGTACCCAAGTAAATCACAAAAGCCATTGGGCTAACTAACATAACTTTGTCTATGAAAATGGTTCTTTTTCTGGATGGTTTAATGTAAGTCATAGCTGACTGCTTGTGGTCAGAGATGTGGGTGCAATTATGCTAGAGAACCGCATGAAAGCAGAACATGTTATCATACACTGCAAAAACAACTGGAGTCAGGATCACGTGGCCAAGATCTCCTGGTGCGTGAGTGACCTCAGGCAGAGGTCGTACTTGGCTCATTTGTGTGGTTAGCAAGGCATCAAGTACAGGGCCTGAGGGTAGGATGAAGACAGAGTACCCACGATATCTGGTGAGGGACTGGACACCAACATGAGCCGGTCTTCTGCACAGGCACAGGAGTAGACATCAGGTGTCCTCAATGGGCGTTCAGTGTAACCAGGGCAGGTGGAGGGGTGGTGGTGAAAACTATCTCCCACCTGTGTTTTGTACATACACCTCCCCCCCCCCCCTTTCTTCCTTGGAGAAAGTTTTAAAGTAGTTATATAGTTCACATTAGTGTAACTAAATGTATTACTTGAACATGAATAAACTAGATGGTGAAATTATTCATATTTAAAAACTCATGATTTTGAATATGTCTCACACAAAGAAATAATACATGTTTGAGGGGATGAATATGCCACTTACCCTGATCTGATCACTGTACAATGTATACATGCATTGAAATGCCACACTGTACCCTATAAATATGTACAGTTAATATGCATCAATTAAAATAAAAATATTTTTAATTTCCCATGGTGTATATATTTATGTAATATTTGTATAACTCTTAATATGGCAAGTCAGTTGTAAGACTTTTCAAATAAATGTTAACTCATTTAATCTTCATACCAACTCAGTGAGGAGGGAACTGTTATTAACCCCATTTTACAAATGAGGAAATGGGCACAGCTTGCCCATGGCCATGCAGCTAGTAAGTGGCAGAGGCCAGACAATCCGCTCCTGAGTCCATGCTTTTTTCTTTTTTTCAAATTTTTTAAATTAAAAAAAATTATTTATTTATTTATTTGAAAGGCAGAGTTACAGAGAAAATCTTCCATCTGCTGGCCCACTTCCCAAATGGCTGCAACAGCCAGGGCTGGGTCAGGCTGAAGCCAGAAGCCAGGAGCTTCTTCCGGGCCTCCCATGTGGGTACAGGGGCCCAAGTACTTGGGCCATCTTCCGTTGTTTCCCAGGCTATCAGTAGGGAGCTGGCCCATGTTCTTAACCATCAAGCTTGCTTTCTCCTTGAGAAAGAACCAGCCAATAAGAGGTTGTTGTGTTCTGGATTGCCCAGATAGAAAGAACCAGTGAGACTCACCGTAATGCAAAGAACAAAGGGACTTTATTTGTAGGTCCAGCATGCTGGGGCCTGACCTCCCGTTTGGTGTAGTGCTGGGAGACCAAGACCCCCTTCTCTTTGTTCCTGGGGTTTTTATAGTTCCTAGGCAAACAAGTATTTACGTCCGCATTCTTTCCTTCACCTGGCCCTGCAGGACCAAGGACGGCCCACCTTATTGGTTGCCTCCACCTAGTCCTGTAGACAGGACCAAGGACTGCCCAGTGTCAGGTTTCATCTTCTCACACCAGGCGCATCCTGGGCCTAGTCAGTTTTTTTGTCTTGTGAGAAGCCTGTCATGGCGTGGCTCTGGCCTCTCACAGGGTCAGAGTAGACATTTGTCCTTTTGGTTGCTCAGCTTCCACATTCACTTCTTATGTTAGGAGAAATGTGGGACTAATGGAGGCCGAATTGCTTCCTATACTAAAAGCAGAAAACAGCAGATGCTCATGTTCCTGGACATGCTCAGGGGCAGCTATTCAGATGAACAAAACAGTTCGAATCTGGAGATGATGCGACCAGAGAGCGCAGGAACTCCACTCCGGAGGCAGTGGTAGCCATGGTATTGGAGCTGCTTTAAGCTCTGCAGAGTAGAATGCACTGGTTAACAGGGTGGGCTTTGGGGCAGGCATTGTGGTGCAGCAGGTTAGCTTGGGATGCCTACGTCCTATATCCGTTTGAGCCCTGACCAGCCTGCTTCTGACCCAGCTTCCTGTTAATATATTCTGGGAGGTAGCAGATAATGGCTCAAGTACTTGGGCCCCTGCCATCCTTGTGGGAAACCTAGATAGAGTTCCTGGCTCCTGGCTGCAGCCTGACCCAGCCCGAGCTGTTGAAGGCATTTGGGGAGTGAACCAGTGGATGGAAGATCTCTCCCTCTCTCTCTGTCACTTTTTCTTTCAAGTAGATAAAAATAAATAGACATTAAAAATTTTAAAAAGAGGTGGGCTTTGGAACTGGAGGCCTGGCTTTGAGTCCTGGCTGTCACCCTGGAGCAGGATGCCTCACCCTCTGTGCTTGGGATTTCTCATTGGTAGAATGAGGGGATTTAAGGAGCTGACGATTGCAGGCTTTATTGGCAGACACCTCTGTTCCTGGCACTATTTTACTGGAATATTTGCACAAAAATCTGAGATGACTTACATTATTCTCACTTTAAAGATGAGGAAACTGACACCCAGAGAGGGAAACTAGTCCAATAACAGGATTCTACAAAGTGAGGGAGTTGGCGCTGGTGTTGGGTGCAGCAGTTAGGTCGGCACAGGGACACCCTCATCCCACCTTGGAGTGCCTTGCTCAAGTCCTGCCTACTTCACTTCTGATCAAGCTTCCTGCTAATGTGCACCCTGGGAGGCAGTAGGTGATGGCTCAAGTGCCTGGGTCCCAGTCATCCAACTGGGAGACCCAGATAGAGTTCTAGAATCCCAGCTTGAGCCTGGTCCAGCCCTGGTGGTTGTGGGCATTTGGGGAGTGAACCAGTACATAGGATATCTCCCTCTCTCATTCTTTCTCTGTCTCTGTCTTTTTGCATTTCAAATAAAATGAAAAAAAATTTTTTTTAAGTGAGGGAGTTTAGGTAGCCACAATTCAATTAATAGAGCAGTGAAGTATTATAGTGTCTGAGTGATGGTCACTCAAGCATTTAATTAAGTATCTTGACTTCAGCCAGTCAGCTATGAAAGGCTTTCATGGTTCTGTTGGTCAAGATAGACTGGTCTCTGTGTCACATTATAAGAAACAGCTAGCAATCAAAGTGTAATTAAAAGTGGAACACTAACAGAAGAAAAATCTTTATATTTCTGTCTCCCCATCTTGCTACACTCAGCACACTTCACCATTGTGAAGCTGCTGCCCGATTTTCCCCTGACCCTCAACTTTGAACATGAAACAACAGAAATCTAGTTTGTGTAGCTGAAGGCTCCTCTGCCTCTAGCCTTTTCTTTCGTCTCTTTTCAATATTCTCTGCAGCAAGAAGCTTTCAGTCTTGAAGGTGTTGATTCCTCATCCTTCAACTGACTGTCTACTCTGCTTGAGTCTGCAACTCAAAAACCTAGGAGCCAACCTGGGAAAAAATGAACTCTCAATAGAGGGTGGGAGAGGGGAAGGTTTTGCACTAAACACTAATAATTTTTGCAGGCATCACTCAGGCAGGGTACGTGCAGCAGTAAGAGAGAGAGAGAGTTTCATGGACATCTAAGAGCTGCCTACCTTCCAAACACAAGCTTATTGTCGCTTGTTAGTTATTGCCCTGGTAATGGCATTTTGCTTCTCTGTTTCTCTATGTGTGTCTTTTCACACGCCTTCCCCCTGCCAGCTGGTGACTCTTTCTTTCTTTCTTTCTTTCTTTCTTTCTTTCTTTCTTTCTTTCTTTCTTTCTTTCTTTCTTTCTTTCTTTCTTTCTTTCTTTCGCTCTCTTTCGCTCTCTTTCTTGCTCTCTTTCTTGCTCTCTTTCTTTCTTGCTCTCTCTCTCTTTCTCTCCTTCCTCCCTCCCTCCCTCCCTCCCTCCCTCCCTCCCTCCCTCCCTCCCTCCCTCCCTCCCTCCCTCCCTCCCTCCCTCCCTTCCTTCCTTCCTTCCTTCCTTCCTTCCTTCCTTCCTTCCTTCCTTCCTTCCTTCCTTCCTTCCTTCCTTCCTTCCTTCCTTCCTTTCTTGTTAAAAGTATTAGAATCTGGCCAGCGCCACAGCTCAATAGGCTAATCCTCCACCTAGCAGCGCCAGCACACCGGGTTCTAGTCCCAGTCGGGGCGCCAGATTCTGTCCCGGTTGCCCCTCTTCCAGGCCAGCTCTCTGCTTGGCCCGGGAGTACAGTGGAGGATGGCCCAAGTGCTTGGGCCCTGCACCCGCATGGGAGACCAGGATAAGCACCTGGCTCCTGCCTTTGGATCAGCTTTCTCTCTGTCTCTCTCTCTCACTGTCCACTCTGCCTGTAAAAAAAAAAAAAAAAAAAGTATTAGAATCAAGGACCTCCAGGTGGAGCAGCATAAAGGGGTCTTCCAAGAGAGGGAAGAACCCAAAGGGACTGTGGTTGTGGGTTTTTTTAAGTACAATTTTGGGGACTGGCACTATGGCTCAGTAGGTTAATCCTCCAGCTGCGCTGCTGGCATCCCATATGTGCACAAGTTCTAGTCTCAGCTGTTCCTCTTCCAATCCAACTCTCTGCTATGGCCTGGGAAAGTAGTAGAAGATGGCCCAAGTATTTGGGCCCCTGCACCCATGTGGAGACCAGGAAGAAGCTCCTAGCTGCTGATTTCGGATTGGTGCAGTTCCAGCCATTGCGGCCATTTGGGAAACGAACTAGTAGAAGGAAGACTTTTCTCTCTGTCTCTCCCTCTCGCTGTCTGTAACTCTCAAATAAATAAATAAAAAAAATTTTTTTAAAGGTACAATTTCAAAGGAAAAACTTGACAATCAGGTTGACATTCACTTACCAGGTGTGGACAAAAACCCATCAAAAGGCCTGATTTACAATTCTCCATCCTATCTGGCCTGCTAAGGGTGGGATAGGTAACTTGCTTTCACAATAAGCTGTGAGCTCAGGAAGAGCTCCCTTGCCATTCTCGTGGTAAATTTGGAGATTTCAAAGGAAGGAGGGCAGGGCAGCCTGTTTATTCTTGCTAAAGATAACCTTTTGGGGAAGGAAGCAAATATTTTACATCCCAAATTCCATTGGGATCCCCTGACTACCTGTTAACCCATCTGACTCCTCACATCCCCACCTAACATCTGTTAGGGGGAACTGGGCGGTCATCGCTCTGGCTGCTTCATGCTGAAAAGGGGCATCTTTGGGAAGAGGAGTCAAGACAGGATTCCAGCAGGAGGTGGCTTCTCCAGGGGGATGCAGTGCCAGCTTGCAGAAACTGCTTTCATTGGAGGTTTCATTTTCATGGCCACCTAGAATTTTACTTTTTTAAGTTCAGAGAAAATGAATCTAACAAGCAGTTTAAACTCACAGTATCTAAAACCAAGGCTAGAGTCATTGTTGGAGGCCCTAAGAAAGGTGTCTAAATCATGAGCAAGTTTTTTCATTGAGAGGTAAATACAAACTGACAGAAAGGGCATGAAAATAATCAGGTGGGCTTAAGGCCTTGTCAGTTATGAGGCTCAGACCTCTATCTATTTCTTCACACGTGGTGCATCATAAGGGAGGCACCCTATTGACTTCCATTACCTAGCTGGCCTGGGAGGAGAGCTGGCTCAAAGAGAAGGTAGGTGCCGGCGCCGTGGCTCACTAGGCTAATCCTCCGCCTTGCAGCGCCGGCATACCGGGTTCTGTCCCGGTTGCCCCTCTTTCAGGCCAGCTCTCTGCTGTGGCCAGGGAGTGCAGTGGAGGATGGCCCAAGTGCTTGGGCCCTGCACCTGCATGGGAGACCAGGAGAAGCACCTGGCTCCTGGCTTCGGATCAGCACGGTGCGCTGGCCGCAGCGGCCATTGGAGGGTGAACCAACGGCAAAAGGAAGACCTTTCTCTCTCTCTCTCTCTCTCTCTCTCTCTCTCTCTCGTCACAGTCCACTCTGCCTGTCAAAACAAAACAAAACAAAACAACAACAAAGAGAAGGTAGGTGACATTTCTAAAAGGAAAACATTTTAGTTAATATACAGTTCTGCCTGCAATGTTGCTGACCCTACTTGGCCATCCCCTCTACAGCAGTGGTTACTTTGGAAGCTGGGCTGAGTGAAAGGCTTTTCAGCTTAGAGAGAACAAGGTCTGTGGCTCTGATTTGGGGCCCTTCAACTCCAGGGGAGGTCTCTTTGGTGAATCTTTCAATGTTTTCCCAGATTTCAGGTTTCAGAGATAGAGAGCTTAAATAACTTTCATTATGCCCACTGGTCAGAGCTTTGACTGAGCCATCTCATAGGTCACAAGTCAGTCTGTTTGTGTGTGTTTTGTAATGTAACTGTAGGATATAACTCTTTTCTTAATGTTGATTTATTAATTTTAATTTTATTTAAAAAGGAGAGAGAGAGAGAGAGACCTTCCATTTATTGGTTCACTCCCCAAATGCCTACATTCATCTGGCACTGGGCCAGGCTAAAGCTAGGCGCCTAGAACTCTATCCGGCTCTCCCTCGTGAGAGGCAGGGACCCAAGCATTCAAGCCATCATCTGCTGCCTCTCAGGGTGTGCATTAGCAGGGAGCTGGATTGGAAGTGGATGAGGGACTCGATCTTAGGCACTCCAATATGGGATGTAGGTATCCCACACAGCAGTTTAACCCATTGCACCACAATGCCCATCCCAGTTTATGGTCCTTGCATCAGGTTCTATGGTTTGTCCAACTGCAGCCACTTCTGTTTATGCAGTAGCCTTGGCTCCCATACCTCCTTTAGCAAGGGGTTGTGGGCAGGACAGTAGGAATGGAGCTAGGGATGTGAAGAAGCACAGTTGTGTGGAATCTCTTCTAGTGAGGTGGCTATGGGACCAGAGCTCCATGCAGATCCAGTGTCCAGTGTCAGGGATCCATGATACAAACTGCAGTGCTGGGCCTCATGGTAGCAGTGCTGTCTTCATTAGATCAGCTCATCAGTGTCATCTGCCTTGGGGCAGAACCTCCAGTACTGGTTTTTCAGCCCTCCTGGAGATTCTGTGAATTACCAGAATCCCTGTAATCAAGTTCTTTTATCTCAGTTGAGTTCTGTTCTTTGTAAGTAAGAACACGACTTACTCAGGGCATATGTTATAGAGGGCATCTAAAGGTCAAAAGGTGTTCTTTCTGGCCACATCTGTGGCTTCCCTTTACTTCTCTCAAGTCCATGACTCCAAGTAACTTGCATAGTCATTATTAAAACCTCCAACAAGGATGGCCCAAGTGCTTGGGCCCTGCACCCGCATGGGAGACCAGGAGGAAGCACCTGGCTCCTGGCTTCGGATCGGAGCAGCACGCTGGCCGCAGCGTGCCAGCCGTAGCAGCCATTTGTGGGGTGAACCAATGGAAAAGGAAGACCTTTCTCTCTGTCTCTCTCTCTCACTGTCTAACTCTGTCTGTCAAAACAAACAAACAAACAAACAAAAAAACCCTCCAACAGACCTCTTGATTCTTAGCCCAGCTGATCTCCTGTGAAAAACCTTGAGGGCCTGCCTTACACTTGACAGTCAACTCATGTTTTTTTGAATTTGTTGTGTTTGCTTGTCCTTGCCTATGATTCTTGAATGTGTAGGATCTCAAAAATTCACTTAATGGATCTAAAATCCAACGGGTTAGGTGGTAGGTGGTGACAGCCATCACCCAAATGGCTCCCATCACCCAGATGTGAGCTTGAATAAATGTCCACTGTAAATGGGTGTTAGTAAAATGGTGCAGTCTTATCTATGGTGCGATCTACACCCCATACACCATCCTAGGCTCTAGCCCCCGCCACCATTGCTGGAAGCCAGGTGGTCAGATGGCCCAACCACCAGTGTCAGCCCCACCCCCATCCTAATGGAATTGGCTGCTCTTACATCCCTGCCTGCCTCCCCACCCCCCGCGAAGTTTTAAATGGACCTGTTCCTGAACACGGTGGCTCTCTCTCTTTCTCTGTCTCTGTCTCTCTCTTACGTTCTCCTTCTCCCTCTTTTCCTTCTTCGCCCCTTCCTTCCAGTCTGTCGGGTTTCCCCCAATAAGCCCTTTTTCTTACTCTGGTGTTTGGTGTGTTTTGTGGCAGTCTTACAATGGGAAGACAGGGCGTATGGGCAGAGAGAGACATAGGTCAGTTAGTAGATTTCTATTGGTGGGAGGATGTGGAAAATCTTAAAAATAAGTTTCTTTAATATTCTTTGTGAAACAGAAAGTATTCCTTAGCTTTGAGTGGGGGTAGGGAAGGGATGTTAGAGGTTGCAATGAAGTGGTTTTCTTGGGGAATGTGTGGGTGAATTTGACTAGGGAGGTTAGTAGAGTGGCTGGTTACCACTGAGGGCCCACTTGGGGATTGTGGTTACATATTTAAAATGAGATCAGTTAGTATGCTGGTATATTTTTCTCTAGCCATATTCATACAAGATAATTATAATTCAAGAGATTAAGGAACTGAGAAACTAAAGTGTTGGATGAATCATCAGCGGCAGCAGGGAGGGGGTGGGCAGGTGTTCACAACCAGCAACGCGTCTTAGATATTTTTCTGCCTCTTTCTTTTCTCACTTAGTGATTTACCTTGGAGATATTACACATCAGATCTGCCTGATACTTTTCGTTGGCTGCAGAGTATATGGTGTGCTCATCCCTGGGAGGAAATGGAAGCCCAGGGGTGAATGGAGCTTATGGGTAACGTCTTAGCTAACGTCTTGCTTACACATGCACGAAGTATGTGTGACACACAGTAAGTGCTCCTATCTTCTTTAAATTCTTGACACATGTGCTTACCCAGTCCTTCTGGGCACCATGCCTTTGAAGTCTAGCACAGAATCAGCTCTCAAAGACAAGCACAGCCAGTATGCCACAGATTCAGGGTTTCCTCAGCCCTTGTTAGGGACTCCAACGGGCCACTCGCCCCACAAATGGCAGCTGTCCCAGGCTTGCAGATGTAGCTGAGCTCCCCTCTGTGAAGCTAAAGAAATATTCTGGAGGCCTAGGCCTATGTTCTAGCTGCTGCTTTTCTTGATCGTAGTAGCTCATAATAACCAAATACCTGTGGATTCTCTTCCTAACACAAAGGAAAGGGAAAATCAGACACGATAGAACTTTCATAACCTTAGGAAACTAAGTTCTCCAGACCAAGAGAGTCATGCTACCCTTCAAGTTACCCGGTTCCAGTCTGGGTACCAAGAATTGCATAAGCACAAATCCTCTGCTCCGAGACTCCAGACATTGGAGTTATTGGATCTCAAAGGCAGCTTCCATGTGGTTCACTCAAGGCTTTACTTACGCAATGTACCCAGCCTATGGCCCTGACCAGAGCTAACTAGGGCATCCTCCAGGGTAGGCCTAAGTGCCTATGGCTTCATGGGCCTTGTAAAAATCTACATGTGCTTTTTTATATATTTATTTGAGAGGCAGAGTTACAGACAGAAAGAGAGACAAGGAGACAGAGAGGTCTTCCATCCACCAGTTCACTCCCCAAATGGCCACCATGGCCAGAGCTAGGCTGATCCAGAGCCAGGAGCCAGGAGCTTCATCTTGGTCTTCCACATGGGTGGCAGGGACCCATGCACTTGGGCCATCTTCCACTGCTTTCCCAGGCCATTAGCAGGGAGATGGATTGGAAGTAGAACAGCCGGTACTGTAACCAGTGCCCATGTGCAATGCCGGCACCGCAGGCAGAGACTTAACCTACTATCCCAGCACTGGCCCCTCTATGTTTGTTTTTAGCTTGCCTCTTTCACTCTATTAGTGAAGCCAAGACAGTAGTGAGTGCCAAGGGGAGGCTGCTTAACAGCATCAGATGCTTCCAAGAGGCCAAGAAGGATAGATTGCACAAAGGGTGGGTCTGACGAAATGAGAAGTTATCATGAGATATAGAGAGGAGGCTTTGGGAGACTTTAGTCAACGAAGACTTCTTCCAGAGGACTCACTGTGAATTTGTACTTGGTGAATCTGAAGAATAGGAATCAATAAAGAGTAAAAGAATCTTAGGCAAAGTGATAGGTTTAGGGAAAAAGAAGGAAGACTGAGTAAACTTGGCTTTCAAGTACAAGGTTTTACTGCCGAGGAAGGTGCTTGAGGTAATACAGCAGAGTTGGTGAGACTGGGAAGGGAGGCAGTGGCTACCAGGAGACCGTGAAGGCTCTCAGAAAGAGTCTGTCCTGGTGTGTGGGTATTTTGAAGTCACTATAGAGCCCTTTGGGGTTCTTATTCCAGAGCTGAAATAACTACTGACACAACACCATTGAAGCCTGAAGGCATGAGAATCAAACCAAACCAGGCAAGCCAAGAAGGGAGTGTTTTCTATTGGTTAAGTCAATATAGTATAATTCTAAAGCAGAACTCATGTGTAGTATACAGGAATGAAGTCATTAAGAGGCTGACATGGACCCAAAAGACTGCTGATGTCTGCAGTGGCAAACCAGACTGTATCTAGCCAGCCCTGCCAGCCCATCATGCTCCCATGAACACCTGATACAAGTCTTCCCCTTCCTGACCCCTTGGAGAAAGCCCAAGTTGCCAGTGGTTTGGTATTGCCAGATTCATGAATTGCTGTGAATTGCTCAAGTCAACTTTTTAAAGTTTTAATGTGATCAAGCATATACTGTAACACACATTGGAGGCATATAGAAGAGGATTGTGACAGCTAAGGCCCAACTTAAGATCCCCTCCCAGCACCCAAGAACTGATGCTGATCCTTCCTACTTTTAAAATTTTATTTGAGGGGCTGGTGCTGTGGTTTAGCAGGTAAAGCCTATAGTTCTGGCATCCCATATGGGTGCCGGTTCAAGTCCCAGCTGCTCCATTTCCAGTCCAGTTCTCTGCTATGGCCTGGGAAAGCGGTGGAAGATGGCCCAACTCCTTGGACCTCTGCACCTGCATGAGACCTGGAAGAAGCTCCTGACTCCTGGCTTCAGATTGGTGCAGCTCCAGCTATTGTGACCAATTGGGGAGTTAACCAGCTGATAGAAGACCTCTCTCTCTACCTCTCCTTCTCTCTGTGTGTAACTCTATCAAGTAAATAAATAAATATTAAAAAAAAATACCATCCATCCATCCACCCATCCACCCATTGACCTAAGAGGGGAGTTCAAAAAATTAATGGAAAATTGGAATTAAAAGGTAAGCTAATTTTATTGCAGAGGCAGAGGCAGCGGCAGAGGCAGAGGCAGAGAGACAGAGGTCTTCCATCTGCTGGTTCACTCCTCAAATGGCCACAATGGCCGGAGCTGGGCTGATCCAAAGCCAGGAGCCAGGAGTTTCATCTAGGTCCCTCATGTGGGTGCAGGGTCCCAAGCATTTGTGCCATATTACACTACCTTCCCAGGCATATTAGTAGGGAGCTGGACTGCAAGTGGAGCAGCCAGGACTTGAACTAGCGCCCACATTGGATGCCTGCTCTGCAGACAGCAGCTTTACCCACTACACCACAGCCTCTGCCCCCAAATTTTTTCATAATATGCATTTCCATGAACTTTTTGAAGGTTCCCATATTTATATAAAACTGTGGATTCATATTTGTTATTCTATTTCCAATTCAAATACCATTCTAGCCTTCTTCCTTTCTATATTTTTACTCTTGTCTGACAGCAATCTGAAAATTATTCACATATATTTACTAATTTTCTCTAACCTAAAATTTGCCAGATGGTTTTAGAATTACCAACTTATTCCAGGCAGGAAACACACTACCTAATGAGATTTTAAGATCTGCTATGAGGGGTGGGTATTGTGGCACAGCTGGCTCCTGGCTGTTTGGGCCACCAGCATCCCATAGCAGAGTGTTGGTTCGAGTCCCATCTACTCTGTGCTTCCAATCCAGCTTCCTGCTGATGTGCCCGGGAGGCAGTGGATGATGGCCCAGGTACTTGGGTTGCTGCCACCTTTATGTGAGACCTGGATGGAGTTTCTGGCTCCTGGCTTTGGCCTAGGCCAGTCCTGGCTGTTGAGGGAGTGAACACTTTTTCTGTCTCTCCTTCTCTCTCCCTTTGTCACTCTGCTTTAAAATAAATAAGTAAATCTTAAAAAAAAAAATATACTAATATCAGTACAAGCACACCAGTTCAGATCAGGTGCCGATCCTGTCAGATCTCAGCCAGTGTTATCTGAATGCAAAGTGGAACCCAGAGTTTTATTGACATAGACAACTACACTTGACCTCAACTAAGGAATCAGCCCATCCCAGAACACAGTTACCATAAGTACCAATCCAGCTTGACATAAAACTAAATCACTCCAGACCAACCCAGATCAGATCTGAAGCTTGATTTAGGATGGCTGAAAACCCAGGATATGCTAGCTAGTTCAGTCCTAGATTCACTTGTTCATTAATTTCTTTCTTCGTTAACTATTCACCGTAGGCCTACTGTGTTCCAGGACTGTGGTAGGTGCTGAGGTTTAGCTGGATGTGAGATGATTTCCTAGGAGCTTGCAACACCCAGTGTTCTACCTGCAGGGCCCAGATCCTCTTTCTGTTGTAGTTAGCACTTCCAGACTAGTGTCATCAGATAAGTGTTCATAGATTTTCCTCATGACATCATATTCTGCTGCATCCCATCATAAAATTTATGACAAATTTTATTACATAATCATATGTCCCTTACTGGCCCCACACTACAATCTTGAATAGGACTTTTTAAAAAATTTATTTTCATTTTATTTGAAAGGCAGAGAGAGACAGAGATCTTCCATCTGCTGGCTTACTCTCCAAATACCCACAACAGCTTGGGTTGGACCAGGCTGAAACCAGGAGCCAGAAACTCCATCAGGGTCTCCCTTGCGGGTGGGAGGGATCCAAGTACTTGACTCCTCATCTACTGCCTACCAGGGTGAGTACCAGCAGGAAGCTGCATTGGAAGCAGGGGAGCCTGAACTCGGATCAGGTACTCTGACCTGGGATGCAGGCATCTTAACCACTGGGTTAAACACCCACCCCAGACCTAGGAGATTTCTATACCTGCTTATAACTATTCATCCAACAAATATTTGTTAATGTCTTTAGATTGCCAGGATTTGGAGACATGAAAATGCTGTCTTTAAGTAACTCATAATCTTTAATTCCACCAAAGGCAATGGATAATTTTTTTAAAAAAATCTACTACAGTGTGAGAAATTCTATAATAAATTTATTTTCAAAGTTCTATCGGAGCCGGTGCCGCAGCTCAACAGGCTAATCCTCCGCCTTGCAGCGCCGGCACACCGGGTTCTAGTCCTGGTCGGGGCGCCGGATTCTGTCCCGGTTGCCCCTCTTCCAGGCCAGCTCTCTGCTGTGGCCCAGGAAGGCAGTGGAGGATGGCCCAAGTCCTTGGGCCCTGCACCCCATGGGAGACCAGGATAAGCACCTGGCTCCTGGCTTTGGATCAGCGCAGTGCGCTGGCCGCAGCACGGCGGCCATTGGAGGGTGAACCAACAGCAAAAGGAAGACCTTTCTCTCTGTCTCTCTCTCACTGTCCACTCTGCCTGTAAAGAAGAAAAAAAAAAAAGTTCTATCGGAGCCCAATGGAGTTGTCTTTCTTTCTTTTCTTTTCTTTTTCTTTTTTTTGAAAGGCAGAGTTAGTGAGAGAGAGAGACAGAGAGAAAGTTCTTCCTTCTGTTGCTTCAACCCTCAATGGCCCCTACAGCCATTGTGCTGCGCTGATCCGAAGCCAGGAGCCAGGTGCCGCAGGCGGAAGATTAGCCTAGTGAGCCATGGTGCCAGCCATGTTTCCTGCTTTTAAGAACCAGAATGAAGGTCAGAGTGATCTTCCTGAACCTGTTGGGCTTAATTTCTTTTTTTTAAATCTAAGTGCCCTTTATTTAAAAATAGCCATATGCGGCCAGTACTGGGGCTCACTAGGCTAATCCTCCACCTGCGGCACCGGCACCCCGGGTCCTAGTCCCGGTTGGGGCGCCGGATTCTGATCCAGTTGCTCCTCTTTCAGTCCAGCTCTCTGCTGTGGCCCGGGAGTGCAGTGGAGGATGGCCCAAGTGCTTGGGCCCTGCACCCCATGGGAGACCAGGAGAAGCACCTGGCTCCTGGCTTTGGATCAGCATGGTATGCTGGCTGCAGCGCGCCGGCCGCAGTGGCCATTGGGGGGTGAGCCAACGGAAAAAGGAAGAGCTTTCTCTCTCTCTCTCTCTTTCTCTCTCTCACTGTCCACTCTGCCTGTCAAAAAAAAAAAAAAAAATAGCCATATGCCATACCAATGGATTCTGGCGCCTTCAACATAACAGAGACAAAATGCTCTAAGAGATCCTAGTATCAGATCAGAATATTCTTGGGGTTAAAATGGCAGGATATAAATATCCAGCTGCTTCTGTTTCTGTCACAGTGGATGTTCAAAGGTCTGCATACTTCGGTCATACATCACCTTTTCCTCCTGAGACACATTTCCCAACAGTGACTCACCTCTGTTATACAGAATTCCCCAAACCAGTGTCAGAAATGCCTACAAGTGCTAGGCAGACAGTATGAGTAAAGGTGGCTCAGTGAGGACTGCGGTGAACCTAGGCTATCTGCCTTGTCCAAAGAAGGAAGCTGTTTGCTACAGCCTGCGGGTGCCACGTAAGAACACAGGCCAAGGGGTGTCAAAACTCAAGCTTTCTCAAAAGAAGCCAGAAATCCTGCAACATCTCTTATGCAGGCCAACAGAATATCTTTTTTTTTTTTTAAAGATTTATTTTATTTCAAAGTCAGAGTTATACAGAGAGAGGAGAGGCAGAGAGAAAATGAAGTCTTCCATCCACTGGTTCACTCCCCAGATGGCTGCAACAGCTGGAGCTGTGCCGATCTGAAGCCAGGAGCCAGGAGCTTCTTTCGAGTCTCCCATGCGGGTGCAGGGGCCCAAGGACTTGGGCCACCTTCTACTGCTTTCCCAGGCCATAGCAGAGAGTTGGAATGGAAGTGGAGCAGCCAGGTCTCGAACTGGCGTCCATATGGGATGCCGGCCAGGGCTTTAACCCACTGAGCCACAGTGCCGGACCCTAGAATATCTTTATGGGCCATATTCTATCCTGGGCAGCAATCTGAGATCTTTGGCCTAGGACTTTGATCCTTTTCTGTGTTATCATACATGAAGGAATGAGTGACTGTTGCATCTCTTTATGACATCAGTGGTTACTGATTTCCCAAATATGAATCCTGCCCTTCTGTTGTGCACCACCTACTGGTGATTCCAGAGTCTGTCCATCTCTTAGGATGTCAAGTTTTTTACTGACTGAGTTTGTGGCTCCTGGCTTCAGCCTGACCCAGCCCTGGCTGTTGCAGGCATTTGGGGAGTGAACCAATGGATGGAAAACCTCTCTCTCATTCTCTCTCTCTCTCTCTGCCTTCCAAGCAAATACAAATAATAAATAATTCTTAAAAGATTTCAAGATTCACTCCTCTACTTGTGATATCATGAACTATAGAAACAATCTTCTTCACTCTTGAAGGTTGCTTTGCCACACCCTTTATGATAGCATGAATTTCTCTAACACCTTGAAATAACAACTCATTCCTTCATCCTACTGAAATCCTGTGTGTATCATCTTTTTGTATCATCTCCCAGTGATATCAACCTCATTCCAGAACTGCAACCTGAGGTGGGGAGTGGAAAGATACAATCTACATGGCATCACAAAAGGATGAAGTGGGGGCTGGCATTGTAGCATAATGGGTTAAACCACTACCTGAATGCCAGCATCCCATATTTGCACTGGTTTGAGTCCCAGCTGCTCCATTTCCAATCCAGCTCCCTGCTAATGTGCCTAGGAAGTCCACAGAGGATGGCTCAAGTCCTTGGAGCACTGAACCCACATGGGAGACCCGGATGAAGCTCCTGGCTCTTGGCTCCTGGCTTTGGCCTGGCCCAGCCTCAGCCACTGCGGCCCATTTAGGGCGTGAACCAGCAGATGGAAGATCTCTGTATCTCTCCCTCCCTCTCTGTAACTCTGCCTTTCAAATTAAATAAATAAATATTTTGGAAAAAAAAAAGAAAATGTCTGCATAAAAGCTTTTAAAAGGGTCGTACAGGGGCAGGTTTTGTGTTGCAGTGGGCTAAGTTGCTGCTTGGGATGCCTGCCTACTATATTGGAGTACCTGGAATTAAGTCCCACCTCTGGTTCCAATCCAGTTTCCTGCTAATGAACATGGGAGGCCGCAAATGACGGCTAGAGTGCTTGAGTCCCTGCCACCTGTGGGGAGCAACCCGGACTAGACTGAGTTACTGGAATTAAGACTTATTCTATGCATCTGCTCTCCCACAATATGGCGCTGGGAGAGAAGTAAACAGCTTCCGCACAGCTGCCTCCAGTTCAACCAATAAACTGTAGGACTTGCTCCTGATTGGAGAGCAGCGTACTCGGCGTGTGGGCAGCCGAGTTAGGATTGGCGGAGGAGGACTATAAAGGAGGAGAGAGACGGCATGCACCGGGAACATCTAAGGGGAACATCTAGCTGAAGGAACACCTGTGCAGCCCCCGAGAAAGCCGGCCGGCGGTGTGCTGCTCCCCTGCGGAAGTGGGGAATGTGGCCAGGGGGAACTGCCCTTCCACGGAGGTGGAAGGGATAGTAGCCAACCCGGGAAGAACCAGCAGCAAACCCGGGGAGGGCCGAGCAGACGAAAGAACAGCGCAGGGTCCTGTGTCGTTCCTCCACGAAGAGTGGGAGCAACAGCCACCCTTTCAGGAGACCTATATGGAGTTCCTGGCTCCTGGCTTCACCTGGTATAGTCCTCATTGTTTCAGGTATTTGGTGGGTAAACCAGCAGATGTAATTCTCTCTCTCTCTCTCTCTCTCTCTGTCTCTCTCTCTCTCATTCTCTCTCCCTCCGCCTTTCCAATGAATGAATCTAATAGAAAAATAAAGATAGTGTTTTCAAGTAGTGCTGTTTTAAAGGATTGCCTGACCTCTGGTGAGTGGTTCATAGAGGGCCAAAGTGGGAATAGGACATTTATTTGGAGGCTATTTGTAGTTTTCCATTGAGAAATGATGATGATTTGGACATGGTGGGGGTGGATAGAGAGGTATAGTTTATGTATTTTGAAAGTAGAACTTGTTGATTGACTAGATGTGCAGGAAAACAGAGAATTAGAATTGGCTCACCTGGTTTTAACTTGAGCAACCGGTGCATTTACTAGATGAGAAGGATAGAGAGTGGTGAGTAGGTTGTCTGGGAAGCAGATGTTTAGACAGTGTTAGGAGCACAAAAGGCTTATCAGGGAATAATAGCTGTGACAGGAAACGTGGCAGAAGCAGAATTGTGCAGGAGCAGCCCTCAGACAATGACACACACTGGACAACATCTCTGCTGGCCTAGCACGGAGCTGCAGAGCAAAAATTGCCAGTTAGAGTTTTCTGTTGCACTAGACCTAGGATTATCACCTGGCCTAAGGCGAACATGGCTTAAGTAGGCCACCCCCTGAGGAGAGGGGCTGTGAAGCTGAGGTAGACCTGAGACAGGTGACAGCCAGAGGCTGTCAGTTAACTGCACTGCTCACAGCTGGGCAGTCAGGTCTTTCTTCAAGTGGAAGCTGAGTAGATTTCCATGTTTCCTGCAGGGAATAACAGACAGAAAAGATTAAGAATTTAGTTTTAGACAAGAGGGGTGCTGATAGTTAACTGAATCATATATTCATTAAAGGAGTACTATGCTTTCACCATAGGCCATCCAAATGGAAATGTAGATAGTTGCAGGCAGTCTAAATTTCATTAAGAGATGTTTGGGCCAGAGATGTTTGAGTATTAGCATATACTCGGTATTTAAGGTCATGGACTGCCTGGCGTTATGAAACGAGACACAAGATGTTTCTAAACCTAGAGAAGAATCACTTTTCTAGAGATTCTCTACAAGCAATTTAGGTCATCACATTGACTGCTGGGACCAAGGAACATCCCTGGCATTTGATGGGCAGGGTCTAGGTATGTAAAACCTTCTGCCCAATAAAGAGATGTCTTACATAAAATACTGAAGGTGCCCCTGTGATAAACTGGCTGTAGTTGGAGAGGACGTTTCAAAGCCAACCCTTGAGGCATTCCATCCTGGGTATTGGCAAAGAAGCTGGAAAGGAGACTGGAAAGGAGTATTCAGGAAGGTAAACAGAGAGCTAGAAGAAGAGAAGAAGGCAGTGTCAGGTGTCAAGAGAGGAAAGTGTTTCCAGGAGGGGGAAGTTAACAGCAACCAAAGCTGCTGAACAGTTGAGTACGATGAGGACAGAAGCTTCTCCACTCACAGGTGGCCTCGGCAAGAATAATCTCACAGAGTGGTGGATATTGAAGCCAGACTGGCATAAACTGAGAGTCAAAAAGTGCGAGCAAGGAGACAAAGGAACTTTATGAACAAATTTGGATAATTAGCAGGGCTGCAATTTGGAGGATGATTTGGGGTCAAGGAAAAGATTTTATTCCTCACCTTACATCGGGAAAGTTTTAAGCATACAGCAAACTTGGAAAGAATTTTGCAGTAAAATCACTAAATTTGACAACATTTTACTCTACTTGTTTTACCACATGTCTTTATCCACCAGGAAGGAATTTTTAAAGATGGAAGACACTCCTGTAGCATGTTTGTACATCAGCCTGAAATGTGATTCCATAGCCAGGGAAAGATCAACCGTTCGAGAAAGAAAGGAAATAAAGGAATCAAGTCGCTAAGAGGTGAGGGGGTGGAATTTAAGGCACAGGCAGTGGGACTGCCTATTGGTGTTATGGAGAAGAAAGAGTGAAATAAGTAGGGAAATATCTAGGTTTATGGATTTGATATTGGAAAAACGTGGCAAACACAGTGTCATTGCCTAACTAACAGCTAGGCTCTCTTATTCTTTGTTGACAGAACCCAACGTTTGGTGTGGGGGCAGCAATGGGCCCAGAGTGAGGGGATTAATCCTGATTGATCTAAGCCAACATGACTGCTTTTGTCTCCCTTGCCAGACATTAACTTTCCTATCATAGCTGTAGCTAAGAGAATGGTTGCATAATATATTTCTAGTCAATGAAACTTGAGGGGTGTTTACTGGGGCTGGGATGGTTGTGTTTTGGGGGAGTTTCTGTGAAAAGTTTTCCTTTGCTGATAAAAGGAGATTGAGCTCCTCACATAAAAGGTCAGCCTCTTTTTCACCTTCTTCTCCCATCTCCTACCCTATGTATTTCCTGTTTTAAAAAAGCAGATTTATTTTATTTGAAAGGTAGACACAAACACACACACACACAAACACAATTTCCACCTGATGGTTCACTCCCCCAATGGCTGCAACAGCCA
Organism: Oryctolagus cuniculus; assembly: GCF_051225735.1. Taxonomy (NCBI): domain Eukaryota; kingdom Metazoa; phylum Chordata; class Mammalia; order Lagomorpha; family Leporidae; genus Oryctolagus; species Oryctolagus cuniculus. Next base: position 49,087,108 of record NC_142867.1, on the reverse strand, counting down.
GGACTAGGTCATGCTGAAGTCAGTAGTCCAGAACTCCACCCGGGTCTCCCACATGGGTGGCCAAGGACCCAAGTACTTGAGCCATCATCTGCTACCTCCTGTGATGCATATCAGCAGGAAGCTGAGTGGGAAGTAGAAGAGTTGGTACACAAACCAAGCTCTGCAATATGGGATGTGGGCAATCCAAGCAGCAACTTAACTGCAGTGCTAAACCCACATCCCTATTTCATATATATATATATATTTTTTTTTTAATTTATGTATTTAATTGAGAGACAGACAGTAAGGGAAAGAGAGTCAGACAGAGTGCTCCTGCCTTCTGGTTTACTAATCAAATACTGGCAGCAAGCATGATTGGGCTGGGCTGAAGCCAGGAATCAGAAAGAGCCATGTGGGTTGCAGGACCCCAATTACTTGAGCCATTACTACTGCCTCTCAGGGTCTGCATTAGACCCCAATTACTTGAGCCATTACTGCTGCCTCTCAGGGTCTGCATTAGACCCCAATTACTTGAGCCATTACTACTGCCTCTCAGGGTCTGCATTAGACCCCAATTACTTGAGCCATTACTGCTGCCTCTCAGGGTCTGCATTAGCAAGAAGCTGAAATCATAAGCCCAAAGCTAGGAATCAAACCCAGGTACTGTGATATGGGTCAGGGACATCTTAACTGCTTGGGACTCCATTATCCCATGTTGGAATGACTGAGTTCAAGTCCTGGCTCTGCTCCCAATTCCAGCTTTCTTCTGATGTAGACTCTGGGAGATGGCAGGTAATGGTTCAAGTAGTTGAGTCCCCACCACTCACATGGGAGACCTGGACTGAGTTCCTGACTCCTAGCTTCAGCCTTAGCCCAGCCTGAGCTGTTGTGTACATTTGGGGAGTAAACTAGTAGATGGGAGATCTTTCTGTGTCTCTATGTCCTCTGACTTTCAACAAAAAATATGGAATGAATTGGAGAATGGGATAAAGGTGAAAAATTTTTGCACTGAGGATACTGCAAATATTATTATGGGTGAATTATCGAGACCAGGGGTTAGTAAGTTTTTTCCAAGCCACACAGTCTCTGTCTCAGCTACTCAACTCTGCCACTGTGGCACAAAATCAGCCAGAGACAACACATTACACGTGTGACTGTTGAATGTGGCTGTGTTCCAATAAAACTACCTGCAAAAACAAGTAATGGATTGATTTGCCCCATTGTTTGCTGATCTTAATAAATCTTAAGTTTTGGCTACCATGTAGAGTTTATCATTGAGTGTTCTTGTTTCTGACTACTTACTGTTTATTCCTCCTTCTTCCCTCTTAGCAACAAAATGAAGAACTTGCTTCAGTAACTAATCGGCCAGTTGATGTTCTGTAGGATCCTGGAAGAGGAAGTAAGAAGGGAATAAACTGAAGTATTAAAAAGGTTAGAATTTCCTTAACATCATTTCCACTCCCGCCCCCACCTTGAGATTAATATAGGGCAGAGTTCACATCAGCTGATTCTCTGGTGTTGTGTTCCTGTTATTCAATCCTAGCCTTCAGCAAACTCATTCTGAGTTTCTCAGCTGAACCAAAGGAAATCAAAGAATTTTCTTGGAATCAAGGAAACCAAGGAATCAACTGCTTAAACTAAGTTGAGCAATAACCTCTTGAAGGCAGTGGCAGTGGCAATCAGACAAGGTTTCCATGGGAACAGGGTGGACTTAGGAGTTGGGGGGAGGGAAATAAAATCTGTAAGCATCTTCTCTCTAGCACCTTGTACACATCCTCTGAACCTTTACATTACTTATGATCACAGGATACAGATGGAGCAACTGAGACACACCATCCACCCTCGATACTGTATTAAACATGAGGGGCAGGCATCTGGCTTTGCAGTTAAAGCACAGGTTAAGATGCCTGCGTCCCACACTGGAGTACCTGGGTTCAATTTCCAGCTGGCTCAAGAGTCCAGCTTCCTGGCAATAAACACATGGGAGGCAGCAGGTGATGGCTCAAGTAGGTGGGTCCTTACCACTCACATGGAGGACCTGGATGGACTGGGTTCCTGGCTCCCAGCTCAGGCCCCAGCTCTGGGAGCTGTTTTTCTGCCTGCCTCTTAAAAAAAAAAAAAGTTAATGAGCCATGCACCCTCTGCTTTACAAATATAAATTCATTTAATCTTCAACAGCCCTATGAGGTGGGAATTATGATTGCCTTCATTTTACAGATAGAGAAACCATGTGATGGAGACAGGTTTAGTAGCTTGTTGGAGGATGTTGGCTAATATGGGTGGAGCTGGGCTTTTAATCCAAGCAGAACAGCTTCATTGTCCACGCTCTTAAGCACGGTGTGTCACCACTCAGAAAGATTCCCTCATTCAATACTTGTTGGACAATGACTCTGCCAGAAAAAGCTCCAGCCTAGAGTTAGCTAACTAACTCAAGACCAGACACAGATCATAAGCCATAAAGCCGGGGATGGAACTCAATTCTGCTTGGAAACCCTGTGTTCTTTCTCTGTGCAATGCAGTGACTATGAGTATATTTTCCTACTCTCCTTACCCTGGGAAGTTCTCTGTCAGCACTAACTTCCCCAAGTTCTGGGTTTTACTTCAGCAAAGTGGTATTTCTTTGCAAGTCTCTAGGAAGATAGCATATTTCTAGATCTTACTATCAACATTCCTCTTTTTCTGTACCACTAAGCAGTCTTTATTAGTATATCAGCTGCTGTTCTGTTTTACATGCACATGACCTTCTGAAACAATTTCCTTCTAATCATGGATCTTGCTGTTTCATTACCATTTGCTCTGACTTCCTTGTCCCTCCCGCCCCTACTCCTGGATATTGCTGAGAATAATGTCATCATCTCAGTCACCAACAAAGTGTTCATTATCCTTTTCATTTTATTTATTGCATTGTTGCACTAGTTCAATCTTTTCATTTTTCCAGGTGTTATTCATCTCCATTGGATTTCTAGGAATAACTCAGATAGATTGTTATCAGATCTCCGAAGGTCTACCCTTAAAGGGTCTAACCCACATTTTTTTTTAAAGATTTATTTATTTATTTGAAAGTCAGAGTTACACAGAGAGAGGAGAGGCAGACAGAGAGAAAGAGAGAGAGAGAGAGAGAGGTTTTCCATCTGGTGGTTCATTCCCCAACAGGCCACAATGGCTGGAGCTGGAGCTGTGCCGATCTGAAGCCAGGAGCCAGGAGCTTCTTCCAAGTCTCCCACATGGGTACAGGGGCCCAAGGACTTGGGCCATCTTCTGCTGCTTTCCCAGGCCATAGCAGAGAGCTGGATGGGAAGTGGAGCAGCTGGGTCTCAAATGGGCGCCTATATGGGATGCTGGCACTTCAGGCCAGGGTGTTAACCAGCTGTGCCACAGCACCAGCTCCCTATCCCAAATTTAAATGCCTAATTCAGGCACTTTGTGTTGTCCCCTGTGCTAGATTACAGGTAATAAAAATGTGCAAGAGGGGCTGGCATTGTGGCACAGGAGGTTAAGCCACTGCCTGTGATGCTGGCATCCCACACTAGAGTGTTGGTTCCAGTCCTAGCTGCTCTGCTTTGGATCCAGCTCCCTGCTAATGCACCCCCAGGAAGGCAGTGGAAGATGGCTCAAGCACTTGGGCCCTGAAACTCGTGTGGAGATGTGGATGGAGTTCCAGACTCTTGGTTTAAGCCTGGCCTAGTTCTGGCTATGGGGGTCATTTGGGGAGTGAACCAGTGGGATGGAAAATCTATTTTTCTCTCTCTGTTCCTCTGTCACACTGCCTTTCAAATAAATAAACTTATTTTTTTAAATGTGCAAGATAGTTGTTACTTTCAATGTTACAGTCTAGTATTTCCTGCAGTGTTGGAATGTGGTACCACCTGATTTGTCACTTTAACAAGGGTTACTAATGATACTAATATTTTCTATGTTTTTCTTTTCTTTTTTTTTTTAAGATGTATATATTTTTTGAAACTCCAAGTAACAAACAGAAAGAAAGAAATATCTTCCTTCTGTTGTTCACTCCCCAGATGGCCGCAATGGCCAAAGCTGGGCCAGGCTAAACCAGGAGCCATGAGCTTCTTCCAGGCCTCACACATGGGTGCAGGGGCCCAAGGACTTCAGCCTCCCTCTGCTACTTTCCCAGACACATTAGCAGGGAGTTGGATCAGAAGTAGAGTAGCCAGGACTTGAACTGGCACCTATATGGGATGCCAGCACTGTAGTTGGTAACTTTATTCACTATGCCACAACACCAGCAGCCCTTTTCCTGTTTTTTAGTTTTTCAATTTAGTGCTCCTACACCCTAATCTCCAGAATGTCTTTTCCTTTCTCAAGTACCTTTACTCTTTAATCTCTCCATTGGGGCCGGCACCGTGTCTCACTAAGCTAATCCTCCGCCTGTGGCGCCGGCACCCCAGGTCCTAGTCCCGGTTGGGGCGTTGGATTCTGTTCCGGTTGCTCCTCTTCCAGTCCAGCTTTCTGCTGTGGCCCGGGAGTGTAGTGGAGGATGGCCCAAGTGCTTGGGCCCTGCACCTGCATGGGAGACCAGGAGAAGCACCTGGTTCCTGGCTTCAGATCAGCGCGGTGCGCTGGCCGAAGCGCGCCGGCCGCAGCGGCCATTGTGGGGTGAACCGATGGAAAAAGGAAGAGCTTTCTCTCTGTCTCTCTCTCTCACTGTCCACTCTGCCTGTAAAACAACAACAACAACAACAACAACAACAAAAACAAAAAACAAAAAAAAACTCTCCATCAGAACTGATTATGACTATTTTTCTTACATTTCCTCTGCCATTAACCCTTCAGTGGAGGCAGAGCCAAAGCATCTGGTCTGCTTTCACAATGATGGTAAGATAAGCAGGGACAGATTTTGACTTAAAGACTGTGGACGAGTGTCCTCTTCTGAACCTCAAAACAGCACTTGGAGTTGCTGGCCCAAGTCTGTGGATGAGAGATGTTTTAAGAATGACGATAACTGGTCTTGGAAGCCAGAAAGTTGACTTAGAGTTGTAGCTCAACCACTAACTTGAGCATGGCTAGCTGGTATTGAATACTTACAATGTATCAGTCTGTTTCCCATCAATTTGGTCTACTGTAGAAGGGTACTATAGGATCCCCATTTTTAGGCAAAGAAACAAAAGCACACTTGTCCCAAGCCATGGAATCAAGAGCAAGTAGAGTCCAGTTTGGCAAGAAAGGCAGTCTTACCCTAATGTGGATACCAGTAGCCACTGGCCTATATTATTTCTGATGACAGAATCTTCCATTTTAGCCCACTTCTGAGTCCATGAGTAAAGCACCATGGTTCAAACACCTGTGGTATGAAAACGCTTGAAAGGAAAATTGTGTCTGTACTAAACATGTATCAACTTTCCCCTTGTTGTTTAGTGTAAACAATATAACAAATATCGACATAGCATTCATGGTGTTCTCAGTATCATAAGCAATCTAGAGATGATTTAAAGTATCCTAGAAGTATCCAGGAGGGATATGTAAACCCTAGGCCAATTTATATAAGGGATTAGAGCATCTCTAATGTTGGAACAAGGGGTCTTGGACCCAAACCCTCATGGATACCAGACACTGGGCTGAACTCATACACTAGGGAGCAGGTTCTTTACTGTTTTTTTTTTTTTTTTTAATTGTTATTTCACCTCTTCTTTACTAACCACCCAAAAGTAGAAAAAAAAAGCCTTTTTTTTTTCAGGTGAAAAAAGCTAAAGCTCAGAGAGATGCTATTAAGTGGTCGACTCAGGCTTTGAACCTGCCCAGAGCTCCAGAAGGGTCTGTGAGCCTTGAGCCCCACACATCGATGAGCCTCAGTTTCCCTGTCTTCCACGTGAGGACTTTGGCGATGTGTCTGCAGATGGGCGCCAGAGGTAGGGGTAATGCGACCAGGACCCAGGCACCGAGGGCCCAACAAGACGGGGTGGGGTGCGGTTGCCATTGCGCATGATTCCCGCCAAAGAGGAGGTCCAGGTGTTGGAACAGCTCGAGGCCTGTGGGCGGGAAAGGGCCCGATGGTCCCTCTCTGACAGCGGGGGCGCAGCCGGCGCCGGCCAGACGTCTGGAAGGAGGCCATCCCAGGGGTTCTGTTCGAGTCTCGGGACAGTATCTCACTCGCCCAAGTCCTGCTCCACAGGCTTCTCCAGGAAAGACCGGGAAGGAAGAGGCGCGGCCTAGCAGCCCGCGCCGCAGAGCGCCACGTCCCTCTTGGCTCAGCCTCCCCCAGGCTCCCTCGCGTTTGCACCCCGCACCGCCCACCTCTCGGCTCGTCGGCGGGGCAGCCTGTCTGCCCCTGCCAATCGGCGGCCTCCGCGATCCCGAGTCGGACCAATCCGCGGCGGCAGAGGGTGGGGCCTGTCGCCATGGCAGCGAGGGGCGGGGGCGCGCGCGGTCGGCGGCGGGCCGGGGGCTGGAGAGACAGGTCTGTGTGCTGGAGGCATTCGGCGGGCGGAGTCTCACGCGCCGACACCCGACAAGGTAAGGCCGGTGGCCTTGCGGCGGGTGCCGATGGGCGAGGTTGGGGGGCCGGGGCGCCTCTGGAAACAAGGCTCAGGTCTTTCCTGCCCTGCCAGGGCAGTGAGGATGGCTGGGGCTGCATAGAGGGCGGGCGTCGGGAAGGGGGTCTCTCGGCTCCCGTCTGAGGCACGGGGTCCCCTCCTCCGCCCCACTGGCTGCAGGGCATCCTGGCTTTCTTCGGGGCTGTTGAGGGAGGCGGGCTCTTGGCGGCTACCGGGCGAGGGTAGGTGCAGGACCGTGACCCGGGCGGGGTCCAGCTTGGTGCTGGCAGGTCGCTAGGCGAGGGAAGCGCCCCCTGGTGAGGAGGGTGCACCCACCCGTGCGGGGCTGATGCTCAGCACCCCCAGCGCCGCGGGGCGCAGCTAGGCCCAGGGATCCCGCCTTTCTGCCGCTACTGTTCAGCCTGGGAACCCTGACACTTAGGAGAAAGTTCGTGCCGGCGCGGTCGATTTCCCCCTAAGTGGCAAACGAGGCGCAATATGAGCACTTTCAGTTTTAGGGGATGAGAAAATGTTACTTCCTGGTTGCACCTGCTAGATGTTAACTCAGTGAGCAAATGTGGTTATTGCGGTTGGTGGTGGCAACGGCCTCAGAAGGCAATTATTTTACATCAGAGGAGCGGGAAGAGGAGAGAGAGAGAAATAACTGGGGAGGGAGAGGATGAGCATGACTATGAAGTAGTATTCTGATTTGGGCGAGACAGACCCTCTTGAAATCCTCAGTGTCCACTGAACTCCTGAACTGCATAGTGAACGTTTTACACAACTGAATGAGTGCTGCCTTCCAAGCCTTTTATTTACGCTCCGTCAAATCCATGGATGAGTGTGAACACTAAGTGATACTGTATCTTGGTTAAAACAGGAAAGACTTGCAAATGTTTCTGATAGTCAATTTTGTTGAAGGAGATTGTGGCCTGGAGGAAAGCTTAAGGAACTGATGAAGCAGCCGCTTGAAGGAGCTAACTGAGAGCCGTGTGACTAGGGGTATAACAGATCTGAACGGGATAACACGTAGCTTTTTGTTTTTAAGGATTTGTTTAAACCATTTGTTTCTTAAGGCCTTCCCTTGTGTGGTTTCTGTTGAATAATTGGATTCTGGTGATATCCACATGCTGGCTCTTGTCCCGTAGACGTTGTCTGAGGATTTACCCTGATTTAAGCTGAGAGTAAGTTCTTGTTGTACACAAGTTCCAAATGTAGGACAAACATTTTCCCAGATGCTCTTCAGTTATCAGGGTCAACGATTAAAATAAAATCATGGAAATTTAGAATTTTAGAAATAAAATCTCAAATGAGGTGAACATGAAACTTCTGTTTCTCATCTTCATCTCCAGACTGTTCGTTACCTGGACTTACTGTCTCGTGTGAGTCAGAAATGCATTTCTGTTTCATGTGGTTACTCTTACTCTGCACCTTAAGTTTATCTTCCAATGGTTAAGACCCATTGGGTTTCCCTTCTCTGCTCTCTCAAGATACTTGTTGTTCATATCATACATTCTATATAAACCTTTTCAGCATGCTTTTGTGCCAAGTTGGTTTGTGCTTCAGCTGAAATGAAATGCACAATTAAGGAAATTAGGGCACTTTGAAAAACGCTAATTAATTTTGAGCTCTGATATAGAGTGTCAGTATCATGATCAATTCCATTGTATTTTTTTTAAAGATCTATTTGTTTTGTGTGAAAGGCAGAGTTGCAGAGAGGCAGAGAGGCAGAGAGAAGAGAGAGAAAGAGAGAGAGAGAGAGAGAGAGGTCTTGCATCCAATGGTTCACTTTCCATATGGCCACAATGGCTGGAGCTGTACCAATCCAAAGCCAGGAGCCAGGAGCTTCTTCTGGGTCTCCCACATGGGTGCAGGGGCCCAAGGACTTGGGCCATCTTCTACTGCTTTCCCAGGCCATAGCAGAGAGCTGGATTGGAAGTAGAGCAGCCAGGACTCAAACCAGTGCCCATATGGGATGTCAGCACTGCAGGCTGTGGTCTTACACACTTTGCCACAGTGCCGGCCCCTGTATTTGTTTTTGAATATGTTACATATCTACAGAGATAGATACATTCATTGTATGTTATTTAGAAAATTTTGTATTAAAATTGCTTCCTATCTTCTAAGGACCCTCTTGATGATTGGGGTGTACAAAATATGCCTTTGAGTATTAGTTAGCTGGAGGAGGCAAATGGTAGGATTTTATAGTGTAATTGATAGTAATCCTTAGGGTAGATACTGTGATTAATTGAGTTGACTCTACTTGATGTGCTGAATGGTTAGCTTTTCTAAACAACTGAAGTCTAGGAAGGGGAAATTTGCTGTTTTTGTGTTTAATATGTGAAATTAGTTATAGACTCTAAGAAACAGGCTTCTAACAATTTCAAATAATTTGTTCAAGGAAAAACCTCAATCATTTAAATTATTTTTAAAAAATATTTTCTTTATTTATTTGAGAGGTAGAGTTAAAGAGAGAAGGAGAGACAGAGAGAAAGGTCTTCCACCTGCTAGTTCACTCCCAAATGGCCTCAATGGCCAGACTGAGCTTATCCAAAGCCAGGAGCTAGGAGCCTCCTCTGGGTCTTCCACATGGGTGCAGGGGCCCAAGGACTTGGATCATTCTCCACTACTTTCCCAGAAACATCAGCAGAGAGCTGGATTGGAAGTAGAGCTGCTGGACCTGAACTGGTGCCCATATGGGATGCCAGTATAGCAGGTGGAGGCTTAGCCTACCGTGCCACAGCACCGGCCCCACTTTTAATGCTTTTCAATATGAAATTTACATAACTACAATATGGTGAAATAGAATTTCATGACTAGATCCAATCCTGGTTCTGACAAATGATCTTGGCTAAGGCAGTTAATTTCCTTATGTTTTTCAAACTTTCTATAAAAGTAGAGACTGAAGCAGATTACCTTTGAGAATATTGTTGGTCTCAGAATTCTCCAATTCTAAAATTCTAAAGCAATCTAATGGAAATTGAGATAGCAGTCACGTGCTTTTATCTTTGCCAGAGCTCTTTAAAAAATTTTTTTTTCAAGATTTATTTATTTGAAAGGTAGAGTTACAGAGAGAGAGGTGAGATCCTCCATCTGTTGGTTCACTCCCCAAATGACCACAATGTCTGAAGCTGTGCCAATATGAAACCAGGAGCCAGGAGCTGCTTCTCAGATGGCAGCTTTACTTGCTACATCACAGCACTGGCCCTGTGTTCCTGTCTTGTTGGAAGTGTTTACTTCAGTGACCTCCAGCTTCATCAGGGCTTTGGCCATGGTGATGATCAGAGGAGAGCTCCAGTGAAAGTTTTCAAAACTGGTCTTACTTTTTAAGATCTAAACCTTGGGTGTCTCCAGAACATTTTTTCATATATGTTTGTGTCTATATATATATGCATATATATATATGTGTGTGTGTTTATATATATGTGTATATATAATATATATTTATATATGTATATCATTTTCAAGATAAGAAGGACATTGATATTTCTGAGTATACTGTACTAGTTACTTGATGTTCATTCTTATTTCCTTCCCATCAACAAACCTATGAAGAAGCATTAGTTCAAATTTTAGGGGTAGGAGAAATTAAATGGGGGAATCTGCAGCTGATTTTGTTTTAACCATGCTGGGTTAACAAAAGTCATATACCTTTCCAAAATGTAATATGCACGTGATCACTCTTCTGCATAGATTTTATGTTAAAAACAATATCCAAAAGATAAATATGTAAGTTTTTAAAATTTCAAAATACTATTTGTTTATTTATTTATTATTTTTTTTGACAGGCAGAGTGGACAGTGAGAGAGAGAGAGAGAGAGAAAGGTCTTTCTTTTCCGTTGGCTCACCCCCTAATGGCTGCTGTGGCCAGCGCGCTGCAGCCAGCGTGCTGCGGCCAGCGCGCTGCAGCCAGCGTGCTGCGGCCAGCGCACCGTGCTGATCCGAAGCCAGGAGCCAGGTGCTTCTCCTGGTCTCCCATGCGGGTGCAGGGCCCAAGGACTTGGGCCATCCTCCACTGCACTCCCAGGCCACAGCAGAGAGCTGGCCTGGAAGAGGGGCAACCGGGACAGAATCCGGCGCCCTGACCGGGACTAGAACCCGGGGTGCCGCACCACAGGCGGACGATTAGCCTACTGAGCCATGGCGCTGGCTTATTTATTTTTAACTTATTTGAAAGGAAGAGAGACAGAGAGGTGATAGAGAAAGTGAGAGAGAGGGAGAAAAACAGGGAGGTATGTCTTCCATCTGAGAGAGAGATGTATGTCTTCCATCTGCTGGTTCATTCCCCAAGTACTTTAATTTAATTTTTTTAAGATTTTATGTATTTATTTGAGAGGTAGAGTTACAGACAGTGAGAAAGAGATACAGGGAGAAAGGTCTTCCATCCATTAGTTCACTCCCCAAATGGCCGCAATGGCTGGAGCTGCGCTGATCTGAAGCCAGGAGCCAGGTGCTTCTTCCTGGTCTCCCATGTGGGTGCAGGTGCTCAAGAACCTGGTCCATCTTCTACTGCTTTCCCAGGCCACAGCAGGGAGCCGTATCAGAAGAGGAGCAGCCGGGCCTAGAACTGGCGCCCACGTGGGATACCAGTGCTGCAGGTGGAGGATTAACCTCCTGCGCCACGGCACTGGCTCCCCACCCCCCAAGTACTTTTAACAGCCAGGGCTGGGCCAGAACGAAGCCAGGAGCCTGAAACTCCATCTGGGTCTCCCTCATGGGTGGCAGGGCCCCCAGCACTTGAGCCTTCACCTGCTGCCTCCCGGCATGTGCAGTCACAGGAAGGCATTGGGAGGGGAATGGAGACTCAAATCCAGGGACTCCAATACAGGATGTGAACTTCCCAAGTGGCAACTTAACTGCGTGTCAAATGCCTTCCCCTAGAAATACTTTATTTTCTACTTTCTTTATAGATTTCTTAGAAATAATTGATTATGTTCATTAATGAGTTTGCATGTAAGCTAGTTGTCTTGTATTTAATAGTTAGGAGGTGGGGTTTCAAAAAAGAATTTGATACATTTTGTCTTACCACTGATTTCTATGTCAGACTGGAACCAAGATGAATTTTTTTAAGTGGTGGTAAGAGTAAAGAAGATGCTAGTTAAAGATTTAACAGGAAAGGTTACCCTGTATTTTGAAGTCTTATTGCTGATAAAAATAAGCCTTTAATTATGAACTCTTCTGGGTTATTTAAGAGGACTACGTATGATAAAACTTGGTTATAATAAATCAGTCTTTGTTCTCGTCCTTGATTCTGTTTATTTCAGAAATATCTCTCTCCTCCCCTCTGAAGTATAATATAATTTAGTCTACTTCCACATCATAAAAATGTGGTGCTGTTTCTTTACATGCTATGTGACGAATACTTGCGCTGTCATGTCTACTAAGGCTACATTTATTTTTGTGTGTGTTACTTTTTTTTATATTTAGAACGTGCTAAGAGTCAGTTTCTGGGGAACAAACATTGGACGAGGAACCAAGACCCTCCTCTTCACTAAATTGATGTTGTGTGAATCATTTTACCTCTCCTGATCTCAGTTGCCTCATCTGTAAAAGGAAATAAAAATTCTGTACCTGTCTGAAGGTAAGAGCCCAGTTCAGAACTGCATTTGTTTGGGGAAGAAAGCCAACAAACAAGCTATTACTACCAGTAACAATAAAACATAAAAAGGAAAAAAGCAAAAACCAGACTTAATGCTTGTTTAAACACATATTATTTATTTTTTCATGTAAAGAGTTCTTGAAGTGGGCAGCCCAGGACAGGTGTACTGGCTTCATGAGGTCATCAGAGACCTAAGCTGCTTCCTGTTCTTTGATCTGCTGTCCCTAAGATGTGGCCCTGGTCCTCATAGTCCAAGCTAGCTGCCAGAACCCTAACCGTCACAGCCACATTGCAAGCAGCAAAACAAAAACAAAGAAGGGTGTAACCTGTCCTATTAAGGAGACTTCCTGAACCAAAGCGCTGGCTACAGGGGAACGGGGAAATGTGGCTGGATGCATGATTGCCCCAAAAAGCTTGAGCTTTTGTTCCTGAGGAGGAAGGGAAGATTTGGATTGGCAGGCGTAGAGAAGACTCTCTCACAGTATGGACCTCTTTCTCTGAGATCGCACGCTATGATAACCACTTAGGGAAGCTTCAGCAATTTGCCATGGCAGAGCTTGAAGTCTGACCATTGCTTACAGAAGAAGATCACCTCTGTGTAATACATCACGTTTCTGTTTTTATTTTTATGCCATGATTCATTACAGAAGTCTTTCTCTGTCATTTGAGGATTTGGCCTGGTTTTGTAAAAAAAAATTATCCATAAATGCACCGTAGATGTTTGTTGTGCACTTGATGGTTGTGTTAAAAAGAGCTAGCATTTATTGAGCCCTGTGCTAAAAGCAAGGCACTAAAATGACAGAAATAAGCTATCCCAAAGGTATCACGTAAGTAATCATTAGGAAATAAAGTTATGTTGGAAAGTATGAGCCGTCCCAAGATATATTTAATTTTTGTGTGGTCACAAGAGGTACACTTTTACCTTCTTGCTACTTAAAAGTAGTTTTTAACCACTTAACTGCTACAAGCCCTAGGTTACTTTATTTAGGCACACCAATGTTTTATTTCCTCATAGACAGTTCTTTGTAAATATTGCATTTCTCATGCAAAAGTGTTCAGGTGTCACTGTTTCTGTAGAAAAAGAGAAGAAGATGAACTGAAATAGCTTTGAGAAAAGGAAGCTGAAATTCAGGGGCTGGAAACTGAAATGGGGAAGAATATTTAAGATTTTGTTATTTCTTTAAAATATTTTTAAAGGCGATAAGGAGCAAATTAAGATCTTATTTCAACAAAATATATTTGAATTGTTGGAAGATTTTGCATGTTTTTCCTGTTATGTAGGTATTGATTTAATTTTTTTTAAAGATTTATTTGAAAGTCAGAGATACACAGAAAGAGGAGAGGCAGAGAGAGAGAGAGAGAGAGGTCTTCCATCCGATGATTCACTTCCCAATTGGCTGCAACAGCCGGAGTTGCGCTGATCCGAAGCCAGGAGCCAGGAGCTTCCTCTGGGTCTCCTACACGGGTGCAGGGACCCAAGAACCTGGACCATCCTCCACTGCTTTCCCAGGCCACAGCAGAGAGCTGGATTGGAAGTGGAGCAGCTGGGTCTCAAATCGGCGCCCATATGGGATGCCGGCGTTTCAGGCCAGGGCATTAACCCGCTGCATCACAGAGCCAGCCCCACAGTAATTGATTTATTTTCAGTGCCTCTATTTCATTTTCCCTTCCATCTAGAATTATTGACTTGAAATTAAAAAAAAAGAATCAAGAGCCTTTTGAGTATAAGAACACCCTAATTTTGTTTCCAAGAGACAGTTAACAGGGGCTGGCTTTGTGGTGGAGCATGTTAAGTCTCCGCCTGCAACACGGGCATCACATATGGGTGTCGGGTTCCAGACCCAGCTGCTCCACTTCCGATCCAGCTCCCTGCTAATGCACCTGGGAAAGCAGTGGAGAATGACCTAAGTCTTTGGGCCCCTGCACTCACATGGGAGACCCAGATGAAGCTTCTGGCTCCTGGATTCAGCCTGGCCCAGCTCCAGTCATTGCAGCCACTTTGGAAGTGAACCAGTGCACGGAAGATCTCTTTGTCTCTCTTTCTGACTCTCCTCCTCTTTCTACAACTCTGCCTTTCAAATAAATAAATAAAAGAGACAGTTAGCATTCTAAGTCAGCTGACTGGACATGTCTATTTGCTGAATATCATTTCAATAACTTTTAATTTTTTTCAGTGAACAGAAATCATGCTGTGTCTTGTTCTGTAAGCAGGTCTCTTCACGTTGCAGTTGCTTATTGAATAACCTGCCTTCTGCATTAGATTGAAACACTCTGAGGGTAGGGAGCACTTCTCTCTCACTCTTTTGTCTTCTAGTATTCTGTTAGGTGCATAGTAAGTCTCTTTACTTCAACGAATACGTCTGTATGGGAGATTAAAGAATGCATACTTAAATTCAACCTTAAACTAAAGGGAAAGAATAGCAAGAGGAAAGGTTTGAGGGAAGGAGAAAAAGGCTGTGAGGGAGGAACAGAGAACTGTTCACAGGGAAAGAGAGAGGCAGACTAGTTTCAGTTTTCTGCAGTCTTTTTAAAAGATTATTTTTTATTTATTTGATAGGCAGAGTGACAGAGAGAGGGACACACACACACACACACAGAGCGAGAATGAAAGAGAGAAATCTTCCATTTGTTTACTCTCGAATGGCTGCAATAGCTAGGGCTGGGCCAGACCAAAGCCAGGAGTGAAGAGCTCCATCCGGGTCTCCTATATGGGTGGCAGAAGCCCAAGTGCTTGGACAGTCTCCTCCCACCCTCTGGTGCATTTGCAGCGAGCTGGATCAGAAGCAGAGCAGCTGGGACACCGGCATCACAAGCAGTGGGTTAATCCACTGCAGCACAACGCTGGCCCCAAGTTTTGTATTCCTTCCATCCTTTTTTCAAAAGTGTTCATATTTGAGAGGCAGAGAGAAAGAGAATTCCCATCCATTGGTTCATTCCTCAAATACCCACAACATCCTTCCCCATCCTGACTAAATCCAGGTCTCCCAAAGTGGGTGGCAGGAACCTAATCTCTGTGCCATCACCATTGCCTCCCAGGGTCTACATTAACTGGAAGCTGGAGTCAGGAGTGGAGCCAGTGGCAAACCCAGGAGGTCTCACTTGAGATAGGGAGTCAGCTACTGGACCAAACACCTGCTCCAACCGTTGTTTTTAGCCAGTTTTGGGATATCTTGCCCCACCGTCAGACTAGGAAACTGTCATATGCACAAACACACGCACACACACACCACCACCACCACCACCAGCAAGAGCAACAAGTAAACGTGATATGGATAACTACTGATAGGAAATTCGCTGCTGTGAATGGATAGGAATTTGATTTGGCAAGACAGAGGGAAGGAGATAAGCTTCCTTTTAGGACTTGGAAATTGAGGGAAATTATTTTGTACCTACTGAAAACTAAGAGCAGCTCATGAACCCTGCTTAGCTTGTCACTTTGGCTGAGGTTCCGATGTATTTGGGCTCAGGGTTTCCATGTGTCTCCAAGTTGCATGCTTTAGGATTGCTTTCTCTTTTTAAAGATTTATTTGTTTATGTATTTGAAAGGCAGAGTAACAGAGAGGGAAGTAGAGACAGAGCCAGAGAAGACAGAGAGAGAGAGGGAAAAAAATAAGATATTCCATCCACTGGTCCACTCCTCAAGACACTGCAAGTCATGTCTGAGCCAGACCAAAGCTAGGAGCCAGGAACTCCATCTGGGTCTTTCACGTGAGTGGCAGGAGCCCAAGTACTTGGGCCATCTTCTGCTGCCTTCCCAGGTTCATTAGCAGGAAACTGAAACAGGACAGCTGGGTCTCAAATTGGCACTCTGATATGGGCTGCCAGCATTGCAAGTGACGGTTCATCCTGCTGAACCACAATGCCAGCCCTGATGTAGGATTTCTCATCATCCTGCTGTAGAGAGTAAATGATCATCCTGCCCTGGTTCAGATCCGTCTACTATTTCAGCGTAGCTCAGCTCAGTGTCTCCTCTTTAGGTCTCTATCTTTCTTATGGAAGAAGAGGGTGATAAGGGAAGGGAGAGGCTGTTCTTACTGACTCAAGAATGGAAGCAAAGTAGGTCAGTCTCCCCTTCTTCCCTTTGCCTCTGCTTACCACTCCTCCCTCCTTCTTTCCTGTTGATATTCGTGTACTTTGCAGTTCGTGAAAATCTGTAAACCTATCTCTGACACATTTGACATTATCTTGGTATTTAAAGAGATTTTAGTGTCATTGATTTTCTACCTAATGTACCAGAGCACTTTCCATTTTTTGTTATGATAACAGTTGATATTTATTGAGGACTTATTAAGGAGTAGAGTAAATGTTTAAGTTAATTTGTCCTGGTTATAAGCACTAAAAGATTAGAAATTAGTAGAGGGGGACTGGCGCTGTGTTGTAGTAGGTTAAGCCTCATCCTGCAGTGCTGGCATCCTATATGGGTGCCGGTTCGTGTCCCAGCTACTCCTCTTCTGATCTGGCCTGGGAAAGCAGTGGAAGATGGCCTAAGTTCTTGGGTCCTTGCACCCATGTGGAGACCTGGAAGAGACTCCTGGCTCCTGGCTCCAAATTAGCCCAACTCTGGCCTTTGTGGTCATTTGGGGAGTGAACCAGCAGATGGAAGACCTCTCTCTCTGTCTCTCCATCTCTCTCTCTGTAACTCTGCCTCTCAAATAAATTAATAAATTAAAAAAATTAGTATGGGTAAAGGTATACCTAAACATTCTTCATCAATCTAATACAAAAAGGCAAAGGAGGAGAGGAAATATGTACTAAAGAGGCAGGATAAATGGAAGGCTTTAAAAAAGATAGTAAGCTCTTGGCTCCTGGCTTCAGATTGGCGTAGATCCGGCCATTACGGCCAGCTGGGGAGTGAACCAGCGGATGGAGGACCTCTCTCTCTGTCTTTACCATACTCCCCCGCCCCCGTCTCTACCCCTCTCTGTAGGTCAGTCTTTCAAATAAATAAAATAAATCTTAAAAAAATAAAGAACATGGTAGATTTCAAAGTCAAGATATGGTCTTTCCTTACCTCTTCTGTGTTCACTGCGCAAATGACCACAATAGCTGAGGCTGGTCCATGCTGAAGCCAGGGGCCCAAGTGCCTGGGCCGGCATACCTACTTTTCCAGGTGCATTAACAGGAAGGAGGATGAGAAGCAGAGCAGCCAGAACTTGAACCAGCAATCTGATTTGGGTTGCTGGCATCTCGAGTGGTGGCTTAACCTACTGTGCCACAATGCCAGCCCTGTGATGTGTTTTCTAACCTGTTATGTTCTATCAGTCTCTCTATTACCTTTAACATTAGTGTATCTTTTTTTTTTTTTGACAGGCAGAGTGGACAGTGAGAGAGAGAAAGACAGAGAGAAAGGTCTTCCTTTGCCGTTGGTTCACCCTCCAATGGCCGCCGCGGCCGGCGCGCTGCTGCTGGCGCACTGCACTGATCCAATGGCAGGAGCCAGGTGCTTCTCCTGGTCTCCCATGGGGTGCAGGGCCCAAGGACTTGGGCCATCCTCCACTGCACTCCCTGGCCACAGCAGAGAGCTGGCCTGGAAGAGGGGCAACCAGGACAGAATCCGGCACCCCGACCGGGACTAGAACCCGGGGTGCCGGTACCGCAAGGCGGAGGATTAGCCTATTGAGCCACGGCGCCGGCTAATGTATCTTTTTTTTAAAAGATTTATTTATTTATTTGAAAGTCAGAGTTGCACAGAGAGAGAAGGAAAGGCAGAGGTGGGGGGGGGAGGTCTTCCATCCAATGGTTCACTCCCCAATTGGCCACAATAGCCGGAGCTGTGCTGATCCAAAGCCAGGAGCCAGGAGCTTCTCCCGGGTCTCCCACGTGGGTGCAGGGGCCCAAGGACTTGGGCCATCTTCTACCGCTTTCCCGGGCTATAGCAGAGAGCTAGAGCGGAAGTGGAGCAGCTGGGTCTTGAACCGGCACCCAAATGGGATGCTGGTGCTTTAGACCAGGACGTTAACCTGCTGCACCACAATGCCGGCCCCTAGTGTATCATTATGAGGCACGTAAACGAGCATTAGGATTTTGCCAGCATTTCCAAATGACTAACATCAGGTTTGATTTTTTTCTCATGAAATTACATGTTGCCAGAAGTTAGTACATTTCTGTTCATTAATAGGAAGTTTCTGACAAATTGACATTCACCTTAAAGATACATGAATCCATCAAACCAGATTCATGTTCCTTGACTTTTTTTTGCACATTGGAGGCAACGTCAGGTTTTGCTGCCTTTGTTTGCTGAGGAGTGACCTGGCTGAGTCTCAGGGACAGTGTAACACAGCTTTGTTCACTTGCCTGAGGTGTGGGGAAGCACTCATTTACTCCTTTATAAGAAAACATCAGAGGCTGGTGCTGTGGTGTAGCAGGTAGAGCCACCGCCTGCAGCACTGGCCTCCCATATGGATGCTGGTTTGAGTCCTGACTGCTCTACTTCCAATCCAGCTCTCTGCTATGACCCAAGAAAGCAGTGGAAGATGGCCCAAGTACTTGGGCCCCTGCACCCACATGGGAGACCTGGAAGAAACCCCAGAGTCCTGGCTTCATATCGGCCCAGTTTGGCCATTTGGGGAGTCAATCGGTGGATTGAAAATTTTTCTCTCTGCCTCTGCCTGTTTGTAACTCTGTTTTTCAAATAAATAAATAAATCTTTAAAAAAATCAAATGTTTTTTTCCTGTAATATCAAATATGTGCTTCACTAACATCTGCTGATTGATTTCTATGCTTACAAAATGACTTTCATTTTCAGGTTAATTCATAGCTTAATCTTGTTAAAGCAATTTAAAATGGTAATTACAAACCATCAACACAGAAACTCAGAGTTATGACAGTAGGAATAATTATGATAAAGTACATGTACGTGTAGATACTAGAGATCTCTGCTGTTGCCACTTGCCCAATCACAGTTTTAATATTTTATTTATTGAAAGGCACTCTGATTTCAGAGATGTTAAACTGAGGAATTTTAGAATTTTAGAATTAAGCATATTATCAACAAAGCAATTATTACATGTAAACAAAGAAAATATTCCATATAGATGGCAGAGATTATCAGACTGGATAAAAAAGTAATATGTATGGGTGTGCATGGATAGGTATAGATGTACATGTGTATATATACTCATATAATAATAAGAAAACTGGATTACTATATGGTATCAGATAAAATAGGCTTAAGACAAGTTGGGATATAAAGGTCACTCAAATGTCATAAAAGGTCAAGTCTAGCAGAAAGCTAGAAAATCTCAGCTATATCCAAAATCATAATGTAAGGTTTTTTCACATTTTTCTAGCAATGGTAGAACAAGCAGACAGAATTAAGAATATAGAAAATTGATAATTATGAAAAAATTATGAAGCTGGTGGATGATTTTAAACTTTTTGTTAAAAGATTTATTTATTTAGGGGCCAGTGCTGTGGCATAGTGGGTAAAGCCGCCACCTGCAGTGCCGGCATCCCCTATGGGCACCAGTACATGTCTCGGCTACTCCACTTCCGATCCAGCTCTCTACTATGGCCTGGGAAAGCAGTGGAAGATGGCCCAAGTCCTTGGGCCCCTGCACCCACGTGGGAGACCCGGGAGAAGCTCCTGGCTCCTGACTTCGGATCAGCGCAGCTCTGGCCATTGCAGCCAATTGGGGAGTAAACCAGTGGATGGAAGACCTCTCTCTTTCTCTCTGCCTCTCCTCTCTCTGTGTGACTCTTTCAAATAAATAAATAAATTTAAAAAAAGATTTATTTATTTATTTATTTGAAAGGCATAGTTACAGAGAGGTAGAGAGGTAGAGAGGTAGAGAGAGAGAGAGAGAGAGAGGTCTTCTATCCACTGGTGCACTCCCCAGATGACCACAAAAGCCAGAGCCATGCTGATCCAAAGCCAGGAGCCAGGAGCTTCTTTCGAGTCTCCCATGTGGGTGCAGGGGCCCAAGCACTTGGGCCATCTTCCACTGCTTTCCCAGGCCATAGTAGAAAGCTGGATCAGAAGTGGAGCAGCCGGGACACGTACCGGTGCCCATAGGGGATGTCGGCACTGCAGGTGGTGGCTTTATCCTCTACGCCATAGCGCCAGCTCCTGTTTTAAACTTTTTTATCTTCACATTTTATTTTATGAGCTTGGATTTTTGCTCTATTTTTATTCCTTTAAAAATTGAAGTATGAAATAAAGGTTAAAAAAAACTTAAAAAACAAAAAAAAATTGAAGTATGATTCAGATATCATAAAATTCATCCTTATATTTTTTTTAATGATTTATTTATTTGAAAAAGAAGGGGAGACACACACACACACACACACACAGAGAGAGAGAAGTCTTCCATCTTCTGATTCACTCTCCAAATTGTCTGCAACAGCTGGGGCTAGGGCAGGCTGAAGCCAGAAGCCAGGAACTCCACATTGCTTTATCATCCAGCCTGATAATCTCCCGTGTGGGTGGCAGGAACCGAAGCACTTGAGCTACCATGTGCTGCCTCCCAGGTACACTTGCAGGAACCTGGGTTGGAAGTGCAGAGTAGCTAGGACAGGCACTCCCGTATGGCAGCTTAACCCCTTGCACCACAGCGCCCACTCTGAAAATTCACCCTTTTAAAGGTGAATTTTTAGGATGTTCAAAAAGGTCATACAGCCATCTCTACTATCTAATTTTGGGACTTTTTCATCACCTCCTAAGAAACTCCATACTCATTAACACTTATTTTCTCCACCCTCTACTAATAGCCCTAGGCAGCTACTAATCCGTTTTCTATTTGGATTGTCTATTTAGGATTTCTTATAAACTCAATCATATAATATATATATCCTTTTGCTTCTGGCTCTATTGGTTGTTAATGTGTTTTATTAAATTTGATTTTAAAACCAAGTTCTTCCTTCAAAATTTCAGTTTTTTGTCATCTAAAATAATCAGAAAGTGAAACAGTTTTTGATTTTTAAATGGAAATGGGGCGGATACTGAGGGGTAGCAGAGTAAGCTGCCATCTGCAGCACTGGCATCCCATATGGGCCCTGGTTTGAGTCCGGCTGTTCCACTTCCAATCCAGCTCCCTGCCAGTGCACCTTGGAAGTCAGTGGAGGATGATGCCCAAATTTTTGGACTCTTGCACCCACATGAGACACCCAGATGAAGCTCCTGGCTCCTGGCTTTGGCCTGGCCCAGCCCTGGCCATAGCAGCCATCTGGGGAGTGAAGCAGCGTGTGGACGATCTCTCTTCTCTCTTTGTCTCTCTCTCTCGCTGTAACTCTTTCATAAATAAATAAATCTTAAAAAAAAATTTGAGGAAAAATTGAACCTGTGCTGAACATGTACAGATTAAAAAAAAATGGCCATAACAATTTATTGTCTCCTTCCTGTAAACAAAGGTTTAAAATAAATCCATGTTAAATAAAATGCAAATCTAAGGATCTCTAAACCTCAACTTTATTTCTTCTTTCACAGAAGCAAGGTGTGTTTGATCAGAGGACATAATGTTTCACACTCCAACATGTGAAACTTTACCTCTTTTGTATTGTATCTAATTATAAACTTCTTCCTTAATTGATTTTTGTTATTATTACAGTTAATATTTGTATCACAGGGCCCAGACTTGCTTCTTGCTCTACTAGTATAATTTTTTTTTTTTTTTTAAAGATTCAGTCATTTATTTGAAAGGCAGAGTTACATAGAGAGGGAGAGAAAGAGATCTTCTGTCTACTGGTTTACTCTCCAAATGGCTGCAGTGGCTGGCACTGAGCCAAGGCAAAGCCAGGAACCTGGAATTCCCTCGGGGTCTCCAAGTGTGTGGTAGGGTCCCAAGCACTTGGGTCATCATCTGCTGCCATTCCAGGCACATTAGCAGGGTGTTGGCTGGGAAGCAGAGCAGCTGGGACTGCAACCTGCACTTAATGGGATGTTGAGGTCACAGGCAGCAGCTTCACCTGCAGTACTACAGTGATGGCCTCAACTGCCAGTGAATTTTCAACGGGCAGAATATACTGTTGAAAGGCATTTATGGGGCTGGCATCATGACACGGTAGGTTAATCCTCAGCCTGCGGTGCCGGCATCCCATATGGTCACCAGTTCTAGTCCCAGCTGGTCCTCTTCCAATCCAGCTCTCTGCTGTGACCTGGGAAAGCAGTAGAAGATGGCCCAAGTGCTTGGGCCCCTGCACCCACATGGGTGACTGGCAAGAAGCAACTGGCTCCTGGCTTCGGATTGGCACAGCTTGGATCAGCACAGCTCCACCGTTGCAGCCATTTCAGGAGTGAACCAACGGAAGGAAGACCTTTCTCTCTGTCTCTCCCTCTCACTGTCTGTAACTCTACCTCTCAAATAAATAAAGAAAATATTTTTTAAAAATAATTTAAATGATTGAGGTTTTTCCTTGAACAAATTATTTGAAATTGTTAGGTAAATCTTAAAAAAAAAAAAGTGCTGACCTATTAAAAAAAAAAAGAAAGGCATTCATATGTGATAGACCTTAGTCATTTAATTCAGTGGTGAGGATATAAGCAATTTTATTAATATTTCTGATTAAGTAACAGCAAAGATCTGTACTTCACTACAAAGAATAAGTGGATAATAGAATTTAAGCACTGAAAGAATACTAAGATCTAGTTAAATTTCCTCTGAAAAAAAATTTTTTTAAGGATTTATTTATTTGAAGGCAGAGTTACAGAGAGGAAGAGGGAGAGAGTGAGAGAGACAGAGGTCTTTTTTTTTTTTTTTTAAGATGTATTTTATTTATTTGAAAGAGTTACAGAGAAAGGTAAAGACAGAGAGAGAGGTCTTCCATCTGCTGGTTCACTCCTCAGTTGGCTGCAATGGCCAGAGCTGCAGGGTCCCAAGGACTTGGGCCATCTTCTACTGCTTTCTCAGGCCATAGCAGAGAGCTGGACTAGAAGAGGAGCAGCCGGGACTCGAACCAGCGCCCATATGGGATGCTGGCACTTCAGGCCAGGGCATTAACCCACTGTGCCATCTGGGGGCACCAGCCGCCATAGACAGAGGTCTTCTATCTGCTGGTTCATTTCCCAGATGGCTGCAACAGTCAGAGCTTCGAAGATCCGAAGTCGGGAGCCAGACGCTGCTTCCGGGTCTCCCACGGGTATGCAGGGGCCCAAGGACTTGGGCCATCTTCTACTGCTTTCTCAGGCCATAACAGAGAGTTGTGGAAGTGGAGCAGTCAGGACTCAAACCAGTGCCCATGTGGGATGCCAGCACTGCAGGCGGCGGCTTTACGCACTACACTGCAGCGCCAGCCCCCTGGTATTGTTTCTTAAAGTTGAGCATACAGATACCCTATGTTAATTCTGCTGGGTGATGAACTTGGTGTAGAATTGCCATAGGAACCATGAGGCATGGACAAACATTCAGGGCAGCACCATCCGCATCAGGTCCAAAGTGCAAACAATCCAAATGTCCTTCAGCAAATAGAAGGGACAAATAGATTGTGGTCCATTTATATAATGGAATACTATACAGCAATGAAATTGAATGAGCTACTGCTGACCACGCAACATGGATGAATCTTTTTTTTTTTTAAAGATTTTATTTCTTTTATTTTATTATATTTTTTTGAGAGGTAGAATTACAGACAATGAGAGGGAGAGACAGATGAAGGTTTTCCATCTGTTGGTTCACTCCCCAAATGGTTGCAATGGCCAGAGCTGAGTCAATCTGAGGCTAGGAGCCAGGGGCTTCTTCTGGGTCTCCCACATGGGTGCAGGGGCCTAAGCATGTGGGCCATCTTCTTTACTTTCCCAGATCATAAGTAGAGAGCTGGGTCAGAAGAGGAGGAACTGGGACACAAACCGATGCTCATATGGGCTGCCAGCGCCGCAGGTGGAGGCTTAGGCTACTGTGCCACAGTGTCAGCCCCAACATGGGTGACTCCTAAAAGCAAAAAAGGCCAGACACAAAAGAATACATTCCACATGACTCATAAATACGCTATTTGTTTTATATAAAACTATACCACAACAGGATGAGACTTCTGCTTGCTCCATATCCATTTGTTCATTATATATACAACTGTTTTTCTCTGTGGATGAACAGAAGATCTGAATCTAAATGTAGTTGAGTTGATCCATCTTTTTCTTCATAGTTAGTAGCTTTGGGGTCTTGTTTAAGAAGCCTATCCCTAACCCAGGTATCCTGTGTCCTAGAAATTTTATTGTTTGCTGTTCACAGAACTTATATTCATCTAGAGTTGACTTATTTTGGTCTGTGAGGAAGAGATCCAATTTTACTTTTTCATATGGATGTTTCACTCAGTCGCATGGCTCTGGAGAGCTACTTTGACATAAATCAGGTATATGTATGTATATATGTGTGTGTGTGTATATATATATATATATATATCCATTTCTGGACTCTGAATATGCTCTGTTGGTCTACCTACCCCATATCAATACCACACCATCCCAACCACTGTGGCTTCAAAACAAATCTTGATATTTGGTAATATGAATGTTTTGGCTATTTTTGGCTTCTTATCTCCCGTGTCATTTGGTTCCATAGGAAAGCCCACTGGAATTTAGATTGAGATCATACTGAATCTACAGATCTGCTTTAGAAGTGAGATCCTCACAATACTGACTCTTAGAATCTTTGAATCTGCTATGAGCCTCCAATTCCTAAAAAGACATCTTTTAAGGTGTTTCTCCATAAAATTTTGTGATTTTCTTTACTTTCTCCCTCCCTCCCTCCCTCCCTCCCTCCCTTCCTTCCCTCTCCTCTCCTCTCCTCTCCTCTCCTCTCCTCTCCTCTCCTCTCCTCTCCTCTCCTCTCCTCTCCTCTCCTCGAGCAAAGCAAGGTTTATTTAAGTCAAAAACCTCCAGCAGCAGCAGCCAAGGGCAGGGCGGGTGGCTCTGAGAGAGGAAAACTGTAGTTTTCTAATTAGTGTTCTTGGATATCTCTCATATGATTTATTTTTAAGTAGATCAAGTTTTTTAAAAGCAAATGTATCAGCTCTCTGCTATGGCCAGGGAGTGCAGTGGAGGATGGCCCAGGTGCTTGGGCCCTGCACCCCATGGGAGACCAGGAAAAGCACCTGGCTCCTGGCTCCTGCCAGGATCAGCGCGGTGCGCCGGCTGCAGCGGCGGCCATTGGAGGGTGAACCAGCGGCAAAGGAAGACCTTTCTCTCTCTGTCTCTCTCTCACTGTCCACTCTGCCTGTCAAAAAAAAAAAAAAAAAAAAAAAAAGCAAATGTATCAGTACTTTAAATTGAAGACAGTATTGATTTTAGAAGGTCATTGTGAGATTTAACTGCATTAATATATAAATATTTAACATACTCTTTGGTACATGGCAAATACTCAATAGATGGTTTCTTTTGTCATTTATGATAAACTTAGGGATCAATTAAATATTTGTGAGCCATAAATTCAGTCAGTGTTTTAGAGTAGGTTCCCTTAGGCTTTTTGTGACTTTGTCATTTTGAGATGGTGTCAGGGTACACACACACACACACAAACACACACATTAATATGTATGAGCACATTCATCTCTTGACCTGCTTTCTTATTCACAGTAGACTTAGTAGAAGAGTGAGGGAGCAGCAGAAATGACAATAACCCATTGGAGGGAAGTGGAGAAGTCAGACTCTCATCTGCTGTTGGTGGGAAAGTAAAATGGCACAGTTGCCTTGGAAAACAGTTTGGCAGCTCCTCAAAATATTACCCATAGAGTTACCAAAAGGACTCAGCAGTTCTATTCCTAGGTATATAGCCAAAAGGATGGAAACCGTATTAACACAATAGCTTGAGCACAAATCTTCACTGCAACATTGTTCACAATAGCCCACAAGCAGAAACAACACAAATGTCCATCAACTTACGAATGGATAAAATGTGGTGCATCCAAACAATGGAATATCTATAAAGTGATTAAAAAAAAGGAACAAATTCCTGATGCCTGGTACAAAATGAGTGAATCCTAAAAATAAAGTGGAAAAAGCAAGACACAAGAACCCACACTTTGTATGGTTCCATTTGAATGAAATGTCCCGAGTAGGCAATATACAGACAGGAAGATGAGTGGTTGCCAGGGGGTGGGGAAAGAGAGTGGGATGTGACTGCAGATAGGTATGGAGTTTCTTGTTTGGGTGATAGAAATGTTCTAAAATTAACAGTAATGGTTGCACAGCCTTGAGAACATACTAAAAAACATTGACTTGTACAATTTAAAAGGGGACATTGTAAGGCATATGAATTGTATCTCAACAACAACAACAAAAACACACCCACATATGTGGGCATGAACAATGAATGAGAAATAAACTTTAGTTGTCAGAAAAATAATTGTGGGGGAAGAGGAGGAAATTCATATTGGGATGATATTATTTGGAGAAATAAACCTCCTCTTAGAGATTCGTAATGTTTAGAAGCCCATCACAAGTCTTGTAAAAATAACTTAGTTAGCATTATTGAGCTGTCATCTTTGAACAACATTTACTCACAGGCCGGCACTGTGGCACAGTAGGTTAATCCTTCACCTGCAGCACTGGCATCCTATATGGGCGCCAATTCTAGTCCCGGTTGCTCCTCTTCCTATCTAGCTCTCTACTGTTGCCTGGGAAAGCAGTAGAAGATGGCCCAAGTCCTTGGGCCCCTGCACTTGCGTGGGAGACCTGGAAGAAGCACCTGGCTCCTGGCTTCGGATCCGCCCAGCTCCAGCTGTTATGGCCATTTAGGGAGTGAACCAGCAGATGGAAGACTTCTCTCTCTCTCTCTCTCCTCTCAGTGTCTGTAATTCTACCTTTCAAATAAATAAATAAAATATTTTAAAAAATTTACTCACAGCACTAGTTCCTAGGTAATAGTGGGGTTCAGTTCACATAGGATTCACCTGGAAATTTGCTAAAACAGATTAACCCCAGAGCCCTACTTCAGAGGTCTTGGGTATAACCTGAAAATTTACATTTCTGACAAGTTCCCAAATAATCTTATCTTGTAGGTTTGAGAACAAAACTTTAAGTAGTGTCTTTACAGATTAGAAAATGCTATACTTTAAATGGGTGAGTTTAAAAAAAATATTTATTTGAAAGGCAGAGGAACAGAGAGAGAGGAGAGGGAAAGGTTGAGGGTAAGGGAAGGGAAAAGAGAGGCAGGTCTTCCATCCCATGCTTCATTTCCCAAATGCTCACAACAGCCAGGTCTGAGCCAGACAGAAGCCAGGATCCAGGAATTCCATCCTGGTCTCCCGCATGTGTGGTAGGGGCCCAAATACTTGAGCCATCATCCAGTGCTCTCCTAGGTGCATTAACAGGAAGCTGGATGGGAAGTGGAGCAGCTGGGACTTGAACTGGCACTCCAGTGTGGGATGCTAGCATCACAAGATGCCTGGAGGGGGCCACGCAGGCCTGATCTGCAGAGGCGCCTCCTGGAGAATGCGTGGGTGGGGGGCTGGCCTGGTCCTGAACCGGGGTGAAGACCTGGATTCTTGGCACTGCCAGGAGGAGCTGAGTGTTCTTTGACCGGTTGGGCAGTTGTCGGTATTTGTTGGCTGATTATGAAAAACCTTCTCTTGGACTTATCAAAGAAGATAAGATGAAGCCAGAAGACTGTATACCGGATGTACCAGGCAATGAACATGCCCAGGAATTTCTGGCTCATGCGCCAACTAAAGGACTTTGGATGCCCCCGGGGAAGGAAGTCAAAGTGACGCAACGTTGATGTTGCAAATGTTATGATCACCAAACGGGCGACACAGAATGTCCTTTCTTTATCAAAGGCAACCAAAAGTTAGCACATGAAGTTCCCATGTATGACGTCATTCAGGAGAATAAAAGACATGAAAAGGATGTAAGGATCCAGCACTCAAAATAGTTCTACGTCAGACGAAGAAGGGAGCAACTCCAGTTCCTCAAAATGTTAAGAGAAATGCAAGAAAAAGGAGAAAAAAAAGGAAGAAAGAAAAAAAGAAACGGAAGCATAAGTCTTCCAAGGCAAATGAGAGTTCAGACTCTTGAGTGACAAGATGTTGACTTGTTCAACATTCTCTTCTCAAAAGCAAACACTGCAGCCAGAGAACAGGGGGAGCTGCCATCTGAGAGGGGCAGGATCCAGAGACCAGAGAGAGGAGGGTCTTGGGCATCACGGCTGTGAATTCTCAGCACCATCCGGTGAAGAGCTGACCCGCAGGACAGTGAGTGGTCTCTTCCTAGGAACCAGCGCTGAACAAGCAGCTGACATCGCACAGACCAGAAAGCTTGTCCAGAGCCCTTCTCCCTGCTGGTCACCTGAGTGTGCCATTCCTGTAATACCTCCCGTGAGGTGCAGGACTGAAGCACTGAGGAAGCTCTTCTGGCTTCTGGGGCAACTTTTGCCCTCCATAATGGGGTGACTCAGGTCCCGTGGACTTCCGAATCGCCCCTCTCTGCTGTTGAAGAGAATTAAACTTTATATTTTTTAATTGTAGTTATTGATGAATATGTGCATGTGGTCCAAATTTAAAATGTTTGTATGGTTTAATTATGAAAGCTTCCTTCTTCCTCTCTTACCACAGTTGTTTCCCAGTGACTCTCAGTGTTACCACTTTCTTTTGAAGGCTTCCAGAAATTAGTCATATTTCACAAGTATGGGACACTGTATACACACACTCAGTAGATGTTCACCTGCACATAGTTACTTTTTTAACTTTACCATTTAAAGTGACTGTCTTTATAGGGAGTACCTTTGGCTTTGCTGCCCTCCCTATAAAAGGTATATGTTTATAGTGAAAAAAAAAAACATGATTTTTACCCTTTTCCTAGAATTTTTTGTTGTATTAAGCCTTTTAGGATTGAATATATTTTTAATGTGACACTGGGGATGCATGTATGTAGTTTTAGGACATCTTTTTGGGATTTTACTCTAATTATTCTTTTATTTCAGATGCGCTGGAGGACCATTCTGCCGCAACATTGTGTTCTCATGGTTACCTGTCTGGTTACTGTCCTTGAAGCCGTGCCTATAGACATAGACAAGACCAAAGTACAAAACACTCAACCTGTAGAAAGCGCAAAGATAGAGCCACCAGTAAGTAAAACGGGATTAATTGTAGCTAAATGGATTACAATTACAACTAAATGAAGTGAAGCGAAATGAAGTTATAACTTAGTGAAGTGGAATGAGACAATCATTGCTTAAACTTCACTATTGTTTATTACTTATAAAATTGAACATTTAGGAACTATTCCTGAAATAGCAGTAAAAAAAAAAGTATTGGACAAGCATATGCTGTTTAACATTAACCAATGCTTATTTACTATAGTTAGTACACAGAAGAATTAATCACAATATATTTCCAATGTATGAGTAGAATGGAACAGCCAAGAAAACACTGTTATATTCAAAGGAGAGACAGATGGCAATGGAGAGAAACCAACTGATATGGTGACTTGAATCCTCATTGTCTAAGTCACATAGGAAGTCTGCCTTTATGTAGTAATTAAACACAATATTGGTTTAGATACAAAGCTCCTGGAGAAATATTCCTTTTTCCTTTTGTTGAAGTCATCAAATTGGACAGGTCTCAGTGTCATTTTGCTAGAGACAGTTCGTCAGGATTGAGCTCTTTAGATTCGCACAGAAAAAACTTCCAGAAGCGTCATTGTTTGATTCTTGCTTTGAAGGACACTGGGCTTTATTATGATGAATACCTCAAGCAAGTGATTGATGTGCTGGAAACAGATAACCATTTCAGAGAAAAGCTCCAAAAAGCAGACATAGAGGAATTAAAGGTAAATGCTATTAAAGAAATAATTATTACTTAATTATAAATATTAATTAACTATTATGTAATTAAATAATTAACAACATTTGAGCAAGCCAGACACTGTGCTAAGTCCTGGGCATATAAGATGAGACTCATTCCTAATTGTTAAGGAATGCTCCAAAGAAAATCATATCCAGAAAGAGATGATTAGGATGGATATGTGATGAGTGTATAACATATTAGAGAGGGGTTGAGGACAGACAGAATCCAGGATGAAGCCGTGGGGAAGGGTGGAAATTCAGTCTCCCTGGTAGAGCTTATGCCAGCATTGATGATGTAACTGAGAAAAGGGATTTGCTTGTTCTGGACATTTCATATAAATGGAATCCTATACTACGTGGTCTCTTCCGTCTGCCGTCTTTCACTTAGCATAATGTTTTCAAAGTTCATCATGTTGTTGCGTGTGTCAGGATTCCATTCCTTTTTATGGCTGAATAGTATTTCCCCGTAACGGTCCTGTATATTCATTCCTCAGTTGTTGGCCATTTGATGTTTTCTACTTTTTGGCTGGTAGGCCTAATGCTGTCATGAATGTGTATGTTCAGATTGTTGTATCAGTATGTCTGTAGTCCTCTTAGGTATATGTCTAGGAATAGAATTGGTGGGTCTTATGCTAACTCTGTGTTTAACTTTTTGAGTAACTGCCAAACAACTGGTTGTACTATTTTTTTAATACTACTTTTTGAGTTTCTCCTTTGTGGTTTAGTTATGCTTTCTGAATTACATGGCATTTAGACATCATGCTTTCAGAATTACAAACAGCATCTCTTATGAAAGAAATGTTTTTTTAAAAAGATTTCCTTATTTATTTATTTGAAAGTCAGTGTCAGAGACTAGAAGAGAGCGAGAACTAGAGCGAGAGTATTAGCCAGAGGGAGACAGACAGAGATCTTCTTCCATCTGCTGGTTCAGTTTCCAAATAGTGGCAACAGCCAGGGTTAGGCCAGTCCGCAGCCAGGAGCCTGAAATTTCCGCTTGGTCTCCCACATGGGTGGCAGGGGCCCAGGTACTTGGGCCACCTTCCACTGTCTTCCCAGGCATATTAGCAGGGAGCTGGATTGGAAGTGGTACAGCCAGGACTCGAACTGACACTCCCGTATGGCTATCCAGTATCCCAAGCAGCTTAACACTCTATGCTACAATGCTGGCTCCCCGAAATTTTTTTATAATAATAAATTTTTTTATAATGATAAATTTATCTAAGTCAAAAGTATTTTATTCATTATTTACTTATTATTTATTAAAACCCTAGCTATAATGTGTTGCATCTCATCTAAAAATGGATTGTTCCAGATACAATTAATTTATTAATTTTGTTGATAGAGTGGGAGGTTAAGCAAAGAACTGGATTTAGTAAGTCATCATGTAAGGACAAAGCTTGATGAACTGAAAAGACAAGAAGTAGGAAGGTTAAGGATGCTGATTAAAGCTAAATTGGATTCCCTTCAAGGTAAGTGCTAAAGAAAAGGTAGGAAAATCTCAATATTTGATTGCTGAGCTCAGTTAACATATGACATGTTCTTGTCAAAATTTTGTTACTAATGATTTCACATCTCTTAATTTTTTAAATTTAACTGATTTCTTGAATAGGTAATATATACATAACATTCAAAAGAAAAATGATTACTCTTAAATAATATATAGATGAAAAATAATGAATTAAGTCATTTATTCATTTTATTTATTAAAAGATTTATTTATTTGAAAGGCAGAGTTACAGAGAGGGAGAGAGAGATCTTCCATCCACTGGGATGCTGGCACTGTAGGTGGCAGCTTTACCTGTTATGCCACAGCACTGGCCCCCATTTATTTGTTTTAAAATTAGATATTTATTTATTTGAAAGGCAGAGAGATAGTGGGTGAGGACAGCAGAGCTCTGAACCCCTGCTTTACTCCCCAAGTGCTTGCAAGAGCAGGGGCTGGGCCAGATCATAGCTAAGAGCTCAGAACTTAATCCAGTTCTTCTGCATGGGTGGCAGGGACCCAGCCACTCGAGCCATCGCCTGCTGCCTCCCAGGATGTGCATTAGCAGGAAGCTGGAATCGGAAGCAGAGCCAGGACTCCAACGCAGGAACTTCAGTAAGGGATGTGAGCGACTAACTTATAATAGGAAATATAACATCTTAGGAAATCCAAAAAAGCAGAAAAAGAAAATTTAGTTAGAATGATTTCCTGTACATAGAATAGAAAAATTGTCGGAGATCTAGTGCCACAAAAAATGACAGGCCCAGAGAGTTATATAAGGGTATATGGGATGCCGACAGTCTGGATGGCGGCTTAACCTGCTGCGTCACAGCACTGGCCCCCATTTAATATACATTTTTCTTAAATATTTTTATATAAATATTTAATAATAATAAATTATTAAATATTAAATATACATTTAATATACATTTTTGTATTAGTACACACAGACAGTATTCATTTTTTCTAAAAGATTTATTTATTTTTTTGAAAGGCAGAGATACAGAGAGAAGGAGGGAGAGAGAGAATCTTCCATCTGCTGGTTCACTCTGCAAGTGGCCACAATGGCTGGGGCTGGGCCAGGCTGAATCCAGGAGCCAGGAGCTTCTTCTGAGTCTCCCACATGGGTACAAGGGCCCAAGCACTTAGGCCATTTTCCACTGGTTTCCCAGGTATATTAGCAGGGAGATGGGTTGAAAGTGAAGCAGCTGGGACTCAAACTGGTTCCCATATGAGATGCCGGCACTGCAGGCAGAAGTTTAACCTTCTGTGCCACAGTGCTGGCCCTGACAATATTCATTTTTTATAGCTACATAGAATTCTATTATATGGATATAACATAATTTATTTAATCATATTGGTGGCCATTTGGATTCTTTTTTTTTTTTTTTTTTCTTTTGACAGATAGAGTTAGAGAGACAGAGAGAAAGGTCTTCTTTACGTTGGTTCACCCCCTAAATGGCTGCTACGGCCGGAGCTATGCCAATCCGAAGCCAGGAGCCAGGTGCTTCCTCCTGGTCTCCCATGCCAGTGCAGGGGCCCAAGCACTTGGGTCATCCTCCACTGCTTTCCCGAGCCACAACAGAGAGCTGGTCCAGAAGAGGAGTAACTGGGACTAGAACCTGGCGCCCATATGGGATGCCAGCGCCGCAGGCAGAGGATTAACCAAGTGAGCCACGGCGCCGGCCCCTTGGGGTTATTTCTAGTGAACAATCTTATATGCGCATAACTATATCCATATAAGATTATCAGTAGGATAATCTATCTAGGTTCTT
Organism: Oryctolagus cuniculus; assembly: GCF_051225735.1. NCBI lineage: Eukaryota > Metazoa > Chordata > Mammalia > Lagomorpha > Leporidae > Oryctolagus > Oryctolagus cuniculus. Next base: position 49,054,075 of record NC_142867.1, on the reverse strand, counting down.
CAACTCACTTGCAAATATCAATTGATGACACCAGTATGTGCCATTGGGAGGTTATGCTTGAGCACAAGAGAGACAGCACAGTGGGAAGAGGTTCCACCAGCTGGGCCAATAAGGGGAACCTGGCAGGGGTTTTTATAGAGTGGGAGGCAAGCTAGTTCCCCTGAGCACTCAGCTGTGGTCTGCACATGACTCTGCCTCTGGCTCACACCCCTTGGCACACCACCCTTCAATTTGCTTGATGTCCCTTTTCTGCACGTGACATGCTCAAAATGGTGGTGTTTCTCACTACTGCCACTCAGGGAAGATCAGGTATTCGTCATAATGGGCTATTCTGGGCATGCACACAGGTTGGGGAGTACCCAGTGGGGCAGGAGAGGGTCTTTTGCTGTTAATATCTGGGTGCTCCTTGCTCCTGGTTGGTTTGGAGCTGGAGACGGATACAATGTCAGGTTGAGAGGAGCCTGGTATAAAGAGTCCTGGTTCTAGCCTGTCTCAGTTTACCAAGTGAAATTGCAAAATCAAAAGGTATGTGTATTTGTAATTTTTGGTAGATATGGCCACATTTGCCTCTGTAGAGGTCGTGTCAGTATACATACCCACAGCAAAAATTCCCACAGCCTTGCTAATGGTATGTGCCATCAAATTTGAGGAGTTGTACTGTACTGTTAGATAGCATAATATGTATTTCTCTTATTTTTAGTGAGGGTAACCTCTTTTTATATATTTCACTGTCTGGTCATGTCCTTTAGGGTCAAGTTTTTTTTTTTTTTTTAAGATTTATTTATTTATTTGAAAGGCAAAGTTACAGAGAGAAAGAGAGGGACACATACATACACATACACAGAGAGAGAGAGAGAGAGAGAGAGAGGAGAGAATCTTTCTTCTGGTTCACTCCCCAAATGGATGCAACAGCCAGGGCTGGGCTAGGCAAGAGCTTGGAGCCTAGAACCCCATCCAAGTCTTCCACATGGGTGTAGGGCCCCAGCACTTGGACCATCATCTGCAGCTTCCGCAGGTGCATTAGCAGGGAGCTGGACCAGAGGTGGGGCAACCGGTCCTCAAACTGACATTGTAGGCAGTGGGTTATCCTGCTATGTCACAATGCTGGCCCCAGGGCTAAGTTTTACCACATGTATTTTTTCCTAAGTAGAACTCCTAGTTCCATGCCATACTAAGAATTCACCAGAAACTTGGTTGTTCTAACTTGAGCAGTTCTTTGCTTTCTGGCGTAACAATTTGTTCCCAGACTGATCTTTACCTGTTCTGCCTCAGGCCTGGAATCGGCTGTTTCTCTGAGGAGCCCTGGTTGTTTTTAGTGGGAAATGATGTTATAGAACAAGGGCTGGTGCTCCAAGTTCTCCTTGCTACTGGAGTATATTTTCTCTTCTGCACTTTCATCACCCTGAGCTAGGAAGTATATCCGTGTCTGTACTCAAATACACACACATGCACGTGCACCTAGGAGGACGCTTTGAAAAGTTTGTGAAAAATGCAATTAAAAGATGTTTAGTTTGCGGCAAAACACTTTTTTTTAAAAAAAGATCTATTTTATTTATTTAAAAGAGTTACAGAGAGAGGTAGAGACAGAGAGAGAGGTCCTCCATCCGCTGGTTCACTGCCCAGATGGCCACAATGGCTGGAGCTGTGCCAATCCGAAGCCAGGAGCCAGGAGCTTCTTCTGGGTCTCCTACGTGGGTGCAGGGGCCCAAGGACTTGGGCCATCTTCTACTGCTTTCCCAGGCCATAGCAGAGAGCTGGATCGGAAGAGCAGCCAGGACTAGAACCGGCGCCCACATGGTATGCTGACTCTTCAGGCCAGGGCGTTAACCTGCTGCGCCACAAGGCCAGCCCTAGGGGCAAAACACTTTTGAAATCCATGTTTATGAGAGGCTTTTAAAAAATTAATGGAGGGGCTGGTGTTGTGGTATGGCAGGTAAAGCCACTGCCTGTGACACCTGCTTCCCGTATGGATGCTGGTTTGTGTCCCAGCTGCACCACTTTCCATTCACGCTCCCTGCTAATGACCCAGGAAAAGCAGCAGAAGATGGCCCAACTATTTGGGACCCTGCCACCGATGTCAGAGGCCCAGATGAAGCTCCTGATTTCAGCTTGGCCCAGCACTGGCTATCATGGTGTCTGGTGAGTGAACCAGCGGATGGAAGGTCTCTCCCTCTCTCTTTGTAACTCTTTCAAAATAAATAAATAAATCTTTAAAAGAACTGATAGAAGCTAATATGAAAAAACTATGCATAGATCTCATTTTTTTGCACCAAAACCAAATGTCACCCTTTAACTTAATTTCCCACAAACTCTTTTTTTTTTTTTCAAAAGATTTATTTTATTTATTTGAAGTTAGAGAGATCTAGAGCCAGAGAGAGAGAGGTCTTCCATCTGCTGATTCACTGCCCAAACGGCTGCAACAGCCAGAGCTAAGCTGATCCGAAGCCAGGAGCCAGGAGCCAGGAACTTCCTCCCCATCTCCCATGCGAGTGCAGGGGCCCAAAGACTTGGGCATCTTCTACTGCTTTCCCAGGCCATAGCAGAGAGCTGGATTGGAAGAGGAGCTGCTGGGACTAGAATTCACACACCTATGGGATGGCAGCGCTGCAGGCCAGGGCTTTAACCCACTGCACCACAGCGCTGGCCCCTCCCACAAACTTTTTTTTTTTTTTTTTTTTAGGAGGAAGTGTGAGTCCACAACTACCCCCTCTATCTCCGAGTGCTATTTTTTTTTTTTTTTTAAGATTTTATATATTTATTTGAGAGGCAGAGTTACAGTGAGAGGGAGAGACAGAGAAAAGTCTTCCATCCGTTGGTTCACTCCCCAGATGGCTGCAGTGGTCAGAGCTGCGCTGATCTGAAGCCAGCAGCCAGGTGCTTCTTCCTGGTCTCCCCATATTGATGCAGGGGCCAAAGCACTTGGGCCATCATCTACTGCTTTCCTAGGCCAAAGTGGAGAGCTGGATTGGAAGAGGGGCAACTGGGACTCGAACCGGATGTGGGCACTGCAGGCGGAGGATTAACCTACTGCTCCATGGAGCCAGCCCCTCCTACAAACTTTTAAAAGTACTCTTAGCTGTGCCGGCACACCGGGTTCTAGTCCCGGTCAGGGCGCCGGATTCTGTCCTGGTTGCCCCTCTTCCAGGCCAGCTCTCTGCTGTGGCCAGGGAGTGCAGTGGAGGATGGCCCAAGTCCTTGGGCCCTGCATCCCGTGGGAGACTAGGATAAGCACCTGGCTCCTGCCATTGGATCAGCGCGGTGCGCTGGCCGCGGCGGCCATTGGAGGGTGAACCAACGGCAAAAGGAAGACCTTTCTCTCTGTTTCTCTCTCTCTCTCACTGTCCACTCTGCCTGTCAAAATAAATAAAAAAAAAAATAAATAAATAAATAAAATAAAGTACTCTTAGGGGCCAGCGCTGTGGAGACCCAGAAGAAGCTCCTGGCTCCTGGCTTTGGATCGGCACAGCTCTGGCTGTTGTTGCAGCCAACTGGGGAGTGAACCAGATGGAAGACCTCTCTCTCTCTCCCTCTCTCTTCCTCTCTCTCTCTCTTCCTCTCCTCTCTCTGTGTAACTCTGACTTTCAGATAAATAAATAAATCTTAAAAATGTGCACATGTTCATGTTACCTGTACATATTTTAGAAACTCTGATGTCATACAGATAGTTCTTTTTTTTTTTTTTTTTTTTTTTTTTAATTTGCTTTGCTTTTTATTTTACTTGAAAGACAGATATAGAGCTTCCATCTGCCGATTCATTCCCCAAGTGCCTACAACAGCTAGGGCTGGGCCAGGTTGAGGCCAGAAGCCTGGAACTCCAACATGGTTTCCCACGTGGGTGGCAGGGATCCAGTTACTTTTGAACCATCATTTGCTGCCTTCCAGGATGCGTATTAGCAGGAAGCTGGATCAGAAGTGGAGGAGCTGAGATTCAAACTATGCATTCCAACATGGGATGTGCATGTCCCAGGATGACTGCTGTGCCGGTTGCCTGCCCCATGCAGAGTTCTATTCCCATCCCTCTCCTTGGATTTCTTTCTTGCCCTCTACCCTTCCATGTTGTGCATTCTTTCTTTCTAAGCGCAAACCCTGACTTCTAGTAATGTTGTCACATGTACCCATTTGCTCAGTTCTATAATACAACTGACAGTCCAGTTCAACTGCAGTAAATTGTAGCCTGTTTCTACAAAGTGTTTTCAAAGACAAACAATTGATATTTCTTTAAGTCAAACTGCAAATGAATTTGTATCTGAATTAGATTTGTATTGTTCCATAAAGGATTCATTGTAGCAGTATACAGATAAAGCAGGGTCAACTAGCCTTTCTGTATCCAACATTAAAATATGCTTACTAAATTGTATTCCATTCTAGATTCCAGGACATTACCTTTGCCTAGAATAACAATGTAATTTAAATAATTTTTGAAAAGGAAATATGAACTCTTATTCTAAAACTTTACATTTTCTCATACAATCCTAGGGAATAAATATGAATACTTTTACTCATGTGTCATTTTGATTAATGTTTCTAGCATCTAGTAACTGATGGCTTACAGTTTTTTTCATTTTCTTTCAGATGTAGGCATGGACCACCAAGCTCTTTTAAGACAATTTGATCACCTAAACCACATGAATCCTGACAAGTTTGAATCCAAAGATTTAGATATGCTAATCAAAGCGGTGAGAGTAATGCCAAATGTCTTTATTATATTTTTGAGGTTTTGCAATATGACAGGTCAACTCAGTGAAGTGGAAGTATAACTTTTGGATAGTCTCTGCAATATTTTAAAGGGAGATAGCTTGACTCTTACTAGTAGAGACATTAATATAGACATACAGGTTTACTGTTCCTTATCAAAAATTCCAAAATCTCAAAAATGAAACTTGACCTGAACTAACCAATTATAGTAATGCTATTTTTAGATTTTATTTAAATTACCTCGTGTATTTATAGATTTTTGTTAAAGAAATACTAATCTGTCTTATTATAGATACCACAAAGATGTTCCATAGAATGGCATATATGCCATATTTCCTTCCTAAAAATCTAGAAAATTCTGGGGCAAGCATTTGGTGGGCAGTTAAGATGCCGCTTGGGATGCTGGATCCCATGTCAGAGTGCCTGAGTTCAAGTCCAAGCTCTGCTCCTGATTCCAGCTTCCTGCTAGTGTGTACCCTGAGAGGCAGCAGGTGATGGCCCAAGTAGTTGGATTCCTGCTCCCAGATGGAGTCCTGGATTGAGTTCCTAGCTCTTAGTTTTGGCCTGGCCCAGCCCTGGCTATTGGGTATTTGGAGAGTGAATCAATGAATGGGAGCTCTCTTTTTCTTTCTCATGGTATCTCAAATAAAATAAATAAAAACAAATACAATATTTAGAAAATTCTTAAGCACATCTGGCTTCAGGGGTTTTATTTTATTTTAAATTTTTATTTACTTATTTGATTTATTTGAAAGGCAGAGAGAGAGAGAGAGAATCTTCCATCTGCCAGTTCACTTCCCAAATGCCCACAACAGCTGACGCTAGATCAGGCCGATGGTTTCAGGAATTGTAGATGAGAGTTTGTGCACCTCTCTTGTATCATGGAAGAACAGAGTTCCCAAACTCGAGGTTCTAGCCTGGCAGTTATGAGGTCCAGTTCAATGGCTGGCAACCCTTCTAGCTTTCTATACAACGCACTTTTCATACAGCCCCTTCCTTCCTCTTTTTAAAAGCAAGTTTTGTTTTGTATTATTTGCTTATAGGGAACTTCATAACATTGAAACTAGCTTTGAACTTTTAGTTTATTTCAGTGCCTACATCTCTGGCAATAATAATGGCTAAAATATAATGGTGGACTTATATTTTTGCTCTTCTATTCCAGTGTATTTTGCTCTCCTATCCTACCTCCTGTTAGAGAGTGTGCTTTATTCAAGAAGAGCCTTATTTGTATTCGTATTTTGAACTACATCTTTATATTTACTTTAAATGAATGATTGTGTTCTAGGCGACAGCTGATTTGGAGAACTATGATAAGACTCGGCATGAAGAATTTAAAAAGTATGAAATGATGAAGGAGCATGAAAGGAGAGAATATTTAAAAACACTGGATGAAGAAAAGAGAAAAGAAGAAGAATCTAAATTTGAAGAAATGAAGAAAAAGCATGAAAATCATCCCAAAGTCAATCATCCAGTAAGGATTATGACTTTAGATGGAGATACTTCTTTGTGCCAATAGCAGACTTTTCCCATAAGTTATTAGTACTTAAGTCTTGATTCTGAATTCTGCCACTTTCCTCAAATTCGTATTTTATTTTGAGTCTATACACATAGATTATATTTAGTTTTGAGCAATTTTTTAAAATTGGTTCACAGGGAAGCAAAGATCAACTAAAAGAGGTATGGGAAGAGGCTGATGGATTGGATCCCAATGACTTTGACCCCAAGACATTTTTCAAATTACATGGTAATAGATTTGATACAATTATTAATGTCTGTTTCTGCTGTTTGAAAATTATATTTGCATTGATCAACTGATTTCTGACAGGATTTCTTATTGAACCCTCCTGCTAGTAGATGCTTAGAGCTTATCTCTAGGATATTAAGATAGTCTGTATGGCTTATCTGCAGCATAAAATAATTCAGGTCAGTATCTGTGTTTTTATACGGCTTTTCCTGTTGAGTTATTATATGACTTACTGCAAGTTTCTTTGTAAACTTAAGGTAGTTCTCTGACCAGCTAGGTTATATCTATCAGGCTTTTTAATGTAATACTAGCATTTACTTTACTGGTAGAATATTTGCTTTATATATTTGTAGAAAAATACTTCAGATTTATAAATAAATTTAGAGTTGACTCAGGCTGCTTAGAAGCTTCATAAAAAAAGAGCCTTTTTCTTTAGCGTATGTACTGATCTTTCATGTCAGTACCACTTTTGCAAACCACTTATAAATAACTGCATGTTAATTATTTATTTTCTAAGGCCTTAAAATTTATTTTTGCATTTGTAACTCTTAAACTTTAGATGTCAATAATGATGGATTCCTGGATGAACAAGAATTAGAAGCCCTGTTTACAAAAGAGGTAAACGAGTTTATTAAGTATTTGTTCTTGTTCTCTCTCTTTCTTCTGGTGCCTTCTTTTCTTTCATGTTGGTTCTGAAATTTTCATTTCAGTTGGAGAAAGTGTATGACCCCAAAAATGAAGAGGATGATATGATAGAAATGGAAGAAGAAAGACTTAGAATGAGGGAACATGTAATGAATGAGGTATGTTTTCAAAGTTTACATGTTATTTTTAGTGATTATTTAAGTTATTGCAATAAATCTTATCATAAGATGGAAAATAAACACATAGTATAGGTATTTAATTGGATTTTGCATTTTTGATCCAGAATATTATACTAGATTCCCTTATTATAAAATTTTTATCATAAATTTAAAAATATTTTTTGGCTGTGAGAAATAATAAAATCCAGTATTTGATATTTTAAAAGCCTGATAGTTTTACTAAGAAATAGCACAACTCCAATACCTTAACAGATTGCAGCAACAAATATTTATTTCTTGTTGGCGTTATGTGAGCTGTAAGGGTTGATTGCATCTAGACGTGGCTAGGCTAGGCTGGCTTGGCCAGGTTGCTCTGTGGCTGGGCTTGGCTCTGTATGCCCTCCCATTCCTGGACTAGGAATTCCTAGGAGCTATCTCTGTCTGCGTGCTAGGAGGGACATGAGAGACCCCAAGCCAAACCATGTCATAGTATTTAAGACTTAAGCTCAACTTGGCCGGCTGCCTTAGGTCCACTTAAAATTCCACTGGCTAAAGCACAGGTCAGAGCCCAGGCCAGTGAGGAGGGGATGTGTAACTCCTACAGGATGTTCCCTAAATCATGTGACACTGGGTGGGGGTACGTGATCCTATTGCAGGAGGGAGCAATAGTTGGAAACAATAATCCAAAGTCTCACAGAGCCCTAGCATTTTAATTTCTGTCCTTTTCAAATATATATATATATATATTTAAAATTTATTTGAGAGGTAAAATTACAGACAGGGAGAGTGAAAGTCAGAGAGAAAGTTCTTCCATCTACTGGCCCACTCCCCAAATGGCTGCAATGGCTAGAGCTGGGCCAATCCAAAGCCAGGAGCTAGGAGCTTCTTCCGGGTCTCCCACATGGGTTCAGGGACCCAAGCACTTGAGGCATCTTCCACCGCTTTCCCAGGCCATAGCAAAAAGCTGGATTGGAATAGGAGCAGCTGGGACAAACTGGTGCCCATATGGGATGCCAGCACTACAGTTGGAGGCTTAGCCCACTATGCCACAGTGCTGGCCCCAGTTTCTGTCCTCTTCAAAACAACTGATCATTTTTTCAATTTGGTTTATCCAACTTATTTTTTCCCCCTTCTGACTTGGGTCTCCAGGCAAGCAATGATGCATGTTACTTGTTAAGGAGGTCATAGAGGATGCCCTTTGCAAATAGAGTAATGATTGTCTAAGCACATTGTTTGTGCTAACTCCTGAGCGTATCACTCTGCTCTGTTAGCGCAGTGGAATTTGACCGGAGATGGACATAGAAAAAATTCTAACTGGGCTCACGTCAGTCTTACAAGCTCAAATTGCCAGCCGGCCCTCTGCTGGACAATTCTAGATTCCCCTGGACGGGTCACTTCTCCAATCCGAGTCTGACACTTTCACTTATTCTTTCCTCTCCTTCATCTTCAAGACATTTCCTCTTTCTCCTCTGTCTTTGCCTCTCATTTTCCTGAGGAAATGGATTCCATCAAGAGAATTCTTCATCCTCCCACTACCACATTCTGCCTCGTGTGCATTTATTTTGCCTTGCCTTCTGTTCACTGAAACTCCTCCTTCCAGGGGTCCACAGTCTTGTAGACTCCTCAGGCTCGTCACCCTTGACCTCTTAACCAGTGTCAGACGCAGTCACTGGCTCCCTTTTTCTCAGAGTGCATCTTCACCTGGCTTTTGGGATACCACTCCTCCTTTATTTCCTCATATGCCACTCACCCAATCTTCAGTCTCCTTTGCTGGCTGTCCCTCCTCTTCCCAAGTTCTTAATGTCATAGTGCCCTGGGCCTATCGCTTGGCATGGTTTCCTCCCTACCTTCATTCTTTCCTTAGGTGATATTGTGGAGCCCCAGGTTTCTATATGTGCATGTCATGCAGGTGAATTAAAAATGCTTAATGCGGGCTGGCACTCTGGCGTAGCAGGTAAAGCTGCCGCTTGCAGTGCTGGCATCCCATATGGGTGCTGGTTGAAGTCCTGGCTGCTCCACTTCCGATCCAGCTCTCTGCTATGGCCTAGGAAAGCAGTAGAAGATGGTCCAAGTCTTCAGACCCCTGAAGCAGTGTGGGAGACCCAGAGGAAGCTCCTGGTTCCTGGCTTCAGATCAGCACAGCTCTGGCCATTGCAGCCAGTTGGGGAGTGAACCAGTGGATGATATACCTCTCTTTCTCTCTCTCTTTGCTTCTCCTTTTCTCTCTCTGTGTAACTCTTTCAAATAAATAAATCTTAAAAAAAAAAAAAAAAAGAAACTTACATCCAACTACTTTCCCTCACCTGGGCTCCAGACCCTTAGCCCACCTTAAGATATATAAGGCCCTTGGCCGGTGCCGTGGCTCACTAGGCTAATCCTCCACCTTGCGGCGCCGGCACACCAGGTTCTAGTCCCAGTCAGGGCACTGGATTCTGTCCCGGTTGCCCCTCTTCCAGGCCAGCTCTCTGCTGTGGCCAGGGAGTGCAGTGGAGGATGGCCCAAGTCCTTGGGCCCTGTACCCCATGGGAGACCAGGATAAGCACCTGGCTCCTGCCATTGGATCAGCGTGATGCGCCGGCCGCAGCGGCAATTGGAGGGTGAACCAACGGCAAAAGGAAGACCTTTCTCTCTGTCTCTCTCACTGTCCACTCTGCCTGTCAAAAAAAAAAAAAAAAAAGATATATAAGGCCCAGCCCGCTGAAGATTGTACCCTCTGCCACGTGTTCAGTCTGTGTGCACGCCTGCAGTTGGCCACCTACCTCTGCGAATTTATTCTTTTGAATAAATTTATTCTGGCTGTTGAGTCCGTATCCTGTCTCCTCTCTGTTCTACAACTTTTTTCCTTACAGAATATACTTGCCTTTCTCTGCAGTCCTTGGCCTCTGCTCCTCCTCTAAGCAAAAGCTTCTAACAAAGACATCCTGTGCAGGGTAGCTGAAGCTCGCTGGTTTGCTTGAGTGCATTGCACCTGAATATCTGCACTGTGAGTGCTGCCTTGGCGTCCTTATTGACTGCGGTCACTGCCAGGGTCAGGTGCATTCCTTTGACCATGATGGAGTTCGCCTTTGTAACTCAGTTTGCCACAGCCTAATGGAACCATTGAAGAGGATCTGGAGAGGTTGTCAACTTTAGTTTTGATTTATTTAGGTAGCTTTGAGGAAAAAATGTTGAGAGCATTTTAACTTAAACTCCCTTAAACTTGGTGAAAACAGCTCTCTTTTTGGAATGGTTATTCTTCTAGCCCAAGCACCTGCCTTTGAGAGAGATTATGCATATTATAGCAAGGGAAGAAAACAACGTTGGCCTAACCAGTCTGATCAGCTGACTCAAACGTGGTGGTCTTTGGAGTATCAAATTTATAGGTCTCTTTTTATCTTCAAAGTTGAATTGTATAGAAGAGAAAGATGTCTGTTTTCTTTTTAAAAAATATTTATTTATTTGAAAGGTAGAGTTACAGAGTGAAAGAATGACAGAGAGATAGAGATCTTCCATCTGCTGGTTTGCTTCCCAAATGGCTGCAATGGCTAGGGCTGTGCCAGGGTGAAGTCAGGAGCCAGGAGCTTCTTCTGGTCTCCCAAGTGGGTGCAGGGGCCCAGGGACTCGGGCCATCTTCTACTGCTTTCCCAGGCCATCAGCAGGGCACTGGATCGATAGTGGAGCAGTCGGGACTCAAACTGATGCTCACATGGGATGTCGGCACTGCGGGCCGTGGTTTACCCTGTCTCGCCACAGTGCCAATCCCAATATCTCTTTTCTGATTCTGGTCAGGTGTTGAGTGTTGCGTTTTTGTTTTTTCCTCTAGTTGCTGTGGATGTTAGGCTAGTCCTACTTGCTATGTGTTTGTATAGTAGCATGTATTAGAAGAGAGTTGCTAGTGTGTAAAGAATGTAAGAAAGAATTCTTTTATATGACACTTGCATTTTCTTTTAATCAGGTTGATACTAACAAAGACCGATTGGTGACTCTGGAGGAGTTTTTGAAAGCAACAGAAAAAAAAGAATTCTTGGAACCAGATAGCTGGGAGGTAATAGAACCTACTTCAGGTGGGATGGATAGTTCAGGAAATTCTACATCAGTCTATTCTGCTTTTAAGTTTTGTTTACCATTATGTTTGCATGTATAATCTACTATTTTGGCTTTTTATATGAAATTGAAATGTCACTGCAGGTTGAGCATCCCTAATCCAAAATCTGAAATGTTCCAAAACTTTTTGAGTATCATGCCACATGAGGGAAATTCCATATTTGACCTCAAGTCAAAATGCAGGCACACTAAAAATATTGAACAAAATTACCCTCAGGCTATGTTTATAAAGTGTATAAAACATAAATAAATTTTGTTTATACTTGGGTCCTATTCCCAAGATATTTCATTTTGTATATGCAGATATTTCAAAATCAGAAAAAAATCTGAAATCTGAAACAGTTTGGAACCTAATCACTTCAGGTAAGTGATAATCAACCTGTATAAAAAAATGTATGAACTTAATTCCTTTCAAAGATTATAGCATTTGCGTGGCCAGGGAGTGCAGTGGAGGATGGCCCAGGTGCTTGGGCCCTGCACCCCATGGGAGACCAGGAAAAGCACCTGGCTCCTGGCTCGTGCCATTGGATCAGCGCGGTGCGCCGGCCATTGGAGGGTGAACCAACGGCAAAGGAAGACCTTTCTCTCTGTCTCTCTCTCTCACTGTCCACTCTGCCTGTCAAAAAAAAAAAAAAAAAAAAAAAAAAGATTATAGCATTTGGGGGCCGGTGCTGTGGCGCAGTGGGTTAAATCCCTGGCCTGGAGTGCCAGCATCCCATTTGGGCACTGGTTCTAGTCCCGGCTGCTCCTCTTCTGATCCAGCTCTCTGCTATGGCCTAGGAAAGCAGTAGAGGATGGCCCAAGTCCTTGGGCTCCTGCACCCACGTGGGAGATGGTGGAGGCAGGGGAGCACTCCTGGCTCCTGGTTTCTGGCTTCTGATCAGCCAGCTCCAGCCGTTGTGGCCATCTGGGAAGTAAGCCAGTGGATGGAGGACCTCTCTCTCTCTCTCTGCCTCTCTCTGTAACTCTGTCTTTCAAATAAATAAAATAAATTTAAAAAAAAATTATAGCAGTTGAAATCTTATTTGTGAGCACACCATGTATAATTAGAAGTCTTTTAAAAATTATATTTTTTCTAAATATAAAATAATTTTCATTGTTGAAAATTAGAAATACAGACATAATTAAAGAATAAATCACAGAGGCTGGTGCTGTGACTTAGTGGGTAAAGCTACTACCTGCAATGCCAGGATCCCATATGGGCACTGGTTTGAGTTCCAGCTGCTCCACTTCTGATCCAGCTCTCTGCTATGTCCTGGGAAAGCAGTAGAAGATGGCCAAGTCCTTGGGCCCCTGCACCCACATGGGAGACCTGGAAGAAGCTCCTGGCTTCGGATTGGAGCAGCTCCTGCCATTGCAGCCATTTGGGGAGTGAACCAGTGGATGGAAAACTTCTCTCTCTCTGCTCTGCCTCTTTCTAACTCTGCCCTTCAATAAATAAATAAATAAATCTTTAAAAAAAAGAATAAATTATAAGTTATCTGTAATTCTAATATCCAGAGGTAGACATCTAACTTTTGCACTATATTATGCCAATTTGCATTAGAATGCATTTTGTATATACAGTATGTGCATATATGGCACAAGTAGGTAAATAGTGTATTATCCCATATGTAATAAGTATACATACATATTCATATTTATATTATATTTATATTTAAAAATGGCTTCATACTATATAAATGATTTTGCATGTTCATGAAATACTTTTTAAAAATTTAATAATATTTCATGAACATTTTCCAATTTCATTCTTCAAAAACATTTAAAAGACAACTATACATGCAGTTGTATAGCTTGAGTATAATTTATATACTCATTCCTCCAGATGTAGACAGTCTGGGCAAATTCCAATATTTTCTTGCTATAAATAACACTGTGATGACCATCAAATTGGCCTATTTGTGGGCAATCTATAATGATTCCCCTGGGACTAATTTCCAGGAATAGAACAATTCTCAAAACTGACACATTTTTTATAAAGATTTATTTATTTATTTGAAAGAATTACAGAGAAAGAGAGAGAGAGATCTTTCATCTGCTGGTTCATTCCCCAGTGGCCACCACAGCCAGGCTGAGCCAGGCTGAAGCCAGGAACCAGGCAGCAGGAGCCAGGAGCTTCATCTGGGTCTCCCACATGGGTGCAGGTGCCCAAATATTTGTGCCATCTTCTGCTGCTTTACCAGGTGCATTAATAGGGAGCTGGATTGGAAGTGGACCAGTTCGGACTTGAACCAGCACCCATTTGGGATGCTAGCACTGCAGACAACGGCTTAACCCACTATGCCATAGGACTGGCCCCTGGACACATTTTGTAATGTTTTTCATTATATCTTAATTATAATTACAGTCATTTATTATATATCTATATATAAATAGATATGTAATTATAATATAGATACACACACACACACACACACACACACACATATATATCAATATACCTTGGTGAATTGCCCCAGAGAAGTATACAATACCATGGTCAACTGTATAAATGCACACACCACACAACTTTAAAAGAATAACTGAGAGGTACCAACCAAAATAAAGAACACTGTCTTTTTCTACTTAAAAATAAATAGATAACATTTAAATTAGATTTTTAATTGTCCAGAAATTAGTTTGAGATAGAGTGAGCGACTGTCCTGGTTTGCTCAGGACTGAGGGTTTCCCAGGGTGTGGAAGTTTTTATTGCTAAATTTCACTGGGCAAATTGGGAATGGTATGTTGCTTTAGTCTGAGATCATAGAAATCAGCCTCTTTCTGTTTTCAAGGTTTGGTTTGGTTTGGTTTGGTTTCGTTTCTTTTCTTTTCTTTTCTTTCTTTCTTTTTTTTTTTTTTTAGCAGTGGAGTGTTTTATTCTACTTATTTATTAGAGAGAAAAACAGAGAGGGGGAGGGAGAGAGAGAGATCCATCCCAATCATGTGTATACTCCCAAATGCATCCGACCTCTGGGGCTGGGCTGGGCTGGGCTGGGCTGAAGCTAGGAGCTCGGAACTCAGTCCAGGTCTTCCAAGTGAGTAGCAGGAACCTAATTACTTGAGCCATCACCTGCTACATCTCAGGATCTGCATTTGTAGGAAGCTGGAATTAGCACTGGAGCCTGATATCTAACCCAGACACTCTAATATAGGATGCAGGCATTCTGACTGGAGTCTTTTTTTTTTTTTTTTTTTTTTTAAGATTTATTTTATTTTTTTGAAAGAGTTACAGAGAGAGGTAGAGACAGAGAGAGAGGTCTTCCATCCTCTGGTTCACTCCCCAGATGGCCGCAACGGCTGGAGCTACACCTATTCGAAGCCAGGAGCCAGGAGCCTCTTCTGGTCTCTGACATGGGTACAGGGGCCCAAGGATTTGAGTATACTGCTTTCTACTGCTTTCCCAGGCCATAGCAGAGAGCTGGATTGGAAGAGGAGCAGCTGGGACTCGAACCAGCACCCATATGGGATGCTGGCACTGCAGGCAGTGTCTTTACTTGCTATGCCACAGCACCAGTCCTTCATTGATTTTTGTGTTTCCTGAATAATGTCCTTTTTAACAAAAGAAAATCCAAGTCAGTCTTTAAATTCAGTTGTAATGCCTTTTTGGCTTCCTGTAAATCTGAAACAATTCCTCAGTCTTTTTCCTACTTCCCAGTATTGACTTTTTAAAGATTTATTTATTTATTTGAAAGACAGAGTTACAGAGAAGCAGAGGCAGAGACAGAGAAAGGTCTTCCATCTGCTGGTTCACTCCCCAGATGGCTACAATGGCTGGAATTGCGCTGATCCTAAGCCAGGAGCCAGGATCCTCTTCTGCGTCTCCCACACGGGCACAGGGGCCCAAGCACCTGGGCCATCCTCCTCCACTCTCCCAGGCCATAGCAGAGAGCTGGATCAGAAGTGGAGTAGCCAGGACTTGAACCAGCGGCCATATGGGATACCGATACTGCAGGTGGTGGCTTCACCCACTGGACCACAGCGCCGGCCCCAGAACTGACATTTTAAAGACCAGTTATGGGGCCGGCGCCGCAGCTCACTAAGCTAATCCTCCGCCTAGCGGCGCCGGCACACCGGGTTCTAGTCCCGGTCGGGGCACCGGATTCTGTCCCGGTTGCCCCTCTTCCAGGCCAGCTCTCTGCTGTGGCCAGGGAGTGCAGTGGAGGATGGCCCAGGTGCTTGGGCCCTGCACCCCATGGGAGACCAGGAAAAGCACCTGGCTCCTGGCTCCTGCCATCGGATCAGCGCGGTGCGCCGGCCGCAGCATGCCGGCCGCGGCGGCCATTGGAGGGTGAACCAACAGCAAAGGAAGACCTTTCTCTCTGTCTCTCTCTCTCACTGTTCACTCTGCCTGTCAAAAAAAAAAAAAAAAAAAAAAAGACCAGTTATGTTGTGGAGTGTCCCTTGAATATGGCTGACGAGGTGCTCAGTGGATACTGTTCATGAGTCCTGGAACTGGCACTGTTAACTTTCATCATTTGATTAAGCTAGTATCTACCTAATTTCCCTACTGTAAACTTACTGTTTTACCTTAAAAAATCTGTTTTTAGACTAGTTAATTAATTTTTTCATATTTTTATTTTTAATTAACATGATAATTGTCCATATTAATGGAGTACAGACTGTTTTATTTCTTGTGATTCAAGAGTGTGTTTTCTAGCCCACCCTGCAATCAGAAACAAAAAGTTAGCTTTTTAAAAAAATCTACTCAATATGATATAAAAAAAGCATTTTCATATAGTATTTCTTAAGTATTACTTTGCTAGCTATGGGGGTACATAACCAGTTTCTCAGGGTTAGACATTTAGTTATTTCCAGTTTTCTTTACTGTTATTTACAAAAGAAAATGCCACCATCAATAAATATTTTATGTAAAACTTTTTAAATGTGTGTAGAGTTGTTTTATAGGTTGAATTCTCAATGTGGCATTATTAGAACAACTCTAAGGCACTATTTTTAAGGCTGTGTAAGAATATTTTCTTTGCCGAAGTACTTTTCCAAAGATTTGTACCATTCTACATTTCTACCAATAAAAAATGAGTGTACTTTGTTAAAAAAGGTATCTTGTGGGAGTATGCTTTGAGACATGTAAGTGTCTCAGTATCTACTGGTTTTAGCATCTGCTCATGGTGCTGAACAGAATCAGTTGTTACTGTGATGACTGACAAATGGTGATTTCCTGATCTCATCATTCCTTCTATAGTTATTGGTTGGTTTTCTGCTGAAAGGAAAAGCTATCCCTGCTCCTTGTCTGTGTATGTCAGTGGAGAATCATGGCTTCTTATTTTACTCAGTAGGCTCTAATCCTCACTATCATTTATTGCCATGCTCAAGTTGTCCTAGATCTGGCCAGTGGGAGGTTTTTCAAATTGACTGTTATGTACTTTTTTTTTTTTTTTTTTTTTTTTTTGGACAGGCAGAGTGGACAGTGAGAGAGAGAGACAGAGAGAAAGGTCTTCCTTTTGCCGTTGGTTCACCCTCCAATGGCCGCCGCGGCCAGCGCACTGAGGCCGGTGCACCACGCTGATCCGAT
Organism: Oryctolagus cuniculus; assembly: GCF_051225735.1. Classification (NCBI taxonomy): domain Eukaryota; kingdom Metazoa; phylum Chordata; class Mammalia; order Lagomorpha; family Leporidae; genus Oryctolagus; species Oryctolagus cuniculus. The sequence goes on along the minus strand of NC_142867.1, from coordinate 49,037,238 downwards.
GGCAGGAGCCAGGTGCTTATCCTGGTCTCCCATGGGGTGCAGGGCCCAAGCACCTGGGCCATCCTCCACTGCACTCCCTGGCTACAGCAGAGAGCTGGCCTGGAAGAGGGGCAACCGGAACAGAATCCGGCGCCCCGGCCGGGACTAGAACCTGGTGTGCCGATGCCGCAAGGCAGAGGATTAGCCTATTGAGCTACAGTGCCGGCCCTGTTATGTACTTTTATATCTCTATTGTTCTTTGAGGATGTCCTTACCTTTATTTATGTATGTATGTATGTATGTATGTATTTGAAAGTCAGAGTTACACAGAGAGAAGAAGACACACACACAGATCTTCCATTGCTGGTTCATTCCCCAGATGGTTACAACAGCCAGGGCTGAGAGCCTAGAGCTTCTTCCATGTCTCCCATGTGGGTGCAGGGGCCATCTTCCACTGCTTTCCCTGGCACATTAGCAGGCAGCTGGATCAGAAGTGGAGCAGCTGAGACTCAAACCAGCGCCCATGTGGGATGCTGGAGCTACAGGTGGAGGCTCAACCTAGTATACCACAAGACAGCGCCAGCCCCAGCTTACTTTATATGTGTATATATATATATTATATATGTGTGTGTATTTATTGTAAAGATTTATTTATTTATTTGAGAGGCAAAGTTAGACAGGGAGAGGCAGAGAGAGAGGTCTTCCACCTGCTGGCCTCAACAGCTGAAGCTGAACCCATCTGAAGCCAGGAGCCAGGAGCTTCTTCCAGGTCTCCCATGAAGGTTCAGGATGGCCCCTTGGGCCATATTCTACTGCTTTCCCTGGCCATCAGCAGGGAGCTGAATTGTCAGTAGAGTAGCTGGGACTTGAACTAGCACCCCATGGGATGCTGGCACGGCAGGCAGAGGCTTAACCTATTATGCCACAGTGCTGGCCCCCACCTTACTTTTAATATGACAAGAAACTCCAAGTTCATCTTGTTCTTTCCCTGCCCCATCCATGGAATCAACCATTTTTCTAAGGAGATTGACTTTACAGACCCAAGTCAGCACTCAGTGGGTCCCTTGCTACTGGATTACCATTGCTTCCAGTGCTTCCATTACTTTTAGATGATAGAAGTGGGGAATGAAAAAATATATATAGTATAAATAAAATAGAAATTATATATATATAATGTGTCGTATGTAGTATGTGTCCATGTGTGCACAGGCACATACGCATATACATGCACACTTAAGCACTTTTCTGTTCCTTTATATATACCTATTAACATATATTACAAGTCATGAGGACACACCAGTATCTCCAGTTTCAACACCTCAGATTGCAACACAGCATTTCATCTTTTACTCTTTCCTTTTTTCGTGTAAAATCTAACTGCCATTTTCCATACAAAATTCTGCAAATCTCCTCCATCCTAGAATGTACAAAGAGTTGCAGAATTGCTGATGCATGCCTCTGCAAAATAAGAATTTGTGTAGATTTTTTATTTTTAACCTGAGATCATATTTTAATATGGTTGAAAAACTGCGAACTAAAGTGACTTGGGTTAGTTCTTTTTCCCCTTCCTCTTCTGTGAGTTTTCTTATTCATTTTAAATGAAAGTACTGTTATTTGCTTCTGTTTTTACATTCCAAATGTTGGGGTTTTCCTGTCCTTGTGGATTTTATTTGATTTCTTTTGTGTGTATGAAACATTAGCATGCTTCCAAAAAGTGGAATCTGTACAAAAAAGATATATTCAGAGAAATTTTACTTCCCTTCCCACTCAGTTCTTACTTTTGGGTTTGATTTTATTTATTCTTTAAGGATTTATTTTTACATTTATTTGAAAGACAGAGTGACAAAGAGGAGAGACAGAGAGAGAGAGATCGTCCATTCGCTGGTTCACTCTCTCAAATGACTGTATCAGCCAGGCCTGGGTCAGGATGAAACCAGGAGCCAGGAATTCTGTCCAGGTCTCCCTTGGCAGTGGCCCAAGCACTTGGGGCCACCTTCCCTTGCTTTCCCAGGCTTGTTAACAGGGAGCTGGATCTGAAATGGAGCAGCCACAACTTGAACCAGCGCTCACATGGGATGCCGGTGTTGGAAGCAGCGGCTTAACCTGCTGTGCCACAATGCAGCCCTAACACTTAGGCTTTAATACCAATCTCATTAGCCTCCAGATTTTCCTTCCTGTTTTCTCCTTCTGTTCAAATAAGTACATAAATATACACTATCTTATTTCTCTTTTCTTTTTTTAAAAAGATTTATTTTATTTATTTGAAAGACAGTTACAGAGAGAGGTAGAGACAGAGAGAGAGGTCTTCCATCTGCTGGTTCACTCCCCAAGATGGCCGCAATGGCCGGAGCTGCACCAGTCTGAAGCCAGGAGCCAGGAGTTTCTTCCGGGTCTCCCACATGGGTGCAGGGGCCCAAGCACATGGGCATCTTCTACTGCTTTCCCAGGCCACAGCAGAGAGCTGGATCGGAAGAGGAGCAGCCAGGACTAGAACCGACGCCCATATGGGATGCCGGCGCTTCAGGCCAGGGCGTTAACCCACTGTGCCACAGCACCGGCCCCTTATTTCTACTTTCTTACACGAAAGTTTAATACTACAGATACTCCTCGTACTTTACTAATCACAGTTTTGAACCTGAATCAGACATTATTGTTTTTTTTCCTCCTAAGATTATTCTACCCTCATTTGTTTCCTTTTAGACATTGGATCAGCAACAGTTCTTCACAGAGGATGAGCTAAAAGAATATGAAAAAATTATCTCCTTACAAGAGAATGAACTTAAGAAGAAAGCAGATGAGCTTCAGAAACAGAAAGAAGAGCTGCAGCGGCAGCATGACCAGCTTGAGGCGCAGAAGCAGGAATATCACCAGGTAAAAGGGTTACGGCACCAACACAGATCGTACATGCTTTGTTGAAAGCCTGTGTTTTGTAATGTAATATTCCAAGGTACTACCAGCTATAGTATTTTATTTAATGAATTTATTTGAGAGGCAGAGAGACAGAGAGATTGAGAGAGTGAGAGCTCCCATCTGCTGGTTCACTTGCAATGGCCAAGGTTGGGCTGTAAAGAAGCCAGAAAGTGGGAGTTCAGTCCAGGTCTCAGTGTGTGGCAGCGACCCAACTACATGAGCCGTCACCTGCTGCCTCTTATGGTGCACGTTTGCAGGAAGCTGGAACTGGAGCAGAGCTATGACTCCAACCCAGGCACTCTGCTACGGGATGGAAGCCTCCCAAGTAGTGTCATAATCTCTAGACCAAATGCCGCTGCTGAGGTATATTGTCTTACATTTTAATATTCTAAAAAAATGTTTTGTTGAATATTAATCTAAATTTTAGAATTTGACTATCTTCATTTTAGAAAACAATTTCAGTTAGCTTGTCACACTTCATCAAAGGTCATCTTTGTTTTTGGACAGGCAGAGTGGATAGAGAGAGAGAAAGGTCTTCCTTTTTGCCATTGGTTCACCCTCTAATGACCGCCGTGGCCAGCGCACTGCGGCCAGCACATCGCGTTGATCCGAAGGCAGGAGCCAGATGCTTCTCCTGGTCTCCCATGCGGGTGCAGGGCCCAAGCACTTGGGCCATCCTCCACTGCACTCCCAGGCCACAGCAGAGAGCTGGCCTGGAAGAGGGGCAACCGGGACAGAATCCGGTGCCCCGACCAGGACTAGAACCCGGTAGGCTGGCACCGCAAGGCGGAGGATTAGCCTAGTGAGCCGTGGCGCCGGCCCATCAAAGGTCATTTTATGATAGAAAATCAAATAAAACTTAATTTTTAAAAAGATCTATTTATTTATTTGAAAGGCAGAGTTACAGAGAGGCAGAGGCACAGAGAGTGAAGTCTTCCATCCACTGGTTCATTCCCCAAGTGGTGGCAACTGCAGGAGCTGTGTGGATCCGAAGCCAGGAGCCTGGAGCTTCTTCTGGGTCTTCCACATGAGTGCGGGGGCCCAAGGATTTGGGCCATCTTCTACTGCCTTCCAAGGCCATAACAGAGAGCTGGATTGGAAGTGGAGCAGCCAGGTCTCAAACCAGCACCCATATGGGATGCAGGCACTGCAGGCGGCAGCTTTACCCATTACACCACAGCGCCAGTCCCACAAAACTTAATTTTAAGATTTTCTTTTTTCCATCTCACCAGGTTGTACAGCAGATGGAACAAAAAAAACTACAACAGGGAACTCCTCCATCAGGGCCAAATGGAGAATTGAAGTTTGAGCCACGTATGTAATTTTGCTTTTTTGTTTATTAGTTTGAGAAAACATACCATTGTAAATTGAAATATTTATTACAAATATAATATTTCAAATCATTAAGATTTGTGTTATTTTATATATACTGTTTAAATAGAAAAATTGCAGTATAGATAAATGAAAGGCCTCTAAAGTTTTACTACCAACATTTTCAAATGCTATATAATGTGATAACCATATTTATGGTGAAATGACTTATTTCAACATTATCCATAATTATTTACAATCAGTTATATCAATCATATCAGAGAAGATCTTTTTAAGTTGATTATTATAAGACTAGCTAAGTGTAATTTTAAAAGTAAACACTAGATATATCTGTAAATAAAAGAAAATTCAGAATAAAGGAAGATACCTTTAAAATGAGAGTATATTTTTTTTGAACAGACATTTAAAGTCCGAAGGCCATCAGAACTTGGAAGAAAACTGTTAACTCCACATCTATTTCATCTTTTTACCTCCTGTCATTTTTCTCTGCTCAATAAATATTTTAAAGCATATTTGGAATAAAGGAAAGTACCTTTAAAATGAGATGCATTTTATTGGTCACAGATAGTTAAGGTTTGAATTTTACTGGATCAAGAAGAAAACGAACTCACATTTATACCTTCCTTCTTTTTTCTTTGTTCTCCTTTAGTGATTTGATTAAGTGGCCTTGGGCCATGATTTAGGGAAACCAGCAGTAAGTGAGAAAGCTCTGCCTATTGCCTTTAAAATAAATTGTGCTCACTCATAAAGATAAGTATTATTTCACAGGTGCTTATCATCTCTCTCAGTAATGTCTCTTTGGTAGTAACAGTTCTGAAGAGGCTGTAGTATCTTTTCCCTAGTGTTTCCTGGAAACTGCCCCCCACTTTTAACAACCTTCTGTGCCAGTCATTCTTCCACCAAAACGCTTTTGCTCCGCTTCAGGCCATCTCTCGTTTACATGTTTGCTCCAGTCCTTTGAGGCAACTTCCCAGAGGCAGCAGCTGCACTTGAATTTCATCCCCTCGGTGAGAATTGAGCTCCCGGGGAGGCAGAGAAATTCATGTGGCAGTGTGATTCCTCTAAACTAAGAAAGAGGGAAGTGGGGACATTTGTCAGGCAACCTTCCGTTTTTGCCCCTGTCAGCATGCTGGCTGCCTGCCTGTTTCTGGCACTCACTTGTCCCATCCCCAAGAGGAACCACCGAAAATGCGGTCCAGTTTCACACATGAGCTCAAGGATCATGGTATCTGGGTGTTGCCCTGTCCATCAGGTTACGTGTGACTCCTTGTGTTCTGGCCCCCTACAAACTAAAAGGCAACTGTTCTGTCCCAAGAGCAGCACATACATAGGGCGTAAATGTAGGAAAAGGATAGGGAAGAATTCAAAAATAGTGGTTACTGATCCATAGCGATCAGAAAGCGCTGCTTACAAAGAAACACTCATCTCTTTGCTCTAGTACTTTTTGTCCCTGCCTCGTTTTTCTGAGAGCAACTGCCTTAGGCATTGTCCTCCCGGGCCCTTGGCTTTGCCTTCTAGGAGTTTTTTCTTGTCCATGAATTTTCAAGGGACATATCTGGCTAGGTGTTGTAAAGTAGGCCCTTCTTGGAGGCTGGACAGTCTTAGCAGTTCACTTCCTGTTATTGTGGGCTCGGAGCTCACAATAGTTAACAGCTACAGGCTCTTCCAGACCGAGTTTGAATCTTTATTTGTTTTGACCAAATGCATTCCTAAAATTTAGTAAGCTTCTGGTCTGTTTTCTTTAATCACTTTCATGAATAACCACAGCCATGGTTTTTACATAATTTGAAGATACCATTTGAAACAAAACACCCCATCATTTCCTTTCTAGCCTCTGTGCCACTCCCTGCCCTTGTGCTGGCCTGAGAACTTTCAGACTCGAGGCTGGGGTTGAATGGTGGCGGGCTGGGCCTGGTCTTTGGCCCTGGGACGGCTCCTATTACTAGCAGAAAATTCTTACAGGAAGGTTCTTGAAAAATGTTGAGGAGGGTTTGGTGGCTTCCTCAGCCTTTCCTTAAAACTGTTTCAGCTTGCAGTACAGCAGTCTTGACTTTTTCAGTTCTTCAAGGCTCACAATTTGGGATTTTGTCAGTTTTTATTGTAGGAAGAGAGCAAGGCCCTCAGCAAAGTTACATTGCCTTCATCTCTGCAGACTTGACATTAGCCTGAGTCACATTTCTCTTGGAGGACTTTGCTGAAAGGGGCAAGAAGCAGCCTCCATATGCTAGTGCTACCACCACCTTCTCTGATAGCTCTCCCTCGGTCTCATGGCCCAGACACCTGTTTCCTCAGTAAGCAAACCTCCCCATTCAAGTCTTTGCACCACTTGCTGCACCTTTCTTCCAGCTGGGGTCAGGATTCTTGGTTGGAGGTAATGGAATCTTCTTAAAGAAGATTCTTCTGTTTCCTTAAACAGAAAGACATTGGTCAAGGAATATAGATAGCTCACAGGATGTTTAGAAGGGTGGGGAAAAAAATAGACATAGGCTGAGCTTCTAGGAACTCAGTTGCAAGAGTGGGCTGATCAAGAAGCTGCCTGCCACATCAGGAAGCCACCTGCTGGATTAGGAAGCCTTGAACAGTTGCCGGCTCTGGAGCTGCAGCGTCTCTGCCGTGCTTTGTACTGATGAAGACGGTGTCTCGTGTCCTGCCTCTTCCCTGATGGAACTCAGCTCTGAGTGAAAGTCTCCAGTGAGTGCACCATTTGATTGGACCAAGCACATCTGGAACCCCAGCTGCAATGGAGGTTGGGAAGTATCCTACAGTGTTTAACTTTACTACCTCTGTGTTACAGGAATACCTATTAAAGGCTATGGAGGTAAACCAATCCACCAGAGTATCTCCTTGTTTGACATTAAGTTCTGTCTAACATTGATAATTTTTAAAATCTTAATCCTTATATTACAATTTTTTTAAAAAAAAAGATTTATTTATTTGAAAGACAGAATTACAGAAAGGCAGAGAGAGAGAGAGAGGGAGGGAGAGAGAAGTCTTCCATCTGCTGGTTCACTCCTCAAATGGTTGCAATGGCTGGAGTTGTGCTGATCTGAAGCCAGGAGCCAGGAGCTTCCTTTGTGTCTCCCATGTGGGTGCGGGGCCCCATGGACTTGGGCCATCTTCTACTGCTTTCCCAGGCCACAGCAGAACGCTGGATTGGAGCTGGAGCAGCCGGGACTCAAACCGACACCCATATGGGATGCTACCACTGCAGGTGGCAGCTTTACCCACTATGCCACAGCGCTGGCCCCATATTAAAAATTTTACAAACATACATCATATTTTTGTTAAATCAAGAATTTCAAAATTAAATATAGCACTCTAGAAAAATTCTTATACAAAGTTTTAAACACACACACACTCAAAAACCAATCAACATAGTGCTAATGCTATGTCTTTTTAGAGATGGAGAATTCTTATCTCTATTAGATGAAGTTCAGGCAATGTAGAAAAATGGTTTGCAGTATCATTTTGTTGACTTAATATCCATGACCAAAAACTAATAGCACAGGCATTCTCTTGGGAAAACTGTTTTAGTTAGTGAACTGGGGAGAAACTGGAAAGTTACCAGAGAACTTAGAGCAATTTTTTTAAGTGTTTTTTGGTGTGAGTAAATAATGCATGGATATTAATGTATACATACCTCAGAGTTTCCAGCAAATTATTATAATTTATATTATTCAAAAAAGAATCATTAAAACTAAAAGTATTTATAGACTTAAGGAATTCCAGTTCTTATGAATACTGGTCATTCAGGAGTGAATATTATTTCTGAGAAAGTTGCGAATAGTATTCTTTCCAGCTCCTTTTGAAAGCATTGGTGCTGTGTTTGATTTATACCTTTTTTTTTTTTTTTTTTTTTTGTATTTCTTTGGCTATTTGTCTTGGGTTTAGCTGATTTAGTGGTATGTAATATAATTTAGTAATTTGGAGTTTTATTTAGCATGTGAATTTTCATGAAACCTGTAAATTTTATAGTATACTTAGGTATATATAATTAAAATTGGAGTTTTAAAACATGATGGGTGTATAGAATATTAAACTCTCTTTAAAGAAAACCATAGCACCGGATTCTGTCCCGGTTGCCCCTCTTCCAGGCCAGCTCTCTGCTATGGCCCGGGTGTGCAGTGGAGGATGGCCCAAGTGCTTGGGCCCTGCACCCACATGGGAGACCAGGAGAAGCACCTGGCTCCTGGCTTCGGATCAGCACGATGTGCCGGCAGTGGCGGCCATTGGAGGGTGAACCAATGGCAAAAGGAAGACCTTTCTCTCTGTTTCTCTCTCTCTCTCACTGTCCACTCTGCCTGTAAAAAAAAAAAAAAAAGAAAAGAAAAAGAAACCCATAACTCAGAAGTGGTGGTAGAAGGCCAGCACTGTGGCTTAGTAGGAAAGCCACCGCCTGCAGTGCCGGCATCCCATATGGGTGCTGATTCAAGTCCCATCTGCTCTTCTTCCGATCCAGTTCTTTGCTATGGCCTGGGAAAACACAGAAGATGGCCCAAGTCCTTGGGCCCCTGCACCCATGTTGGAGACCTGGAAGTAGCTTCTGGCTCCTGGCTTCGGATCAGCACAGCTCTGGCCGTTGAGGTCATCTGGGGAGTGAATCAGCAGATGGAAGACCTTTCTCTCTCTCTCTGCCTCTGCCTCTCTGTAACTCTGCCCTTCAAGTCAATAATAAATAATAAATCTTTAAAAAAATTAAATAATAATAAATAAATACAGAAACCAGAGCTGGGAGAATAAAAAAGTGGTGGTAGAAAAATCCTCTGAGACATGGCTATATGCTTCTTTTTTTTTTTAATATTATTTATTTATTTATTTGAAAGTCAGAGTTACACAGAGAGAGGAGAGGCAGAGAGAGAGAGAGAGAGGTCTTCCATCCGATGGTTCACTCCCCAATTGGCCGCAACCGCCGGAGTTGCGCCGATCCAAAGCCAGGAGCCAGGAGCTTCTTCCGGGTCTCCCACGCGGGTGCAGGGGCCCAAGGACTTGGGCCATCTTGTACTGCTTTCCCAGGCCATAGCAGAGAGCTGGATTGGCTGTGGAGCAGCCGGGTCTCGAACCAGTGCCTATATGGGATGCCGGCGCTTCAGGCCAGAGCGTTAACCTGCGGCGCCACAGTGCCAGCCGGTTATATGCTTCTTAAAATATATTTATTTATTTTAGTTGAAACTCAGAGATACAGGGAGAGGGAGAGACAGAGAGATCTTCCATTGGCTGGTTCATTCCCCAGATGGCCACAGGAGCCATGGCTGGGCCCAGCCAAAGCCAGGAGCCAGGAGTTTCATCAGGGTCTGCCACGTGGATGTGGGGCCCACACACTTGGGCCATTCTCTGCTGCTTTCAGAGCCATTAGCAGAAGTAGAGCAGCCAGACATGAACTGGAGCCCATGTGGGATCTCTGGTTTTGCAGATGGCAGCTTTACCTACTCTGCCACAATGCCAGCCCTCGATAATTTTTTAACTAAGATTTATTTACAATGGCATTTTTTTCCATGATTATTGAACAGGATTGTAATAGCATAAGCCTAAATGTGAATGTTTTTCACATAAAGAAAGACAAAGAAAATTTTGTTTTGTGATAATGTGATATTTAAGATAGCCTAGCTTATAATAGAGGAAGCAAGAAATCTATTTTCCTTGGGATGAAATTTTGACAAGCTCAGCTCTGGTTAGTGCATAAATTTTCATCTTTGTTTTACAGCTATGTGATACAACCAAGAAGAAATTGGAAAGGAGCCAGAATTAGACAATGGGGTTCATCATTTCTGTGCAAGATTTATGTCCTTTGGAGAACCTGCTAGGGAAGCCACCTCCACCCTTAATCACTGGTGCCTCAACTGCAGACGTTTAAAATTCACTTGTTTTTGTTGAATTTGGGAGACTAAAACATATTCAGTAAAATGCAAAGTTTACTGTTTTTCCTTGTGGGTGATGGCAAGACAGTAATGACAATCCTGTTTTGACATGTAAGATTTGTAGAAAAGCAGATCTTTTCTGTGCTTTTTAAAAAATAATGCAACATTGGCAACAGCTTGCCAATGCTTCCCTCCTGCCTGTTATATTGCCTTTTTAAATGAATAGTTAGTTATGAGGATGTAACCCTTTCTTAGAGAACCCAAGAACTGAGCCAGACCCCGTGGCCACAGCAAGGGGTGAAGTCACTGTATTGAGAAATCTGTATTTACCATTTCCAGCTCTGCCAACTTGATGGTTGATACAAAAGCAAAGCAAAAAAATTGAGAGTCTTTCATTTTACAAATTGAAGTGTTTTCAAATATTGCCTATAGAATTATGTGAAAAAAAACACACCTGCGTCTCATGCATACAGATGTTTAGTTTTCACTGTGGCGCTTTCAGGATTCGTTTTAGGTGATGTTGGTCATGCGCTCGGTGACTGCCGTGTGCCAGCTTGCTCGTCAGCCAGTCTTTGACAGTGTGTTTCTCCCTTCCTGGTTGCCCTCAAAGCTTTGTCTGCCTGTGTAAACAAGTTGTGTGTGTGTGTGTGTGTGTGTGTTTTAACAAAATTTGTTTACAGTCTGTTGCAAACAGTATTTGACTTTTGCTGTGCAAATGTGCTTATTTTATTTTAATTTGTGATTATACATATGTGTATCACAAAAGCAAAGCACTAAAATTGGGGCAGGCAGTTGGCACAGCAGCATAAGTACCTGCTTGGGACACTTGTTTATCTCATTGGAGTCCTGACTGCTTTACTTCTGATCCAGCCTTCTGCTGATGCACAGAAGACAACGGCACAAGTACTTGCGTCCTTGACACCCACATGGGACATCACGGTGGAGTTCTTCTGAGTTGACCTGGACCAGCCCTGGCTGTTGTGGAATAAATTAGTGGGTGGAAGATCCTTCTGTTTTGCTCTTTCTCTGCCTTTAAAAAAAAAAAAAGTATGAAAATATTTTTGTACTAGTCCTATAATTTTGCAACTCCATAGAATTTTAAAATGAGTAATAATTTAATTTTCACATGATTTCAAAAGTTATGACTTGTCTGAGTGATTTAAAAGTGAGAGAAAAAAAATAAAATTCCGTCTTACTCTTTGCCTTCTCTATTTTTTGTTCAATTTTGGTCCATTTTAAGTGTTCCCTTTTAGTGACATCGGAGTATATACCATTTAATTAAGTCCCTGCCTTCACTGTCAATCCCCAGTGTATGACGTGTAACACTGAGTAGTGCCATGCCTTGTTTTACACCATGATGCTTTACCTTTTTTGCTATCTGTGACCTTTCAGTTGGTAAAGTGACTTGGGTTTGTTTTACTTTTGTATTTTATCCTTTCTGTACTAGGTAATGCTACTTTCTAAATATTTCTTTTTTTTCCCCAGAAAACTTTTATTTAAGCAATACAAACTTTATGCTTTTTATAAATACAACTTTAAGAACATTGTGATTCTTTCCACCATGCCTGCCTTCTCACTCACACTCACACCCCTCTTCCTCTTCCCTCTCCTATTCCCATTTTTATTTTTTATTAAGATCTATTTGCAATTAACTTTATACACATATTAGTTCAACAAATTGTATGAAAAAAACTGTTCCTCAACAGTCGAGACAAGGGCTGTTCAAAGTCATTGCAGCTTGAAGCGTTAATTTCACTTCTACAGATTACCTTTTAGGTGCTCTGTTAGTTATCACAGTCAGGGAGAACATATGGTATTTGTCCTTTTGGGACTGGCTTATTTTGCTAATTATGTTTTCCAGATTCATCTGTTTTGTTGTAAACAACAGGATTTTTTTTTACTGCTGTGTAGTATTCCATAGTGTACATATCCCATAATTTCTTTATCCAGTCTTCAGTTGAAAGGCATTTGGGTTGATTCCAAATCTTAGCTATTGTGAATTGAGCTGCAGTAAACATGGGGGTGCAGATAACTCTTTCATTTGCTGATTTCATTTCCCTTGGTAAATGCCCAGGAGTGGGATGGCTGGGTCACATGGTAGGTCTATATTCAGATTTCTGAGGTATCGCCATACTGTCTTCCATAGTGGCGGTACCAGTTTACATTCCCACCAACAGTGGATTAGGGTACTTTTCTCCACATCCTTGCCAGCATTTGTTGTTTGTTGAATTCTGTATGAAAGCCATTCTAACTGGGGTGAGGTGAAACCTCATTGTGGTTTTAATTTGTATTTCCCCAATGGCTAGTGATCCTGGACATTTTTTCATGTATCTGTTGGCTATTTGGATTTTCTCTTTTGAAAAATGTTTGTTTAAGTCCTTTGCCCATTTTTTAACTGGATTGTTTGTTTTGTTGTTGAGTTTCTTGATCTCTTTATATATTATTATTAATCCTTTATCAGTTGTATAGTTTGCAAATAATTTCTCCCATTTTGTTGGTTGTCTCCCTTCACTTTCCTGAGTGGTTTTTTTTTTTCAGTGCAGAAACTTTCCAATTTGTTGTAATCCCATTTGTCAATTTTGGCTTTGATTGTGTCTTTGGGGTATTTTCCAAGAACTCTTTGGCTATGCCAATGTCTTGCAGGGTTTCCCCAATGTTTTCTAATAATTTGATGGTGCCAGGTCATTGATTTAGATCTTTAATCCATGTTGAATGGATTTTTGTGTAAGGTATAAGGTAGAGGTCTTGCTTTGTGTGGAGGTCATTTCCCCAGCACCATTTACTGAAGAGACAATCCCTTGCTCCAGGGATTGAATTAACTTCCTTATCAAATATAAGTTGGTAGTAGATGCGTGAGTTGATTTCTGGCATTTCTGTTCTGTTCCATTTCTACAAGTCTTTTTTTTTTTTTTTTTTTTTTTTTTGTGCAAATCCCAGGCTGCTTTGATTATAGTTGCCCTTAGTATGTCTTGAAATCTGATATTGTGATGCCTCAGCTTTGTTTTTGTTGTATGAGATTTCTTTAGCTGTTTGGGTCTCCTGTGTTTCTATTTGAATTTCAGCATCATTTTTTCTATATCTGAGAAGATGTCCTTAGTATTTTGATTGGGATTGCATTGAATCTATAAGTTGCTTTTGGAAGTATGGACATTTTGATGATAAATTGATTCTTCCAATCTGTGAACATGGAAGACTTTTTTCATTTTTTTGTGTGTCTTGTTCTATTTCTTTCTTTAATGTTTTGTAATTCTCATCATAGAGACCTTTGACATCCTTGGTTAAATTTCCAAAGAAGTTGATTTTTTTTATAGCTACTGTGAATGGGATTGATCTCAGTGGGAATACTTATAACTTTTCCCCCTTCAGTAGGACACTGGCCATGGCTTGTCATATATTGCTTTAATTATGTTGAGAAATGTCCTTCTATTCCAAATTTGCTCAAGGTTTTCATCATGAAGGGATGTTGTATTTTGTCAAATGCTTTCTCTGCATCTATTAAAATAATCATATGGTTTTTGTTCTTCAGTTTGTTTATGTGACGTATCACACTGATTTGCAAATGTTGAACCATTCCCTGCATACCAGGAATAAATCCCACTTGGTCTGGGTAGATGATCTTTCTGATGTATTGTTGGATTCAGTTGGCCAAAATTTGGTTGAGCATTTTTGTGTCTATGTTCATCAGGAAAATTGGTCTGTATTTCTCTTTCTCTATTATATTTTTTTCAGGTTTAGGAATTAAGGTGATGCCACCTTCAAAGAAAGAATTTGGGAGGATTCCCTCCCTTTCAGTTGTTTTGAATAACTTGAGAAGAATTGGAGTTAGTTCTTCTTTAAATGTCTGGTGGAATTCAGCAGTGAAGTCATCTGGTCCTTTGCTTTTCTTTGTTGGGATTCAATTTCTGTCTTGGTTATGGGTCTGTTTAGGTTTTCTATGTCTTCCTGTCAATTTAGGTAGATTGTATGTGTCAAGGCACCTGTCCATTTCTTCTAGGCTTCCCATTTTGCTGGTGTACAGTTCTTTAGTAATTTCTGATGATTCTTTTTATTTCTGTGTTGTCTGTTGTTACATTTCCTTTTTTCATCTCTAATTTTATTATTTGGGTCTTTTCTCTCTATTTATTGGTTAGTTGGGCCAATCATTTGTCAATTTTGTTTATTTTTTCAAAAACCAGTTCTTTGTTTAACTGATCTTTTTGTATTTTTTTGGTTTCAAATTTGTTGATTTCTTCTCCAATTTTAATTATTTATTTTCTCCAAGAAATTCTTCATTTCAGGTATTTCATTCTAGCTTCTATTTAATATCTCAATTTCATGAGAAAACTTTTTTCATTTAGTTTGTGAATTCACTTCTGATTGCTTCTTTGTAGTCTGGTGGTTAATTTTCTGAATTCCATTTCTGGCAAATCTCAATCTCTTCTTACCTTTCTACTACTGAAGTGCTGTAGTGTTCCTTTGAGGGACTCATGGTGTCTTCCTTATTTTTTTTTTTTTAAGATTTATTTATTTATTTTAAAGGCAGAGTTACATAGATGCAAAGGGAGAGGGAGAGGGAAACGGAGAGGGAGTAGAGAGAGGAGAGGAGAGGGAGGTGTCTTAAATCTACTGGTTCACTCCCCAAATGTCCACAGTGGCCAGAGCTGTGCCGATCTGAAGCCAGGAACCAGGAGCTTCTTCCAGGTCTCCCGCGTGGGTGCAGGGCCCTAGGACTTGGGCCACCTTCTACTGCTTTCCCAGGCCATAGAGAAATGGTGGCGGCATTACCTGCTACATCCTTTGCCTTCTGCATCTGTGTGGTTTTTGTTGTTGTTGTTGTTGTTGTTGGTTTCTCTCTCTCTCTCTCTCTCTCTTTCTTTGTTTTTGTCTAGTTGCTTTTCTATGGGAACTTTCCCATTTGGCAGGGTTTCCTGTGTTACGAGTTGCTATGGATCTGTGTGTGGTGAGCAGGCTTTAGAGCCCCTCCTGCTGGTGCTGGGTTAGATTTTCAATGGTGGTGGAGCGGTTAGGTACTTTGAATACACAGGGCTTCCCCTTGAATGCTCAGCCTGCATGGTGGGGGAAGAAATTCTTCTGGATTATTGTAGCCCTTGTTCTTGGGTGGGGAGTGAGGTGAGGTGACCCCAGCAGTTGATGGGCACATGCACAGGAGGCAATGGCTGCAGGCCCCTACTTTTGTAAACAAATCATGGGGCAAGATGTCTTCTCATCAGGCTGCAAGTGCATGTCGGGGGAGGGGGTAGGGAGATGGGGGTAGAAGACCTCTCCACCTGTTCCTCAATATTTGTCCTCACCTTCTGTTTCCTGTGTGGAACTTCAACAGCAGTTCACCAGGCTCTCCCTCTCACTGCTATTCAAAGCTCTGCAGGACCACAAATTCCTGTCTCACCTGGTCCTCCAAGAGCTGGCGCCGACCTCCCAGGTCTGAGCCCTTCACACTTGGCTCTCTCGGCGTGGACCTGGGCAACCTCTGCTGTCCTCCTGGGTTTTCTGCTGTGAGTTTCCCACAGCCCTATCTCAGATGGGTGTTTTCTCTCCTCAATTATTAATTTTGCCCAGCATGATTCGGATCATCCTGCCACTATACCACCATCTTGCCCTCCCACTGTTATTTCAAGTCTATTTTAGCACACATATTTAATCATCGGGAAATCTTGGAGGAGTGTAGGATGTTGTAGCACCATTTTCAGTCTTAATGCCTTAATAAAAGCCCAGCTGCATGGGATTCACTAGGCCTTTCAGATAAATTCATACATTCCGTCACTATCCCAAACCATTCCTCTTTTCTCTGTGAGAGTCACTGTATTTCTCAATACAATCAGGTGACTATATTAAAAGAGTTATTTTCTAAAAGATAAAATAGGTTGGGGCCAGTGCTGTGGCGCAGTAGGTTCATCTTCCACGTGTGGCACCTGCATCCCACATGGGTGCCGGTTCTAGTCCCAGCTGCTCCACTTCCCATCCAGCTCTCTGCTGTGGCCTGGGAAAGCACTGGAAGATGGACCAAGTGCTTGGGTCTCTCACCTGCATGGGAGAGCCAGGAAGCCCCTGACTTCTGGCTTCAACTTGGCCCAGCTCCAGCAATTTCAGCCACTGGGGAGTGAACCAGCAGATGGACGATGTCTCTCTGTCTCTCCCTCTGTCTATAACTCTACCTATCAAATAAACAAACTCTTATAAAAAAAAAGCTGGGATTTTGCTTTAAACCATGTGAGGCCAGTGAATACCCAGAGCCATGGTTTCCTTCTTCTAAGCAGGTTCGGGCGGCCTTGGGCCCCTGCACCTGCGGGGCACACCTGGATCCTGGCTCCTGGCTTCATATCAGCTCAGCTCTGGTTTTTGTGGTCATTTGGGGAGTGAACCAGTGGAATGGAAGACTTCTCTCTCTCTGTTTCTACCTCTCTCTGTAATTCTGTCTTTCAAATAAATAAAATGAATCTAAAAAAAAAAAAAAAAAGAATAAAGAAATCACCTGGGCCTTATGCCGGCTTAATAAAAGACTGCTTCGTGGTAAGAGGCCTTGGTGTGTTGTCTCGGTGCAGGCATCCTGCTACATGCGTACCAAGTTATGTGGCCTCTAACTGAAGGAACAGCGTTTTGGGTGGGATATGTGTGTGTGTGTATTTATATGCTTGTGGCTAGAATAGGTCTGTATAGAAGACCATCAGTGTCTTCTGGAAACAAAATTGCACCTGCAATTAAGCCATGAAAAAACATTTCCATCACTGCTTTTCCTTTAAATGAAGGAAGCTGGGGCCAGCGTTGTGTCACAGCGAGTTAAAGCCCTGGCCTGAAGGGTCGGCATCTCATGTGGGTGCCTGTTCTAGTCCCGGCTGCTCATCTACCAATCCAGCTGTGCACTATGGCCTGGGGAAGCAGTAGAAGAGGGCCCAACCCTGCACCCACGTGGGAGACCCAGAAGAAGCTCCTGGCTCCTGGCTTCGGGTGGGCTCAGCTCTGGCTGTTGTGGCCATCTGGGGAGTGAACCAGCAGATGGAAGACCTCTCTCTGTGTCTCTACCTCTCTCTAACTCTTTCAAATAAAAATTAAATAAGTCTTTAAAATAAATAAATAAATGAAGGAAGCTAGTGTTTTAGGAACCATTTAATGTGAAGGCTACACATCCTAATTTAAAGTCAGGATTTTAAGGACCTTTGATTTTATTATCGCCAAGTTGGAGAAAATTTTAAAATTTTTTCTATTTAAGTGCTGAGTTATAGAAGCAATCTTTATAAGTATGTGACTGAAAATGCTTTGTTAATTTCTAAACAGGAAAAATTTTGATTAGCCTGAAGATATTTTGATTTGTTTTTGGCTTATTTAGAGTTTGACTGTTTTTCAAACTACAAATAACGGGATTTCAATTTGATAGAGAATCAGAAAGACAGATTTTACACTACAGTTGTTATACTTGGATTCCTTTTATGAATGTTCCATCAATTTTTCAGGGTAAGTTTTTGTTAACACTATTATTCCAGTTATTGTGTGCAGGGATTCATCTTTAATTACGGCACACGTAAAACCCGAAAAATATGTAGTATTTGCCTTTTAATTCCGTGGGGGAGAAGACGTTTGACAAAGTGGGAAGAATGCAGGGCGGGTGAGAAGCCCATATGGGAGTCCTGGGTTTGAGCTCTGGCTGAGCCAGCTTCCTGCTGAGAGGGAGCTGGGGGACGGGCACGCTCTGCTGGTCTCTCACCTCCAGACATCTCTCTCTGCCTCTCGGGGTTTAGAGACCTCCAGGAAAGGAGCTGTTTCCAGTGGAGTGAGCGCCGCGGCGTCTACCGCCCCGCTCTGCCACTCGGCCCGCCCCGCCCACCGGCCCGCTCTGCCACTCGGCCCGCCCCGCCCACCGGGCCCTCTGCCTACAGGCCTCCCGCGGCTTCCGGCCCGGCTAGCCGAGCACTCCGGTCCGCACCACCCAGGCCGCCGCGCCCGCCACCTGGCGCACTGGGTTTCCCAGCTCAATTATTGCGAACAGCGCCTCAGGTTCGGAAGTGCCGTCCGGATCACCTCTCCAGGTCGGGGGCTCTCCGTGGGTGATCCCAATTTCGGCGAGCCGCGAACATCCACGGAATCGTAGTCACCTGCTCACCTGGCTCCAGGCGCCGCCGGCTACTCCAGAGGGTTTCCAGAGTTTTTTCTAACTTCGCGGTTGCGCACACGGCTCGCGTCCGCGGCGGGAGAACGGTCTCCTCTCCCGCCCCCGGCTTGGGAAGCAGCTGACAGGGCAGCGCTCTGCTCACCGTCCATCACCCGCGAAGGGGACGGAACGCAGAGCGGCTGAGTGAATGAATGGCGACCGGGCTGGGAGCGCCGCTGCTGCTGGCAGTGTGGGGCACGCTGGGGGCGACAGGTACGGCCAGGGAGCGGAGGGGACGGTGCGGTGTGGGGGGCCCGGGGTCTGGGGTTTGGGTCTGGGGAGAGGGGGTGGGAACGGGACGCCGCCGTCGCCAGCCCGGCTCGGAGCCCTGCTTCGTGAAATACAGACTCGGGTAGCGATTCCACAGGTGACTGTCCTGAAGGCATTCTGTGTGCCGGGTGACAGCCCCGAGACTGTGTCCTAAGAGTGCGCTTTAGGGGTCGCCCGATCGCCCAGACCTTCTGGGTGTGGCGAGTGCGCGCGCGCGTGCGCGCGCCCGCGCGCGCGGGGGGGGTAAGGGGGGGGACGGCGGCGGAGGCTTCCGGAGGCTTCCGGAGGCCAGGGGCTGCCTACCTGCAGGCTTAGAACTCTGGCAGATCTTGAAGGCAGAGGAAAGGCTTTGTGCCATAAGCGTTAGTGCCATATACACACGCGACATGTATGTGTGTAAACGCATATGCTATTTCCCCAAGTTTGAGAAACAAAAGTAAGTTCTAAAGAGAGTAAAAATGGGGGTTAAAGCCACGGCCTGCAGCTCTGGCATCCCACGTGGACGCCGGTTTGAGTCCTGACTACTCCACTTCTCATCCAGCTCCCTGCTAATGTGCCTGCAAAAGCAGCAGAAGATGGCTCATTGCTTGGGCCCCTGCACCCACGTGGGAGACAAGAAGCTCCTGGCTCCTGGCTTCCACCTGGTGCTGCTGGGTCCTTTGCATTCATTTGGGAGAGTTTACCAGGCAATGGAAGACCTCACTCTCTCTCTCTCTCTCTCTCTCTCTCTCTCTCTGCCTTCTCTCTCTCTCTCTCTCTCTCTCTCTCTCTCTCTGCCTTTCAAATAAAAAAATGCAAAAATGTAGACATTAAACAGAATAGTTGATGATGATATCAAAAAGAATAAATAGTATTTCTAAGCATTTGAGTGCACACCCTGAAAATAAAGTTAAGAAAGCAATTTCATGTACAACAGCTTCAAAAAGAATAAAAGCCTGCCGTGGCCCAGTCCTGCGTGGATGTCCTTTGCAGCAGTGGGCAGCGGCTTCTGTCCACCTGCTCTCCTAGCTTGGTGCACGCCTCTGCCTCGTGGAAGATTCGGTGGACATGGACACGAGGCCCCAGAACTCTTTCTGGTTGTGAACTAAAGGCTAACAAAGATTCTCACTTTGAAGTGGACAGTGACAAAATCAGCACCAGTTATCTTTAA
Organism: Oryctolagus cuniculus; assembly: GCF_051225735.1. Taxonomy (NCBI): domain Eukaryota; kingdom Metazoa; phylum Chordata; class Mammalia; order Lagomorpha; family Leporidae; genus Oryctolagus; species Oryctolagus cuniculus. Next base: position 49,017,602 of record NC_142867.1, on the reverse strand, counting down.
CGATGTCCAGTTAGGTGCTGGTGCACAGGATGCACGTCACATTGTTGAGGCAGAAGCAATGAATGATGCGGCCAGTCCAGTTACAGGCACCCTGGCAATTTTGGAAATGTACGGCCAATGGTTTCCCTGGGTGGCTTTGAAATAGCACCACCTCTGTCTTCAGGCTGAAGTGTGGTTCAGGGCCTGTGCATGTGAGTGGACCGCCCTTAGTGGCCAGGGAGGAAGACGTGGACTCAAGAAGAGGAGGACGTGAGACTGTTAAGCACACCTGGAAGGCAATCTGCTCCTAGGGGTGCAGCAAGGTACCTCAGGAAAAGCAAAACCTGCCGCTGATGGAGGTGGTGGCAATGGAGATGACGATGAGGAGGAGACTGAAGAAGCAGCTGTATAGGAGATACCCCAGCCAAAAGTCACAAAATCCAGCCAGCATGGGAAGGGCTCAAAACCATGAACCCAACATCAAAAGGTCAGCAATCCCTCAAAAAGCAGGAAACACTCCTAAAGCACCTAAAGGACCTGGTTCTGTAGAAGACATTAAAGCTGACATGCAGGCAAGTGTGGAGAAAGCTGGTTGTCTTCCCTGGGTGGAAGATGAGAAATGCTTCCAGGGACTGACCAGGAGGCCAAGCGAGATCTCTCCGTGGAGGACGCCTCTGAGAAGACAGGTCATGCAGTTGGTGAAAGTTTTCCATGTGACTTCATTTCTGTAACAGTTGGTATTGGACTGCCCTTTTTATAGTGGAGGGTGAGAAGTTTCCCTTTTGTGTTGGATCATGTTGTCCATATTCGATGGCCAAGAATGTGTTGATCAAAATGCCTGTTTAGGGGGTCAGTGCTCTGGGGTAGCAGGTTAAGCGGCTGCATGCAGTGCTGGCATGCCACGTGGGCACGGGTTCCAGTCCCAGCTGCTCTACTTCTGATTCAGCTCCCTGCTAATGCACCCGGGAAAGCAGCAGCAGATGACCCAAGTGCTTTGGCCTCTGCACCCATGTGGGAGACCTGGCTGACTTTCCCATCCCTTCTCCTTTCCTTGGGGAAGTACAATGAATAAATGAAGACTGATTGGTACTGAAAAAAAAAAGCTTACCATTAAAAATAAATTAATAAATAAATTTGTGGAAGAGTCTGTAGAAAAGTGCACTCAGGTGCCAAGGCCACGCAGAAGGCCAGGTGGCTGGATCTACTGTGGAAGGCAATCCCCACCTCCTCCTGCAGAAGGCCCCAAGACAGAACCTGTTCTCCATCCAAGAGGAAGCCTAATGGGAGGAATAGGACACGAGAAGGCAGGATGAGCTGACCACACAAGAAGTGCTTTCCTTGAAAAGTCCATGGCCAAATTTTCCAGTGGTATAAAACCCCCAGATGACTTCCTTTCACAACTTTTTCCTGGGAAAAAGCTCCTCCTGGTTGTTTCACTGGGAACTTTGCCCCTTAGCTTTCAGTCCCTCTGTACTTTTCAATAAAATACTTTGCTAGCAATCAGCTCGTTTGCTCGTTCATCTGCCTCATGCTTTCTCGTGGATAGACCAGTTCCTGGGCTTCATATCAGCAGGAGCCATCTTGATGTATGGGCGGGGGTCGAATCCTCCACTTACCACTGTAACAGGGCCATGGACAAAGGACCCCTGTCCTGAGTCCTTCCCTATCCATGCCCTAAAGGAATTTGCTTGCCATTCATGTGGTTGTGTTTGAGCTGCGGGCCTGTTATTTGCCAAGGGGCTCCTATAACTGAGTTCTCCTGTCGCCACAGGTTTTCTGAAAGTGGAGATGGCAGGGAAGACTCAGGTCGTGTTCCTCAATGAGGACGTCACCATCTACTGTAAGATCCCCGGTTCCCTACTCCTGGACAGCAGCATCATGGGTGTCATCTGGTTTCGGAAGATTGGAGGATCGGAAATGGAAGCCAGGCTGTATGAGTATTATGGCGGTCACCAAGCAGCATTCCGACCTGGAGCCAGCGTGCCTCTTGAGCTGCTGGAGAGGGGAGACGCCTCACTGCGGCTGCCTGGCATCCAGCTCAGGGAAGCCGGAGAGTACCGCTGTGAGGTGGTGGTCACCCCCCAGAAGGCAGAGGGCGTAGTCCAGGTGGAAGTTGTGGGTGAGTGTCCTAGGGCAGCGCCCTGCGGTTCCTTGCCCTGGTGCTGGGGCTCGGGTGGAGCAAGGCTTAGAGCAGGGGCCCGGGGATCAGACGTGGGTTGAGTCCTGGGCTTTGGTAGAATTAGACAACCTTGGGCAAGCTATTAGGCATTCTGAATCTCAGTGCCCTTTTGTCTGAACAAGGGGAGTCGTCTGCCCGGGAGGGCTGTTGGGAAGATGCCATGAAAACACGCAGGGGAAGTGACTGTCAGGGCACAGCTTCATTCCCTGTGCGTGGGCAGAGAAAGGCGGCCATGGTGATCATTACGTTATTCCCATATGGGGTGGGAGTCAGTCTCACTGAAGAGGTACCTCGGAAAGGAGAGGGAAGCTGGGCTGTGGCTCTCAGAAGTGACCCCCATGCCAGCTCTTTGCTTCCACACTGAGTGCATCTGTCATTTAATATCTTTGGGCCTGGATTTCCCAATGCGAAATGGGCCGTGTGATAGGACAACAAGTGCAAACCTCTAATTGAGTGCCTGAAGTGAGGAAGAAAAGTTCCCAGGACAAAAACATCCCCTGAATCCATCCTTGAGCTCCACTATCTTCCATTACAAAAAGGCCTGATGCACCCTGGTGAGAACGTAGAGAAAAGGGAACCCTGACACGCTGTTGGTGGGAGTCAGTTACCATGGCCATTAAGGGGACCAGGGAGGAAGGTGTTCAGAGAAAGGCAACACAGGCCAGGGTTTGGCTTAGCGGTGAAGATGCCCACATCTGGGGCCTGGGTTGTATCACAGTGGGTTTTGCCACTGGCATCCCATATCCAGAGTGTTGGTTCAAGTCTGGCTGATCCACTTCCATTTTAGCTCCTGGCTAGTGTGCCCAGGGAGGCAGTGGAAGATGGCCCAAGTGCTGGGGCTCCTGCCATGCATGTGGGAGAACCAGGATGGAGTTCCTGGCTCCTCGCTCTGGCCCAGCTTATCCCGGGCTGTTGCAGTAATCTGGGGAATGAAGCAGTATATGGAAGCTCGTTCTTGCTCTCGCTCTCATTCTCTCTCTCTCTTTCTCTTTCCCCATCCCTCTCCCTCTCCCTCTTTCTCTGTTGTTTTGCTCTTTCATAATACATAAAGAAATCTTTAAATGAAAGGATGTAATGCCATGTGCAGCCAAATGGATGGACTTGGTGGCAATTATGGTAAGTGAAATAAGCCAGACACTCACAGATACTGCATGTTTTCTCTCATGTGTGAAAGTTAGAATATATTTATATATATATTTTGGAAAAAGTGACCTGCTAATATGTGGAGGGACTTAGTGGGTATGTTGCTGGGGCTGCCATAATGAAACACTAGTGATTGGGTGGTTCACACAACAATCTGTGGGTCCCTATTTCCTCGTTTGCTAAGGACCCCAGTCAGATTAGATGAGGACCTACCCAAGTGTTCTCATTTAAGCTGAGTTTTCTCTTTAGTACAGTCTCATTCTGAGATGCTAGAAATTTGGGGGACATGGTAATTGTAGAGGGACACAGTTCAGTACTAATAAGGGAACACTGTCTGTGAGCCCTCCATGACTGTACATAAGACCTTGAATATTGTGACATATTGACTTTGGGAGTGGGGATATATGTTAGTTAGGATTCATTTCCTCTGCACCAGATAGAGAACCAAAAACAATGATTTTTGAAAAAATAATGGACTTTATTTTTTTCTAGGAGAGTTTTACATTTACTAAAAAATTAAGGCACCGGCCGTGGGATATAGTGTGTTAAGCTGATGCCTGCCATTTGCACATCTCATATGAGCACCTGTTCAAGTCCTGGCAGCTCTAGTTCTGATCCAGTTCCCTGATAACATACTTGGAATAGCAGCAGGAGATGGCCTAAGTTCCTGGGGGCCCTGCACCCAAGTGGGAGACCTGGAAGAAGCCCCTGGGTCCATGCTTTGGCGTGGACAGTCCTGGCTTTTGTGGCCTTTGGGGAGTGAATCAGCTGATGGAAGCTCTCCCTCTCTGTCTTTGTAATTCTGCCTTTCGAATTAATAAATCTTAAAAAAACAAAAACCAACCTCTAGAATGCATAGCAATTAGTTTGGTGTCATTTCAAATCTGTAAAGCTAATCCCCAGCCCTTGCCATTATTGATGTCTTGTGTTAGTATGGCACACTGTTAAAGATGTATGCAGGCAGCTGGGTCAGAAGTGTAGCGGCTGAGCCTGAAACTGGTGCCCATATTGGATGCTGGACCACAGTCAGCAGCTTTACTCACTACACCACGATGCCAACCCCAGTGTGATACATTTGATACAAGTTTTTTCATTGATACTAATGAGCTGTCATTCACTGGTTCACTCCCCAAATGCTCCCAATGGGTTGAGAGAGGACCGCAGCCAGGGCTCCCATGTGGGTTCAGGGACCCAATTGCCTGAGTCATCACTGCTGCCTCCTAGGTGAAGGGGAGAAGGATGCTGAAGGGGAACGGGAGCGACGGCCACGGCCCTTTTCTTCAGGACACACTTCTATTTAGGCAGGCTTTCTGCAAGTTGCTCTTGCCACTTTTGATTGTGCCTGGAACCCTCAGACCCTAAGTTCACATGGCCACGCTGACTTGCAGTGGAAGCTGGGTGATGTAGCTTTAATCTGGATGTGTTACATCTAACCAAAAACACAGACTGGAAATTAGGCAGCAATTAGGAGTCTGTACCACCACAGTGCTCCATGATTTTCTGCAGATTCTCCAAGGTGTGCACGATGCAAAATAGCTAAGAGACTCATGGAGCGCTGGCATGATGACGGTTAGGTGAATGTGAGTGCCATCAGTTCACTCCCCTCTCCTGCGGTCATGCTACGTGTCAGACCTCAGGCTGGTCATAAACTTGTGCTTGCCTCCCTTCAGGGAGCCACTGTCTGGTGTGGTACATTAGTGCTTCGCAGCATGTCAGGACTGGCATGGCTGCAGAATTACCCAACCTCGGTCTCGGTCTTTAAGCAGAGTGGCCATCTCGTGGATCTGGTCCCGTCTTGGCCAGTAGCAGTGATGGACAGATGTGTGGGCACCAGGGAAGTCAGTTAGCAGAAGCTGTGAGGACAGGAAAGGATGGCTGAGCTCTGGGCCTGAGGCTGTGTGACTCTTCTCTCCTGGCAGCTTCCCCAGCTGGCAAAGTAACTCTGGACCAAGCCCCAATGAAAGAAAACAGATATGCATGTGTGGTGTGCAAGACATCTGGGTTCTACCCTGAATCCATTACCATAACTTGGGAGAAGTGGACCCAGAAGGCTCCCCAGCACCTACAGATTTCTGAAGGCGTCTTCACTGGCCCTCCGGTCAAGAATGAGGATGGGACATTTAATGTTACTAGCTACTTGACACTGAAGTCCCCAGTGGAAGCTGATGGGGCCATCTACCAGTGCGTGGTGGGACATGTATCCTTGCACACGTCCCAGCGGTTCAGTCTTCCAGCGATTGAGACAGGTAAGCATCTTTCTGGACATGGCGCTTCCCGCCACCTTGAGGGAGTGTAACTTAAATTGTTGGATGCCTCAAGGATCTTTTCTTGGGATTGACAGGGAAGGAGAGAAAGCTTGGGCTGGAGGGAACAAGCTGGGGTCAGGCCCTGCCCAGCTCCGAATCAGCAGCCCAGACTAAGTCCCTACACCAGATGTCTGGTCAGTAGAGAGTGGTGATAATAGTTGTCCAGTCGAAACAGGGCTGCTCATCAGCTTATGGCACCTTCAGGGTTAGGTCTGGATGGTCTGTGTGTCTTGGAGTGGGAAGCTGGCCTGATGATGGGGGATGGGGACAGGATCCTGCCCAAATCCCCTGCAGAGAAGGGGCTAGCAGGGGCCAGGAACCAGCCTGCAACATCCCTTCCAGCAGGATCCAGATCTACTATGAACTGTTGGCTGGCAGAGGCCACATTAGTGGTCCTGTCTCAAGGGCTGAGTCCCCAGGATATATGGCCATTGTGGAGGGGTCCTACAGCTGCCTGGGGGTTTACCCAGGCCTAGCAGATCCTTAGGACAACACAACTCAGGACAGAGCCCCTCCTGCTGGCAAGGTGGGAGGTTTTTGACCTCATCCGGGGTGACCTGATCAGGTCTCTAGTGTTGGGTAGGAATGACTCTGCTGGGCAGGTGCATCTTCCGGAGCTAGGAGGGGTAGGGAAGGCAGAGGTCCTGGGGGGATGTTTGTCTAGGTGTACCAGATGGGACCTTGCGTGCTCCTAGAGGATAAAGGAATTATTCTTGGAAGTAAGGGTATGTATGAGTGGTGTGTTCTAGATGTGTGCATGCAGGTGTGTGGGAGACAAGTGAATAGGAAATATGCTGTGTGTGTGTGTGTGTTTGTGTGAGGGGTTGGGGAGGTATGTGTGTAAGTGAGAGAAGATGAAGTGGTGGCTACAGAAGCTCTGAAGATGCCTGTGGCCCGTGTCCGTGGTGTGCTGTGCCCGTATTACAGTGCATTTCTGACAAGGGATGAAACAATGATGTGTCACGGTGTATGTGATAGGATTGGTGATGCTGAGGCATGTGGCAGAGGGCAAATGACACAAAGCACACAGGTCCTAGCAGCAGTTGGGTTGTCTTACTGGCTCTTGCAATTCGCTTTCTCTTAACGTTCTTCTCTTCCTCTCAGCAGAATCTGCCATGGATAATGACTTTTGGATTTATGTCTTCTCTATTGCTGTGGCAGTTGTATTTATTGGACTGATTTTCTTCCTTTGGAAAAGGTAAAGTGCTTCCCAGCAAGCAACGTTTAGCTCTGTGTCTTGGAGTTGACACCAGGAGGATCCGGCCAGAGCCACTGAGTGTTGTTAGTGTGTTCTCAGGATAGACGCTGGGGTGTGGTTAGTGTGGGTATGGTTTTCCTCATGTTGTACTGGGGAACAAGTTTCCCATGTGACCTCCGTGTGGTGGTTTGTGACCCTAAGGAGATGCATGGTGAAACCGCCCGCGGTCTCTCTATGCTGTACCAGTCTCCCTGTGAATTGAACCTGACCTTGTTCAGGCCAGGCCTTGGCACTGTGTGTGAGTTGCACTGCTGTTGCTGTTCTTACACATTAGGGGCCCTTGGCTAGGAGAGAGTAATTCCTTCTCCCAGTTGCTCATATTTTGCTAGTGCTGCAATGAACTTACCACAAGATTTCACTGGTTTGACTGGGAATTTGTCACCTTCATTATTTTTCTAAAATATATTTCCATGTGTTGGTTGAAAATGTTCTAGATGATAGAAGTGCCCTCAACAGTGGATAGGCCTGCCAAGGTAAAATCTGTGAAAGAGCTAACCATCTCATTGTAAATGCTTTGTGGGTAGAGGATGGTGGTGTGACACAGCGGGTTAAAGCCCTGGTCTGTGGCGCTAGCATCCCTATTGGCGCTGGTTCGAGTCCTGGCTGCTCTACCTGTGATCCAGCTCTCTGCTGTGGCCTGGCAGTGGAATGTGGCCCAAGTCCTTGGGCCTCTGCACCTGTATGGGAGATCTGGAAGAAGCTCCTGGCTCCTGGCTTCAGTTTGGCTCAGCTGTGGCTGTTAGAGCCATTTGGGGAGTGAACCAATGGATGCAAGACCTCTCTCTGTTTCTGGCTCTAACCTCTCCTATAACTCTGTTTCTCAAATAAATAAAATTAATCTTTTCAATGAAATAAATGCCTTAGGGAAATTGGAATAATCACTTCCTAAAGAAAAAAAGCTGATTATCTAATGTCGGTCAGCTGATTCATGAGACTTATTCTGCTGGTTGGAGCTAAGTCACTAAGTAAACTGGATATAAAGTATTTTTCAAATGCTTCTTGTGTCATTTGTGGTTGTTTTCATATTTCTTGTCCTTTCCTGGTTCTGTTACCCAGGAGCTGTCGGAAAACAAATGCATCCAGCAGTGATATTAGTTGAGAAAGAAGAGCTGGGGTTGTGACAAAAGGGGTTAAGGTGCTACTTGCAACACCAGCATCCCATATGAGAATACTGCACTGAGTCCTAGCTGCTCCACTTCCAACGAGCTCCCTGTAATGCTCCTGAGAAAGTAGCAGAAGATTGCCCCTGCACCATGTGGGATGTGGTAGAATGAGAAGGCCATGCCAAGATGGCCGTGAGCAAGCGAGCATCAGTTACTCAGGAATGGCTTCGGAACCCACCTTGAAAAGGAGCCTTCCTGGCAACAGGCAGTGATTGGTTAGGGCATAAACTACTTCTTGACCGGATTGGCTACCTTGGCTATATAAGCTGCTGTACCAACTGAAATAAATGAGTCTGCGGGCTGCTTGCCTCTGGCCTGCTTTCACCCGACTCCCGGTGTCTATGTTGTGACTCCATGCCTCTTGCCCCTACTGTGCTCCTCCTCTCAGAAGGAATCAACAGCAACAATAGGAGCCCCAGAAAAAGCTCATGGCTCTTGGCTTCGGCCTGGCCCATCTTCAGATGGAAGATTCTCTCACTCTTCCTCTCCTTCCCTCCACCCCCAACTCTGCCTTTCACATAGATAAATATTAAAGAACAACTGGATTTTTTAAAAACTTTTATTTAATAAATATAAATTTCCAAAGTACAACTTTTGGATTACAGTGGCTTTTTCACCCCATAACTTCCCTCCCACCTGCAACCCTCCCATCTCCCGCTCCCTTTCCCATTCCATTCACCTCAAGATTCATTTTCAATTATCTTTATATACAGAAGATCAATTTAGTATATATTAAGTAAAGATTTCAGCAGTTTGCACCCACACAGAAACACAAAGTGTAAAGTACTGTTTGAGTACTAGTATAGCATTAATTCACATTGAACAACATAATAAGGACAGAGATCCTACATGGGTAGTAAGTGCACAGTGACTCCTGTTGTTGATTAACAATTGACACTCTTGTTTATGGCGTCAGTAATCACCCTAGGCTCTTGTCATGAGTTGCCAAGGCTATGTAAACCTTCTGAGTTCACTAACTCCGATCTTATTTAGACAAGGTCATAGTCAAAGTGGAAGTTCTCTCCTCTTTTCAGAGAAAGGTACCTCCATCTTTCATGGCCCCTTCTTTCCACTGGGATCTCACTCACAGAGATCTTTCATTTAGTTTTTTTTTTTTTTTTTTTTTTTTTTTTTTTGCCAGAGCATCTTAGCTTTCCATGCCTAAAATACTCTCATGGGCTCTTCAGCCAGATCTGAATGCCTTAAGGGCTGATTCTGAGGCCAGAGTGCTTTTACAACATCTGCCATTCTATGAGTCTGCTGTGTATCCTTCTTTCCGTATTGGATCGTTCTCTCGTTTTAATTCTATCAGTTAATATTAACAGACACTAGTCTTGTTTATGTGATCCCTTTGACTCTTAATCCTATCATTATGATCAATTGTGAACAGCAATTGATCACTTGGACTAGTGAGATGGCATTGGTACATGCCACCTTGATGGGATTGAATTGAAATCCCCAGCATGTTTCTAGCTCTGCCATCAGGGGTAAGTCCGAATGAGCATGTCCCAAACTGTACATCTCCTCCCTCTCTTATTCCCACTCTTATATTTAACAGGGATCACTTTTCAGTTAAATTTAAATACCTAAGAATAATTGTGTGTTAATTACAGAGTTCAACCAATAGTATTAAGTAGAACAAAAAAAATACTAAAAGGGATAAAGTATTAAGTTGTTCATCAACAGTCAGGACTAGGGCTTATCAAGTCAATGTTTCTCATAGTGTCCATTTCACTTCAACAGGTTTCCTTTTTTGGTACTCGGTTAGTTGTCACCAATCAGGGAGAACATGTGATATTTGTCCCTTTGGGACTGCTTTATTTCACTCAGCATAATGTTTTCCAGATTCCTCCATCTTGTTGCAAATGACTGGATTTTGTTGTTTTTTACTACTGTATAGTATTGTATAGAGTCCATATCCCATAATTTCTTTATCCAGGGTAATGTTGATGGGCATTTAGGTTGATTCTAGGTCCTAGCTATTGTGAATTGAGCTGCAATAAACATTAAGGTGCAGACAGCTTTTTTATTTGCCAATTTAATTTCCTTTGGGTAAATTCCAAGGACTGGGATGACTGGGTTTTATGATAGGGTTACATTCAGGTTTCTGAGGAATTTCCAAACTGTCTTCCATAGTGGGTTTACCAGTTTGCATTCCCACCAGCAGTGGGTTAGTGTCCCTTTTTCCCCACATCCTCACCAGCATCTGTTGTTGGTAGATTTCTGAATGTGAGCCATTCTAACCGCGGTGAGGTGAAACCTCATTGTGGTTTTGATTTGCATTTCCCTGATTGCTAGTGATCCTGAACATTTTTTCATGTGCCTGTTGGCCATTTGGATTTCCTCTTTTGGAAAATGTCTATTGAGGTCCTTGGCCCATCTCTTAAGTGGGTTGTTTGTTTTGTTGTTGTGGAGTTTCTTGATCTCTTTGTAGATTCTGGTTATTAACCCTTTATCTGTTGCATAGTTTGCAAATATTTTTTCCCATTCTGTCGGTTGTCTCTTCACTCTCCTGACTGTTTCTTTTGCAGTACAGAAACTTCTCAATTTGATGCAACCCCAATTGTTAATTTTGGCTTTGACTGCCTGTGCCTCCGGGGTCTTCTCCAAGAAGTCTTTGCCTGTGCCTATATCTTGCAGTGTTTCCTCAATGAAGAACAACTGGAATTGATCAGATGAAATAAGGAATAAAGTTAGGCAGAGCTGAACTCAAAGTTTGGTTTGCCAAATTGGTAGAAATTACATATAACTGTACTTTTTTATGATATTACGACTGTTTTAAAATCTCTATAGTGAAACTGAACACTTGTTCATTTGATTGTTATTTATAGCCCTAGCCTATTTTCTTCTGAAAATCTACTTAACTATTTAGTAGAACCCTTAAGACTTTGACTATAATATAAGTGCAAATATGTTGTCTCGAGAAAGTCATAGGGATTTTGCTTCCCTTGGAGCCCCCTCCATGCCACTCTGGCTGGAGGTCTCTCACTCTAATAAATCTTGCTTTTCTCTTTGCCTTTCTGTTTGGAAATTCTTCGATGTGAGACAAAGAACCAAGGTAATAATATTTTTGCTGCCGCCATCTCACCCCTACATTTTGGTGCTGTGACTTGGATAGCAACTCTAACATGAGATGGATCCCACTCAAGTTCAACTCCAACCAGTGTCAGGGTCATCCCCCCAGACTAGTGAGCATGTGGACAGCTCTTGCTTTTGTTGGTGTATTTCACTCTCCTCCATAGAAACTCTCATTTTCTCAAAAACCAGGTCCCGATCAGCCATTTAAAAGCGATTAGCATGGCTGCCATACTGAAGACTCATGGCTCAGGCTTGCTGATTAAGGCCAGAGCAACCCCCTGGACTCGGCTAGGGCCTGAGTTCTTGGGAGGCCCTGGCTGTCTGACACCTCTGGGAGGTGGGATAAGGCCTGTTCTACGGGACTGGATGGGTCTCAGGAGAGGGAAAAGGTCCTCTTTCCACCAGGTCTACGACAAATCTTGGGCCCCTGCTTGTCAATTCCTCTGCCCCAGGATGCCTCAGTGGGCAGGACCATCCTGCCCAAACCTCAGATTCTTAGACCTTGCTGGAGCCCAGAGGGGCATTGGGTCTCCAGTAGTTGGGCAGGTGTCCTGGCAGACCAAGAAGCACACGCCACCCTGTGCAACCTCTCTTGCCCACTCTGGCCACTCTATTCTAACCCCTCTCTTCTCTGGTGTAGATTGGCCCCTTGTGAGGGACTGGGAGAAGGCCTTGAGACAACTGACAGATTCTGGCTGGGGCTACACTCCAGTGCTTCCAGAAGGTCTCTTGCAGGCACAGGCCCCGACAGCTGGAATGGTGTTGGGCTGGGAAATGCACTTTGCTGCAGGGAGCAAGTCCCCTGCTCTTCTAGAGTCCTCACAAGCTGCAGAGCCCAAGGCTCCACTCTTCCTACTTCTCATCTCAGCTCTGGGAATGTTGATGTGGTCCAACTCAGCTTCCTTTCACGGGGATCGGCCTGGCGGCCATTAGGGTGTTGGCCAAAAACGGCATTCTGTCCTTCCATCCTTGGAGGCTAATTCGTCAGTGATACTGGGCACAGCTTGGAGCGAGGCTGTGGGCTCTGTGCTCCATGCCTCAGTGAGTTTTTCCTTTACCCCAGATCCCGGCAAGATCTCCACCTCTCTGCTCCTCTAAATGCTTTCTGCACGCTGCCAGGTTACCTGAGTCTTACAAACTCGAATTCTTGGTCCCATTAGTAGGCATTTTGTAGGTATTTTGTTCATTAGCTCTGGGTTAAAGTTCAATGATCCTTTTTGCAGGCCAGTAGCTTTTCAATCTAGAGTCCCATTAGATGCAGCTCCCCACATGATCAGAGCTTGTGCAAATAAGTCTCAGCATGTCTCTGGTATTCCCTACCTTCCTCCTTCCTATGTAGCTCATACCTCAGAGGAGGTTTACTGGGAGAATTTTTATTCCCCCACTCTGCTTCTTTATCCCTTCACCCACCTAGTCACCAACCTAGGTGGTAACCAGAACTGGTAACGTCTCTCCACACTCTAGCTTGAAGCACCTTTGTTTGCTAAGGCTCTTGCCATGAAGGCTCGTTGTCAAAATCTGGCCTGATAGAGAAGACTCAAGGTTAAGAGGCATAGAACAACTATTTTTCTTCATGTAGGAGAACAAAGCGATAATATATATTTGACCAGTCAGTGGCTCAATCTAGCACACCATGAGTAAAAGGAGCTGATCACTCCCTGCATGTTTTACTATATACCTGAGGTTACAGGAGTGACAGGCTGAGGGAGCATGGGTAACACGTACTAATCCCATCCTCACCCTCTCCCCTTCCCTGTGGGCTTCAGGCCACTTCTGGAAGCCACAGGCTTTGGGAAAGTTCTGAGAGACATTGTGGAATGAGAATGCCGTGTGAAGATGCCTGCTGGCAAGCGAGCGTCAGTTACTCAGGAATGGCTTCGGAACCCACCTGGCCAAGGAGCCTGCCTGAAAACAGACTGTGATTGGTTAAGGAATAAACTGCCGCTTGACCAGATTGGCTGCCTCGCCTATATAAGCTGCTGTACCAACTGAAATAAATGAGTCTGGGAGCTCATCGCCTCTAGTCTGCTTTCACCCGACTCCCAGTGTCTGAGTCATGACTCCGCTTCTCTTGCCTCCACCATGCTCTTCCTCTTAGAACGAATCCACAGCAACAAGGCATCTCAAACTCAGGAGAGGTAAGAGCTGGTGAGGCATCTATTTTTATACTGTCATTGCAGGAGGCATAGGCATTCTGTGGGGATGCATCCTTAGACTTTGGGACTCTTTTTACCCCTGAGCTTAAAGAAAAATGCCTCATCCTTTTCCACAGCACCATCTGGCCTGCTTACAAGCTAGAGGATGGAGAAGTTAGCCTAAATGAGTTGTGAAAAGTGCCAGCCCCTCTACTCTGACTGCCTGACTCAGAAAGACCTCTGCTCCCTAACTGGCTCCTTGCCTCTATTTCCCTGCATGTGCTCCAGTATGCATTAAACAATTTTCCAGACTGTCACAGGTCCTTAGGTCTATTTTGAGCTAAAAGTTCCTTCTGTTATCACTTTTGACCTCTGTTGAGGCTTTTAATCCCAGTGAAGGAGAGTTTTTGGCCAGTGACCATTACCCACTGTTGTAATTTAGTCTGGGTGGGGGGTGTGATGATTTCTAGGCATGAATCTGGGCCCTAAAACCTCATATGCTATTGAATATATATGGATCAATCCACATGATGAACTCTTGGGCTTCTTGAGATAGCTCTAACGTGACTCCTCATCCCTGGGGCTGGTTTGACTGACAGCCCGATCAGACACTTCCAGGATTGGCTTTTGGTTTTGGGGTATAATGTTATTGTCTCTTTGCAAGGCCTCCAGTTTTTCTCCCTCTACCCTGCCTCTTCATGGGCTCTCACAGAGCCTCCTTGTAGGTCATTGCCCTTTATTCTGCCTCCTTAGGAATCTCTGGAGGGGTGTTCAGCTGCTCTGATGGGTGTCCTCTCCCCTTAAACCTAACTTAATGTGAACAATGTCCAGTGGGAAACTAGACTCAAATTCAATTAAAACCTAAAAAGATGTCTTTGGTAAATAACAATCTCATGCCTGAGAATTTTAGTTCAGCTGCAACTGGACATTAGGTATAAAGGAATTTATCTTTTTCGAGTCTAGGAAGATCACTGCCTTTAAAAAATATTGCTTTGTAACTTGACAAACTTGTTTTCCAACTTGACTTAACAGATCCAGCTGCAATAGCAATAGATGATCAGTTCTTGTCAGCCCCTAAAGTGGATTTTGCAGTCTCTGTTTTATGTCACTGATTTCTTTTTTTTTTTTAATTATTTGACAGATAGTTAGACAGTGAGAGAGAGAGACAGAGAAAGGTCTTCCTTCTGTTGGTTCACCCCGCCTCCCCAGTGGCCACTACAGCTGGAGCTACGCTGATCCGAAGCCAGGAGCCAGGTGCTTCCTCCTGGTCTCCCACACGGTTGCAGGTACCCAACCACTAGGACCAACCTCCACTGCCTTCCCAGGCCACGGCAGAGCTGGACTGGAATAGGAGCAGTCGGCACTAGATCCGGCTGCCCATAAAGGATGCTGGTGCTGCAGGTGGAGGATTAACCAAGTGAGCCACGGCGCTGGCCCCTATGTCACTGATTTTTAACTAGAGTTTTAGAAAAAGGAGTAATATTCCATATAAATGTAATTTTGACCTTAATTCAGATAGAGTTATGATATAATATCAGTGTCTTAAGTCAGCTAGGTGTAATTGCTAATTGTCAATTGGGTACAGGTAAATGAGATAAAAGTGTCTAAATGTAAACTTTGGTACTCTTAGCACCTTATATTCTATGGAACAGCTATTTGGGGTTTTAAATATGTTTTCATATGCTATCTACGAAAATAGTTCAATACCACTTGAAAGTAACTAAGGTGGGGCCAACACTGTGGTATGGTGGGTAAAGCTGCTGCCTGCAGTGCCAGCATCCCATATGGCCACAGGTTCAAATCCTGGCTGCTCCACTTGCAATCCAGCTCTCTGCTATGGCTAAATTCTGGACCCCTGCCCCCATGTGGGAGACCTGGAAGAAGCTCCTAGCTTCTGGCTTCAGATCAGCCCAGCTCTGGCTGTTGTGGTCACTGTGGAGTGAACCAGCGGGTAGAAGATATTCTCTCTCTCTCTCTCTCTCTCTCTCTCTCTCTGCCTCTCAGTAACTCTGCCTTTCAAATAAATAAATCTCTTTTTAAAAAGCAACTAAAAGCTCCTTTGGCCTCCGTACTTCTCTGGGGCCAGCAGCCGCCCGACTTGGGGCCCGGGGCCGCGGGCTCTGCCGACGACCATGGGCTCCGTGTCCAACCAGCAGTTTACAGGTGGCTGCACCAAGGCGGTGGAGAAGGCGCCCGAGGAGGCACCGGAGGATGCGGCCCGGGCGGTGGACGAGCTGCAGCTGCTGCACCGGGCCAGCATCTGTAAGTGATTCAAGGTGAGCATGGGGTTTAGCCTCCTGTACATGACCACCCGCGCTGGGGCGGTGCTCGACCCCCCCCACCCCCCGCCGCCGCCCCGTGGATGTCTTTGTGCACCAGAGTAAGCTGCACATGGAGGCCTTCCGGAGCCTGAAGGAGGGTGAAGCAGTGGAATTCACCTTCAAGAAGTCCGCCAAGGACCTGGAATCCATCCGTGTCACAGGGCCTGGTGGGTGTTCTGTGGTGGCAGCGAGAGGCGGCCACAGAGGCAGAGCATGCAAAAGCACGGATCTAAAGGAGACAGGTGCTACAACTGTGGAGGTCTAGACCATCATGCCTAGGAGTGCAGGCTGCCACCCCAACCCAAGAAGTGCCACTTCTGCCAGAGCATCAGCCATATGGTGGCCTCGTGCCCCCTGAAGGCCCAGCAGGCCCCCGGCTCCCAGGGAAAGCCAGCCTACTTCCGGGAGGATGAGGGGGAGATCCACAGCCCTGCCATGCTCCCCGAGGCCCAGAATTGAGCCACAGGGGGTGGGGGCTAGTTTTTTGGCTATCAAGAAGTTTCAAGGGGCAGGCATCAACTGCAGAGTAAAGAAAGTGGGGACAGGGTGGGTTGGGAAGAGCTGGCATTGCCATGTATCCCAGGCTGGGGTTCACAGCGTCACCTCTTTTCCCCTCTTGCCGGGAGGAAGGAGTGAGGCAGGGAATTCCAACCATGCTGTATCCAAATGCAATTAAGGGTTTTGGGGGGTATTACCCTGTAACCTGCATGCTTTACCTGAGGCCCCGTGTGCCAAATCTCTTGCTTTGGAAAGTCGTGTGGATGGGGGAAGTTTTCCTTTGAAGGAAGGATATGGAATAATACTTCCCTAGCCAGGGTGAGAAACTTGGTTGTGGGACCAGATTCCTGGACCCAACCCCCAAACCACTATGTCCTGTGGGAGGGACTCTCGGGAGTAAGGCAGGGTTTTCCACATCTTGTTTCCTCATAACTCAATCCTGGGACAGGGTGCTAGGAAGTGTCCCAAGCAATGTGTTGTGACGATCGGCAAAAAGGGTGGCTAGGGGAACAGTCACAGACCCGCTGCTCCTGAGCTCACTCCTGACCCCATTCTGGGCCAATGTGATTTATTTATTTGCTCCCTTGGATAACTGCACCTGGGGTCCCACTTTCTCCAGGATGCCAACTGCACTAACTATGTGCAAACGACGTATCTTGTGCATTTGAACTTCTTGTTTTTTTTTTTTTTTTAATATAAACAGTCTGGGTTTGTATTTTTGTATATTTTAATCAAAGGCCCTCATTCCTGCACTGTGTTCTCAGGTCCATGAGCAATCTCAGGGATAAGTCCGCAGCAGCTCCAGGTCTGCACAGCTGGAAGGCTTTTTGTTGTTTTTTATCACCATGGAGAGCAACCATCAACCAATTGTTTTGCAATCAATTAATGATAATTTAAAAAAAAAAAACAGCTAAGGACTTTAAGAAGCTATTACTGATGTTATACATATGTACATGTTTTATGTCGACATGGGAAAATTTATTGAAAGCTTTCTTTTAATTGGCCTATAGATAAAAGATTGCTCATAAATTTTAACTGCTAAACTAACATGAAACCTTGGACAGAAGCAGTTTCTGCAAGCTGGCACTGCTTCCCCGACCTGTGGCTGGAACCCTGTCTTGACTGTGACTCTGCCCTATTAGCTTGAAGATGCCAGAGAAGTCATCGCCCAGTTCGACTAACAGAAGTTAGGGTCGATTCCTCTGGGGGAGGGGAGGTGGGAAGCCAGACAGGGTAGTGGGCAGTCAGGGTGGTCCCAGCGCAGGTTTATGGTGCAAAATGCTTGTTTTCCTCAGAAGTTATCTTTTGCAAAGTCAAAAGTACTTACCTGGAGCCAGCGCTGTGGTGTAGCCGGTAAAGCCGCTGCCTGTAGTGCTGCATCCCATATGGGTGCCGGTTCTAGTCCCAGCTGCCCCACTTCTGATCCAGCTCTCTGCTGTGGCCTGGGGAAGCAGTAGAAGATGGCCAAAGTCCTTGGCCCCTGCCCCATGTGGGAAGCATGGAAGAAGCTCGTGGCTCTTGGCTTCAGATTGGTGCTGCTCGAGCCATTGTGGCCAGTTGGGGAATGAACCAGTGGATGGAAGACCTCTCTCTCTGTAACTCTGACTTCCAAATAAATAAATTAATAAATCTTTTTTATAAAAAAGTATCTGAAGGTTTTGCTTTAAACCATGTGAGGCCAGTGAATACCCAGAGCCACGGTTTCTTTCTTCTAAGCAGGTTCGGGTGGCCTTGGGACCCTGCACCGGTGTGAGAGACCTGCAAGAAGCTCCTGGCTTTTGGCTTCCTATAAGCTCAGCTCTGGCTTTTGTGGTCATTTGGGGAGTGAACCAGAGGAATGGAAAAGCTCTCTCTATGGCTCTACCTCTGTATGTAATTCTGTCTTTCAAATAAATAAAATGAATCTAAAAAAAAAAAAAAAGAATAAAGAAATCACCTGGGCCTTATGCCGGCTTAATAAAAGACTGCTTCGTGGTAAGAGGCCTTGGTGTGTTGTCTCGGTGCAGGCATCCTGCTACATGCGTACCAAGTTATGTGGCCTGTAACTGAAGGAACAGCATTTTGGCTGGAATATGTGGGTGTGTATTTAAATGCTTGTGCCTAGAATAGGTCTGTATAGAAGACCATCAGTGTCTTCTGGAAACAAAATTGCACCTGCAATTAAACTATGAAAAAACATTTCCATCACTGCTCTTCCTTTAAATGAAGGCAGCTGGGGCCAGCCTGTGGTGCAGCGAGTTAAAGCCCTGGCCTGAAGTGTAGGCATCTCTTATGGGAGCCAGTTCTAGTCCCAGCTGCTCTTCTTCTGATCCAGCTGTGCGCTGTGGCCTAGGGAAACAGCAGAAGATGTCCCAACCCTGCACCCATGTAGGAGAGCCGGAAGAAGCTCCTGGCTCCTGGCTTCAGATGGGCTCAGCTCTGGCCATTGTGGCCATCTGGGGAGTGAACCAGCGGATGGAAGACCTCGCTCTGTGTCTCTACCTCTCTCTGTAACTCTTTCAAATAAAAATAAAATAAGTCTTTAAAAAAAATAAATGAAGGAAGCTAGTGTTTTAGGAACCATTTAATGTGAAGGCCACACATCCTAACTTAAAGTCAGGATTTTAAGAACCTTTAATATTATTATTACCAAGTTGGGGGGAATTAAAATAATTTTCTCTTTAAGTGCAGAGTTACAAAAGCAATCTTTTTTTTTTTTTTTGACAGGCAGCATGGACAGTGAGAGAGAGAAAGGTCTTCCTTTTGCCGTTGGTTCACCCTCCAATGCTGGCGCACCACGCTGATCCGATGGCAGGAGCCAGGTGCTTCTCCTGGTCTCCCATGCGGGTGCAGGGCCCAAGCACTTGGGCCATCCTCCACTGCACTCCCTGGCCACAGCAGAGAGCTGACCTGGAAGAGGGGCAACCGGGACGGAATCCGGTGCCCTGACTGGGACTAGAACCCGGTGTGCTGGCGCCGCAAGGCGGAGGATTAGCCTACTGAGCCGCGGCGCCGGCCCTACAAAAGCAATCTTTATAAGTATGTGACTGAAAATGCTTTGTTAACTTTTAAACGGAAAAATTTTGATTAGACTGAAGACATATTGATTTGTTTTTGGCTTATTTAGTTTGGACTATTTTTCAAACTACAAATAACGGGATTTCAATTTGATAGAAAATGAGAAAGACTTTACACACTGCAGTTGTTATACTTGGATTCCTTTTATGAATGTTCCATCAATTTTTCAGGGTAAGTTTTTGTTAACACTATTATTCCAGTTATTGTGTGCAGGGATTCATCTTTAATTACGGCACACGTAAAACCCCCAAAATATGTAGTATTTGCCTTTTCATTCCGTGGGGGAGAAGACGTTTGACAAAGTGGGAAGAATGCAGGGCGGGTGAGAAGCCCATATGGGAGTCCTGGGTTTGAGCTCTGGCTGAGCCAGCTTCCTGCTGAGAGGGAGCTGGGGGACGGGCACGCTCTGCTGGTCTCTCACCTCCAGACATCTCTCTCTGCCTCTCGGGGTTTAGAGACCTCCCAGGAAAGGAGCTGTTTCCAGCAGGGTGAGCGCCGCCACGCCCCCTGGGTCCCGCCACGCCCCCTGGGTCCCGCCCCGCGCACTTGCCGCCGGCCAGATCCCCTGGCTCACTGGGTTTCCCAGCTCAATTGTTGCGAACAGCGCCTCAGGTTCGGAAGTGCCGTCCGGATCACCTCTCCAGGTCGGGGGCTCTCCGTGGGTGATCCCAATTTCGGCGAGCCGCGAACATCCACGGAATCGTAGGGAGGCGTGCCGCACAGTCGCGCGGCGCATCCAGCGTCATCGTAGTCACGTGCTCAACTGGCTCCAGGCGCCGCCGGCTACTCCAGAGGGTTTCCAGAGTCATTTCATACTTTGGGGTTGCGCCCTGAGCTCGCGTCCGCGGCAGAAGAACGTTCTCGCCCGCCGCTGGCTGCGGAAGCATTGACAGCAGCGCTTTGCTCAGCGGCCGGCACCTGCGGAGCGGACGGCAAGAGGACGGAACGCAGAGCGGCCGAGTGAATGGCGAGCGGGCTAGGACCGACGCCGCTGCTGCTGGCAGTGTGGGGCACGCTGGGGGCGACAGGTAGGGCCAGGGAGCGGAGGGGACGGTGCGGTGTGGGGGGCCCGGGGTCTGGGGAGAGGGCGTGGGGAGAGGGGGTGGGAACGGGACGCCGCCGTCGCCAGCCCGGCTCGGAGCCCTGCTTCGCGAAATACAGACTCGGGTAGCGATTCCACAGGTGACTGTCCTGAAGGCATTCTGTGTGCCGGGTGACAGCCCCCAGACTGTGTCCTAAGAGTGTGCGCTTTAGGGGTCGCCCGATTGCCCAGACCTTCTGGGTGTGGCCAGAGCGCCGGTGTGTGTGTGGGGGGGAGTGGGGGGGTAGCGGCGGTGGCCGGAGAAGCCCGGACCCGGCGAGAGCGCCGGTGTGTGTGTGGGGGGGGGGAGGGGCGGTTAGCGGCGGTCGGTCGCGGGAGAAGCCCGGAGCCGGCGAGAGCGCCGGTGTGTGTGTGTGGGGGGGGCGGGGGATTGGTGGCATTCGCTGGAGAATCTCGGAGCCGGCGAGTTCGCCGGTGTGTGTGGGGGGTGGGGGGCGGCGGGGAGTTTGGTGGCGGTCGCCGGAGAAGCCCGGAGCCGGCGAGTTCGCCGGTGTGTGTTGGGGGGGGGGGGGCGGGTGTTGGGGGGGGGCGGGTGTTGGGTGGCGATCGCCGGAGTAGCCGGGAACCCGCGAGAGCGCCGGTGTGTGAGTGTCGGGGGGCGGGGGGGGGGGTTGGTGGCGGTCGCGAGAGAAGCCCGGAGCCGGCGAGAGCGCCGGTGTGTGTGTGTTGGGGGAGGGATAGCGGAAGTCGCGGGAGAAGCCCGGAGCCGGCGAGTTCGCCTGTGTGTGTGTGTGGGGGGGGGGTTGGTGGCAGTCGCCAGAGAAACCCGGAGCCTGCAAGTGCACCATGGGGGTGGGGGGGGAGGGTGGCGGCGGTCACCGGAGAAGCCGGGAGCCTGCAAGAGAGCCAGTGGGGGTGGGGGTAGAGCTGCAGCGGCTGAGGCTGGCAGAGGCCAGGGGCTGCCTACCTGCAGGCTTAGCACTCTGGCAGATCTTGAAGGCAGAGGAAGGGCTTTGTGCCATAAGGATGTATGCCATATACACACGCGACATGTATGTGTGTAAACGCATATGCTGTTTCCCCAAGTTTGAGAAACAAAAGTA
Source organism: Oryctolagus cuniculus (assembly GCF_051225735.1). Taxonomy (NCBI): domain Eukaryota; kingdom Metazoa; phylum Chordata; class Mammalia; order Lagomorpha; family Leporidae; genus Oryctolagus; species Oryctolagus cuniculus. The sequence continues at coordinate 48,996,340 of NC_142867.1, read as the reverse complement.
AGTTCTAAAGAGAGTAAAAATGGGGGTTAAAGCCACGGCCTGCAGCACTGGCATCCCACGTGGACGCCGGTTTGAGTCCTGACTACTCCACTTCCCATCCAGCTCCTTGCTAATGTGCCTGCAAAAGCAGCAGAAGGTGGCCCAGGTGCTTGGGCCCCTGCACCCACGTGGGAGACAAGAAGCTCCTGGCTCCTGGCTTCCACCTGGTGCTGCTGGGTCCTTTGCATTCACTTGGGAGAGTGAACCAGGCAATGGAAGACCTCACTCTCTCTCTCCCTCCCTCTCTCTCTCTACCTCTACCTAGACCTCTCTCTCTCTGCCTTTCCAATAAATAAATGCAAAAATGTAGACATTAAACAGAATAGTTGATGATGATATCAAAAAGAATAAATAGTATTTCTAAGCATTTGAGTGCACACCCTGAAAATAAAGTTAAGAAAGCAATTTCATGTACAACAGCTTTAAAAAGAATAAAAGCCTGGCGTGGCCCAGTCCTGCGTGGATGTCCTTTGCAGCAGTGGGCGGCGGCTTCTGTCCACCTGCTCTCCTAGCTCGGTGCGTGCCTCTGCCCCGTGGAAGATTCGGTGGACATGGACACGAGGCCCCAGAACTCTTCCTGGTTGTGAACTAAAGGCTAACAAAGATTCCCACTTTGAAGTGGACAGTGAAAAATCAGCACTTGTTATATTAACGATGTCCAGTTGGTGCTGGTGCACAGGATGCACGTCACATTGTTGAGGCAGAAGCAATGAATGATGCGGCCAGTCCAGTTACAGGCACCCTGGGAATTTTGCAAATGCATGGCCAATGGTTTCCCTGGGTGGCTTTGAAATAGCATCACCCGTGTCTTCAAGTTGAAGTGTGGTTCAGGGCCTGTGCATGTGAGTGGACGGCCCTTAGTGGCCAGGGAGGAAGACGTGGACTCAAGAAGAGGAGGACGTGAGACTGTTAAGCACACCTGGAAGGCAATCTGCTCCTAGGGGTGCAGCAAGGTACCTCAGGAAAAGGAAAACCTGCCGCTGATGGAGGTGGCGGCGATGGAGATGACGATGAGGAGGAGACTGAAGAAGCAGCTGTATAGGAGATACCCCAGCCAAAAGTCACAAAATCCAGCCAGCATGGGAAGGGCTCAAAACCATGAACCCATCATCAAAAGGTCAGCAATCCCTCAAAAAGCAGGAAACACTCCTAAAGCACCCAAAGGACCTGGTTCTGTGGAAGACTTTTTTTTTTTTTTTTTTTTTTTTTTTTTTTTTTTTTTTGACAGGCAGAGTGGATAGTGAGAGAGAGACAGAGAGAAAGGTCTTCTTTTTGATGTTGGTTCACCCTCCAATGGCCGCCACAGCTGGCGCACTGCGGCCGGTGCACCGCACTGATCCGAAGGCAGGAGCCAGGTGCCTCTCCTCGTCTCCCATGGGGTCCAGGGCCCAAGCACTTGGGCCATCCTCCACTGCCTTCCCGGGCCACAGCAGAGAGCTGACCTAGAAGAGGGCAACTGAGATAGAATCTGGCGCCCCGACCGGGACTAGAACCCGGTGTGCCGGCGCCGCTAGGTGGAGGATTAGCCTATTGAGCCGTGGCGCCGGCATGTAGAAGACATTAAAGCTGACATGCAGGCAAGTGTGGAGAAAGCTGGTTGTCTTCCCTGGGTGGAAGATGAGAAATGCTTCCAGGGACTGACCAGGAGGCCAAGCGAGATCTCTCTGTGGAAGACGCCTCCGAGAAGACAGTTCATGCAGTTGGTGAAAGTTTTCCATGTGACTTCATTTCTGTAACAGTTGGTATTGGACTGCCCTTTTTATAGTGGAGGGTGAGAAGTTTCCCTTTTGTGTTGGATCATGTTGTCCATATTCGATGGCCAAGAATGTGTTGATCAAAATGCCTGTTTAGGGGGTCAGTGCTCTGGTGTAGCAGGTTAAGCGGCTGCATGCAGTGCTGGCATGCCACGTGGGCACGGGTTCCAGTCCCAGCTGCTCTACTTCTGATTCAGCTCCCTGCTAATGCACCCGGGAAAGCAGCAGCAGATGACCCAAGTGCTTTGGCCTCTGCACCCATGTGGGAGACCTGGCTGACTTTCCCATCCCTTCTCCTTTCCTTGGGGAAGTACAATGAATAAATGAAGACTGATTGGTACTGAAAAAAAAAAGCTTACCATTAAAAATAAATTAATAAATAAATTTGTGGAAGAGTCTGTAGAAAAGTGCACTCAGGTGCCAAGGCCACGCAGAAGGCCAGGTGGCTGGATCTACTGTGGAAGGCAATCCCCACCTCCTCCTGCAGAAGGCCCCAAGACAGAACCTGTTCTCCATCCAAGAGGAAGCCTAATGGGAGGAATAGGACACGAGAAGGCAGGATGAGCTGACCACACAAGAAGTGCTTTCCTTGAAAAGTCCATGGCCAAATTTTCCAGTGGTATAAAACCCCCAGATGACTTCCTTTCATAACTTTTTCCTGGGAAAAAGCTCCTCCTGGTTGTTTCACTGGGAACTTTGCCCCTTAGCTTTCAGTCCCTCTGTACTTTTCAATAAAATACTTTGCTAGCAATCAGCTCGTTTGCTCGTTCATCTGCCTCATGCTTTCTCGTGGATAGACCAGTTCCTGGGCTTCATATCAGCAGGAGCCATCTTGATGTATGGGCGGGGGTCGAACCCTCCACTTACCACTGTAGCAGGGCCATGGACAAAGGGCCCTTGTCCCGAGTCCTTCCCTATCCATGCCCTAAAGGAATTTGCTTGCCATTCATGTGGTTGTGTGAGCTGCGGGCCTGTTGTTTGCCAAGGGGCTCCTATAACTGAGTTCTCCTGTCGCCACAGGTTTTCTGAAAGTGGAGATGGCAGGGAAGACTCAGGTCGTGTTCCTCAATGAGGACGTCACCATCTACTGTAAGATCCCCGGTTCCCCACTCCTGGACAGCAGCATCATGGGTGTCATCTGGTTTCGGAAGATTCGAGGATCGGAAATGGAAGCCAGGCTGTATGAGTATTATGGCGGTCACCAAGCAGCATTCCGACCTGGAGCCAGCGTGTCTCTTGAGCTGCTGGAGAGGGGAGACGCCTCACTGCGGCTGCCTGGCATCCAGCTCAGGGAAGCCGGAGAGTACCGCTGTGAGGTGGTGGTTACCCCCCAGAAGGCAGAGGGCGTAGTCCAGGTGGAAGTTGTGGGTGAGTGTCCTAGGGCAGCGCCCTGCGGTTCCTTGCCCTGGTGCTGGGGCTCGGGTGGAGCAAGGCTTAGAGCAGGGGCCCGGGGATCAGACGTGGGTTGAGTCCTGGGCTTTGGTAGAATTAGACAACCTTGGGCAAGCTATTAGGCATTCTGAATCTCAGTGCCCTTTTGTCTGAACAAGGGGAGTCGTCTGCCCGGGAGGGCTGTTGGGAAGATGCCATGAAAACACGCAGGGGAAGTGACTGTCAGGGCACAGCTTCATTCCCTGTGCGTGGGCAGAGAAAGGCGGCCATGGTGATCATTACGTTATTCCCATATGGGGTGGGAGTCAGTCTCACTGAAGAGCTACCTCGGAAAGGAGAGGGAAGCTGGGCTGTGGCTCTCAGAAGTGACCCCCATGCCAGCTTTTTGCTTCCACACTGAGTGCATCTGTCATTTAATATCTTTGGGCCTGGATTTCCCAATACAAAATGGGCCATGTGATAGGACAACAAGTGCAAACCTCCAGTTGAGTGCCTGAAGTGAGGAAGAAAAGTTCCCAGGACAAAAACATCCCCTGAATCCATCCTTGAGCTCCACTGTCTTCCAGTACAAAAAGGCCTGATGCACCCTGGTGAGAACGTAGAGACAAGGGAACCCTGACACGCTGTTGGTGGGAGTCAGTTACCATGGCCATTAAGGGGACCAGGGAGGAAGGTGTTCAGAGAAAGGCAACACAGGCCAGGGTTTGGCTTAGCGGTGAAGATGCCCACATCTGGGGCCTGGATTGTATCACAGTGGGTTTTGCCACTGGCATTCCATATCCAGAGTGTTGGTTCAAGTCTGGCTGCTCCACTTCCAGTTCAGCTCCTGGCTAGTGTGCCCAGGGAGGCAGTGGAAGATGGCCCAAGTGCTGGGGCTCCTGCCATGCATGTGGGAGAACCAGGATGGAGTTCCTGGCTCCTCGCTCTGGCCCAGCCTATCCCGAATGTTGCAGTAATCTGGGGAATGAAGCAGTATACGGAAGCTCGTTCTTGCTCTCGCTCTCATTCTCTCTCTCTCTTTCTCTTTCCCCATCCCTCTCCCTCTCCCTCTCCCTCTCCCTCTCCCTCTCCCTCTTTCTCTGTTGTTTTACTCTTTCATAATACATATAGAAATCTTTAAATGAAAGGATGGAATGCCATGTGCAGTAAATGGATGTTCTTGGTGGCAATTATGGTAAGTGAAATAAGCCACAGATTCACAGATATGCATGTTTTCTGTCGTATGTGAAGTTTAAATATATATATTTGGAAAAGTGACCTGATAATATGTGGATGGACTTCGTGGGTATGTTGCTGGGGCTGCCATAATGAAACACCTGTGACTGGGTGGCTTACACAAGAACGTGTGGTTTCTCGCGGTTCTGAAGGTGAGGTGTCACGGGTGTTGGTTTCTTTTGGGCCCTCTCTCCTTGGCTGTTCTCTCCCTGTGTTCCTGTGGTTTCCCTCTGTGCATTGTGTCTGGGTCCTGTTTCCTCGTTTGCTAAGGACCCCAGTCAGATTAGATGAGGACCTACCCAAGTGTTCTCATTTAAGCTGAGTTTTCTCATTAATACAGTCTCAGTGTGAGATGCTAGAAATTTGCGAGGCATAGTAATTGTGGAGGGACACAGTTCAGTACTAATAAGGGAACACTGTCTGTGAGCCCTCCGTGACTGTACATAGGACCTTGAATATTGTGACATATTGACTTTGGGAGTGGGGATATATGTTAGTTAGGATTCATTTCCTCTGCACCAGACAGAGAGCCAAAAACAATGATTTTTGAAAAAGTAATGGACTTTATTTTTTTCTAGGAGAGTTTTACATTTACTAAAAAATCTAAAAAATTAAGGCGCTGGCCTGGGGATGTAGTGTGTTAAGCCGCTGCCTGCCATTTGCGCATCCCATATGAACACCTGTTCAAGTCCTGGCTGCTCTAGTTCTGGTCCAGTTCCCTGATAATATACCTGCAATAGCAGCAGGAGATGGCCCACGTGCTTGGGGCCCTGCACCCCAGTGGGAGACCTGGAAGAAGCCCCTGGGTCCAGGCTTTGGCGTGGACAGCCCTGGCTTTTGTGGCCATTTGGGGAGTGAATCAGCTGATGGAAGTTGCTCTCCCTCTCTGACTCTCCCTCTCTGTCTTTGTAATTCTGCCTTTCAAATTAATAAATTTAAAAAAAAAACAAAAACCAGCCTCTAGTATGCATAGCTATTTAGTTTGGTGTGATTTAAAAACTTGTAAAGCTAATGCACAGCCCTTGCCCCATTATTGATGTCTTGTGTTAGTTTGGCACACTGTTCGTTAAAGATGTATGCAGGCAGCTGGGTCAGAAGTGCAGCGGCTGAGCCTGAAACTGGTGCCCATATTGGATGCTGGACCACAGTCAGCAGCTTTACTCACTACACCACGACGCTGGCCCCAGTGTGCCACATTTCATCCAAGTTTTTTATTTGATAGCAGTGAGCTGTCACTCACTGGTTCACTCCCCAAATGCTCCCAATGGGTTGAGAGAGGACCGCAGCCAGGGCTCCCATGTGGGTTCAAGGACCCAATTGCCTGAGTCATCACTGCTGCCTCCTAGGTGAAGGGGAGAAGGATGCTGAAGGGGAACGGGAGCGACGGCCACGGCCCTTTTCTTCAGGACACACTTCTATTTAGGCAGGCTTTCTGCAAGTTGCTCTTGCCACTTTTGATTGTGCCTGGAACCCTCAGACCCTAATTCACATGGCCATGCTGACTTGCAGTGGAAGCTGGGTGATGTAGCTTTAATCTGGATGTGTTACATCTAACCAAAAACACAGACTGGAAATTAGGCAGCAGTTAGGAGTCTGTACCACCACAGTGCTCCAAGATTTTCTGCAGATTCTCCAAGGTGTGCACGATGCAAAATAGCTAAGAGACTCATGGAGCGCTGGCATGATGACGGTTAGCTGAATGTGAGTGCCATCAGTTCACTCCCCTCTCCTGCGGTCGTGCTACGTGTCAGACCTCAGGCTGGTCATAAGCTTGTGCTTGCCTCCCTTCAGGGAGCCACTGTCTGGTGTGGTACATTAGTGCTTCGCAGCATGACAGGACTGGCATGGCCGCAGAATTACCCAACCTCGGTCTCGGTCTTTAAGCAGAGTGGCCATCTCGTGGATCTGGTCCCGTCTTGGCCAGTAGCAGTGATGGACAGATGTGTGGGCACCAGGGAAGCCAGATAGCAGAAGCTGTGAGGGCAGGAAAGGATGGCTGAGCTCTGGGCCTGAGGCTGTGTGACTCTTCTCTCCTGGCAGCTTCCCCAGCTGGCAAAGTAACTCTGGACCAAGCCCCAACGAAAGAAAACAGATACGCACGTGTGGTGTGCAAGACATCTGGGTTCTACCCTGAATCCATTACCATAACTTGGGAGAAGTGGACCCAGAAGGCTCCCCAGCACCTACAGATTTCTGAAGGCGAATTCAGTGGCCCTCCGGTCAAGAATGAGGATGGGACGTTTAATGTTACTAGCTACTTGACACTGAAGTCCCCAGTGGAAGCTGATGGGGCCATCTACTGCTGCGTGGTGGGACATGTATCCTTGCACACCTCCCAGCGGTTCAGTCTTCCAGTGACTGAGACAGGTAAGCATCTTTCTGGACATGGCGCTTCCTGCCACCTTGAGGGAGGGTAACTTAAATTGTTGGATGCCTCAAGGATCTTTTCTTGGGATTGACAGGGAAGGAGAGAAAGCTTGGGCTGGAGGGAACAAGCTGGGGTCAGGCCCTTCCCAGCCCCGAATCCGCAACCCAGACTAAATCCCTACACCAGATATCTGGTCAGTAGAGGGTGGTGATAATAGAAACAGGGCTGCTCATCAGCTCATGGCACCTTCAGGGTTAGGTCTGAATGGTCTGTGTGGCTTGGAGTGGGAAGCTGGCCTGATGATGGGGGATGGGGACAGGATCCTGCCCAAATCCCCTACAGAGAAGGGGCTAGCAGGGGCCAGGAACCAGCCTGCAACATCCCTTCCAGCAGGATCCAGATCTACTGTGAATGTTAGCTGGCAGAGGCCAAATTAGAGGTCCTGTCTCATGGGCTGAGTCCCCAGGATATATGGCCATCATAGAGGGGTCCTACAGCTGCCTGGGGCTTTGCCCAGGCTCACCGGATCCTTAGGACAACACAACTCAGGACAGAGCCCCTCCTGCTGGAGGTTTTTCCTCATCCGGGGTGACCTGATCAGGTCTCTAGTGTTGGGTAGGAATGACTCTGCTTGGCAGATGCATCTTCCTGGAGGTAGGAGGGGTAGGGAAGGCAGAGGTCCTGGGGGATGTTTGTCTAGGTGTGCCAGAGAGGACCTTTCGTGCTCCTAGATGGGAAAGGAGTTGTTCTTGGAAGTAAGGGTATGTGTGTGTGGTGTGTTCCAGGTTGTGCATGCTTGTGTGTGGGAAACAAGTGAATAGGAAATATGCTGTGTGTGTGTGTGTGTGTGTGTGTGTGTGTGCTGGGGTATGGGAGGTATGTGTGTAAGTGTGAGAAGATGAAGCGGTGGCTACAGAAGCTCTGAAGACACTTGTTGCATATGTACGTGTTATGCGGTGCCCCATATTACAGTGCATTTCTGACAAGGGCTGAATACAATGATGTGTCAAGGTGTGTGTGATGGGAATGGTGATGCTGAGACACGTGGCAGAGGGCAAATGACACAAAGCACACAGGTCCTAGCAGCAGTTGGGTGGTCTTATTGGCTCTTGCAAATAGCTTTCTCTTAACGGTCTTCTCTTTCTCTCAGCAGAATCTGCAATGGGAAACGTCTTTTGGAATAATTTCTACTCTATTCCTGTGGCAACTGTAGTTATTGGACTGATTTTTTAAATTTTTTATTTTTATTTTAAAAGATTTATTTATTTATTTGAAAGTCAGTTACAAAGAGAGAGGAGAGGTGGGGGGGGTCTTCCATCTGATGGTTCACTCCCCAATTGGCTGTAATGGCCGGTGTTGCGCTGATCTGAAGCCAGGAGCCAGGAGTGTCTTTGGGGTCTCCCAGTTGCTGTCAGAATACCAATGCATGCAGCAGTGATATTAGTTGACAAAGAAGATGTGGTACAAGGGGTTAAGGTGCTACTTGCAATGCCAGCATCCCATATCAGAGCACTGCATTGAGTCCCAGCTGCTCCACTTCCAACCTGCACCCATGTGGGAAACTCAGATGGAGTTCTGGCTCCTGGCTTCAACCTGGCCCAGAGCATGTAACTATGGTGCCTCGCAGTCATGGACTGTCCCCTTCACCCTGGGGTCAGCCACATGACTTGCTGCAGCCTATGCAATGATCCAGTAGTGAATATGTGCTGGTTCCAAGCCCGGGCCTCAGAAGGCCTTGTGCATTTTTCCTAGAGAAGGACTGACCCAGGCTTGTCCTCTGGACGACAAGAGAAACAGGAAGCAGAGCCATATCATCCAAATTGCAACTCACGGACCCGGGCCTCGTTCAGAAGACAACTCTCCAATGCCATGTGAACAAATGTACTGAAATCAGCAGAGCTGACAGAGCCAACTGTCAGAGGCATCAGAAACATTTCTTTAAAAAGCCAGTGCTTCAGGTTGGCTTGTTATCCAGCACAAGTAACTGATACAGCTCCTCAAGAAACAGTATTTGACCAAAGGAGTATGGTAGCCACAGAGGTGTGGCTTACCGAGACCCTGTTTGGGAGGCAGCCTGCTGGGAGCAGCGTAGTCAGCCAACGTGTGCCAGCCATAGCACCTCAGGTCTGCTGCAGTGTTTGAGCTGAAGCCACATCCACTCTGGACAGCTCCAGCTCCACGCCAGGAGCCGCCTCTTGGAGTGGCCCAGGTGGTCTCTAGCTATAGCCTGAGGCCCTTTCCCCTCAGTCTTCCCTCCTGCCTTCTGCCTCTCTTCACTCCCATATTGGTCTGAGGCTTTTTCTTCCTACTTGCTCCTCCCTTTATGTTTCACAGGAATTACCCTCAGTAACTCTCCATCTGCAGAACTGCTTCCCAGAAGACCCAGTGTGAAATACTGCAGTGGGGGAAATGATGAGTGCATGGCTTCTTTGAGGTGAAGGCCATGGGCAGGTCTCATCCAGACAGGTGGCAGAGACCAAAAGGTTTTAGAGAATGCAAAAGTAGTTCAAATGGCTTTTTGCAATAACCCAGAGAACCTGCCCCAGTGGGGACTGCTCAAGCCGCCCTCTGTGAGGCACAACTACAGAAGACTTTCATTCTTCTACTTCCAAGATGGGTGGGAAACCAGAGGCACAGTAAGAACTGAACAAAATACAATGAGAGTCTCAGTCAGAACTGGACTGTATTTCTCTGGGTTATCTGGCGACTATCTCCCTACCTCCAAAACGATGGTGCTATAAGAACAACTCAGGGGCCCGGCATTGTGGCATAGCAGGTAAAGCTGCTGCTTACAATGCCCGTATCCCAGATGGGTGCTTGTTTGAGACCCAGCTGCTCCGCTTCCAATCCAGCTCCCTGCTAATGCTCCTGAGAAAGTAGCAGAAGGTGGCCCCTGCACCCATGTGGGAACCCCGGAAGAAGTTCCTGGCTCTTGGCTTCGGCTTGGCCCATCTTTAGATGGAAGATTCTCTCACTCTTCCTCTCCCTACCCCCCAACTCTGCCTTTCATACAGATAAAAATCTTAAAGAAGAACTTGAATTGATCAGATGAAGTAAAGAATAAACAGAGGCAGAGCTGAACTCAAAGTTTGGTTTGCCAAATTGATAGAAATTACATATAACTGTATTTTTCATGATATCATGACTGTTTTAAAAATCTCTGTAGTGAAACTGAACACTTGTTCATTTGATTGTTATTTATTCCCTAACCTATTTTCTTCTGGAAAATCAACTTAACTCTCTATTTATTAGAACCCTTAAGACTTTGACTATAATGTAAGTGCAAATATGTTGTCTCGAGAAAGTCGTAGGGATTTTGCTTCCCTTGGAGCCCCCTCCATGCCACTCTGGCTGGAGGTCTCTGACTCTAATAAATCTTGCTTTTCTCTTTGCCTTGTCTGTTTGGAACTTCTTCTTCCATGTGAGACAAAGAACTGAGGTAATACTATTTTTGCCACCACCATCTCACCCCTACATTTTGGTGCTGTGACGTGGATAGCAACTCCAACACGACATGGATCCCACTCAAGTTCAACTCCAACCAGTGTCAGGGTCATCCCCCCAGACTAGTGAGCATGTGGACAGCTGTCGCTCCCCGTCTTCGTGGAGGAACGACACAGGACCCTGCGCTGTTCTTTTGTCTGCTCGGCCCTCCCCGGGTTTGCTGCTGGTTCTTCCCGGGTTGGCTACCGTCCCTTCCACCTCCGTGGAAGGGCGGTTCCCCCTGGCCACTTTCCCCACTTCCGCGGGGGAGCGGCACACCGCCGGCCGGCTCTCTCGGGGGCTGCACAGGTGTTCCTTCAGATGTTCCCCTTAGATGTTCCTGGTGCATGTTGTCTCTCTCCTCCTTTATAGTCCTCTTCCGCCAATCCCAACTCGGCTACCCACACGCCGAGTACGCTGCTCTCCTCCAATCAGGAGCGGGATCAGCTCCTGGAGGTCATCACTCAAGTTGGCAAGAGGCAGCTGCGTAGAAGCTGTTTTCTCCTCTCCCAGCGCCATATTGTGGGAGGGCAGATGCATAGAATAAGTCTTAATTCCAGTAACTCAGTCCAGTCCGGGTTGCTCCCCACAGACAGCTCTTGCTTTTATTGGTGAATTTCACTCTCCTCCCTAGCAACTCCCATTTTCTCAAAAACACCAGGTCCCGGTCAGCCAGTTAAAAGTGGTTATCATGGCTGCCATACTGAAGACTCAGGGGCCAGGCTTGCTGATTAGGGCCAGAGCAATCCCCTGCAGCTGAGACTCTCTTCTAACTCCTCTCTTCTCCGGTGTAGATTGGCCCCTCGTGAGGAACTGGGAGAAGGCCTCGAGACAACTGACAGATTCTGGCTGGGGCTACACTCCAGTGCTTCCAGAAGGTCTCTTGCAGGCACAGGCCCCGACAGCTGGAATGGTGTTGGGCTGGGAAATGCACTTTGCTGCAGGGAGCAAGTCCCCTGCTCTTCTAGAGTCCTCACAAGCTGCAGAGCCCAAGGCTCCACTCTTCCTACTTCTCATCTCAGCTCTGGGAATGATGATGTGGTCCAACTCAGCTTCCTTTCACGGGATCGGCCTGGCGGCCATTAGGGTGTTGGCCGAAAACGTAATTCTGTCCTTCCCTTCTTGGAGGCTAATTCGTCGGTGATACTGGACACAGCTTGGAGCGAGGCTGTGGGCTCTGGGCTCCATGCCTCAGTGAGTTTTTCCTTTACCCCAGATCCCGGCAAGATCTCCATCTCTCTCTGCTCCTCTAAATGCTTTCTTAACCTTGCCAGGTTACCTCAGTTCTTACTTGAATTCTTGGTCCCATTAGTAGGCATTTTGTAGGTATTTTGTTCATTAGCTCTGGGTTAAAGTTTAATGATCCCATCTGTAGTCCAGTAGTTTTCAATCTAGAGTCCCATTAGATGCAGCTCCCCACATGACCAGAACTTGTGCAGATAAGTCTCAGCATGTCTCTGGTATTCCCTACCTTCCTCCTTCCTATGTAGCTCATACCTCAGAGGAGGTTTACTGGGAGAATTTTTATTCCCCCACTCTGCTTCTTTATCCCTTCACCCACCTAGTCACCAACCTAGGTGGTAACCAGAACTGGTAACGTCTCTCCACACTCTAGCTTGAAGCACCTTTGTTTGCTAAGGCTCTTGCCATGAAGGCTCGTTGTCAAAATCTGGCCTGATAGAGAAGACTCAAGGTTAAGAGGCATAGAACAACTATTTTTCTTCATGTAGGAGAACAAAGTGACAATATATATTTGACCAGTCCGAGGCCCAGTCTAGCACACTGTGAATAAAAGGAGCTGATCACTCCCTGCATGTTCTACTATACACCTGAGGATACTGGCATGGCAGGCTGAGGGAGCATGGGTAACACGTGCTAACCCCTCCTCAATTCTTCCCTTTTCTGAGGGCTTCAGTCCACTTCTGGAAGCCACAGACAGCGGGAAGATTCTGAGAGACATTGTGGAATGAGAATGCTGTGTGAAGATGCCTGCTGGCAAGCGAGCGTCAGTTACTCAGGAATGGCTTCAGAACCCACCTGACAAAGAAGCCTGTCTGGCAACAGGCAGTGATTGGTTAGGGCATAAACCGCCCCTTGACTGGATTGGCTGCCTCGCTTATATAAGCTGCTGTACCAACTGAAATAAATGAGGCTTCAAGCTCATTGCCTCTAGTCTGCTTCCACCTGACTCCCGGTGTCTTTGTCTCTTGCCTCCACCATGCTCTTCCTCCTAGAACGAATCCACAGCAACAAGACATCTCAAACTCAGGAGAGATAAGAGCTGAGGGACGCTTCCATTTTTATACTCTCATCGCAGGAGGCATAGGCATTCTGTGGGAATGCATCCTTAGACTTTGGGACTCTTTTTACCCCTGAGCTTAAAGAAAAATGCCTCATCCTTTTCCACAGCACCATCTGGCCTGCTTACAAGCTAGAGGATGGAGAAGTTAGCCTAAATGAGTTGTGAAAAGTGCCAGTCCCTCTACTCTGACTCCCTGACTCAGAAAGACCTCTGCTCCCTAACTGGCTCCTTGCCTCTATTTCCCTGCATGTGCTCCAGTATGCATTAAACAATTTTCCAGACTGTCACAGGGTCCTTGGGCCTATTTAGTGAGCTAAAAGTTCCTTCTGTTATCACTTTTGACTACTGGTGAGGCTTTTAATCCCAGTGAAGGAGAGTTTTTGGCCAGTGACCATTGCCCCCACTGTTGTAATTTTGTCTAGGGGTGGTGGTGGTTGTTTCTAGGCATGAATCTGGGTCCTAAAGCCTCATATGCTATTGAATATATATGGATCAATCCATATGATGAACTCTTGGACTTCTTGAGATAGCTCTAACGTGACTCCTCATCCCTGGGGCTGGTTTGACTGACAGCCCGATTAGACACTTCCAGGATTGGCTTTTGGTTTTGGGGTATAATGTTATTGTCTCTTTGCAAGGCCTCCAGTTTTTCTCCCTCTACCCTGCCTCTTCATGGGCTCTCACGAGTCTCCTTGTAGGTCATTGCCCTTTATTCTGCCTCCTTAGGAATCTCTGGAGGGGTGTTCAGCTGCTCTGATGGGTGTCCTCTCCCCTTAAAGCTAACTTAATGTGAACAATGTCCAGTGGGAAACTAGACTCAAATTCAATTAAAACCTAAAAAGATGTCTTTGGTAAATAACAATCTCATGCCTGAGAATTTTAGTTCAGCTGCAACTGGACATTAGGTATAAAGGAATTTATCTTTTTCGAGTCTAGGAAGATCACTGCCTTTAAAAAATATTGCTTTGTAACTTGACAAACTTGTTTTCCAACTTGACTTAACAGATCCAGCTGCAATAGCAATAGATGATCAGTTCTTGTCAGCCCCTAAAGTGGATTTTGCAGTCTCTGTTTTTTTTTTTTTTTTTTTTTTTTTTTTTTTTTTTTTTTTGACAGGCAGAGTGGACAGTGAGAGAGAGACAGATAGAAAGGTCTTCCTTTTGCCGTTGGTTCACCCTCCAATGGCCGCCGCGGCCGGCGCGCTGCGGCCGGCGCTCCGCGCTGATCCGGTGGCAGGAGCCAGGAGCTAGGTGCTTTTCCTGGTCTCCCATGGGGTGCAGGGCCCAAGCACCTGGGCCATCCTCCACTGCACTCCCTGGCCACAGCAGAGAGTTGGCCTGGAAGAGGGGCAACCGGGACAGAATCCGGCGCCCCAACCGGGACTAGAACCCGGTGTGCCGGCGCCGCTAGGCGGAGGATTAGCCTAGTGAGCCGCGGCGCCGGCATGCAGTCTCTGTTTTATGTCACTGATTTCTTTCTTTTTTTTTAATTATTTGATAGATAGTTAGACAGTGAGAGAGACAGAGAAAGGTCTTCCTTCTGTTGGTTCATCCCCCCTTTCCAGTGGCTGCTACGGCCCGAGCTACGCAGATCTGAAGCCAGGAGCCAGGTGCTTCCTCCTGGTCTCCCATGCGGGTGTAGGTACCCAAGCACTTGGGCCAACCTCTACTGCCTTCCCAGGCCACAGCAGAGCTGGACTGGAATAGGAGCAGTCGGTACTAGAACCAGCTGCCCATAAAGGATGCCGGCGCCACAGGCGGAGGATTAACCAAGTGAGCCACGGTGCTGGCCCCCATGTCACTGATTTCTAACTAGAGTTTTAGAAAAAGGAGTAGATTCCATATAAATGTAATTTTGAACTTAATTCAGATAGAGGTATGATATATTTATATTATATATTATATTTATATTATATATTATAATATGTATTATATATTAATGAATATTATAATATTCACTAATATAGATTAATTATATATTATATAATATATTATATAACATATATTATAATATGTATTATACATTAATATATAATATATTATAATATATCATTATATATTATAATATATTATATATTATATTTATGCTACAAAGAATGACATTTCATGAGAGGAGTCATGTGACTCAGAGACAAGGGTTAGCTGAGCTGATCAGCTGAAGAAAGCTCAGAACGGCTCTGACGCGTGCCTTGCACCTGTGTGCTGTTGCTTCTCCTGCTGGCCCCACAGGATCTCGTCGGCCAGGTAGGAGGTGGGGCCTGGGTGGTGATGCCTGTGGTTTCCACCACTCCCTCCAGGATGACGATGATCATCCTGCCACTGGTCATTTGGGGAGTGAACCAGTGAAATGGAAGACCTTTCTCTCTCTCTCTAGCTCTAACTCTCTCTGTAATTCTGTCTTTCAAATAAATAAATTAATCTTAACAAAAAAAACAAAATCACCTGGGCCTTAAGCCGGCATAATAAAAGACTGCTTCCTGGTAGGAGGTCTTGGTGTGTTGTCTCGGTGCAGGCATCCTGCTACATGCGTACCAAGTTATGTGGCCTGTAACTGAAGGAACAGCATTTTGGCTGGAATATGTGGGTGTGTATTTAAATGCTTGTGCCTAGAATAGGTCTGTATAGAAGACCATCAGTGTCTTCTGGAAACAAAATTGCATGTGCAATTAAACCGTGAGAAAACATTTCCTTCACTGCTTTTCCTTTAAATGAAGGCAGCTGGGGCCAGCCTGTGGTGCAGCGAGTTAAAGCCCTGGCCTGAAGTGTAGGCATCTCTTATGGGAGCCAGTTCTAGTCCCAGCTGCTCTTCTTCTGATCCAGCTGTGCGCTGTGGCCTAGGGAAACAGCAGAAGATGTCCCAACCCTGCACCCACGTAGGAGAGCTGGAAGAAGCTCCTGGCTCCTGGCTTCAGATGGGCTCAGCTCTGGCCATTGTGGCCATCTGGGGAGTGAACCAGCGGATGGAAGACCTCGCTCTGTGTCTCTACCTCTCTCTGTAACTCTTTCAAATAAAAATAAAATAAGTCTTTAAAATAAATAAATAAATGAAGGAAGCTAGTGTTTTAGGACCATTTAATGTGAAGGCTACACATCTTAATTTAAAGTCAGGATTTTAAGGACCTTTGATTTTATTATTACCAAGTTGGGGGGAATTAAAATAATTTTCTCTTTAAGTGCTGAGTTACAAAAGCAATCTTTATAAGTATGTGACTGAAAATGCTTTGTTAATTTCTAAACGAAAAAATTTTCATTAGCCTGAAGGCATTTTGATTTGTTTTTGGCTTATTTAGAGTTTGGACTGTTTTTCAAACTACAAATATTGGGATTTCAATTTGATAGAGAATGAGAAAGACAGACTTTACACTACAGCAGTTGGTATACTTGGATTCGTTTTATAAATGTTCCATCAATTTTTCAGGGTAAGTTTTTGTTAAAACTATTATTTCAGTTATTGTGTGCAGGGATTCATCTTTAATTACGGCACACGTAAAACCCGAAAAATATGTAGTATTTGCCTTTTCATTCCGTGGGGGAGAAGACGTTTGACAAAGTGGGAAGAATGCAGGGCGGGTGAGAAGCCCATATGGGAGTCCTGGGTTTGAGCTCTGGCTGAGCCAGCTTCCTGCTGAGAGGGAGCTGGGGGACGGGCACGCTCTGCTGGTCTCTCACCTCCAGACATCTCTCTCTGCCTCTCGGGGTTTAGAGACCTCCAGGAAAGGAGGTGTTTCCAGTGTTGTGAGCGCCGCCGGCCCGCCACCACGCCTACAGCGGGGACCGCCGCCCCGCCCGCCCGCTCCCCACCCCCACCCCCGCGGCCAAGCTCAAGGCCGCCGGGCGAGCCGCTCCGCCCCCTGGCGCTGGGTTTCTGAGCTCATTCGTTGCGAACAGCGCCTCAGGCTCGGACCTGGTGCCCGGAGTCCCCTCTCCAGGTCGGGGGCTTTCCGTGGGTGATCCCAAATTCCGAGAGCCGCGAGAGTCCACGCCAATCGTAGGGAGGCGTGCCGCAGAGCCGCGCGTCGCAGAGCCGCGCGCCGCGTCTGGTTGTCAGCGTAATCACGTGCCTCATCTGGCTCCAGGCGTCGCCGGCTACTCCAGAGGGTTTCCAGAGTCGTTTCATACTTGGGGGTTGCGCCCTGAGCTCGCGTCCGCGGCAGAAGACCCGTCTCCTCTCCCGCCCCCGGCTGCGGAAGCATTGACAGCAGTGCTCTGCTCAGCGGCCGGCACCTGCGGAGCGGACGGCAAGAGGACGGAACGCAGAGCGGCTGAGTGAATGGCGAGCGGGCTCGGACCGACGCCGCTGCTACTGGCAGTGTGGGGCACGCTGGGGGCGACAGGTAGGGCCAGGGAGCGGAGGGGACGGTGCGGTGTGGGGGGGCCCGGGGTCTGGGGAGAGGGCGTGGGGACGGGACGCTGCCGTCGCCAGCCCGCCTCGGAGCCTTGCTTCGTGAAATACAGACTCGGGTAGCGATTCCACAGGTGACTGTCCTGAAGGCATTCTGTGTGCCGGGTGACAGCCCCCAGACTGTGTCCTAAGAGTGTGCGCTTTAGGGGTCGCCCAAGTCAGGCCCCGCTCCTTGGGTTCCGGTGAACTGTGTGCCCGGCTCTGCTGCACGACCCACGGCGCCGCCAGCTGCACGACCCACGGCGCCGCCAGGAGGCGGAACGACTGAAAATGGAGTACTCTAAGGCATGACTAACTGGAGACCAGGGCTGAATAGGAGAGAGAACAGAACACGGGCCAATGGCCAGAGAGGCTTGGCGATGCTAGGTGGTGGTGATGGGGAGTGGGATGAGGGAGACCCTCTGGGTGTGGCCAGTGGAGAGGAGGGGATGGGGGGTGGGTGGGCGGGGCCGGCTGTGGCCTCCAGAGAGCCAGGGGCTGCCTCAACTGCAGGCTTAGCGCTCTGGCGGGATCTTGAAGGCAGAGTGAAGAGAGGAAAGGCTTTGTGCCATAAGCGTTTATGCCATATACACACACGCGACATGTATGTCTGTAAACGCATATGCTGTTTCCCCAAGTTTGAGAAACAGAAGTAAGCTCTAAAGAGAGTAAAAATGGGGGTTAAAGCCACAGCCTGCAGCGCTGGCATCCCTGTGGATGCCGGTTTGAGTCCCGACTACTCCACTTCCCATCCAGCTCCCTGCTAAGCCTGGAAAAGCTTGGGCCTCTGCACCAGGGTGGGAGACTGAAAAGCTCCTGGCTCTTGGCTTCCACCTGGTGCAGCTGGGTCCTTTGCAGCCATTTGGTGGAGTGAACCAGGGGATGGAAGACCTCTCTCTCTCTCTCTCTCTGCCTTTCAAATAAATAAATGCAAAAATATAGACATTAAACAGAGTAGTTGCCTGATGATAACAAAACGAATAAATAGTATTTCTAAGCATTTGAGTGCACACTCTGAAAATAAAGTTAAGAAAGCAATTTCATGTACAACAGCTTCAAAAAGATTAAAAGCCTGGCGTGGCCCAGTCTGCCCGGCTGTTCTATTGTGGCAGTGGGTGGCTGATTCTGTCCACCTGCTCTCCTAGACCAGTGCATGCCTCTGCCCCGTGGAAGATCAGTGGACATGGACACGAGGCCCCAGAACTATCTTTCTGGTTGTGAAGTAAAGGCTAACAGAGAGTCTCACTTTGAAGTGGACAGTGAAAAATCAGCACTTGTTATATTAACGATGTCCAGTTGGTGCTGGTGCACAGGATGCACGTCACATTGTTGAGGCAGAAGCAATGAATGATGCGGCCAGTCCAGTTACAGGCACCCTGGCAATTTTGGAAATGCATGACCAATGGTTTCCCTGGGTGGCTTTGAAATAGCATCACCCGTGTCTTCAGGTTAAAGTGTGGTTCAGGGCCTGTGCATGTGAGTGGACCGCCCTTAGTGGCCAGGGAGGAAGACATGGACTGAAGAAGAGGAGGACGTGAGACTCTTAAGCAAATCTGGAAAGCGATCTGCTCCTAGGGGTGCAGCAAGGTACCTCAGGAAAAGCAAAACCTGCCGCTGATGGAGGTGGTGGCAATGGAGATGACGATGAGGAGGAGACTGAAGAAGCAGCTGTATAGGAGATACCCCAGCCAAAAGTCACAAAATCCAGCCAGCATGGGAAGGGCTCAAAACCATGAACCCAACATCAAAAGGTCAGCAATCCCTCAAAAAGCAGGAAACACTCCTAAAGCACCTAAAGGACCTGGTTCTGTAGAAGACATTAAAGCTGACATGCAGGCAAGTGTGGAGAAAGCTGGTTGTCTTCCCTGGGTGGAAGATGAGAAATGCTTCCAGGGACTGACCAGGAGGCCAAGCGAGATCTCTCTGTGGAGGACGCCTCCGAGAAGACAGGTCATGCAGTTGGTGAAAGTTTTCCATGTGACTTCATTTCTGTAACAGTTGGTATTGGACTGCCCTTTTTATAGTGGAGGGTGAGAAGTTTCCCTTTTGTGTTGGATCATGTTGTCCATATTCGATGGCCAAGAATGTGTTGATCAAAATGCCTGTTTAGGGGGTCAGTGCTCTGGGGTAGCAGGTTAAGCGGCTGCATGCAGTGCTGGCATGCCACGTGGGCACGGGTTCCAGTCCCAGCTGCTCTACTTCTGATTCAGCTCCCTGCTAATGCACCCGGGAAAGCAGCAGCAGATGACCCAAGTGCTTTGGCCTCTGCACCCATGTGGGAGACCTGGCTGACTTTCCCATCCCTTCTCCTTTCCTTGGGGAAGTACAATGAATAAATGAAGACTGATTGGTACTGAAAAAAAAAAGCTTACCATTAAAAATAAATTAATAAATAAATTTGTGGAAGAGTCTGTAGAAAAGTGCACTCAGGTGCCAAGGCCACGCAGAAGGCCAGGTGGCTGGATCTACTGTGGAAGGCAATCCCCACCTCCTCCTGCAGAAGGCCCCAAGACAGAACCTGTTCTCCATCCAAGAGGAAGCCTAATGGGAGGAATAGGACACGAGAAGGCAGGATGAGGTGACCACACAAGAAGTGCTTTCCTTGAAAAGTCCACGGCCCAATTTTCCAGTGGTATAAAACCCCCAGATGACTTCCTTTCACAACTTTTTCCTGGGAAAAAGCTCCTCCTGGTTGTTTCACTGGGAACTTTGCCCCTTAGCTTTCAGTCCCTCTGTACTTTTCAATAAAATACTTTGCTAGCAATCAGCTCGTTTGCTCGTTCATCTGCCTCATGCTTTCTCGTGGATAGACCAGTTCCTGGGCTTCATATCAGCAGGAGCCATCTTGATGTATGGGCGGGGGTCGAACCCTCCACTTACCACTGTAACAGGGCCATGGACAAAGGACCCCTGTCCTGAGTCCTTCCCTATCCATGCCCTAAAGGAATTTGCTTGCCATTCATGTGGTTGTGTTTGAGCTGCGGGCCTGTTATTTGCCAAGGGGCTCCTATAACTGAGTTCTCCTGTCGCCACAGGTTTTCTGAAAGTGGAGATGGCAGGGAAGACTCAGGTCGTGTTCCTCAATGAGGACGTCACCATCTACTGTAAGATCCCCGGTTCCCTACTCCTGGACAGCAGCATCATGGGTGTCATCTGGTTTCGGAAGATTGGAGGATCGGAAATGGAAGCCAGGCTGTATGAGTATTATGGCGGTCACCAAGCAGCATTCCGACCTGGAGCCAGCGTGTCTCTTGAGCTGCTGGAGAGGGGAGACGCCTCACTGCGGCTGCCTGGCATCCAGCTCAGGGAAGCCGGAGAGTACCGCTGTGAGGTGGTGGTCACCCCCCAGAAGGCAGAGGGCGTAGTCCAGGTGGAAGTTGTGGGTGAGTGTCCTAGGGCAGCGCCCTGCGGTTCCTTGCCCTGGTGCTGGGGCTCGGGTGGAGCAAGGCTTAGAGCAGGGGCCCGGGGATCAGACGTGGGTTGAGTCCTGGGCTTTGGTAGAATTAGACAACCTTGGGCAAGCTATTAGGCATTCTGAATCTCAGTGCCCTTTTGTCTGAACAAGGGGAGTCGTCTGCCCGGGAGGGCTGTTGGGAAGATGCCATGAAAACACGCAGGGGAAGTGACTGTCAGGGCACAGCTTCATTCCCTGTGCGTGGGCAGAGAAAGGCGGCCATGGTGATCATTACGTTATTCCCATATGGGGTGGGAGTCAGTCTCACTGAAGAGCTACCTCGGAAAGGAGAGGGAAGCTGGGCTGTGGCTCTCAGAAGTGACCCCCATGCCAGCTTTTTGCTTCCACACTGAGTGCATCTGTCATTTAATATCTTTGGGCCTGGATTTCCCAATACAAAATGGGCCATGTGATAGGACAACAAGTGCAAAC
The DNA here is from genome assembly GCF_051225735.1 of Oryctolagus cuniculus. Taxonomy (NCBI): domain Eukaryota; kingdom Metazoa; phylum Chordata; class Mammalia; order Lagomorpha; family Leporidae; genus Oryctolagus; species Oryctolagus cuniculus. The sequence continues at coordinate 48,975,521 of NC_142867.1, read as the reverse complement.
CTCCAGTTGAGTGCCTGAAGTGAGGAAGAAAAGTTCCCAGGACAAAAACATCCCCTGAATCCATCCTTGAGCTCCACTGTCTTCCAGTACAAAAAGGCCTGATGCACCCTGGTGAGAACGTAGAGACAAGGGAACCCTGACACGCTGTTGGTGGGAGTCAGTTACCATGGCCATTAAGGGGACCAGGGAGGAAGGTGTTCAGAGAAAGGCAACACAGGCCAGGGGTTGGCTTAGCGGTGAAGATGCCCACATCTGGGGCCTGGGTTGTATCACAGTGGGTTTTGCCACTGGCATCCCATATCCAGAGTGCCGGTTCAAGTCTGGCTGCTCCACTTCCAGTTCAGCTCCTGGCTAGTGTGCCCAGGGAGGCAGTGGAAGATGGCCCAAGTGCTGGGGCTCCTGCCATGCATGTGGGAGAACCAGGATGGAGTTCCTGGCTCCTCGCTCTGGCCCAGCCTATCCTGGGCTGTTGCAGTAATCTGGGGGAATGAAGCAGTATATGGAAGCTCGTTCTTGCTCTCGCTCTCATTCTCTCTCTCTCTTTCTCTTTCCCCATCCCTCTCCCTCTCCCTCTTTCTCTGTTGTTTTGCTCTTTCATAATACATAAAGAAATCTTTAAATGAAAGGATGTAATGCCATGTGCAGCCAAATGGATGGACTTGGTGGCAATTATGGTAAGTGAAATAAGCCAGACACTCACAGATACTGCATGTTTTCTCTCATGTGTGAAAGTTAGAATATATTTATATATATATTTTGGAAAAAGTGACCTGCTAATATGTGGAGGGACTTAGTGGGTATGTTGCTGGGGCTGCCATAATGAAACACTAGTGATTGGGTGGTTCACACAACAATCTGTGGGTCCCTATTTCCTCGTTTGCTAAGGACCCCAGTCAGATTAGATGAGGACCTACCCAAGTGTTCTCATTTAAGCTGAGTTTTCTCTTTAGTACAGTCTCATTCTGAGATGCTAGAAATTTGGGGGACATGGTAATTGTAGAGGGACACAGTTCAGTACTAATAAGGGAACACTGTCTGTGAGCCCTCCGTGACTGTACATAAGACCTTGAATATTGTGACATATTGACTTTGGGAGTGGGGATATATGTTAGTTAGGATTCATTTCCTCTGCACCAGATAGAGAACCAAAAACAATGATTTTTGAAAAAATAATGGACTTTATTTTTTTCTAGGAGAGTTTTACATTTACTAAAAAATTAAGGCACCGGCCGTGGGATATAGTGTGTTAAGCCGATGCCTGCCATTTGCACATCTCATATGAGCACCTGTTCAAGTCCTGGCAGCTCTAGTTCTGATCCAGTTCCCTGATAACATACTTGGAATAGCAGCAGGAGATGGCCTAAGTTCCTGGGGGCCCTGCACCCAAGTGGGAGACCTGGAAGAAGCCCCTGGGTCCATGCTTTGGCGTGGACAGTCCTGGCTTTTGTGGCCTTTGGGGAGTGAATCAGCTGATGGAAGCTCTCCCTCTCTGTCTTTGTAATTCTGCCTTTCGAATTAATAAATCTTAAAAAAACAAAAACCAACCTCTAGAATGCATAGCAATTAGTTTGGTGTCATTTCAAATCTGTAAAGCTAATCCCCAGCCCTTGCCATTATTGATGTCTTGTGTTAGTATGGCACACTGTTAAAGATGTATGCAGGCAGCTGGGTCAGAAGTGTAGCGGCTGAGCCTGAAACTGGTGCCCATATTGGATGCTGGACCACAGTCAGCAGCTTTACTCACTACACCACGATGCCAACCCCAGTGTGATACATTTGATACAAGTTTTTTCATTGATACTAATGAGCTGTCATTCACTGGTTCACTCCCCAAATGCTCCCAATGGGTTGAGAGAGGACCGCAGCCAGGGCTCCCATGTGGGTTCAGGGACCCAATTGCCTGAGTCATCACTGCTGCCTCCTAGGTGAAGGGGAGAAGGATGCTGAAGGGGAACGGGAGCGACGGCCACGGCCCTTTTCTTCAGGACACACTTCTATTTAGGCAGGCTTTCTGCAAGTTGCTCTTGCCACTTTTGATTGTGCCTGGAACCCTCAGACCCTAATTCACATGGCCACGCTGACTTGCAGTGGAAGCTGGGTGATGTAGCTTTAATCTGGATGTGTTACATCTAACCAAAAACACAGACTGGAAATTAGGCAGCAGTTAGGAGTCTGTACCACCACAGTGCTCCAAGATTTTCTCCAGATTCTCCAAGGTGTGCACGATGCAAAATAGCTAAGAGACTCATGGAGCGCTGGCATGATGACGGTTAGGTGAATGTGAGTGCCATCAGTTCACTCCCCTCTCCTGCGGTCGTGCTACGTGTCAGACCTCAGGCTGGTCATAAGCTTGTGCTTGCCTCCCTTCAGGGAGCCACTGTCTGGTGTGGTACATTAGTGCTTCGCAGCATGTCAGGACTGGCATGGCTGCAGAATTACCCAACCTCGGTCTCGGTCTTAAGCAGAGTGGCCATCTCGTGGATCTGGTCCCGTCTTGGCCAGTAGCGGTGATGGACAGACATGTGGGCACCAGGGAAGCCAGATAGCAGAAGCTGTGAGGGCAGGAAAGGATGGCTGAGCTCTGGGCCTGAGGCTGTGTGACTCTTCTCTCCTGGCAGCTTCCCCAGCTGGCAAAGTAACTCTGGACCAAGCCCCAACGAAAGAAAACAGATACGCACGTGTGGTGTGCAAGACATCTGGGTTCTACCCTGAATCCATTACCATAACTTGGGAGAAGTGGACCCAGAAGGCTCCCCAGCACCTACAGATTTCTGAAGGCGTCTTCACTGGCCCTCCGGTCAAGAATGAGGATGGGACGTTTAATGTTACTAGCTACTTGACACTGAAGTCCCCAGTGGAAGCTGATGGGGCCATCTACCAGTGCGTGGTGGGACACGTATCCTTGCACACGTCCCAGCGGTTCAGTCTTCCAGCGATTGAGACAGGTAAGCATCTTTCTGGACATGGCGCTTCCCGCCACCTTGAGGGAGTGTAACTTAAATTGTTGGATGCCTCAAGGATCTTTTCTTGGGATTGACAGGGAAGGAGAGAAAGCTTGGGCTGGAGGGAACAAGCTGGGGTCAGGCCCTGCCCAGCTGAATCAGCAGCCCAGACTAAGTCCCTACACCAGATGTCTGGTCAGTAGAGAGTGGTGATAATAGTTTTCCAGTCGAAACAGGGCTGCTCATCAGCTTATGGCACCTTCAGGGTTAGGTCTGGATGGTCTGTGTGGCTTGGAGTGGGAAGCTGGCCTGATGATGGGGGATGGGGACAGGATCCTGCCCAAATCCCCTACAGAGAAGGGGCTAGCAGGGGCCAGGAACCAGCCTGCAACATCCCTTCCAGCAGGATCCAGATCTACTATGAACTTTTGGCTGGCAGAGGCCACATTAGAGGTCCTGTCTCAAGGACTGAGTCCCCAGGATATATGGCCATTGTGGAGGGGTCCTACAGCTGCCTGGGGGTTTACCCAGGCCTAGCAGATCCTTAGGACAACACAACTCAGGACAGAGCCCCTCCTGCTGGCAAGGTGGGAGGTTTTTGACCTCATCCGGGGTGACCTGATCAGGTCTCTAGTGTTGGGTAGGAATGACTCTGCTGGGCAGGTGCATCTTCCGGAGCTAGGAGGGGTAGGGAAGGCAGAGGTCCTGGGGGGATGTTTGTCTAGGTGTACCATATGGGACCTTGCGTGCTCCTAGAGGATAAAGGAATTATTCTTGGAAGTAAGGGTATGTATGGGCGGTGTGTTCTAGATGTGTGCATGCAGGTGTGTGGGAGACAAGTGAATAGGAAATATGCTGTGTGTGTGTATGTGTTTGTGTGAGGGGTTGGGGAGGTATGTGTGTAAGTGAGAGAAGATGAAGTGGTGGCTACAGAAGCTCTGAAGATGCCTGTGGCCCGTGTCCGTGGTGTGCTGTGCCCGTATTACAGTGCATTTCTGACAAGGGATGAAACAATGATGTGTCACGGTGTATGTGATAGGATTGGTGATGCTGAGGCATGTGGCAGAGGGCAAATGACACAAAGCACACAGGTCCTAGCAGCAGTTGGGTTGTCTTACTGGCTCTTGCAATTCGCTTTCTCTTAACGTTCTTCTCTTCCTCTCAGCAGAATCTGCCATGGATAATGACTTTTGGATTTATGTCTTCTCTATTGCTGTGGCAGTTGTATTTATTGGACTGATTTTCTTCCTTTGGAAAAGGTAAAGTGCTTCCCAGCAAGCAACGTTTAGCTCTGTGTCTTGGAGTTGACACCAGGAGGATCCGGCCAGAGCCACTGAGTGTTGTTAGTGTGTTCTCAGGATAGACGCTGGGGTGTGGTTAGTGTGGGTATGGTTTTCCTCATGTTGTACTGGGGAACAAGTTTCCCATGTGACCTCCGTGTGGTGGTTTGTGACCCTAAGGAGATGCATGGTGAAACCGCCCGCGGTCTCTCTATGCTGTACCAGTCTCCCTGTGAATTGAACCTGACCTTGTTCAGGCCAGGCCTTGGCACTGTGTGTGAGTTGCACTGCTGTTGCTGTTCTTACACATTAGGGGCCCTTGGCTAGGAGAGAGTAATTCCTTCTCCCAGTTGCTCATATTTTGCTAGTGCTGCAATGAACTTACCACAAGATTTCACTGGTTTGACTGGGAATTTGTCACCTTCATTATTTTTCTAAAATATATTTCCATGTGTTGGTTGAAAATGTTCTAGATGATAGAAGTGCCCTCAACAGTGGATAGGCCTGCCAAGGTAAAATCTGTGAAAGAGCTAACCATCTCATTGTAAATGCTTTGTGGGTAGAGGATGGTAGTGTGACACAGCGGGTTAAAGCCCTGGTCTGTGGCGCTAGCATCCCTATTGGCGCTGGTTCGAGTCCTGGCTGCTCTACCTGTGATCCAGCTCTCTGCTGTGGCCTGGCAGTGGAATGTGGCCCAAGTCCTTGGGCCTCTGCACCTGTATGGGAGATCTGGAAGAAGCTCCTGGCTCCTGGCTTCAGTTTGGCTCAGCTGTGGCTGTTAGAGCCATTTGGGGAGTGAACCAATGGATGCAAGACCTCTCTCTGTTTCTGGCTCTAACCTCTCCTGTAACTCTGTTTCTCAAATAAATAAAATTAATCTTTTCAATGAAATAAATGCCTTAGGGAAATTGGAATAATCACTTCCTAAAGAAAAAAAGCTGATTATCTAATGTCGGTCAGCTGATTCATGAGACTTATTCTGCTGGTTGGAGCTAAGTCACTAAGTAAACTGGATATAAAGTATTTTTCAAATGCTTCTTGTGTCATTTGTGGTTGTTTTCATATTTCTTGTCCTTTCCTGGTTCTGTTACCCAGGAGCTGTCGGAAAACAAATGCATCCAGCAGTGATATTAGTTGAGAAAGAAGAGCTGGGGTTGTGACAAAAGGGGTTAAGGTGCTACTTGCAACACCAGCATCCCATATGAGAATACTGCACTGAGTCCTAGCTGCTCCACTTCCAACGAGCTCCCTGTAATGCTCCTGAGAAAGTAGCAGAAGATCGCCCCTGCACCATGTGGGATGTGGTAGAATGAGAAGGCCATGCCAAGATGGCCGTGAGCAAGCGAGCATCAGTTACTCAGGAATGGCTTCGGAACCCACCTTGAAAAGGAGCCTTCCTGGCAACAGGCAGTGATTGGTTAGGGCATAAACTACTTCTTGACCGGATTGGCTACCTTGGCTATATAAGCTGCTGTATCAACTGAAATAAATGAGTCTGCGGGCTGCTTGCCTCTGGCCTGCTTTCACCCGACTCCCGGTGTCTATGTTGTGACTCCATGCCTCTTGCCCCTACTGTGCTCCTCCTCTCAGAAGGAATCAACAGCAACAATAGGAGCCCCAGAAAAAGCTCATGGCTCTTGGCTTCGGCCTGGCCCATCTTCAGATGGAAGATTCTCTCACTCTTCCTCTCCTTCCCTCCACCCCCAACTCTGCCTTTCACATAGATAAATATTAAAGAACAACTGGATTTTTAAAAACTTTTATTTAATAAATATAAATTTCCAAAGTACAACTTTTGGATTACAGTGGCTTTTTCACCCCATAACTTCCCTCCCACCTGCAACCCTCCCATCTCCCGCTCCCTTTCCCATTCCATTCACCTCAAGATTCATTTTCAATTATCTTTATATACAGAAGATCAATTTAGTATATATTAAGTAAAGATTTCAGCAGTTTGCACCCACACAGAAACACAAAGTGTAAAGTACTGTTTGAGTACTAGTATAGCATTAATTCACATTGAACAACATAATAAGGACAGAGATCCTACATGGGTAGTAAGTGCACAGTGACTCCTGTTGTTGATTAACAATTGACACTCTTGTTTATGGCGTCAGTAATCACCCTAGGCTCTTGTCATGAGTTGCCAAGGCTATGTAAACCTTCTGAGTTCACTAACTCCGATCTTATTTAGACAAGGTCATAGTCAAAGTGGAAGTTCTCTCCTCTTTTCAGAGAAAGGTACCTCCATCTTTCATGGCCCCTTCTTTCCACTGGGATCTCACTCACAGAGATCTTTCATTTAGTTTTTTTTTTTTTTTTTTGCCAGAGCATCTTAGCTTTCCATGCCTAAAATACTCTCATGGGCTCTTCAGCCAGATCTGAATGCCTTAAGGGCTGATTCTGAGGCCAGAGTGCTTTTACAACATCTGCCATTCTATGAGTCTGCTGTGTATCCTTCTTTCCGTATTGGATCGTTCTCTCGTTTTAATTCTATCAGTTAATATTAACAGACACTAGTCTTGTTTATGTGATCCCTTTGACTCTTAATCCTATCATTATGATCAATTGTGAACAGCAATTGATCACTTGGACTAGTGAGATGGCATTGGTACATGCCACCTTGATGGGATTGAATTGAAATCCCCAGCATGTTTCTAGCTCTACCATCAGGGGTAAGTCCGAATGAGCATGTCCCAAACTGTACATCTCCTCCCTCTCTTATTCCCACTCTTATATTTAACAGGGATCACTTTTCAGTTAAATTTAAATACCTAAGAATAATTGTGTGTTAATTACAGAGTTTAACCAATAGTATTAAGTAGAACAAAAAAAAATACTAAAAGGGATAAAGTATTAAGTTGTTCATCAACAGTCAGGACTAGGGCTTATCAAGTCACTGTTTCTCATAGTGTCCATTTCACTTCAACAGGTTTCCTTTTTTGGTACTCGGTTGGTTGTCACCAATCAGGGAGAACATGTGATATTTGTCCCTTTGGGACTGCTTTATTTCACTCAGCATAATGTTTTCCAGATTCCTCCATCTTGTTGCAAATGACTGGATTTTGTTGTTTTTTACTACTGTATAGTATTGTATAGAGTCCATATCCCATAATTTCTTTATCCAGGGTAATGTTGATGGGCATTTAGGTTGATTCTAGGTCCTAGCTATTGTGAATTGAGCTGCAATAAACATTAAGGTGCAGACAGCTTTTTTATTTGCCAATTTAATTTCCTTTGGGTAAATTCCAAGGAGTGGGATGACTGGGTTTTATGATAGGGTTACATTCAGGTTTCTGAGGAATTTCCAAACTGTCTTCCATAGTGGGTTTACCAGTTTGCATTCCCACCAACAGTGGGTTAGTGTCCCTTTTTCCCCACATCCTCACCAGCATCTGTTGTTGGTAGATTTCTGAATGTGAGCCATTCTAACCGCGGTGAGGTGAAACCTCATTGTGGTTTTGATTTGCATTTCCCTGATTGCTAGTGATCCTGAACATTTTTTCATGTGCCTGTTGGCCATTTGGATTTCCTCTTTTGGAAAATGTCTATTGAGGTCCTTGGCCCATCTCTTAAGTGGGTTGTTTGTTTTGTTGTTGTGGAGTTTCTTGATCTCTTTGTAGATTCTGGTTATTAACCCTTTATCTGTTGCATAGTTTGCAAATATTTTTTCCCATTCTGTCGGTTGTCTCTTCACTCTCCTGACTGTTTCTTTTGCAGTACAGAAACTTCTCAATTTGATGCAACCCCAATTGTTAATTTTGGCTTTGACTGCCTGTGCCTCGGGGGTCTTCTCCAAGAAGTCTTTGCCTGTGCCTATATCTTGCAGTGTTTCCCCAATGAAGAACAACTGGAATTGATCAGATGAAATAAGGAATAAAGTTAGGCAGAGCTGAACTCAAAGTTTGGTTTGCCAAATTGGTAGAAATTACATATAACTGTACTTTTTTATGATATTACGACTGTTTTAAAATCTCTGTAGTGAAACTGAACACTTGTTCATTTGATTGTTATTTATAGCCCTAGCCTATTTTCTTCTGAAAATCTACTTAACTATTTAGTAGAACCCTTAAGACTTTGACTATAATGTAAGTGCAAATATGTTGTCTCGAGAAAGTCACAGGGATTTTGCTTCCCTTGGAGCCCCCTCCATGCCACTCTGGCTGGAGGTCTCTCACTCTAATAAATCTTGCTTTTCTCTTTGCCTTTCTGTTTGGAAATTCTTCGATGTGAGACAAAGAACCAAGGTAATAATATTTTTGCTGCCGCCATCTCACCCCTACATTTTGGTGCTGTGACTTGGATAGCAACTCTAACATGAGATGGATCCCACTCAAGTTCAACTCCAACCAGTGTCAGGGTCATCCCCCCAGACTAGTGAGCATGTGGACAGCTCTTGCTTTTGTTGGTGTATTTCACTCTCCTCCATAGAAACTCTCATTTTCTCAAAAACCAGGTCCCGATCAGCCATTTAAAAGCGATTAGCATGGCTGCCGTACTGAAGACTCATGGCTCAGGCTTGCTGATTAAGGCCAGAGCAACCCCCTGGACTCAGCTAGGGCCTGAGTTCTTGGGAGGCCCTGGCTGTCTGACACCTCTGGGAGGTGGGATAAGGCCTGTTCTACGGGAGTGGATGGGTCTCAGGAGAGGGAAAAGGTCCTCTTCCCACCAGGTCTACGACAAATCTTGGGCCCCTGCTTGTCAATTCCTCTGCCCCAGGATGCCTCAGTGGGCAGGACCATCCTGCCCAAACCTCAGATTCTTAGACCTTGCTGGAGCCCAGAGGGGCATTGGGTCTCCAGTAGTTGGGCAGGTGTCCTGGCAGACCAAGAAGCACACGCCACTCTGTGCAACCTCTCTTGCCCACTCTGGCCACTCTATTCTAACCCCTCTCTTCTCTGGTGTAGATTGGCCCCTTGTGAGGGACTGGGAGAAGGCCTCGAGACAACTGACAGATTCTGGCTGGGGCTACACTCCAGTGCTTCCAGAAGGTCTCTTGCAGGCACAGGCCCCGACAGCTGGAATGGTGTTGGGCTGGGAAATGCACTTTGCTGCAGGGAGCAAGTCCCCTGCTCTTCTAGAGTCCTCACAAGCTGCAGAGCCCAAGGCTCCACTCTTCCTACTTCTCATCTCAGCTCTGGGAATGTTGATGTGGTCCAACTCAGCTTCCTTTCACGGGATCGGCCTGGCGGCCATTAGGGTGTTGGCCGAAAACGTAATTCTGTCCTTCCCTTCTTGGAGGCTAATTCGTCGGTGATACTGGACACAGCTTGGAGCGAGGCTGTGGGCTCTGGGCTCTATGCCTCAGTGAGTTTTTCCTTTACCCCAGATCCCGGCAAGATCTCCACCTCTCTGCTCCTCTAAATGCTTTCTGCACCCTGCCAGGTTACCTGAGTCTTACAAACTCGAATTCTTGGTCTCATTAGTAGGCATTTTGTGGATATTTTGTTCATTAGCTCTGGGTTAAAGTTCAATGATCCTTTTTGCAGGCCAGTAGCTTTTCAATCTAGAGTCCCATTAGATGCAGCTCCCCACATGACCAGAACTTGTGCAGATAAGTCTCAGCATGTCTCTGGTATTCCCTACCTTCCTATGTAGCTCATACCTCAGAGGAGGTTTACTGGGAGAATTTTTATTCCCCCACTCTGCTTCTTTATCCCTTCACCCACCTAGTCACCAACCTAGGTGGTAACCAGAAATGGTAACATCTCTCCACACTCTAGCTTGAAGCACCTTTGTTTGCTAAGGCTCTTGCCATGAAGGCTCGTTGTCAAAATCTGGCCTGATAGAGAAGACTCAAGGTTAAGAGGCATAGAACAACTATTTTTCTTCATGTAGGAGAACAAAGCAATAATATATATTTGACCAGTCAGTGGCTCAATCTAGCACACCATGAGTAAAAGGAGCTGATCACTCCCTGCATGTTTTACTATATACCTGAGGTTACAGGAGTGACAGGCTGAGGGAGCATGGGTAACACGTACTAATCCCATCCTCACCCTCTCCCCTTCCCTGTGGGCTTCAGGCCACTTCTGGAAGCCACAGGCTTTGGGAAAGTTCTGAGAGACATTGTGGAATGAGAATGCCGTGTGAAGATGCCTGCTGGCAAGCGAGCGTCAGTTACTCAGGAATGGCTTCGGAACCCACCTGGCCAAGGAGCCTGCCTGAAAACAGACTGTGATTGGTTAAGGAATAAACTGCCGCTTGACCAGATTGGCTGCCTCGCCTATATAAGCTGCTGTACCAACTGAAATAAATGAGTCTGGGAGCTCATCGCCTCTAGTCTGCTTTCACCCGACTCCCAGTGTCTGAGTCATGACTCCGCTTCTCTTGCCTCCACCATGCTCTTCCTCTTAGAACGAATCCACAGCAACAAGGCATCTCAAACTCAGGAGAGGTAAGAGCTGGTGAGGCATCTATTTTTATACTGTCATTGCAGGAGGCATAGGCATTCTGTGGGGATGCATCCTTAGACTTTGGGACTCTTTTTACCCCTGAGCTTAAAGAAAAATACCTCATCCTTTTCCACAGCACCGTCTGGCCTGCTTACAAGCTAGAGGATGGAGAAGTTAGCCTAAATGAGTTGTGAAAAGTGCCAGCCCCTCTACTCTGACTGCCTGACTCAGAAAGACCTCTGCTCCCTAACTGGCTCCTTGCCTCTATTTCCCTGCATGTGCTCCAGTATGCATTAAACAATTTTCCAGACTGTCACAGGTCCTTAGGTCTATTTTGAGCTAAAAGTTCCTTCTGTTATCACTTTTGACTACTGGTGAGGCTTTTAATCCCAGTGAAGGAGAGTTTTTGGCCAGTGACCATTACCCACTGTTGTAATTTAGTCTGGGTGGGGGGTGTGATGATTTCTAGGCATGAATCTGGGCCCTAAAACCTCATATGCTATTGAATATATATGGATCAATCCATATGATGAACTCTTGGACTTCTTGAGATAGCTCTAATGTGACTCCTAATCCCTGAGGATGGTTTGACTGACAGCCCGATTAGACACTTCCAGGATTGGCTTTTGGTTTTGGGGTATAATGTTATTGTCTCTTTGCAAGGCCTCCAGTTTTTCTCCCTCTACCCTGCCTCTTCATGGGCTCTCACGAGTCTCCTTGTAGGTCATTGCCCTTTATTCTGCCTCCTTAGGAATCTCTGGAGGGGTGTTCAGCTGCTCTGATGGGTGTCCTCTCCCCTTAAACCTAACTTAATGTGAACAATGTCCAGTGGGAAACTAAACTCAAATTCAATTAAAACCTAAAAAGATGTCTTTGGTAAATAACAATCTCATGCCTGAGAATTTTAGTTCAGCTGCAACTGGACATTAGGTATAAAGGAATTTATCTTTTTCGAGTCTAGGAAGATCACTGCCTTTAAAAAATATTGCTTTGTAACTTGACAAACTTGTTTTCCAACTTGACTTAACAGATCCAGCTGCAATAGCAATAGATAATCAGTTCTTGTCAGCCCCTAAAGTGGATTTTGCAGTCTCTGTTTTATGTCACTGATTTCTTTTTTTTTTTTTTTAATTATTTGACAGATAGTTAGACAGTGAGAGAGAGAGACAGAGAAAGGTCTTCCTTCTGTTGGTTCACCCCGCCTCCCCAGTGGCCACTACAGCTGGAGCTACGCTGATCTTAAGCCAGGAGCCAGGTGCTTCCTCCTGGTCTCCCACACGGTTGCAGGTACCCAACCACTAGGACCAACCTCCACTGCCTTCCCAGGCCACGGCAGAGCTGGACTGGAATAGGAGCAGTCGGCACTAGATCTGGCTGCCCATAAAGGATGCCGGTGCCGCAGGTGGAGGATTAACCAAGTGAGCCACGGCGCTGGCCCCTATGTCACTGATTTCTAACTAGAGTTTTAGAAAAAGGAGTAATATTCCATATAAATGTAATTTTGACCTTAATTCAGATAGAGTTATGATATAATATCAGTGTCTTAAGTCAGCTAGGTGTAATTGCTAATTGTCAATTGGGTACAGGTAAATGAGATAAAAGTGTCTAAATGTAAACTTTGGTACTCTTAGCACCTTATATTCTATGGAACAGCTATTTGGGGTTTTAAATATGTTTTCATAAGCTATCTACGAAAATAGTTCAATACCACTTGAAAGTAACTAAGGTGGGGCCAACACTGTGGCATGGTGGGTAAAGCTGCTGCCTGCAGTGCCGGCATCCCATATGGCCACAGGTTCAAATCCTGGCTGCTCCACTTGCAATCCAGCTCTCTGCTATGGCTAAATTCTGGACCCCTGCCCCCATGTGGGAGACCTGGAAGAAGCTCCTAGCTTCTGGCTTCAGATCAGCCCAGCTCCGGCTGTTGTGGTCACTGTGGAGTGAACCAGCGGGTAGAAGATATTCTCTCTCTCTCTCTCTCTGCCTCTGCCTCTCAGTAACTCTGCCTTTCAAATAAATAAATCTCTTTTTAAAAAGCAACTAAAAGCTCCTTTGGCCTCCGTACTTCTCTGAGGCCAGCAGCCGCCCGACTAGGGGCCCGGGGCCGCGGGCTCTGCCGACGACCATGGGCTCCGTGTCCAACCAGCAGTTTACGGGTGGCTGCACCAAGGCGGTGGAGAAGGCGCCCGAGGAGGCACCGGAGGATGCGGCCCGGGCGGCGGACGAGCTGCAGCTGCTGCACCGGGCCGGCATCTGTAAGTGATTCAAGGTGAGCATGGGGTTCAGCTTCCTGTACATGACCACCCGCGCTGGGGCGGTGCTCGACCCCCCCCACCCCCCGCCGCCGCCCCGTGGATGTCTTTGTGCACCAGAGTAAGCTGCACATGGAGGCCTTCCGGAGCCTGAAGGAGGGTGAAGCAGTGGAATTCACCTTCAAGAAGTCCGCCAAGGACCTGGAATCCATCCGTGTCACAGGGCCTGGTGGGTGTTCTGTGGTGGCAGCGAGAGGCGGCCACAGAGGCAGAGCATGCAAAAGCACGGATCTAAAGGAGACAGGTGCTACAACTGTGGAGGTCTAGACCATCATGCCTAGGAGTGCAGGCTGCCACCCCAACCCAAGAAGTGCCACTTCTGCCAGAGCATCAGCCATATGGTGGCCTCGTGCCCCCTGAAGGCCCAGCAGGCCCCCAGCGCCCAGGGAAAGCCAGCCTACTTCCGGGAGGATGAGGGGGAGATCCACAGCCCTGCCATGCTCCCCGAGGCCCAGAATTGAGCCACAGGGGGTGGGGGCTAGTTTTTTGGCTATCAAGAAGTTTCAAGGGGCAGGCATCAACTGCAGAGTAAAGAAAGTGGGGACAGGGTGGGTTGGGAAGAGCTGGCATTGCCATGTATCCCAGGCTGGGGTTCACAGCATCTCCTCTTTTCCCCTCTTGCCGGGAGGAAGGAGTGAGGCAGGGAATTCCAACCATGCTGTATCCAAATGCAATTAAGGGTTTTGGGGGGTATTACCCTGTAACCTGCATGCTTTACCTGAGGCCCCGTGTGCCAAATCTCTTGCTTTGGAAAGTCGTGTGGATGGGGGAAGTTTTCCTTTGAAGGAAGGATATGGAATAATACTTCCCTAGCCAGGGTGAGAAACTTGGTTGTGGGACCAGATTCCTGGACCCAACCCCCAAACCACTATGTCCTGTGGGAGGGACTCTCGGGAGTAAGGCAGGGTTTTCCACATCTTGTTTCCTCATAACTCAATCCTGGGACAGGGTGCTAGGAAGTGTCCCAAGCAATGTGTTGTGACGATCGGCAAAAAGGGTGGCTAGGGGAACAGTCACAGACCCGCTGCTCCTGAGCTCACTCCTGACCCCATTCTGGGCCAATGTGATTTATTTATTTGCTCCCTTGGATAACTGCACCTGGGGTCCCACTTTCTCCAGGATGCCAACTGCACTAACTATGTGCAAACGACGTATCTTGTGCATTTGAACTTCTTGTTTTTTTTTTTTTTTTAATATAAACAGTCTGGGTTTGTATTTTTGTATATTTTAATCAAAGGCCCTCATTCCTGCACTGTGTTCTCAGGTCCATGAGCAATCTCAGGGATAAGGTCTGCACAGCTGGAAGGCTTTTTGTTGTTTTTTATCACCATGGAGAGCAACCATCAACCAATTGTTTTGCAATCAATTAATGATAATTAAAAAAAAAACAGCTAAGGACTTTAAGAAGCTATTACTGATGTTATACATATGTACATGTTTTATGTCGACATGGGAAAATTTATTGAAAGCTTTCTTTTAATTGGCCTATAGATAAAAGATTGCTCATAAATTTTAACTGCTAAACTAACATGAAACCTTGGACAGAAGCAGTTTCTGCAAGCTGGCACTGCTTCCCCGACCTGTGGCTGGAACCCTGTCTTGACTGTGACTCTGCCCTATTAGCTTGAAGATGCCAGAGAAGTCATCGCCCAGTTCGACTAACAGAAGTTAGGGTCGATTCCTCTGGGGGAGGGGAGGTGGGAAGCCAGACAGGGTAGTGGGCAGTCAGGGTGGTCCCAGCGCAGGTTTATGGTGCAAAATGCTTGTTTTCCTCAGAAGTTATCTTTTGCAAAGTCAAAAGTACTTACCTGGAGCCAGCGCTGTGGTGTAGCCGGTAAAGCCGCTGCCTGTAGTGCTGCATCCCATATGGGTGCCGGTTCTAGTCCCAGCTGCCCCACTTCTGATCCAGCTCTCTGCTGTGGCCTGGGGAAGCAGTAGAAGATGGCCAAAGTCCTTGGCCCCTGCCCCATGTGGGAAGCATGGAAGAAGCTCGTGGCTCTTGGCTTCAGATTGGTGCTGCTCGAGCCATTGTGGCCAGTTGGGGAATGAACCAGTGGATGGAAGACCTCTCTCTCTGTAACTCTGACTTCCAAATAAATAAACTAATAAATCTTTTTTATAAAAAAGTATCTGAAGGTTTTGCTTTAAACCATGTGAGGCCAGTGAATACCCAGAGCCACGGTTTCTTTCTTCTAAGCAGGTTCGGGTGGCCTTGGGACCCTGCACCGGTGTGAGAGACCTGCAAGAAGCTCCTGGCTTTTGGCTTCCTATAAGCTCAGCTCTGGCTTTTGTGGTCATTTGGGGAGTGAACCAGAGGAATGGAAAAGCTCTCTCTATGGCTCTACCTCTGTATGTAATTCTGTCTTTCAAATAAATAAAATGAATCTAAAAAAAAAAAGAAAAAGACATCACCTGGGCCTTATGCCCGCATAAGCCCATATATGGGAGTCCTGGGTTTGAGCTCTGGCTGAGTCAGCTTCCTGCAGTCACGTGCTCACCTGGCTCCCGGCGCCGCCGGCTACTCCAGAGGGTTTCCAGAGTCATTTCATACTTCGGGGTTGCGCCCTGAGCTCGCGTCCGCGGCAGAAGACCCGTCTCCTCTCCCGCCCCCGGCTGCGGAAGCATTGACAGCAGCGCTCTGCTCAGCGGCCGGCACCTGCGGAGCGGACGGCAAGAGGACGGAACGCAGAGCGGCTGAGTGAATGAATGGCGAGCGGGCTCGGACCGACGCCGCTGCTGCTGGCAGTGTGGGGCACGCTGGGGGCGACAGGTAGGGCCAGGGAGCGGAGGGGACGGTGCGGTGTGGGGGGCCCGGGGTCTGGGGTTTGGGTCTGGGGAGAGGGGGTGGGAACGGGACGCCGCCGTCGCCAGCCCGGCTCGGAGCCCTGCTTCGTGAAATACAGACTCGGGTAGCGATTCCACAGGTGACTGTCCTGAAGGCATTCTGTGTGCCGGGTGACAGCCCCCAGACTGTGTCCTAAGAGTGTGCGCTTTAGGGGTCGCCCGATTGCCCAGACCTTCTGGGTGTGGCGAGAGCGCCGGTGTGTGTGTGGGGGGGGGTGGGGTAGGGGGGTAGCGGCGGTGGCCGGAGAAGCCCGGACCCGGCGAGAGCGCCGGTGTGTGTGGGGGGGGGGGGGGCGGGGGATTGGTGGCATTCGCTGGAGAATCTCGGAGCCGGCGAGTTCGCCGGTGTGTGTGTGGGGCGGGGGGGAGGCGGCGGGGAGTTTGGTGGCGGTCGCCGGAGAAGCCCGGAGCCGGCGAGTTCTCCGGTGTGTGGTGGGGGCGGGCGGGTGTTGGGTGGCGATCGCCGGAGTAGCCGGGAACCCGCGAGAGCGCCGGTGTGTGTTGGGGGCGGGCGGGTGTTGGGTGGCGATCGCCGGAGTAGCCGGGAACCCGCGAGAGCGCCGGTGTGTGAGTGTCGGGGGGCGGGGGAGGGGGGGTTGGTGGCGGTCGCGGGAGAAACCCGGAGCCGGCGAGAGCGCTGGTGTGTGTGTGTTGGGGGAGGGATAGCGGAAGTCGCGGGAGAAGCCCGGAGCCGGCGAGAGCGCAGGTGTGTGTGTGTTGGGGGAGGGATAGCGGAAGTCGCGGGAGAAGCCCGGAGCCGGCGAGTTCGCCGGTGTGTGTGTTGGAGGAGGGTTTGGTGGCTGTCGCCGGAGTAGCCGGGAGCAGGCAAGAGCGCCGGTGGGTGTGTGTGTGTTGGCGGGGCGGTTAGCGGCGGTCGGTCGCCTGAGAAGCCCAGCCGGCGAGAGCGCCTGTGGGGGGGGGGGCGGGGGATTGGTGGCATTCGCATGAGAATCTCGGAGCTGGCGAGTTCGCCTGTGTGTGTGTTGGGGGGGGGGGGGTTGGTGGCAGTCGCCAGAGAAACCCGGAGCCTGCAAGTGCACCATGGGGGGGGGGGGAGGGTGGCGGCGGTCACCGGAGAAGCCGGGAGCCTGCAAGAGAGCCAGTGGGGGTGGGGGTAGGGCTGCAGCGGCTGAGGCTGCCAGAGGCCACGGGCTGCCTACCTGCAGGCTTAGCACTCTGGCAGATCTTGAAGGCAGAGGAAGGGCTTTGTGCCATAAGGATGTATGCCATATACACACGCGACATGTATGTGTGTAAACGCATATGCTGTTTCCCCAAGTTTGAGAAACAAAAGTAAGTTCTAAAGAGAGTAAAAATGGGGGTTAAAGCCACGGCCTGCAGCGCTGGCATCCCACGTGGACGCCGGTTTGAGTCCTGACTACTCCACTTCCCATCCAGCTCCTTGCTAATGTGCCTGCAAAAGCAGCAGAAGGTGGCCCAGGTGCTTGGGCCCCTGCACCCACGTGGGAGACAAGAAGCTCCTGGCTCCTGGCTTCCACCTGGTGCTGCTGGGTCCTTTGCATTCACTTGGGAGAGTGAACCAGGCAATGGAAGACCTCACTCTCTCTCTCCCTCCCTCTCTCTCTCTACCTCTACCTAGACCTCTCTCTCTCTGCCTTTCCAATAAATAAATGCAAAAATGTAGACATTAAACAGAATAGTTGATGATGATATCAAAAAGAATAAATAGTATTTCTAAGCATTTGAGTGCACACCCTGAAAATAAAGTTAAGAAAGCAATTTCATGTACAACAGCTTTAAAAAGAATAAAAGCCTGGCGTGGCCCAGTCCTGCGTGGATGTCCTTTGCAGCAGTGGGTGGCGGCTTCTGTCCACCTGCTCTCCTAGCTCGGTGCGTGCCTCTGCCCCATGGAAGATTCGGTGGACATGGACACGAGGCCCCAGAACTCTTCCTGGTTGTGAACTAAAGGCTAACAAAGATTCCCACTTTGAAGTGGACAGTGAAAAATCAGCACTTGTTATATTAACGATGTCCAGTTGGTGCTGGTGCACAGGATGCACGTCACATTGTTGAGGCAGAAGCAATGAATGATGCGGCCAGTCCAGTTACAGGCACCCTGGCAATTTTGGAAATGCATGACCAATGGTTTCCCTGGGTGGCTTTGAAATAGCGCCACCCGTGTCTTCAGGCTGAAGTGTGGTTCAGGGCCTGTGCATGTGAGTGGACGGCCCTTAGTGGCCAGGGAGGAAGACGTGGACTCAAGAAGAGGAGGACGTGAGACTGTTAAGCACACCTGGAAGGCAATCTGCTCCTAGGGGTGCAGCAAGGTACCTCAGGAAAAGCAAAACCTGCCGCTGATGGAGGTGGTGGCAATGGAGATGACGATGAGGAGGAGACTGAAGAAGCAGCTGTATAGGAGATACCCCAGCCAAAAGTCACAAAGTCCAGCCAGCATGGGAAGGGCTCAAAACCATCAACGCCAACATCAAAAGGTCAGCAATCCCTCAAAAAGCAGGAAACACTCCTAAAGCACCCAAAGGACCTGGTTCTGTGGAAGACTTTTTTTTTTTTTTTTTGACAGGCAGAGTGGATAGTGAGAGAGAGACAGAGAGAAAGGTCTTCTTTTTGATGTTGGTTCACCCTCCAATGGCCGCCACAGCTGGCGCACTGCGGCCGGTGCACCGCACTGATCCGAAGGCAGGAGCCAGGTGCCTCTCCTCGTCTCCCATGGGGTGCAGGGCCCAAGCACTTGGGCCATCCTCCACTGTCTTCCCGGGCCACAGCAGAGAGCTGACCTAGAAGAGGGCAACTGAGATAGAATCTGGCGCCCCGACCGGGATTAGAACCCGGTGTGCCGGCGCCGCTAGGTGGAGGATTAGCCTATTGAGCCGTGGCGCCGGCATGTAGAAGACATTAAAGCTGACATGCAGGCAAGTGTGGAGAAAGCTGGTTGTCTTCCTTGGGTGGAAGATGAGAAATGCTTCCAGGGACTGACCAGGAGGCCAAGCGAGATCTCTCTGTGGAGGACGCCTCCGAGAAGACAGTTCATGCAGTTGGTGAAAGTTTTCCATGTGACTTCATTTCTGTAACAGTTGGTATTGGACTGCCCTTTTTATAGTGGAGGGTGAGAAGTTTCCCTTTTGTGTTGGATCATGTTGTCCATATTCGATGGCCAAGAATGTGTTGATCAAAATGCCTGTTTAGGGGGTCAGTGCTCTGGTGTAGCAGGTTAAGCGGCTGCATGCAGTGCTGGCATGCCACGTGGGCACGGGTTCCAGTCCCAGCTGCTCTACTTCTGATTCAGCTCCCTGCTAATGCACCCGGGAAAGCAGCAGCAGATGACCCAAGTGCTTTGGCCTCTGCACCCATGTGGGAGACCTGGCTGACTTTCCCATCCCTTCTCCTTTCCTTGGGGAAGTACAATGAATAAATGAAGACTGATTGGTACTGAAAAAAAAAGCTTACCATTAAAAATAAATTAATAAATAAATTTGTGGATGAGTCTGTAGAAAAGTGCACTCAGGTGCCAAGGCCACGCAGAAGGCCAGGTGGCTGGATCTACTGTGGAAGGCAATCCCCACCTCCTCCTGCAGAAGGCCCCAAGACAGAACCTGTTCTCCATCCAAGAGGAAGCCTAATGGGAGGAATAGGACACGAGAAGGCAGGATGAGCTGACCACACAAGAAGTGCTTTCCTTGAAAAGTCCATGGACAAATTTTCCAGTGGTATAAAACCCCCAGATGACTTCCTTTCACAACTTTTTCCTGGGAAGAAGCTCCTCCTGGTTGTTTCACTGGGAACTTTGCCCCTTAGCTTTCAGTCCCTCTGTACTTTTCAATAAAATACTTTGCTGAAAATCAGCTCGTTTGCTCGTTCATCTGCCTCATGCTTTCTCGTGGATAGACCAGTTCCTGGGCTTCATATCAGCAGGAGCCATCTTGATGTATGGGCGGGGGTCGAACCCTCCACTTACCACTGTAGCAGGGCCATGGACAAAGGACCCCTGTCCTGAGTCCTTCCCTATCCATGCCCTAAAGGAATTTGCTTGCCATTCATGTGGTTGTGTTTGAGCTGCGGGCCTGTTATTTGCCAAGGGGCTCCTATAACTGAGTTCTCCTGTCGCCACAGGTTTTCTGAAAGTGGAGATGGCAGGGAAGACTCAGGTCATGTTCCTCAATGACGATGTCACCATCTACTGTAAGATCCCCGGTTCCCCACTCCTGGACAGCAGCTTCATGGGTGTCATCTGGTTTCAGAAGATTGGAGGATCGGAAATGGAAGCCAGGCTGTATGAGTATTATGGCGGTCACCAAGCAGCATTCCGACCTGGAGCCAGCGTGCCTCTTGAGCTGCTGGAGAGGGGAGACGCCTCACTGCGGCTGCCTGGCATCCAGCTCAGGGAAGCCGGAGAGTACCGCTGTGAGGTGGTGGTCACCCCCCAGAAGGCAGAGGGCGTAGTCCAGGTGGAAGTTGTGGGTGAGTGTCCTAGGGCAGCGCCCTGCGGTTCCTTGCCCTGGTTCTGGGGCTCGGGTGGAGCAAGGCTTAGAGCAGGGGCCCGGGGATCAGACGTGGGTTGAGTCCTGGGCTTTGGTAGAATTAGACAACCTTGGGCAAGCTATTAGGCATTCTGAATCTCAGTGCCCTTTTGTCTGAACAAGGGGAGTCGTCTGCCTGGGAGGGCTGTTGGGAAGATGCCATGAAAACACGCAGGGGAAGTGACTGTCAGGGCACAGCTTCATTCCCTGTGCGTGGGCAGAGAAAGGCGGCCATGGTGATCATTACGTTATTCCCATATGGGGTGGGAGTCAGTCTCACTGAAGAGCTACCTCGGAAAGGAGAGGGAAGCTGGGCTGTGGCTCTCAGAAGTGACCCCCATGCCAGCTCTTTGCTTCCACACTGAGTGCATCTGTCATTTAATATCTTTGGGCCTGGATTTCCCAATACAAAATGGGCCGTGTGATAGGACAACAAGTGCAAACCTCTAGTTGAGTGCCTGAAGTGAGGAAGAAAAGTTCCCAGGACAAAAACATCCCCTGAATCCATCTTTGAGCTCCACTGTCTTCCAGTACAAAAAGGCCTGATGCACCCTGGTGAGAACGTAGAGAAAAGGGTACCCTGACACGCTGTTGGTGGGAGTCAGTTACCATGGCCATTAAGGGGACCAGGGAGGAAGGTGTTCAGAGAAAGGCAACACAGGCCAGGGGTTGGCTTAGCGGTGAAGATGCCCACATCTGGGGCCTGGGTTGTATCACAGTGGGTTTTGCCACTGGCATCCCATATCCAGAGTGTTGGTTCAAGTCTGGCTGATCCACTTCCATTTTAGCTCCTGGCTAGTGTGCCCAGGGAGGCAGTGGAAGATGGCCCAAGTGCTGGGGCTCCTGCCATGCATGTGGGAGAACCAGGATGGAGTTCCTGGCTCCTCGCTCTGGCCCAGCTTATCCCGGGCTGTTGCAGTAGTCAGGGAATGAAGCAGTATATGGAAGCTCGTTCTTGCTCTCGCTCTCATTCTCTCTCTCTTTCTCTTTCCCCATCCCTCTCCCTCTCCCTCTCCCTCTTTCTCTGTTGTTTTACTCTTTCATAATACATAAAGAAATCTTTAAATGAAAGGATGTAATGCCATGTGCAGCCAAATGGATGTTCTTGGTGGCTATTACGGTAAGTGAAATAAGCCACACATTCACAGATATGTATATTTTCTGTCGTATGTGAAGTTTAAATATATATATTTTGGAAAAAGTGACCTGCTAATATGTGGAGGGACTTAGTGGGTATGTTGCTGGGGCTGCCATAATGAAACACCTGTGACTTGGTGGCTCACACAAGAACGTGTGGTTTCTCGCGGTTCTGAAGGTGAGGTGTCACGGGTGTTGGTTTCTTTTGGGCCCTTTCTCCTTGGCTGTTCTCTCCCTGTGTTCCTGTGGTTTCCCTCTGTGCATTGTGTCTGGGTCCTGTTTCCTCGTTTGCTAAGGACCCCAGTCAGATTAGATGAGGACCTACCCAAGTGTTCTCATTTAAGCTGTGTTTTCTCATTAATACAGTCTCAGTGTGAGATGCTAGAAATTTGTGAGGCATAGTAATTGTGGAGGGACGCAGTTCAGTACTAATAAGGAAACACTGTCTGTGAGCCCTCCGTGACTGTACATAGGACCTTGAATATTGTGACATATTGACTTTGGGAGTGGGGATATATGTTAGTTAGGATTCATTTCCTCTGCACCAGACAGAGAGCCAAAAACAATGATTTTTGAAAAATTAATGGACTTTATTTTTTCTAGGAGAGTTTTACATTTACTAAAAAATCTAAAAAATTAAGGCGCTGGCCTGGGGATGTAGTGTGTTAAGCCGCTGCCTGCCATTTGCGCATCCCATATGAACACCTGTTCAAGTCCTGGCTGCTCTAGTTCTGGTCCAGTTCCCTGATAATATACCTGGAATAGCAGCAGGAGATTGCCCACGTGCTTGGGGCCCTGCACCCCAGTGGGAGACCTGGAAGAAGCCCCTGGGTCCAGGCTTTGGCCTGGACAGCCCTGGCTTTTGTGGCCATTTGGGGAGTGAATCAGCTGATAGAAGTTGCTCTCCCTCTCTGACTCTCCCTCTCTGTCTTTGTAATTCTGCCTTTCAAATTAATAAATTTTAAAAAAACAAAAACCAGCCTCTAGTATGCATAGCTATTTAGTTTGGTGTGATTTAAAAACTTGTAAAGCTAATGCACAGCCCTTGCCCCATTATTGATGTCTTGTGTTAGTTTGGCACACTGTTCGTTAAAGATGTATGCAGGCAGCTGGGTCAGAAGTGCAGCGGCTGAGCCTGAAACTGGTGCCCATATTGGATGCTGGACCACAGTCAGCAGCTTTACTCACTACACCAGGACGCTGGCCCCAGTGTGCCACATTTCATCCAAGTTTTTTATTTGATAGCAGTGAGCTGTCACTCACTGGTTCACTCCCCAAATGCTCCCAATGGGTTGAGAGAGGACCGCAGCCAGGGCTCCCATGTGGGTTCAAGGACCCTATTGCCTGAGTCATCACTGCTGCCTCCTAGGTGAAGGGGAGAAGGATGCTGAAGGGGAACGGGAGCGACGGCCACGGCCCTTTTCTTCAGGACACACTTCTATTTAGGCAGGCTTTCTGCAAGTTGCTCTTGCCACTTTTGATTGTGCCTGGAACCCTCAGACCCTAATTCACATGGCCACGCTGACTTGCAGTGGAAGCTGGGTGATGTAGCTTTAATCTGGATGTATTACATCTAACCAAAAACACAGACTGGAAATTAGGCAGCAGTTAGGATTCTGTACCACTACAGTGCTCCAAGATTTTCTGCAGATTCTCCAAGGTGTGCATGATGCAAAATAGCTAAGAGACTCATGGAGCGCTGGCATGATGACGGTTAGGTGAATGTGAGTGCCATCAGTTCACTCCCCTCTCCTGCGGTCGTGCTACGTGTCAGACCTCAGGCTGGTCATAAGCTTGTGCTTGCCTCCCTTCAGGGAGCCACTGTCTGGTGTGGTACATTAGTGCTTCGCAGCATGACAGGACTGGGCATGGCTGCAGAATTACCCAACCTCGGTCTCGGTCTTTAAGCAGAGTGGCCATCTCGTGGATCTGGTCCCGTCTTGGCCAGTAGCAGTGATGGACAGATGTGTGGGCACCAGGAAAGTCAGTTAGCAGAAGCTGTGAGGGCAGGAAAGGATGGCTGAGCTCTGGGCCTGAGGCTGTGTGACTCCTCTCTCCTGGCAGCTTCTCCAGCTGGCAAAGTAACTCTGGACCAAGCCACAATGAAAGAAAACAGATATGTCCGTCTGGTGTGCAAGACATCTGGCTTCTACCCTGAATCCATTACCATAACTTGGGAGAAGTGGACCCAGAAGGCTCCCCAGCACCTACAGATTTCTGAAGGCGAATTCAGTGGCCCTCCGGTCAAGAATGAGGATGGGACGTTCAATGTTACTAGCTACTTGACACTGAAGTCCCCAGTGGAAGCTGATGGGGCCATCTACCAGTGCGTGGTGGGACATGTATCCTTGCACACGTCCCAGCGGTTCAGTCTTCCAGCGATTGAGACAGGTAAGCATCTTTCTGGACATGGCGCTTCCCGCCACCTTGAGGGAGTGTAACTTAAATTGTTGGATGCCTCAAGGATCTTTTCTTGGGATTGACAGGGAAGGAGAGAAAGCTTGGGCTGGAGGGAACAAGCTGGGGTCAGGCCCTGCCCAGCCCCGAATCAGCAGCCCAGACTAAGTCCCTACACCAGATGTCTGGTCAGTAGAGGGTGGTGATAATAGTTGTCCAGTCGAAACAGGGCTGCTCATCAGCTTATGGCACCTTCAGGGTTAGGTCTGGATGGTCTGTGTGTCTTGGAGTGGGAAGCTGGCCTGATGATGGGGGATGGGGACAGGATCCTGCCCAAATCCCCTACAGAGAAGGGGCTAGCAGGGGCCAGGAACCAGCCTGCAACATCCCTTCCAGCAGGATCCAGATCTACTATGAACTGTTGGCTGGCAGAGGCCACATTAGAGGTCCTGTCTCAAGGGCTGAGTCCCCAGGATATATGGCCATCATAGAGGGGTCCTACAGCTGCCTGGGGCTTTGCCCAGGCTCACCGGATCTTTAGGACACAACTCATGACAGAGCCCCTCCTGCTGGCAAGGCGGGAGGTTTTTGACCTCATCCTGGGCGACCTGACCACGTCTCTAGTGTTGGGTAGGAATGACTCTGCTGGGCAGATACATCTTCTGGAGCTAGGAGGGGTAGGGAAGGCAGAGGTCCTGGGGGGATGTTTGTCTAGTTATGCCAGAGTGGACCTTTCGTGCTCCTAGATGGGAAAGGAGTTGTTCTTGGAAGTAAGGGCATGTGTGGGTGGTGTGTTCCAGGTGTGCGCATGCAGGTGTGTGGGAGACAAGTGAATAGGAAATATGCTGTGTGTGTGTGTGTGTGTGTGTGTGTGTGTGTGTGTGTGGGGTTGGGGAGGTATGTGTGTAAGTGAGAGAAGATGAAGCGGTGACTACAGAAGCTCTGAAGACGCATATGGCGTATATACGTGGTATGCGGTGCCCCATATTACAGTGCATTTCTGACAAGGGCTGAATACAATGATGTGTCAAAGTGTGTGTGATGGGAATGGTGATGCTGAGACACGTGGCAGAGGGCAAATGACACAAAGCACACAGGTCCTAGCAGCAGTTGGGTGGTCTTATTGGCTCTTGCAAATAGCTTTCTCTTAACATTCTTCTCTTTCTCTCAGCAGAAACTTCGACAGGAAACGTCTTTGGGAATAATTTCTACTCTATTCCTGTGGCAGCTGTAATTATTGGACTGATTTTTAATTTTTATTTAATTTAATTTTAAATATTTAATTTAAACAATTTTTAATTTTATTTTTTTTTATTTTAGAGATTTATAAATGTAAGATGCTACTGATACAAATGTCCAAAAGTTACAAAAGTCTGATGGTCTTGTGTTGTTATCAGACATGATGGTTATCTTAATGAGAGAGGCCCAGAGGCCTAAAAGGGATAGATGTTTTATAAAATTCTACAGGTGCTTTCAAAAATATTGTGTGGAGTAAACAAGTGGTTCTTCTTGTTAGTTAATGAGTTTATACTTTTAAACAGGGCTATGTAAAGTCTTTTGTCATCCACAGTTTTGTACTCAATTGATGATACTTTAAAGAAAACAGCTAAGGACTTTAAGAAGCTATTACTGATGTTATACATATGTACATGTTTATGTTGACACAGGAAAATTTATTGAGAGCTTTGTTTTAATTGGCTTATAGGTAAAAGATTGCTCACAAATGTAAACTGCTAAATTAACATGAAACCTTGGACAGAATCAGTTTCTGCAAGCTGGCACTGCTTCCCCCACCTGTGGCTGGAACCTGTCTTGACTGTGACGCTGCCCTACTAGCTTGAAGAAGCCAGAGAGGTCATTGCCCAGTTCGACTAACAGAAGTTAGGGGTGATTCCTCTGGGGGAGGGGAGGTGGGGAGCCAGACAGGGTGGTGGGCAGTCAGGGTGGTCCCAGCGGAGGTTTAGGGTACAAAATGCTTGCTTTCCTCAGAGGTTGTCTTTAGCAAGGTCAAAAGTACCTGCCTGGGGCCAGTGCTGTGGCGTAGTGGGTAAAGCTGCTGCCTGCAGTGCCAACATCCCACATGGGCACCAATTCGAGTCTCAGCTGCTCCACTTCTGATCCAGCTCTCTGCTGTGGCCTGGGAAAGCAGCAGAAGATGACTTAAGTCCTTGGACCCCTGCCCCCACTGGGAGACCTGGAAGAAACTCCTGGCTCTTGGCTTCAGATCGGTGCAGCTCCAGCTGTTGCAGGCAACTGGGGAGTGAACCAGTGGGATTGGACCTCTCTCTCTCCCTCTGTCTCTCCTTCTCTTTCTCTGTAACTCTGACCTCCAAATAAATCTTTAAAAAAAAAATCTTTGGGCCGGCGCCATGGCTCAGTAGGCTAATTCTCCACCTTACGGCGCCGGCACACCAGGTTCTAGTCCCGGTCGGGGCACCGGATTCTGTCCCAGTTGCCCCTCTTCCAGGCCAGCTCTCTGCTGTAGCCCGGGAGTGCAGTGGAGGATGGCCCAAGTGCTTGGGCCCTGCACCCCATGGGAGACCAGGAGAAGCACCTGGCTCCTGGCTTCGTATCAGTGCGATGCACCGGCCGTGGCGGCCATTGGAGGGTGAACCAACAGCAAAAGGAAGACCTTTCTCTCTGTCTCTCTCTCACTGTCCACTCTGCCTGTCAAAAAAAAAAAAAATCTTTAAATCTTTTTTAAAAAATAGTATCTGCCTGCCCACTCCTTAGAAGCTTCTGGTCTTACCCTGAGAAAAGCAAGAGGTGGCGATTCCTTCTGAGCTCCTAGTTTACTGTAAAGCAAATTAGGTATCCCACCCTTCTGAAGGCTCTTTTTGTTTTATCATGATCATGCCAGACAGGATAAAAGATTGCAAATCAGGTCTTTTGGTAGGTTTTGTCCCCACCTTGTAACTGAATGTCAGGTTTCTTCTTCCCCAAGATTGTGCTTAAAAACCCCAGTACATGGGGCCCTTCAGTTTTGCCTTTCTTGGAGCCCCCCTCCATGCTACTCTGGCTGGAGGTCTCTGACTCTAATAAATCTTGCTTAAACCTTTTTTTTTTTAAAAGATAATAAATCAAATACTAAGTTAAAAAGAGTCTGGTTTGCTTCAGCTGGGATGCTGATGGTCAGGGGATGAGGAAGTGGAGACGTATTTATGCTACATAGAATGACATTTCATGAGAGGAGTCATGCGACTCAGAGACAAGGGTTAGCTGAGCTGATCAGCTGAAGAAAGCTCAGAACGGCTCTGACGCGTGCCATGCACCTGTGCACTGTTGCTTCTCCTGCTGCAGGAACCAAACCGTGGAGCTGCATATGCTCTTTGTTTCATTGGTCAGTGCCCGGAAAGAAGTGGGGTAGGGCCCGGCTAGGGTAGAACTAGACTGGGGTGTAGGCTATACCTGCCTCCCCAGAGAATTTGCCAATAACCTCAACTCCAGTGCAATGAAACTGAGTGCTGGTCCCAGTTCAGACTTCAAACTCACTTTGCTTCTTTTCCCCCAGCTCATTTCAGACTGGAGTGTTCTTTAGCCATGCCTCAGTCTAGGAGTTGGGCTGACTGTCATGTATAGGATCCATGTCTTCCCCAAGTCTTCTGCCTGGCACCGTACAACCTAGATACGCCTGTGAGAGCAGGATCCAGCAGGGAGGAGCTGAGGTGGAGAGCTGGGAGGATGCCACTGTAGGTCCCAGCGGGTCTTGTAGAAGCTGGCTGGGTCACCCCCAGAAGGGTGAGGGGAGCATCTTCGTGGAGCACATGCGGGCCTCGTGCTGACTGACTGGAGATGCCAAATCCACAGGCGCGGAGGCCTTGGCAGTTTTCCAGGATGGCCAGTGGGTTAGTTTTTCCAGACTAGCGGTTTTGGTACAGGAAGAGAGTGACCTGGCTTCCCTCCCCTGTGGAGTTCAGGACTGAGGCCCAGAATGCGCGTCATACCATTGAGGTGAGCTGGGAACAGATGGAGGATGCGCCCCATCAGCTTGCCCCGCGACTGGACTGGCTGGAGGAAAGGCACCCAGATGGCAAGGAGCCCAGTCCTCCTGCAAGACTGCGCCATGCACATGGGCCAGAGCAAGTGCCCGTGAGGTCCTCTGACTCTGGATGTGTTGTGCTTAAAGCTGGGGCTCTCACAACACGGCTGGGCACACTCTCAGTCTCAAATCAGAGACCTCAAGGAAGCTCCAGGGTTCCCTAAGTACACTTTCCTCTTGTTCTTGTGGGGCAAGGAGGGTGTGGTCCAGCTACCCAACTTTCCCATGTCTGGAACTTGCCAGCTTCCCCTCTGCTAAGGATCTTCCTTGGACCGGGGCGGGGCGGGCGGGGGAGGGGGGGCGGGAGCCTAGGACCAGTGGCCCCGATTTTCCTGGGATCACGTCGATCTGCTCTGTAGCCAGCAGGTGGTGCTGGGCCCTCAGTTCTGCCAGCTCTGGGCTCCGTCACCAGCAGTTTCAGGTCTTCCTTCGCTGGCGTGGAGGAAGGTAACTCTGGATGGGACTCCAGGATGCTGCTGCCACCTCAGGCTCCTCATTAGTGACTCCTACCCTTCCCTCAGCCTTAGGGACAGCTGAGCTGAGTCCTGAGAGCACTGGGCTGACTGCGTAGCTTTTTATTTCTCCCTCCAAATTAGAAATGGGTCAGCCCTGTTAGGAGGGGAATCAGCAGTGGGGCCTGTGTGGGTGCAGGGAGAGGACAGCTTAGCTCTCAGATCACCAGTAGCAGCTTCTTGGTCCCCTGGGCCCTGCCTCTGGGGCATCTTGGAAAAAAACCCTCCCTGATCTGGCTCAAGCACCTCTCACACTGTAGCGGCCCTGGCTTCCTGTTGTAGGCATCATTCATTCATTCATGCATTCAGCACCTGTTCATGGACTTGTGGATGGGGGAAAGGCTAATAAACACAGGCAAAAAGAGAGTGCTGAGGGCAGAGGAGTGAGGGAGCATCTCTGTTCAGAGAAAGCTGGAGAGGCTTCAAGGAGGCATCATTTGGACTGGAGTTTTTTTTTTTAAGATGTATTTACTTATTTGAAAGTCAGAGTTACAGAGAGAGAGAGAGAGAGAGAGAGAGAGAAAGAGAGAGAGAGAGAGAGAGAGAGAGAGAGAAAGAGAGAGAGGAAGAGATATACAGAGAGAGAGAGGGAGGTCTTTCATCTGCTAGTTCACTCCCCAAATGGCTGCAAGGGCCAGGGCTAGGCAAGGCTAAAGCCAGGAGTCAGGAGTCCTCCCCAGGTCTCCCATGTGGATGCAGGGGCCCAAGCCTTTTGGCCACCCTCCGCTGCTTTCCCAGGTGCATTAGCAGAGAGGTAGATGGAAGTGGAGCACCCCGTCCCAAACCAGCACCCATATAGGATGTTGGCGTCACAGGTGGCAGCTTTACCTGCTGTGCTACAATGCCGGCCCCTGGGCTGCACTTTGATGGATTTCAACAGAAAAGAGATGAGGCCTGGATAGTCCAGACAAAAGGAATAACATAAGTAAAGGCTCAGAGGCAGGAAGCTTAATGTCACGTACAAGGAGGGGTCAGGGAGGCTGCCAGGGAAGTGAGGGGCGGGTGCCCAGGGTGCTGGCGACAGAACAGTGAACCGTAAGCCTAGAAAGGCAGTCAGGGCCGAGAGGGCTGGCTAGGAAGTGAGCCTTGACTAGGAGGCGGTGGGGGCACCCCTGAAGGTGCCTCACAGGGGCAGGAATGATCGTGACCCCTGGAAGACCACCGCAGCGGCTGCGAGGCAGACGGAGACCAGGAGACCGGAGCATGGGCGTCGCCACAGCCCCTGCAGTCACGGACTGGGCTGGGTAGAAAGTAAGACGGAGCAAACAGAGGTGTCACGGAGGGCAATGGGGAAAGACTCTCGCTCTCTGAACCCTGGCTTGGATTGTTTTCTTGCAATGTGGCTGACTCAACAGCTGTGACGAGTGTCAACACGAGCACTGACTATAGACCAGGCATTTTGCAGGTGGACACCTGCTCCCCCAGCATTTGGTGAGGTAGGCGTGACACGTGGAGGTGAAGCACCTGAGACCTAGGTTAAGTCCTCAACCGAAGCTGTCTAGCTGCAGCTGGAACAGACCCGGGCTGTGCTCACTGCTCGGGTGCAGAAGATGCCCCTGCCCCCTCCCTGAGCACCCCAGCTGCCTCTCAACAGACCCCCAGGAGTGCAAGCAGCACCAGGGCTATGCAGCCTGGTGGGTGCCCACAGGCTGGGACGGCCTGCTGGGCCACCAGGTGCAGAAGCTGGGGGAAGAGGAACCTCCCACAGGTCTTCTTCCTGGCTCGCTGCGGGGGCCCATGACAGCTCCTGAATGCGGGGCGGCAGCTGCCAGGCCCTGCCCTCCCTCCCCACCAGCCTGCTCGCCGCCTGCCTGGAAGAAGAGCCCAGCACTTAGGTCATGAGGAGGTGGCTTTATTGACAACAGAGAAGCCAGAATTCCAGGCCAGAACTCACAGCATGGTCCCGAGAATCCGGGTTCAGGGCAAGCCCATCAGGACCAAGGGCCTCTGCACCACCTCACTCACCACCACCATTCGGAACTTTTCAACAAGTTTTCCAGCAACCAGAGACACACCCCACCCTCCACCCCCACACCCCGGTCACCCTCTGGACAGAATGAGTCCCAGTTACCACTAGGAGGCCAGGAGCAGAGTGTGTGGTGGGCACAGGAACCCCTCTCCCCAGCCTCCCTCTACTTGGCATGTCAGTGTCTGCCCTGACCCACTCCAGCCTCCCAGGGTGGAGACAGAACGGAGGCAGACAGGTGCAGCAGCTCTTACCCAAAGAGCCTTCTCGGCAGAAGGCTGGCGTTGGGGGCATGGGGACAGGGCGCCAGGCCCACCTCCTGCTCTCTGTGCCTGAGCAGGGCCCAGCAAAGTGGAGCTGCCTTAGGTCATTCCCCCTGCAAGCCTGCCCCACCGCAGGGAGCCCCATCAACCTCTGCCTGTCTGTGCAGCCTGCGCAGCATCAGTCCTCCAGCAGCAATGCACCCCTCATCCACTGCCCCCCTTGGATGGCCGGCCCCACTCAACCGCTTTTCCAGAACCAAGGGTGCTGGAGCCCGACAGCGGGCATTTCTTGGGGCCGCAGAAACATTGGCAGGGACTGTGCTTGGCCAGCCACCTGTGCAGCTCGTGGCAGGCTGATTGCAGGGGCCCAGGACTGGCCAGGGATCCAGCTTTAGTGGCCAGCACCTCCCACAGGCTCCCCAGTCTGGGGCAGGGGGAGAGGGGTGAGCCAGTCCTAAGCTGGGACAGGGAGAAGCAGGGATAAAAATATCCCAGTACAGGCTCCCGCTGAGGCCAGAAATAGCGTAGTGACAAGTGCTGTGTAACACCCTGGGTAAGCAACAGCCAGAGGCTGAGGGGCCCCAGCCTCAGAGCCAGCCCTGGGCCAGGCCAGGGGGCTCGCAGCACGTGCACTCTACATACCAGGCCACACCATCCGTCACGCGCATGTCTGCAACTGTGGGGGGGCCGAGGGACCACGGCTCAGGATAGGGAATCCGGAGAGATGCTAAACTTGGGCTTGGCCTTGGCGACGGCCACGCTGCGCTTGCGTAGGGGTCCTCGGGCGGAGGTGAGCGTCAGGGCGTCCAGCAGGCTGCGGTCCTCGTCCAGCTGGCGGGCCGTGCAGAGGGGCGTGGGCACTTTCACGGTGTTGCCGAACTTGGAGTAGTCCACGGAGTAGCGGCCGTCCTCCTCGGCCACAATGGGCACGAAGCGCTGGCCCCACAGGATCTCGTCTGCCAGGTAGGAGGTGCGGGCCTGGGTGGTGATGCCCGTGGTTTCCACCACGCCCTCGAGGATGACGATGATCTCCAGGTCCTGGTGGTGGTGCAGGTCGCTGGGCGCCAGGTCATACAGTGGACTGTTGGCGTCGATGACGTGGTGGATGATGAGCGGGGCCACCAGGAAGATGCTGTTGCCGCCCACGCCGTTCTCCATGGGGATGTCCACCTGGTGCAGTGGCACCACCTCGCCCTCGGGGCTGGTCGTCTTGCGCACCACCTGCATGTGGATGGTGGCGCTGATGATCATGCTCTTGCGCAGGTCGCCCACGCGCAGCATGAAGCAGAGGCGGCCCTGGCGCAGGGCGATGACGGCGTGCTTGCTGAAGATGAGGGTCTCGGCGCGCCGGTGGGCCTGGGCGGTCTTCATGAAGATGCAGCCCAGCATGATGGCGTTGATCATGAGCCCTACGATGTTCTGCACGATGAGGATCAGGATGGCCAGGGGGCACTCCTCCGTCACCATGCGCCCGCCGAAGCCGATGGTCACCTGGACCTCGATGGAGAAAAGGAAGGCGGAGGAAAAGGAGTGGATGCTGGTGACGCAGGGCACGGCGGCGCCCTCGCCGGGCGCCAGGTCACCGTGGGCGAAGGCGATGAGCCACCAGACCATGGCAAAGAGCAGCCAGCTGCAGAGAAAGGACATGGTGAAGATGAGCAGCGTGTGCGGCCACTTGAGGTCCACCAGCGTGGTGAAGACGTCCTGCAGGAAGCGGCCCTGCTCGCGGATGTTCTTGTGGGCCACGTTGCAGTTGCCTTTTTTGGACACGAAGCGGGCCCTCCGCTCACGGGCGCGGTACCTGGGCTCGGCGGGGTCCTCGGCCAGCCGCGTCAGCACATACTCCTCCGGGATGATGCCCTTGCGGGACAGCATGGCTCCGGTGACCCCAGGGAGGGGCTTCGCCCATGGGGCGCACCCCTCTGGCCTGGCCTAGGGCCTCCCCGCGGAGTCCCCTGCCCGGGCACCCTCCCACCCTCAGCCGGTGCCGCTGGCCTCACTGTGGGAGCCGCCTGGCTCTCGGGATCCTGCTTCACTTTTTTCCCCACTGCTTCACACTTCAGCCCACCTGCCCATTGCCGGGCGAGCCCCTCTGGCGCTGCGGACGCTCCACCTGCTCCGGGATCCTCTCCCAGCCCTCCTCCTGTCTGCTCGCCCTCGGCCTGCCGCCAGGACCCTGTGGCCCCCCTCCCAGCCTGCCTGCTTTCCCAGCCACCTCAGAACCTGGCCCCTGGGATCTCACCAACTAAGTAGACCGCACGCCTCTCCCACTGCGCCTCCCGCCTCCCCCATCTCTGCCCCCTTTCCCTCCAAGCTCCAGCTTCACGTCCTGGCCACCCCCGGCTCCGCTCCACAAATGCCCCTGCTTCCTACCCCACCCATCCCGCAGCGCCCCCGCCGCCCTTCGGATCCCCCTTTCAGTCCTCGTCCTCTCAGTCTCCTTGGGATCCTGCGCCCTCCGGAGTCACCACCCCGCCCAGCTTAGCCCCCGGCGCGACCCCACCGAGCTTGGCCCCTGCGAGTCGCGGCCTCCGGGTCCCTGCCGGCCGCACGCCCGGAGCCCTGTGCCCGCCCCGCCCGCGCGCCGCCGCCGCGGCACCTGCTCCAGCTCGTCAAGCCGCAGCCGCCGCTCCCCCTCCCGCCGCCCGGCTGCGCGCGGCTGGCAGATTTCCAGTCACCGTCGGTCTGTCGGTCCTGGCAGGACGACCCGTGCCAGGTGGGGGTTGGGGGCGCCCGGGAAGTGGGGAGGGGGCACGGAGACCGCCAGGGGGAGCCCGACCCGTTCTTGAGCTGGAGAGGAGGCGGGCACAGGCTCAGGCCCCGCCCACCGCCGTCTCTCCGCCCCTCCCCACCCCTCTTTTGCTATCTCCGACTGAATCTGGCCTTGGGGTTTGTCCCATTAGGTGGACCAGACGAGGTCCCTCGTGCCCCGCTCCGTAAAATGGGGCGGGGGGACGAGACGGCCCTCCTGGGATGGGGTAGCTGCTCCAGTGGCACCGGCCGCCCTCCCTGGTTTTTCCCGTCCGCAGTCGGGTCGGAGCGCTGGGTTCCCGGGATGGGAGGGGCGGAGGGGCGGAGCGCCCCAGGCCAGGTGGAGTCAGCGGCCCGAGGACCATTCAGCGTCCCTTTAGGGGCTGCTCCCGGTCTTCTCTCCGTCTCGGCTCCTCTGAGAACCCAAGGAAAGCCCGGATTCCCCCCTGGTTTAAGAAAAAAAAGTGCCTTAGTAGGCGCAGGAGCGCAGTGCACCCCTGCAGGCGGCGCCGGGCGGCCGTCTTCTCCCGCTGCCCGCTGTGCATTCGTTTTGCGTAGCACACACGCCTCATGGACTTTCCGAGGAGCCCTTTTAATCCCATTTTCCAGACTTTCTGAAGTACCCTTGTATCAACTCAGGCGCAGGACCTGGGGCAGAGAGGGGCAGATGGGAGGAGCAGATTGGGACGCTCCAAGGAGCAGGGCCCCGGGGTTGGGGGCGGAGGAGGGCAGAGGGCTGGGCTGGGGGCTCTGGTTCCACCTGTGAAGCAGTGGGCTCTAACGGGCAGCGGCGACCCTCGGCTGTGCTGTACCCAGGGCAAGGTCGGGGGCCATCGGGAAGTCTCTAGGGGAGTTTGGGACAGGATGGCCTTGGACACCCCGCCAGGCTTCAGTGTGGGCCCTATCCTGGCCCGCCGCTTCCCTTCACTCCTGGGGGTGTGGAGGACTGGTAGGTGGGGAGAGTCCTCTCCCTCCTCCGTCTGCTCCTGGGAGAGCCTGAAGGGCCCCCCCTCCCCGTGGGGGAGACGTGGTATATCCGAGCTGGAAGACTGGGCTCCGGCTTGAGGCTTCTGCTATTCCTTTTCTACCTTCCAGGTGGGTAGGTCCCCTTCCCCAGGGGCTCAGCTTCCTGTTCTGCTCCCTCCTGCACTTGCTCATCCCTGTGTCCGTGTCTCCCGAACACTGAGCTGGTGGGTCCCTGCCTTGCTCAACAATCTTTTGCACTTCCTGTCTGCACACAGGCCTACCTCACACCCCTTGTCCGCTGTCACGGCCCTCTGATCCGTTCCCTTCCCTGCTGCCCTCACCGCGGCCGCATCACCTCCCTGACTGGCCCACAGGCCTAACCCACGTGCACCTTCACTCCTCAGCTCCTGCGGCCTGCGGCACCTCCGCTGTTTCTTCTAACCTTCCGCCCATCCAATCCCAACTCCTTCCACGCCCTCCTTAAATCCTGCCTTTCCCAGGCAGCCTGCCAGGCCTCACAGAGCTCACCTTTTTCTGAGCTCCCCTGGCTTCTGGAACCTTCAGAAGGGTCTGCACTGGACCTCCCTCCAGTGATTGGGGGTAGGGAGCTTCCTTATGTTGGGGGGCTCTGATCCCCTTGAACCCAAGAGGAATGCAGGCCCAAGACCCCTAGGCTTGCACTCCAGGGCCTGGTAAGCCAGTACTGCAGACAACATGTAAGTGACAATAAGGTGGTATGTAAACAAGCACCTGCCATTTCTTGGCCAAGGGCAGGCGTGCACTTGTGTTTGGTGATGCAGATGGAGTCAGGACAGCTGTTGTTTCGGCCTCCCTAGTGTCTGGATCCCAGCATCGCCCAGCCACCACCTGGCTGGCTTGTGGTACAGGCATTGTGTGTTCTGTCTGAAGAAGCACCTATCCCCCTATCTGAATGCTCTGCTTGTAGGGGAGAAACGGGGGCCTCTGATCCAGGGGGCACCTGATCCGGGTGTAGCTAGTCCCTGTAGTCCAGCTGTCTGGCCCCAGGCGTTGGGTAGGAGTAGGGAGGGGATTCAGGTGGGTGCAGTGAGTTTGCTCCCGAGATTTTTGCTGGAACTTCTGGGAACGAGCATACCTCTTTCTCCTCGGGTTGCCCAGGGACAGGATGTGAGCTATGTGGCCATCTGTCATCAGAGAGGGAAACAACAATGCAACCCAGAATGGAGGTGGATGTCAGACACCTGGATTGTGCTGTACTCCAAGTAGCACAGTCTTACTCCACAATAACATCACAGTTTCATTGAAGCCACTTTGAGTTGCATTCCTGTCACTCACAATGGTGACAGCAACATTTCAGGGCTTCCAAATCCCATGATTTCAGTCCAAGAATGAAAGTGGCAAGGAAGGGGACCAAGCTGTGTGGAGGTTATCTTGATGCAGTCAACACAGAAACACCATCAGCATGCTGTGAGCTGAATGGCAGCCCCTTCTCTCCTACTTTGTAGGTTGCAGCCCTGACAGGAACTTGGAGACAGGGCATGTGCAAGGGTCATCAGCGTCAGTGAGGTCACAGTGGTGGATCCCCAATCCAATATGACTGGTGTCCCTTTTTTTTTAAAAAGATTTATTTATTTGAAAGGCAGAGTTACAGAGAAGCAGAGGCAGAGAGAGACAGGTCTCCCATCTGCTGGCTCACTCCCCAAATGTCTGCAAAGGCTGAGCTGGGCTGATCTGAGGCCAGGAGCCAGGAGCTTCTTTCAGGTCTCCCGTGTGTGTGCAGAGGCCCAAGGACTTGGGCCATCTTCTACTGCTTTCCCAGGCCATCAGCAGGGATATGGTTTGGAAGTGGAGCAGCTGGGACTCAAAGTGGTGCCTGTATGGGATGCACTGCACAGTGCCAGTCCAGATTGGTATCCTTATAAAGAGAGAGAGAGAGAGAAAGGGAGAGAGAGAGCGAGCGCCAGCCCAGAGACGGGTGTGCACAGCAGAAAGGCCACTTGAAGACACAGTGTCTGTCTGGAAGCCAAGGAGCATGGCGTCAGGAGAAAGCAAAGCTGCAACACCTTGATCTTGGACTTGAGCCTGCAGAACTGTGAGAGCCAAGCTGCTGCTGCTACAGTCCCCCAGTAGTTTGTCACAGCAGCCTGACAAAGGCAGCCCTCCTTTCACAGACATGGAAACGTGCTTCCGCCCACGCTCACACGGCTCCTTCAGGTCTGCCCCGTGCCAAGGACAGGCACCCGCCATCCACTGCCAGCCCCAGCCCACCAGACAGGGGGCCTCCAGCAGCAAAGACGGAATCTCTTTATTTACAGGCGATTGGCAGTTAGAAAACCCAGGCGGGGCGGGGGGGGGGGCAGGCGGGGCAGGCGTGGCAGGAGGCTCTGGCGGGTCACTTGTCCGCTCTCACAAAGGAGGCAAAGACGCTGTCCTGGCGGCTGAGCAGCTTCTCGGGCTTGTCGAACTCGAGGATGGCGCCTCGCTTCAGGACCATCACCAGGTCGGCGCTCAGGATAGTATGCACGCGGTGCTGGGCGGGCAGGAGGGGCCAGTCAGGGCGGCGGCCGGCCCCGAGCCTAGGTGTGCTCAGGATGTCCTGTCTGTGGTCACTGCCTTTCCTGGGTGGCTGGGATCCGAGTCCTACATCCATGACTACCACCCTCTCCCCTCGCCACGTCTCAGCTCCACCCCCATAGCCTCCCAACCCCCACTTCCTATGGAGAAGTAACTCCAGCCTTGGGACAGGGGGAACCCTGGAATCTGGAGAGAGAGAGAGAGGAAGCAGAGGGAAGTGCAGGTGCACACATCCCCCATCCCCGGTCCCTGCCAGCTCTCCAGACTTCTTGTCCTGAGCTGCTCCAGGGTCTTTTTTGTTTACCAGGAAGAGGGAAACCCAGGGGCTGCAGCAGGCCAGCCCTCTCTCTGGGTGTCCCTGTGCACCCCTTCAACAGGCCCCTTACCGCGATGGTAACCACAGTGCGGTCTGCGAAGGCCGTCATCACCACCTTTTGGAGGATGTTCTCCTGCCAGGTGGAAGCAGCAGCTGTTGGCTCACCTGCCCGGCGGGAGGCGGGGCCCGGGGCCCCAACCGCAGCCCCACCCCCACCCTGTATCTGACTCCAGTCCCCAGGAGTCCAGCCAGGTTTCCAGTATTCGGGGGCTGACTCAGCCTGTTGGGAGCTCAGGTGAGTGTCTGCATGTGCTATGTGGTGGACGACAGGCGTGAAGTCTGCATACGGTTGTATGTGTGGTTGTGTATGGTTGTGTGTGCATGTGTGTGGTTGTGTATGTGTGGTTTTATGTGTGGTTGTGTGTGTGTACATGTGGTTTTGTGTGTGTACGTGTGGTTTTGTGTGTGGCAGTGTGTATATGTGTGGTTGGGTGATTGTGCAAGTGTATGGGTGTGTGTGTGGTTTTATGTGTGGTTGTGTATGTGTGAACGTGTGGTTGTGTGTACATGTGGTTGTGTTTGGCTGTGTGTGTATGTGTGGTTGTGTGTGTACATGTGGTTGTGTGTGTATGTGTGGTTGTGTGTGTACATGTGGTTGTGTGTGTGGCTGTGTGTTTATGCCTGGTTATATGTATGTGGTTGTGCGCCTGTGTATGAACGTTTCCCGAGACTACAGGGACTCAGGGTCTGAGTCCTTTGCCCTCTGGGTCACACACAGCCCGCGCTGTTAAAGGCAACGTGAGCCTCAGCACTACCGTGTGCACACCTGCCTCTACCGCCCCTCCCAAGCCCCTGGAAGGCCTGCGTCCCGGGACCGACCGTGGCCATGTCGATAGAAGCTGTGGCCTCGTCCATGATGAAGATGCTCGTCTTCCTCACGAAGGCCCGAGCCAGGCAGAACAGCTGCCTCTGGCCCTGGCTGAAATTCTCCCCGCCTTCGGTGATGATGGCATCTGAAAAGAGCCCCCGGGGCGGAGAGCAGGGCCGAGTTAGTGGGGCAGAAGGGAAATGCGTGGGTGTGAGTCAGTGTGCTCAGGGGTGCGCGAGGTGGGTGCACCTGACACGTCACAGATGCCGTTTACGTGGGCTGTGGTGAGCTGTGAGCTGCTGCGGCCCTGGGCCGTCCTGGGAGGGGGCATGCGCTGTGGGGGCCTTGGCGCCGAGTGAGGGAAGCTGAGTGCTGGGGTGGTGGCGGGGCCCTCGCAGCCTTGACTGGTGCCTGTGGTTTCCCAGCCTGTCTCCTCCCCAGGGCAGAACGGGGCAGGCGGAGAGACCGGACAGGGCCCGGCTGAGGACACTGCTGTGCTACTGGGGACTTGCAATGTCTTTCACAGGGACCCTCCCAAACGTCCCACTGTGTCCACAGGAGGGGCCAGACCCTGGACTGCGGGGCTCCCCTGAGCTCCCTGGGTACTTGAATGGGGAGAGGACGGACTAAATGGCCCTGGGTGGGGGGGTGGGTCTCGCTGGGCCCCAGGCTGCAAACTCAGGGCACACCTAAGACATGGATTCAAGCCTGCCCTCCCTGGCCCCTAGGGATCCTTCGGTGCCCACTGCCCCGCACTCGGCCGCGAGCGCTCACCAAGGCCTCCCGGCAGTGCCTTCACCACCAGCTTCAGCTGGGCAATCTCCAGGGCCTCCCAGAGCGTGCTGTCGGAGCACTTCCTCTCGGGGTCCAGGTTGAATCTGGAGGGGCACAGGAAGACCCCATGGGGAGGACAGCAGGGGGCAGAGATGGGAATTGACCTGGGCCCTGGGGGCCTGGCTGGGCGGGAGCACTGCAGAGGTGGCAGTGCGGGGGTGGGGGGGACTTGTCACCAGGGCCTGCCTAGGTCCACTGGGCACAAGAGGGACCCTCCAGTGAGCTGCCTGCCCCGCCCCCACCCTCTCTGTGCTCCACCTCCGAGGGGCGGGGGCGGCGACGCTCACCGGATGGTGCCGCTAAAGAGGACGGGGTCCTGCAGGATGATGGAGAGGCGCGAGCGCAGGGTGTGCAGTGGCAGTTTGGCGATGTCGATGCCATCGATGATGATGCGCCCTGCACGGACAGGATGGCACAGGTGCGGCCGGTGCCGGGGACGGGTTCAGCCTGGGGCTGGGCGCCCGTGAGGACGCACAGGAAGGCAGTGACATCTGGCCACGCGCCAAGGCTGAAGTCCCCTCTGCTGGCTGTGGGCCCATGTGCGGCGCGCCGTGCGGCTCACCTTCGAACATGTCCAGCATGCGGAAGAAAGCCAGCGAGAAGGAGGACTTGCCACTGCCTGTGCGGCCGCAGATGCCGATCTAGAAAGAGGGAGGCAGGTGGGTCTTGGAGGCCTCTGCACTGGCCCCCGGGGTGTGTGTGTGTGGGCTGGGGAGTCCACAGCGCCCCCTCTGTGCCCATCTTCTGCCCAGCGTCTCTTTGGCCAGGGCTGGCTTCAGGTTTGGGCTTGTTTCCTGCACTGAGTCCAGAAGGGGCTCCCACGGGCACCCGAGAGTGAAGTGTAAGGTGAGGATGTCCCTGTGGCTGGGGACTGGGGTGGGTCTGGGTGTGCCTGCTGTGCCTCCATGAGCAATGGGTGTGGCGAGAGCTCACGGGCACGGCCAGCTGTGGCATGCCGGGATGTGCCTGTGTGCCCCGCTTAAGCTGCAGCCGTCTCTGCACTGCCTCCTAGCTCTTGGATACTGGCAGAAATCACAATACGGGGGTGGGTATATGGCACAGCAACGAAGATGCTGCTTGGAACACCTGCATCCCACGTCAGAGTGCTGGGGTTTGGGTCTTGGCTCTGCTTCCAGTGCCAGCTTCCTGAAACGTGCACCCTGGGAGGCAACAGCGGTGACTCAAGCAGTTGGGTCTCTGCCATCCTTAGGGGAGACCTGGATTGAATTTCTGCTCCTGGCTTTGGCCTGGCCCAGTCATGGCCATTGCAGGCATTTGGGGGGTGTGCTAGCAGATAGGAGATATTTATCTTTCTGTCTCTTTCACATAAATGGAAAATAAATTATAAAACCAAGAAATTACAATAGCGGGCCAGTCCAGAGACAGGACGGATGGGACGGGGTGGAGCAGGGCAGAAGTGCATGTGGCCACAGTGAGAAGGACAGTCGCAGACAGCGACAGAACGAGAGACAGAGCTGGAAGGAGAGGGCAGCGTCAGGGAGATGGGGCTCTGGGGCGGTCAGGAGGAGAGCTGTGGGGGGTGGGGAAGAGCGCCAGCCGGGCTCGCTCTCTGAGGACAAGGGCAGCTCAGCTGTGTGCTCCAGGGAGACCCGCAGAGCACCTGCGGGGAGGGAGACCCTGAGCACGCCGCTCTGAGTCCAGGTCATCGTCTCCCAGGTGGACAAGTGGGGAGATGAGCCAGGAGGAGAGGGGCAGGGGAAGGCGGCTGGGGCCTGGGAGCGGGGCGGGAGGCAGGGGGCCCCGACCTTCTGTCCGGGGGAGATGAGGGCGTTGACGTGCTTCAGCACGGGCTTCAGGGAGCTGTCGTAGCGCACGCTCAGGTTCTGGATCTGGATCTTCCCTTGGTCCGGCCAGTTCTTGGGTATCAGCGAGGGAGCTGGGGGCCGGGCTGGGGGTCAGCCACGGCCAGAATCCAGGGTGCCCTCCCCTCCCTCCCCTGCGCCCTTCCCCCTCGTGCACCCTCACCCAGCAGCCCCTCGTAGCTCTCGGCCTCGGTTTTCAGGAGCCCGTGGATCCGCTTCACAGCCCCCAGCTGGATCTCCATGTCCGCCAGGTTCCTCACCATCCAGTTGAGGTAGTTGGAGACCTGGGGGGAGTTGGTCACTGGGTTCTGTCCCCACCCCTAGGGATGGCTCTTCTTACACCGGAGGAGGGCCAGGGCTTCCAGACGCCCGTGCTGCAGGGTCACAGTGATGTGGCCTGTCACCTGCCACCAGCCTGGGGTCTGGGCCCTGGGGCTTGAAGGCAGCCTCCCTGCTTGTAGGGCTCCTCCGGCATCAGACTCAG
This sequence comes from Oryctolagus cuniculus, assembly GCF_051225735.1. Classification (NCBI taxonomy): domain Eukaryota; kingdom Metazoa; phylum Chordata; class Mammalia; order Lagomorpha; family Leporidae; genus Oryctolagus; species Oryctolagus cuniculus. The sequence continues at coordinate 48,934,343 of NC_142867.1, read as the reverse complement.
TTCAGCCGGAGCCTAGGCCTGAAGTGGGCCACGTCTCAGCTGGGGAAGGACCCCTCCCTGCCCCACTCCTGCTCACTCACCATGAGGGCGTAGGTGAGGCCCAGGCCCACCAGGCCAGCAGAGAGCTCCCTGTGCAGGGAGTTGGAGATGGAGGTTGCTGCCGCAATGAGTACTACGCACGCGCCAATGTACTCCTGCAGAGGGAAAGCAGTCGGTCTGGGCCCTCAGGAGCTGGAGCCACAGCCCCCCATCCTCACTCCCTTCCAGGGCAGAGAGCTGCTCAGCTGAGCCCTGGCCCTGGCCCTGCAACTCACACACACATCATCAGGTGCAGGAGACTGAAGGCTGGGGCGCCGGAAGCCAGCCTATGCCCATTCTCCAGCAGCTTGCACACCCCTGAGCAGGTGTGCCTCACCAGTTGGCCCATCATGCATACAACATATGTGTGTCATGGGACCCACCCTCACACATACACATCACAGTTGCACACACAACCATGCTGGCTCCTGGCATGGCCAAGCCCTCGGGCAGTGAGAGGCGGCAAAGACGCTGGGAGGCCACCAGGCCTGGGAGAAGCAATGGCTCAGTGTGCACACAACCTGGCACCCGCCCTCTGGTCCACGATCGGCCCTGGCTCTGGCTCCGCAGCCCTGGGAGAATCCCGGTCCCATGGCCTGGGGTGGCACTTGCCATGCGGACTTCCAGCCACCTGTTGGCAGCCGTGAGGAAGAGCGAGGCGATGTTGTTGGAGTCTGTGTATTCCAGGAGCTTCTGCTGGAACCGGGCCTCGTACCTGCGAGGGGAATAAAGGCTCTGGGAGGCCCATGGGACACCTGGACTCTCCAGCCCTACAGAGGGGCCCCCGGGGCCTCAGCAAACCCGGGACGAGTCATCTCTGCCCCGTTACCCACGCCATTCCCCTCTGGAAGCCCCTGGCTCCCTTCCACGACGCAGACCTGCCAAGAGTCCCGTCTCCCTCACACTCTTGCTTCCCGCACAGGACCTGTTCTTCCTCATGTCTTCCTCGTTGCAGTAAAGGGTGCCTCCATCTCTCCACGCAGCTGCTCAGGCCAGAAACCAGGGGTCACCTGCCTTCCTCCAGCTCCTCCACAAGTCCTCTGATGTCTACTCCACAACAGTCCTTGCTCTGCCCGGCTCTCTCCTGCCTCCTGCCCACCGCAGACTCTCCCCTGGACTGCCACATCAGCTCCCTGCTAGGTGCACCTGCTGGCTCCCCAAGTCCCCTTCACACAGCAGCCAGCATCGCCTTTCTAAATCACGAACCCCATTCTGTCTCTGTCCTGCTCAGAGCGTGAACAGTCTCACGTTTGTAGAATGAAGACCTGCCTCTTCACCAGGGGCCTCCGTGAGCTGCTCCTGCAGCCTCGTCCTCTGCCTCAAGTGGCCCTGCTTACTATGCTGCAGCCGCCCCAGCCTCTTACAAACTTTGTGACAATATGGAGTTCTTCCGCATCCCAGGACCTTTGCACACGCTGTCCCCTCTGCCTGGAATGTTTTCTCCCTCTGCTCTTCACAAGGCTGGCTTCTTCTCAACTTTCAGGTCCTACCTTACTTCCTTAAGAGGCCTTTCCTGGCCTCCCTTACCCACCCCCATCACCCTCTATCTTTGTAATATGCTTGCTTCAGAGTGTCTGCTTGTATATTCATTTCTCTAGCTCTTTATCAACCATCCCCTTCCCTGGAAAATCCATGACAACAGAAACCAGGTCCATTTTGTGCACCCTGCACTGTCAGTAAGTATTTGTTGAATAAATAGAAGCTCCTGACCCCCTATGGTAGATGAGACGTTTCTATGCAAAGAACTTTGTAGGTTTCTTTCCCACTCTCATGTCCTTGTCACGTTCTCCCCTGTGTTACAGTGCAGGGACCTGCCTCCTCTCTCTGACCAGCCTAGACTCCTTGCCCGCCTCTCTCAGACCTTGCTGGCATGGGCTGGCAGGTGGTGGTGGGGATGCTTTTGGGTGATGCCCGAAGGGATGGATGAAAAGCTGCCTCAGGGGCCGGTGCTGTGGCGTAGTAGGTTAAGAATCCACCTGCAGTGCCAGCATCCCATACGGGCGCCGGTTTGCATCCTGGCTGCTCATTCTGATCCAGCATCCGTGCTGATGGCCTGGGAAAGCAGTGGAAGATGGTTCAAGTGCTTGGGCCCCTGTACCCATGTGGGAGACCCAGAGGAAGCTCCTGGCTCCTGGCTTCGGGTCAGCCCAGCTCTGGCTGTTGCGGCCGTGTGGGAAGTGAACAGCAGATGGAGGACCTTTCTCTCTGTTTGTAACTCTGCTTCTCGAATAAATAAATTTATCTTTAAAAAAATAAAAAGAAAAGCTGTCTTGTCACCACCAGTCTAATGAAGACCAAACTCAAGGGACTCAGAGGGACCCAAGAGGTATCTTGTTGGGTATTTGCTTTTCCCTTCTGGGAAGTGCTTGTTGGCCTCTGATCATTTCTGGGTGGAGCGCGTGGGCTGAGGACACTGGAGTGAGTCTCAGGGCTGTGAGAGAGCGTGTGATTGCACAGCCGTGGAGTGGCTCTGGGCGAGTGGGTGATGTGTCAGAGGCAAGTGTAGGATTGTACATCTGAAGGGTATCAGCAGTTGTGTTGAGGATGTGGGTGTGTGAGCACGTGTGTGCGAGGGGCCCTGCAGGATGACCGTGTGAGAGGGGAGCTCCTGCCATGGGTGGGCAGGGAGTCCCAGCTTTGGAGCTGTGCAAACCCATGTTACGTGACTGGATTGAGCCTCCGTTTTCCTCATCAGCAAAATGGGATTATTAGTTCTGATATGAAACAACCTCTGATCCCAGTGCTGGGCACTCCTGAAACTCTGGAGGAAGGAGCGAAGCCTTCTGGGAAAGTCCAGGAGGTCAGACAGGCCTGGGTTGCACGCACTGGCTCTCAGAGTCTGTGTGGCCTGGGCTGGGTTCCCCGCCTGTGTGGGTCTCAGTTCTGCGTGCCCTGGGGGTCTCTGGGGGGAGGGGTTAAAAGCAGTGATGCACATGCAGCACTTAGCAGGGTTCCTGGCACGTGGTGCGTGTGCAGGCAGTAAAAGCAGCTAGCTCTCAACAGGGCCGCGTGCTGGGCTAAAGCCAGGAAACGGAATCCACTCAGGGAGGATTAAAAAGCCTTTTGTCACATTTAAGAATCATTTGTTATGTCAGTGCGGCATGGGGGGAGGAGGGTGGGGCTGGCTGGGCAGCAGCTCCTCCAGGGGACAGGACGCTGGAAGCCACCCACGAGAGGGTCTGGCTCCCTGCCCCCGTCTCAGCCTGGAGCCCTCTGGGATACCAACTGTGAGTGGCACATCACCAAGACCTAGGGCAGAGGCTGGGCCTGGGGTGTCTGGGGATCGGGAAGTGAGAGGCACTGGGGAAGTCCAGGCTGGAGCACAGGAGGCTGGGGGACTCCAGGGGCTTGCACGGGGCCAGGGGAAGTACAGGGGCCAGAGCCAAGGCCAGGGGGAGCTCGGCTCGGCTCCGCTTTGCTTCACTCCCACACGACCCCTAGGAGGGCATCTCCCAGCAGCCCCGGGGAGTGAGCACTGAGTACAGCGTTGCACCAGGGCCTGGCACCTCCCGGGACTGATACTGGACTTCAGGGGTTAGCGGAGGAGATGCCAGCCTCTCAGGGCCCTTGGCTGGTCCTGCAGTCCTAAGGTCACTCCTGGACCCAGGGCTTGGTGTCACATGTAATTGTCACACCCCTCGCAGCTGTACCATCCTAAAAATAGCCCATTATCACTCGCTGGGTGAGGCTCAGACACCAGAGCCCAACTCTCTGAGCCAGGGGTCTCTGGCCCGCGTGGCTGGAGGAGTCGTGCCCAAAGACCCAGGCGCTCCCATCCTACCCTGCCTGGGGCAGCAGCACCTCCTCACCCCCCAGGCAGCCACGACACTCCAGTCCTGCCCAATGTCACTGAGCAGCGTGGCGGGCAGATGGCAGAACACTGATGTCTTTGGGAAACTATTCCAACCTGGCGAACATTTAGCCATCCTTTGAGTCTAAGGTCTGACGGTGCCTCTTGCAGGAAGCCCTCCATGACTGTCTCCGTTCTGTGCTCCCACAGCCCTGCTCCTGTCCCAGGGTGTGTCCTGGCCTGCTCGAAGTCCGGCCTATGAATGCCTCCAGGGAAGTGGCTCACCGACTCAGTTTTCAGTGCCTGGCGTGGAAGCGATGGTGAGTGCTCAGAGAATGACTGGTGAATGAGCCGGTAGGTTCCTGTCTGAGCTTTGTGGGACCTTACTCAGAAAGTTCTACAGTCTCTCTGTGCCTCAGTTTCCTTATCTGTGCACTGGGAACAGGCATGCTCACCACCCAGGGGCACCATGAAGAATGAATGAGAGTAGCACTCAGGGTGCTCAGCGTGATGGACTTGATGGAAGGAGGCCTCAGGCTGACCCAGGTGATCTAGAATTTTCTAGCATCGATACTCGAAGCCTCGTCCCAGCCTTCTTCCTTTTCATGTTGTGCCTTAGCTCACAGACACCCTGGGCTTGTCTGCAAGGCTGGAGAGCTCCTCTCTGGATGATACAGCCGGTGCCCACCTGGCCTGGCCCAGCTGGTGGACATCGCCTTGGGGCCTGAGGAGGGACCCTGAGAGGTGACTCTTGTGACCTGTGACCTGGCCCCACCCCCATGCCACACCTAGCCTGGGGGGAATGTGACTGGTACCTGAAGGCCCGGATGGTGGTGAGGCCCTCCACGGTTTCCGCAAAGTGAGAGAGCAGCGGGAGCTGGGTGGTGTCATCCAGCTGCTGCAGGTCCCTGTGCAGGGGACAGAGAGCAACGATTAAGGGCACAGGCTCAGGGCCCAGCCCAAGCCTAAACCTAGCTCGACCCATCGCTAGTGCGTGGGCAAATGGCTTCACCACTCTAGGCCTCAGAGAAAGGGAGACAACAGCAGCTCCCATAACACTGTTGCTTCAGATCGCGTGTGCCATGGGCTTCAACACTGCCCTGAAGGCGCAGGTGCTGTCAGCCTGGGCGTTGCTGGGGCCATGTCTAGGCTTGTGTCTGCGCACGTGTGCACCTGCACACCTGCGCACCTGCTGCACAGGCCCCCTGCGGAGCTGAGGCTGGGCAGGCAGTGGAGTCCCATCTTCCAGAGAGCAACCTGAACCCGAGACTCAGCCCTTTCAGCGCCTCCTTCCCCAATAACTGCAATAGGTTTCAGCACATCACTGGAGGGGACCTAAACAGCCTCTCAAGGGAGGAGTGGCCAGAAGTTTCCATGGCAACAGAACGGCCTCCTGTCTCCTACAGGTGCATGCTGACAGGAGTGCCGGCGTCCAGGAGGCCAGGCTGGGATGCAGGAAGCAGCTTTTCTGGACCAACCATCTCCAGGGCCAGAGGACCAGGGAGAAGAAATGGACTGTGTGGGGCAGCTCATGCAGTGTTCCACAGGCACCTGTCACTGTGTTGAGAACCAGCAGTTGGAAACTGTGTGTGTGTGTGTTTCTCTGTGGGGAGCAACTCGGACTAGACTAAGTTACTGGAATTAAGACTTATTCTATGCATCTGCTCTCCCACAATATGGCACTGAGAAGGGAGTAACAACTTCTACACAGCTGCCTCCAGTTCAACCAATAAACAGCAGGACCTGCTCCTGATTGGAGGAGAGCAGCGTACTCGGCGTGTGGGTAGCAGAGTTGGGATTGGTGGAAGAGGACTATAAAGGAGGAGAGAGACAACATGCACCAGGAACATCTATCTGAAGGAACACCTGTGCAGCCCCCGAGAGAGCCGGCCGGCGGTGTGCCGCTCCCCCGCGGAAGTGGGAAAAGTGGCAGGGGGCCCGCCCCTCCACGGAGGTGGAGGGACGGTAGCCAACCCGGGAAGAACCAGCAGCAAACCCGGGGAGGGCCGAGCAGACAAAAGAACAGCGCAGGGTCCTGTGTCGTTCCTCCACGAAGACGGGGAGTGACATTTCTCCCTCTTTCTCTCTCTGTCACTCTGCCTTTCAAATAAAAGGGATGCTGATTGTGATCCATGACATGACTTCACACCATCGATGGGCAGTGATTGGGAGTTTGAGAAACATTGGCCTAAATTTCCCCTGCAAGTTTTGAATCTGTTAGTCTCACAGCATCCCTCCCTAAAGGGCCTGTCAGAGAAGGTTCTGAGGACGCTCTGAGCGGGAAAGCAGTGTGCATGGCTCCAGGGCTCACGAGGGCAAATGCGGCCGGTCGGTGGGGATGGCAGGGAGAGGCTCTCTCTGGTCCAGGCACCCAGCCCTGCTCTGCACCCATGCCCCGGTGAACACTTTGGCAAAATGAATGACGGGCTCAGGCCTGGGCCTGGTCTCTGACCTAGCACCTTCCCCGACGATGCTCCCGAGATGATTCAGACACGGCCGCGTGTGTGTGCGCTGACACGTGGGTGTATCAGGGCGGTGAGGTACGGGTATCAGGGGAGTGGGACTCTACCGCGGTCACAACTGTTCTAGTAAGTGAGCCAAGCTGTCCACTGCAGAGCGCCCCTCCCCCCACCACGGAGGCTGGCAGACACTGCCGTCACCTGGACGCCACCCGGAAGTACTTCTGGATGAAGTAGCACACGACGGCCAGGGGCAGGAGGGCCACGAGGAACACAGGTGTGACGTAGGAGATGACAGCCAGGGCTGAGACGCAGAGCAGGGTGGAGCGGCTCAGGCACTCCAGCGTGGAGGGGATGTGCTGCGGGAGGCGGGGGGGGGGAGAGCGCCAGGTGAGCTTTGGTGTTTGATCGTCACCTGCCCCACACCTGCCCCACGCACCTCAGGCTATACAATACGCATCTCTAGCTATGCAATGAGCTCCCTGCAGGCAGGAATCACGCCTCTGTTTTCTCGTCATCCAGGCCGGTGGTGGACAGGGAACACAGACTGGGTCGGAAAGCACGTTCCCCACCCGGTCTGCCATCCAGGTGCAGGAGAGCGGAGACCTCCTAGCACCAGCCTGTGGGGGATGGGCCTGGCTATCTCCCCCTTATTCTGTAGGTCTCATGGGGTGGCTCCAGGCCCTTAGGCAGCTGATGGGGGCCGGTGGGCAGCGCTGTGGCACAGCAGGTTAAGCCAACACCTGCAGCGCTGGCATCCCATTTGGGCACTGGTTCTAGGCCTGGCTGCTCCACTTCCCATCCAGCTCCCTGCTAATGCACCTGGGAAAGCAGGAGAGAGTGGCCCAAGTCCTTGGGCTCCTGATACCTATACGGGAGACCTGGATGAAGCTCTTGGCTCCTGAGTTCAGCCTGGCCTACCCCTGGCCATTGTGGCCATTTGGGGAGTGAACCAGTGGATGGAAGACCTTTCTCTCTCTGTCTCTCCCTCTAACTCTGCCTTTAAAATAAATAAAATAAATAAAAAAAAAACCAAGCTGATAGGGGCCCCCAGTTCCTTTAATGGGGCTCTGATCACCTGCCCCAGGGACCCCAGCATCTGAGAGGAGAAGCCCCCAGGGCCTGCCTGGCCCCTCCAGCCCAGCGCAGATGTGGCACGGTGCTCTGTACCTGGTCGATGGTGTTACAGTCAGACGAAAATCTGTTCAGGATGCTCCCCAGGGGCGTGGTCTCAAAAAACCTAAGATGCAAGCAGAAGAGGAGTTCCTCCTCTGCGTACTGACTGAGTGAGCACAGTATCCTTCACTCAGCGTCTCGGGGGCCAGCCCCGGGCCCGGCTTCCTGGGAGCAGCTGCCTCCGCGGGTCAGCAGACACCTGGCCTGCGTCCCCGAGAGTTCCTGCAGCTGTGCAAAGATGAGCGACAGGCTGGCCTCTCGCTGGCTCGCTGACTCTCAGGCCCCACCTGTGACCACTGCCACTGCCTCGGCTGCCCGCTGGGCCTGACCCACTCCGGGACACAGAGTCCCCTCCAGACAGATGGCCTCCCACTGGCCAACCCTGCCGGGCCACCTTGGCTGTTAGCTTTCCCGCGGTGACCCAAAGTCAGCCCACCCCCAAGCAGAGGGTCTCAGAACCACAGACTGGGGGGCAGACAGAAGGGGAAGGAAGTGTGGAGGCCACAGAGAGCTCACGGAGCTGCGAAGTAGGGTGCAGCCAGGTGGCGAGGTCTGGCATCGACGAGGGGCCGGGTCACCGTGTTCCCAGCTGCAGAAGCTGCAGGCTGGCCGAGGGAGACGAGGTACCTCATGGGAGCCAGGATGATCTGGTTGAGCAGGCTGCGGTGCAGCCTCTTGGCCACCTTCAGCCCCGTCCACTCCACGGTGACAGAGGTGACGAGGCACAGCACGATGCCCAGGCTGCAGAGCACCGTGAACACCATGGCGTAGACAGTCTGGTCCAGGGTGCACTCCTGGGTGGGAAGAGAACCAGGGGGTCCCGGGTGCCTGCGGGCTCAGCCCTCTCCCCCAGCCCCACCCTGCTCCCTGCTGCGGGGGCTGCAGGCCGCACCTGGCTGAGGGAGCAGTTCCTGGCCGTCGGGTTCAGGGTCAGGGCACTGTCTGTCCACTTGGCCAGCCAGTAGTCGATGGCCACCAAGACCATGTGCTTGAGCAGCTGGGAGAAGACTAGCAGCGAGAGGAGGAGGACGCCGGCCGAGGACAGGTACTTGGCACAGGCCTGCCACGGGATCTTGGCGCGCTGGTGCAGCACCGAGGACAGGCTGTCGTCCTCCTCGCTCTCGGCCACCTCCTCTGCAGGCCCCGAGAACCCACCCCGCAGCGTCACGCTTCACAGCCCTCTGAGGGTGAACCACGGGGCACATCACCCCCACTTACAGACGGGGAAACTGAGGCCCGTGACCTCAGCCAGAACCCCTAGCCTTAGGTCTCCCCCCATGCGATGGGACCTTGGGCCGTCATTTCGGTCCCGCTGTCTGTACCTTCTTCGTCTTCCTCATCCTGCAGAAGGCCGTCTCTGGAGGACATGGCCCGGGGCAGGCCCTGCGATGGCTCCGTGGCTTTTCTCTCCATGACGGTCTCCTGAAAGACAGACGGGGTCCGGCCACCTTCAGGGATGCCCAGTGTTAGGTTTCCAGTCCCTCCTGCTTGGGAGATGTTCCAGATGGACGTGCATTCATTTTGCCAGGATTTACTCCTTCATCTTCATCAGCCAGAAGTGCTCCAAGGTCCCTGTAAGGAGCTACCTCTCCCATATTTGTAGTCTCTGTGATTCAGGTGGGACTAGCTCCATGGGCGGGCACATGACCCAAAACTGGCCAATCCTCACTCCACGGGTGGGCAAGTGACCCAGGACTGGCCAATCCTCACTCCACAGGTGGGCACGTGACCCAGGACTGGCCAAACCTCACATTCTACATCCCTGGGCCCCATGATTTGCTCAGGGATGGGGAGTCAGCCCTGGGACTCTGCTGAACCACCGTGACAGAAGCGCCCTCTTTGTGGCAGTGTCTTGAGCAGGGAGATGTGAACCTGAGACTGCTGCTGGCCCTCACCATCGCCAGGAGAAGGAAGCCAATCTGCGGGGAGCAGAGGCAGGAGATGGGGAGCCAGAGTGGCTGATGGCACGGTGTGACCACCTGGATCCAGTGACACTTGAAGCTAGGATGCAGTCGGGCCTCTTGGCTCCCCAATTTTTTTTTTTTTTTTTTGCTTACCCAGTTTGAGTTGGTTTTCTAGAACTTTGCAACTAAATGCTCTCTCTCTCTGGATAAGAGAAAGGTGCCCAGCTGATTCTGCCCTGGGTGCCTGGCACAGATTCGGGCTTCTTTGTGGTAGGAGCAAGTTCACAACCCACTCCCACACCTGTCCTCAGAGGGCTGCCTGGGACAGGAAGGCCTTCCCAAGCGCAGCTTCCCGCAGGGCCCTCTCATCCCGGGAGGCCGCCTGGCCCCCGGCGGACTCACCTTCTCCAGCTCTTGGTCCTGCCGGTTCATGAGGGTCTTCCAGTGCTCAAAGAGCTGGCACTCAGACCTCTGGAAGTCCTTGAGGGTCCCCTCCCTCTGGATGGTGCCGTCCTTCATAGCTATGATCTGCAAAGGCAGAAACATACCCGGCTTGGGGGCTGGCTGGGGGGCAAGCGTGGCAGTCGCACCCAGGCCTGACCACGAGTCTGAGCTGGAGGTGAACATCCCCTTCCTCCTCCAGAAACGGCCTCTGGCTCGTCCATGGCAGTGGGGCCTTCGTGAGAACCCCTCACCCACAGGCTCCCAGGACTTCAAGTTTGGCACAACCCAGGGTAGATCTCAGTGGTCAGGTTGCAAAGCAAATGAGTGCATCCTGGTCAAGCTGACGGCTCAGCCACCAGGAGCCACCAGCGGCCATTGTGTACACTTGATGGGCCACTTCAGGCCACCCTGGGCTGCTCCCGATGGCGGCTCTCTTAGATCCCACCAGTGGTCGGCAAAGCGCCGGCTGGTCTGTCTGTGTGATCACGCCTCTTCCAAACCAACAGAGCTGTCCACTGGAAACACTCAGTGATACCACCATGTGGGCTTGCCATTAGTGGACACCCACCTCTGCTCCCCTCTCCCCAGCCCACCCCATCCTGGGGTATACAGAGGATGCCCGGGAGTCCTGCTCCCTGATACCCCAAAGAAGCAGGCACCTCAGTGTCGGGATTGCCCTGAACGACCTTGCCAAGGTCACTACATTCTGCACCTGTTCTAGTAACTTTGAAAAAAAAAAATCTGGAATCTCCTTGGTTTTCAGAGTAGAGGAGGGTCTCATCACACACGGAAGGAAGACTCCTTTGGTGGGGGTGGGGGGGCAGGACACAGGCCTGCAGCTCAGAGAGGGCATCACATTTTGGCTGCTGCTTCCAACAGAATTTCTAGAGGAATGGGAAGCACTTACGCATAGAAAGTCACAGCATCACTATCTTAAAAATTAACATGATTAATGGAAAAGTAGTGACGTTCTAGCTCCCATAGAGCATGGGGTTGAGGCAGCGTGGGGGTTCATAGCGCTGCAGCTACGGAGACACCTGACTGGTCCCTGCCTGCCTGCCTCTCTCACTGCCTCCGCACCCCCATCTAGCCTCTCACCCAGTCGGCATGGGGCAGGTACTGCAGCTTGTGGGTCACCAGCACCACCGTCCTGTTGTCGTCCCGAAGCAGCTCCAGGATCCCCGCCTGCATCAGGTGGTCGCTCAGGTGGACGTCCAGAGCCGAGAAGGGGTCATCCTGCCCAGGGCGGGAGGACAGGGGCAGGTGTGAGGGGAGGGGTCACAATGAGTGGGCAACCTGTCAGTGTTACAGCAGCTCTGCTTTTGGGACTGACGCCAGCCGGCTGTGTGGCCTTGGACAGCAGGAGTGCTCATGTGTGTGTGTGTGTGTGTTGTGGGGAGGGAGGAGAGAATAAAGCTGAGATCAGAGATCTGAGTTTCATTCTTCCAACTCCCTGTCCAAATGGCCTCCCTCTTCCCTTCTGTTTAATGGACTCACCAAGGCTCTCCTCCAGGAAGCTCCCCCTGATTACTCCAGCCCTCACAGTCATCTCCCTGGACAAGGTCCCCCATAGTCTGTGCTGCATGGTTTGGCTTTGAACTTGACTGTGCCTCCTGAGTATGGGTGAGTCTTTTCTCCCTAATCAAACTCTCAGTTTTTGAGGCCAAAGGCCGAGTCTTAGCAGTTTTCAGTAACAACCAAGGTACTGACACAGAGCGTGGCATCAAGAAGGGCAGGGATATCCAACAAGTTTCATCTCATGTTTGATAACTTGTAAGATTCTCTAGAGAAGGATTCTGGGTTCCATGGGAAATAATACCATGATCAATTAGTAATGTCTGCTTTGGGTATAAAATGGGAAGCAGCAGCATGAATTACAAATACTTGCCATCCCGGTGACCAGGCTGTATAAGTGCTGATAGGTCGCAGCTGTCAGAGAGAGGCGGCCTGGCACTACTTGTCTCCCTTCCTGGCTACTACAGAGCTCAGAGTGAGTTCTGCAAGGGCTCATCTGTGCTATTCTTGCTTGCACTGGCCACCCTATGGAAAGACGAGCAGGACATGTCTCCGGTAGGAGTGGTTTGCTCCTGGTGATGGTCGATGGGTGACAGATTCTGGGTATCTGGGTGTGTGTGGGCAGAAGGCCAGGGAGGTGGTCAGAGACCAGAGCCCCAGGGGAGGTGCCCACTGGTGCACTCACCAAGAAGACGACGTGGGTGTGCTGGTAGAGCGCACGGGCCACACTGATTCGCTGGCGCTGACCACCAGACAGGTTGATGCCCTGTCACCAAGGAGGAGGAACAGCGACTCAGGACAGACCATCCTGGCCCCTCCCAGAGGGTGAGCTCATGGGACGGAGGCCTGGCTCTAGCCATGTGGACGGAGAAAACCTGTACATGTCTACCAAATCCATTCATGCAGAAAAGGCATGGTCCCCAAGTCGTTGAAGAGTCATCATGCAGGTAACAGGGACCATCTGACCAGCGCACACCAAGGCAGAGGAAGTGGGCGTTAAATCACCCACGAGGAGGGTGGTCACGGGAGAATCCTGGTTGTCCACGCTTACAGAGGGGGTCCCTGGAGAACGGACAGGAGTAACCCAAGCCTGTACTAACCCGCTCCCCAATCTGGGTCTGGTCTCCGTGGGGCAGGATGTCGATGTCTGGCTGCAGCGAGCAGGCTTCGATGACCATCTTGTACCTGGAGCAGGTGGAGGCGGGGGAGGCAGCCCGTCAGCCTGGCCAGACCTGGGCCTGAGCACTTGCAGAGGGTCGATCCTTAGCATCTGGGGACCTGTGCCCAGGGCGACATTGGCTTCAATGGGCCTCCCGCTTGGGTACAAGCAAACACCACGTGAGCTTGGAAAGAGCTGAGGTCGGCACCTCCCACAACTGTGGGGAAGGTTAAATATTTGAAGGATGAAATTGGATGGGAGCAGATATGCTGAGTAAGTGCCCAGAGGGGACCCATGGCCTCGGGGTGGTGGGAAAAGCTGCAGCCAGAGCCCGTGCTCAGGCGGCTGCCACCTGGGAAAATGACCGCTGGCTGCTTGTGGCAGTAATGATGATGGCTGGGCAAATATTTGCCCAGCCTATAACTCTTGGCCAGCCCGGTCACCTGGGTGGAAGCCAGCCAGGGTCCATGGAAGCACCTGAGTGTCTTGGTGATAAGCTGTACTGAGGAGTCTGTTGGCCACTTTTGGATTTGAGATCCGTTGTGGTCACTTACTGGCTGTAGACGGACTTGGGCAAGTACCTAACCTTTTTTTTTTTTACCCTAAATTTTTATATATTTAATTCATTTGCATAGCAGAGAGACTGATAGAGATCTCCCATCTGCTGGTTCACTCCCCAAATATATGTAACAGTTGGGGCAGGGCTGGGCCAGGCCGTAGCTAGGAGCTGAGAAGAGGCAGGGACTCAACTACTTGGGCCATCATGCTGCCTCCCAGGGTGCACACCAGGAGGAAGCTGGAATTAGCAGCAGAGCTGGGACTTAAACTCAGGTATCCCAACATGGAATGCACGTGTCCCAAGTCGCGTCTTAACCACAAATATCCACTTCTACCTAATCTTTCTGAGCCTTGGCTTCCTCATCTGTAAAGTGGGGACAACAGCAGGTGCCAGCGGCGGCGGTTTTGAGCATTAGAGGAACACAGGTACACAGGGCTCAGCGCGCTGCCTGGCACCTGCTAAGAGCTCAGTCGATGCTGGCTCTTGCTATCTCTGGAGAGAAAACAGCGCCCACATCTTGGAACTGGGGTGGGAACTGCAAGAATGGGACGCCCTGGAGAGAGCGGATCCACCCTCGAGCCCGCCTCCTGCCCCGCCCCCACCACTGGAGCCTCTCCAGATGGACCATATGGAGTTGGCTGGAGAGCAGCAGCCTGGAAAGCAGGGTATGGGGGAGGGGGGAGGGGCAGGGCTATGCGCTGAGGCTCAGGCCTCCCCTCCCCCCACCCGCCTCCCTCCCGCAGGCTTTTACCGCTGCTTGTTGAAGGGGCTCTCGAAGGTGATGTTCTCCTCCACCGTGGCGTTCAGCAGCCATGGCTTCTGAGACGCATAGGCCACAGGGCCTCTCTTCCTGGAAAGAACGGGGCGGGGTGGTGGGGGCCTCCTGGGGGGCTCATCCTCAGAGGCAGTCGTCCAGCAGAGCGTTAGACCAGCGCAAGGGGTTGGGGGCAGTGCCCAGATGGGAGGTGGTGGTGTTGGCTGAAATCTGCCGTGTGCGACTTCTGGTGGTCTCCTCCCCTCCCCACCAGGGCCTGAGCCACTTTTGGGGGGCCTGGCCCAGACAGCCAGCGGGGAGCGCAGAGTGTGCCCAGCCAGGGGCTCACGTGACCCGCCTCTCTTCCTGCTGAGGTGTCCAGAACTTCCCCCCACCATGGAGGAGCACGTTTGTACGAAGCGGAGCCATGGACGTCAGCCTGATGTCTTTAGGACCCCTGACCCCACACTGATCTAGGGGCAGGGAGCAGCTAAATGGACAGAAGCCACCAGCTGCCTGACAGGGATCCTCCCCAGCACCCCAGGGGCTGGGGGCCGGGGCCATCCTCCAGGGTCACATGGGCAGTTCTCCCAGCACCTGGTACCTGACATCCGAGACGGCCGCGTTCTCCCGCTCTGGGCTGCAGCAGGGAGGAAAGACACACGTCAGAGTCCCCCAAGAAGGGCGTCCTGCACAAAGATCTGGAGCTCCCTCAGTCCCCACCTGACTCGAATGGACCTTTATCATCCCTGCGGCCAAGTCCACAGCCACAAAGGCTGCACAGAGAGGTGTGGGGAGGGTGTGGCTGGCTGTGGGTGTGTGAGGAGGCCCAGGGTCCTGCCTGAGAGGGACAGAGGGAGCAAGTCACCCTTGTGCAGGCTCTGAGTGGGGTGGGGGGGTCTGCTGGGTCAGAGGAAGATAAGGCCCAGTAAGTGGTCCTGTCTGGCCCAGCCTCTGCACGTGGGCTCAGAGGAGGGTCTCTGGCAGACAGAGCCGCACTGTGGCTGGGGCAGGGAGTGCTCCCAGGCCGGGCTGGGCTGACAGCAGCACCTGCGCTTGGTGGTTGGGAACTCCCAGCTGACAGAGCCGAGAAGGGCTCCGGGCGAGATCTGCAGCTGCACGCACTGTGGCCCCATCAGAAGGCAACAGTGGCATCTGAGGCTTCTGCCAGGGAGGCCATGTGAGCCGTGGGGCCCAGGTGCCCTGGGCGGCCCTGAGCTGCCCAAGTGTCAAATGTCCTGTCACTTTGTTCTCATAGCCCAGCCTCGCATTCGTCACATGCCATGCCTGATTTTTGCCTCGAGAAACCCTGTCACTGTGACTCGCCAGGCCGGGCTGTCATCACACCCCGGCACTTGGGGACAAGGTGCAAGAAAGGGCAGAGAGAACACCGGGAGGTGGGGCATGTTTGGTGTTGGAGAGGAAGTGGGGGGGGACAGGGATGGTGGCGGTCAGACCTATTTACAAGAGCCAACCAGCCCTAGCAGTCCTGACTGCTCGCTGCCCGGGGTCTCTGTGCCGTCCTTGGAGCTACGAGGGCAGGAGGATATTCAGAGCCTCATCAAGCCAAGTCGCTGGTGCTTTTAGGCTTGTGCATTGAACAAAGCAGCAAAGCCAATTCTCTGTGCGGCCTGAGGGGCACCTCCCTCCTCTTCTGACTGTCTTGTTTCTTAGCCTCTTAGAGTCTTCCCCAAAGCCATTTTAATATATTTTCTAATCATCCTTTCTCTGACACAGTTTCTTTACAGTTCAGGAGTTTTTAATGCATTGATAGGCTGTGTGGCATCACTACCATCTAGCTCCAGAACAGGTTCATCACCCTCCCCCCATCCCCCGCCATGCAGTAGCAGCCCCCCCCCCCCCCCGGGACCCACTGCTAACCCAGCCCCAAGCCATACCTGTGGTCATCTCCCGTCTCGCTGTCAGGAAGGCTGCTGGGATACAAGGGAGAATGATCAGGAGCCCTCACTGCCCGTCTCATTGTCTTGCCATGAGAAAGAAGCGATCCCCACCCCTCCCTTCCTCACACCACCCCTGATCTCCAGCGGCTTCCTTGGGGCAGGAACTATTCCTCTCAGCCCCCTTCCCCCCACAGCACCTGGCCAGGCGCCCTCCAAGTGCTCTAAGAGGCCCTGAGGCAGAGCAGCAGTGAGGCTGCTGGGGCACCAGTGTTGCTTTGTTGCGGGGAAAGCTGAACTCAGAGAGGGAAAGTGGCTCTCCCAGGGTCACGATCATTTCACACACTGCCCAATAATGGGGTGAGTCGTTGCCCAGCACTGAAACAGGGGCAGAAAACGCCTGTGTGTGCTGATGTGGTTAAGATCAGTCTTACCTTTTGTGGATCAGGTTCCTGTTAACTCACCCGGGCATGAATAGAGTGCTATGGACTGCATCCCGCACTTACAGTAGGGACATCTTTGGAAAATACCAGGCGAGGTGACCTGAATTGTGTTCCAACTTTGCCAGCGCTCCTTCCCCTGCCCCCGGGCCACCACCTTCCAGAAGCCAGTGAAATGTGTGCTCCTGACATGCACACGGTGGTGGTGGGGCACTGGGTGAGACTGCGGATCTTATTTTCATCACAGTGAAAACAGCCAGCAGTTACGGAACTTCCTAAGCTCTGAGGCAAGACTGGCACGGGGTTATCTCTTTTTAAGTTTAAGTACATGAAGGTTTATTTTGATTGTCCTCTCTTTACAAAGCAAGTGAGGCACAGAAAGGTTAAGTCATTTGCCCAAAGTCACACAGCCAGCAAGTAGCAGAGCAAACAGATCTGCCTCCAAAGCTTCATGTTCCGGACGTTCAAGCTGCGTGACTTCCCTGCGGCTCCCCACGTCGCCACAGTGCAGAGGATGCATCCTTCCTGTCCGGGCAACACCAGGGACAGGGAGAAGCCTGATGAGATCCCCCTCCTGCTGAGCAGGAGGGCTGGATGCAGAGAGCCCAGGGGATGTGTGGTTGCCAGGCCCCTGCGTTCCCGTTCTCTGATCTTTGCGGTCTCGCTGCTTCCTTCTCTCAACCCATCAGCAGCTCGCATTCATCAGCCACCAGATTGCTGCAATTTACAATTTACAGACAAGCTGGTAACATGAGACAGATAAAACCCTGAGGCTGACAAATTCCAGCTCTGTGGCCACAGCCCGATAAGCGTGTCTCTGGAGACCTCCTGCCTTGACTGCTTCCAGGGTAGCCAAGCTGTTATTCCAGCCTCCGAGCCTCCGTGGCTACCGGACAACAAGGCTGCAGCCGGCCCTAACTCTGGTGCACCCCGATTGCCCTCCTAATGGACCACCTTGCTCCCTAATGAGCTCCTGGGTAGGGTAGGCCTGTCACCCCAGGGCATGTCAAGGCTGGCAGGCTGTCCTTTTCGGCCCCCATGGTGCTCCGCACAGGACAGATCTGTAACAGATGGAGGCTGTGGATCCACACAGCAATCATTCAGGAAGAAGGAAGGAAGAGAACTAACACTATGCAAAGTTGCCTGCACTCCCATCTCCTTCTTACCACCCTCCCTCACTTTACAGAGGGGGAAACCGAGGCTCAGGGTTTGCATAACCACCTGATATGACAGCACCAGGAAGCAGGGAACCTGGGGTGTGAAACTGGTTCATACTCTCTTTCCAGGCTGTGTGCGTCTGCTTAAGCAGAAAAGTGAACAATGGAATAACTGGCAGGCATAACTGGAACAAATGGGATAACTCTCCTCTCAAGTGAGTGCTGAGTTCTTAAATGGGTGGTGAGAGCATTTCATTCTTCCTCTGCCTGCACTTTTCAGACCAAGCACTGGGTCAAAGGGACCATTCCCCCCAGTTCTCCAATCTCACAACGTTCCAGCCAGCCAGCTAGGAGCCGGGCACCTGTGCAGCAACCTGCATCAGGGCACAGAGCCTGCCCTGCAGGGGCTCACAGCCCGGTAGAGCGAATCGGACAGGTAAAGAAGTCAGAAAGTTGTAGGAGCCAAAAGGGAAGTGGGACCCACAGGGCATTAGAGAACTTGTCTGGGAAGTACACACAGGCACAAACGCACAGAGAAAAGACCGGAAGCTTCCGGTGGCAGGACACCAGGTGGTTTCATCTCCTGTATGCAGGTGTATTTTTTCAAGTTCAATGGGCATCCTTGGGGAAGCAGAGAAAAATGTGATTTAAAAGAGTAGTTTGGAGGACGAGGAAATCTACGAAAATAAGGGAGAGCTGGCAGACAAATTCACAGTTGGGAGGGGTCCTGATGGGTGAGAAGAACTGGGGCAGTGGAGGTGGAGGGAGGGGACGGGGCTGGAGACGGACACTGCACGGGGAGACGGACACTGCACGGGGAGAAGTGGGGGGAATGTGGGTTCTGGAGTGCGTATGCGCAGGCTTCTCGGCAAGCTCCCTTACTTAGAGAAGCCCCTGTTTGCTTATCTGTAAAATGGGAGTGAAGCTCAAACCTCACAATGACACAGAGAGTGTGAGTTCCGCAGACAGCTGGTAGCTGGCTGGAGGTAAGTCGGTGGGGCCTGAGAACTGGGGGCACCATTCTCTCAGCTTAGCGTGGGGTCCCCAAAGTGCATGCACAGAGAGAGTCCAATGATCTCACCACTCGCTTAAGACCCCGCTGATAAACAAAAAGCAGGAGGTAGAAGCTGAGAGTAAATTAGCACTGCCAGGGCTCCACTGTGTACTCACCCAGCCAGGCAGCCTGTCGCCACCCTGGAACCATACCTGTCACCATAGCCCTTTCCGCTCCGTGTCATTGGGTCCCAAGCCCAATGGGAAGGAAAAGGAGACTGAGTCTCAGAGAGGCGATCAAACCTGTCCAAGGTCACAGAGCTAGCGCCAGGCCCTTTGCCTCCCAGGCCAGGCTTAGTCATCATTCCCGCTACGGGTTCCTTCTCCTGTCTGTTCATTCGCTGCCTTCCCACACCTGCCTCCTCTCCTCCAGGAAAGCCGGGTGCACCTGATCCCCTGCAGCCAGCTCCCCACTGGCTCCAGGAACTGCACAGGCAGATCTGACCCTGGGGACATCCGAATCAGGGGTCTCAGCAGGCTGGTGTCACACCAACTCCCACAAGGCAACAGGTTCGGGGACAGGCCCCAGGCCTGCAGAGTGGGTACAGAGAGACAGGACAAGCAGGGAGCCTCAGTGAGCTGGGAGGTGCAGGTCCTCACAGGCAAGCAGCCCTGAGCAGGTTCCTCGGCCCTTTCTGCCTGTTGGCTCCCTGGGGGATTTAATGTCATTCCACTGCGCAGACTGATGGCCTTGGTCTCTGTTCCCAGTGAAAGAACTTGATCTGAATGTATTCCCTAATGTTGACTTTTTATTAAAATGCTTTCCTCTTAAGATGGCCCAAGTGCTTGGGCCCCTGCCACCCACATGGGAGACCCAGATGGAGTTCAGGGTTCCTGACTTTGGCCTGTATCCATCTGGGGAGTGAACCAGTGGATGAAAGATCTCTTTCTCTCTTGGTCGCTGTCACTCTTTCAAATAAATAAAATAACTCTAAAAAAGAGTAATGGTTTCCTCTGAGGATTCTAGGGGCCATTTTCAGATTCCCAGGTAGACAAGTCATTGGTACATGGAGCTAGGCAGGGCAGGCGACCCTTCTTAAAGGAATGCCTGTGAGCCACGTGGCTCTGAGACCTGGATTCAGGCTCCTGTAGGCAGGACCGCAGCCAATGGACCCTGCGTGCTCCCCCTGGGGCTCTCTGCCCACACCCCTGTCTGCTTCAGCCTCAGGAGCAAGGGCATTGACCAGGTCATCTGCTCTGTAGCCTACCCAGGGCAGTTCCACTGGGACACATACCCCAGAGTCCCGAGGGAAGCAGACTCATTAGCAAATTGTCCCAACACAGGGTGAGCCAGCAACTGCCAGGACTCGCTTACTCCGAGCCTTGATGGAGAGGTGGGGTAGAGGAGTTGCTGGGCTTGGGAAGCCGGGCAGAGGTCCGTATTTATAAAGGCAGGCAGCGTCTTGAAGGCTGTAAGTTGCTCCAGGTTCATTCTTTCGGCAAATGAACTCAATTAGCAGAGGCACGATGGCTATACAGAGATGCGGTCCTGTCTCCAGGGAGCTCACTGAAGCCTCTCCTGGGAGACAGGCTGGAGTGCAATTAAAGAGCAGTAGTGGGATTCTGTTGTCGGCAAAGAAGAATGCTGCCAAGTAATAATATTTAC
This sequence comes from Oryctolagus cuniculus, assembly GCF_051225735.1. Taxonomy (NCBI): domain Eukaryota; kingdom Metazoa; phylum Chordata; class Mammalia; order Lagomorpha; family Leporidae; genus Oryctolagus; species Oryctolagus cuniculus. The sequence continues at coordinate 48,914,351 of NC_142867.1, read as the reverse complement.
AGGGCACTCACTCCGTGCTTGGAGAATCTGGACCCTGTCGGTAAGAAGGGGAAGCAGGTGCCCACAGAAAGCTCATGGAATGTTCCAGAACACAGCCCTGATCTGAACCTGGCAGCTTGGCTCTAAGGCCCCAGCTCCTCCCTGCCCAGCCATCCTGCTCACTAGGTCACTGCAGGAATAAATAAAGCCTTGTACAAATAAATCAAACCCCTGCTCCCCAGAGCATTCTCTGTGTTCACCTCCCAACTCTGCCTGGTGCCTCCTGGGACTCTGGCTGGTCGCCTGGTTACCGGGTCTTGGCCCTGGTGTGGGTGAAAACCACAGTAGTGGCCGGGGCATCACCCTTGCCTCTGACCACAGAGGGCAGGGCTCAGGGGGTCCAGAGCGATTTGCTGTTGGTTCACTTTGCTGGTGCATCATCTCCCTGCAGAACTGGGCTCAATGGCAGCTCAGACGGTAACAGGGATGGGGGGACCCCTGCATACAGCCCTTGTGCCTCACTCACTGACCAGGACGAGTGGCCCAGCAGAGCTGCAGGTGTGCCCAGGATTTTGAAGGGCAAACAGCTGATGAATCCAACTAGCTCCCGTCTACCTAGACTCCTTCTCCTAGCCACTGGAACGAGTTCCTAACCACTCTCCCTTCCTCCTTCCTACAGTCTCTCTCTCTCTGTCCCCCTCTCTTTCTCTCCCTTCCTCTCCCATCCACCTTCGTTTATCACCAGCACACTTCTGCTACAGCCTTTGGGTGGAATCTTATTTCCTGGGCCTTTCGGATCAAAGTCAAGTTCACTTCCTCAGTCCCATCTCCCACCCCTGTACCGCACACACCCTGTGCTCCAGGGACGCAGAATCAATAGCAGCACTTTAATAGCAGCACGCCTCCACCACGCCGGCACCCCTGCCTGCAACGCCTTCCTCTCCTCTTCCAAGCCCACAGGCCAGGTCCACAGGGAGCCTTCTCTCCCTGACAGCAGAGCTCACAGCCGCTCCTCTGCGCTCCTAGCACGCACGGCGCTGATCACCTTTCCCCGCCTTAAAGCACGAGTTGTGTCTTAACCGTTTTTGCATTCCTGATACTGGGCACGCAGTGGGTGCTCAGTGGATGCTGGGGGAGTGGATACATCAATGGTGACAAACTGGAGCTCCTGGGTTGGCTATGAGGAGGAGGGAGCTGGGCCACAGGGAAGAGCAAAGCGGATCCAGCGGATCCCGGAGAACTGAGAACTTCTTCACTCCTGCCCCCTCCCAAGGCTCAGACAGAGCCAGGAGCTGGGGCCTGGGATGCCTGGGGACAGTGGGTGTTGATGAGGACAGAGCTGAGGAGGCAGATGTGCGCGTGTCACAGTGACAGCAGCCACCAGCTCCTCACAAGTCTTGTGCACCAAGGGGAAAGCCCTTGTATTCGAGCAACTGGCACAAATCCCACCTCTGCCCCTGAAGAGCTGTGTGGCCCTGGGCAACTCAGTTTCCTAATCTGTCAAATGGGATAACAGTCACGGCCACCTTAGTGCAGACCGCAGCAGGGAAGCGCCTGGCACAATGCGCAGCACACCAGAGACTCAGTGTCTGCTGCCCTGGAGGGGCCCCCGTACCTCCTGGGTGGGGGCAGAGGTCAGGCCTTGGAAAAGAGGAGGGGGCTGAGGCAGGAGGCCGAGCCCCTGCCTCGTGTGACTGTCCCCTCTGCGGAGGACGAGGAGAGGTGCTGATGCTGGCATGGGGGCACCAGCGGGTGAGGGTGTGGGGAGGAGCCAAGAAAGAAGGCAGTGGAAGCGGTAGGCATCGGAGGAGCGGGTCAGAAGCTACTTGGGATGCCAGCTTGGGAAATCAACAGAGTGCTGGTCTCCCGGCTCCTCTGCTTCAGAACCAGCTCCCTGCTAATGCGCACCCTGGGGGCAGCCGAGGATGGCTCAAGCACTGTGTCCCTGCCACCCACATAAGAGGCCCAGATGGAGTTCCAGGCTCCAGGCTTCAGCCTGATCCAGTCCTGGCTGTTGTGGGCATTTGGGGAGTGAACCAGTGGACTGGAAATCTTTGTTTCTCTGTCTTTCAAATAAAGTGAGAATAAATAAACAAAAACACACAAGAGAAGAAAGAAGGCAAAGGGACCAGGGTCAGGGGTTTGGACCTTGGTGCTGGGCAGGAGCCCAGGGGTAGCTGCAGTCTCTGGGCTCTGCAGCCCCCTCTAGGAAAGGCCGGCCCTGGAGGAGGGCATGGGTCCAGCCTGCCCTCGGCGTGCAACTCAGAGATGAATCCCTGGGCCTAGGATCCCCGGGACCCAGCTGAGGCAGCGGCCAGCTTGAGGGGAAGAACCTGGGCGTAGGGCCCTGGCTCCACGCACTGACCCGTGTCACCCAGCCTCTCTAGGCCTCAGTTCATGCTTCTGTGAAATGGGTAAGCGCACGCAGCTCCGAGGCTGGGTGGGAGGCCTCAGTGAGCTCCTGCTTACAATGTGCTCAGCACAGGGCCCGGGCCATGGCAAGCACTCAAGACTACTGGCAGCTCTCTCCAGTTCACCGTTCATGGAGGGCTCCAGTCTTGCACTAGACACGCAATCAGCCAACAGGCAAGAGGTTCTCACTCCAAGCTTTCAGGGTCAGTTGACAGAGGGACTGGCAAAGTGGCCACAAACCCAACGCCTGAGTCTTCCCGTTAGGCTGTGCTGAAATTCTCCCAGTAAGACGCAGGATGGAGGCAGAGAGCCCTGTGGCCCTAAACCCCCCATGGAATTAAAGCTAAGAGGCCGACTGAGGCCTAGGAGAGCCCAGGGGCTCACCTGGCCGAGAGGGGAAATGCACTGTTCACCCATTGTGGGCAGCACTCGGGAGTAGCAGGAAGTGGGGGTGCCTGCTGGTGCTCAGACGCACGGCCCGGGATCTTTCTCTCTGCTCCGTTCTGCGTCACACTGAGTAAAATGTGGCATCCGAATGAGGCTTTTCCCCGAGAAGTGACCAGTAGGGCAGGCCTGTCCTGCAGAATTGGCTGCGACCTTTATTCCCGAATGAGAGCTGCAAACCCCGACCAGATGTCCACTCCCCTTGGCTACGGGAGGCCTGGGAGCCAGGCTTCGTGTTAACGGCTTCAGCTGTCCTTTGCCCAGCTTCCAAACACCGGGCGCACCCTCCTCATGTCTCAGCTCCTCTTTTCTTAATTTTTGGAGAGGTTCTATTTTATTTGCATCATTTATCAACGAGTTTCAAGTGCTTTTTGGAAGTAGATGGGTATGAATAATAGATTTATGATTGACTCAGCCCGAGCTTCTGGCTCTTTAATTAAGATCATGATCTCTGCCCAGAAACCACCATTTGTCTGGGCTGCCTCTCGCTCCTGCACACACCCGCTGACTGGTTGGTGTCCAGCCCTCGCTGGAAATCAATGGTGGCGCTGCAGTCTCCTACCCTGGGAGGCACAGCCGCTCCGCAAACATGGGATTTGGAGTCAAACAGGACTGAGTTCTAATTCCGGCTCTGCCACCTGCTAGCTGTGTGGATTAGGCCAAACAGTATAACCCTCATCCACAAGGCGAGAACTGATAATAACCTTTACTTTGCTGGGTATCAGAAGGATTAAAGAAAAATGGCATGCTGAGGACTTAGCAAAGAACCTGGCCCATAGTGAGGTTAGAATCGGTACTAACGATGATGAGGAGAGCAACGTGCGGCATTTATTGAGTCCTCACTGAACACACAGTGGACGCTGAGCAGGACGATGGGACGGAGGGCCCCCGCTCACTGCGGATGCGTGCCTCACCTGTTCCAGAACACAGTCCCCGAGATCTTCTGCATCTCCCCCAGCGTGGCAAGCAGCAGCGAGGACTTGCCGCAGCCCACTTGCCCCACGATCATGGTCAGCTGGCCTGCAGGGAGGGCGGGTGGCAGACAGAGGAGGGCCGGGGAAGCGTGAACAACCACCATCCAGACAGACAGACAGACACGGACACCCAGTCCTATCCCCAGAATCCCTAAGACTTGCTCTCCCCCAAGAGCCGTCCCTCCCCGAAACCCACACCCTCCTCCGGCTCCCCAGGCCCCTCCTCCACTCTGTTCCCTGGCCCCTTCCTCCCTCAGCACGCCCTCCTCCTTTCCAGTGCCCCGCCAGCGAGAGCCCAGCTCCTCATGCTCCCAACCAGGGCATCCTGGTTCCCAGCCTCCTCCTTGGCTCAGGGCACTGCTCCTGGCCCCAGGGACCTTGCTCATTCTCAGAAACCCCACCTCCCCCGCAAGCCTCTCTTGGCTGCTCCAGTCGGCTCATTTGAGAACTGAGGGCCCCCCTGTCCTGCCCTGTCCTTGCTGCTGCACTTGCCCCTGGCACAAGGTCACGCGAGGACACAGCCCTCTTCCTCCTGTCTTGCGTCCCCCAGAGGGAGCAGGGAGCAGCGACTCAAGAACTGTGGATTTGTCTTTCCTTGTCAGTGAGACGTGGGGAAGGGCCTGCTGGCGAGTGCTGGGCATACCTCGGGGGATACGGATGGTGATGTTGGACAGCGTGGGGATCCCATCCGGGGTCCACGTGAAGAAGCCTCCGATGATCTTTGTTGGCCACACCCCACCGTGCAGATGAGAACAGAAAGGCAGCTGGGGTCTCAGTGTGTGTGCTCAGGTGTCTCTTGCTTCCTCGCCCCCACAAAAGCCAAAAGACACCGATTCCAGCTCCCAGATCACTTCTGGGGCAGGTGAGGGGGGCACTGACCCTTTCAGGCTGACCCCTGCCCAAGGCACCCTCCCCAGAGGATGGCTGAGTGTCCCCTGGCTCAGTGGAGTGGAAGCATTGTTTCTGGTTTCAGGGCTGCTAGGAACCCTATAGGCAGGCAGGGAGACCTGTGGAAGGAGGACCCAGCACCCCGGCCTTCCAGGTGCTGTGTAGCCGGCATGGGGGTGCGGGGCCTCGGGCTCACCTGGACACAGCAGCTGTTGGCATCTCCGTCCGCGCTGGGGGCCAGCCTTTGCAGGGGGCCCATGAGGTCCCGACAATCCTCCCGGGCCGGGCGCTTGCGGTTCACCACCTTGAGGGGCTGGGGACGGTTAGGAGGTGAGGGCCCGCTGGGGCGGGAGCTGTGCCAGCAGGGAGGAAAGGCTGAGGCTGGTCGGAGAAGGGTCCACGAGCAGCCAGGGAGGCCGAGCACTCACCACCGCCTGGTACTTGCTGGCTTGGCTCTGGGGTGCGGGCTCACGGGGAGCACTCTGCTCCTTGCGGATCTCTGCACTCGACAGGAACTCGCTCAGCTTCTGCACACTGCAGGGGATGCACAGAGACCCCCTCACCCCTGCCAGCGGCAGAGGGGAGGGCAAGGGAGCAGGGTGTATGTGGCATGAGATAGAAGCTCCCAGAAGGGTCCTGTCCTGAGGTGTGGCCCCCACAAAGCCCATGCCGGTGGGGATGGACCGGTGGGCACCCCCGAGGGGCAGGTCATAGGCATTGTCAAGGTTTGTGAGCATGGAGCAGGATCTGCACAAGAGGTGGGGCTGGTTAGATTGAGGGTTGGAGGTGGCATGGGTTAGTCCGGATTGTTGAACTGGAATATGGTTGGTGCTAGCCGTGGTTAGCTACTGTCACAGCCAAGGCTGACCTGTGTTCAAATTCACTAGGTTTAGGATTGGTTATCAACAATAGCTAATGTTTTGGGAGCATGCCCTACATGCCAGACACTGTATTAATTGCTTCCTAAGTAGGATACAAAGTCCCACCACAACCTGCGGGGCTGGGAGCAGGTGTTATGATTCGTGGAGGGGACCCTCCCCTTCCCCCCACTGCCAACCGCCCTGTGGATGCTGCTAAGGCCCTGGGCCTTTCCTTCTCTCAATTCTTTCTTTCCCATCCTGGGGGTTGGGAGCCGACTGCGAAGCTTGAGACTGGTCTGTGTCCCTGTTGTCTCCTTTTTGCTAAACCTATCAGAGGCTTGGGGCAAAACAAGCCATCCTACCCCTAAGGTAGGAATAGTCTGGGGCTGCAAGCAAGCTGTGGCCTGGGGGTCTTCATTCTGTGCACCTGCTGCCCCTCAGAGGGGCAGACACCAGGCCTCTCTGTCCCCATCCTCCCTCTCTGGAGCTCTCCCTGCAGTTTTGGGGATGGAGAAATGTGGAGCTTCAGGCTGCTTCTCACTCCCACCCTGAGCCCACAGCCTGTGCTTCCTCCTTAAAAAGCCTTCGGCTCCCTTGGTGTTTCATTCTTGGAAACAACAGAATTAAACCAACAGTGCTTAAAAATGTGAGTGCATTGGGTAGGCCCAGTGGATTTCCAGCAGGTGCAGCAACCTTGAGTCTTTGATTTCTACATCGAATCCCAAGGCTGGAGCAGAGGCGGCAGGGAGAGGGACGATGATCAGAAGTCACGATGCCATGGCCCATGAACTGAGTCAGGACAGTCGAGCCCGGATATGTGAGCTCATCACACTGCCGGCCATATACTCCCTGGATCACTGTCTCCCTTCTGTCTTTGGGCCACTGCTAGAGCTGCCTCCTGCAAGTCACCCCTCCATGGGCTGCTTCATTCTGACAGCTGCCCAGGACTCCCACCCGACCCCCACAATCAGGGTCCCCCAAGACAGGGGTGTCTTGCTTCTAGGCTGAGGTACAGGCCATTTGTTAGCAGGTGCCCATAGCACAGGAGAGGACAGGCAGCCTCCCCTCACCTCACCAGCGCTTTGACTGTCGAGCGGACCACACTGGACAGCAGGAAGAGCGGGGTGACCAGGATGTGGAAGAGGGACAGGGAGGCAAAGGCCACCGATGGCGAGAAGTCGGCCCCTTTGAAGAAGCTGACGTGGCCCACGAAGGTCTATGGACAGAAGCGTGGCTCAGGACGCAGGCCCCTCCCACCCAGAGAGACACACTCATCATCCGTCACGTTGTGGAAACGTCCCCAGCAAGTGCAGGACCTCGAGCTGGAGGGCAGGGACTGGTCCTCCTCCTCCCCCAGCCCTGCCTCCCCCCAAGCTGCCCCTTCCCTGGCAGGAATGACTGGACAGGGGCTCTTGGGTTAGGCCAGTGCCCTCCCTCCTTAAGCAGCAGCCAGACTGCCTGCTTCCCCAGCCCCCAGTGGGAGCCAGTGTAGACACAGGAAGTGCACAGCCAGCTCCCAGCCATGCCTGACCCGGCTACCTGGCCAGCTCAGGGCCCCTGTTACCCACAATTCCCCAAAGAGCCAGGCCAGAAAGCAGCCCAATAAATCAGGTTGCAAGTGAATTCCAAGAGCGCCTGACAGGCTGTGAACCCGACAGAGCTCAGGGATACCAGCCCCAAGGGAAATACATTCTCTTTTTAAAGAACCGCAGTGGTCACAGAGCCATCCTGGGGGCTGGGGCGAAGGGCTGTGGGCTGGTGGGGGGCTGGGCCTTTCTGGAGCAGCTCTTTGGTTGCCCCCACCCCTGAGCTCACCCACAGCTTTGGTCAAGCTCGCTTTAAAAAAACACATCGTGCTATTTCACGACATGGAGAACTGGGCATGACAAGGTCTCAACTTAAAAAAAAAAAAAAACTGGTTACAAAACTGTATGTGTGGCAGAACCCTATTTCGGTAGGGATGACTTAGCCTATGTCTTAAAAAAAGACTGCAAAGAAATGCACCAAAGACACGGCCAGCGGGATTGTGGGCGATTTCAGTTCCCCGGGTGCCTTCCCCTCTGGGTTTCCCATCATCTCTACAATAATCACGCCTCGCTCTCGTCTTGAGCACGCTGGGTAGCTAATCTTGCCCAGAGGGTTTCATTTCTCGAACTTCCAGCCTCCAGTGACACAGAGGCCCCCGCAGGTCCCAGGTGAGGGGGGGACCCGAGGTCCACCGCCCCGCCCTTCCTGTTCTCTGTTTTCCGTCCCGCTGCGGAGTCGCCCTCCAATGTCCCCACGCAGAACCCGCAAGCCTGGGCAGCCTCTCGCGACAGCCGCCCGCCCCCTCCAGCCCTCCCCAGAGTGGGGGCACATGTACTCACGATGAGGACAGCTGCGATGGGGATGGCCGTGTTCATGAAAACTGTGGAGGAAGCACACGGGCGTGTTCAGTGGGAGGCGGGCGACAGCCGCCGAGGTCCCAGGCGCAGCAGCCTGCAAGGTGGCGCTGGGGTGGGACACCTCCAACTCCTCCCTCTGTTTCTCAGGACCCCCGTCCCACGTGCCATAGCTCCTGTCTCTCCGACACTCAAGGAGAAAATGCTGGAACTCTGTTCCATGGGACTGGGGTGGCTGTGCCCGCGGAACGTGGTGGGGGAAGAACTGGGGAGCTGCTGACTGCCCGTGGCAATCTGGGGGCGGCAGTAGAGGTTTCGGGGGCACTCCTTTCTCCTTCCTTAAGCCCCGCGTCCTCCCAGGCCAGGCTCTCGCTCAGACATAGGGGCTTGCTGATCTCCCCAGGCTCTGCGGAGGGATTTCATACTGGTTCGCGCTGGGCCAGGCACACGGAACTAAAGCTGGCGAAAGTAGTGCCTCCCTGAGATCCGAGGTTTAGCGTCCACGCTTGGCGGGGCGCAGATCTTTCATAGCATGCGCAGAGTAAAGAGAGCTGGACTTTTAACTCAGAAAAGGGAGGAGGTGGAGTTCCTGTATTGTAACCTTGGGCATGTCGTTCCCCACTTGATCTTTGCAGCCTCATACATAATTCCACTCTTTGTGAGGCCGGGGGCCATCACGTTGGTGGCAGGGTCTGTGCACCCTCAGCGCTGCCTGATTATCACACAGCACGGAGCACTAGCTCACCCTGCTTCCCAACTCACCTGTCTTCTGGCCCAGGGGGAGATGCCCAAGACAGCCTAAAGCCCAGGTTTGAACTTCCAGAGAGGGAGAGAGAGAGGAGCTCCCTGGAGTGAGAGGCGACCAAGCCAACTGCTGCCTTCCCATCTCGTCCTCCTTGCTTCCAGAATCTTCCAGGCCAGCCCAGAAAGGAGTCTGGTTCTGTAATGAGCCCAGTGAAGGCCCAGGAGCGAGGAGCCCAGGAACCAGACGCCAAGGACTCAGCCTGCATACATAGCCACTGTCTAGTGGATGGCAAAGTCTGTGACATGCCGACGAAGCCTAGCCGGCCAGCCCCAGGCCAGGAAGCTGACTGCCCACTGGTCCATGCAGGTGTCCACTGGAGATGTGGCTCCCAACTTCAGGGAACCTCAGCTGCGTGCAAGAACATGGCTCCTGTCCCCAGGGAGTTTGCAATCTGAGTTAGGAGACAAGAACTGTACTCTCAGGAAGACCCTGATATCACGGGGAGACATAGAACACGCCCCAGGGAGGGTCCCAAGCAGATAGGAAGGACATTGACCCCATCTCTGGGGAATTCCTAATCTGATGGGGGAGGCAAGGCCCCTGCCATTGGAGAGTATATGGTTGGAGCCTTGAAGCATTGCTAATCTCTGACCACAAGGCTTCTTATCGCTACTGAACATCATTCACGACTGTGCTCCGACTGCCCTTTCCCATGGAGGCCGGATGGCCTCTGCATGCCTACCACAGTGCCACAGCCTCCCTCACAGTGCCTGGCAGGCAGCAGTATAAGGCCTATGGGCTCTACCCACAGTATAGGAACCCAGATCTGGGACGGAGGACACGGTTTGGCCATCACTGGCAGGGGAGAAAGAAGGGGAGGGGGTGCCCATCAGGCCTGGGCCCTTGACCATGACCAGCCAAAGTGCTCTAAGCACACATGGCCCTGCCCCCGCCCCAGGACCAATTATTCCAGGGAGTCCCACAGGGCAGGGCCTCCCGTCAGCTCCTGGCCTGCCCAGGGCCACAAATGACCATCGAGGAGAGGTTCCCGTGACGGAAGGCACCGTGCACCACCCTTGGGCCCTGCCCCACACTCTAGGGCCCGACTCCCAGCTGGAGAGTGGGCTGGGAGTCGGACCGCCCATGGCACGACTCGCGTGGAGAACAATCTGGTGCCTTGTAGCTCAAGTACCAGAGAAGTTCAGACCTTCTGATCCTATAATCCGCCTCCTGGGAACATCTCATAAATAATCATTGCAGAGAAGCACAGAGCGAGCAGCGAGCAGCTCTCCGCCACAGCCGAATCAAACCGCAACCACAGCAACAACCCAGCCCCAGATGAAGTGAACGGGAAGCATCCGACGGGAGGGGTTGCTCCCCTGGAGGGCAGCACATCCCTTCTCGGGGAGATTCGGAAAATGCGTGATAATCGGCATTTTACTCCACGGCATGTTCTCCCTCGTCATGATTGTCTTTATATATATTTTTTTTGTTTTATTGCCTTTATTCTTGGAGCTGCCTGAACTCCTTTGAGGAATAAGGCATACTATAAATAAATTTTAAAAATGAACATTTCAACTCTGAGGCAGCAACACGGAACATGCTTATAGCATAAATTACTTTCTACCCTGCTCTGGCTGCTGCATGGGGATGCTGGAGGGAAAAGGTGACTGCTACTCCCCTCACCCTCTCCTGGGATGATGGCAGGTCCCTACAGGTGGCATGGGAGCACTGGGACCCCATGGACTCTCTAGAGATCACCTCATCAGCCCTGGGGCGCATGCGGCTGGAGCTGGGGATGCCAGGGCTGCAGACCAGGGGGCTTGGAGCTGCAGGGGGCTCTAGCTCCTGACAGTCCTGTGCCCACTCAGAGAGTGACGGGGCCATGGAGCCGACGTCCAGCTGTCATGGGTGGGAGTCTTGAAGCCTTGTCCCATTTCCCTGACCCATGGGAAGCTTGCCAAGATTCTTGGGTGGCGGGAGGGGTCGGACACCTGCTGGAGAGCAGACTCCTCACAGGGCAGTGGGAGGGTGGGGGATTCACCTGGATCTGATTTAGAAAAACAAAAACAAAATGCAGAAAATGAAGAGCACTGTGGGGAGCAACTCGGACTAGACTAAGTTACTGGAATTAAGATTTATTCTATGCATCTGCTCTCCCACAATATGGCGCTGAGAAGGGAGTAACAGCTTCTACACAGCTGCCTCCAGTTCAACCAATAAACTGTAGGACCTGCTCCTGATTGGAGGAGAGCAGCGTACTCGGCGTGTGGGTAGCAGAGTTGGGATTGGTGGAAGAGGACTATAAAGGAGGAGACAATATGCACCAGGAACATCTATCTGAAGGAACACCTGAGCAGCCTCCGAGAGAGTCGGCCGGCGGTGTGCCGCTCCCCCGCGGAAGTGGGGAAAGTGGCCAGGGGGAACCGCCCTTCCACGGAGGTGGAAGGGTCGGTAGCCAACCCGGGAAGAACCAGCAGCAAACCCGGGGAGGGCCGAGCAGGCAAAAGAACAGCGCAGGGTCCTGTGTCGTTCCTCCACGAAGACGGGGAGCGACAGAGCACGACCCTGCTCAGATCCTGAGTGCCAGGGAGCACAAAATGCCACCTAAGTCGTGTAAATGAAACAAGATTGCAAAACGGTGTGTAGGCACCATGGCATTCTGGGAAGGTTTGGTGGCAGGTACACGGGTCTGAGAGGCCACTGGCCACAGTGCAGAGACACAGGCCCTGGGGTTTCATTCCCTCCAAAAACATTCTGGAGCTGTTCAATCACATATGATTTTTTAAAGGTCTTCTCCTCCTCTGTCTCAGGTGTGGTGTGTGCCAGCTTTTCATACCGCCCTCAAATAAAGCAAAATCACAACCCACACCCAGGCAGAGCTCACATTACCTGCTCTCCCCGGGCCTGTGCAAGGAATGCTGTCTGACCTCGGCGCCAGCGGTACCAGCAGCTTTGCATTGCCAAAGCACTGATAAATATTTCAGAAGCCATGTGTCCAGGAGGCAGCGCCAGCCTTTGGTGCCGCTGGGTAACTTCAGTTCTGTCTCCGAGGAGGGACAGTGGAGGGGCTGTGGGCTCACAGCCTGGGCCTGATTCTGGGCTGCCTCTGCAGGAGCGGAAATGGGTTTTAAAGTGCACAGGGTTATTTCCCACTCAGTCCCACGGTCAGGGCCGTAAGCAGAGAGGGAGGGGAAGCAGGTTCATGAGGTGTGTCTGCGGCCAGCGACTGAGGAAGTGGGGCGGGCGGCCCTGCAGTCGCACTGATTTCTGCCTCCGCCACTGATGAGCCCCCTGACTCCCCGCCAGCCACCCTCCCCTGCCAAACCAGGCCAGGAGACGCATCAGCAACCTGCTGCCGCTGCCGCACCAGCTGGCGGAAGGAAGGGCAGATGCTCAAGGGAATTCTGGGGAAGCTAGAGAAGGGGACCAGGCAGGGAGGGCACCTGGACCCTCCACCCAGGGCCTCCAGCAGCGAGCAAGGGGCTTGTGGACAGGCGCCATGCTGGGCGCCCTGTGTCTGGGGTTGGCCAGTACAGCCGTGTCCCCTGCCCCCCTTGGATGGTTAGCTGGGGGTGTCTGGTTAGTTTCTGAATCATCTGTTTGTGTTTTAGGACACAGCACGAGGCCGGTCACAATCATCCAAGGAGGTCCCACGTGACTGTGGTTCAGCCCTCTGAGCACAGAGCACTGAGGATGATAGCGAACACCTATTTCCCTCACTGTGCCTGTCCACGTGGCTCCCGCGGCTGCAGCAGGAAACCCAAGGGTTCGGACCCAGCCCACAGGGTGCTGCCTGAGTTGTTCCCTGTCCTCCTGGATTAGGCTTGAGTCCTGAACACAACAGATCTCCCGCACCTGCAGCCTTTGTGGCTGGGGGCTTCTCCCCTCCTCCCCTCCTCCGGCTGCCCCGGGGTCATCCTTGGGCACTCAGCTGTGGGCCTCACCTCTGAGGAGCCTTCCCTAACCCTCATAACTCTCCTGGCTGCCGCGAGTATCCCTTTCTGCTCTTGTCTTCAAGACACCGCTCCATGTCTGCCTTCCCTAGCAGGCAGGCGGTAAGCAATCTGCAGGCTGGGACTTACTGTGTCTTCTCACGACTGCATCCCCAAGGCCTGGCACATAGTAAGTGCTCAGTTAAATAAGTGGCTGAGAGAAGGAAAGAATCCAAAGACACAGGGCCAGGCGAGTCTCACAGAAAGACAAACAGAGGCATTTGGAGCAGACCCCATGGCTCTGACCCCATGCACAGCCATTGGTCATGGGCACAGCCAGCCACCTGTAAGACTGTGAGCGCCAGGACCGTGCTCACTTCCTCTTTAATGCCCTTGCCCTCTGCGAGGCCTGGCACAGAGAAAGGGCTCTGGAATGCGAGCTGCACATGGACAGAACGGACTGGCAGCATCTTAGTTGGCTGACTGGTGGATCTAGAGCCCTTTTGTCACCTCTGCAAAGTTGGTCCTCAAATACAGAGGAAACCCTTGGAGTTACTGCTTCTGCGTGGATTAGGGATCAAACGGACTTCGAGAGGGAGGGGCCACAGCACATGTCACCAGCCTTCTCGCACTTTATCTTTCACTCGTCAACACCCTTCATGCACGATGCAGCCCAGTGGTCGCCTGCGTGAACCTCTGTGTGCACTTCCAGCCCACGGGCTTCTTGCTCGGTGCTCTGCCATTACTGGCTGAGACCTCGGTGAGGCATTTCACGGGGGCCCCAGTCCTGGCTGCTGTGAAATGGGGCAGGAGAGCAGCACATCTCAGAGTTGTGACGAGGACGAAGCGCCATCCGATTTGCTAGGCAGCCGGCCAGAGCCCGCTGCCACCGTAATCTGTGCATGCCAGCTCTGACTTCTTGTTGAGAGCGGGAGGAACATCTTGCTGTCCCTCGCAGCCTTCCTGGTGCTTCGCACAGGGCGCTGCACACACAGGGGCTCACTTGCCATCCTTCGAGGAACTACGGACTCCAGATTTTGCTGTCGGGGATACTAGGGATACCAGTGTCCTGCAGGGCTTGGGGCTCCATACCGAAGAGCTCTCAGGGCCCCTGCAGGCAGACAGAGGGCTGGAGGTCAACTCCTCCGCCCGACAGTCTGCCTCCAAGGTGCACAGACAAGCAGATGGAGGACCCGCACACCGCACCAGGACAGGCAGACCAGGAAATGTGACTCCAGGGCTCCTCTGCGGTTTGCACCCTGTGACTGGCGCCAGTGGAAGAACATGAGACTCCCATTACTTTAGCCTTAATGACCTGTGTCCTGAGCCCTGGTAACAGAGGAACGGAAGTCCAGGAGGAGGGAAAGGAACACATACACGAAGCAGGTGCAGCCGGGAGGTGTCCCGACCCCCGCCCCTCTGTCCCTCTCCCGCTGCTGCCTAGCAGAAAGGAACACATCCCAGGAAGAGCAAACACCCTGAGCAAACAGCACTTGGCTCCCACAGCTCGCCCGGACAGTTCTTTCCTTCCCTTGCCTTTGCTTCCCCACACCCTTCTTCCAGGGGCCAACCTGGCTGCTGGTGGATCCCTCCAGGTCCCCTGCACAGGTGACAGGCCCTGGGCAGCTGTCTGCTTGGTGGCTCCAGAGCCCCCTTGCTCCTTCCAGAGTCATCCAGCTCTGAATAATGTAAAACCTCCTGCGCTCAGGTCCTGCTGGCCCCAGGCCTGTCATGGAGCTGTGGCCTGGCCTCTGAGGGCCTCCGTGGGACAAACAGCATGGGCTACATAGGCTCTGATGGGCTAGCCTGGGCACCTGGGCACATTGAGTTGTTGTTTACATAGGAAAACTTGTCCCAGACTGCCACTGGGAAGGCAAGAAGTGAGTGCAGAGCTCCCCGACCCCAGGACTCTTGGGGACACAGTGCCCCTGATTACCTTGCTGCTTCCCTGCCCTCTCCATCTCAGCAGCAGTGAGCCTGCCGACCCCAGCCTGCTGTGCGCGTGCTGAGACAGGAAGTCCCCTGCCTATCGGGGAAGCCAGTTGTTCCCACTGCTGTGGCCCTCAAGGGACTGTCCACAGGAATAAACAGTGGGGCGGGACTGGCGCTGCGGCATAGCAGGTAAAGCTGCCGCCTGCAGTGCCGGCATCCCATATGGGTGCCAGTTTAAGTCCTGGCTGCTCTTCTTCCCATCCAGCTCTCTGCTGTGGCCTGGGAAAGCAGCAGAAAATGGCCCAAGTCCTTAGGCCCCTACACCTGTGTGGGAAACCTGGAAGCAGCCCCTGGCTCCTGGCTTTAGATTGGTGAAGCTCCAGCCATTGTGGCCATCTCAGGGAGTTAACCAGTGGATGGAAGACATCTCTCTCTCTCTCTCTCTCTCTCCCTCTCTCTCTCTCTCTCTCGGCCTCTCTCTAACTCTTTCAAATAAAACAAACATCTTAAAACAAAACCAAACCAGTAGGACTACGGCTAGTAGAACCAGCCCTCAGGCGACCGCTGACAGGTGGGGACCCTGGCTTTTCTGGGCTCCCTAAATGTTCTTACTGCATTTTCCATCTTACAGAGTGCATAGCCTGGGAGCAGCCCAGGGCCAGGGATGAGGATAAAGGGGAGAGACCCAGAACTTGGAGTGTCTTGGTGGTGAGGAACCTGGGAAGCAATGGCTGTCGGCCGTGCCCATAGCCCCGGTCTCAGAAAATCAACCCTGGCAAGACTTCCTGCAGAAAGACCCCACGGCTTGTGCCATGCACAGTGGAGGGCCTTGTGCCTGACAATGACTGGACCAGGGTCCCCACTAGAGCCATGGGACACCATGGTCTGGCTGGATTCAGGGAGGCCCAACACCTGGGATGCTCAGTGGCAGCCCTGCCCTGTGGGAACCCCTGTGTTGGAGGGTGGCCCTCGGCTCCTCTAGGCAGCATGGACACCTGGAACACACAGAAGACCTGAGCGGCTGTCTCATTCTTCATGAGGCTTCAAGCCTGCCTGAGAGACAGTCCCAGCACTGCCCACCCACTACTGCCCTCCCACCTGCCTCACGGGTGACTCTTCCCAGCACAGCTGGGGAAGGTGGTCAACAACCTTTCCTAATTTCCCCCTCTATTCCCATTCTGAAAGAGCCCAGGTTAAGTAAAACCAG
The DNA here is from genome assembly GCF_051225735.1 of Oryctolagus cuniculus. Classification (NCBI taxonomy): domain Eukaryota; kingdom Metazoa; phylum Chordata; class Mammalia; order Lagomorpha; family Leporidae; genus Oryctolagus; species Oryctolagus cuniculus. The sequence continues at coordinate 48,898,594 of NC_142867.1, read as the reverse complement.
CCTCCCAAGGGTGTCCCTTCGTGCTCAGCTCATGGTGGAAAAATAGCACTACTCTGGGAGTTGGGAGGCATCAGAGGATCTCATCTGAGCATGCTGCTAACCTCAGGAGTGACCTTGAGAAACACCCCCCCTGCCGCCTCTGGCCTCAGTTTCCCATTTGTAAAATGGTCCTTGTAGATGGCAGAAAGTCTTGCCCACTTTCTCTCCTTGCCACCTTCTGTGTAATTCCCACAGACCTGTATCCCAAATAAGAAATTCTCTCTTCAGCTATGTCTGTTCATTTCCTCTGCATGCTCTCTCTCTCTCTCTCTTGTCCACTGGGCTTTCTGCCCATTACAGCTCTTACGCTGGACTGTCAGGGAACCAGCATGGGATTTTGGAGCTGCTACATCTCCACATACCCACTGCGTGCTTGGGAGGTAACCGCTAGGGGATGGGTCTGTGAAGCCACGAGACCAGCTGTGATGACCCCACGGACCGCCTGACCTCCAGAGGCTCTCACTCCGTCCACTACTTCCTTAATGAATTTCAGTAACTGAAGTTTTAACTTATGGAAGCTCATTTGATGGTTTTATCCTCATACTTTCCTAGCTTGCCTTATGGATTTTATATCTACTTTTTGCTCTTTAAATAGGCTTATTTCATTCTTTCTTTTAGACGATGCTATCATCTCCAGATATTGAGGGACTAGTTCTCTGGGGAGCGTTGTTCTCTGAAGGAGTTTGATTCTTTATTGTTAGCTCACTGCTAGAGGAGTCCCACAGTGCCTGTGACGTAGTTTTAACATCTGTCTCCTGGGACCCTAGGAACCTTACCAGCGTTTCCTTGGCTTAGGGCTCCTCAACCATTTGGTTAATATAAATTCAGAGCCCACACTTGAGAGGCCCCCAGCGTGGGCTTCTGATCTTTAAGGATGACTGAAGTTTCTTCTGCAGGGTTCATGGACACAGAAACTCCCTCGTAGCTACCCAGGGCAGGGGCAGCTCCATCTGACTTATGAGAAGTCCCCACTGTTAGTGCAAAACCATGGCTGTGTATTTGCTGGCTGCCGCCTGGCCATCCATATCAGCTGTGGGGCGTGGAGACCTCGTGTGTTCTCCTCCCCAGTGTATTCTGAATGCCAGCACAGTGCTCAGTATGTAGCGCAACTCAGTACCCGTTTTGCTGGATAAATGAATGGGGGACACTGTGATTTCGGGGGGCTCAGCTACCCCCTAGGGTTTGATCCCCAAAGCCTCCTGCACTCCTGTCACCCAAACCCTGGCTCCCTATCCCAGCAGCAGCCGCAGCCAGGACTCACTGGAGATGGAGGTGTAGACAGCGAAGGCCTTGAGGCTGGTCATCTCCTTCCTGCGGGTCAGCTCCACCCGAGCGCAGAAGATGTTCTCCCAGGCGTACAGCTTGAGCAGCTTGATGCCACGCAGCATCTCGTTGGTCTGCTTCAGCCTCTCGTTGGAATACTCCTGTGGGCGGTGCTGCGTCAGAGGGAAGCGTCGTCCGCCCCGCCTCCTGCCCCCAACCCGAGAGGGAGGCACCAAGTCAGTGCTCTCGCCGCCCCCCTGCTCCTTCCGTGAACCCCATTTCCCAGGCCTGGCCCGTGAAGGGACTTACCTGAGGTCAGCAGGGGTGTGACCCGCTGCTGTCAGTGGCAGGGGGGCAGGCAGACCCGGGGCGTGGCTGGGATAAGAGGACATGCGCACTCCCTTGCACACTCACCAGGGTGCTCCGCTGGGCTTGCGAGAGCTTGGTGGCCACGAAGTACTGGACGGGGGCCAGCAGAATGATGACCGCTGCTCCAATCAAGGCGCTGACTCCCAGGATGTAGTAGAGGAGGATCACACCCACGATGATCTGAGGAAGGGGCCAGGGCAGCGTTCCCTTCATCTGGCTGCTGCCCTGGGAAGCTGGCAACATGCCCCCTTTCCCGGGCCCCAGAGTGGGATATGCCTGGGTGCCCAGGTTTTCCCAACTGCCTTGGGGAGGGGAGCAGGGGAGGGGGTGAGGGAGCGATTTGGGAAGGAGGGGTTCGTGAGACGGGCTCTGGCCACAGCCGAGTTTCTGGGCTGGCACCAAGCCTGGTGACTGCCTCTCTGCGAGGCTGGCTGAGTGTCCGTCCGCCCTCTCCAAGTCTACTTCAAAGACGGAAGTCGGCACTGTGAGGGTGACAGCTGGCTGTCAGGGCCGACTTTCCACTCTCACCGGGGCAAAATGACACAGGAGCAAAGGGGCAGAGGCCCTGCATCCGGGCCTGACCAGCAGCCCGGGGTCGGAGAGACTGCTCTTCCCTCTCAGGCTCCTGGCCTCTTCACTTTCTCAGTGAATCTGAAGAATGTTTTGTTTCTAGCTTTATGTAAATGACTGCCTACTTGTGAATATTTATGGGAAGTGTAACTGACTCTCACCAGTGCCCACTGCACGGCACCGGGATGACGGCTTCTCAGGTTGCCTTCAAAGACAAGCATCTCTAAAGACAGGGATTCTTCAAGGACAGACGGGCTGCGCTCTCTGGTTTATAAAAGAGGGGAAAGGGGCCGGTGCTGTGGTGTAGCAGGTAAGGCCGCCGCCTGCAGTGCCGATACCCCATATGGGCACTGGTTCAAGTCCCAGCTGCGCCACTTCTGATCCAGCTCTCTGCTATGGCCTGGGAAAGCAGTGGAAGATGTCCTAAGTGCTTAGGTTCCTGCACCCACATGGAAGACCTAGAAGAAGCTCCAGGTTCCTGGCTTTGGATTGGCCCAGCTCTGGCTGCTGCAGCCATTTGGGGGGTGAACCAGTGGATGGAAGATCCTCTTTGTTTCCCTCTGTCTGTAACTCTGCCTCTCTAATAAATAAATCTTAAAAAAAAAAAAAAGAGGGAAAAGGCCTCCTGACTTGGCCCTGCTATTCCTGAGCCCCACACCAGCTTCACAGTGCACTCCCTGCACCAGCTCAAGGACGGCGGTGTGGGTGTGGGTGGGGGCTCTACACTTGGCATTCATTCCAGAAAGCCTCCTGCCTTGGCAGGTAGCTGAGAGGTTGGGAAGCAACCCCTCCACCACCTGCCTCCCAGGGCTTAACTGATGTTAAATGCAGGCCTGCTTGGGCAGAGAGTGCTAGGAGATGAGGAACCTCCCACCCCTGCTGGCCAGCCCCATCCACCTTCTGGAAAGTTCTCCTGGAATACAGTCCTTTCTTAGCTTTGCTTAAGCGGAGGCAACAGGGGATGCTTCAGCTGGCAGGGGCTGTGCTGGACAAGGAGGCTCCTGGGGTCACTAACAGGGCACCTCCGGGGATCAGTGCTTGTGCCTGTATCACCTCCAAGGGCCCGGCGGTGGCTGGGGCAGGGGCCCACCCTCCTGCTCCCCAGACTCCTTGGTCCATTCATCTTCTCTGCAGGAGTCTGAATGGCTGTCACGGGGAGAATGCCAGAAATCAGAGATTCCCAGTGCGCAAAGCAAAGGTGAGGACCTGTTTTGTCTCCTATTCATGGACTAGGAAATCATGGTCCCTGGAGTCTACGGCTCTGGGTGCGAATGCAGCCTCAGTACCCATCAGCAGTGCAGCCATGGGCAAGCGTCTTCACTTTTGCAGTGGCGGTTATGAGGCTCAGTGTGCAGCACTGCTGTGAGGTTAAACAAAGGTCTGTGCCGAGCGCCTACAATGTGCCTGGCATAGAGCTGGAGGAACAACGCAGCTGAGCCCCCGTAAAGGGACAAAGCAACAAGTCTCAGGAGAACCTGCCACAGGGAACCGCAGAAAGGGGCCACCTAGCTGTGGTGCGGCTCTTGGCTCACTGTGAGGCCCAGGGTAAGATTCCTGCCTTATCTGGGCCCCAGAAGCCCATGGATATGGAAACACAGAGGTGGCCACCACCGCCGAGTGTCCTTGATAAACTTCGGAGGGGCTCCTGAAGCCCCCCTAATTGCAGGCACGCGTGTGAACAGCATTGGCTTTTCTGAGAAAGTTTCATCAGATTTTTCAAAAGTGTTTGTAGGGACTGGTGCTGTGGTGTAGCAGGTAGGCTAAGCTTCCACCTGCAGCACTGGCATCCCCTATGGGCACCACTTCGTGTCTCAGCTGCCCCTCTTCCGATCCAGCTCTCTACTTATGGCCTGAGAAAGGTCTCCCTGCACCTGCATGGGAGATCCGGAAGAAGCTCCTGGCTTCGGATCAGCACAACCCCACCATTGCGGCCAACTGGAGAGTGAGCCAGCAGATGGAAGACCTCTCTCTCTGCCTCTCCTCTGTGTAACTCTGACTTTCAGATAAAATAAATAAGTCTTTTTTTAAAAAAAAAGAAAATGTACTCAATTTGTGCTGATGGCAGCAAAACTCTGTGAATATTCTGAAAGCACTGAATTGTACAGTCTCTACATGAGTGCATTCTATCTCAACAATGCTGTTCTTAAAAAATGTATGTGTCCAAGAAAAAGATAAGGAACCAAGGAGAGCCCTTGGGGCTTGCACCGGAAAGGGGCTCCGGAGCTAACTGCGATGAGAAAAGGCTGTGTGTGCCTGTGGCCAACAGGGCTGCAGGCAGAATCCTGGCCAGGCACAGCCTCTGCACTGGGATAGGGATTGTGTCCACTCACAGTAGCAGCACTGGATCTTCGATGTGGGTCAAATTTCTAAGTTGCAAAGATAGAGCCTTTGATGAATTAAAAATGCCAAAAGCAACTGATACTTCATGAATAAGCAAGGTCAACTCTCAGTGGAGGTAAAAACCTCCCCACACACCCCAGCCCCTGGTTGTGGGGTCAAGCAACACAGGTGAGAGGGGCCGGGGTAGGGCTGGCACAGGCTAGGGGTTGGCAGTCAGTCCCATCCGCAGAGACACAGGTGCAACAAACAATGGTCAGGATCTCAGTGCAGCAGGCTTGGTGGATGAGGTCGGATGAGACGGGTTGTTCAGGGGCACGATAGATAGAGCAGTCTTGGCGCTAGAAGGCTGTGAGCCTATCTGATGAGCTTTCCAGGCCTTTGGACAGCTTCTGGGGTCACTGATCTATCTATCTTGGCAGCATGGTGAGGGGTCCTGGATGTGGGATGTCACATACGCCCATCCTTGTGCGAATGGACATCAGCTGCCTTCCCCATCTAGCCCATTTAGCCCAGTTTTCTCCCTGTGTGAGTCTCTCCCATTTCCCTTAAATATCTTCTAATTCTAAGCCTTACAGGTAAAGAGGACCAAACCTGCCTCTCAAGAAGCAATGGGTTCTGGGTTGGCACAACTTCGCTCATTCCAAACACGTGCACAGGAGCGGGAACTGGCACTTCCTGAGGGACCCCTCTGCTGGGCACGCCACTCTGAGTCAGCACAGCAAGTTCAGAGTGCAGGAAACATCCCCATGTCACAGATGAGGAACTGAGGCTCGGAGAGGGTAAAGACTGGAGTCGGTCAGTCCTGTGCAAGTGTGGACACTCACTGCTACACTGGAGTGGAACCTGGAGGCTCTCCAGGAATAAAGTCTGGGTTTCAGCTTCTGATTCTCCCATAGCACCGGGGGACAAAGTGCCTCCTCCTGAGCTGGCCCAAAAGCTTGCCTGCCCTTTGAAAATATCACTTGCACATTCCCCCAAATAATCCATGTTTCCTGAAGACTTTGGCAACACAAAGAAAATAAAAATGACTTGTAACCCCAGCACGCAGCCTTCTTGTTCTTTTCTCCGTGGGAAGCTGTGCAAAGGTATACAAACATGAATTCCAATTTAGGAGGAATTGCACACTGCACACGCTATCTTGTAATTCACTCTTTTTGCTTCAGATATGTCACAGACACTTCTCAATGTAATTAAGTATTTTGCAGCAATGTAATTTCTAATGTCCACGAGAGTGCTCTGCGTATGATTTTGCTATAGTTTAGTTATGGATGGTTGCATTCTACAAGTCTTAATAAGATGGGCTTCTCTGACCACCAAGAGAGATGATGATCATTATACCCTGCCTGCAGGGGAGGGGAATGTACAAGGACCCAGGGGTGCACCCCATGGAGACCCCACGGGGATGGAAGGTACAGGTAAGGATGGAATGGAAGATGCTGAAATGCAGGGGGGCTGCAGTCCTCCCCCTACCTCCCACCCACCACAAGCCCACACCGGGTACCTGTACTGGCATAGCCCAGAGGTTTGGGCACAAGAAGAAAAACCACATGAGCTGGTTGGTGTCAATGGCCACCAGGTTACAGATCTGCCCGGCAGTCATCTCCCCCATGGACAGGTTGGAGGTGGACAGGTGCATAATTTTATTGTAAATCTTGGTCTGGAAATGAGAGCAGAACATTTCACATTTGTCACCATCACCACTGTCCTCAGCACCCTGGGGGGCTTCTCAGATATCACCCCCCCCAGCCCCACAGAGCCCCTGGACAGCGCCGCTGGGGGCACTGGATCACAGTGGTGCTGGGGAAGGCAGGGAGACTCAGGGGCGTAAGGGGCTTTGTCCAAGATTCAGGAAGCCCAGGAGGCAGCATTTGGGTGAGGACCCACGCCAGCATGGCAAACTACTTCCTCAGCCAGCGAGGCCTCTCCCCCGGGGGACGGGACTTAATTAGCTCTTAAATCTTCAAAGCAGATCTTCATGTCCAGTTGTATTCTTGATTTATGAGGGGCTGGTGGAGAACACACTTCAGAGCCGTAAGAATGATGAAGTGCGGGCGGCCGGCGGGTTTACTGTGGCCATCACCTCCCCCCCGGGGAAGGGGTCCCTGCTGGAGCCACGAGTTGTCACAGTTGAGCCCTGCGATAATGCAAGGCTTGCGCCTGGCTGATGGGAGACTTGGCCTTGAGTGTCGATCACCCCAGCGCCTTCCTGGAGTCCAGGCACCCCCAGGGCTGCCACAGGGCAGCTGGGGTGCAGCCATGGTAGTAGCTTTCCCTGAGCCTAAAAAACCCAATCATTCTGCACAGAGTGACTGTGCCTCCCAGGGAGATTTTCAGGCCATGTGCACCTGAACAAGGGAAAATGCATTCCTGGCTTAAATGTCTGAGGGGTGCCTGCTCTTGAATGAAATCCGCCTGGTGTAAAGTGGATTGCCAGCCCTTGATTCATCTTTTGTGTAACCCGGGCTTTTGTGTGCATCAGGTTTTCCTGAAGCATGAAGCTATTCTATATTTTGATGAGTTGATATGTACCACGGGCAAGCTTTAAAATAATGGTAATGGCAATAGTATTTTGGACAAATCTATGCACCTTCTGGGTCATGCAGGACCAGGCTTCAAAGGCTTGTCCCCTGGTTCACTGTAGTAGGGACAGGGAGACATCTATCAAATGGAGCACTATTAAGTAATGCCACTTGGAAATGTATAACCAAATGGTAGCTGGTGTATTTTTAAAAATATTATATGAAACTCAGTAATTTTGCTTAATCACTTTTCATACAAAACGCATGATTATTCTTAAACTCATGAAGAAACAAACTCTCCTTGATAAGGGTAAGTTTTCTGTAAATAATTTTCTGGAAATCTCTGAAGGGAAGAAAGTTTTCTCTTTCCTAATCTGTTTTCATAATTAATGCTAGTATTTCCTTTTGGTGGCAGGTGAATTAGTCTCTCTTATTAATGCAAAAGATTTAAACAGTTTGATAAAGCAATTATAGTCTAACACATTAAAAAAACATTTTTGGCTCTTTTAGTGTAATTGGAAAATGCTGGGTTGGTGCGTGATTTATGACTTACAAGTACAAAGTAGGTTTCATCACAGAACTGTCCAACTTCAAAAGTGGCTGCTGGACTCATAGAATGGCGGATGTCCTAAACAGCACTCTGGCCTCAGAATCAGCCCTAAAGGCATTCGGATCTGGCTGAAAAGCCCATGAGAGTATTTCAGGCATGGAAAGCCAAGACACTCTGGCAAAAAAAAAGGACCTAAATGAAAGATCTCTGTGAGTGAGATCCCAGTGGAAAGAACAGGTCTTCAAAGAAGGAGGTACCTTTCTCTGAAGGGAGGAGAGAACTTCCACTTTGACTATGACCTTGTCTAAATAAGATAAGAGTCAGTGAACTCAAAAGGCTTCCATAGCCTTGGAAACTCATGACTGGAGCATAGGGAGATTACTGATGCCATAAACAGGAGTGTCAATTTGTAAAGTCAACAACAGGAGTCACTGTGCACTTACTCCTCATGTAGGATCTCTGTCCTTAATGTGCTGTACATTGTGATTTAATGCTATAACGAGTACTCAAACAGCATTTTTCACTTTGTGTTTCTATGTGGGTGCAAACTGTTGAAATCTTTACTTAGTGTATACTAAACTGATCTTCTGTATATAAGAAAATTGAAAATGAATCTTGATAAGAATGGAAGGGGAGAGAGAGCGGGAAAGGGGAGGGTTGCGGGTGGGAGGGAAGTCATTGGGGTGGGGGGAAGCCAATGTAATCCATAAGCTGTACTTTGGAAATCTATATTCATTAAATAAAAGTTGAAAAAAAAAAAGTGGCTGCTGTCCGTGCTGTCCGTGTGTGAGTCTGCCTGACTGAAGGGGTCTGAGCGGAGGCTGGAATTTTTAGAGAGCATTTCTATACTGAGAAATAGTTTGATGCCTCCTGTCTCTGAGCCCCCACAGATCTTACAGTGTCTTACATTTTTTTGGGCTCATTCCACCATCCTCATATGATGATATCCTGAGGAAATGTTCGCTTCTCCCATGAAAAACCATTCGTATGGGCGGTGCTGTCATGTACAGCTGTACAGGTTGTGCGCTGTCCAACTTCAGGGGCCACCATTCACAGGGACTGTACACTGAGATAGCCAGAGCTGGGTTCCTGACACTGTCTCCAGTCCAGGCTAGCCCCTTTTCCTCTGGGTCACTTTTCTGTAAAGTCTTTGATCTTGGCTCCCACAGGAGCAGTCAATGTTAATAATTTTGAAGAACGTTTTTAAACGAGGTAGCTTTGGGATCTTGCCTCAACTTTATAGCAGTCCCTGAGTATGGCCGAATCTCCAGCTACCCCTCAACATCCATCCTCCCTTTTGCACCACAGGGATTTCCAGCAGGGGACATGCATGAGTGTCAAGAATAGAAACTGCACCTTCCAGCCTCTGGGCCTGGACTTCCGGTCAGTTTCTCACCGCTGGGGTGAGACAGGGTATGTGCAACTTCCGCATCAGGATTTTAAAAGGGAACAGTATTCGACCCTACACCTGCCCCGAAACAAAGGAGCATCATTCGCTCCTCTTGTCCCTTCTTGCTAGTTTCAATGCAAACGTGACAGCAACAGTTCCAGAGCCACCCTGCACCATGAGACAAAAGTCACCTAAGAAGGCTGACAGAGGCGCCGGTGCTGTGGTGCAGTAGGTTGAACTGCTACCTGCAGGTTCAGGCCCTGGTTGCTCCACTTGTGATCCAACTCCCTGCTGATGTGCCTGGGAAAGCAGCAGAAGATGGCCCAGGTCCTCGGACCCCTGCATCCATGTGGGAGACCCATGCTGTGGCTACAGCATGGCCCAGGCAGCCACTTGTGGATAGAACCTCTCTCTTTCCATCCTTCTCCCTATCTCTGGACTTCACCTTTCAAATAAATGAATAAATCTTAAAAATAAATAAATAATCCTGGAAGAGCAACATCAGGGAAAGAGCCTGGGTCTCTGATGACTGTGCAGCTGCTGGACCAGCCCTGACTCAACGTGAAAAATTAGCAAACTTGTATCCTACTGAAAGTATTGTCATGTAGGGTCTCTCATAGCTGACCCAAAATTCTAGTGCAAACACTGAGATTTGCACAACTGCCATCACCACCTGCTCCCAAGGAACCCTGAACATGCTTGGATTTTGCTCACCCTTCCAACCGACTCTAAGAACGAAGCCACAGATGGCAAGACCAAGAGCCTGAGCCTCCAAGGATCTGTCAGGCCAGACACAGACCTCAGGGACCCAATGGTTAGGCAGTAGAGGCCATGTAGACCTGGCATGTCTTTCACAACTCTAGTTTTGCACCTAAGGAAGACTGGCTGGTAGCAGAACTCTGGAACAGTATCTAGAGAAGGATTCTGAGGTTGCATCTGCACTCACAGGGAAGGGTGCTGTGATGGATTGGTGATGTCTGCCAGGTCCAAGGGTTGGGCAAGGAGACATCTCAGATCTGGTCCACAGCAGAACCAGGGCTTGAGCTCCTGCGTTTCCCAAGCCCAGCCCAGGACGCTCGCCATTGGCCCACACTGCTTTGCCTATGGGTATTGTTCCAAGGCACCGTCAAAGGACAGTGAGAAAGAATCTCACAGCAGAATTACTCTTGAGGGTCCAAGAAGATGAATAATGTGGCTTTCGTGAAGTGAGAGAACTGACACCTGAGTACCTGGATGGCGCCACGCAAGTTGATCCCGGTCTCGATGGCGACGTAGTAGGATGCCTGCAGGAACGTTCTCTGCAGCAGGAGGGCGAGGAAGAGGAGCACGGCTAAGACGTAGGCATTCGCAAGGAACTCTTGCGAGGAGACGAAGTAAACCCCGAGAAACTGCGTCTGTCGGAAAGACGAGTTCAGAGGCAGCTGTCATTGGCAGCCACATGGCACCCGGTACCCCTGGCTGTACACACGGCTGTGCCAGCGCACACCCACCATCAATACACACGGCTGTGCCACAAGGACCCGGAGACCTGCAAGACGCTCCCTGCCTATAAGCCTGCGCAACTGTCCACAGGCGAAAACCCCACTCAGCATTCTTCTACCTACGGGGGTTGCCTATATTCCCCTCCCTCTTCCCACTTAGGGGACCAGAAGGGGATCCACTTCTAGCCCAAGGCCCATGGAGGTGACTCTCCGCACCGTGGCCACCAAGCCCAAGAGAGCACCTTCTGAGTGGGGCAGGAATAAACAGGGTCAACCACAGAGCAGCCCGACCTGGAGGCGCCGGAGCCACGCCCCCGCTGCACCTGCTCTGCTATGGACGCACAGGCAGCCAGAGGCCTTGGCCCATGCTCACCAGCAGCCTGTGCCACGGGGGCTTCTGGGCAGAAGGAGCCAGTGGACACCATGGCCAAGCCAGGCTCCCCACTCACAGTAGACAGAGACGAGTCAGACCCAAGCCCTCCCAGCCTCGGGTGCCCCAGGAGCTCTTTGGCATTTCAGGCTCCCTGGCTGCACTTCCAGCAAGATCTCCGACGATAAACAGTGCTGGAAAGCAAACTCTTGGGCTCTGTTGCTCAAGACACCAGGGTGCAGCATGCCTCTGTTTCCAAATGCAGCCTCAGTAGCTCCCAGGAAGCCATGATCCTGCTAAGCCCGTGGCCCTGCTGCAGTGTTTCCCAAACACACAGGCTCCCCTTCCTGAGCTGGGAGCGGCTGCAGGGGAGCCGGGGGCATGTCCACCGCCAGGATCCCGCTGGCCCAGGGCTGCAGGGAGGTCTTTTCCTTGAGTTAGAAATTCCTGGAACTTGGCTGCGGGGATTCCTGGGGGGAGAACAAGACTTCACCTCTTGGTTTAACAGAGGCCCTGCTGCCAGCCCTCAATGCCTCCTGGTCATGTGTACCGCAAGGTCTCTCCCAGGTTCTGTGGGATGGGGGTCTCTCCCTGTTGGGGACGGCACAGGGAGGTGACCCAAGGGTACATGCAAGAGGGCCCCCCGAGGCCTAGAGCCCCTGTGCTCGGTTCCATCACCAGTGTACCAGAGGGAGGCACAGCGAGGACGTGGAAGGCAGAAGGTGGGCGTGGGCTGAAAGTAGCAGAATGGGCCTTAAGCTGAGGCTGCGGGGGCGGGGTGGAAGGGGAGGAGACAGTGTTGGGCATGCGCAGAACTCCATTCTCGCAATCCCCAGATGCTGTGCCTAGCCCCGCTTCACACAGGAGGAAATGAGGTTCCGACTTGGGTAAGTGGCTGGCCCGAGGCCACATGTGGGCAGGGGACAGCACGCCAATATGAGCCTGTCGGAGGCCAAAACCACCCCAGACTCTGCAGAGGCCTCACTCAACCCTTTGCCTTGAGTGGCCCAGGATGGAGGCGCTGCCCATTTGGCTGGTCCGGGCGGGAAATGCAGGCCTGTGGGCTTCGGAAAACCTGGCCCTGTCTAACCTGCCCTGGGGTTCTTCTCCCTCCCACCGCCCTCCTCTGCTGAGACCCGGCCCCAGAGGACGGAGTCCATTATTTTACAGCGGTAAAGCACATCATGGACATTCATCCCAAAGAGGACGCTTTACAGAAGGGAACGGCTGTGCGCACAAAGATGCTTATTTCTGGGGTAGAGCCGAGGAGACTGCAAAGCCCATGTGTGCGCCCAGCCTGGGGGAGGGCTCGGCGGGCTGCTGTACACGTAGGAACACCCCGCACCCAAGAACACCGATGTCACAAAAGCTCTCCAGCACACGAACGCTGCACGCGTGCTGCGCTAACAGTGATCGCGAAACACCGAGGCTGGGGGCCGAGCGCTGCAAATGGCAACTGATCCCGTGTGCTGGGCAGACAGACTGCGGGTTGTAGTTGTTAAATATTTGCACATTTTAAACAAAGCAACAGCTTTTCGCAGCTCCAGAGACAAAACCCTGACCTCTGCACCCTGCTTTCCACAATGCATAGGCCCTGGGGTCAGAAAACCGCACGCCTGTGGATCAAGACTTTTGTGATGGGTTGAAATGAAAATGTCCTAGCTAGTAAAAGTCATTAGGTCACCATCAGATCTCTTCAAACAGTTCCAAAGGTATGGAGCCTGCAACAGCTGACTTTCCAATGAAGAAGGGAGTACCAGGGAGCCAGCGCTGTGGTGCAGCAGATTAAGGCGCCACCTGCAATAGCAGCATCCCATAAGGAAGCAGGTTTGAGTCCCGGCTGCTCCACTTCCGATCCAGCTCTCTGCTAACAGGTCTGGAGAAGCAACGGAAGATGGCCCAAGTGCTTGGGTCCCTGCTACGCATGTGGGAGACCTGAACGGAATTCCTGACTCCGGGTTTCAGCCTGGACCAGCCCTGACTGTGGCAGCCACTTGAGGAGTGAGCCAGCAGATGGAAGATCTCTTTGTCTCTATCGTTCTCTGTCAAACAGACACATGAATACATCTAGACTCGCCAAGAGGCCTGGGATGCTGCCCCAGGAAGGCAGGCCCTGGCGAAGCGTGGGGAGATGAGCGCCCGGGGGGAGGGAGGAGGTGAGGGAGGGAGGGTTCTGGGCAGCACCCCGAAGGCACCCTGGCAGGAGGGAAAAGGCCAAGGACCCGCAGCTCGACATTCGGTGGAAGGTCGACGGTTTGGAAGACCAAATGCCCAGTGCTGGTTCTCCCTGTCTCTCGGGGAAGAAACTGCATTGGTTTCCAGGGTTCTGCCAGCCATGCTCCATACACACTTTACAGAGAGAATCAGCGCCGGCAGTCATCACGGCACTGCACTGTCTACAGAAGTTGTCACACATGTCCCCATTTTGCAGCTAGGGCTGTGAATGAGCCTCGGGAGAGTGAGCTGCAGAGGTGGGACGGGAACCCAGCACTCCCGCCTCTACAGTCCTGGTCCCCGTTGTCCCTGTCTGACCACAGGCGTGCCTGGAAAGGACCCTTCCCTTGCTCTCAGGAGCTAAGTATCCCAGGGACCCTTGCCTCTGGTGCTGGCAGGGGCAAAAGTGGAGTGGCCCGGGAGGTCCTGGGGAAACACAAGAACTGGCCTTGGCCATCTGGGGACCAGCACACCACTCACCCACCCACAGCCATCTGATGCATTCAAGAGCTGGACTTGGAGGTCAGCCATATCCGTGTTCAAATCATGACTCATCAGAGATCAGCCTTGTGTCATTGGGCAAGTTCCTCAGTTTCCTCATCTGTGAAATTAAGCTAGGAGGCAGGGCTTCTACGGCAAAGGGTTATGAGGATTCACCATCACAAGGCATATAAAAAAGAATTTGTGGACATAGCGCTCAAGGCATGGTAACTTCTGCATTATTCATTGTATGATCATTTCTTCCATGTCTCCTGTGTGTCAGGCTGGGTGTTGGGTGCTGCAGACACAGAGGTCAGACAACTGCGGTTGCTTTCTCAGGGGACTCAGGGTCAAGCTGGGGAAAGAGACACAGAGCGCTTTGATGGTGGAAGCACTGGATGTTCAAGGAGCACTAAAGAGAAGCATCTAATTCAACCAAGGAAGGCTTCCTGCAGGAGGCAACATTTGAGCAGAGTCTTGGTGGCTAAGAAGAGGTTAGTGACATGAAGGCAAGCACTCCAGGACAGCTGCATGGGCAGTGTGATGAAGAGGCCAGCCCACAGAGTCACAGAAACACAAACAGAAGTAAGCTCATTAAGTCACCCATAGTGAGAGCCACAAACATGCCCCCCCCACACACACACACTGAGAGAGACAGGGACAACAGACCCAGAAGTATCCCCATGAGAAGTCATTCGCGAACAAGCACACACACGCCCACAAAGCCACTCGTGCCTTTCCACTGAGCATCAGAGGCCTTTAAAGCTTCGGCTCTGAAATCAAACCCTGTTCTTTCTTTCCCCGGCTCAGCCGATAGCCCAGAGTGGTGCCGGCAGGTCTCAGACCCCAGCCATTCTGTACGAATCCAGTTTCTCAGCCTCCAGCCAGAGCAGTGGCCTTCCGTTGCAGGCGACAGATTGGGATGGGGGTTGGGCGGGAGAGAGGGCTGGAAAGAGCTGGCTGGTGGGCGGAGCCCCGCCTGGCGCCCAGCTTCCCTGGGGAATGGCAGGGCGGGCAGGAGCATCACAGATCTGGCAGGGCACGGACTCTCTCAGTAACTGAAGACATCAGCTGTTGACCATGGGGGATGCAGAGGGTGATGCCTTTGCTGCCAGCGAGAGTGTCCTGGGAGGGAGGAGAGAACAGGAGAGCCAGGGCCAGCGAGGCAGCGTAGGCGCCCAGGCTGCATCAGGATACATCCAGGTCAGACAGAAGGAAGTTCCCCATGACTTGTAATGGGGACCAGAATAGCGCCCCACTCTCGGGGTGAGAGCCGCTAGGAGGCAGGGAGATGAATGAAATGACCTCGGTCAGTGACCGCTTTTTCCCTATTTTCTGGGCTCAGAAGCCCAGGGGAGAATGAAGCCCCATCCCAGGCAACCACGGGATGGATAGTGCTTTGTTGTGGGCACGGGAGGCCGTATTTATTTTCCACTCTCGTTTCTAAGTCAGAAATTTGCTGATTGCATTTGGGCGGCAGGAACAAAGAGTAAATCTGATAAGGGCCGCTGCCACTGAGGCAGGGCCATCTGTCTCTGGGATTTATGTGCTGATAAGTAACTGGGACGAGAGCATTCCAATGAGAGAGCAATAAACCCAGGGTCTGCGTACAGAGAGGGAAGAACAGGATGGCCAGGTGACCTTCAGACAGCTCAGATCCTAAGCGCTGTCTCGCCAGATCCTTGGCACAGGCTGCCAAGCTCTGGAAGAAGGTGGCATGGAGAGGCCATGAAGGGCCATGGCTGGGGTCACCTCCCCCTAGGACTACCACTGTGCTCCGTGCTGCTGCGGAGCGTCATTGCAGAGAATTCTGGGGTCACTGGTGGTCAGCTTAGCGCTGGGGGTGACACTCCTGGGGACAAGAGAAGCAGTCACTCACCCCTTCCTTTTTGGACTAAGTCTAGAGGCTCAAAAAGCCAGACAAAGCCCCAAAGGCCATCAAAAATCTAAATAAGCAAAAAGAGTCCTCTTTTCTTGATTGAAAAGGAAATCTGTCCACCTCAGCATGGCCAACTCCTACTTTCCCACCAAGGCCCCATTCAAATACTCCCTCCTCTAAGAAGGGGTCCACGGCCTCTGGCTGAGTTTGTCACCCACTTCCCTGCCAATCCTCCTAAACATCAGATGTAGCACACAGTATAAAAATATTTATTTAGATTTTTTTCTCCCCCATTGGATTTCATAGTTCTTGTAGCTAGAAGCAAGGGCTTGATAGTAATAGTCAATTTAGCACCTTGGTTTTAAGAGCCCAGACCGTGGAGTAGGAGAGATTTGGATTCAAACCTGACTCAGTTACTAACTGGGAGACCCTGGGGAAAATTAGCTAATCTCTCTGCATCTCAAGTTTCTCATCTAGGGGCCAGTGCTGTGGATCCCATATGGGTGTCGGTTCGTGTCCTGGTGGCTCCACTTCCAATCCAGCTCCCCTGCTGATGGCCTGGGAAGGCAGTGGAGGATGGCCCAGGTACTTGAGCCACTGCACCCACATGGGAGACCCAGAGGAAGCTCCTAGCTCCTGGCTTCGGATCAGCCCGGCTCCAGCTATTGCGGCCATTTGGAGAGTGAACCAGCGGATGGAAGACCTCTCTCTCTCAACCTCTCTCTGTGTGTCTGTATCTCTGCCTCTCAAATAAATAAATAAATCTTTTAAAAAAAGTTTCTCATCTATAAAATGGGGATACGAATATGTATCTCATGAGTTGTCTAGTATGGGAAATGATATCTCAACAAAAAACTACTGCCAGGGCTGTTTTAGGGATTCAGTGACACATGGGTAACTTGTGCACATAGTCAGGTCTGTGTTAAGCTGTCCATAAGTGGCTGCTACTGTAACCATGCCCCACATGTTCCCACAGGTCTGGCACACAGTAAGTAGGGTTCGATAAACACTGGCTGAACGATTCAGACACACACGTGTCCTGTGTCACGTATCTCATGTAACCCAGGATGCTTAGCTGACTCATAACATCTCCAGGAAAATTAACACAAACCTCCTGAGGATTAGCTGCCGTTGGCGACTTTGGAGTCCTGAGATGAGTTAACATTGCGCGGGCGGTGTTCTAAATTATTAAGAGCCCCAGTTGCAAAGTCTCTGCATTGTTTTCGGAGTGGCTGTGATGAAGATGCTATACTGACGGCCTCACTGGGTGAATAAAACTCTGAGTCTCATTAGGAGTGAACCGCTTTCCATTGTGTGGCCACATAAACCCAAGAGGCACAAAGGAATGGACCAAAGAAGGACCCCTGAGCCCGAAGTGGCTGTGATTGCCATGAGTGGGGAAATGACCTCCAGAAACGGTGTTCTGTGTCTCTGGTCCAGCAAGGTTCTGTTCATAGCACCTTGACAGCTGCAAAGACCACTGGACATCACCTGGTCTAACAGGTGTCATTTTAAGCCATGGACCCCTATTTTGAAGAAGAAATCTTAATGAGAAGGTCCTACATACTCATCAACCTGGGGTAGCTTTGAAGGAGCCTCAGAGTGAGAGAAGACACCCTGACTGTGGAGGGCCCCCCTCCCCTCAGCAGCCCCAAGACACCCCTGCCGAACCGTGAGATCTGAAGAGCTGAAGGCGACAGAGCCCTGGAAGGTTATTTTGAGTTTATCCAGATAACATCAACTAAAAACTAACAACTGCAGCCATCATGGAAACTCTAGATGCTGAGTCAACAAATGCACTTCCTGCAACTTTCCCAACGACTTCACAGCCCAGAGAGGTAGCACAGCAGTGACGGGGGAGAGGGGCATAGGGCCGCATCGAACTCCTGGGCCATGGCACTTCTATGCAGGCTCTGTCCACATGTAAGGTGCTCCCCAGCCCTGTGTGGCTGTGGCTCACACACTTTGGCCTCAATCACTCTCATGCACAGCTGAGAACCTTGTAGAAGGTGTCCTGCCTTTCCCCCAGGGTGGCCTACCTTGGGCTGGAAGACGTGGTTCTCCTTCCCCAGGTGGTCCACGATCCCAAAGATGCACAGTGGCCCGGCGAAGCCCAGCAGGTCGGCCAGAATGCGGAAGGTGCTGCTGAGGACCAGGCGTCTCCCAAAGGCGTGGCAGAGAGCCCGCCAGATAGCCCGGGCACCCTGCGGGCTCTGTGCATCCTTCCGCTGCCCAGAGAGACCAAAGGCTGGGTCAGAGGGGTTGAGGGTTCATTCACGACAGCACCTTGCCTCCCGGGACGCCCCTGGCTCCTTCTGTCTGGGGAAACCCAGTGGCCATGTCCTCTGCAAATAGGTGAACACTAGGAAGCAATCATGGAACCACCAGGTGCATGGCTGGGTGGAGGCTATCAACCCCAACACGGGCTAGATGGGGAAACTGAGGCCAGATGACTGATCAGGGTGGCTCAGCTGGTCAGGGGCGATGTGGGGCGCATGTGCCACACTCACGACCTTGTCACCAGGTCTGCCTTGGTGTCTCCTGGGGTTCCAGGGCACAACATTGGACTGGGCTCTGCCACTGGCAGCCATGCGCCAGCTCTGGGCAGGTTCAGCTTTTCCTGGGGCCTCCGTTTATTCCCGGTGTGCAGTGCCATGGAGTGATCCACGCCTGGCCGCACTCACAGAGTTATTGTTAGGATCAGGCCACTAACCCCTCTGCCCTTCACGTCAAGTCACTGAGCTCCAGAAAAAAGAGCACAGGGTATGGGGGAGGCCAGTGGGACCGTCCCTTCTCAAGGCCTCAGTCTCCCCATCCGGACAGTGGACCAGATGGCCACTCCAGCATGACTGCTCTGTGAACTCTCGCAGGCTCACCAGTGTGCCTTAGGGCACGCCTCTTCCCTTTGCCGGGCCTCAGTTACCCGACCCGTCCCACCAGGGGCTCGCCCCAACGCTTTCTGAGGCTCCCGTGTGTGATTCTGCACTGGAAGGAGGGCAATGGGTGCCGCGCCTTGACCCCACTGACCGCCTGGGCGTCGAAGGCTTCGCAGAGCCGCCGGTAGTTGGTGAGGGCCCGCATGGCAATGGGCAGCTTCCCGATGGCCCGCAGGTCGATGGGCTTCTTGTGGGCAGTCTTGATGAAGGCGTTCATCCACCAGTAGGTGCCCTTGGACAGCAGGTTCACAAAGGGCTGCAGGAAGCGCACGCCCAGGTCCTGCAGGTCCTCGGGGGGCTTCACCTCCCGCGGCGTCTTGAAGAATATGTATCTCTGGGAGGGCAGGGGGCAGGGACACACGGGCCGCACATGGGTCCCTGCAACTCCTCACCACTGGCCACCCTGCCCCCCAGCAGGACCTGGGGTCATGACGGCCCATCCGTGCCCCCAGCAGATGGGCCATGTCTTGCCTACAAGTACTCCCAGGAAAAGGATCCCCAGCACCTCCCAACCACCAGTGCCAGGGCCTCCTTTGTGACCATTCGCTGGGGTCTCCTCTGAACCCCTCGAACAGCAGGGATGCCCCCCAGATCCAAGGACAGCCTCACGCCTCCCTCATGAGTTGACATCACACGGACCGGGGTTGAAATCCTGCCTCCTGCCCGTGCAAGCAAGACGTTTCAGGACAAAGCCTCATCTAAAATGCTGCCTCCTCAGGAGGAGGAGGGCTGGCACAGGGCTGGCACAGGGCTGCGTGATGGTCAGCCGAGGGAGGCGAGGGAGGCAGCGCAAGGGGCTGGCACCTTACGGGAGCCAGAGGAATGCAAATGAGAGCAGCGGTCAGATGTCGCTTCGCTTCCTGGCCTTTTGGCTAAGATCCAGTGTAGCTGGCCCATGCTGGGAAGGACTATCATGTATGATAACCTTGCACTGCCGGCCGGAAGGCAGGGAAAGGCTCTGAGGTGGAATGCAGTCCCCCAGGATGGCGAGCTGCAACACTGATGAGCACATCAAACACCCAGACGCTCTGACGTGACAGCGCCACTTCCTGGCCTCACTCTCTCTCCTAGAAACAAAAGCAGCCATGCATAAAGCTGCAGGCACATTCAAGACACCATTATCTGTGAAGCAAGAACTCGGCCACAAAGGAATGGCCATCCATAAGCTGAGGGCTGCATCACTTAGGGCTCATCTGCGCAATGGAATACTGCATGGCCGCTAAGAAGACTGAGCTGGCCACGCCACGTGGCTTGGAGGGAGCAGTAAGGGATATGGCTGGGTGAGCCAGGCATGATGCAAAACCAGTGTATGACACAATCCCCCTTAGATGGAACACATGCTGAGACGGGGACCCTGTACCATCACATGTGTTGAGAAAAGGTACCCACGGAGCTATGTGTTTAGATAGGGGTGTCTGTGGGACATTCTCAAAAGCCAAGTAGGGAGAGATAAATGAGGTTGTCCATCTAGGTTACCTGGAGTGGGGGCAGCGAGGGCAGGGGAGGGGGAAGACTCAGACTGAGGTGGAAAAGAGAGGGAAGGGGGCCAACCGAGAGGAAAGCGAAACAGCGGGCGTCGCGTGCAGTCACATTCACTCCTTCCTGGGGCGCGGGGCTGTGTGCGTGCATCCAGCTGCAAAGTCCTCACCCCCAGACCGAGACAGGGAGAAGTCAGGCCCTGAAGCATTTGCCGCCTCGCCCTGGGAGTAAACCCACCCTTCCGGCTCGGCTCACACGTCCATCCTATCCCCTCCTGTCCCTCTGGGAGGCAGAGCAGAGGCAGCTGGGCCGGGCGGAACCTCTCTCCCGAGACTGCTCCCACCAGCCTCAACTTCCCCGCGGGAGCAGGCAGAGCCGGGGGCGGTGGGGGCGGCTTACCCTCACCCTGATGACGTTGACCTCCACGAGGAGCAGCATGCCGTAGAGGACGACCAGCAGCCCGGTGAGGCAGAAGCGCAGCTGCGAGAAGCCGATGGCGTGCTCGTGGAACTTGACGAACTTGATGGTCTTGGTGATGAAGGCCAGGGTCCAGTAGATGAGCAGGGCTGCCGAGGGAGACGGGGCACAGGGGCGTGTGTGCAGGCTCACGTGGGCGTGTGCTCCTGTGCGTGTGAGTGGGGGGGGGCAGGGCACAGGGGCGTGTGTGCAGGCTCACGTGGGCGTGTGCTCCTGTGCGTGTGAGTGTGGGGGGGGACAGGGCACAGGGGCGTGTGTGCAGGCTCACGTGGGCGTGTGCTCCTGTGCGTGTGAGTGTGTGGGGGGGGACAGGGCACAGGGGCGTGTGTGCAGGCTCACGTGGGCGTGTGCTCCTGTGTGTGTGAGTGGGGGGGGGGACAGGGCACAGGGGCGTGTGTGCAGGCTCACGTGGGCGTGTGCTCCTGTGTGTGTGAGTGGGGGGGGGGACAGGGCACAGGGGCGTGTGCGAAGGCTCACATGGGCGTGTGCTCCCGTGGGAGTGTGTCAGGGAGGCTGGTGTGAGTGTGTGCACTGTGGCTATCACAAAACATCCTTTTGGGCTGAGGCACACACACCAAAACTCCCCACTTGGGGCCGGCACTGTGGCACAGCAGGTTAAAGCCCCGATCTGAAGAGCCAGCATCCCATAGGGGTGCTGGTTCTAGTCCTGGCTGCTCTACTTCCAATCCAGCTCTCTGCTATGGCCTGGGAAAGCAGTAGAAGATGGCCCAAGTCCTTGGGCCCCTGCACCCGCGTGGGAGCTCCTGGTTCCTTACTTCAGATCAGCTCGGCTCTGGCCGTTGTGGCCATTTGGGGAGTGAACCAGCAGAAGGAGGACTTCTCTCTCTCTACCTCTTTATGTAATTCTTTCGTTCAAATAAAGAAAAATAAATCTAATAAAAAACACACACATAAAAACTCCCCACCTGCGTTGCAGGTGACCTGACGGCGATTTCTCCTTCGTAGAAAAGATAGGAGTGAGCAGACTGTGGCCCTAAGCCAAATGCTGCTCAGCATCTATTTTGCAAATAAACTTCTATGGGAATACGGTCCTGGGCTGTGTTCAGGACAGGCAGGTTCCAAGACAAACACGCAGCCAACTCGTAAGTCAGAGCAATCGCTCAGATCAATCTTCCTCAACAATAAATATTAAGGAGAAAAATAGGAAAATTATCTCTTGGATTCAACTGAGTCACGGGCGCTGTGCCAGGGAAGCACTTTAAACACGTTCGCTCAGGGACTCGTACAACAGCCTCCTGACGGAGGGGCTGCCTGCCGCCGGCGCCCATCCATCCCAGGCTGAGGCTCAGGAGGGTGAGATCAAGAAGCCAGAGCGGCGGCGCTGGGTGAGCCCCATGCCGGGGCCCCCGCAGTGAGCTCTGTGCTCAAGTGACCTCCTCAGAGGCCCCGCTGCCAGCCTCACTTCACACAGGAGGAGATGGAGGCCCGGAGACAGGGGCAACCTGTCCAAGCTCTCGGCCGGCCAGCTCCCGACATAGCGAGCCTGCAGATCCCTGTCCCCACAGCCCAGAGCCCATCCCGGCAACACAGTGCTCTTCAGGGGATATGGAAAAAGTGAGCCACTGCCCTGTGAGGCAGTGTAAGGATGGTGGTTAGCGGTTCGGTGTACCTGCAGCCAGATACACCTGGGCTCAGATCCTGTCACGCAGTGGCTGTGTGATCTTGGAGGAGGCATCTCACCCAGCTGGGCCTCAGTTTCCTCTTCCGTTAAATGGGGATCATGAAAGCAAGGCGGGAAGGTTGCAGTGAGCACGTATGGAAAGCACTTAGTCCAGGGGGCCAGGAACACGGTGGGTGCTCTCTGGATATCACCTGTTACTATTTTTATCTCCACATGTCAGATGGAGCAGTAAACATTAGAAGCAGATTCTATCCTGAAGTCCCACCTTCTCCTAACTCAGCCCCCCCCCCCTTTTAAACCACTGTCAGTTTGCCACAACAAACTGGTAATAATGAGCTAAGCCACTCTATAGGGGGAGCCACAGCACTGCCTGCCCCGCCCCTCCTCATGCTGAGAGCTGTGGGCAGCTAGGGTCGGCCTCAGAACCCCTGAGCACCTCCATCCTGCCCCACACCCCGAGGCGGGCCTGTTCAGGACGCCAGGCTACCTCCTGGAGACAAAAGCTGGGGCCCACCAGCCTGGCTCGGGGCTGGGAAGCAGGTCGGAGGTTGGGCCCCACCATGCAGCCAGGGAGGAGCACCAGGGAGCTTGGGGGGCTGGTGCCGTCCACTCCAGGTGCAGGCACAGGGCCTGCTTTCTGGCCCCAGCCTCGGGACTAGGGTGACATCCCCCAGCTGGGTCTCTGTGCAAGCACTCTCCCGGGGAAATCGGAGCCCAGGCACCAGAGCCTCTGTGACCCTTGGTGAGGCCGCCCGCCGGGGCCGAGACCTGCCATCACGCCTTGTGCAGGCCTTGCCCGCGCCACTTGATAGATACACCTTGAGCGGATCTTCACAACAAGCCCATGATGACCTGGGCAGAAGTTGCTATTCCCACCCGGATCGGGAAGCGGAGGCTCACGGGGCCGCTGTCTTGTGCAGGGTCACACAGGGAGTCGGCCATCAGGGGCTGGTTCCACAGGCTCCCCAGACACAGCAGCACCCCACAAGAGCAGAGTGCTTGATTGAGGGGGGGGGGGATGGGAAACAGAGCAAGGAACAGAACAGGGGCTGCAGGGAGGGCCGAGCTCAGAACCCCCAGGACGCCGCCTCTCCCCCTGCGCAGCGCCCCCTACATCCGGTGTTCTGTATCTTGAGCCCACCCACTCCCTCCAGCTCAGCTGCACGTCAGAGCCTTGCACCACCAGAGATCCTTCTCCGTGACTCCCTCCGGCCCATGCCCTCCACACAGCCACAAACTCGCTCGCTGCACCCGCGTTCCCAGCAGCACCGTGCACAACAGTCCAGAGGTGGAAGCAGCCCGACTGTCCACTGCCCGATGCACGGGGGAAGAAAGCGTGGCCAAGCCACACGACAGCAGTCACCCAGCCGACAAAAGGAAAGGCATGTCAGCACACGCTACAGCGTGGGTGAGCTCTGAGGGTGTTCTGTGAGACGGGAGAAGCCAGCCGCCAAAGGACAGACAGTGCCTGCTCCTGCTCTGATAAACACCTGGAGTCGCGGAATTTACAGAGGCAGGGAGTAGAGGGGTGGCTGCTGGGGGCCGGGGAGAGGCAGGAATGGGGATTAAGAAGTGGAGACTCAGTTTGGGGAGATGAGAAAGTTCTGGAGACGGGGCGGAGATGGTGGCAAGATAACGTGTCTGTGTTTAATGTCAGTGAACAGCATGCTTGAGAATGCTCAGAATGGTAGATTGTGTGTGATGTATATGCTACCACACACACACACACACACACACACACACATCCCAAAAAGCCCCCAAGCCAAACAACTCTCCCTGGGCTCCCATTGCTTGTGGACTGAAGACCAATGAATGTGGTGTGGCCTTTGAGGTCCTGCCTGGTATCGGCCTCCCTGCAGCTCCTGCCTTCAGGCTCCTGCCAGCTTCCCCTCTGCTCTCAACACCTCAGTCTTCTTCCAGATTTCCTAATGTGCTTTGTTGTTCCTGCCCCAGGGCCTTTGCACCTGCTGCTCCCACTGCCTGAAGCACTCCTCTCTCCTTTCCTCCAGTCAGTCCCCATCTAACCTTCAGTTCTCAGCCCAACCATGACTTCCCGATGGAACACTTCCTGGACTTCTCCCAGGTTCTTTCCCGGGGCCATATACGCTACACTGTAGCTCGCCTTTCTGTGGGACACCAGATCTGTGCCATCAGCCCCCTCAGAGGTCTGGCTCTGTCCCCAGTGGCCATGCCCTCCATGCCTATAGCTCACAGGGTGCAGTGCCCCACACTTTTCTCTGTCCCAGACTTTCTGGCTCTGTGGACCCTTCTCTTCAGGGAACAAAACTCCAACTAATGCCTCAGTGGGTGACAATTCACATTCTAAAGAGAGAAACAGGAGGGTGGGAAAATTAAGTCACTAGCTGTTGCCAGGAGCGTCCGGAGGGCACCAGGAGGGCTTCTCTGGGGATGGAGTAGTTAGCACCTGCCGTGCCCTCGTCCCTACCCCCACTCACATGGAGGCCCATGGTGGGGCTCACCAAATGACCCTGATGGGGCACAGCCTGCACCTTATACCCAAAGTGCTCTTGCAGCAGCGCTGGCTCCTCACAGAGTCTTCCAAGCCCTGGATGTCAGTTAGCTGTTACACAGCCAACTGCCAAGGATACAGCCTGGCTTCCCCGTGCATGTGGAGCCCAAACACAGGCAGTCCTGCAGGTTGACACCTTTGCCCCAAGGACACGCTCTGAGGATCCCCAGACACGCAGCCTCGGTCAGGAGACTCCGGGCTCTGCCCTGGATCAGCTGAGCTGGGTGGACAAATACCCGTCCCTGACCCTGAGCCTCAGTTTCTTGATCTGTAGAACGGAGCTAGCACAGGCATCCACCTTAGAGGGTGGGTGTGTAGGCTCAGATAAGCTGATACCTATCAAATGCTCCGTACAAAGCCCGGCCTGTGATAAGCGCTCACAAATGTCATGAGTGGGAGTCCCTTCAACCTCTCTGAGTTCCAGGCCCACGTTGCACGCCAGGGTACAAACAGCACAGTGGTGTGGCTGTGGGGCTTCATTAGGTCGTGTGAAGAGCTTAGCACCACGCCTGGCCACAGCAGGTGGCACTGTCGCTTGTGCCCTGCGACCCCCACCACAGGGGCTCCAGGCGGACACTTCTTCCGGAGCTTCTCTAGATGCAGGCAAACCTCTGGCTGTGGTCCTGGCCTTGCTCCCCTCTCTCCAGATGACCTTGTCCAAGCTCCAGCTTTATGAGGGGACTTCAAAGAGCTTCACAGAGGGGATGGTGTTGGGGTGCAGTGGGTTAGGCCACCTTCTGCTATGCTGGCGTCCCATGTGACCACCAGTTCAAGTCCTGGCTGCTCTGCCTTCAGTTCAGCTCCCTGCTAATGGACCTGAGAAAGCAGCGGAAGATGGCCCAAGGGCTTGGGTCCTTGCCACCCACATGGGAGACCCGGATGGAGTTCCAAGCTCCATGGCTTTGGCCTGGCCAAGCTCTGGCCATTGTGGCCATCTGGGGGGTGAACCAAGAGTTGGAGAGGATCTCTCTCTCTTTCTCTTTCTCCTTCTGTCTCTCCCTTCTACCATTCAAATAAAATAAAATAAATCTTTACCAAAAAGTTCATGAAAAAATATAATTAAGATTGGTTTATTTGGGTGCAAAGTTTTGGGTGACATGTCTGCCTAATTATTTCATCATTTGTATTTTCCATAGGCTTTATGCCGCCTGCAAGTCCATGCCTGCTCAGGTGTTTATCCCCTGTCCTGGCCTCCCCACGAGTGCCCAACTCCATCTAAGTGCCCACCTGACACTTGAGTTGGCCATCTTGGCACCGCCTCAAACTCCACACGACCCAAACAGCCCATTCCCACCCCCAACGTCTGCTCCTCGCCATGTCGGGTGTTAGCACCACAGTTCACGCAGGTGCTCAGGGCTCCAAGCCTGGGGTGTCCCTTGCTCTTCTCACCCCCTGCCACTCTGCCCTTGTTCACCTGGCCTCAGCCACATTGGCCTCTCTTCCCAGTTTGCCCCTAAGGCAAGGCCTCTGCATGTCTATTGCTGCTGCATGGAAGACTCCTTGCCCCCACGTCTCTGTGGCCCCGTTTTGTCAGGGGCCCTCCCTCCCCTCCTACATAGGCAGCAGCATCGCCCTCGCTCTCCTCGCCTTCGCCCAGCTTGGTTTTCTTCTGAGCATCGCCTCCACCGCCTATGTGTCTGCTGCACCACCCAACGGTAAGCTCCTCAGAGGCAGGGACTTCTGAATCTCTAGCCCCTAGAACAGTGCCTGCACACAGCAAGTGTTCAGTAATGCGCGGTCTCAAGAATGAACGAAGGTGCCCCCTCTCCCCTCCGCTGCACCCCCGGCCTACCTATCAGCAGCTTGGGGAAGTTGGAGGTCTCGATGTTGTGATAGTAGACCACGGAGGTGACGGCAGCCATGAACGCCATCCCTGCCGGCATGTACAGGTGGAGATGGCGGGATTCGGTCACCCTGAGATGGGGAGCAGCAGGGAGAGAGACAGAGAGAATGTGAATGTGCCAAATACCCCAACAGAGCGGCACAGGCCTTGTCCCTAGGACCCAGCACACAGTAGGTCCTCCAGAGCAAATCCACAGCGCCACCCCAGCTACTAACAGCTCTGCCCAGCCCAGCCCCGAAGCGCACCTCTTAACTAAGGGGCCGGGGAGTCCAGACAGAGGTACCCCAAGGACTCTCTGTTCAGGCTTGGAACTCTCTCCCGGGGCTCCGGCTTGCAGAACCCTGCACAGGGAGTCAGCTTCGACAGTAGCAGCTGCAAAGCTGGAACCTCTTTTTGGGAAGGGAACAGAGCCAGGCCCCCGTGCCTGGGATCCCTCAGGCAGTACAGGAGCCTGCCCATCACACATCACTCAGCGAGAGCCCCATGTAACACGCACAGCATCCGTCAGCATCAGCAGCTCTCCCCAGGTGCTGTCGGAACCACAGTGGCCAGAGTCAGTATTTGTGGAGCCTCTGTCCTGTGCCAGGCGCTGTTCTAAGCATGTGATGTCCAGGAACTCATTCATGTCTGCATTAGCCCCAGAGGTGGGTACTCGTAGTCTCTCCATTTCATGGCTAAGGAACATGGTCAAGGTCACTGCTGCCATCTTCTCCCTTGGGATGAGGGGCAGGGACAATCGATACCAGCCCATGGCCTCCTGCTGTGCTGGGAGCGCTTGGGTGTTGCGGTAGAGCTGTGGGGAGCCAGGTTTCCCCAGGGCTGGCAAGGAGGGTCACCCTGTGGGCCCCCATCGTGCCCTACCATGGCTCCCTTCTGCAGACGTAACTCAGCCTGGCACTGAAGCCGGGTCATTTCTGCAGTACGACACTGCCTGCCCTTTCTGCTCCAGCCACGTCGGGACCCTGTCTCTTCCCAGCAGGCCTGCTCCAGCCTCCTGCCTTGCTGCGGCCCTTGCGAAGCTGGCAGTAGGGAGGGGCCGCCATGCCCAGGGCTGACCGTCTGACTCAGTGGCCCAGGGAAGTGACGCTGCAGATGGGAAGAAGGTACAGGGAGCACCAAGCCTGGCTGGACAACCCAGCAAAGCTTCACAGAAGAGGGAGCACCAGCCTGGACTCTGAGGGCAAGGGAGTTGGGCTCAACTAGGGAGGAGGGAGTGAGGTGCGGTCTCTTGTCCAGAGTCAAGGCAGGGGGAGCTGTTCACCAAAGCGCAGCCTCCTCTTTATTCCTTGATAAAAGAGCCACGAGTCTCAGGTGGATGTTTAACCTGGTGGCTACGACACAGGGCAAACTGTGGGGCCTGGTTCCATCCCCAGGTGCCACTCCTGACTCCAGCTTCTGGCTAACGTGCACCCTGGGAGGCAGTAGTGCTGGTTCAAGTAATTGGATTCCTGCTGCTTTCGTCAGAGGCCTGGATTGAGTTTCCAGCCTGGCTCCAGCCTGTCCCAATCCCTGATGCTGCAGGCATTTGGGGGCATGCTCTCAACTGCCTCTCTTCTCCCCCACCGAGCCTCAGTAAACTAAAAAATTGTAAACAAATGAAATAAATTCCAACTCTTAATATCTGTACGACTTCAGATAATTTTGAAGAATTCCATACTTTCACACTTTTTTATTTTTTGGACAGGCAGAATGGACAGTGAGAGAGAGAGAGACAGAGAGAAAGGTCTTCCTTTTCCGTTGGTTCACCCCCCAATGGCCGCTGCAGCCGGCGCGCTGCGGCTGGCGCACCGCGCTGATCCGAAGCCAGGAGCCAGGTTCTTCCTCCTGGTCTCCCATGCGGGTGCAGGGCCCAGGCACTTGGGCCATCCTCCATAGCACTCCCAGGCCACAGCAGAGAGCTGGACTGGAAGAGGAGCAACCGGGACAGAATCCGGCGCCCCGACCGGGACTAGAACCCGGTGTGCCAGCGCCGCAAGGCAGAGGATTAGCCTAGTGAGCTGCGGCACCAGCCACTCTCACACATTTTTAAGATGACATCTAAAATGTTACATTATACATTCAAATAAAGCCCTTTTTTTTGCAATAGGAAATAGAAACGTTAAAAATTTTAAAAGATGACCTAAGATGAGGATTCACTATAGTTGGAATAAATATTTCAGGTATGACTTATTAAAATAGATATTAGCTGCTTTACTGGATAACAGACACTGAATTATGTAAGGACTTAGGGGCGGGCGTTCTGTGCACTGGTGGAGTTGCTGCTCGGGATGCTCACATCGTGCACTGTGGTGTCCGGTCTGAGTCCCAGCTGCTCCGCTTCTGATCCAGCTTCCTGCTATTAGGCACCCTGGGAGGCAGCAGATGGTGACTCAAGTACTCAGGTCCCTGCCACACATGCAGAAGACCTGGACTTAATTTTGAGCAACGGGCTTCAGCCTGGCCTAGCCCTGGCTGCTGCAGGCATTTGGGGAGTGAACTGGCCCATGGAAGATCTCTGTCTTATTTCCTGCATATACATATAAAACTTTAAATCTGCCTTACTGGCGGGTGCCATGGCTCACTAGGCTAATCCTCCACCTGTGGCGCCGGACCCCGGGTTCTAGTCCCGGTCAGGGCACCGGATTCTGTCCGGGTTGCTCCTCTTCCAGTCCAGCTCTCTGCAATGGCCCGGGAAGGCAGTGGAGGATGGCCCAAGTACTTGGGCCCTGCACCCGCATGGGAGACTAGGAGAAGCACCTGGTTCCTGTCTTCGGATCGGCGCAGCGCACCGGCCACAGTGCACCAGCTGTAGTGGCCATTTTGGGGAGTGAACCCCAGAAGGAAGACCTTTCCCTCTGTCTCTCTCACTATCTAGCTCTGCCTGTCAAAAAAAAATCTGCCATACTAACCTGTATGTCTTTAGTTGAGTCCAAATCATCACACACAAAAATAATAATACCCAAAGGCCACCTGCTGTGGCTCACCCTAAACCTCACTCAAGTCTGAAGACCACTGTCTTAGCCAGTCCTGCTCACACCTGCCCCTTGAACTTCCACTCAGGTATGAAAACCCAGGCTGGGACGGACAGGGGCACCACAAGGCAGGGTCTGCCCCTTTCCCATGCCCCTCCTTCACAGTTGCCTGCCTAAGGGTCTGGGCTCACAAAGACCTGGTGACAATGCCCAGCTCAGGAGCTGGCCCATGCCCTGGGGAGATGACCTTCTGCACTGAGCTGGAGAGTGTGGGGACACAGGTACAAAGGAGGGGTGGCTGGCAGCCAGCAGGTGCACTCCTCAGGCTGATCCCCTCCTGTTCCCCACTTTCTGAACTATATCATCTATCCAGGTACTGCCACCCAGAGTTCTGCACGCTGTTCATTCTCCAGCATCATCCCTCATGGCCTTGTGAGAAGGATGAGCCAGCGACTATGGGACTTGTTTCACAGGTAGCGAGAGCAGGGCCCAGAGAGGCTGCTGACTTGTCCTAAGTCCCACAGCTGGGGCAAAGCAGGAGTGCTTGCAAAGGACCCTTCCTTCTCCAAGAGCTGGGCGTTTCCCTCTGCCACCCCAGCCAATCACAGTCTGTGAGTGCTCCTGGGGGGAGGGCTCACCAGGCACCCCTACCCTCTGTAGCATTCGTGTTGCTTTGGAGGGAGTGTTGGGGGTAGGGATGAGGCAGCCTCATCACTGCTAGCTACAGAGGGAGTGAGGCAGCCTCATCACTGCTAGCTAGAGAGATGGCACGCGCCCTCTGGCCTTCCTGCTGGTCTAAGGGACTTTGAGGAGCTGCTGCTGCCCCAGAGCAAGCAGGCGCCACAGAGATCACTGCCAAAGCTGGGATGCAGGGACATGGAGGGGTGGCAGGGTGAGGGGTGTGAGGATGCCAGCTCCCAACACACCAGCTGGAGGAGCCAGCCTGCACTGGCACAGGGAGGATCTGGGCTCCGTCAGACTCCAGCTCAGAGGGACCAGACCGCAGACACCCAAGCCAAACGTCCTCCTCTGCACCACCCCTCACAGAGACAGTCACAGGGACTTGCCGGTGTGGTGTTCCCTTCCGGAGGGGGCTGCTCCCTCTCCCCTCTGCTCTGATGTGCTGACACGCCAGTCCCAGCTGCAGGTAGCTCTCATCCAGACCACCAAATTCACCTGCCAAGTGCTGCTTCTGCTCTGCCTCCCACCCGCCTTAGAAAGCCTGTCATGTTCTTACCTAACATGCTGCACTGATGTCATCTCTCTCTCTGTTTCAAAGTGCTGACCAAATCCAACCGGACATGCAGCCTGGGGTTCGAAGCCCTCCACGAGAGGACCCAGCCTGGTTCCCAAGTCTCAGCCCCTATCCGTCCCCCTCTCCCCAACCTAATGCATTTAATGTTTTGGCCCAGCCGCATTGCTCCCCAGCCCTACCTGGCGCCTTTGTTCCTCCTCTGGGTCCCTTCCCTCCTGCTTGTCAACCCCTCTGCCCACCAGAACCCTCCTTGTCCTTCCAGGCCCAGCTCCAAAGCCCCCTCAGCCAGAGAGCTGGCCCCAGCAGCCTTCCCCTCCCCTCCTCCTCATCTGACTTATTCTTCTAGGGATTCCATTAACGCTTGCAGATATTCATCACGTGCCTTGCGCCATGAAGACAAGAATGAACAACTCCTGCATTCTAACTCCGAGGCCTTGCTGACTCAGGAGACAGTTGCACAGATAATGTACAGGAGGCTCTGTGCTACAGCAGAGGTGTGTGTGTGTGTGTGTGTGTGTGTGGTGGCAGTAGGGGTGGAGGGAACATGTTGAGAGGCTCAGAGGAAAGGTGGGTGGGCAGGGAGAGGCTTTGGGAAGGAGGCAACAGGCAGGTGGGGCTGATGGCAGAGCCCTGGATGCCCAGGGACTTGGAACTGCGTCTTGTAAACAAACGAGAGCCAAGGAAAGGCCTTGAGCAAGAGTGAGTGACATGGAGAGTTGGGGGGGGGGGTTCTCATAGGCTCTAGCATTTCATTGGGTCTCGACACACAGGCCCACGTTCCCTCCACCCTCCTGGTCCTAGAGCAGGGACTGGGTCTCCCTTGCAGGCAGTGCCTGGTTCAGAGAGCCTGGCACACTGATGACACCGGGCAGAGCTGCTGGGTTTATTAGTGAACGATTGAGCTCGCAGAATGCAGGTGCGATGGAGCCTCCTGGGCCTCTCGGGGGGCACCGTGGAGCAGGGCCGCACTGCCTGGTCCGCAGAGTCACTCACCCGTCAGACAGGACTCCCTCCGCGATCTCACACACCAGCACAAAGAGCAACATGAAGGTCAGGATCCAGCGCAGGTTGTGCCCGGGGAAGTGCAGCCACGTGCTATGGTGGATGTGCACCTTGGAGCTCTGGCTGCCCCATCCTGCAGGGGAGAAACGGGAAGAGGTAGGACGTCTGGCCCACCTGGCAGGTGGGTAAGGAGAGTGTACTCCTGCACACCTGTGCTTGAGAATCCCCAAAGCTGGCACACAGGGTGTACAGCTGGGACACACTCAAGCTGTTTCCATGCGTCCCCTGTTTTGTGTGCTGACAGCTTATGTGACAAGCCATGGGGAAATTGGTTGAAGACAGAAGTGTGAACATCACTCTGTTTTCCTATTGTTGATACACATATGAACATCGTTGCAAATGTTCCCTTGGGCAATAACCAGTAACTCAAATTCTGCAGCAACTTCTTGGGCATTTACTTGGGCACCCATATTTGTTTTCCTCCCCAAATCTTGGCATTTATGATTTGCTCCTTAAATCTGTTATTTATTTGATTTATTTCCAGGGGAGAGGGAGATGTTCTCATTCACTGCTTTACTCCCCAAATGCCTGCAACAGCCATGGCTGGGCTAGGCTTGGGCCAAGAGCAGGGAATGAAATCAGGTCTCCCATGTTCCTGGCAGCGACCCCAGATACTTGAGCTATCCACCGCTGTGTTGAAGGTGCACATTAGCAGGAAGCTGGAACTGGGAGTGGAGCCAGGACTGGAACCCAAGGTTGGGTTGAGGGGATATAGGCTTCCCACGCTGCGCCTTGTCCGCCCCTGAATCCGCTTCTTGTCTTAAAGTGAATGAACACGTTTTGGGGAGCAGAGGGCACCCTGTAAGTGGGTTGAGCTGACTGGCCGGGAGAGACAGGTCTGGAGAGAGGTGAGGGGGATCCGAGCGGAGAGACGCACCCAACTTTGCAGAACACTTTCAAGTAGGAGTGCTGGGGCCCCACCAGGGTCGCTGCGTCGCAAGTCAGAGCCGCCTCGCGTAGAGCTAAGTTACTGCGCTCCAGAAACTCGAGCCCAAGCTGGGTAACGGGCCGGGTTTCAGGACCGCTTCTCCAGGCCCGGGGTGCGCGGGGCCCCGGGATTGTCAGGCTACGGACCACAGTCCGCCCGGCTCCGAGGAAGCGCAGGGGTCCAAATAGCCTCCACCCCAGCCCCCGAGCACAGGCTGAGCTCGGCTGCGGCTGACAGGGAGGGTGCCCTGGGGGAGGGGTGACCCGCTTCCTTCTCCCTGCTCCACTGAGGGTCCGGCGCGACTCCCTCCCGACCCCCTAACGCGTGCAGGGACCTCCGCTCTCTTTCTCCATCCCTGCCGTGCCCGTGAGGAGGCACAACTTGGAGATCCCCTGGGTCAAGAAGGTCCGCTGGGGTTGGCAAGCGTGCGGGGGCACCCCATGGGAGTGAAGAGATGAACGCGTGTGCTAGTGCGGGGTCCGGCGGGCAGACCGCGGGACAAGGGGACCCGGGAGGGCGGCGAGCGGCGGTGGCGGGGCCGGAAAGGCCGCGGAGCCGTGCGGCGCGCAGCGCCTCCTCCCCCGCCCTGCCCCCGCGGCCCGCAGCGCGCTCACCGATGAAGAGGATGGGGAAGGTGATGAAGAGCAGGAAGACGTGCGGCACCACATTGAGCGCGTCCACGAAGCAGCCGTTGTTGAGGACGCCCTGGTCCACCCGGTAGGCGGCCGAATGGTTCTCGCTGCCGCAGAAGGCCAGGGGCATGGCGGCGGGCGCGGGCTGGGCTGCGGCTGGCTCCGTGCGTCTCCCGCGCCGCTGTCCCTCGCAGCTCCGCCGCCCCGCTCGGCCGCCAGGCCCCCGCCTCCCGCGGGCCCCGCCCCGCCCCGCCGGCGCCCTCCCCACCCCGGGCCACCACCTGCGGGGCCCGGGGGGCGGCGCGGAGCGGGAGCAGGCTCCCCTCGCCGGGCCCCGCGGTCCCCCGGCACCGCCTGCGCGCCCAGGTGTGCGCTGGGGTCGCTCCCAAAGAGCTCGCTGCGCGCGTGCGCCGGCGACAGGCGGCAGACTGGGAGTGGGGTGGTGGGCGCGCTCGAGTCTGGTGAGGGGTGGCTGTGGGGAGTTCAGAAGACTGGAGGAGGGTCCGCGGGAACCGGAGAGGGCGGGCTCGGGGTCCGGAGCGTGAGCTCACCTGGGCAGGGCGAGCTTGGTTGTAGGTGGGGGTTGATGGAGGGGTCCCGGTGGGCAGAATGGCACGAGCCCCACCTCTGTGGATGAGAAAAGCCGTGAAACACTTTACTTTTGGGGACTGGGCGGGCGGGGGTGGGGTGGGGATTTGGAAATTCTCAAAAGTGGTCGGGTGCGCGGGGCGCTGCTGAGGTTTTAAAGTATCCCCTGCTTTTACACGGGATTTCAGAGCACTCCTGCTGAGTACTGGATTTTAAAAACTTCCATTTAAAGGCTGAAAACCGGGGGTGGGGGGTGGGGGGGGAGCAGGCAGGTAACATGACTGACCCAAGGCTCTGCTTCCTAGAGAGATTCCCAGGGGATTGTGGTCCACAGAAGTTTGTATGGCAGGCAGGGAGAATAGAAGATAGGATTTTTCGGGGAGATGTGACAAGAGCTTGCTGAGGTAGGGAGCATTTGTGTTCCCAGGAAGGGTCAGGGAGACACCAAGGGAAAACCTTTTCCCTACAGGCATCTCTGAGCCTGTGCTGGGGCTGCCCTAAGTGAGATGTCACCTAGAGCCTGGGCCATGCCCAAGGTCCCCACAGAGGCCAGGGCCCAGGGCCCCAGGGGGCAGGTATGGGAGTGGCACAGCCTGGGGAGGACAGGGACTCAGGGTGTAAAGGCCTTGGACAATCTCTGACTTGTGGGGAATCTCTTTGAAACCAGATGTTTCTATCGGCTTCAGGCAGAACCTTGAAACTTCGGTGGGCTTGAAGCAGCAGGGACAGGAGTTAGAACAATGTTTTGTGATCATACTGGGTAAAAAGCTTGAAACAATATCGTGTGTCTCCTTTGTTTCTAGCCCACTAAATATGTATGTTCGGGGCTGGCATAGTGGCACAGCAGGTAAAGCCGCCACTTTCAATGCTGTCATCCCATATAGGCATCAGCTCCAGTCCTGGTTGTTCCACTTCCAGTCCAGCTAATGTCTGTGGGAAAGCAGCAGAAGATGGCCCAAGTGCCTGGGCCCCTGCTCCCATGTTGGAGACCTGGATAGGGTTCCAGGCTACTGGCTTTGGCCTGGCCCAGCCCTAGCTGTGGTGGCCATTTGGGGAGTGAACCAGGGGATGGGAGATCTCTGTCTCCCTCTCCCACTCTCTGAAACTCTGCCTTTATAATAAATAAAAAAAATTACATCTTTAAATATGTATGTTTGAGTGTGAGCCCGCAAGGGGCAGCTTGACTGCAATGGATTAGGATGGTGTTCAGTGTGTGTTAGTGACTGTTACTGTGGTGGTTATTATTGGTACCTTTTTTTTAAAAATGAGATACCTGGGACTGGCACTGTGGCGTAGTAGGTAAAAACACCACTTGTAGTACCAGAATCCCATGTGTGCGCTGGTTCAAGTCCCAGCTGCTCCTCTTCCAATCCAGTTTTCTGATATGGCCTGGGAAGGCAGTAGAGAATGGTCCAAGTCCTTTGACCCCTGCACCCTATGTGAGACCTGAAAGAAGTCTGGCTCTTGGCTTTGGATTGGCCAAGCTCTAATTGTTGTGGCCATTTGGGGAGTGAGCCAGTGGATGGAAGACATCTCTCTCTCTCTCTGCCTCTGTCTCTCTGTAACTCTCTGCCTTCCAAATAAATAAATAAATTTAAAAATAAAAAATAAAAATGAGATAACCAAGGTTCAGAGAGATGCAATGCTGTGCCCATGGTCACCCAGCAAGATTTTGTCTTTTAGGGTTTTTTTTTTTTTTTTTTTTTTTTTTTTGGTTCCAAGTTTTCTCATGCTTTCTGCGATGGTATTTGTTTTTGTGGTAAGAAGTCCAGTTTCCATGTTTTCCGTCATGCTTTCTCGTTAGTATTAGGCTCCTGGGCGCACGGTGAGATCTGGCCAATGATGGCACACTGGTCCGTCAGTTTGTCAGTGCGTGTGGTGTTCACATGGTGATGGAAGTGCTGTTGCCGCGGTCCGTCCCGTCGTTGTGTGGCTGTAACAGCTGTTTGTTTTCCAAGAACAGGCATTCCTGGTTCTGCCTCCTGCACTGCCAGTTGTGTGATTTGGGACAAGTCATCGTTCTGCTCTTCAGTTTCCTCATTCTGCCATGGAAAAGAGAATATGGGTTAAAATGAGGTCATGGCTGCTGGTGTGCTGTGTAAATGGGGGGGAGGGTGGTCCAGGGCTACTTTGTCCCCTGCATGAGTGCACGTGGCAGTTCACCAGTCAGGGAGGGTTATTTAGTGGCTCTCCTTTATCACACTCTGCATGGACAACTTCTTCTGGGCCACTTAATTTTTTTTTTTTTTAAACTTGTTTGGGAGATAGAGAGAGAGCATGCAAGAGCAAGCTCCTGTTCGCTGGTTCATTCCCCAAATGCCTGCAAAGGCTGGAGCTGGGCCAGGGCCAGAGCACATTCCAGATCTCTCTCCTGGGTAGCAGGAACCTGATTACTTGAGCCATCACCGCTGCTGCCTTCCATTAGCGGGAAGCTGGAGTCGGGAGTGGAGCTGGGAATTGAACCTGCACGCTCTGATGCGGGCAATCTGAACCGCTAGGTTAAATGCCCGTCTAAAGTGAACAAAAGTCCAGTCCAGCCCAAGCTGGATGCAAACTTTAAGCATTTTTAAGGATGTATCACGTGGGCATCAGGTAGTGTTAGGTCTGTAGTCCCAGGGGCCTGTGTCTGCCACATCCAGCACAAGCCTGCTGTGTGCCCACGGGCAGATGCCACCTTCCCCGCATGCAGTGAGAGGTACTCAGAAAGCAGTGTGCAGTCAGGTGCACAGGGACATTGTCCGAGGCACGGGTTGTAATCCTGGGATCAACTCAAATGCTCCTCTACGCGGGCCTCGTTAAAACACACACACCAGCTACTGCTGCCCATAGTGGGGGATACGGTGGGGCCAGTCCAGAGAATAAAGAGGTATAGCAGGTGCCTCAGGGAAGAGCCGATGGCTATGATACCCATGGCCCTGGGTTGGCTCTGGGTCCCTGGGGCTTCTGTGCACCCACAATGCCGTCTGCTTTTCTTGCACAGGGCTGGAAGAAGGGCACAGGCTAGAAGCTTGCCAGGAGCCAGTGGACCCCCCCTTGGAGAATTTTCAGCCCTTCTCCTTTGCAACATAAAAATCCTGGACTGGATTTAGGAGACTGGATTCTCATTCTCAAAGGGGCAGGGGGAGTGTGGCTTCAGACACAATGAAAGAAAGGGACTGGTGCCTGGCTTCCAAAAAGTCCTTGCTGGCTCTTACAGAACCCTGTCTCTATGTGGCTGACGGGGCGCGCCAGTGACCATGGCAGAAGGGGTCATCCTGATGACAGGGACCTGGACAGGTGCCCCCGTCAGGCTCAGCACAGTCTCAGCTGGCCAGGTCTGAAGGGGCAGAGTCCAGGCGAGGTGGGCACTGCTCACTAACCTGCCTTCCTCATTTCTTCCACAGCTGTGCCTCCCCCTACCACCCCAAGGCATCCATGCCAGCCCTCCAAGGCTGCCTGGACCCTCCCTGAGCTCCTGCTGTGAAACGGGAACCATGATCCCTCCCTCGTGGAGTGTGAGAAGTGGTGACACACTGAGGCCACCAGAGCCTGGCTTTACCCCTCTGTCAGTAGCTGATGGCTTCTTGCCTGCAACCCCAAGCTGATCACTGATTTTGAAGTAACTGATAGAGCTCCAACCCCGTGCCCATCTGGCTTGATTGCTGTCTCTCTGCAAGGCAGGTGATAGAACCATCGCTGTGCAGTGGGAGCAAGGCAGAGAGGCAAACTCAGTTGTCCAATGTCACCCAGCAAAGTAGGTGGTGTAGACCAGGTTCC
Source organism: Oryctolagus cuniculus (assembly GCF_051225735.1). Lineage (NCBI taxonomy): Eukaryota > Metazoa > Chordata > Mammalia > Lagomorpha > Leporidae > Oryctolagus > Oryctolagus cuniculus. Next base: position 48,861,051 of record NC_142867.1, on the reverse strand, counting down.
TACTGGCGTCATCTGTCTGAGACAGGTGTGGGTGCACGTGGGATAAATGCGGAGGGCAAAAGGAGGAGTGGGAATCAGCGCTTTGCAAGGAGGTGTGATGTGGGGCTGGGGGGCTTGTGCGGCAGTGGTGTCCAGCAGAGCCGATGCCTGACCTCCTTGCCCCAATGGACTGTTTCTGCCTCCTCAAAGTCCTGTCCCGAAGGTAACGGCATTAGGAGGTGAGGCCTTTGGGAGGTGATTACATCCTGAGGGTGGAGCCTTTATGCGTGGGATTAGGGCCCCCCCACCCCAGACTGCTCCTTCCACCGTGGGGGGTTACAATAAGAAGACAGCCGTCCCTGAGGGCTCTCACCAGATACCACACCTGCCAGCACCTAACCCTCGCTGCTGGCCTCCAGACTGTGAGAAACGACTTTCTGTGGTTTCCAAGCCACCTATTTCAGGGTATTTTTTGTTATGGCAGCAGGAAGGGCCTCTGGCACTGGTGAAACCGTGCTGTGGGAGTGGCTGAGATGGTGAGTGTGTGTGTATGTGTGTGTGTGTAAGAGGAGGGAGGCACACCCCTCCCTCCGGGTGAGGGGGAGCGACCTGGAGACAGCACGCACTCACCTGCTGCAGTGCCTCCCTCAGGCCTCATGGAGAGCCAAATCTATTTTTAGCTAGACTCTATGAAACATTCACATTGGTGAGTAGAGTCAATGCCGTTTGTTTGTTTCCGGGTCCTTATTTCTTTGCGTGGGTGTCCTGGAGCGCCAGTACAGGACAGAGCCTGGAGTTTGATCAGGAAGAGCCAGGTCAGTGGCTCAGAGAGGAGTGTCCTATTGTCCTTTGGAGCCGGAGAGATCACGTCAGCCCCTTGGCCCATCCAGAGACCAGCCCCTGGTCTCTGCTCCCAGGGGAAAAAAAAAAAGTTGAGGAGGGGTGGGCGAATTGGGACTAGACCTTGCAGGTGTCGTGAGGGAGCCACCGGGTGTGGCCAGGATGAAGTGCGCTGAGGCCGGCTGGCTGGCTGCTGCTCTGGGATTTCCAGCTAAGGCTTCCCCACGTGGATTCTGCCCCTGACGGTCCACACTTAGGAAGCAGCCTGCTGTGTGTGCCCCGCGCTGGGCGATGGAAGCTGAAGGCAGGGCGTCCAAAGGCCGTGCGGCCCCTTCTGTGGGGATGGTGCCCTCACTTCCCCCGGGCATCTCTCAACCTGCTTCTTAATTCTCAACCCTGGGCTCACACGTCTCCACCCAGTGGAGGCCTCCCTGTCCCCCTTCCAAAGTGGACCTACCTAAAAGTCCCTGCCCTGGATCCCCCAGCACTGTGGCTACTGTGGGCCAGGCTGAAGCCAGGAGTGTAGAACTCAATCCAGGTCTCCCACTTGGGTGGCAGAGACCCGAGTACCAAAGCCTTCACCACTGCCTACCAGGGTGCACGTTAGCAGGAAGCTGGAACCAGGAGTGGAGCTAGGACTTGAACTCAGGCAACATGATATGGGATGCAGGCGTCCCAAACACTGCTTTTTGTTGTTGTTATTGTTATTAATATTTTTATTTATTTAAGAGGCAGAGTTACAGATAGAGAGAGAGGGAGAGACAGAGAGAAAGGTCTTCCATCCACCGGTTCACTCCCCAAATGGCCGTAGTGGCCGGATCTGGGCTGATTTGAAGCCAGGAGCCAGGGGCTTCTTCCAGGTCTTCCACACGGGTACAGGGGCCCAAGGACTTGGTCCATCTTCTACTGCTTTCCCAGGTCATTAGCAGAGAGCTAGATCAGAAGAGGTGCAGGTGGGACATGAACCGGCACCTATATGGGATGCTGGTGTTGCAGGTGGAGGCTTGGCCCACTATGCCGCAGCGCCGGCACCCCAAGCGCTGTTTTAACCACTGGACCAAACATCCGCCCCTTTGTTTCTGACAGATTAATTTTCATCCATTTGTTTGTTTGTTTGTTTAAAGATTTATTTATTTGAAAGTCAGAGTTACACAGAGAAGGAGAGGCGGGGTGGGGGGGTGTCTTCCATCCTCTGATTCACTCCCCAATTGGCAGCAATGGCTAGAGCTGTGCTGATCTGAAGCCAGGAGCCAGGAGCTTCTCCCGGATCTCCCACACAGGTGCAGGAGCCCAAGGACTTGGGCCATCTTCTACTGTTTTCCCAGGCCATAGCTGAGAGCTGGATTGGAAGTGGAGCAGCCGGGACTTGAAGCAGCACCCATATGGGATGCTGGCACTGCAGGCGGCAGCTTTACCCACTATGCCGGGCCCTCTATGCACTTAGTGACACATTTATTTTGAGTCATTGCGGGGTGCTGCGGTGCTGAGCCAATTGCAGGAGATAACGTGGTGGATACAGGAACTGCTGCACCTGAGGAGCTCACGGCTGGTCTTTCAGGAATTCCTACCAGTAAGGTTCTCGTTTCTTTTAATCTTCGCCCTTCCATGAGAGTGACTTAACCTCCTTTGGGTCATGAACACTTCTGAGAATCTGATAAGAACTTTGGACTCCTTCTCCCAAAGGGGATCCAAACGCTGGGATTTCAGACCCCTCCCAAATCCACCTGTGGGCGCTGAGGTAGGGACTGGGACCTGAGGTGACTCTGGGCTGTTGGGCTCTTGAGTTGCATGCGGCTTTGAAGCTGCATCAGGTAAGAGCTTCCTGCGTGGCATCTGTCAGGCGAGAGATGCGGCCTGAGCTGACTTGCTGGCAGGGCATAGCCCTTGACTGATGGAGAGAGTGGCTGCTAGCGTTGCAGATAGGCAGACAGCCAGAGACTCAGCTTCTTCGGAGGTGGCTGCCTGCACCGGGGGCCAGTGATGCTCGCCGGCAATGAGCCACTGTTTGCAGCCTGCAGCCAATGTGCTTCTAACGCAAATGTGTACTGCGTGAAACACAACCTCTGTGGATTTCTCAGTGCTCCTGTAAGGATCCCCCCTGAGACCTGGAAATGTGCGTGCTGTAAAGAGAGGGATATTTGCCTTCACAGGCCCTGAAGGCAGTGTTGTTCTTCACAGCCGGTGAGAATCACACCTGCAGCTATTTGTCTAGTCTGTTCCCAGCAATTCTACTTCAGGGGATTCCCGTATCCCTAGAAGATCCCTGTTCACAGCAGAACTGTCACAGTAGCCAAGAGGTGTTCACTGAGAGGTGGGTGGAATACTCATAATGGAGTCTTGTTGTTCAATGGAATATGATTCAGCCCTGAAAAGGAAGGAAATCTGGGGGCTGGTGTTGTGGCGTAGCGAGTTAAGCCACTGCCTGCAACACCAGCATCCCATATGGGTGCCAGTTTGAGACCTGACTGCTCCATTTCTGATCCAGCTCCCTGCTAATGCGCCTGGGAAAGAAGCAGAGGAGGGCCAAGGTACTTGGGCCTCTACACCCCAATGGGAGACCTGGAAGAGCCTCCTGGCTCCTGGCTTTGGCCTGGGAAGCCCTGGATGTTATGACTATTTGGGGAGGGGAGTGAACTAGCAGATGGAAGACCTCTCTCTCTTTCTCTCTCTCTGTAACTCTGCCTTTCAAATAAATAAATCTTTTTAAAAAAGGACATCCTAGTGCTACCACATGGATGAGCTTTGAGTACATTATGCTGAGTGAAATCAGCGGGCACACCAGGAGAAATGGTGTTGCTTCCACTGACGTGAGGTACAGACAGCAGCCAAGGTCAAAGGGCTGGAAGGTAGCGTGGTGCTTGCCAGGGACTGGGTGGTGGAGGGAGGGCTGGGCTGTTGCTGTTCAATCACTACTGAGTTTCAGGTTTGCAAGATGGAAAGAATTTTGGAGCTGGATGGTGATGATGATTGTCCAACAATGTGTCTGCATTTAATACAACCGAACTGTACACTTAACCATGAGTAAGATAGCAAGTTTCATGCTATGTGTATATTACTACAATTTAAAAACAACAACAACAACAAATTAAGAAAACCTCTCTTACCCCAAGGAGGCCAAAGGGCTACTGCCAGGACTAGGTGCCTAGGTCAAGCCCCCAGGGTGCCCTGGGCAGTTATGTTGCAGAACGTTAGGATGACAAGCTGAGCTTCCTGCCTCCACTTCTCAAAGAAGCAAGGGTGTTTCTTCCCTTCCTCTCTGTTTGAAGAAGAGGAGATGGCCACCTGTCTCCTGTGTGGGAGCTTCTCCCACTCGACCTCCATCACCGTCGCCCTGGGGGTGAGGTCTGGGGCCAGTGGGCCCATGCGCCTCTGATTCACTATGAGGTAAAAGGCAGGAAGCATCTCTCGCTTCCATCTCATGTGTACGTTCAGGTAGTAGAGATGAGCACAAAAAGCCCAACATGTAGATGTACGCACACGCACACGCACACGCACACGCACACACACACACAGGCGTGCATCCTGCCGGTGGCTCTGTACGGCAAGGTGCAGGGAGGGCTTTCTGCCCTGGTGCAGCCTGGAGAGGGGCAAGGCCTCTGCCCCCTGGCTCCAGGTCTAAGGGTGGGGCACAGGGGCAGTGTCAGGGACGACCCTTTGCCTCAGAGATCACCCGTAGGGAGCTCCTTGCTCTGAGGTGAAAAGGGCCCCAGGGTTTTCTTTTCTGTAGTGTCTATCGCAGATTTTTAAAAATTATTAATTTGAGACCCAAGAATTGTTTCTAAGCAGTTTATCTGTATTTTATTTTTTTTAAAGATTTATTTATTTGAAAGGCAGAGTTACAGAGAGAGAGAGAGAGAGAGAAAGAGAGAGAGAGAGATATCTTTCATCTACTTGCTTACTCCCCAGATGGCTCAATTAGCCAGGGCTGGGCCAGGCTGAAGCCAGGAACCAGGAGCTTCATCCAAGTCTCTCACAGGGGTGGCAGGGGCCCAAACACTTGGGCCATCTTCTGCTGCTTTTCCTAGTCCATTAGCAGGGAACTGGATTAGAAGTGGAGCAGTGGGGATATAAACTGGTGCCCATATGCGATGTAGGCAGCTGCTTAACCTGCTACACAACACCAGCCCCATCTGTACTTTTTAAAAAATTAATTATTTATATATTTGAAAGGCAGAGTGACAGAGACAGAAAGATAAATAGGCAGAGAGAGAAAGAGAGAAAGAGAGAGAGAGAGAGAGAACTCCCATCTGCAGGTTCACTTCCCAATGCCTGCAATGGCCAGGGCTGGGCCAGGGGCCAGAGCCAGGAACCCAATCCAGGTCTCCCATGTGGGTGGCAGGAGCCTAGTTACCTGAGCCATGACCACTGCCTCCCAGGGTCTGCATTGGTGGGCAGCTAGAGTTAGGAGCCAGAGACAGGACTCAAACCCAGGCACTGAAATCTGGGATGCAGGCATGCTGACCACTAGGCAAATGTGTGCTCCCGTGTCTCTTTTGGTCATAACAATTAAATGAAGTGGATACTATTTCTAATTCTTTTTGTAGTTGAAGAGACTAAAATAGAGATTAATGCACCCAAGGTCAGGTTTCTGTTCTCTTCTCAGAACATTTGGGGAGCAAGTGTTGGAACTCCTGTATCATAGCATACGGGGGGGGGGGGGGGTGGTCCTAAGGGCAAAGAAGACCCTCCCACTACCCATTTCTTGACCCCAGTTTCTTGGTGGCTGAGCAGCTGGGAGTTAGTAAGGGTTCTATGCTCCTGGGGTCCTGAGCAGCAGATCCCTTCCAGGGCGGGTCACAGAGAGGAGAAAGGGAAGAACAGGAGGAAAGGAGGGAAGGCAGGAGCCTAGGGGACAGGGTCCTTGGAGGACACCCCTCCGTCTCTTCCCAGAGCCCCTCCTCCTATAATGGCACCCCAGTTTTCCTTTTGGAGTCCATTCTCCCCTTTCACTTGGTCGAGCTGGTCCCTGTGGGGCTGGCTCCAACCCCTGGCTACAGGAGTGGATGTCTGACCAGGTCTGGCAGGCCAGAGGGTAGCCATACCCTTACCTTGAGCTAAGCAAAGCAAATCCTTAGCATTTTGCTGGGACTATCAAGCCAGAAGTGGGATTTTCCCACTGAGCTTGCCCTACCTGGTCAAATACATCCAGAATACTGGGGGCAACCTTGGCATCATGGGGGGACAGCCATATGAAAAGCCAGCCAGCCAAAGGAGGGTAGAGCCAGGAGGTGGTGTGAGGGCTGTATTTACAGGCCGACTTGGCTACGCCACAGCATCCAGGTGTTTGGTTCGCCACGTCTGGGTATCGCTGTGAAGGCATTTTGTGAATGAGATTAACATTTAACTCGGTAGACTTTGAGTGATTGCCTTCCAAATGTGTGTGGACCTCATCCAATCAGTGGAAGGCCTTAATGGATCAGAGACTGATGTCTCCGGAGCAAGAGGAAACCCTTCCAGCCCACACTGCCTCGGCTCTGCCTGCAGCGGCAGCGCTCCCTGGGTCCCAGCTGCCGGCCTGCCTTGCAGATTTTGGACTTAGTGACCTCTACAATTGTGTGAGCCCATTTCTTAAAACAACAACAAAATCTCTCTCTCTCTAAATATATATATGTACATATTCAAAAGTACTTAATATTTGTAGAAAATGGAATTCATGATTTTTTATTTATTTATTAAGATTTACTTCTTTATTTGAAAGGCAAAGTTAGAGAGAGAGAAGTCTTCCATCAGCTGGTTCGTTCTCCAAACAGCCGCAACAGCTGGAGTTGGGCCTATCCGAAGCCAGGAGCCAGGAGCTTCTTCCGGGTCTTCCCCACAGGTGCAGGGGCCCAAGCACTTGGACCATCCTCTATTGCATTCCCAGCCAGCTCCCATATGGGATAATGGCACTGCAGGTGGCAGCTTTACCCACTATGCCACAGCACCAGCCCCAGTGATGTTTATTTTGAAATCCATGCATATAGGGCCAGTGGGTTAAACAGTGCCTGTGATATGGGGATCCCATATTGGAGTGCCTGTTTGAATCTCCACTGCTATGCTTCCAATCCAGCTCCTTGCTAATGCAACTGGGAAAGCAGCAGAAGACGGCCCAAGTGCTTGGGCTCCTGCACCCACATGGGAGACCTGGATGGAGTTCTGGGCTCTTGGCTTCGTCCATTGTGGTCATTTGAGTAGTGAACAAATGGATGGAAGAGCTCTCTTTTTCTGTAACTCTGCCTTTCAAAGAAATAAAATAAATCTTTAAAGAAAGTGAAATCCATGCGTATGAGGAACTTCAAAAACAGTACGGAAAAATGTACATTATGAAAAAAACCTGTGTATGAATTTCAGAATTTTTCTTGCACTGGCTGTTGGGAACATTTGGGGAGTAAACCAGTAGCTGGGGGGCTCTCTGTATCTGCCTCTCGAATAATAATAATAATAATAATAAGACAAAGAAAATACATTGCCAATGATACAAGTCAGTGAAAAATTAGAATCCAATTTATAGACATCAATTTTGCCATAAACTTTTAAAAGTAGCCTAATAAATATACAATTGCTCACATGTCTCTGGAGAATCTTGGCTAATCCAGATGGCCAGAATGGATTCCTGATGTCACTAAATTTTTTTTAAAGGTTTATTTATTTGAAAGGCAGAGTTACATTGAGAGAAAGAGAGTGAGAGAGATCTTCCATCTGCAGGTTCACTCTCCAAATGGTCGCAATAACTGGGACTGGGCCAGAACTGGAACTCCATCTGATCTCCTGTGTGGGTGCAGGGGTCCAAGGACTTGGGCCATCTTCCACTGCTTTCCCAGGTGCATTAGCAGGGAGATGGATCCGAAGTGGAGCAGCTGGGGCTTGAACCAGTGCCTATATGGGATGCTGGCACTGCAGGCACAACCATAGCACTACACCACAGCACCGGCCCCCACATTCACAATTAAGGATCGTTTCTACCACGGTGCATCACTTTTGTGTGCTTATGAAGCTGAGAAATCCTAGGCCTGGACCCCGGGGAGCGGGGCCGTGTCACTGCGGGGACAGCAGAGGACGGAGCTCTCAGATGCTTATCCAGTTATCCAGACCCAGGCTTGGGAACTGGCCCGGGTCAGGCTGAGGGTGAAGCTTCCCAGCCCACACAGGCCCACTGGGAGCGTCTCGGGCGCACAGGGGCGGCCACACAGCCTTGTCACCCGTGACTTCCATGTTCAGAGGGGAGAGGCCTCAGAGCCTCCCCACGGCCCCTGGGGAGTGGCTATGGGAAGCAGCTTCAGCGAGATGGGTAAACCGCTAAAGCGTCAGGGTCAAAGGGCACCCCCGTGTCCCCAGCTGTTTTACGTTTGTGTTTCCACTGCGTGGTGCAGTTGGCTGGGCTGCTATGCCACCAGCAAATGGGGCTTTGCCAAGTCCCTCCCTCCCTCCTGGGCCTCAGTTCTCCCAAGCATCCAGCAATGGGAGTTGGATTCTAGGGTAGAAGTAGGGCTCCTCCGGGAGGCCAGCCTGGACAAGCTGTTGGTGACTGCCTGGGGAGGTGGGGGACAGTGACAGAGTGTGGAAGCAGCAGTTCTGCCCTACAGGGCATGGAGCGCTGGGTGGCACATGGCTGGGCTTTTAGCCCCGAATGCCCCATCTTGATCACTGAGGGTGCCCGTGTGTGGCCCAGTCCCCGCTGTGGACTCTGGCCTCGGCAGTGTCCGACACGGCCCCCAAGGGTAGATCCCGACCTGGGTCTTTCCTCCCTCCCCTTTGGGGTTGGCGTTGCCTCCAGAGCAGGCTCTGTGCAGACGAGAGTGCGGGCAACTCCTCGGCCTGGCTCTTCTCTCTGGAGCCAGTTCTTCGGAGGTTGCTGTGGCTTTATCCCCACTGAGGAGCTCAGCAAGACCTCAGCCTCACGCCCCCTCCCACTGCTCTCCTTCAGTGCTGCTTCTTTGTGGTCACTGTCATTGCGTTTTAGCCACCCCCGCCCCCTGGCCCCTGCAGTGACTCTGGGAGTGTCTGATTTGACACTGAGTCCTCAGGATTCTGGCCGGGCTGCATCCGTTGTGGGAACCTGAGGCTGGACCTGTGACTGCCCAAGGGCCTCCCCGCAGTGCCGACGGCAGGAACGTGTTTCTCTGCAGTCTCCTTGCACGAGGCACCTGTCCTTGGGTGCCCAGTCACTTCCTGTGCATGCGCAGGTTGGTGGGGAGGTGGCTCACTGTAGGCATCCTTTAGCAGGTGTGGTGACCAGGGCCTGCTGCCCAACCACACGTGGGGTGGGAGGTGCCCCCACCCCCAGCCACTCAGGTGAGCTGACCCCATCAGCCTGACCTTGGGGACTGGGAAGTGGGGACTGAGCCAGGTAGTTGGTGGTGGGGCTACGGCTGGAAGGCCACCTGGAGTCCGGCAGGTGATTGAGACGATCAGGTTCTAGCTGAGCTCTGAGCATGCACGGGAAGCTGATGGCAGAGACAGGAGGCCTAGTGGTCCCACAGCAAGAAGTGGACAGGCAGAGAGGCAGCCACCAAGGGACCAAGAGAGCTGCCCCCCTCCAACCCCCTTCCGTGTCCGATCCTCAGGGGCTCTGGGACACCAGGGCTCCTCGTCTTGGGTTCCCACGATGTGCTTATGTGCACACAACCCCGCTGGTCCCTGCATCCAGAGGGCCTTGACTGCCCCGCTGGGCTTTCAGAGTTGCACCTCCCTGACTCAAGCCCACGGCTCCTCCCCTGCTGCTGTAGTTCCAGAGTGTGGCCCTCAGCCCTGCCTGCGTCGTGTCCAATCTCGATGACCTCGGGAGCAGCAGGTGTGGCCATTCTGTCTTTGGGAGAAGTCAGGGCACCCCACGCCTTGAGGAGACCCTTTGGTTTCTTGCCTTCAGCTAAGCTTTCTAGAATTGAGCAACGAGGCGGCCACGGGGGCCTCATTTCCTGCCATCTTTCGGTGGAGAAGGCCCTGAGGCCGCCTCAGCCTCCGCCCCGAGCCACCCCACTCGGCTGCTCACGGCCTCATGTCAGACCATGTCAGACTCGGCTCCCAGCACTGGGATCTGTGTCTCACCTTTGAATGGGGATCAAAAGCAACAGCTTTTGATTTAAAAGCCTTGAATCTGCTGGCCCAAACCACACTCGCTCCCATGGGCTGGAAAAGAAATCTATTTATTAACGAGTGCAGAGGAAGATCTGCAGCAGCTCCGTGGCAGCAATTCGAGCGGGGCGGGAGGAGAGGGATAGAGAGGGAGACTCGGGCGTTGGGTCCTAGTAGGCCTCAAGGGAGGAGCCCACTAGGGCTGGGAGAGGTCAAGTTCACAGGAGCAGGGGCGAAAAATGAGGCCAGTGCCCCGAGCCCTCTCTAGAAGAGCTGGCTGCTCCCTCTCTCCATGTTGGCCCAGGTGCTCCTTAGCCAGCCCTAGGGCAGGGCCGTAGCAGGTCAACGTTCCAGGGTGTCTCCCGCTGCCTGCAGGCTGGGCTCTGTCAGGGCTGGTTGCAGGATTTGGGTTGAGGAAGTGAGTCTAGGGCTCGCCATCTTCTAGGGGTGAATTTGGTTTCTCCTTCCAGGCTTCAGAAGAAAGTCCTGTGGGGAAGAGGAAGTAGGTGTGCAGGTGTGGCAGGTGCGGCAGGTGCAAGCTGTGCGGGTGCACACTCAGCCCAGGAGCACCTGCCTTGCTGGCATGAGGCCCTGCCAACCTCTGGAGGCTCCTCTTGGTAAGACCCCAGTGGCCACGCACCAGCCACTGCCACTGCACACAGGAGGCCAAGGAGAAAGCAAAGGGATACCTGGGATGGGGAGGAGGGGACAGGCAGGAAGAGGGGTGGGGGTCCCTTGCCAAGAGCAAGCGACAGAAAACACAGGACCACTTAGGCCACCCCAGGAGTCACACTACAGCAACCCAACAGTCTTGGGAGCACGGGGCCCTAATGTATTGAGGACTTCAGCACAGACAAGTCGACAAGTCCTGGCTTGGGTCTGCCCCGGATGCTGCCAGCTGTGAGCTTCCAGCCACATCAAAACCCAGTTTCATAGCCACCTGCCACTGGGAGGGAAGCACATGCCAGAGCTGGGCTCCATGGCGAGTCCCACAGACAGAGCCCGGGGTGCAGGGGCCAGAAAGCACAAAGGAGAAGCTTGGTCTGAGCAGGGCTCAGGCCAGGCCAGGCCACAGCAGGACGCGAGCCACTCTAACCCACCAAGTCTGGTTCTTTGGACCAGCCTAGACACCTCTTCAGAGGCCTGGTTCTGCTCAAGCAAGGGGCTAGGTGGAGCAGGGTGGCGTGCACAGGAAGGGGCTGCACGTGTTGCTGAGGACAGGTCTCTGGGGGGTGGGGGGTTCAGGCCAGGCTTCCCGTGGTGCATCCAGCCCAGCACACCTGGCTTGAGGCACTGTCTGTGCCCAGCAGCGAGTGATGCTCAGAGCTCTACTCTGCACCTCTGGGTGCCGTGTGGGACCCCAGGCTGCTCCCAAGAGCTGTGGGGAGCCAGGGTATCTGCAGTCCAAGCACCTGCTACAGAGAGGCTCTGCTCCACGCCCCTGATGTAGCATCTTTGGGCCAGTGTGGCCCCAGGTGGCACTTGCGCCCATCCAGACACCAGTCCAAAGAACCTGCCGGCAGCAGCATAGGCAGCAGACGGCCACTGCATGCAGCACGGACAGCCGAGCCCTGTGGCCCGCCTGCCTATTCACCGTGGGCTCCAGCTGCAGGAGGAACCCGTGTCTGTACACGGGAGCCTGGTCTTCAAGGAGCTTGCGGACCGGCTGGGGGCTTTCGGCTGCGGAGGAGGGAAGGGAAGAGCTAGGTCCGCAGAGCAGAGCAGAGCAGAGCAGAGCAGGAAACAAAAGAGGCTGCGTTACTCCAGGCAGGGCTCCCTGGTCCTGTTCCTTCTCTCGCTGCTGCCGAGGCCCCGGGATGCAGGTGCAGAAGCTACCTCTTAGTTTCTACACAGCATGCAGGGAAGTCAGCCAGCGAGTGTGTGAGTGGCAGGGGCAGGGCAGAGGTAGGATGCTATAGAGAGGTGGAGACAGGCACCCAGGGCTGACGGGGGAAGGCAGACACAGCTCCTGCAGAGCCCATGGGGTGGAGGGGAGGAGAGGAGGGCAAAGGCTGTGGTCTTAGCTTTGTAGGGACACAGTACGAATGGGTGCAGTCAGATGTCAGGAAGACCTGCCAGGGAGTGAAGGATGGACGTGGAAAGGTTTAAACCATCCAATAACAGAGCCAGGGACAGAGTTTTGGGTGGGGCATCAAAAACCCCGGGTGCTCCCGATTTGCTCCTTTACTGGATCTGAGAACTTGAGCCTCAGCTTCCCACCTGCAAAGGGGACCTTGGGCAAGACAGCTTTGCAGGCAGCTCTGACAATGAGGGGGACAGGGACAAAGTTCTAGAGCTTTGCCTGCCCTGGAGTCTCCAGGGAGCTTTGGTTTGCAGCAGCTGTGCATTTGGGCCATCCTGTGAGGCTGGATGGAGGAGGAAGTGGCCAGATTTCAGAGGAGGAGAGCAGGGAGCCGGCCTGGTGCCGGCGGACACTTACAGCTCGTCGTCGTACTCCTTGGGGGGGCAGACAGCAATGACAAGGTCGATCCAGTCCTGTGGGGGAAGCCATGCGACTCTGACTGCCTGGTCCTGGGCACCCGGAGGAAGTGGGCTCAGGTGGGGCTCATGGCATGGGGGCGGGGGCTCCCTGTGGAGTCCTAGGGCCTGGGGAAGCTTCTAGTCTCAGGCTTCAGAGCCATCCGGCCCAGACTTGCAAGGCGAGACACCAAGTTCCCGAATGAAAGACACCAAGTTCCCGAATGCTGCTTTGCAGGCCGGGGCCAGGCAGCAACCTCGGAATCGCCCTGGGGAATTGCCTAAGCTGTTAGACTCACAGACTTGCCCCGTGAAAGGCTGGGGTGGGCCTGGGAAAGAGTATTTTTAATCAGATCCCACATTAATTCTTATGCATAGCCAATTCTGGCCTAGCTTTCTGATCCTCACTCTGAACCCCATCCCCACCCCCGGGGCATCCCTGTGATCCCTGGCCTGCCCAGCACTGTCCACCCTTGGTAGGGGTGCATCCCCTGAAAGTCCCTGGGGTATTACTGGGCCCCTCTGTTCCTCATATTGAGCTGGAGTCTCTCTCCCCAGCCCTCCCTCCATCCGATCCAGCTCTGCCTTCAAGAATCACCAAAAACCTCTGCTCCCCCTGCCCTAATGCAGCACTTCAGATAATCAAAGACGGTCATCGTGTTACCCGTAAGTCTTCTCTTCTCCACATCCTGTCATGTGGGTCCCAGGCCCATCTGGTCAGCTTCCTTGGCACTGAATTTAATACCTCAGGCTCGGCTGCCTGCACACAGTTGCACAGGTTGTGCATTGCACAACATGAGTGGGCCCCATGCACACTACAGTGCACCGCACGGCACTTCTTCAGGTGGTGCAGTCCACAGCCTGTTGACCTCACAGAGCAGCCCTGACCCAGGTGGGCGTCTAATGGCTCAGAGCGGACAGCACCAGGCCCTCCTTCGCCCGGCCCTCTATGTCCATTAATGCTCTCTAGTAGCTCTGAGCGCACCCTTAATTCCTTAATTAAGGGTGCACTTGGAGAAGACATCAAGTCTTTCCTGGGTGGGCTCGCTGTGAGCCTGTGTTTGTCCCACTGGGACATTTGAATCCCCTCTTGTCAGGTTTCGAACATCAGCTGGATGGGGTACGTGTGTGTCCCCCAAGAGCTGCCTGCACCTCCGAAACCCACCCAAGGAGGGGGGACCCGCCTGTTGGGCTAGGCTGCAGAGGCCGGGGTTAGAGGCAGGCAGGCAAAGGGGGCAGGGTGGCGTGGGGGACGGGTCCGGTCCTTACCCCGCCCTGGTTCCAGGCCCTCTGCAGGGTGGCCTCGGCCTCGGCCAGCGTGTAGTCTGTCACAATCTTGCCATTGATTGCCATGATCTCGTCCCCTTTCACGATGCCACCTGCAGGAGGACAAAGCTGCTGGGCCACCTGGGTCGCACGTGACACGTGCCTGGCCTAAGGGGTTTGGCACGGGGGAGGTCTCTGTGGCCGAGTTCTCAGAGCTCACGTGGGCTCATGCAGCCCAGGAGCAAAGAATACTCCCAGGTACTCAAAGTGTACTTCCTCCCCGCCCCGCCCCTGCCCCGTCCTCACCCTGGCTCAGGGGCCCTGGGACACTGGTGCTGAAGCCTTGCACCCAGCTCTGGCTGGCGTCTGTCATTCCCCGTGCCCTGTCAGGGGCATGAGTCAGCCCTACCAGCTGAGCTGTCAGTTTCTGAGGTCCCATCACGCTGGTCTGCTTCGGGCCCCTGAGTGGGCCAGGCTCACTGCCACCTCTGGGCCTGCACAGGCCGTTCCACCTGTAGTGCTTTAACCCCTCTTTCCAGTCTCTTCTTCCAGCCCACAGACAGGGCATCCCTGTCCCCCACTCAGTCTCCAGTAGATCTTTCCCATAACCCTCTCACAGCCCCCGGCTCTCTCTGACCGGTGTTCTCAAGGCGTGCAGCCCTGCGCCGCTGTGCGTGCTTGTTTACTGAGGTCCTCTCCCACCGCATGCTCAGCTCCGTGGGGACAGGCACTGTCTTTTTGTATCCACACTACATCCCTAGCACTTAACACTTTCTAACACAAGATAAGACATTAATGGGTATTTGTGGAATAAAATGAATGGTGTAAGAGGTGTGTCCAGAGAAGCAGGCTGTTCTGTGACCTAATTTTGCAAAAAGACAAGTTATATGCTGAAGAGTTACTCACCACAGGACTTGTCAGAGCCTTGAACATGGCTAGTGTCTTATTTATTTATTTGTTGTTTAGAGCTATTATGTATTTGAAAGGCAGAATGACAGCAGAGAGAGAGAGAGAGAGAGATTCATCTTCCATGTAATGTTTAATTCCCCAAATGACCACAATAGCTGGGGCTGGGTCAGGCCAAAGTCAAGAGCCTGGAACTCCATCCAGTTCTCCCATGTGGGTGATACAGGCCCAAGCACACAGGCCATCTTCCACTGCTCTCCCAGGCACATTAGCAGGGAGTGGGATCAGAAGTGGAGCAGCCGGGACGTGAGCTGGTGCTTGCAGGAGATGCTGGTGTTGTAGCTGTGGTGTAACCCTCTGTGCCATAGCAGCAGCCCTGGCTGGTGGACATGGTGACTCTCCAGGAGGTGGTCAGCTTGGGCTTGGCCTCCCCCACCTCTTTGACATCAGAACCCCTTGTAGAAGTTCCCCAGTCCCCATGTTTGCTGGGCACTCTGTGGGCTACGGTGAAACAGGGCACCAAGGCCCCGGGACTGTGGCCTGTGTGAGTGCAGGTGGTGGCTGGGGGCTCCAGAAACCCGTGTGCTCCTGGGGAATCTTCCGTGGTGCTGCAAAGCACCCAAAGCAGCCTGGGGCCCAACTGCAGACAGCGGTTTCCTCGGCACAGTGGGACAGGGAGTGGGTGACTTCCACTGTTTCGTTTTGTACCAACTCCAGGCAGCAGGGGCTAGGAGGCAGTGGTTGGGCTGGGGCTTTAAGTAGGGAGGGCCCCAGGAGAATCACCTACCCATGCACCCTGGTCCTTGCTTCCCCGCAGGACAGGCCGGCCACACTCCACCCAGCTGCCCTCCCTTAGTGGGTACACGAGTGAGGGCAGGGGAGGGGTGTGTGTGGGGTGAGAAAGCAGTAGTGGCCTTGGGCAGCTGAGTGTGCGAGGCTCAGAGTATGATTGAGGGGGGCCTGAGGGTGGCAGAGCTGGCCGCAGCCAAGGCTCCCAGGGCCCACGCTGCACTGTAGTCACCCACTGGGCGACTTGCCCTCACTCTGTCTGCTGCCCCAGGCCTGACCTTCTTCCACCCCTTGCTTGTGGGAGAGCCTGACTCCAGCTGAGAACCTCCCTCTGGGCCCTGACTATGGGATTCAGCACTCTGGGCTGGAAAGGTAAGGAGCCTGGGGCTCCCCCACTGAGGGACACCTGTGCCTCCACGAAGCACACAGGCGCACTGAATAGCCTCCTTGGCTTGGCAGAGCAGTTGTAAAGGGTGGCATTGCAGACACCGGTGAAGGGTGGACGGGTTGTAGCAAGAGACATTCCTAGCTCCACGAAGGCTTCATGCATCAGCCGAGGGTGATTGCTGAAAAGAGGATATGGGGGCCAGCGCCATGGCATAGCAGGTAAAGCCATAGCCTGCAGTGCCGGCATCTCATATAAGTGCTGCTTCAAATCCTGGCCACTCCACTTCCCATCCAATTCCCTGATAATGGCCTGGGAAAGCAGCAGAGGATAGCTCAAGTGCTTGGGCCCCTGCCACCCACGTGGGGTAGCAGAAGAAGCTCCTGGCTCCTGGCCTCGTCTTGGCTCAGCTCCATCCATTGCAGCCATTTGGGGAGTGAACCAGCAGATGGAAGACCTCTCTCTCTGTCTCATTCTGCACTTCAAATAAACTTAAAAAAGTGAAAAGAGGAGACCAAGGAGACCAAGCCACAGAAGAGGCAGAGGGATTGTGTGGGGAGCCCTCTGGGAGGGGCAAGCACTTGCGGTAGGCACTAAAGCAAACTGAGCAGATGGCCCGCACACAAGCCTTATCTCGATCTGGTGGCTGTGAGTCCTTGCACGTGTCTGTACCTCAGCTCTAAGCTGCACGATGAGAAGCAGCTCCTTCTCGGGTTGATGTGAAGCCTGAATGAGCCGATGCACATGAAACACTTAGACTCAGGGCTGTGTGCCAGGGACGCCTGGCAGGGGTGGGCATTTGGTGCAGCGATGCTGCTTGAGACGCCTGCATCCCATATCGGAGCCCCTGCGTTGGAGTCCTGCTGCTACTTCTGACCCAGCTTCCTGCTAATGAGTGCCCTGGAAGGCAGCAGGCAATGTTTCAAGTGCTTGGGTTCCTACCAGGCACGTGGGAGGCCTGGATGCCGTTCCTCCCCTGGTGGGAGAGGACTGTTCAGCCCCGGTGCTGTTGTGGGCATTTGGGGAGTGAACCAGTGGATAGAAGATCTCTCAATCTCTCTCAATCTCTCTCTCTCTCTCTCTCAATTAAAAAGAAAGCAATCACATGTGGCACAGGGTTGGTGCTTGGTGAGCCCCTGGTTCTGTCTCCTGCAAGGACAGGTGGGGTTTCTCTCCCCACCTCTCCCCAGAAAGCCCTTCTCACCCAAGACCAGCACTTCCCAAGGCCTTGCCCTGCAAGGGGCCCTTCCCAGTGTCCCCCTGCCCCTTGGTGGGTGAGAGACTCCCCAGGATACCCACAGCAGCCCGCCCTGGTACCGGCCGTATGTGTCCCTTCTCATAGCGTTTCTGCCTGGGACCCCAGAGAGGGCAGGGTGGTGTCTGCTTGGGCCAGGCACCCCAGGCATGGCCTGGGGTTGGAGACATGGCTGGCTGGCATGGTGTTCTTGAGCAGCAGTTAGCCTGCTCCTAGCTGGCAGCTGTTTGCTTTCTGGGGAGGGAGGGCGGCACGGGAGCCTGGAGAGCCATCCGCCCTCCTCCCCAACAGGGGCCTGGCTGGTCCCCACTCACCGTGCCGCTCAGCCGCTCCGCCCTCGTACACGGCGGAGACGACCACCTTCCCGACCGGAGAGTCCACGCCGCCTTCCAGCGCCAGGTCCAGGGCGCCCTCCTGCTTAAGAGGGAAACAGCTCAGCAAAGGAAGCAGAGAGCAGCCTGCTGCAGGTGGGCACCAAGGAAGAACCTGGGGGGCTTCCAGGGAGAAAGGCGCCCTGGGGGTGCGGGCCCACAGCCAGAGAGGCCCTCGGTGGGGGCAGGGACAGCATGGGGGCCTGCAGGTCACCCAGGGAGCCCAGGCAGCGGGCACAGGGGCACAGAAGGGCGGTGGCCTAGCCCCGCCCCCCACCCCATACCTTCTTAATGCGCAGCAGCCGGACATCCTTTCCCATGATCTGCTCCGGGGTGAACTAGACGGAAAAAGACATTGGGGCCTCACCTCGACTGGCCTGAGGATGTGGGTGGGGCAGGGTGGACAGGGAAGCCAGGCCCCCGGTGGGCACTGGGCCCATGGAGCACAGGTACAAGGGGTCTTTCCCAGACCCAGCACAAGCAGTCTTTAGCCAGGGGTCCCAGGCTCCATGGGGACCACACACACACACACTCACTGTTCACACTGAAAAGCCATCTGAGGGAGCCCCTCATAGCAGACAGCAGCAGGTGCGTCCTGGGGCTCCCCGCGCACCCACCTTGTCCCCAGGGCTCTCAGGGCCCAGCAGGCACCACCTGATCCAATGCTGAGGGTCTCCCCCCATGCCTGGGGTGCCTCCCCTGGTTGGGGGGAGCTTCCTCTCTTACCATGGAGTAGGGGTCAAAGCCTTCCTCGTATTTCCGGAAATCCTGGGAGCAAAGGGACAGCTTTAGGGCAGCAGAGCAGATGCCCTTGGGGCTCACAGCAGAAGCAAGCTCAGGACTGGGTGGGGGAGGGGAGTTGGAATCCAAGGGCTGGGGTGCAGGCAGGAAGCCGGCAGCCCCCACAGCCAGAGCCCCCTGAATCGGGGACAAGCAGGAAGTTGCAGAAAGCTGGTGGGGACCACGGCCCTGCACTGTCCCAGCGGGTGAGTGTCTGTGGCTGCAGGGACCCTGGTGCCGTCTACACGGCCTGGCTGGACAGGCCCTGCCCTACCGAAACTCTCATCCCTCAGCCTCGGGGCTTCTAGGCCTCACCTCGGCAGCCCTGGGGCTGAGGCTCAGTGCTCCTCCAAGCCAGTGCTGTGACCCAGCCAGGCGTGCCTGTCCTGCTGAGGAGGCTGCTGTCCCCGGGCGGTCAGCCCCAGGAGATGGAGGAGGCGTGGGGACACCGCTGGCTGGTGCCCGGCACTGTTCCTAACGCAATGCTCACAAGGGAAGTGAGAAGCTGCCCAGCGGCCCAGGACCCCAGGCTGGCCCCTTAGCCAGGGCAGGAGCAGGGGGCACACACGGCTCAGGGGCCTCTGCTTGACGGGCAGCCCTGGGGACAATGTCCCCAACTTAGAAACAAGGCAGTGAGAAGGAGGCGCAGAGCCAGAACACAGGTCCCCCTACCCAGGAGTGCCTCTCGGGGAACGAAGCTGGGGCGTCCCCGCCTCAGGGAGCCCCTCCTCCCCCCATGCCGGGAGGTAGGTGTGAAGGAGAGCCCACTGCTGGGGAGAGCTGAGCCACCTCAGCTCACGGTGGGTCCCCTAGGCCATGCCGAGCGTCCCCGAGGGGGCCTACAGCTGTTGTAGTGGTGAGGCCACAGACAACCCCCTGCCCAGCGGCAGCAAGCAGACCCCTGGGCGTCTGCCTGGCTTCCCTCCTTGTGAGCTGCCACTTCCAGGCCCAGTCCCCGAGAGGTCCAGTGTCTGGCCCAGCTCCAAGGCCACAGCCTGGCTGGTGACAGGCCTGGGAGGTCCCTGCTCTTTCCCTGGGAGAGTCTGCCTGTCCCTGGAGCTGCTTCTGGAAGGCAGTGCTGGCTTTGGGCCCCATTTCCCTGACTGCGAGATCTTGCTGTCTGGGGTGGGCTTGTGACTCGTGCAAGTGAGGTCAGAGACTCCTCAGCCGTGATCGCTGGTCTGCCTTTAGAGAGGGAGCCCAGTCCCTCATTCAGCACACAGAGACACTGAGGCCCAAAGAGGTGGCCTTCGTGCCCGCGGGCCCCAGAGCCCAGAGCCCAGAGCCCCAGGCACCTGCCCTCCCGGTGTCTCTCGGTGCCTGTTCTGTGAGTGCCTGCAGAGGCAGTGGCGACGCGTGAGGATGCTGCAGAGCCCCGCCTCCTGGATGCCAGTCCAGGGTCTGACACTAGCCGTGCCACCAGCCTCCGCCTCGGGGTCTCATCTCTAGATGGCGATGGGAACAGCACTCGTCCCCCCCCCCCCACCCCTCCGCCAAGGTTGCTGTGAGGTCCGATGAGTAAAGTCTGGGAAGTGCTCAGAGCCACACTAGGTGCAGCACCCCTAAGGACGAGCTGTCGCCGTCACTCCCCAGCCTGTGTGTCACTGTGCCTACCTCTCCGGCCCCTGCCTGCAGTCAAGTCAGCCTCAAGTCTGAGGGGGGCTTACCAGGGAGGGGGGCTGAGAAGCCAGGGCTGGCTGTGCCGTCTCCCACTCTCTACTGTGGAGAAGCAGCCAATCCAGTGGCTGGCTCCGTGGCCCTAAGCCCCCAGAAATGTGGAGGAGACGTGCCTGGCACCCCTCAGAGACCATGTCCCTAGCCCAGGAGCACCCTGGGCAGAAGCAGGACCTGAGCCACCGCTTCCTCCCTGATGCCAGGCCAGTGCCAGGCGGGGTTTGCTCGAAGCTCTGATCTTCGTCTAGTGGACAGGACAGGGAAGGTTTCAGGCAGCCCCTCCTTCTCTCCCAGGGCTACAGCCAGGGCCTGTCATGGCCTCAGTGGTCCTCTGAGGGTTTGTTCCCTCTATCCTGCTCCTCTTTGAACAAACCAGGAAAAGAAGCAAACATCCAGGGGTCCTGCTCCTTGGTCAGCTCGAGCTTGGGGCCCAACCAGTCCCGGGTCCCCATCTGATAGGACATGTCACTCCCGACCCCTGATGCGGGCAAGGCCCTGGGGGCAGCATCCGGCCTGAGGCTCCCCCGAAGATGGCCCTTGCGGCTGCCTGGGAACCAACTGGCACTCCCAGAGAGACAGAGGTCAGGCAGAGTGGGAGGGCGGGGAGGACCACGGCACACGGCGGGTGTGGTTTTACTTGTCTGAACGCGGTCTGATACACCACCATCCTCTTCAGCATCTCCTGTGGCTGTCAGGAAGAAAACAGGTCCACCCCTGACATGCCCAGTAGGTCTCGTCTGCCCCCTGGCGCCAGCCCTGCCAACTCCCTCTCAGCCAGACATGGTCTGCCTTATCAGCAGCCTGCCGGCCTGCCCCTCCCCCAACCAGCACAGCCGCTGCCACTCATGGGCGAGCGGGCAGCATCCTTGACACCGGCCAGAGAATGCAGCATGGGCGCAGCAGAGGCTGGCAGAGGCTGCCCCGCAGTGTGAACTTTGCCCTTTGGGAGCTAATGGGACAGCTAGAGCTCAAGATAAACATCTGCGCTGCCCCACCCTGACATGTGGGTAGGGTTTCCATGAGAGGGAAAGTCTGGCCCAGTCCCTTCCCCCTGGCACCTCAGTGGGCGGTGGGGGGAAGGGTTACACGTGAGTCCCAGCCCCCTCTGACACCAGTGGGGGGTGGGCAGAGCCTCCCCACTGCCCCAGGACCTCGTGTCAGACCTCCAGTCCTAGCGAGGAGCGAGAAGGGAAATGAAGGAAGGGAACGTGTCCACTCGGCCCATTCCCCGGCTGAGGGTGTCCCCAACGGGGGCCACAACAGGCTGGGGAACTAGGTCTCTGCAGGCTTTGGCAACTGGACCACGTGAGCAAGAGCGCAAGCTTTGGAAGATGAAAGACTTGGGAGGAAGTTGTAAGTTCAGGCTGTGCTGTGGGCAACCACCTTAATCGCTCTGTGCCTCAGTTTCCCTGGAAGTTAAGCAGGGACAAAAACAGGAACCATCTCACTGGGTTGCTGGGAGGGTTAAGTGAGGCCATGCAGAGCCCGGCACCTGGAAGGCTCTCAGCAAGTCTTAGCTGCTATTGTTGTTATTGTTGTACTGTATGGTAGAGCTCCAGGCTGTTTGGTCAAGGTGGGACAAGAATGCCACTGTCCCATCAGCACCCCTGTGGACTCCTCCTTAGCCAGTAAGAGCGTGCCCAGATGGCACCTGCTCTGAGTCTGCATCCCCCCTCACTCCCCCTCTGGAGGGAGAGTTCTGCAGCTCTCGGGGGGCTTACCAGGACCTCGGACTTCATGGCTGGCCTGTAGATGAAGTTGGACTCTTGCTGGACCATGACAGGCTTGGAGATGGTAGACACGCCAGGGCCTCGTGGAGGCTGGGGGCTTGGGCAAAATGTCTACAGGGGTTAGTTCAAGAGAGACCCACCTGAGGTGGTGGTGGGGGTGGCGTCGGCCAGCCACGGTACCTCTGTACACATGCAAACTCACACCCATGCACATGCTGAGCCAGCCAGGTCCGTTCCCCTTGCTGGAGGTCCTGGGCGTGTCATCTTCAGCAGAGATATGAGGAGGACACTGGCCACCATGTAGTCTGGGGGCACAGAACCTGGATGTCGCTAAGCAATCAGATGCTTGAGCCACAGCCTGGTTGGGGATGCCAGTGTCCACTGTCACTCAGGGGACACACTTCCAAAGAAGGCTCTCTCTCAGCAGTCACAGTGGCCTCCAGAAACCCCTGCCTCTAAGGGCTATCTCTTCTGCCCATGGTTCCAGATCCTGGGCTGCAAAATGAGGTGTCGAATGCTCTGGCTGGGCACAGAGTCTTTCAAGGCCATGGGATATGGACCAACCAGAGTGGCATCCTGGGGAGCTGATGCAACTGGTCTGTGTGTGCTAACCCCTGTGTCATTTTGGGCAAGATGTCTGTAACTGGGTCACCACCCTGTCCAAAACCCCTCCATGGGTCTCCAGGGGCTACTGGCTTCCTTGGGTTGACCTCCAAGACCCTTCATGGGCTTCTTCTACCTTTCTTTTCAACCTCATCCCCAACTCCATACCCCCCCACCCCCCCACCCCCGCCTCACATTGCTTAACTTCAGCCTCCAAAATGCTAGGATATCTCACCTCGAGACCTTTGCACACGCCCTCCCCTCCTGTTAGCCAGCGTGGTCATCACTGCCTTCCTCTCCACCTGCACCCCTCCTCGCAGCACCCATGTGTCCCATCACCTCCCTGGTAGTGTAGAAGCTGCCTGCTTGTCTTTCTTGCACACCAGACTTTCTCTGACAGGGACTCTGCCTGCCTATGGTTCCCAGTGTCTAGCATATGGTAGGGGCTCAATAAGCATGTGTTGGATGAAGAAATGAATGGCCCAACAGTAGGGTGGGTGTGTGGGACAGTGCCTGGGGGCAGACTGGGCCCTGAAAACTTCCCTCTGGCAGGCGCAGTGGGGCAGGCACTCGCGTTAAGCCAACACAGCTGTTCGTTTCCACTACCTGAGGCCTGCTTGTGGCTGGGCCGATTGTGGATGTGTGGTCACTCACACTTCCTGCTGCAGCGCTGCTGACAACTTGTGAGGGGCATGCCACAGGGAGATTGGGCAATGCAGATGGCCCAGGGACCAGAGTACAGATGCAAGGACAAAGCCACCCAATGGCGGTTTCCTGACCTTCCCGAGACAGCCTTTGTGTGAGGGAACCTTAAACCTTCCTGGTGCTCAGATCAGGAAGTACCAGTGGGAACTTTATGATTCCTTGAAGAATCAGAGAAGGCCGCACCCTGGCGTGAATCTTGACCCTGCCTCCAAAGTTTGCTGAGATCACTCCAGTCCCACATTTGTAGCTCCACCCAGCTTTTCTTGTACTCTGGACTGTCAAGAACCACAGTTAATATCTACTGAACACCTCTGGTGTGTCTGCCACTCTTCTAGGTACTAACGTAAGATGTCCTCATTGTTAATTCATTGGGTTCTCCAGACAGGCAGGTACCATCATGTACAAAGGGCACAGGCTCAGACAAACAAACTAGCCCACGGCCAAGGTCACAGCCACCAGCCAGTGTGTGGTGGAGCCAGGACTGACAACCAGGCAGTCTGCTGCTCTGCTGTTCCTCCTTGTGGTCTTCATGTTCCCCACACCTGCAGTGCCCTTCCTCCTGTCCCGCTTGCATCCCCGTCCCTCAAGGCCTCGCTCACATGCCCTCTATGCAGAGAGGACTTCAGTCTCTCGGTAGAATCCCTTCCACGCACATGGCCTAAGCCTACGCTACAGTGGGGTCACCCTCAGATGGCAAAGACCTGGGAAGCACAGGTGTACCCTAGACAAGGAGGCATAGGGCAGGTGCTCAGTCGATGGTGGCAGAATCAAGTGTGTTGATGAAAAGCTACTGCCCTCTGTGCCAGACTCAGCCCCTGCACACTGGCTCCTGGCAGGGCTCAGAGGAAGACACCTCCGGAACAGAGGGGCTCGGAGAGTCCCTCTGAGAGTCCCCTGCTGGGGGTGCAGCCTTGTTGGCACCTGGCCCTTCCTCCACTCTGCCTTCCTTTCCCCAAGCTCTCCCGAGTGCTCTGAGATACTCAGCTCTGCGCCTCGGGGGCGGGGGAGGTGGGGGCCCTTGGTCATCTGGGGGGCGGGGTACAAGAAACTCAGGTGGGCGGTTACTACAAGATACTGGTCAAGTGCTACAGACTCCAGCAAGCTGCCCTCAGCTGACACGAGCCGCTTGGACTCTGACTCCAGCCTGGCCCCACGGCTACGGGAGCAGAGGAATATGTTATGTTTCGCCAGGATCAAAGCCCATGTCTTCCTCAGGGATCTTTCAAAAGAGTCTTTGGATTAAGAACAATCACTACGAGATATGTCTTTTTGAGAAAGATCACTGCTCAGCTTCCTGAAGCCAAGAGAAACATTCCTTGTCTTTTAATAGCAAATTTGGAGATTTCCAGGAGCTCTCTGATCTTTTTTTTTTTCTTTAACTGGAAGCAGGCCAGAAATTTCTGAATTACAGTTCAAGTCAATGGAGCTGGCTTGTACCATTGGAAATGGCACTGTAATGTTCGAACGCTGCCTTGTACAAGCGTTACCACTTCATTCACAGAAGCTAATACCGCTTCCTGGCTCCCCTCCCTCTTTACCCATCCAAAACACAGAAATCATTTCACATATTCAAGGCTGTCTAGGATAATGTCAAGAAACGGCGGCAGGTGACGTTAACAGTACTGCACTGGAAGTTACCAGCCCACACTAGCCAAGAGGCGCTGAGAGAGCAGTGGCTACCGAGCGGACACACTGTTATTCACCCACCACCATTCCCAGGCAAGTCACCATACAATTCCCCAGTAGTAGCCCCATCCGCAAGCAGGAGGCCCCCACATGCAGGCTGAGGGGTGTTGCTGGCAGATAGGGTGAGCTGGTGTTTCCTCCGCCTCCACTCCGAGGAGCAGTGGAGGACCGGGAACCAGCAACTCTCCCCACTCTTCCCGCTTCCCGGAACAGCATGCGGAACAGGCCCGGTACCTTTGGGGTGGGAGGGAAGCTCCGCTCAGGAACGGGGGAGCTGGTGGGCTTCCCACCGTGGGTCTTTGCTTCCCAGTCCTCCGTTGGGTTGCTCGTGTCACTGGCACGGAAGGGGTGGTGGCCTAGTGCCTCCTCCAGTGCCGAGGGCAGTGGGCGGGTAGGAGTGAGGTCTTGTGTGGGGATGGACGGCGGGGGAGGGATGGGGATGGGCGGTGGCGTGCGCTGTACCCAGGGAGAAGATGAGGTGCTCAGGTGGCCGGTTGTGGGAAGGACTGGGGGTGCGGAGACCTTGGTGGGTGGATTGGAGGGTGGAGGGTGGGGCATCACGGGCAAGGCTGAGGGAGTCTTGGGGGGGTAGTAGAACATGTCCAAGGGGATGTCATCCAGGTCAGTGGTGTGCAGGTGCAGTCCACCTGCGAAGCGTCTCAGGGGTGGGGCCAGGGGAGACACAGAAGGCGGGGGAGGTGGGGGCCCTGTGGTCATCTGGGGGGCGGGGTACAAGAAAGTTCTGTAATTGTCCACAGTGACTAGAGCTCCATTCACAAGACAGTACAAAGCTCTGGCTGCTGGGGACCCCCGACCCTCAAAGCAGAAGCAGGGGTGGCACTGCTCTGCCACCTAGTGCCCGGCTGAGCCCACACCAGGGGCTGGAAGGGCATCCCCAAAGGCAGACGAGGCCCACACTTTGCTGTCTGTGGGTGGTGAGCTAATCCTGCACTTCGACCCCTACCCTGGGACACAGGTGAGATGGAAAGGGCGTTCCTGCTCATCCCACCAGGAGCTCAGGCCTAGCTGAAGCAAGCTGGGACCAAATAGTCACTCTGGAGCTACGCCCAGAAATACAGACTCCTCTCCCTCCCCCGGACAGCGGAGTGGCACCTGTGTGTCTGGCGGGGTTTGCCCGTGGCCATCACGCCTCCCGCCATCCCCAGGAGGGTCCACGTGGAAAGAAGGGCGCCATTACCTCGGAAAGCTCATTCTCAGCAGAGGAGATCTGCTTGAGCCGCGTCTGACAGAGCCTCTCCACCCAATACTGAATCTTTTCCGATTCCTCCAGGTCTTCCCGCTCTGTCTCCGACACCTGGGCCCAGGACAGGCGCACACAGGAGAGGACAAGGGGCTCACGTGACTCACACGTGGCCAGCAGAGCGGGCAGCATTTGTCTGAGACCCCAGAGCACATCTGGGGGTGTCAGCTGCTCTACCTGCCTCTGAGGAGGCAAAGTGGTGGGGATGGCGGGGAGCAGGTGACTTAGCCAAGAAAGGGCTATGTATCGCATGGAATCCCAGGATCCCCACAAATACGGAGACTCTTCGGGCTTTCCAGTAACAGCCCTTCTTTGGTAGGCTCCCAGCACATTCCAAGGGTTCAGCTGCACATGGTTTTTTACCTCCAGGCTGCCTTCTCAGAAGCACAGTTCAATTTGTTTTTAATTTTGTATCTAATTTGTTCCTAATGCCGGATCTAATGCACTTCACATTTTCCAGGGCTTCTGCGGTTTTATAATCTAATCAACTTGGCATTCTGATTCATGGAGCATTAGAGAGAAGCAGGAACCATCCCATCGCCTGCAGTGGGGGAGTCATGGCACCCATCTCACCTCGGAAATGGGGATTTCTCAGGCTGGAAGGCTGCCCTGGGCAAATCTTAGAGGGACAGCCTGAGATTCATTCCTAAATTAAAGAGGTCTGTCCACAGACAAATCTTGTGTCCAACTGGGGCTAGCTTCAGACCCATGACCTGCAGAAAGGGGTTAGCCTCAAACCTGTACTCTCAAAGCCAGGCCAGGCTGGGGAGACTCAGGTGAGTAGAAGGCTAACTTCAGATTGACAAGCTAGGCAGAAGGGTTAGCTTTAAACTCTGTGTGTGCAGCCTCAAAGACACAGCTACAGTGGAGAGGCCTAGCCTTAGACTTATATTCTAATAGGGTGAGGGAAGGGGAAGATTCAAACCTCTAGCTAGCTGTATCAAGGACTAACGTGAGACCTACACTCTAGTGTAGGCTAGCCTCAGACTCATGCCCTGCACATGGGGGTTAGTCTCAATCCCAAACATGCACGTGAGCCGGGGCCAATCCCATAAGACCCCGAGCCGGTGGGGTGATCTCTCTTTGGGAGAGCAGTAGGGCTCATGCCACCCTTGGACTCCATTTGGGGAGAACGACTCCACCTGGCCCTGGGGAGCACAGTGTGTCCTGGGTTGCTGGCCCGGCCGCAGCTGGTCCTCGTACCTCCTGGGCCAGCCGGTTGATCTTTAGTTGCTTTTCCTTTTCCAGCATTTCCTCTTTCTCTTTGTAAAGCTTTTGCTCAAACTCCAGCTCCTTCTTATTCTTTTTCAGTTCCTGCAGGCTGTCCTCCTGGGTTTTCTTCTTATCTTTTCCTTTCTGAGCAGACATAGTGGTGTTTGTATGACAAGGGGCACCACGTGGTGTCGACACTAGCACAGCACAGCACACGGGGCATCCAGTCCACAGACAACACCAGGCAACACCACCAGGCAACAACCTCACCACGCCTGGCTGTGTCCCACCAGACCTCAGCTTCAGGTCCCTGCTACCCACTGCGGAGTGGGGGACATACACTTTTGGCCAGCCCGAACTGGCTAACTGGTTTACTAATAAGCTATGTGACCTTGGCTGAGTTCTTTAACCTCTTTTGGCCTTATTTGCCTCATTTTCAAAGCGGGTGAAACACCTGCCCCACAGGCTTGTATTTAGTGCCAATGAAACAACATCTATGGGAGAGCTTTGTAAGTGTGGAAGTTTGCATAAATAAAAGGCATTGCATTCATTTCCTAGTGCCTGAGTATAGGCTTTCTCCACATCTGGGGAGAAGGGTGGCTCATCTTTAGGGACCACAGCTGTATGCTGTGGGGGCTCCATAGGAACTACGGGGAGGCTGGCAATTCTCACCTGCAGGGACCCTCTATCCTGAGCTAGAGGAGATGGGAACCAGCTCAGACCTGGGGACCCAGAGCCAGGAACATCAGATTTCCCCCTGTTGCTTAAGCTCCAGACTCTGCATTCTGCTACTCCAAACCCACGGCTCCCTCTGAACCGGGCCCCTCAATGGAGGATTAGCTAGGAACTGCAGGACAGGACTGGCTGGTGGGGAGGACGGCCTGTTTCACACAGGCTGTTTCAACAGGGGTTGCGAGGACCTGGGGAGGAAGCTCCCCGTAGAGCCAGCATCCTGGCTGCTTCCCCCACAGAGTGAGGATGGAAGAGAAGAAACCCATGGCTGCCCACATGCCAAGGAGGCACTCCCATAACCCCTGTGCAAGGAGCATGCCCACTCTTCATGGGAGAGCCCAAGCCCGGAAAGGCGAGGTCCCCCGCCTGATACCAGAATCTAGTAAGTGACAGTGTCAGGATCTGAACCCCAAATCAGCCAGGTCTTACCATTTTTCTATGGCGCCTGGAGGGGCTGGGGGCAAGGGGGACAAAGCGAGCACACAGGACATGGCTGGCAACGCCCTGGGCAGCTGGGCCCTTCTACCCAGCCTGCGGAAGCCTGCTATCAGATTCCTGACCCATCTCAGCATCAGGGCCACCAGTGAGGAACTGAGTTTCCAGACCACAGACACAACTTCCTCCCACCAGCTGGCAGGGATGCTGAGTCACCAGGGACCTCTGACAAGTGCTTCCTATCTCTGCTACTAAAGACAATCCCACCACCTGTGTGTGTGGCCTGCATGCTGTGCTCCCCACTGGGGCCTGTGAGCCTGTGACCCTCTTGGAAAAGTGGTTCTCATTGCTTTGGAGTCCTGGTTGGTTCCCTGCCTCCCCTGCTCACTAGACTCTCCACCCAGCTGATAGGTGAACCCGGCCATCATGTTCAAGATTCCGACAGCGATGCCCTGAGAGCAGCCTCCAACTGCTAAAATGAGGGCGTGGCCTCCCCCGGGGACCACCCTGATAGGAACGGGTGTTCCATTGGTTTAAAAAAGACACCAGTGCCAAGATTTTAGACCCAGGGCTTCTGGGTGGGACAGGCTGACAGCAGCTTCTGTCCCATCCCCAAGAAAGCTGCATCTGTCTACAGATGCAGGGGGCAAGCTGCACATGGCTCCACTGCAGCCCCCGCCACAGGCCACTAAGCTGTGGGTGACTCTGCAGACCCTGCCAGGGGGCTGCAGGATTTTCTCAATCAGGGCTGGCGGAAGGTCTTTAGGCCCTGGTGTAGACATTGTGGGGCTGGAGGCCTTGAGCCCAGAGGGACTTCCTGCTAGGGTAGGAGTAGAAGCTGTTGCTTCCTGGTCTCTGCAAATCAGAATTCTGTGCGTTGAGAGCCATGGCCATGGATGCCTGCCTGTATTATGTGGGGACTCGGCGTGGCAGGTGCTGGGAGACAAAGCATCTTCCGTGGCTCTAGGAAAACTGATGATGGATTTTGGGGGCCAGGTTAAGGGACGTAACCCTGTGTCCTTTCAGTGGACAGTTAAATTCACGGCAGATACTCCTTCCGGTGCAGACTGAGAGGGGAGGCAGATGGGGCGGGTGTGCTCTTGCTCCTGTCTAGAAGCAATCTTTCACTCTCTGCAAATGAAAACGAAAGCCCAAACTTCAGCTCTTTCTGAGACGACTGAGCCAATGAACAGAGGGAAAGCAGCCCTACCTCCTTAACCAGGGCAGCTTTCCCATGCCGTGATTTCTGACGGGCTGGTGTGTGTGTGTGTGTGTGTGTGTGTGTGTGTAGGAGATTCTAGTTCTCTGACATTTACATAGTTATTAGTGCCTGGAAAGTATGTGACCTTCATTTCCTTTTGCCTTTTTTTTTTCTGGTAAGATCCTGTGTGTGTGAATGTGTGTGTGTGTGTGTGTGTGTGTGCGTGTGTCCTTTGTCTTCTCTCGTTGACTTCTAGCAGAGACAGGGGACAGTGAAGGGTTGTAAGTCTAACCCAGTGAGACACCTGCAGCAGAGTCAGCACACAACAGGGAAAGGCCAGTCGAATGACACCAAGTGCATTGCGTGGCCCTGGCTGCATCCACTCGATGCCAGCTGAATCCCGACCCGCACTCCCCAGGCAAGGGTGTTCACCTCTGTCAGAGATCGTCTTTGTCTCTTTAGTGGCACCATGTTGGTTGCAGGGCGCAGACACTCCTGCCAGGTCACACATTACTGGTTTTCGGGCAGGGAGAAGTCACACCCGGTCAAGACCACCCGGTGGCCGGCACTTTGGCTTCTGGGGACTGACATCTTGCGAGAAAAAGCCAGCCGAGTGATAACATCCGATCAGCTCACCCTGATTGATGCTGATGCCTGGTTTCCAAATACCAACCATCTCGAACGTCCAATCTGCAGATACTAACAGTGCCGCTTCCCTAATCAAATGCCAATGTGATTTAGAGAGACTGGGGACAAGGGAGTTTTATGGCGTCTGGAGATATGGTAATAAGATTTAGAGAGAAAATTGAAGCCCCTGAACATCTGGGCACGTACAGAGATGTTTCCAGGGGAGAGCTGCGATCGGCCAGGGCTGCTCCACCTGTGGCAGCAAACCCCCATGTCTGGATCAACATGGTCTGGAGACCCTCACTGTGTGCGCCCGCCCCGCTGCCTCACCCTGTCTGACCCCCTCCTTGTGGTCACGGCCTCTGGTTTTACTCTGACAGAGAAACCAAGCAGAAGCTTCCTGTGCCCATCAGGGCCGGCACAGACCCAGGCGGGTGCCTGATGGCCCTCAGGCAGGTCTCAGCCCCTGAATTCCCTCTGCCCATGAGGCCTCTGCGGTGGGGCCCTGGCATCTGATGGCAGCCTGATGCAGAGGCACAGGTGGGATCAGCCCTCTGAAGGAACAGGCCAGGCCACACTGTTCAGGCAGAGAACTGCTTGGAAAAGGCTAAAACCCACAGCAAACTCAGCAACAAACGAGCACAGCGCCCAGTGCTGTCCTACCTTCCGGATGGTTGGGAATTTGCCATCGTAACGATAAAACCACCCAAAGGCTGCAAGAACAGAGAACAGAGTCACGAGGCACGGTTCAGCTGGCCACGGCATCCGTGGGCAGCACCTGCAAGTCGTGTTCACAGGAACACGTGGCTTTGTGAGCGAAGTTCAGCTGCCAGAACCCACCGCGAAGCAGCTCCCTCAGCCTCTCCCCACTCTCCTGGCCTCACCTGGGTTACAGAGCCAGCCGGGGAGCACCAGGGACAAGCCCAGGTTCCCAGGACCTGGGAACCTCTCAGATGCCTCCTAGGACACTGGCTTCAGAAGTCAGTGGCAGAAAATCAAAGAGAAAGCTGCTTCTTGAAGGATGAGCTATTCCAAATCAGAGACCCCGCCTCCAAGCACAAAGCCCTCCCCTAAACCCCATCTGAGAAATGCTTGTGACAGAGACAGCCTGGGGGCTCTGCCTGGATCCTTGTCGCACAAAACAAAATTGCCTTATCTCGCAGTGTTGGGCACATCCTCCGGCCTCAACATTGAAGGGGAAGGTAGTGGCTGGGCCAGCTCTGAGGTAGACGGCCCCGGCAGCTGTGGGCAGCAGATGTCCAAGCGTCCCCCTTGTACCTGCATCCAGGCCCCTCAAGCTTGAAGCTCCCTGGAACCAGGAGCAACGGCTCAAATAATGGCCCACTCTGATCCCTCAGCATTTCAGAACAAGATGGTGACAGCTCCCTCCTGCACACTGGGCTCCTTAGTTGCCAGATCTGGGTGGGGTCTAGGGAGTCCTGGGGGCAAGTGCTCGGGCTCAGGCAGTGCATTTTTGGCCCAGAGGGTCCATTGCATTGATGTGCCCTTGCTGATTTTCCACCCTGGCGTGAGTTCTGTCCTCAAGTTTATGTGTGCAGTGCTTGGGCCATGCGGGGCTTGGAGGAGCTTTACAGACCCCAGTGGTCCCCACCGCGTGCCCGCCAGCTGGGTATCTGTGCTGCTTCGGGATGAGGCCAGCAGGGCAAGCAAGGCAAGCAGGGCAGCCAGGCCAGGGGGCGAAGCGGGGGCGCGCACCTGCTCTCCCTGCTTCTCTGTGCCTCCATCCAGGTCATCTGCAGGCTTGAGCTGGGGCTCCACTCCCTGATCGTCTACCCAGGGGAGAGAAGGGGAAGCCGGTGAACCAACAGTCTCAACAGACCAAGCGGCTGGAGGGGCTTTCCTGGAGCCTGGGTACCTGTGACCAGCTTCCTCTAGGGGAGCTGGGAGGTGTGGGGCAGGGCCTAGGAGCCAGAACAAAGGTTTCTTGCTCTGGGCTGGTACACGCAAGTGCTGCCAACCTTTGGAGCTTTAGTTTGTCTACCTGCAAAATGGGCCAACAAGAGAGGCCTCTGATCCAACAGCAGCAAGAGAAGCAGTTTGCAGGGTGTTGGGAGGAGGGTGGGACTATCTGAGGATGACACACCTAGGAGGGTGAGGGCTTGCGACGGCAGAACGGGAAGTCCTGTCCTCATGCTTCTGTGTGCAGTGCCTGGGCCAAGCTTTACTGCCTTTGCCTTGGACCTGTAGGCAGTGTGTGCAGGGGGGCATGAAGGCTGGGGTCCTCAGGGGGTGGGGTGCACGAGGCTAGGATGACGGGAGTTGCAGTTGTTTCTAGTTGGGTCTCCCTGGGACCCTGGAAGGCAATGCATGAGTCTGCTTCTGAGCTGCCTTTTCATATTTTACAAGCTTGAAGGAACTTGGCTTAGGAGAAGCCTGGATATTAAACTCCTTTGCTTTGGGCTTGAATCCCATTTACTCAACTGTGGAACCCAGATGCTCCCTGCTAACAAGGACTGCTTAATGAAACTCTGGGGACGCGGATGATTACTTAAAAGAGTTTGGTGGGAAAGAAACTCGCCTTCCAGATCATGCGGTCTATTGCAGTAGCGCTTGTCGGGGGGACTGTTGCTAGGGTCCTTGATGAGGACAGAAGGCGTGTGAGCTCTTGTTTAAACCTCTTTCTCTCTGGGTCCTTAATAAAGATTCCCTACTCGCTGCCCCCCTGCTTTAGCTAAGGAAAAGTGTTCAGGGCGCAGAGAGGGGGGCGTCCCTGTGACACTGTGTCCTGGCTTTGAGGGTTTGTAGAACACTGGGCTTCTGATAGCTGGACCATGGGGAAGCAATGGTAAGAGCTTCCTGGAGAAGTGGGAGAGCAGTACTCTGACCCCAGCAGTGGGCGAGTGGCTTCATTGGCCAGGTTGAGAGATGCCCCACACTCTGTGAACAAAGGCTGGGTCCACCCCTCACAGGCACTAAAACCTGAGTCAGGTGTAACCTGTTGACTAAGCAGGTCCCAGAGCCCAAGGGTGATGGGAGTGGGGGGGGGGGGGGCTTGCTGGGCATGGTCGTGCTGGCCCAAGGCAGCTGAGGCCATTCCAGTCTCCTGGGAACGGGAGTGGCGGGAGCGGCAGGAGCGGAGCTGGCATCGGAGGTGTGTACGGAGATGGATGGTGGCAGCAGGCACCCCAGCTTGGCCAGCACACTGTGATCATTAATCCTGGGCTTTGTGGCTCTGCCTTAAAACACCTTTATCTTGAGCAAAGGCACAATCCTTGCTCCTTTTATTCAAGAAATTGGATTTGGTTATAAAGCATTAAATAAATAGTTAGCTAATGAAAGGGTTTTTATTTTCTGTAGTTCCTAAGAGGGAGTGTTTGCTGTGAAGCTGAGACCCAGTCTCTGGGAAGGTACTAAATTGACCAGGATTACTTTCATGAGAAGCAATTAAAATCGATTCCTCTCCCTCTGAAGCTCCTATTTCACCCATAAGAACAGATTAGCTGCCCATCTGAAACACGGATTGTTCACTGGGACTTTAGCCCTGGCCACACCCTCATCCAATCCTGAGTGCCAGGGTGAGGGTGATGACACTGTGCTTTGTCCTCCCCAGAGGACCCTGAGATGACCCCGTGGCCCTGCTACCAGGAAAGAATGTGCTGGAAGCTTTCGTCCTGAGCCCCATCCAGATTCCTGCACCACTTCCTGGGTCCAAGTAGCTCGTGTGGGCAAAGTGACAGCTCTAGGGCTCGGGTATGTCCAGAGTTAGGGACCAAGCTGGAGAGACCCTGTCGCAGCATCTCCAATGCCTGCGCCCATGGTCCTTGGGTCCAGATTGAGCCAGGCTCTCAGGTCAGCCGAGCACGCAGCTGAAAGAGAACCTGGCCCATGTCAGCCACAAATGAAGGCCACCATACAGGCAGCACAAAGAATCAACCAGGAACCCCCTGCTTGTGACCTCTGTGGCTCCCAAGCAGCCTTGTTCCCTGCTCCTACCACCAGTCCACCAAAGAGACACTGCCACTGAGACCCTGGTATGTCCCGGCAGTGTGCGCTGTCTCTTGAAGAGACATCGGAAGAGAGACATCGGGAAGGTGGGGTTGAGAGGAGCCGTTGTTGGCCACCTGGCCTGAAACTGGAGGTGAGCTGTAGGGCAGGTGAAAAGTGGAGACGCTGCAGGCATCAGGAGCTGGGTCTCACCATCCTCTCCCTACCTCCGTCCCTGGCATGGTCTGGCAGCAGACCCTGTGCACAGATGCAGGAGATGGGGAGCCCCAGCAAGCTCCCCCCACACCAATGCTGGACCACCAAAGCACCTTCCTCTCTTCCTTGCTGCTGGCTCCATCCCAGCTTCAGCTGAGAACCGGGTGGGAAGAGGGCATGCTCCACCCAACAAACTAAGACGGCAATCCCACGAGCCGGTTCTGCCTTGGCCACAGCTCTCCGCCCTCCTCAGCAGCCCCACAGTCTGCCTGAGTGTGCATTACGGGGAACGTCCAGGAGCCGCCAGTTTCCTCCCACCCCAATGTCCCCGCAGATGGCCCCAGACACGTCGCTGTCCCCCCACGGCGGAAATGCAGCTCAGAGAGCCATGAGCTAGTCATCTGGGAAGGAGCGGGGAACGAAACCCCAGCCGCGTTGCCCTCTATCCCTCCCCCATGCACAATACGTACACTTGGGCTTGCGCAGGGACACTGGGTGCGCCTCAGTGCTGATGGTCTTGGGCAGGAGCAGCTGCTCCTTTGAGCCCCAGTCTTCCTCCCACTGCTTCTTAAACTTCTCTTCCTCCTCCACAATCCTGAA
Organism: Oryctolagus cuniculus; assembly: GCF_051225735.1. Taxonomy (NCBI): domain Eukaryota; kingdom Metazoa; phylum Chordata; class Mammalia; order Lagomorpha; family Leporidae; genus Oryctolagus; species Oryctolagus cuniculus. The sequence goes on along the minus strand of NC_142867.1, from coordinate 48,826,324 downwards.
ATGAGACCCCCCACGCCTATGGTTGGAGTCAGGACAACCTCAAGCCCACCTCCTGCCCATCAGGGCACCCAGCCAGCCTGGGAGAGGCCTCCTGGCTCTAGATGTGGAGTTTAACTGACAATTTTACGAGACCGTGTTCTAGGTACCCTAAATGATGGGCTTTATCAGGCTTGTGCATTAGCTGCAGATCAAGGAAGATCCACCAGGGAACCAGAGGCCCAGGTAAACTGGGTCTAGAGGTGGCCTCGGCTCCTGAGCTCCTGCTGCTGCAAGCATGCTCCCGTCCACACAGACACACACGTGCGGGTCCGTGCCACTCACTGTTCCATCTCCTTCCGGTACCGCTCGTTCTCCTCGGCTGCCTTCTGGGCAATTTCCTTTCTCCTTCTGAAGCACAAATGCAGGTTGGTCTATTTGAGTCTATGCAAGAGGAGTTACCTCTTCCTTGTGGTGAACTCCTGGTTCAAGAACTTTTCAATGTTTTGGGTTTTTTTTCGGGGGCTGGGGAAGCTACCCAACAAAGTCTGGGCCCTGTGTTCCTCTGTGGTTTTGTCTGGAATGGCTGAGCACAGATTCTGTGTGGAGGGAGGCAGGTGCACCCAAGGTCACACTCCACCTCCAAACTCTTAGATAAAGTGGCTGACAAGAAGCAGGGTGTGGACTGACTGAGGGTCCTCTCAGCCCCGAGACCTCAGGGGCAAAGCAGGAGCTGCCAAGCAGGGGTCACTGTACAGGCTAGCTCAGTGATAGGGAACACAGGGAGATCTTTCTCAGACTCTTGCTAAGTGCCTAGAATGCATCTGGATTTGGATTTTTTGATTTATGAATTGTTTGCCCCATCAATTCTCCCGGTCCATCATTTAACCACCCTGGGGGTGGGGTGGGCTTCTGTAGCCAGACTGCCTGGGTGTGAATCCCAGCTTGGCCATGGGAGACTCTGGACATCTGGGCTCTCCCTCTCTGGGTCTCAGCCTCGTCACCTCCAGAATGGGGTCAACACCACCTCTGTCCCAGGGCTACTGTGGGCATTAAATCAAGCAAGGGAAACAAGACTTCAACACAGCGCCCAGGGGATGAAGCCCACCCCAGGGCACGGGGTGGGTGGGGCCTTTGCAGAGGGCGGGGCCTCCAGGGCAGGGGGCGGGGCCCCACTCACTGTCGCTCCATCTCCTGCTGCTCCTGCAGGATCTTGTTGGACTCCACGGCCAGCCGCTTCTGCATCAGGAGCTCCTGGCGCTGCAGCTCCCGCTGCCGTGCCTCCGCCAGCCGCTCCCGGTCCGTCAGGAATAGCTCCCGGCCCTCGAGGGGAGAACAAAGGCCCTGGTCAGGCCCCCTGCCTGGGAGCCCGGCTGTGGTGTCTTCGCAGGCGCGGGTACTGTGGGGGTCACCCAGGCTTCTCCTGCCTAGGCTGGAGTCCTCTCACTCCGCTCTGTTGGGAAGGAGACCCCCTGGCCTTTCCTGGCAGTGGGTGGCAGCGCTCAGGGGTCTGAGGGGCTGGGCCTGGAGGTCAGGGCGTTGAACTTACAGCTCCAGCCACGATGGACAGGGTCAGGCTGCGGCTGCTCTTCAGCACGTTCACGGCCTGTGGGGACAGGAGGGCAGCGGCTGAGGCCTGACAGCCCAAGCAGGCCAGGCAAAGTGCACACCATGCCCGCGGTGCTCAGACAAGGAGGGGGAGCCCCCCTGTCCCCCCACCTCACCTCCTTGTGGTCCAGGTTGGAGAAGTCGATGCCATTGACCTCAACGATCTGGTCTCCAGTCTGGTGGAGAAACAGAAGGGTTAGTGAGCTGCACGCTCCCTGCTCTGTGGGACAGCTCCCCCAGGGCGCCAGGGCTGCCAAGTGACCCCTCCCGATGAGCAGAGCAGTTGTCATGCTCTGATGGGACCCTGGGAAGGCCCCAAGCTCACCCTGGCACCCCTCCACTTCATATTATCTTACCAGCTACCAAACATTACCCCATGAGAGCTTCATTTCTTTGGATAAATTGATGACACTTGCTTTAAATAAAAAACCTCAGTCTGTAGACACAGGAGCCTTTGGGCTTCTCTAAGGCAGAGGCTATGCTGAGTCATCATCGTAATGATGGTCACAGAGACTGACACTGAGCGCTGCTCTCGTGCCTGGCATGGCTCTGGCATAGGAGCAAATGAATTTAACCCCCACAACTACCCTAGGGAGAAAGCAGCAATTCTCCCCATTTTACAGGCCAGGCAACTAAAGCAGAGACAGGAAGCAGCATGTCCAAAAGAAGAGGTTAAGAGCTCCAGTGCTGGCGTCAGACAACCTAGCTTTGAATCCCAGCTCTGCCACACCAGACACATGGCCTTAGAAAAACCCCACTTCCTCGGGGTCTCAGTTTCCTCATCTGTAAAATGGGGGTCGTCATAGTCTTTTTTTTTTTTTTTTTTTTTTGACAGGCAGAGTGGGCAGTGAGAGAGAGAGACAGAGAGAGAAAGGTCTTCCTTTGCCGTTGGTTCACCCTCCAATGGCCGCCGCTGCAGCCGGCGCACCGCGCTGATCCTGGCAGGAGCCAGGAGCCAGGTGCTTTTCCTGGTCTCCCATGGGGTGCAGGGCCCAAGCACCTGGGCCATCCTCCACTGCACTCCCTGGCCATAGCAGAGAGCTGGCCTGGAAGAGGGGCAACCGGGACAGAATCCGGCGCCCCAACCGGGACTAGAACCCGGTGTGCCGGCGCCGCAAGGTGGAGGATTAGCCTATTGAGCCACGGCGCCGGCTCGGTCGTCATAGTCTTTAAGCCTGAGAGTTCTTGTAAAGTGTGAAGGGCATGTCAACTCTGAGTTCTTCCAGTACAGGCCCGAGTTCGAGCTCAGCACCAACAGGCTTTCAACAACTTGCAGAACTGGACCGTAGGGAAAGTCAGACATCACTGCACCCCCCACCCTGTGATGCCCTCCCTGTGGGGTGGGTAAGAATCTGCAGCCAGTGACTGTGGAGAGAGGGCTGTGCCTCCAACGCTGTGGGATCCACCCCAACGGGGTCACTCACCTCCAGCCCCACCTCGGCAGACAGTGAGCCGGGCTTCACGTGGCTGATGAAGATGCCGGGTTTCTGGATGGGGCCACTGGAAATGCTGTGGGGGATGGGAAATGCTGGTGTGGCTTTGCTTGTGCAGCCCTGGCCTGTCCTTGGTGCCCTGCCTGTGTCCCCATGTCCAGGGTGCAGGATTGCCTGTGAGCCCTCCACTGTCTCCCTCTGTAGCCATTGTCTCCCTGTCCAGCCTCATTTCCACTGCTCCACAGCCACAGAAAACCACCTGGAAATCCCCTGCCCAATCCCTCACTCCATGGACCAAAAACGCCATTTCTCTGTTTGTAGCACTTCCTGTGCATTCCTTAAGACGCAGGTGCTGTCTCCTCTATACGCTTTTCACCAGATCCCTTATTCTACCTGAGCTAGGCCAGTTGCTTCCTTCTCAGCAAGGCAGGGAGCGGCAGCACTTGCACTGTTCTCGCCTTCTAGACCTAAGGCAGACATCACTAACCGATCACAGCACTCTCCCACCAAGCCCGGATACAGCCTTAGAATACTGGTCAAAACAGTACCCCAGGCAGCCACGACTAACTGATTAGAGATGGCATAGATGGGAAACCTATCTCGCATCCCTGACCCGTGGTTGCTTCCTTAGAGCCCTTGTCACCCTATACTGTGCCTATTTGTTTATAGGGTTGGCTTCTGCACTTGGCTGTTGTCTCTTAGAAAGGAAAAACCTTATTTTTAAATAAATTTTAAAAGCACCAAAGCATTAAAAAAAAAAAGTGACCGAGACAAAATAATAAGAGCTTACACCATACTAGCTCATAGGTAGCCCCTGCTTTCTCCACGCTCAGCACTTTATGTTCTGGTCCAAGACCCTGGGGCTCATACGTGGCAGAGGAGGGTGGCACCGAGATCTGAGTGCCCATGTGTCCCAATGCTTCCAGTCCCCTGGCTGCCTCTTTGGGCGGCCCACAAGGTAGTCAGTGACAGGGAACAGTGACAGAGGTGACCAGCCATGCAGGTGCCTTTTACAGCCACTCAAGAGCCCACCCAAGGAACATGATGCTGCTTCTGGGCCCCAGTGTCCACATCTGTAAAGTGGTCCCAGTTGGAGCCGCCCCTCTGGCCCCTCCCTACAGGGAAATCAGACACCAAGAGCATCATCAGCAGTGGTGAAGCCGCATCCCCAGTGGACAAGTGCGGTGAGGAGGGAGACAGGTGTCGGGGTCACGGCATGCCTGCCACCCACCTGCAGCCGAGGCCCCGGGAGCCCACCAGGCTGATGAAGACCTTCTTCTCCTTCTGCTCCCGACTCCCGAGGGAGCCCACGCTGCCCCGGCTGCCCTGCAGGAGGCACAGAAGCAGGGTCACCGACTGTCCACTGCCTGCAGGTGGCTGGAGGCTGGATCCTTCTTCACGTTGGCCAGATGTGTGCCTATGCCAGCTGGACCTGACTGAGTGCCCATTGTCCCCCCCAGGGGCCTTCTGGGCATTCTGGGGCCCAGTGTGAAGCCCTTGAGGGCCCAGCCTCCCTTCAGGACTGGCCACCATGCCTAGAAGCCCCATCATAGGGGTCCTGGCCCTTACCCCAGATTCCGACACAAACTGGTCCACGTACTGCCATTTGAGGGGCTCATCTGGAGAGCTGACGGGAGGGGAAACAGAAGTGGGTTGTCAGGGGAGTTGATTGAGGGGCCTCATGTCCGTGGCTGCCACGACTGGAGGCCCAGCCTCCACTGGCCCTGGAGCAGCCCTGGCTGGGGTGGGAGTGGAGGGGGGCTCAGGCGCAGGGCTGACCCAGGGCCACCGGCACAGAGGGAAGAGGCTGCTGGCAGAAGGGTCCCGCTCACCTCTTCACTGGGATCAGGCCGATGTCTGCGGGAGGAAGGCATGGAGTTAGGGCGGCTTCCCTGTGCTCCCTCCCTCCCCCGGGCTCCTCACGTGCCCCCACTGCCTACCCCAGCCCACGGCAGCGAGCCCTACCCCACGGGCCTCACTCACGCCTCACTTTGATGGACACGGTCTTCTTGGTCCGGATGAGGTTGATGACCTCCTCGTGCGTGCAGGAGGAGATGGAGTAGCCATTGATGCGGACGATCTCGTCCCCGACCTTGGCCACAGAGAAGGGACAAGCATCAGGTGGAGGGCCTGCTCTCTCACCCAGGGAACCACGGCCGGGCCACGCCCAGAATGACCCTTGACCTGTGCCCAGGACCTCGTCACAGCCAACCCACCGTCTGTGGGCCCGAGAAGCCCAGGGCGGGGGGCACTGGCAGGCAGGCTCTGCACCCCACTTCACAGATGGGGGAACCACGATGGGGTGTGGGGGCACAGTGGGGGGGTAGCAGTGCCAAGAGTGGAACCCAGGACCGCACCCTCGCTCTGTGCCCTGTCCACTGCACTGGAGACCAGCAGGTTCTGTGATCAGCCACAGGGCAGCGCTTCTCCCAGCTTTCGGCAGCTTCCGCCCGGCCTTTGCCCTACCCAGCCCCAGAGAAGCTGGAGCTGGCTCCACCCTCTCTGTCGATCACTGTGACATTGTAACTGAGAAGGTGGGACCTTCTGTGACTCCTTTTTGTTAAAAAAAAAAATCCTTATTTTTATATATTTGAAATGCAGAGAGGAGAGAGAGAGAGAAAGAAAGAGACCTCCCATCCATTGGTTTACTCCCCAAATGCCCTCAGTGGCCGAAGTCAGGAATTGGGGACTCAATTCAGGTATGCTACTTGGGTGGCAGAGACCCAAGCACTTGGACCATCACCTTTTGCCTCCTAGGGTGAAGCTGGAATCGGGCTGAACTGGGACTCGAACCAGGCACTCGGATACGGGATGCAGGTGTCCCAAGCAGTGTCTTAACCACTGCACCAAACACCCGCCCTACTTCGTGACTCCTGACCCAAGCTCGCACATGCACACACCATCTCTTTTTCCCATTCTATGGAAACTTGATGAGCATCTTTGCTTCTGCCATGGCCCTGACCTCTGAACTCCTATTCTGGGAGCAAGCAAAGAACAGCCAATGAGCTCAGGGCTTTGGCATCTGATGTCCTGGGCTCGAATCCTCCCATTTATTCTCATTAGCTCCATGACCTTGCGCACGTCTCTTGATCTCTCTGTTCCTCAGTTTCCCTCATCTGGAAAGTGGGCAGTGCTGCGGCTGCTGTGAGAATTACGTGAACTTGTCCCAGCAGCGCCTGGCATATAGTAAGTGTGCAATAAGTGGTTGCTAATGTTTTCATTAGTTAGGTCCATGCTCAAATCCCTCTGCTCAGAGCTTAGGCGGCCACGAGGTGGAAGATGGGACTCACGGGCAAGCCCTGGACCCAGACCTGCGGTGAGACTGCCCCCTCCTGGGCACTGCTGCTACTTCTCCAGGCTCTCTGGCTCTGGGGATCGCTCCTCAAACTCCTCACTCAGCAGAGGAAGGTGACTCAGCTGTGGGCTGCAGCTGTGCCCAGGGACGTGCTGTGAAGTCCAAAGTCACACAGCCCATAGCTGCAAAACTGGGACTGGACCCTGGGTGCCCCGTGCAGGCTAAGCTGGAGGCTTAACTCCAGTCACACGCGCTGATTCCCTGGAGGACACAAGCTGGACTCTGTGGGGTCTGGGTGAGGAGGGGTGGGGTAGACACACAGCCTCTCAGGGGTCCCCTCGGCCAACTTCCAGCCCTAAAATACTCCCTCAGGGTCACCTTCTCACCACTGCTGGGGAAGCTTCCCTCCCACGCCTGGACACAGACCCTGACAGCAGCGGCAAGGGGCTCAGGCGGTCACAACAGGGAGAGGCTCCCTAGAGGATGCCCTGGGATTCCAAGGACCTGCAACACCAGGAGAACAGCGGGCTTCGCGCCTCGTACCTGCCAGGCAGCAAGCCGTGTCTCTGTGAGTCAGATGAGGAGACTGAGGCTTAGAGACATGACAGAGCTGCTAGAGGTCACCCAGCTAGGAGACGGCGCAGTGAGGATTCCAACAGGCGACGTCTCTCGGGTGCCTGGCCTCTGCCTCCTGCCCTCCCTGATCCCTGCCACCTGTCAGCGTCGCTGGGGCTCAGGAGAAGGCAGGGACTGCTCTGTCCATTTACAGCTGGGACATCCAAGGCACAGGGAATCTTCTTCCAGCCGCAGGCTATGCAGCACGCTGGGGAACACAGGCTGTCCTGTGCAGGGCTGGTGATGCAGGTGAAGACAGGGTACTCTTAAAAATCCAAATTCTCCCCAGTAGGGGGACAGGAGCAGAGGGATAGAGCCCACGACAAGGGCCCGTGGGAGGGTGCGACCCCCCTCCTAGGCACCCAGCTCAGTTTCCATCTGCACAGGATCATTGGCCCAGGCTGCCCCCTCTCCTGCCTTCCAGAATCTTCTCCCAGCTGCCCACAGGCATGAGCTCGCCCCAGGACCCCAACAGGTAAACGGATGTAGATGTTTTCCCCCCAAGCTCCCCTGAGCAAAGCTCGCTATCTTGCTCCCCTCGGGAGCCTGCCCAGGACCCCCGGCCAGCAGAATTCCCATGCAGCGCCCGGCTCAGGTTGCAAGATCAGCTTCCCTCTCGTGTGCGGCCCTGCAAAAGGCCCTTTGTGCAGGAATACCATGATCCGAGCCTTTGAGGGCCAGCGGCACAAAGGCGTGAGGAGCCCCGGGAGGGCAGATGGTCCACAAGCCTGAGAAACAGCCCGGCCGGCCAGCAGACTTGGTTTCATTGCCATGCCCCCGATCACCGGGGCACTGTGGGGCAGTGCTTGTCCTAGGAGGAGAGCTCGCCCCAGAAAAAAAGAGGCCCTCGGCTGACGCCAAGAGAGGAGCTCATTATGTTTTTCCTCCGGCTGCCTTTCTGGGCTGGAAAATGCGCCGCAGAGGAGAGGAATAATGAAGGGTCTGAAATTTCAGACGCCCGCGGCGAGAGCCGTGAGACAGGGACTCAGAACAAAGCCAGGCCTGTCAGTTCCCTGCTCCCGCCCCCCACTCCACAGTGCCTTGCACCATTAGCGCTCGGCCCCCTGAAGCCCCTGGCTTGGCAGCCCGGGCCGGGATGTGGATAACAAACACGCTGGAAGCTTCGAGAGGGCCGGGGGGGGGGCCCTCCTTTCTCTGGACAGACAAAAGCACAGCTCTGGGCTATGGCAGGAGAGAGACCGGGAGGCCTGCCCATGTCTGCCCAGACCTTGAGCTGTGGGGAGCCCGGGGGGGGGGGAAGCACTTCTGGTGCCCAAGGGACATCCCTGGACTTGGCGTCAGGAGAGCCAGGTTCTAATGCTGGCTGTGCCCCTTATGGGCCTCCCAGCCTGCATTAGCTCTGTAGGAAGGGCACGGGCCATCCAGTGCATATGGTGGGAACTGGGTGTGTCTCACACAGCACATATACTTGTGATAATTATAAAGGTATTTAGCAAACAATCATTGCATTGATTAAATCTCCCTCTGCCTGCCTACTTACCAAGCACACAGCACTTTGGTGGCAGCTACTGTTAGAAGCACTCTCTAACACTGATTTATTCTTCATACAACCTAAGGAGCCACTAGCTAGGACATGTATTATCATCGCCCCATTTTACAGATGCAGAAACTGAGGCACAGGGTCGAGTCATGTCGCCAAAGTCACATGGCTGAAGGAATTAGCAAAGACAACGGTTTGGAGCTGGGGGTCCAGCTGGAGTCTAGGCTCTTAAGCACCCTACTGATTTCTTTTTCCCTGCTTGTACAAGACAACAAGTCCAAAGCTTCGGGTGCTGGGGCTTAACGATGCCCCCTTCTGGAAGTCGGGCAAGTAGAGGAAGCCCAGCAACAGCCCAGTTCCCAGCCTGACAAGAAAACAAGCACCTGCCTGCTCCCTCATCTCTATGGATCTGCTAACGCCAGCAGGGGGCGTCCTTCTCTCCCAAAGGCTCAGAAAAACGGGTGGGCACGGAGTGCCACAGCCTAGCAGATGAGTGCAGGGGAGACAGGAAGTCTGAGTGCCCCACCTCCGGGTTCTGCTCACTCACCTGGAGCCCGACGCTGTCCGCCTGGCCGCCTTTGATGAGGTGGGAGATGAAGAGCCCACAGCCAAACTCAAGGCCACCGCGCACGCTGAGGCCGAGGCCTTCGGGGTGCAGACGGTCCAGACGCACCTCCTTCAGCTTCCTGCATGGCAGAGAGGCCAGTGATGGCACAGCCCAGCCCCCACTGCCCACCTGCGAAAGCCTCTGTCCTTCCAAAGTGGCCTCTCCTCCCACCCCACCCCCACCCCCACCTCGCGCCCCGCGGCACCCTGGGCACCTGGAGCGCCGGGGGGTCAGCTGATCGTACTCCACTTGGTGCTTCAGTGGGATCAGGGGCCGGATGGCATCGAAGAGTGGCAGGCGGCTGGGCTCGTTGATGACCAGCTTGAGGTCTCCCACCAGCACGGCCACATCCATGGCCCTGTGGACAGACACGGAGATGCCTGCAACCTGGCCCCTGCCATGACCTCTGGGGACTGGGGACTCCCGGAGGAGGCTGGCCTGGCCTGGAGTGGAGGAGGACGCTCCTGAAAATCCCAGGGCCCCTAACTCTGGCCCAGGAACTTTAGAAGAGCTTTGTTCTCTCACATAAACAGCACAAGGAAACCAGCGAGCTAGGGATTGTGAACCCATTTTGCAGATGCAATGGGGCCAGGATTTCACTTTCAGCTCTGCCAAGTTCTCAAGTTCAGGGTCTTTCTAGCCAGGAAACATCTATGGACATAGAGGACCTCGCTCATGGCTCTGTCCCTCACTTGTGCTCTGCTGCTAAACTCTATAGATTCTGTCCTGACAACGCCTCTCACCCACCTCCTCCTCCACGCCCCTTGCCCCAGGCCCCCGATGTCTCCAGCCACCTACTGACATGCTCACTCTTATCTAATCTTTCCCAAGTGTAAGTCACTCCCCTTCTCAAAGCCCTTCCCAGCTCCCTACTGCCCAGAGGACAAAACCCACTCTTTGGCAGGCTCCTCTATGTCTTGTCTCCATGAAATATCTGTGCTTTCCATGTGCTCCAAGCCCCATCCTCCTAGATCACTTATGCCCCATTCACCCTGCACGTCCACGCCACTGGGCCTTTGCTGAGCTGAACTGCAAAGCCCTTCCCTGAAATTCCACCTGTCAAAAGCCACCTTATCCGGGTCGGTGCTGTGGCGTAGTAGGCTATGCTGCCACTTGTGGTGCCGGCATCCCATATGGATGCCAGTTCTAGAACTGGATGCTCCTCTTCCGATCCAGCTCCCTGCTTAGGGTCTGGGAAAGCAGTAGAGGATGTGCTTGGGCCCCTGCACCCACGTGGGAGACCCGGAAGAAGCTCCTGGCTCCTGGCTTCGGATCGGCCCACCTCCAGGCATTGTGGCCACTAGGAAGTGAACCAGTGGATAGAAGACCTCTCTCTCTCTCTCTCTCTCTCTCTCTCTCTCTCTCTCTCTCTCTTCTTCAGTCTGTAACTCTTCCTCTCAAATAAATAAATAAATAAATAAAATCTTAAAAAAAAATAAAATATCCTACAAAGTCTCGCTCGAGCCTTCCTGGTTCTTCTGGCTGCAGTTGTTGGGCATTATGGGCCAAGCTGCTACTTGTAACGCCAGCGTCCCATATCAGAGCACTGGCTTGAGGACTGGCTGCTCCGCTTCCCTCCAGCTCCCGGTTAATGCCCTGGGGAACGCAGCGGATGATGGCCTAGTACTCGAGCCCTGCTACCCATGTGGGAGACCTACATGGAGTCCCCAGGGTTGGGGAGTGAACCAGCAGATGGACAATCTGTCTCTATCTCTCTGTCACTCTGCCTTCCTTTTTTTTTTTTTTTTTTTAAAGATTTATTTATTTATTTGAAAGTCAGAGTTACAGAGAGGCAAAGAGAGAGAGAAAGAGAGAGAGGTCTTCCATCCACTGGTTCACTCCCAAGATGGCCTCAACAGCCGGAGCTGAGCTGATCTGAAGCCAGGAGCCAGGAAATTCCTCCAGGTCTCCCACATAGGTGCAGGGGTCCAAGAACCTGGGCCATCCTCTACTGCCCTCCCAGGCCATAGCAGAGAGCTGGATTGGAAGTGGAGCAGCTGTGACTTGAACTGGCATCCATATGGGATGCCAACATTGCAGGCAGCAGCTTTACCTGCTATACCACACAGTGCCAGACCCCATAAAGAATTATTTTAAAAGATGTGAAAACATCTTTCTTCACCCTCCTGCTTTTATGATTTTCATAATAACTCAACAGTTTATGATTTTCATTGTAACTCACAGCAGGGTTACTTGTGTTTGTTCACCTCCCTCCGCTGCACCAGCTCCTCAAGGAGAAAATATGGATCATATTTGTTTCCAGCCTCTGCCTGGTGCCCAGCAAGTGGCGGGAGCTTATAGACGTATGCTGGGTAAATTAACTAGCAAGTGCGTGATCAGAGTCTGGGGCTAGCTGGCACTTCCTGTCCTTGTGCCAACAATCACGCCCTATTCAATCTATCTGGCTACTTGACAGCACTCGGAGGGCACGGACTGGTCTGTCTTGCATCTGCATGTACCCCTAGCCCATAGCACAGAGCCAGGCACTGAGGATCTGTGTGAATAATAGTGGCCGAAGGTGGTGACGGCCATGTCCGTCTGAGTCCCAGTGACACTGAGCGTCTGCTTCCCTGAGCGTCTGTCTCAGCACAGCTCATCCCAGGGCTCCTGGAGCCAGAGGAGCCAGAGTGGCCCGGGCAGCCGGAGCCAGCACACTTACTGGTGGTACATGCGCAGCACGTCGTACAGGTAGTCCTTCTCTGCGTCATTTTCAATCAGAAAATCCACCTGGAAAATCCAAGGGCAAACTCAGAGCACCAGGCCCAGAACTTGCAGGCCCCGGGGACCTCCCCCGGCATCTCAGGGCTGAGGTCATGAGCAAAGGAGGGAAACAGAGGCCAGGCTGCCGCTCTGACCTCAAAACATCGGACCTGCCCGGAGCACCACAGTGTGCACAGCCACAGGAGCACCATGTCACCTCCAGGTGTGGCCAGGTAGAGCTTTGTCCCCACGTGAGGTGACTTGTGCACGCACACACATGCATACTTGTGAAGTCCCACATAACTGTAGCACAACCCGAGGTAGTGCTGTTGCTCCTGTCACAGCCCCCCCGCCGCTCCCGGCTCTGTCACCTGTGCCTGGAAGAAGCCCACTGTCTTACCTGATGGTGGCTGTAATGTCGGATAAATGCCTTCAGAAAGGACTTGGGCCACTCGCTCAGGTAGCACATCCTGCCTGCCAGAAGCACTCGGCCACCAGATTCCCCTGTGACAGCAGTACCTGGGGACTCCACCCTGGCCTGGCCTGGTCTGGCCCAGGCTGGGTTGGCCCTGAGTTCCATCCACTGGTCAGCCTCCCGGCCACTCCCTCCCCTAACCTCAGGGCCCTGCACATCTACCTCAGGGGGAGACTCAGGTTACATCATTTCAACTTGGCTGACGTCAATGGCTGCCACCCCAAGGTCAGGTTCAGGCACTGTTTCATTAGCACCTCAATCCCAGGGGAGCTGGTGAGCCCAGCACCCTGCACTCCACTGCCTGGGACAGCTCAGTGTGAATCTCTGTGTTCTGTGGCCGCAGCTCTCCAGTCTGAGTAACAGGGCAAGGTAGAAGCTGAAGGGGCCGTGCGGCCTCTGACTGACAGCAGGGCAGGATCTGAGCCCTCCCCAGAGAGAGGCTGCAGGCCCCCTTGGGGTTGGTGCTCAGCGTGGGGCCGGAGCAGCTTTGCCTTTTCCTGTGGCTATCTCAAGGGTTTCTGGAAGGCTTGCAATAGTCTGCCTGCTCCAACACAGAGAGGTCATGCTGGGCCCTGCCCATGGGATCTCTGGCCTGAACAAGGGGGTACGGGATGCGGATTTTGGTCCTTATCAGGCCACCTCCCGTTCCCTGAAAACCAGGCTGGGGATCTCAGTGAAGATGAGAATCACCAGTGACCCAGCGGGGCGCCCGACTCACAACCTGGGTTCAGCTGCCACCGAGGTCCACCCCACCTGCTCTCGGAGGGGCGCCCCTGCCTTCTCCCTCCCTCCCTCCCAGCCAGCTGGGAAGATGGGGCGGGCAAGCACCTGCTTGAGTGGATGGTAGACAGGCTCCTGCACACACCACACAGAGCCGAGCTGTGTACGGACACAGCCCGGCCTCGCTCTACACACCGTGCCCAGCCTGGGGGCCCCTCCTGCAGGCAGGCCTGAGCTGGGCTATGATGGGGGAGGCTGAGCAGAGAAAAATGCTAACTCCCCCAGGACCAGTGGCCGGGAGGATTTTAGAGATTAGATCGGGTCACTTGCTTGCTTAGCAGTTTCAGATCGCACCTAAAGTCCAATTCCCACCTCCTTGCCTCCTTACCCAGCCTCTCCCATGGCTCCTCCCAGCTACAGGAACCTCCTTCTATTTCCTCCCATTGGCAAAACTCTTTCCCACCTCAGGGCCTCGGCATACACTGTTCCCTCTGCCTGGAGTACCTCCCCTTTCCCTGCCTGGCTGAGCCCCTTCCCAGAGAGGCCTTCCCTGCCCTCAACCTCAACAGAGCTCCCCTCCCCCCACCCCAACTTTTCCCTTCCGTCATTCCATCAAGTACATTTTGTAATTTAAACTTTGCTTTCTTTGTGAATTGCTTTATCTGTCTCCACCCCCAGATGGAAAAATCTAGGAAGAGAAGGTTGAGGTCTATTTCATTCTAAATTCCTCTCATTTTTTTTCCTACAATTTATTTACTCATTTGAAAGGCAGAGTTACAGAGAGAGAGGAAGAGGCAGAGAGAGAGAGAGAGAGAGAGAGAGGTCTTCCATCCACTGGTTCACTCCCCAAATGGCCACAACAGTGGGAGCTGGGCCAATCTGAAGTCAGGAGCCAGGAGCTTCCTCTGGGTCTCCCACACAGGTGCAGAGGCCCAAGGACTTGGGCCATCTTCTACCACTTTCTGAGGCCATGAGCCAGGACTTGAACCAGTACCCATAAGGGATGCCGGCACTGAGGGCGGTAGCTTTACCTGCTATGCCACAGCACTGGCCCTCTGTTTTTAAATTACTTATGCCTAATACATAATAAGCAGTCAGTCAATAACTATTGAATGAACGGGCCTCCTGCTGCCCACAAGGCTCCGGGGGGCGGGGGGGAGGGAAAAAACTGTGGGGACCCAGGAGAAGGAAGCCTCGCACACATCTGTCTCCCATCGGTGGCCCCAAGAGGTGCTCATGGTTTATTCTGTTGGTTTATCACCCTCGCCCTGTGAGGCTGGGAACCTCTCACCATTCTGCAAATGAGAAGACTGAGGATCAGAGAGTCAGCTAACCAAGAACCCACAGCTAAAAGCAGGGCTAAGCTCTGAACCCAGGGATGCCTTGTTTACTGCACGAGGCCCACCCAGGCCTAGGGCCAAATCACTCCCAACGCGCCGTCAGGCCAAAATGTCAAACTCCATGCTTTCAAATTTTTCCTTATCCCTGATCCCCATCTCTTCCCTCTGTACTTTTAAGAAAACTTTTTTAGTTTGGTTCATAATGAGCAAGAAAACAGAACGCCTATGTTTTTTATGTATGTATGTATGTATGTATGTATGTATTTGAGAGGCAGAGAGGCCTCAGCCGTGTCCTGAAGTCCCCTCAGAAATGCACCGAGCGCCATCGCTCAGCCGAGAGGGGCTGTCCTCGGGGGACGGCATTATTGTGCCTGGGGCGGAGCACTGTGGTGGGAGACAGGGCATTTGCAATATTCGGGTGGAGGATTCTGTCCTTCTGCGTCCTCCGGGCTAAGCACCGGTTACCTGGAGACGGCCTTTGCGGGATTCTGTTCCCGGAAGTGCCAGGCTGCTGGGTCTTGTGGACAGCCCTTGACACTGACCTCTGCCTCCCAGGCCCTGCCCAGAAGCCACATCCTCCCCGTGTCCTTCCAAGGCAACTGCGGGTGTAGCCCTTCAGTCGCATGTGCTTCTCCTGTCACCAGTGAGTTCACTCAAACACCGGTTACCCACCTCTCCAGGGTCCACCCCACGACGTCCCAGGTGGGACTCGGGCGGCAGCTGAGCACGCCCGGGCTCTCCCACACTCTGGAACCTTCCCGTGCTTGCTCAGAACGTCCCTTCTAGCTCCATATCCTACTTGTCTACTTAAAACATGCCCTAGGGGCAGGCATTTGGCCAGGGAGTTAGGATGCTGTTTGGGGGTCGGGGGGGGAACCCCACATCCCGTATCAAAATGTCTGGGTTTGAGTCCCAGCTCCACTCCCAGTTCCAGCTTCCTGCTAACACACATCCTGGGGGGCAGCAGGTGAGGGCTCCAGTAGTTGGATCCCTGCCACCCACATGGCAGACCCAGACTGAACTCTGGGTGTCTGGCTTCAGACTGAACCAGCCCGAGCTGTTGTGGGCATTTGGGAAGCGAACCATAGATGCAAGACTCTCTCTCTCTCAAATAAGAATTACAATAGTCTTTATATGCCACAACAGCTTGGAAAATAGTCTTGGTTTAGATGGAATGCTCTTTCAATGTGAATCTAAATGATCAATAAACAAAACTGGGCGCGTGTTTTTTACACAGGAGATCCTGAACGTGGAGGGGTCTTTCCACACGCAGAAATGTCTCCAAAGAGACTCGGGATTATAGCACTGCTCTGGACTCTGACCACACCCAAGGGGAAGCACACTCACGCCTCACTCCGCAGGCTTCCAGCAAGAAAACGGAGAAAGAAGGAAACGTCTCAGGAAACCTGAATGTGCAGCGACAATCCCATGGCCTCCCAAATTGTGCTTCCTAAACATTCTTTTAAAGGTGTGCAGTATCCTCTCCTCCTGGACTCCCGCCTCGCAACAGTCCAGGGATTGGCTTCAGGGAGACCCTGGCTTTTTTTTTTTTTATTTGTTTTCTTAAGATTTACTTCTTTATTTTAAAAATCAGAGCTACAGAGAAATCGTCCATGTGCTGGTTCACGCCCCAGAAGGCTGCAAAGGCCAGGGCTGGCCAGGCCAAAGCCAGGAGCCAGGAGCTTCTTCTGGGTCTCCCTCCCATTTGAGCCATTCTCCCCTGCTTTTCCCAGGCCATGAGCAGGAAGCTGGACCAGAAGTGGAGCAGCCAGGACATGAACAAGTGTACATATGGGATGCCAACATCATGTGGCTTTACTTACTGTTGCACAATGCAGGCCCTGAGAAGCCCCTGTTTGGAGAGGGCTTTGTACCACTCTCCCAGCACCTTGAGCTCAGGCGCAGAGACAACACCCAGCACACAGTAGGGCATCACCACTGGTTCCCCCCCCACCCCCATGATCTTGGTTTCCCTGCAGTAGCCAGCACCTTGCTGCACACACAGGTGTACTGTGATCAGTGGTGTCTACTGAAAGGCCAATGAACTCACTTTCTCTGTTCTAGAACCTTCTTGGCCTCCATCTTCTTGTCACTGCTCAGCAGGTGTCACTCCCCGGCACTCAGATCTGGGCCAGAGTCTGTTCACTGACTGCACTCCCTGTCTGAGCAGCTCCACACGTGTTCTCGTTGATATCCTAACAACCCCTGAGAGGGGTATCATTAGCTCCACTCCATAGACAAGGAAACAGAGACACCCCCCACCCCCACCAAGAAGCAGCAGAGCTAAGACCACAGTCTGCCTGCTGGTTCCAAGAGCTCTGCTTTCCCCCGAATTACCATATGGTACTTATTTACTGTACATAACTTTTTTGCATGCACTTGTATGATACACATTTATCAATTACCTACTGTGTGCAAGACACCAGTCTTGCTTCTCCAGCTACATTTAGAAAGCTTTTCCTTTTCTTGGATCCCTCTTGATATAGGGACCAGAAACCCCAGGGGAAGCCTCCATCTATTATAAGTAACTGTTGGGGGGGCTCTCTTTATCACACACGCCCCCCCCCTTCCCTGGCCAGCATTAGAGGTCTCTGGCTGTTGCTCAACAGGTACTGTGCTGTCCACCTGTGTGGGTGGAGAGTAAACACATCCACTGTCACCACGTTCAAGCCCAGGGCCATTGGAAACAAAATCTGGAATTGGTTTTGGGACATTCTGTCGCCTATTGCGATATTCCCCGATAGGAACCAGTCCTTCCAGACAGGTGCACTAGGGAACCACACAATCAACACATGCTAAGTACAACTCCACGTGCGCACCCAGCCCAAGAGGGAGAAAGAGAGCAAGCGCACATTAAATAATGCATGTTGTTCCACTGCACCGGCCCTCCTGGGGTTGCTGGGGAGATTAAATGAGTGATGTGTGCAAAACCTTCAGGACAGTGCCCAGGACATTTTAAGGATTCCAAGACATGTGCTGGGTCTTCCCCTTCTGTAGCTCTGGCTTTCTTGGCCCAGGACTCTGATCTGAGAGGCTTGGCTTGGGCTCCCGTGCCCTACAGGGACGCTGGTGCAGCCAGGGGCAGGTGTAGGCAGGAGCTGAGTCAGGGTGAGGAGAAAGGAAGTCGGGGTCTCAGTCCCAGCAGTGCTGTGGACAGTAGGCTGGTCCCTCCACCAGAAGCTGCGGTCCCCGGCTGCACTCTCCCCACAGCCCTGGGCCTTGCCTGGTCTGGCAGGGTGCTGGCTTCCTGTGCTGGCCCAAGGTGTGTTTCCATGCCTGTGGGTTCATGTGCCTGACCCCTTCTCGATTCAGTCCCTTTGCAAAGCTCTCTGGGGTATCCCCTCTGCATGAGCCTACTGTGCACCTGCTGGGAGGGAATACTGGCCATCAGTTGTGGTGGCACCAGACTAGTTTCTCTCCTGGACTCTCCCTTTGAAATTCACCCCAAAGGTCACCTCCTCCTGGTGGAGCCGTCCCTTGAGCTCCCACAAAGTCTGTCATAGCATTCTCTGGGCACACAGTTTCAAGCTGCCCCCATCCCTGCCATGACACCCAACAAGGTGGGCTGGGCTTTCTCTCTTTACCTCCCTGTCTCCCCATGAACCTGTGCATGACCCAAATTCAGGCCTGAGGAGTAAGTGTGGAAGGCAGACCCTTCCCCAGCTGGGTCTGCCTCTCTTTGCGTCTCAGTTTGCTCATCTGTAAAATGGAGACAAAAGCCTCTTTGACAGGATCAAATTCTTCTATGAGAAACTAATAACTGTTTTTATTATTAATTCAATGCATTAACAATTATGAGGAATGCCTGGCAGGTGTCCTAATGGTTTTCAAATACTTCGATTTTTATTTATTATTTGAAAGGTTAGAGAGACAGAGAGACAGACAGAATGGGAAAGATCTGCCATCTGCCATTTCTCTCCCTAAATGTTCACAACAGCTCGGTCTGGACCAGACTGAAGCCAGGAGTCCAGGACTCAATCCAGGTCTCCCACGGGGGTGCCAGAGACCCAACTACTTGAGCCATCACCTGCTGCCTCCCAGGATTAGCAGTGGGTGGAGCGTTGTGATACATTGGGATGTAGGCTTCCCAAGCAGTGGTTTAACTGCTTCATGAAATGCCTTCCCTCTAAGTGTTCTCAGGATACAACGAAGTGGGAATAAATGAATAGGAACCCTATACCCCCAGCAGCTGGCCATGAGCAGCCCAACATAAAAGCTGGTGGGATGGATAGATTCAGCCACAATTCATCACAAGCCTTTGCCTCGTGCATCCCCAGACAGCACTGGGCTGAATGGACTCTTGTTTTACTACCCTCCACCTTTCTTGCTTGTTTTAAATACCGCTTCATTGAAGTATGGTTGACATGTAAACAGGGTACATATTAAATATATACAACTCAATGTGTTTGGGGGTAAATGATGCTTTTGAAACCATCACACCACCAAGGCCACGGACACAGCATGCATCTTCTCCAGACGCTCTCGTCTTGCCTATGGATTGTAGCCCTGGAGCCAGCCTGGCCCCGACAGCATGCCCTCCTTCTCCTGGTTCCCCCACCTCCCTTGCTGCCCCTTCCCCACTGCCTCTCCTCCAACAGCTGGGGTGCCCGGGGCCCTGCCCAGGCTCGTCTAGCCCTCTGCACAATCTCTCCACGTGATCTCCTCAGTTGCAGGGACTCACGTATCATTTATACCCTGGGGACTTGCTGATGTGCACCTGCAGCCCCTACCTCCACCCTGCTCCCCAGTCTCCCACAGCAACCAGCCCTCCCAGCCACTCCCTGCTCCTAGGCCTAAAGGACATCTCAAACCTCAGATGTTCGAAATAGAGTTCTCTCACTCCACCCCCACCAACCTGCTCCTCTTCCCAACGCGAGGACCCAGCCTCAACACCTCTCTCTGCACAGCCAACCCATCAGCCAAGGCAGCCAGTTCCACCTCTAATGTGTCTCCTGCCCCATTCCATCTCACCTGGGCTTGAGGCCTGGACTGCTCAGGAGTCCCCCTGCCACGTTTGATCCTGACAGTCTGTTCTCTACAGAACAGCCAGGGAAACTCTTTAAAATATAGATTGGCCACTCCCTGCTGGAATAAAACCCCAAGTCCTGGCTACGACATGCCAGGGCCCCACCTCCACTTCTCCCCACTCTGTAATCTCTCCGACACACTGTCCTATCTGCCGGCCCTCAACAGGCCAAGCCTATGCTTGTCCCAGGGCCTTGCACTGGCTGCTCTCTCACCTTGGAGTGCTCTCCCACAGATAACCCCACGGCTCTTCCCCTCACTCCTGCCAAGTCTCTGCTCAGATCTCACCTCTTCAGAGAGCCCTCCTGACCACCCTGACTACCAGTCATCCTCCCTCGTCTCCCCCTCATCCCAGTTGGTTTTGTGCACAGCATGTATCACTATTTGGCACAATATTGATATTTATGGCACGCATGAATGAATGGCTAACCGGCAAACCCCCAGAAAGCAGGGGCTCCGTCTGATGTTCTCACGCATTCTACCCCACCCTCAGATGCCCGGCCTCGGGCAGAGTACACCAGAGACGCTCGTAAATGCATGATTGCTGAACACACAAGAAATACTTTTTGAGCCAATGAGTAACCAAGTTCCTGGCACACGCAGGCGCCAAGAGCAGAAGGGGACGTCTTCTGCGACGCTGGTTCTCTGGGTGAGAAAACCTTAGTGTCTGATCAAGTCGCCTCCTTGTGGCCCAAGGCTGCTCCCTGTAGCTGGGCAGGCCTTGGGGAGCCTGCACCAGCAAAGAGGTACAGGCGCCTGCTGCCCACTGGCTAACACAGCAGGCACGGGTAGGGAGCCGTGTGGTTGCAGGACACAGAGCAGCCAGCACCTGCATCCTGGCTTACTCCTTTGCTGTCTTCCCACCTCAGGGCTTGCCCAAAGCCTGAGGCCTCGCTGGTTGTGAGAGTTAACCCTGCTTCTGCCGGTGACAATGGCGGGCATTGGCCGAGGACTCCCCGAGTGCCAAGGACTACTGAAGCTCCCGACACACACGCGGATGTCACTCAGCACACGTGCTCACTTTATTGGCCAAGTATCATCATCCTCATTTCAAGGAGGCACAGACAGGTTAAGTAACGGGCTCACAGTCAAGGTCAAGGCACTTTCCATTGTAACACACTACCTTAAACAGAGTGCTACTCAGGTTACAGACCAAGCCCCGGGGTAAATTCACTCCCTTGAGGGAAGGAAGGGACATCTAGAAGGCCACCTAGAGACAGATGCAAGCTGTAAGTTTCCTCCAACAGAGCTGTGCGTCCCCATCTCTCTCGGTCACGTCACCCTCCCTCCCCACTTCCTGGTGATCCCCAAGCTGGGAGGGGAAGGCTGCTGGCTGCTGCAGTGTGGGAGGCAGCAGGGCACAAAGTCCAGGCCCAGAGGAGCCTGGGCAGGTGGTGACTCCTGCCATGCAGAGGAGCAGGGCGGGGCCCGGGGAAAACTTTCTCCAAAGCAGCAGAAGGTGGAAGGCACCAGAGAACCTGACTTTCCTTGCAGAGGCAGGGGATAGAAATTCAAGCCGGAGTCTCAGCCACGGGAGTGGGAGACTGAGCTCCTGCCCAGTGGGTTGCCCGAAACCTGCACCTGACCAGGGGCCTCCGCGGCCAAAATCTCACCTAGCACGTGCTCCCCTGGACACCTGCCGGCCCCCCACGTCCTGCTGAGCTCCCAGCTATCTACCACCCCAGGGCACAGGGTCCCGGATGCCCAAGGCCTCCACTGGGGTGATTTCTGCCGGGCTGAGCTTCCCCTCAGGGGGTCCAAACCCTGGGCCCCACATCGGTTCCCCGCCCTGGGAAGTTACTAGCGTGAGGTCTGTGGTGCAGACTGGGTGGCCTCAAGCCCTGGTGGACCCCTCACTGGTTGGCTCCCTGGGCTCCCCCAGGGGCTTATCCCTGGCCTTGCCAGCCTGGGCTCTGTCTCTCAGACCTTGGAAGGCTTGGTCTTAAGATACCATCCCTCTGGGAAGACCTGGCCCCTACATAGGGGAGCTCCAGACATGGTTGGCTTCACCCCAGACTCTGAGGCATCCTAAAGGCTGGGGGCCGGGTCTCTGGGTCTCTTTCCAGAGCTCTCTCTGGCCTCAGGGCCTCAGCAGACCCTACACAGTTCTAGAAACACCCTGGGTGGAATCCAGGCGCTTCCAGGGAGGTCTGTGGGGACCCAGGGCCACAGTGCAGCCCCTCTTTGGGGCACAGCCTGGAGGAAGTGGCTGGCCAGATCTGGCATCCCCAGTGCCCCACTTTTTTCCCCTGCAGCCTGGCCAGCACCAGCCCATGCCTTTTCTCAGGCCCTAAGAAATGCCAGTAGGCAGGGGACAAGGGCCGAGAAAGCTCCCATCTCGTGTTTGGAGCTCAAAGAGCAGAGACACACACAGTCTCCTGGTTTTCCCCCGCAGGCTCCCACGGCCCTGAGCTGGGGTGCCAGGGGGGATGCGGATTTGCCCATGGGAGGGGGACCTCGAGAGTGTCTCAGGCCAAGTCTGGAAGGAGTCCTGAGGCCAGGGAGTTCCCAGTCCCCAGAGAGCAGGAGAAAGAACACTCCCAGGAGATCACCCAAGGAGGGCTCTTCACATCCATCTCACTGGGTGTCTGATGGCAACCCTGAGGCCGGCCTAGAAAAGCCCCAGAGGGAGTGTCCCTCCCCTCCCTCTCCAGCTGGGGACTTGGGAGTCCAGGGGCCCCCACACAGCTCTCACCTTGTGCCGGAACTCCCGGGCCACTTTGCGGTCCATGGCTGGGTCGGATCGAGCCGCGTCGCTGCACACCGCACTCCTGCGGGGGCCTGGCAGCCAGGAGCTGGCCTGAGCAGCGACAGTGACCCGCGGAGCCACCCTCGGCGCGAGGGGCGGGGCCCAGGCGCGGCGGGGGCGGGGCCCGGGCGGGGCCTCCGGGAGGCGGGGGACACCTGCTCCTCGTCCCTCCCCCGAGGCCCAGGGAGCAGAAGTGCTCCTGCTTGGGGGTGGAAGCGGGGCTGATTGGTGCTGGCGTTTCTCTGGGGAGGAGTCTCCAACAGGGGTGGTTGAGGAAGGAGGAGCTCATGAAGACGCGGGGGTGGGAGATTTGGGGACTTCCTTGTGGGAGTCTCTTCCCATCGGTGCGGGGAGGGTTATCTTGTCGGTTGCCCCTGGATACGCAAGTCAAGCTCCACACGCCCTCCTGCGACTGTCACTCAGGCGCACCCCTCACCTTCAGCCCACCTGTGGCTTTCGCCAGGCGCTGGGGAAGAAATCTGTCTGATCTGTTCCTTGAAAGCCAGGTGGTCTTACTGTGGCTAGCAGGGGCCTGAACTAGTGCCCCTCCCCAAACCAAAACGGAAAGGCACTAGGCACAGACACAGCCACTGAGCTGCAGGGGCCAGGTAGGGACATCTGATTAATTATGGCTGACCTTTGCCCAGGGTCCAGACCCTCTGGCTCCTTTGATTCAATTCACACTCCTGTGTGTGCTGTTGGGTGCAGAGACCAGGCTGACCCAGGCCCGGGTGCCTGAGAGGAAAGAGGAGACTGGGAATAGATGAGACAAGTGAGTGAATGCAGAGGGGCTTGGTTCAGCTGTGTAGTTTGTGCCTGAACTTGACCCAGTGTGATCCTCTCCCATGGCAGGGGGCGGGGACAGCGCCGTCCCAACTTCATGGGGCCCCTGTGTCCCGCCCCTAATCGCTGATGTGCAAGTAGACTGTTTTCATTTGGGCTAAGTTATTGGGAGACAGACGAGCGAAATTTTCAAGGGTCCAGGGAAGATCACATAAAACCTACTCCCCTCCAACACACTTCTGTGATTCTCTGCATTTCATAAGGCTGCTTATTCCATAGTCCAGCAGAGTGGCAAGTGGTCACCTGCAGAGTGAGGAATGCAGGATTGCTACCCCATCCATGTGTGTGGCCGAAGCTCCCTTCCTGGCCCTGAGAGCAGCTTGGAGTCCTTTCCCAGGACTGCTCTTGGAGACAACCCGCCTTTGCTTATTTCTTAAACCAGTGTGTGTTTTAAGGCTTTATTTATTTATTTCAAAGTCACAGTTACAGAGACACAGAGAGAGATCTTCCATCCGCCGGTTCACTCCCCAGATGTCTGTAACAGTTGGAACTGGGCCAGGCTGAATCCAGGAGCCACCATCTTCATCCTGGTTTCCCAAATGGGTGGAATCATTACTGCAGCAGGGGCTGGACTGGAAGTGTCGCAGCCAGGACACGAACCAGTCTCCATAAGGGATGCCAGCCTCACCCACGCCACAATACCTGCCCCATTATCCAGCGTAATCTTTAAGGCATCATCCTTGGCTCTCTCCTCTTCCTGTCTGTACCTTAAGTGAGGACAGCTATGTGTGTTTCTTTTACCACTCTGGGCCTAGAACAGTGTATAAAACAAAATAGATGCTCAGCAAATTTGTTGAGTGGCTGAATGAATGAATGAATGCGCCCCAAATCCATACCCCTGCCTAGGGATCTGTTGGGCCACTCTCCTCCTCCTTCTCCTTCCTGCCATCATCTCCATAATTATCTGCAAGGCCTCACAGCTAGTTGGCCATCCTTTAGTACTGGCCAAAGTGAAAAGATTCTCAGGCCCGAATTTTTTTTTTTTTTTGGGCAGATAAGAGTTAGTGAGAGAGACAGAGAGAAAGGTCTTCCTTCTGTTGGTTCATTGCCCAAATGGCCGCCACGGGCAGAGCTACACCGATACGAAGCCAGGAGCCAGGTGCCTCCTCCTGGTCTCCCATGCAGGTGCAGGGGCCCAAGCACTTGGGCCATCCTCCACTGCCCTCCTGGGCCACAGCAGAGAGCTGGCCTCGAAGAAGAGCAACTGGAACTAGAACCTGGCGCCCATATGGGATGCCGGCGCTGCAGGCAGAGGCCCCTTGGCCTGTTTTGACACTATTTGCAAGTCCTACCATTCACAAGGGTCAAGTTGTTTTTGTCCAAGAGTGGCTTTGCTGGGAGCAGTAATATGGGGATATGAGGCGCTTCCGACACTGAGTTAGCAGTTTCTGCGCTAGTGCTGGCATTCAGAGGACTGAGGCATGAGTCACTCCCAAGAGGTGCTCAGAACTCGGGGACCCAGGCAGCAGCTGTAGTGGGGAGTGGCGGAAGCACAAGGCTGAAACCCTACAGGCCTGAGTCTCGGCTGTGCTACCGCCCACTGACCACGGGTGGTGTGTCCCAGCCTCAGCAAAGGGAGAGGGCAGCCCCACACTCACAGCGGGGTCTAGGGTGTCTGCTGTCAGGGGCTCCCAGGACCCAGCTCAGGGGAGCTGCAGGCTGCACAGGTAATCTTTTTTGCCCTCCCAGGGGATTTAGGGCTGAGTGTTGTGAACCCAAGAAGGGCAAATCCCGGGCCAAGGCCAAACTTATGGTAATGAGCTGGGCAGTCCTGTGGCTCTAGCTCTGGGAGGAGCCAATCGCCTGGGAGGAGGGGCTAAGGGAGCGCTGGGCCAAGAGAACCCGAGGGTCCGGCAGCCGCCAAGTGGAGGTGTGACTCAACTTAAACCGGGGAGAGGCTCCTCGGGAGCCGGACCCCACACTCCCGCCCGTCCCCTCTGTGCCGGCCCACGAGCCCCGATGGGAGCCCCAGCGCCCACGCTCTGCTTGCTACTCACGTGCGTCTGGCTGCCCGGGACAGAGCCGGCGGGGGAGTCCCTGCAGGTGCAGCGACTTGGTGAGAGGGGGCGGGACGGAGACCGGGGGAGTGGGGCTGGATAGGGTGAAGAACGGGAGGAAAGAAAGTCTGGGAAAGGGGAGGCAGGCGGAAGGAAGGCAGGAGTGGTGGGCCTGGGACTGGAGTGGAGAGCGTCCCAAGCTGGGCGCGGAGGGGGACGGCGGGGGGGGGGGGGGGACTGTCGCAAGGTGAGGAACCAGAGAGGGCTGGAACCCAAGGAGGGGAAGCAGGAGGGAAACCTTGTCAGAAACCTTGTCAGAGCAGGGAGGTGAGAAAGCCTTCGAAGCCGCAGAATTAGAGAGGTGGGGGCAGGGCTGGCCTCAGGCGGGACCGGAGGACCCCACAGAAGGGGGCATAGCTTGAGTAAGTTGTACCCCACCTGCCCCTCCGCAGCCGCCACGCTGCAGGCCCCAGCAGAGCTGCAGCCAGAGTCAGCCGGGGAGCCCAGGTGAGTCGGCGCCTGCTGTGGCTGCCCTGCCCCCAGCGGCACCATCTTTATTCCGGCCTCGGGCACAGGGGAGCCCAGGGGTCTAGGGTGTGGGGTGGGGGTTACACGGTTCCTTTCTGGCTCTCCACCCACGCCAGGCTTGTTTCTCTTCTAGTGGCAGCCACCAGGAGGGGGCCGTCTCCCTAGGGGTCGCGGCAACAGCAGCCATGGGAAGCCAGGTAAGGGGCGGCCTGGGAAAGGCGGGCTTCGCTGGCCTGGGGGCTTGTCTCTGTCTCGGCCTGAGGCCAGCAAAGAACTCTGGAGGCTGGGGCGCCTCCACCGGGAGGAAGTCCAAGGTGTAACTGAAATGGGGACCGGTGTGTCTGAAGTGTGCACGGTTCCCAAACACTTCTATTCCCACTTACCTAACTTTGTGGGGCCCTATAGCCAGCTTTCTTTCTTTCTTTTTTTTTTTTTAAGATGGCTAATCCCCGCAGGTGCAAGGAGGAAGGTGAGGGTTTAGACAGTGGCCTTCTCCTTCCCAAAGCCCGCCACCCTGGGGTAGACCCCTCACCGCTAAGTGGCGTCCCAACAGTGCTGCTCTGGGAGGCCAGGCCGAAACTGGGCCACCTGCAGAGCCCTGAGCTGCCTTCCTGTAGCCCGCTCACCCAGGATCCTGCGCCCTGGGGAGAGGTCTGGCAGTTTTTGTTCTCTCTCCCTTTGCCAAACTCCGTTGATCTCTGACTCAGGTGCCATGGTTCTTTGTTTAGTGCTGGACTGCTTTTGTTCCTTACTGCAGCCCACCTGGGGTCCCCCACAGCGGCTCGAGCCTCAGCTCAGGTGCCGCTGCCCCAGCCCTCGCTCTCGTAGCCTCTTGTGCCAGCAGGTGGTGAGCATCATTTGTAACAGCAAAGCATGAGTCCCCAGCACCTGTTATTTGGGAAGGCCCGAGGTGGGGTGGGGTGGGGGTGGGGGGGACTGGGCCTGCTGCTTCTCTAACATGGATTTTACTTCCCACGTGCCCACTTTCCCGGGGCTCCAAGCTTTAGAATCCCACTCGCATACAGTTTGAGAAAAGCAGTGTGGCTCTTCTTTTTACAGGCAGGGAAATTGAGGTAGGTGGATGACTGCCTCAGCGGGCAGGTGCACCGAGGTCTCCTGGGGAGCTAGGCCCATCCCCCTGCACCAGGAGTGCCCCCACAGGAGTCCAAGAACCCCTTCCCTCCTCGCCGCTCTCCGGGGCAGATTCCCCCCTTTTTCTCTGAGGAGGGGTCACAAGCCGGTGGACCAGGCTTCTCCCATTCCTCCTTTGAGTGATAAGGAGTTAGGATGGTCTTCCTCTAGGGCAACAGGGCAGAGGCCCACAGCCCAGGGCCACAAGAGGGTTCCTGTTTGGGAAGGGAGTAGGCAGGATCCAGACCAGCAACTGGCCAACGTTCACTTCAACCCCTCCCCACCCCCACAGAACTCAGCCATCCCCAGAGAACTGATGGTGTAGACCAGAGGGTCTGTGAACTTGGAAGGGGGAAAAACGTTTTTGCAAATCTCAATTGAATGACATTTAGGCATGCATTCAAATATTACTATAGGTTCTACCCGTAAGATGAGCAGTCTGTCAATCACAGAGGTTTTCCTGGCATCTGCAAGCTACTGCTGTCTCTAGATACTATTTATGCTCATCACTGAGATAGAACCTGCTACTGGGTCTTGTTAATGTGTTCATCAGAGGCACAAATATCCTCAGAATATTCGTTCATGATATGGAGTCTCAGACCACATCTGGAGTGGGGTGGGGTGAGGAGCAGGGGCCCGAGGAGGACAAGGCGTCTGGGCTCCCTGTGGCTGTGGGAGGATGCACTGATTATTTTTCCCATCCCTGCCCCACCTTCTCACTTCCGGTGGCCTCTGGGGGCCCCCTAAGATCGATGGCCGCCCTGCTGGGGGGGCCTGACTCCAAGGGCTGAGCCTGCATTGCTGGGTGAGGACGTGGATAGCTGGCACGTCCTGGGCTATGACTGCCCAGGGAGTCAGATGGACAGACCAGGGGTGGGCAGAGAGCTGGGGTCTGCAACAGGGAGTCAGGGTTCCGAGGAAGATGTGGGGGACAGACGGCCGCAGGGTGGCCCGTGACTTGGTGGCTGTGAATCATTAAGAGCATGGCTCCACGGGGCAGGGACTGTGTCCTGTGCATTGTACCCAGCTGGCAGGTTAGGCCCCCCCGGGCATCTGGCCGGGTGGTGACTGAGCGCCCACGAGGTTCAGGACAGGTTGTGTGTGGAGAGACCAGATGCCCGCAATTCTGTTTGCAGGGCAGGGTTTGCTAGCCGCGTTCTGCCTGCCCACCCGCCTACCCGCCTGCTCCACACACCCTGGCTTTGCAGCTGAGCTCTGGGGACAGAGAGTGGTGAGGTGGGAGGTACGGCTTGCGCTGTTGCTGGGAGAGCCCAGAGGAAGGTTGAGGGTGGCCTGGGGCGAGGGGCTGCTTTTCTGGGCTCCGCCTCAGGTTTGGCCTCCAGACAAGGGGCTTTTGTGCAGGGCTGTGGCGAACACAATGGTTTGCTGGGGAAGGAGGGAGGGGGAGGACAAGGCCAGGAGGGGCAAGGCAGATGTTTAGGCCTTGGGCTCACTGGCTTGCGGCACAGACGCCACCTTGCAGGAAAAATGCCTGGTCCAGAACATTCCCTGTACCTCTCTGGGAGGAGTAGCGGTGGGGTGGCAGTGGTGGCGGGGGCTCCCTCGGTGCAGTGCAGGTGATGAACAGGAAGAGCTGGGACCTCCAGGAGGGCCGCCCAGGAGTCGTCCCGAGGGCAGCCCTTGACCAGGTCCTCCTCCCCCTCCTCCCGTCCCTGAAAGGAAGCTGGAGCCCTGGACTCCTTGGCCATGTCTTCCTGGGAGAGGCGGCTGCATCGCGCCAAGTGCGCTCCGTCTTGTAAGTGGCACCGTCCCAGGGGCCTCCTGGGGCCTCTTCTCCCTGCTCGGAGTCTCTGCTCTCCCCAGCCCTGGCCCCCAGTGCTGCTCTGCGCTCCCTTTCCTGCCCGAGGCGAGCTTCCTGCGGAAGTCCTGTCGTAGGAGCGTGGCCCAGGCCTCCCCCTCCCCCTGCGTGAGGCCAGCGAGGGGTCCACCCTCCGCCTCCCCCGGCTTCAGGGGCCTCTTCAGCCTGTCCACTCTTCTGTAGCCACCCCTCTCCTTTCCTGTGGCCCCGGCCTCCTTCCCCTCACTCACCCTGTGTCTGTGTCCACCCGTGTCCGTGGTCTCCACCCTCCCCTGTCCCGAGTCCTCAGCCTCCCCTAGCACACCACAGCCCCTTCATTCCCCACACCCTGCTGTTTCCTTTCACCTGAGACCATTTGTGCTGCTGTGTCTCCCAGAACTTGCACAAGGTTCTCCCCCCACCCTGCCTTTGGTTGCACTTGGGCCCGCACCCCAGAGCCTGTGGTGTAGTGAGGGAGTGTAGGACATGGAGAGCCCTGGGCAGCCCCTACTCAGCCTGCAGCTCTGGATTCAGCTGGACCTGCTGGGCCTGCCAGCCAGGCTCTGGGCTCAGGGGACTGAGGGCCAGGTGGGCCGGCCTGGGTCCACTGTGCACACTGGAGGCAGAAACTGCAAGACTCTGCCCCACCCCACGCCCTATCTGCCTGGCAGTGGCCTGAAGCAGCCACTCGTACCCCACTCGCACTGGCTGCCTGTGATGGGGGCCGTGGAGAGGGCCCGGTAGGACAGAGGGGCAGCCTTACTGGCCTCTGCTGGGGAGATGCCTCTGTGTCCCCGTGCCAGACATGTTCTCCTGCTTCAACGGGGGCGAGTGTGTGCACCCAGCCTTCTGCGACTGCAGACGCTTCAACGCCACCGGCCCGCGCTGCCAGATGGGTGAGTGTGGGCTTGTCCACCTGGCAGGGGCCGGGATGCAGGGACACGGGGCGGGGCCTCCAGCCGCATCACTGCAGCCACCCAGGGACGCTCACGCTCTCCCCTGCTGCAGTGTACAACGCCGGCCCTGAGCGGGACAGCATCTGCCGGGCGTGGGGGCAGAACCACGTGGAGACATTTGACGGCCTCTACTACTACCTCTCGGGGAAGGGCAGCTACACGCTGGTGGGGCGCCACGAGCCCGAGGGGCAGAGCTTCTCCATCCAGGTGAGCCCTCCACTGCCCTGCCCTGACCCCAGGTCCAGGCCTGGGCTCTGCGTGTCACCGTTAGCAGGGCAGGCACTTGCTGTCCCTATCCACACCCTGGCTCCTGCCCAGGGACCCTGCACTTCTCGAAGGAGCCAAGGGCTCCTCGGGCTGTGCTCACCTGCTTGCTGCCGATTACCCCTGGCTGCTCATTCAGTCACTCGTTCATCCGGTACAAGGATTTATTATGTGCCGACTGTGCTCTTCTCGGCCCGAGGGTTGGCGGATAAGGGGCCCTGAGGCCAGCACCCCAGAGGTGGCCTTTGGCCTTATGGAGCTCGCAGTTTAGTGGAGAAGAAACCCAGTGAATTATTTCAATTGTGATTTGGTGCCAGCAAGGAGAAATGCCAGATGCTAAAAGAGCACGCCACGGAAACCGGCCCTCGTTGATTGGGAAGAGTGGTGATCGGGGAAGGCTTCCTGGAGGGCGTGACAGTTAACTTGGACCTGAAGAAAGAACTGGAGTTAGCTGAGTGACGAGTACAGGGGCGGGGGGGGGGGGATGGGACCATTCTAGGAAAGGGGAACAGTCTGTGGGTGCTCAGGCCTGAGGTAAAGTGGGCAGTGGGGGGCGTGGAGCCACCGCCTCCAGAAGCCTTTCCCCATGGCCTCCCTTCCTGAGCTGACCAGGAGCACCTGTCCGTAGCGGAGGTTGCACATCGTGATGTGTCACCACCTTTCTCCTGCAAACCTCTGCTCTGGCTTGCTTTCCTCTCGCAGGCGTCCGCTTTCCAGGCCAGGGGCCAGGTCTTTTTGAGCGGTGTTTTCAGTATGTGGATTCGTGCTAAACGCATGAGTACGTGGGTGACCTCCCTGTGCCACAAACCGACGGACACACTGACCACATGTGTGGGGTGGGGGACCACCCTCCAGTGCAGGCCGATGCACATGCACCCGGAGGAGAGTCTGGGGTGGGGGGAGCCGCATAAGAATGTCTTACATAGTAATAGGGCTAAGCACTATTTTATAAAACTTATTTATAATTTATTTTGTTTATATATTGTCTGTCTTACTGGGGGTCATGGACAAAGAAGCTTGCAAAACATTTCTTGCCGGCCTGGGGTGTCTGGCAGATCCCACATGGAGCTGTGGGGCTCCAGCCCCTCACCTGTGTGTCGGGGCAGGCTCCTTCCCAGGGAGGGCTTCCAGGAACGGCGGGCAGGCAGGCAGGCAGGCAGGCAGGCAGCGTTAGGCCTCCTCCTCAGGTGCTGGGCATCTGTCCACTCTGCCTTTGAAGGATGGGTGTGTGGCTGTGTGTGCGGGGGTGGTCTTGGCCCTGCCTGCCAGGGGTGTGGGGTGAGATCGCCTGTAGTGTGTGCATGGAGCATGCCGCAGAGTGCATTGTGGAGTGTGTGTGCGTGCGTGTGTGCGTGCGCACACGTGCTGTAGGAGTGTGGGCTGGGTGGGTGTGTCCTTCAGCCTTCACTCAGTGGGATAAGGAGACCAGAAATAGGGGAGCAGCACAAGGGACTGGAAGGAGCCCTGGGAGCTAAGCCACACAGGCCGTGCTTAGGACCAGCTCTGTCACTTCCTTAGCTGTGTATGCGGCTAAGGCACACGTCACCTCCCTGCACATCCACTGCCACCTCTCTGAAATGCCGTCATGGCTCTCGTCCCCCTTTCCCTGTGCTGCTGTGGGAACCGGGGTGTTCACAGAAGAAGGGTGCTTGGCACGCAGGGGTGGGCAGCCAGCCTTGGTGCAAGCGCACAGGCTGGGACATTCCTGCAGGCTGGTGACGGGCACCTGTCACTGGCCTCTGAACCCCCTCAGGTGCACAACGACCCGCAGTGCGGCCCCTCCCCGTACGCCTGCTCCAGATCTGTGAGCCTCTTCCTCGCGGGTGAGCAGGAGATCCGCTTGGCCAAGGAGGTCACCCACGGAGGCATGAGGTATCCCTGACAACGGTGCCCCTCTCCCTGATGCTGGGGGTAGAGCACAGGGGCTCTTCTGCCCTGGTCAAGCCTGGGGAGATTGGCCCTGGGGGATAAACAGCAGTTCCACCATGGGGGCGGAAGCAGACTGGCAGGTGAGCTGGGTGTGCTGGCCGAGCTTCTGCACCCCCAGACCCTGCAGCTTTCCAGTTTACTGATCAACTGGGCTCACTGTTTGTCTTCCACAATTGTATACCAATCATCCCAATTGGATCACTGACCCTGCTTTCTGATGATGTAGCGGCAGTTTGAGTGACAGATACCCCTCTGGGCTGGTGGGCACCGTAGGGATGGGCTTTTTTTTTTTTTTCCCTCCATGTCATTAAGGTGCATTCCATATCTGGGTGCCTGGGTCCAAGTATTGCTTCATTCCTGATTCCGCCTTGCTGCTAATGTGCACCCTGGGATAGCTCAAGTGCTTATGTCCGTGTCAGCCATGTGGGTGGCCTGGATTATACTCCCGATTCCCAGTTTTGGCTTGGCCCCCACTCAGCCATTACTCGCATTTGGGGTGTGAACCAGCTCTGGAGGCGAAAAAATCCCTCTCTTGGGAGTACTTCCAGGCACTTGGGAATTCAGAGGGGAGCTCAGATCACGGGGTAGCTGGTCCCTGGCTGAAGGGTCTGGGCCCTACAGAGATGGCATGGACTCTCTGGAGCTGTGCACCACAGAGTCCAACTGCCACTGGTACTGGAGAGCATGCGCCTGCAGCGCCTGGCGGGCTATGTCCTGGTGCATCAGCGGTCAGCCTTCACGCTCGCCTGGGATGGCGCCTCGGCTGTCTACATCAAGATGAGCCCCGAGTTCCTGGGCTGGACCCACGGCCTGTGTGGGAACAACAATGCTGACCCCCAGGATGACCTGGTGACCAGCTATGGTGAGGCACGGTGTGGGAGCCTCTGACAGGGTTTGGACAGGCTGGGAGAGGCTGGAGGAGATGGGGGGAGCAGAGCTCTGGAGTCACGGTCGCACTGTTAAAGACCCAGTGGTAGGCCAGGGCCCCTTCCAAACCACTGTGACCTGTTGCCTGTTCTGTAAAATGGTCTTAGTGGAAGGAATGATTTAAAGAGTCATTGTAATGAGAGTTCCTACAAGGATGTGTTCAGTTGCAATGTGCACTTTTCCAGGTAGGATTGGCCCTGGGGTGGGTGCAGGGGAGGAAGCCAGGGTCCAGAGAGATCCAGGAGGAGAAAGGGCCTAGCCAGGGCTACAGGTAACTGCGTAGGAGTGAACACATGGAAAGGTGAAGGGCTCAGGGTCTAATCGCATCCCTTGCGACACTCGTGTTGGGGAGGGGCGTTCGCTGTGGCTGGGGAAACAGCCCCAGGGAGGCACAGGAACTTGCTCAGGCTCTCCCTCCTCCGCTCCCCTCCACCTGCACAGTGCCGTCTTCTCTGAAGCCGGCGCAGCTCGAAGGTGACGACCAGACAGCGTTGACAGGAGGCTGGCTGAGCGGGGAGCGCTCATTAGGGCAGGTGCTCAGGAGCCAGGCTCTTGGCTACTGTGCCACCCTGAGCGTGCTGCCATTCCCTGCAGGGAAGCTGACGGACGATGTGGCAGAGTTTGTGCACAGCTGGCAGCAGCAGGCTCCCAACCAGCCCCCAGGCCCCACGACCTCCTCCCCGCCCCGCCCTCCATGCCTGCAGCAGAGCCCGGGAGCCATGCAGGTCAGGACCCCAGGGAAGGTCCCTCACCTCCCAGCCCCTACTCATGCCTGGTTCGCCTCGGTTCCCCGTCCAACTTTAGGAAAGTTACCGTGGGGGCCCAGGATGGCTGCTGCCTGTGGCCCCTTCCCTCTCCTCTCTACCCCTCTCCCCATCTCCCTGGAGCCCAGGTTGGGGACCCCATATGAGGCTGGTGAGCTCTGAGGGCTCTGGTGGCCCTGCCGGTTTCTTAGCCCTCGGTTCTGGCCCTTGCCCCAGGGCGTGTATGAGCGGTGCGAGGCGCTGCTGCGGCCCCCGTTTGACGCTTGCCACGCCTACGTCAGCCCTCTGCCCTTCACGGCCAGCTGTACCAGCGATCTCTGCCAGTGAGTGGGCAGCGGGGCGTGGGTGAGGCGGGAGGGGGCGCTGTGGGGGAACCCATCCCATCCCAGAGTGAGGACTCAGCACGTGAGCCCCCAAGCCTGATGGCCCCAGGTCCCCAGAGAGCGGCTTCCCGAAGCTCTGAAGTTGGTATCTGCCCTGGGTGGGACGGAGTCTCCTCATTCAGCCAGGGGACTGCCCTCTGGTGGCATGGCAAGGCAGTGGCGGTGCTGGGTCTAGAAGCCAGGCTTCCTGTCTCACGTCTAGGGCTCTGCCTCCCTTCCTGGCTCCCTTTCCCAGCTGGGTGTGGAGGAAGGGTGCTGGGAAGCCCTAGCAGCCTCCAAGGATGCTGCTTGGGCCGTGTTCCAATGCGACCCTCAATTTTCCCTGCACAGATCTGTGGGTGATGAAGCCACGTGGTGCCGGGCACTGGCAGAGTATGCCCGGGCGTGTGCCCAGGCGGGCCGGCCCTTGCAGGGCTGGAGGACCCAGCTCCGGCAATGCAGTAGGTGTACACGGGTGGGGGGGGGGGCGGGCAGACAAGCTCTGGCCTGGGGCTGTGGGTGGCATCCTCTGACCCCAGCATCCTGTCCTGCTCAGAATCACTCACGTTGGAGCTATGCTCCCTGAGGTGCCATCCCTAAGTGGCAGATGGCAATGCTGAGGCCGAGTGGGAAGAAGTGGCTTGGGGCCACACAGTGAGGAAGGTGGCTGTCAGAGCCCCCCCAGGCCCTTGCCAATTTCCTGGGTCCTCAGTGCTTGCTTGGGGACCAGCGGTTCAGGAAGATCAGAGCCTGGGCTAGGGGCTGGGTCCTGGTAGAGCTGACAGAACACAAGCTCCACTCCCCCCACCCCCAAGCTGTGCACTGTAAGGAGAAGGAATTTACCTACAACGAGTGCATCGCCTGCTGCCCCGCCTCCTGCCAGCCCCGGGCATCCTGCGTGGACAGCGAGATTGCCTGCGTGGACGGCTGCTACTGCCCCAACGGTATGCTGGGGGTGGGAGTGGGAGCCTGGCAGCGGCTGCTTGGCTGGGCTCATGTGGGTGTGATGAAGCAGGCTACTCGGAGGATGCCTGTTGGTGGAATGAATGAATGAAGTGGCAAACAAGCAGTAGGTGAAGAAATGTACAGGTGGCTGGAGGGAGGAGGGATGGGGCAGAACTGTGGCCTCCGAGAGGCTCTCGGGAGCTCTGGTTTTCTCAGGACAGAGCTTTTTATGGTGCGTGGAGGACAGGGCCTGTGGGCATTCATTTCTGCACAAGGTCCTTCCTCTGCACATACTTCCCCAGCGTCTAACCTTGCAGCACAGCTATGGTGTGCAACTCACTTGGCCGGGTGGAGGGTTGAGATGAAAATATATAGGCCGGAGCCGTGGCTCAATAGGCTAATCCTCCGCCTTGCGGCGCTGGAACACCGGGTTCTAGTCCCGGTCAGGGCGCCGGATTCTGTCCCGGTTGCCCTTCTTCCAGGCCAGCTCTCTGCTGTGGCCAGGGAGTGCAGTGGAGGATGGCCCAAGCGCTTGGGCCCTGCACCCCATGGGAGACCAGGAGAAGCACCTGGCTCCTGCCATCGGATCAGCGCGGTGCGCCAGCCACAGAGCGCTGGCCACGGTGGCCATTGGAGAGTGAACCAACGGCAAAGGAAGACCTTTCTCTCTGTCTCTCTCTCTCACTGTCCACTCTGCCTGTCAAAAAAAAAAAAAAGCTTAAAAAATATATAAAGATACAGGCATTGCCTCTGGGGATCAGAATCTGGTTTCAGGGATCAGGCAGACATAGGACTCTGGTTTAAGGCATGATGTGGTAAAAGTCAGCCTGGGGATTTAGCCGAGAGGAGTCAGTAGGGGGAGAAGTTGTCAGGGAAGGCTTCCTGGAGGAGGTGTATTGCTTAGATACAGAGGTAGGCTTTTGAGAGGCGATGTGGAGAAGCTAGTTAGTGTGCAGTGTGCATGTTGGGGGCGTGGATGGTCGTCCGCGTGAGGGTCTGCAGGTGGGATTATCTGCCTGGCCAGAGCCTGGGTTTTACAGAGGAGAAAGTCTAAAAGATGCTTGGAGGTGGAAGAGCTTGGATGAGGGGATCTTTATCGCTGGCCCCGGGGAGCCGCAGGTGGTTTGTGAACAGGAAGGAGAGATGGAGTTGAGTGGGTACCTGCTGTCACCTTAGGGCTGATCTTTGAGGACGGAGGCTGCGTGGCACCAGCTGAGTGTCCCTGTGAGTTCCATGGCACCCTGCACCCACCTGGCGCCGTGGTGAAGGAAGACTGCAACACCTGGTCTGTGCCCAGTGCGGGGGCGGCGAGGGGTGCCGCTGCCGGGGCTGCCCCTATGCGGCTGGGAGCCCTGATGGTGCAGGGCCACCCGCCCACACTCCGGAATCCCAGGGACCCATTAGGTCCAGTCTGGTGGGGAGATCTCCACCCATTCTAGAGACAGGAACACCGTGGGCCCCACGATCTCCCACACCCAGCTCTGGCCTGGAGGGGTCACCCCTGCCTCCCGGGTCTCCATTTCAGCACGTGCACCGCGGGCAAGTGGGTGTGTAGCACAGCTGTCTGCCCAGGTATGTCTGAGCCCCACTGTGGGTGCTTGATTGGGGGCGGGGGCGCTCCGGGGGCCAGGGGGATGGGGGTGAGGGAGTCCCTCGGCTCCACAGGCTAAGCCTGACTGACTGCTGGATTACCCCAGCTGCTGCTGCCACCAGGGGTTTTACAGAGTCCGGTGTAGCTCTGCGTAGGGCGGGCACTTGGTGATCGTGCGTCTGTGAGTGGAGACTGAGATCCAGGGCCTGGCATGTGGGCCCTGGGCTGGGAAGGGTTTTACGCAGGGCCCTGCGTGGCCGCAGACCCTCCTGAGCTTGTGGGGGACGTGCACTGAGACTGGTCCCCAAGCTCAAGGCCTGCTCTTCCTGCGGAGGGAGATGCCTGGGGCAGGGCTGTGCCTCCCAGATGGGTCCCTGGGGCAGGAGTGTCAGCCCGCTGAGCAGGGCGCTCAGAGCAAAGGTGCCTCACACTGCTCCAGTTCCCATGATGCACACCTCCGGGTGCAGGACCCTCGAGGGCGGGGACAGTTCCTGGGGTGGGGGTGGGGGGCTGCACCCCTGGGTCACTGGCCTTCTCTGCCCCTCAGCCGAGTGCTCGGTGACTGGTGACATCCACTTCACCACCTTCGATGGCCGCCGGTACACGTTCCCCGCCACGTGCCAGTACATCCTGGCCAAGAGCCGCTCCTCCGGAACCTTCACAGTGACGCTGCAGAACGCCCCGTGTGGCCTGGTAAGGGCTGGCGACCCCCCGGCCCACTGCCCCTGCTGGTCTGGTGGACTCAGGACCCCAGGTCTTTCCATGGCCTATCTGCTGCTGCTTCTCATTGGGCAGAGCCGTGGGCAAGAGACTGGGGTGTGGCTCACTCTACTGGCTGGGAGTCCGCTCCCTTTCTCGGGCCTCAGTAGTTAAAAAAAGTGTCTATACAATGGGTCTTATTCTACTGTCTTCTCTGCTTCACTGAATTGTATCTTCAACATCTCCATGTTCATCCAGCCACTCACCTGTTGATTCAGCAAACACCAGATGCCTACATGTGCACAAGCTGTGTGGGGCTCGGAGAGTGGGATGAGGGAGACGTGTCTCTGTGGGTGAGGCAGGCAAGTGACCCCACAACCCGCTATGTTACAGCAGTGGTGAGGCCTGGGGAGTGCAGGCTGGATCTCCAGTGAGGAACTCACTGCTGTTTTTCTACCTGGGCATCAGGCGGGAGGGGGGTAAGGTGGATCAGGAGAGGCTTCCTGGAAGAGGTGACCTCGGAGCTGTATAGCCGCCTCTGAACATGACCAAGGAAATGGCCACCTTGCAGGTCTAGGGTGTTTGTGGGTTTGCCTCTCAGTGGTGACTGCACCAACTCCGGGCTGATGGTGCTGAGCCAACCCCTATGAACCCTGGTCTGGTGGCTGGCCAGCCTTGGCGGGCGGTGACCCGTTTCACTGCTGGACAGCGCTTCCTGATCGCCGGCTCTTGTCGCTGTGAGCCGAGTCTCTGCCTGTGGTTTCATCTGCGTGATGAGCCCACAGAGGGCCAGGCCCGAGCCAGCCCCGTTTCGGGAACAGTGAGAGTGTGTGTGTGTGTGTTGGGGGGGTGGTGGTTGTCACAGGGTGACTCAGCCCCACCCCACCCTCCTGGAGCTCACGGTCTTAGGGAGGTCACTCGTGGCCTTAGGTCACTTTGCGAGCGCATCCCGGGAGGGGCTTCTTGGAGGAAGTGGACCTGCCGAGCAGAAGGAAGACTCGGGGAGAGTCTCGTGGCGGAGGCCGTGTTTGTGCTGAACCACCTGAGTGGCCTAACACGATCAGTAGAAAGAGCGTATCTATGAGGATGGGAGGGAGGGCACTGTGGGAGTTGGTTAGACTGTATGAGCAAAGGAATGAGGCTAGAATGTTCTAGAATGCATTTAGGCAGCTGCTCTGGGTAGTGAAGTGAGGGGGTATGGGAGACCGAACTGGATTAGATCATCTGCACATGGTGCACAGAGGAGAGAGCCGAGACTTGGAGAAGTGAACTCTCTAAGGGCTCACTGCTCCCATGGCAGGCATTGAACCTGAGACTTTGACTGCGGAGCGTGGGCTTCCTTCCCCAGCCAGTGCCGTGCCTGGAGGGGACCGGAAGCGTGGCTCTGACTTGGGAGATGATGTTTTGCACACCAGGATTCTGACTGTCTCAGGGAGCTTGTGCCTCCGGGCAGGAACTCAGGGACGGCTGTGGCTTGTGGCATGGAGTCTTTTTGAAAAGTTGTTCCCTCATTTCACTGCACCTGATGATGTCACTCTCCTGTTACACCTCCTCTGCCTCAGGAGAAAGCCCAGAACTATTACAGGGCCTGGCTGACCAGTCCCCTAACCCACTGCCCAGCAGGCTCTGGCCTCCCTCATGCCCTGGGAGCATGAAACGTGCCCTGCATCAGGGATATGCCTTCAGCCCAGCTGCTTCCCTCCTCTGTGGCCTCTGCCTCTGCCCAGCAGCTTCTAGCACCCTTCAGATCACAGTTCAAGTAGCCCGTTTTTGTGCCTCCATTTTCTGATCTGCAAAATGGGACCACTAGTGGTCCTTGTCTAATCATTACTATGAGGACTAAGTGAGTGACTGTATATAAAGGAATTAGAACCCATGGCAACTCCATATTAGTAATCTTAAAATTGTAGAGGATGATTAAGGCTTTTGTTATGATAATTATTGTCATTCTTTAGGGTGTCTTTCCTACCTCTGCAGACTAAATCTAGTTGTCTTTGTTCATTAACTTTTTTTTATTAAAGATTTATTTATTTATTTGAAAGGCAGAGTTAGAGAGGCAGAGGCAGAGAGAGAGAGAGAGGTCTTCCATCGGCTGGTTTACTCCCTAGATGGCTGCAACAGCTGGAGCTGTGCCAATCTGAAGCCAGGAGCTTCTTCCGGGTCTCCCACATGGGTACAGGGGCCCAAGGACTTGGGCCATCTTCTACTGCTTTCCCAGGCCACAGCAGAGAGCTGAATTGGAAGTGGAGCAGCCAGGACTTGAACTGGCAGCTATGTGGGATGCCAGCACTGCAGGTGGTGACTTTACCTGCTATTTCATGGCACTGGCTCCAACTTTTTTTTTTTTTTTTAAATTTGATAGAGTTCTTGTTTCCTGACTCAATCCCTAAGTGGCCACAGTGGTCCCAGGTTGTGACCAAAGCCAGGAACTGGGAACTCATGTAGATCTTCCATGTGGGTGGCAGGAAGCCGGTTACTTGTGAGTGATCACCCTGCCCCTTAGAGTGTGCATCAGCAGGAAGGGATGAAGCTGGGTGTGTACCCAGGCCCCCAGATACAGGATGTAGTGTCTTGACCAACATTCTACCCATGAGGCCATATCCCATGAGTCTGGTTTTCTCACTTTCCCAGCACCCTATAGCTGCTTGCAGTACTGATCACAATTATAGTGAAATAAGCTTTGTAATTGTTAACGTCTGTGTGCCAGGGAATGTTAGCTCCATGAGGATCCACCTGATGTCTGTCTCGTTTACCATGTATCCATAAGTCCCGGGACACAGTAGGTGCTTATGCAATGTTTAGATGCATGTGTGGGATGTCTTCCCGCGGAAGGGAGGTATGAATAGGCCCGCCATGGACCATCCATGTCAGAGATGGAGAAGCCAAGGCTCAGAAAATATTGGCGCATTTCCTGTCTGCCTGTCAGTGGCATGCAGGTGGTGACGTGTGGAAAGAGCTACATAGATAAAGGCTGAAATCCAAGTTCTGGGCTGGGGTCAGGTTGGGGAGGCCAGTGTCTCTTTGGCTGGACTTGGGCCATCTGGGTTCCATCTCTGCTATGCTGCCTCTGACCACTTGAGAAGAGACGCTAATGTCTGTTGGCATCACCAAGCCCTGCCACTGACTGCCTCCCATCCGAGGCCCTGCCTGCTCATTCCCCAGATGGGGGCACCTGTGGGGGCTCTGCCACCATTCCAAGGAGTCTGCCTCTCCAGCTGGGCTGGTGTCCCTGTCCCTGGAAGCTCTGTTGGGGCCAGCAGGACAGAACGATCCCCTGTGCCCCACTGGCCTCTCTGCCTCTCTCTCTAGGACCAGGATGGGGCCTGTGTCCAGTCAGTGTCGGTGATTCTGCACCAGGACCCTCGGAGGCAGGTGACGCTGACCCAGGCGGGGGATGTCCTTCTGTTTGACCAGTACAAGATCACCCCGCCCTACACAGACGGTACGGCCTGGGGTGAATGGAGAGTGGTGGGCAGCTGGACGTTCATTCTCCCAAGCTGCTTAGGCAAAAGGCCCTGCTACACAGGCAGGAAATGATCTAGGACTGAGTGGGCCAGGCCAGAGGACACTCTGGTCCTAGAAATGCAGATTCCTAAAACGTGTCTTTATCCACGCCCCAGCAAGGCAGTGGCCTTCCCAGTGGTGTGATGGCTTCCTCACATGTGAGCACGTGCATGGGACCATTTTCCAATCCTAAACTCAGCATCGGTTTAGCATCCTGCCTGATGACCCACCCCCTGATCTTAGGGGCAGCCGGCCCCTAGGAAGCACATGTAGCAGAAATGGAGACACTGTTAGGACCTCCAATCCAGTACCAAGGACAAAAAATGTAAAGAGAACACTAAGAAGGCAGGCAGGCAGGCAGGTCAGGATGGCATAGTGACTCAAGATGGGGAGGGGTGGGGATGTGCTGCGTACAAGAAGACCACAAAAACACAAGTAATAAAGAGCATGGACATTGACAATTAAAACAAGAATTAAATTTGCCACAGTTAAGTCTGAAATCGTGCTGTGGGCTTCCTGAGGGCCACCGTGAAGAGAGGAAGTGGCTGATCATAGAATTCTCGTGTCTGGACAGGAACACAGACCTGCGTCTTAGGGACAGCAAAGCTTTCATAGGCACTGATGCTGAAAGAGAACTTCTGAGCTCAGACCCGGGAGGTTACCCCTGGGTTCTGATTTCATTACTGAATATGGTTTCTTCCAAGCTCCCCAAGGCAGCTCGGCAGCAGGGTACACGGGCTGCAGGGGTGGTGGGGGGCTGTGTAGGGGACAGGCTTCTTCCGCCTCCCTTCTGGTTCTCCACACAGATGCCTTTGAGATTCGGAGGTTGTCCTCCGTGTTCCTGCGCGTGAGGACTAACGTGGGCGTGCGGCTGCTCTACGACCGGGAAGGCCTGCGGCTGTACCTGCAGGTGGACCAGCGATGGGCGGAGGATACCGTGGGCCTCTGCGGCACCTTCAACGGCAACACACAGGACGACTTCCTGTACGTGCGCTTGTCCCGGAACCGGAAGGAGAGGATAGGCGGGCCCTCCAAGGCCGAGTGTACAGAGCCTTTCCGAAACTGGTCTCCCTTGGCCCTGACAGGCTTCGTTAGTTATTTAGTCCCCTACCGTTAAGCGGGTTGTTGAGACATTCTTCCTCCATGAAATTGGAATTTCATTAAAGCGGTGGCCCACAATCCTCTGCATGGGGAAGACTCGCCTGGGGTAGCTTGTTAAAATGCTGATTCTTAGGTCCCATTCTTCAAGATTGTTAGGAGGTGAGCTAGGAATCTCCTTGATAAGCATGCCTGTGGTTATAGTACCTGAGGTCTACAGACCCTAGCTTGAGAAACGCTGTTTGGTAGCAAAGTGTTAAAATGGGGTGACCTCAGGGTTTGATTTGACTCATTGTTTTGTTTGTTTTCATTTGACTGTAGCCATCTCTGGGGGAGAGTAAATCCCCAGGGAGCTGGCAATACCGACACTCCCTCTTTCTGTCGACACTCCCTCTTTCTGTCGGGTCAGGCCAGCCTCACCCATATATGTCATCTTGGTGCTTGTAGGCTGCTGACTTTACACCCTGAGAGCCCCCACAGAGAGTTGAGAGAAAGGCCCCTTAAGCCTGCACACAGTTTAGGAACTCAGAAGGGGTCGTGAGTCAGACATTCCAGAAGGGAGAACACAGGGTCGGTCCTGAAGGTGGGAGGTTCTGGCTGGACCTTCAAGTTCCATGCATCGAGTGCTGTAGAAGGAAACATGGGAGGCATCGTTTACTCAGAAGTGAGGATAAGATTTGCCGTGAACAACAGAAAGCCAAGAGCCTTTGCATGCGTGGACTTTGTAAAACACAGCACTCCACTCTGCCTTCCCAGGCTGGGCTGATGTGAGGGCAGACCTCGGCTTGGTGTGTAGGTTGCTTGTGGTGAGAATACTGCTTTAGGCAATGCGAGTGCTCTTTCTGCCTGGGCAATGATGTGGGCGTGCCAGGTGCCAGGCAGGACCTGGTTCCTTTGGAATTATCGTCTCTCTCCACTCTACCAGCTACACCAGGGTTTGGTGTCTCTAGGAGGGGCTAGTGACACCTAGGAAACATACTTGTACCCTCTTCCTTCCCTGCCCCATGGGGGACCATTTCCAACCTTGAGAGCCAAGGAGAGCCGGCGAGTGTTCAGGAGCCGCCCATGGAGAAGGGAGGAGGTAGAAAATCTCTGTCCCTGTGAGGTTGGGTGCTCCTGATGTGCGTGTTCCCCTTTCTGATGTGAAGGGCTGGGGTTCAAAGTGCTCCAAACACATTGTGAACCCTTTTGGGGCCTATTAAATGTAATTTGTGTGTGTTTGTGGCTATGCAGACTGATTTGGCTATCTGTGTGTCTGGCATTTATTTGCCCTGTGTGTGTGTATGTGTGTGGTGAGTATGCAAGTAGTGTCTATCCATCATACATGTTCCAGTGAGTGCACGTGTCCGAGTGCCATGCTGAGGCTGTGTGTATGCGAGCAAGCAGGTGCCTACCAGGCGTATGCTGTTGGTGCCCCGGGTCCATGTGGGCGAGTGTGTGAGTATGGTTATGCCATGGCCGCAGGTCCCCAGTGGGTGTGCCCGAGAGCACCCCACAGCTCTTTGGGAACTCTTGGAAAACACTGTCTGCCTGTTCTCCGCTGGTTCCTGGCTCCCCGCTGGACCCCTGCGATGTGCACCTGCAAGCTGGTGAGATGAGGGGCTGGGGGGGGGAGGCACAGGGAGCGGGCTGCGGGGTGGGACTGCTGTAAGAGAGATGCGGTGGGCACTGTGGGCCTCAGGGTGCTGGCCAAGTTGGTAGGAGGGGTAAGAAGAGGAAGAGCCACAGGGAGTGGGACAGGAGAGGAGGTGAGGGTCAGGCACACCAGAAGCTTCGTGTTCTGCCACAGTCATGTCCACACACGTTTACAGTGGCTGCGCCATCTCACAGTGGAGTCTGAAGTCCTCGCTGTGGCCCTCCACATGGCCCCGCCCCCATGTCACCTCCTCCTCCCTCCTCTGCCTCCATCAGGCCTCACTGGCCTCCTTGCCACTGCCCCTGCAGCTGGGTCTTTGCCCTGGCCAGGACCTCCCCAGGAATGCTCTTCCCGCTCTTCCAGATTCTTGCTCGAACCTCACCTTCTCCCTGAGCCCTCCCTGCTCCCCACCTCCCTCTCCCGCTGCTCCTCCCTGGCTTGCACTCACTCCTTAGACTGCCTGCCTCTCCTGTTCCCTGTGAATGGTTTGGGAACCATCTCCTCGCCACAGTGTAAGCTCTACCAGAGCAGGGATTTCTGTAGGTTTTGTTCACTCCTGAATCTTCCCTCACCAGATGGGTTCATGCTTGGCAGGTAGCCTGCATTGCATGAATGTGTGTGAGTGCAAACACACGTGTGCACATGCACACACCCTCCTCCATGCCCATGAACAGCCACAGATGCACACCCACTTTACTAAACCACTGCCACGCAAGCCCAGCAACTGTGCACTGAAGTCCCCTGCCGCATCCCTCCTGGACACACGCACATGTGCACCCATGCACGCATGCACACAGTCCCCTGGGCCATGGGAAAGGAAGGAGTGGCTGCGTGCTGGGCTCAAGGCAAGCCTGCTGGCTAACCACCTGGCCCCTGTTCCTCCTGGGTTCAGCCTCCTACGCCGTGCAGTCCTGCAGCGTGCTCACGGGGGAGCTGTTTGCGCCCTGCTCTGCATACCTGAGCCCCCTGCCCTACTTCGAGCAGTGCCGCCGGGATGCCTGCCGCTGCGGGCAGCCCTGCCTGTGCGCCACGCTGGCCCACTTCGCCCACCTGTGCCAGCGCCACGGGCTCCCCATCGACTTCCGTGCCCAGCTGCCTGCCTGTGGTGAGTGCCCCATTCTCGTGCACCCACAGGAGGGTGGGCAGGAGGAGCCTGCACCCTGAACTTTGCACTAAGCCTCGCGGGCTCCACTAGTCTGGCTCCCTGCACCTACCAGGGGCCGCCCTGCCCTTGGTTATCCAGACCTGAACATCTAGGACACGTGACTCGGGACTTTTTCTCTAGCCGTACCCAGAATCCATCTCTAAGTCCTGTCAGTCTCGCTATTCCCACACATTTATCCATTTTTTACCACCTGCCTTGCCATCACCGTAGTCGGGGCCACCTTCTCACTGGAGCCAGAATGAGCTGGTTCAGGATCGCCAGCCCCATGTCTAAAGGGTTACAGGGCATGAGCCAGCCTTTTCTGTTCCAGTGCTGCAGTAAGTTGCTGTGTGTCTCTGGGTAAGGCCCTGCCCCTCTCTGAACCTAAGCTTCCTTGGAGGTGATTGAACAGGACCAGTGGGTCTTAACTTTGGCTGCACGTTGGACTCACCATGGGAACTTTCCAGAAATGTACACATCTGGGTCACTGGCAGCAGGTGCAGGCACTACGTTTCTCAAGTGCCCCCCAGGTGGCTTTGGGGTGCACCCAGATTGGGGATGACTGGGCTTGGTGGTGTCAGTGGGGTCTCTGGCCCTGACGGTGAGCAGGAGACCCCTGAGAGGT
Organism: Oryctolagus cuniculus; assembly: GCF_051225735.1. Classification (NCBI taxonomy): domain Eukaryota; kingdom Metazoa; phylum Chordata; class Mammalia; order Lagomorpha; family Leporidae; genus Oryctolagus; species Oryctolagus cuniculus. The sequence goes on along the minus strand of NC_142867.1, from coordinate 48,781,539 downwards.
GAGGAGGGCAGCCTGAGTCTTGGGACAGAGGGCCCTGGAGAGACTGCTGGGGGCAGCACAATGGATCTTCCCAGCCTGTGTGTGTTACAGCCCTGGAAGTGAGGGGTGCGAGTGTTTGAACCACACCCCGGTGCACATGGGTGGGTGCCGGGTTATGGGGGGAATGACCTCCAGCACCCCCCGATTCCACTACCCATGAGGAAAAGGAAATGAGGGGTTTTCCAGGCTGAACTTGGCGAATGCCCTCTCTATCCCCCTCCCCTGCTGCATTGTCATTCCAGTGTAGTGAGAGGCAATAGGACCCCACAATCAGACCTGGGTTTCAATAACATCTCTGACCTTGACCTGCTGTGTGACCTCAGGGAAGCATCTTAACTTTTCCGGGTCTCAGTTCTCATTTGGATGACAATCCCACCTACACTGTTGTAAGGACGAAGACAAAGCATGGTGCCCTCTCTCACTACAGCGCTGTCCTGTGAGGCCACCAAGAAGTACAGCCCTTGTGTGGCCCCTTGTGGACAAACCTGCCAGGACCTGGCCAGCCCCGAGGCCTGTGGGGCTGATGGCGGTGGTGACCTCAGCAGGGATGAGTGTGTCGAAGGCTGTGCCTGCCCACCGGACACCTACCTGGACACTCAAGCTGACCTCTGTGTCCCTAGGTGAGTGGCGCCAGCTTGACCTGTGAGTTGGGCAGGGAGACGTGGCCGGGGGTCTCCAAGGCGGGCCTCTTGTGTCCCCCTTCTTCTCAGAGCTTCAGGCCAGACCTCGGTGAGGGAGGTGTGTGAGTGGGTATCCACCTGGGGACCCCCCTCCCAGCTCCTTCCTAGCTCTGGCTCTTCTGCCACACTTGCCAAGAGGGCCTCTCTCCGCTCATCTCCCTTCTCCTTCCACAAGTGGTTATGGACCTTCTTGTATGTTCCAGATGTTTCTAGGCCTGCGAATTCAGCAACAAACCCAACAGAGCTCTGGGAGCTCACATTCTAGGGCAGTGGGGGACTCTCTCTCTCTCTATTTCTCTCTCTCTCTCTCTCTCTCTCACACACACACACACACACACACACACACACACACACACTGAGTGCCTGCTGGTAGCATGAGCAGTGCAAGCAGAGTCCTGTTGCTGTGACCGTGAATGAGTGTGTGTGCCTGGAAGGCCCTTCTGCAGGGGATGTTTGAGCAGAGGCAGAGGGAAGTGAGGGGGAGGGCTACAGGCAGAGGTGGCAGTCCCCACTCTGGGCCTGGCCTCCGGCCCTGATGCTGGGCTGGCTTTCCTGCTCCCTGGGGATGTGTCATGTGCCACAGTAGATGCCACAGCTTCTCTCCATGTCCTTAAGCCCGTGGCTGGCCAGGGTGGTGGCCCTGCCCTTGGCAGTCCCTACCCCAGCTCCTGAGTCTGCCCACCTCCTTCTGCTGTGATTTGTATAGGAACCAGTGCTCCTGCCACTTCCAAGGAGTGGACTATCCCCCCGGAGACAGCGATATCCCATCCCTAGGCCACTGGTGAGCTTTCTGGGTACAGCCTTGTGGGTCCCCCCTTGGAAGGGAATCTGCCATTGGAAGACACTGCAGCTGAGGGGACCGGTCAGGGCAGGTGGGGGAGAGGGAGCGAGTGGAGCTGCTATTTGAACCCTGGGTACAGAGCCTGGGCAATCAGCCCCAATGCCCCCCACCCTGCCCAACTCTCTCTGCAGCCACTGCAAAGATGGAGTCATGAGCTGTGACAGCAGAGCCCCAGGTAAGGGTGACTGCGAGATAGGGCTCCTTCCAGGGGCTTCCCACCGTGGGGAGTCCTGGAGAGGCAAGTGGGGCTGATGAGGACGAGGCGAACCCATGCCAGGTCTTGGACTATCCTGCACCTCCTGCGCTTATTGTCTCGACAAAGGCTCTAGCCTGGGAGAGGCATCCTGAGAAAAGGCCCCTATCTCTGCAGTGTGTGTCTGGGAACCCAAGTGATGCCCTTGTGGTAGCCAGGGCACAAGGCACCCAAGCCTGTCTCTCCCACCTCCTCTGGCTGTGGGACCCCCAGCCCTCCCTGGCCAGCCCTGAGCCAAGAGCCTACCCAGAGGCCCTGGGGGCTCCTGCACCTGTCCTGTTCTCTTCCAGCTGTGGCCTGCCCAGCAGGCCAGGTCTTCGTGAACTGCACTGAGCTGCAGGCAGACCTGGAGCTGAGCAGGGAGCGGACGTGTGAGCAGCAGCTGCTGAACCTGAGCATGCCAGCCCGGGGCCCCTGCCTCTCGGGCTGCGCCTGTCCCCAAGGGTATGCATCCGTGTTGCCACCATCTCCTGAGCTCAGCAGAACCAGGGACCCCAGGGTGGGGTGGGGCAAGAAAACCTCACAGGGCCTTGACCTTGATGGGGAAGGCTCTAGCCTTGGGCTGACCTGTGGCAGCTAACATTGCCAGCAAGGAATCTGGCAGAGGGATGGAGCTGTGGGAGACAAATTGGGATGGATTCTGCCTGGCTCTGCTTCTTATCTACTGTGTGGCCTTGGGTAAGGAAGGGGCCCAGTTTCTCAGCTGTAAAATGGGAATAATAAGAGCACTGGCTCAGCAGGTCGTCATGAGGATTAAGGGAGGTGCTGGTATGGAAGTGCCGAGCAGGGGGTGTGGCATGCCCTAGAGGACTGATGGGTTGAAGACCACCAAATAAGCCTCTGTCGCGGCTTTCAACCTGTCTGGGCCAGGTGACGGCCACAAGTCCAGATGCATGGGGCTCTGCACGCCCAGGTGCCAGTCCTGGGTCTGGGTCAAAAAGAGCCTTGGGTTCCTCATCTCATGACCCCACAGTGTTGGCCTGTGCCCTGCAGCCCACGCGGAGGTCAAGGATGGGTTGGGAGTCCTGGTCCAGGCCTGAGAGCCACAGCCAAGGAGACAAAGGTCGGGGCTGGTGGCAAGGGAGGAACGGGACAGCTGGGTGGAGCTGTGCTGTTTCAGGCTCTTGGATGTTTTTCCGCCTTCAGTCTCAGAGGAACCCTGGCCAAGCAGAGGGGAGGGTTCCCATTCCCACGTAGGTGCAGACCCTCAGGCTGGGGCCAGAGTGGAGGAACGGGTCTGCCGGGGCCCCGTGACTCAGACCCCAGGCTTCTCACTCCATACGCTGCCCATTGCCCACAGTGTGACAGCTCCCTTAGGCCCAGGGTCTGGACTCTTACACAGAGGTTGCAGTGTGTGTTGCGAGCTGGCCACTTCCCAGGCACAGGCAACCACCGGAGAACCTGCCCAGGACCCGTGGCCTCCCAGCGGGGCATGTGGAGGGGTGCTGGGGTGGGAGTCCTGATTACTGAGGGGCTTCTATGTGCACAGCCTGCCTCTGGCCGTGAGGTCAGGAAAGCTGGGGCTTCTACAAACAAAGCGGTATTCACTCACTGCCAAGCATGGTGGCAAGGCCACAGGGTAAAGGAACTCTGGGCTGGAGATTGGGGGCTCTAGGCTCATTTCTGCTGATGAGTCATTGCGTGCTGTATAGAATGGCCCTTAAGGAACCTCCACACATTCCATAGGAATTCCTGCTGGATTGGAAACGAGAAGCTGGACAAGTGGAGGCGGGACTGGATTCTAGGCGCTCTGATATGGGTGCAGGCATCCAAAGCAGTGGCTTTGCCCACTGCACCACACTGCCCACTCCAATGACAGTCTGAGTCTTTCATGGCCCAGAATAGGGTTTGTCCTGGTGAATTTCTCATTAGGCTTGAAGATAATATGCATTCTATTATTTTAGGACAGAAGTTTCTTTAGTTGTCAGTTAGGTCAAGATCATTGTTAGTGTCGCTTGGATCTTCTACATCTTTGTTTTCTTGTTTGTTCTGTCACTCATAGAGACCAGTATTGAAATCTGCAACTATTGTTGTGGGTCTATTTCCCCTTTGAGTTCTGGGAGTTTTTGCGTGCTGTATTTTAGAGCTCTGTTACTTGGTACACAGGATTCTTGCATTCTGATAAACTGGCCCTGAAATACACCTTCTTGGTGATGGTAAGACTGCTTGTCTTGAAGGCTACTTTGTCTCATGTTAATATAGTGCCTTTGTCTTTCTTATGATGAGTGTCACTTCTTTTTTCCTTTTGGGTCTTGCCTCTTTAGCCAGGGTTGCAATTTATTCCTTTTAATTGGAAAGTTTATGTATTTGAATTTAACATAACTGGATTTAATATGATATATGATCATCTCATTATTTGCTGTTTGTCTCATCTGTTCTTTGTTTTTTACTCTTTCATGCCTTCTGTTGGTTAAGATAGATAGATGGATAGATATAGATAAATTTATTTATTTATTTATTTGATGAGGGCCAGGGAGAGCCCATCTACTGATCCAATCTCCAAATGCCAGCCCAGCCCAGTGGGGTGGTGGGCAGTGTAGCCAGGGACCAGGAACTCAATTCAGGTCTCTCATGTGGGTTGCCAGAATTCAACCACTTGAGCCATCACTGCTGCCTCCCAGAGTCTGCATTAGCAGGAAGCTGGAATCCAGCAGAAGGCCGGTATCAGAGCCAGGCACTCTGATATGTGACCTGAGCATCTGAACTGATAGCTTAGCTGCTAGGCCAAATGTCTCCCTGGTTATGTATTTTTTAGTATTGAATGAGGGATCGTCAAAACATGGGGAAAATGTAATTGAAAGATAAGTATATTTTGGTGTAAAAAATTTTTAAAGATTTATTTACTTACTTGAAAGAGTTAGAGAGATCTTCCATCTGCTGGTTCACTCCCCAGATGGCCACAACAGCCAGTGCTGGGCCAGGCACAAGCCAGGAGCCAGGAACTTCTTCCAGGTCTCCCACATGGGTGCAGGGGCCCACGCGCTTGGGCCATCCTCTGCTGCTTTCCCAGGCCATTTAGAAGCAGCTGAATAGGAAATGAAGCTGCTGGAACTTGAAGCGATGCCCCTAGCGGATGCTGGTGTCTCAGGTGGCGGCTTTACCCACTACACCACAACACCGGACCCACAGTAACAAATTTTGAAATCTGCAAGATCTCTCTCCCTCTTTTTCTTTCTCTTCGCCCCCTCTCTCTTTGATACTCTGCCTTTCAAATAAGTAACTAAACAAATAAGTTTTTTTAAAAAGGGAAAAAATCAATTATCTTTTAAAGGAATTAAATAATTTTAAAACATTTACCAGCATTCCTTCACATGGAGATAAGTTTGCTTCTTCCTGCAGAACTTCCCTTAGCATTTCTTTTAGTGCGTATCTGCTGGTGGCAAATACTTCTTCCAGCTTTCTGTTTATCTGAAAAAGTGTTTATTTCGCTTTCATTCATTAAGAATTCTGTATTAGAACCAGCAGGATGTATAGCTATGGCTAAACAAGGGGGACTTATTATAAGAGCTGGGTCACATGATTACAGAGGCCAAGAAGTCCCATGACGGCCATCTGCCAGCTGAGACCGGGGAAGCCACTGCAGGGCTCCATAGCAGTGCACAGGACTCGGAGCCAGGGATGCTGATGGAGTAACCCTCAGTTTGAGGCTGAAGGCCCGAGACCCTGGAATTGGGGTGGGAGGAGCTGCCAGTACAAGTCCCCAAGTCTCAAGGGTGGATAACCAGGAACTCTGATGTCCACGGGCAGGATAAGCAGGGTGCCCCAGCTCCAGAAGAGAGTGAATGCGCCTTCCCCCTGTGTTTGTGCTCCATCCGGGTCTGTAGCCAAGTGGTTAGTGCCTGCCCACCTGGGATGAGAGTGGACCTTCTCTACTGAGGCCACTGATTGAAATGCCAGTCCCTGCTGGAACCACCCGAGTTCACTCCTTCAAGTTTGCTGGTCCTTATTTCTGAAGTATTTACCCAGCAATGATGCTTTAAGAAATATCTGGGTACCCATTAATGTAGTCAGATTGACAGCTCAAGTTAACCATCACAAAGGCTTTTGCTAAATATACGACTCTAGGTTAACAATTTTTCCTTTCTTGAGTTTAACTTTTCTCATTATTCCTCCATTAAGTGCCTTAGCTCTTAAAACATTCTCTTATTACTACTGTCACCAATTCGACTAAAATAAGCCTTGCTGTGCTTCTCTATGTGTGTGTATTCTGCTTGGAGTTCAATCATAAATTCATCATTAATAATTAATCCATAATATTTCGGCCACTATTTCTTCAGATATTTTTCTGTGCCATCATTTCCTCGAACTCCAATTATGTTTGTTAGAGTGCCTAGTATTGTGTCAGAAGGCATTGAAACTCTATTTTTTCCCCAGAATTTCTTCTCTTTTTCAGATAAGGCTGTTTCTTTTGTTCCTCTTTCAAGTTTACTCATCTTTATATCTTTTTTAAGGGTTTGTTTTAATTTATTTGAAAGGCAGTGTGACAGAGCGGAGAGACAGAGAGAAAGGGATCTCCCATCCACTGTTCATTCCCCAAACGGCTGTTGCCAGCTAGGGCTAGGCCAAGCCTAAGCTGGGAACCAGTAACACCATCTGGGTCTCCCACTTGGCAGGAGCCCAAGTACTTGGACCATCTTCTGCTTTCCTGGGTGCATTAGCAATGAGCTGGATTGGAAGCTGAGCAGATGGGACTGGAACTGTTGTTCTGATATGGGATGTTGGCATCAAAGGCTGTGGCTTAACCCACTGTACCACAAGACCAGCCCCTATAATCTTTATTTCTGAAGTATTTTGTCTTCTGTTATATGATTTTGGCAAACATTTTTTAATTTTTCAGAATATCCTTTTTAAAAATGGGTTTCACCTCCTGAGATTTTCCTGTTTTACTCCTTATATATTCCTGCTTTTTAAATTTCAAGGTATTTATAATAACTTAAAACCCTTGCCTGCTAATTGCATCATGTATATAATTTTTGAGTCTATTTTAGTTATTGGCTGATTTTTCTCCATGTTGTGGGTTATATTACTCTTTTATTATATCTAGTAATTTTCATTAAGTGCTAGATAGTGTGAATTTTACGTTGCTCTGTGCTGTAATTTGATGACTTCCTTTTCTGAGTGTTGATATAGCAGGCAGTTCATTTATAGCTGGATTAGCTTGTTCAAGATGTGTGTCTGAACTTTGTTAAGGTTTGTCTAGAGTAGCTCTATTCCTAAGGGGGTCTTTCTGATACCTCTGTGCAAGGCCTGGGTGTTGAGAGAAGTCTTTCTATTCCTACATCTCTAAGCACTACACTGGGTCTGAAATCTCCATTAGTTTCACATTTCCTCAATAGCCATTTCTTGCTAAGCCCTCCGGAGTCTTTTCCTGCTCATGCATGATTTACTATTTGGTCAAAGTCTTAAAGTAAGCCCTATGCGGAATTCTGGAGTTCTCTGTCTAGCAGCTCCCCCATGCATAAGTCCCAATATGCATGTTCTACCTAGCTCAGGGGCTCTGAACCCCAATGTCTGTCTCCTCTCCTCAGTGAGGCATGCATTATATTCTGCTTGGGTTCCAGTATCCTACACCAGAAAGTGCCTCTGACTGGAAAATGTGTATTTGGAGAGAAATTAACCTGTAATACTTTGTGTTCTTGAACCATCTACTTATGTTTCTTTAAAAAACAAATTAGCAAGGTTAAATAATTTATCCCGGGCAGAGCCTGGATTTGGACTAAAAGTTACTTATTTCTAAAACTTACGCTCTCACCCCTGCCCCAGAGTGTATTTTGCTGTTGCCTGGATCTGTCCTGGAGCTGTGGCCTGGGAACTTCAGTCAATTCCCTGGCCCCTCCTGGGAGTGGGTCAGGTGTCACGGAGAGCAGACTAGAGGCCTGGGTCTCCACAAGCAACACGGTTCAGAGTATCCATGCCCACGGCCCTGGCCTGTCCGCTACACAGCTAGTACCTAAGGAGGAGCTGACGCTGACCTGACGAGGGGTCAGGGGTGCTGTGGCTGCTAGAGCTGAGCCTTAGTTCCTGAGAGGTGGCAGAGGCTTCTGCACAGGGCCTGGCCTGTGCCTGGTTTCTCCAGTCACCAAGTTGCCTCTGAACCTCACGAGGCAGCAGGAGGATGGGCAGAGGGCATGTGGTCAGTCTCTATTAGAGTAGGTGTCGAGAGCTACCCGGGGCTTCAGAGGTGGCAGCTCTAGGGAGGGTGCTGCTCTCCTGACCACCTGCTGGCCATGTCCCTACAGCTTGCTCAGACATGGAGATGCGTGCTTCCTGCCGGAGGAGTGCCCGTGCACTTGGAAGGGGAAGGAGTACTTCCCTGGGGACCAGGTGATGTCTCCCTGCCACACCTGGTAAGTGAAGGCTTCCAAAAGGCCCAGTCTTTCTCAGGGAACTGCATGGCTGTGGGTGCATCAGCATGAGTAGAGTCTAGCATTTCTCTTCCACTAGGTTCACATTGTGTGTGTGTGTGTGTGTGGTGTTATATAGGTGTGTGTGCACATATGTAAGTGTAGTCATAGAATATTTGGGGGTATTTTGTGAATCTTTACATTAATGTGAATTTGTTCAGACATATGAATGTGTATATAGACATAGTTGTAACCATGATGATGTATTTGGATGTTTATATGAACATATAAATGTAGGTGCAAATCTAAAATGTGTGACTGCGCGTGTGACCGTGTATGTACATAATGTCTATAAGAAGGCAGGTGTTCATAAATCAGATAGTGAATATATCCAGTTAGGAGTTTGTGCATGTACAAGTGTGCTCATATATATATATATACACACACACACACGTACAGTTTGTACTTATGGATTCATTTAGTATGTGCAGACATGTATATACAAATTCTGTGAACATGGGTATCCATATTTGTATTCACGTGTGAGTGAATGTGTAAGTGTGCATTTAAATTTGCCGTGAATGTGTACATGCCTCTATGCAAAATTGAGTGTCCACATGAGCACATTTGTATGTTGAGAAACATAAGTATACACATGTAGGAGAGGGTGCACCTGGGCTGGACTCGGTGGAAACCAGACTTGGGGCTAGTTGTAGGGCCTGCCTGGGGCCAAGCAGCAGTGGGTAGAGACTTGGTTTCCTGAAGGAGAGAGTGCTGGGTGAGGGGGTGAGAAGTAACAACCCGTACCCTGATGCTGGAAAGCAAACTGTCACTGTTCCAATGTTGAACAGCTGCTAGGGGGTGTGGCTGATGTGAGCTGGAGCCCAGGGTGCTGGGACCCAGGGTCCAGCAGAGAAACTCAGGTCCCATCCTAGGGGCCACTCCAACCAGCCCCAATCATTGTCCAGTGCCAGGGTTAAAACTGTTCTGTTTCTCTGTCCATGGGGCAGCCATGGCACTGTTCTCTGTGTTAGCAGCAAGGTCACAGTCAAGCTCATCTATTCCAAGGCCAATTTCCTGAGATACGTGAGGGTGGAACTGAGCGCCTGAGCCCTGGCTGGCTGACAACCCCAGAAGTCCTAGGGAGGCGAAGCTTGGGCAGGCTGTGTGTGCTTGAGTGTTTGCAGGCTTTTGTGACTGGTGGGATGGCACCTGCATGCGGCAAGAGATCGGGGCTGCCTGGCTTTGCCTTACCTTACCCAGGGGTGCTGGGCCCCAGGGACTGACTCTTCTACCACCTCACAGGATCCCACAGCCGGCAGACAGTGGCACGGCTGAGCTGTGCTACATCCTCTGCTGTGAGCACAAAGCCTGCTTGGGAAGCAGGCCCAGCGCAGGAGATGGCAAGGAGGAGCAAGGGCCAGGGCCAGCGTTCTGGGTTATCTCTGGATATGGAGGCCTGATACGAGCAGGCTTCTCTCTCCCCTGGAGAGACTGACCAGCCTTGGGGTGCTCGTCCTCTCTCCCTGCAAAGAGCAGATTCCTGCTCTGCACCTCAGTTTGAAGCATTCTGCCTTCCTAATCAGTGTCAAACCTCCTCATCACCCACCCCTTGAAGGACAATATTGCGTGTCCCAGGCTCGAGCTGCCCTCCAGAGTGGGGAGGTGGGGGCCGGAGCTATGGTTGGGCCTGTGCGACTTGAGCATTTGATAGGATCTCCTAACCAGGATGAGGCTTGCCTGCCTGCCCATCTCTTCCAAGTCTGAGTTCCCTGACATCGTATGTTGGCAGCGTGAATTCAGCCACAGTGGGCAGATTGAAAGCATTGTGCGTACAGCCGAGCTGTAAGTCGTGTAGTGTGTGTGTGTGTGTGTTTGTGTGATTGGATGTGTGTACAGGCTTAGGAAGGTGCACAGTCAGGGACTGAGTGTGTCTGAGGCACACGCCCTGGCGCTGTCACTCCTGGAGCCCCAATCATGCCCCTTCACTCCTGAAGACCTGCCACTCCTTCCAATCCTACTACTGCCTTAATTCTTGGGAGTTCAGTGTCCAAGAGATGAGTGTTAGTTATCCTTTCATCACTTTAATTAAAACACCAGCGAAAAGCCACTTGGGGGCAGAAGCAGGTGTATGTCAGCCTATTGTTTGGAGGGTCACAGACCAGGACTGGACAGCCCATTGGTGTGGTATTGGAGGAGACTGGCTGTGGCAGAATGCAGGAAGGCTGGCATGGTGGGGCAGGAAGCACACGGTGGCCAGGTCCAACGTAGCTTGGATAACCACCTCTTATGGGAACTGCCTCCTCCGGGCAGGCCCCTGATAGTCTAAAGACCTCCTAGATGCCGTAATGAGATCAAGTCTCTGCCTTTAATCCATCAATCATGAACACGAATCCATTAACCATTTACATAAGACTTTGAGGTCCAAGCCCTCAATTCAGGGAACTTTGGAGAACATGCAAGCTGCTACCCAATAAAATGCTGCTAGTATCTCCAGGCATCTCAGCTTCTTCATTTTCCTTCCTTCTGATGATCTTTCTCCATACAACTGGAGATTTCGTCATTCTCAATAACAACCAGTTCACATCCTGACTTCCTGCGTCTCACCCCACCTGCCCTCTGTCTACGCCACTGCCTCTGGGCCCCTGATGCACTCCATACTTCAATGCCACGGAGGTTTCCAACCCGTGGACTCCCCACATCTCTGTCGCCTTTTACCTCCGTGATGCCTTCCCTTCCCTTTGGCCTAAGCCCATGGTCTAGCCCCTGCTGACGCCTCCCTACATTGACCCGCAGTTTCCTGTGACCTCTCCTGCTTTGCCTTACTGTTTTTGCAAAGCCACAACCCTGGTGACATCCAGCCTGTTGCTTCCCCGGTCCCTGCACTCACACCGCTGAGTGTGGCTGGAGGGATACACCAGACCAGGGGGCCAGGGCTCAGTCTGGATTTGTGACTCTGAACCTGAGGAAAGCCCTTAAATCCGAAGGACTCGCTTGCTGTACTTCCCTGGTCTTGGTTATTCTTTCATCCTTTGTGTCTGTTTCCATTCCGGCCTCGCTCCTTAACGCCCTGTCGCTCCCCCACCCCATTCTCAGTGGATGGTCTTCCTTCCTGTTGACTGAGCAAAGTGAAGCCATCATTCCATTGCTTCTCGGCCTTTTGGCTAAGATCAAGTGTAGGAGAGAACCTTCCAGAATCTGTCCTCTGCCTTGCACCTGTGCCCCAGGTGGACCAAGTGTCTGCTCCCCTCTGAGGTTTTTCCCTTCCCAGTCCCTGTCCATTCAGCCACCCAAGTGTGTCACTAGAAGCTCACCCCTTTCTCACATCAAGTCCATTGGTCACTCTCTACTTTATCATCTCCATTGCACACAAATATGTGTTTTGGAAAACTTCCAGCCTCCTAGCAGCTGCTCCGTTTCTCTTATCATTTGTTGCAAAACTTCTCAAAGTTGAAGTTGTCTATCCTTGTTTCTAAGACCTATTCCCCCAGGCCAGCAATGTGGCATAGCGGGTGAAGCCAATGCCTGCAGCACCAGCCTTCCATATGGGTGCCCATTCAGTCCTGGCTGCTCCTCTTCCAATCCAACTCTCTGTTAAGGCCTGGGAAAGCAGTAGAAGGTGGCCCTAGTCCTTGGGACCCTGCACCCATGTGGGAGAACTGGAAGAAGCTCCTGGCTTCGAATTGGGGAGTGAACCAGCAGATGAAAGACCTCTCTGTCTCTGCCTCTCCTTCTCTCTGTGTAACTCTGACTTTCAAATAAATCAATCTTTTTTTTTTTTTTTTTTGAAGACCTATTCTCCCAGCCTCCCTTGAGCCCACTTAGTGTTTCCTGGCCATGCCACTGAAACTGGTCTCTCTGCGTGTTCTTGTATCCAGTGTTCACTTCTCCCACCTCTTCTTCCTGAGTGCTAGCAGCACTTGACACTGTGGCTCACTTGCTGGCCATGCCTCCTCCCCCGTGCCTGTACTCACGTGGTTTCCTCTTCTCTGCTGCGGCTCCACCCTCCTGTGGTCAACTCTTTCAGCCTGGTCTTCTGGCCATGAAGACACCCTCGTTTCTGTGTTTAGCCCTCCAGGATCACACATCTGACCAGCCCCTCCACTTGGGCGTCTCGCACTCCTATGTCCCCAGCAAAACGGCTGGACTTTGCCCTCACACCTGCTTCTCCCTCAGCCTCCTCCCCCTGGGCTGATGGTGATGTCACTCTTTTGATTGCTTGGGTTGAAAAGCCTGGGTCGTCCATGAGTCACCTCCTCACTCCCCCACATCCAAGCTGTCAGCTCCTCTTGGTTCCACCTTTAAAACACTCAGAATCTGACGACTTCTGGCTCTTTCCTCCTCTTACCCTGAGCGGCCCCCAACTCTTCTGACTTGGTGCTGCCACTGTCTCACCACTGGCCTTCTGCTTCCCTGTGGTCCTCCTCAGCTCAGACTCTGCTGAGCCAGAACAGGACGTAAATTGGATATGATCAAGCCCTCCCATGACTCCTCCTCCTGTTCCTAGAAAAACTGACACTCCCACAGCAGCTTTCTCAGACCCATTTCATCTGACCCTCCGGTACCCTCTGAATTCCTCTTCTGTTCTCTCACCTGGTGCTCTCTGTTCTGGCCATGTTGTCTTCTGAGTGTTCCCCAGGGCCTTTGCATGGACTGTTGTCTGCAAAAACACTTTTTTTCCGGCTGCCTATATAGTTAAGTTTCTCCTCTTTAAGTCTGCTCATGTGTGCCCCCACCACACTATTTAGAATCATAATCCACTCCCACACACATTCCAAATCCCCTCCATCCTGTCCCCCAGCACTCATCGCCTTCTAATATATTATTTTCAAATTTTGTTTTAAGATTTACTTATTTGAAAGGCAGAGTTACATAGAGACAGGGAGACAGATCTTCTATCCTCAGGTTCACTCCCCAGATGGTCACAGCAGCCAAGGTGGGGCCAAAGCCAGAATCCCAGGGCTCCATGCTGGTCTCCCACATGGTGCAGGGAGCCAGGGACCTGGGCCATCCTCTGCTGCTTTTCCAGGTGCCGTTAGCTGGATTGCAAGTGGAGCAGCTGGGACTCGAACTGGTGCCCATGTGGGATGCTGGCATTGCAGGCAGTGGCTTTTCTTGCTATGCCACATTTGCTGGCCCCTGTTTTTAATTTTTAGTGTATATCTTCCCCTCTGACAGAGGGCTTTTGTTGTTTTGTTCACTAATGTATCTCAAATTGGAATGAATGAATGAATGAAGTGGTGAAGAGTATGGACTTTCATGTGAAGTAGATCTGGGTTCATCTCGGCTCCATTATGTCTTGGCTGCATATCCCTGAACTTCTCTGAGCCCCAGAGTTCCCTTTGTGAAGTGGGGGTCACAATCCTGTCCCCCAGGCTTCTGTTGGAGGTTGGTGATGTTCGCTGACCCGCTTACCAGGGCACCTTCTGCCATAGGTGTGCAGGAAGGGGCAGCTGTGCCCTGCCAGCTGATCTGGGCATGTGTGTTTCAGCGTGTGCCAGCGGGGCTTGTTCCAGTGTGCCATGCACCCCTGTGCTGCCACCTGCACAGCCTATGGTGACCGGCATTACCGAACCTTCGATGGGCTCTCATTTGACTTCGTGGGCGCGTGCAAAGTGCACCTGATCAAGGTGAGTGCCTGCCTGTATCTTCCCAGTGGGCTCCGAGGGGACCCAGAGCAGCTGGGCCACACATGTGTCAGTGCACGTGACCCTCTGGGCCCCAATCTGTTGCTTAATAAGGTGGGTAGGAGCAGGTGGCTGATCTAAGTTGCTGGATATGGCTGCTGGCAACGGAAAAAAGCCCAGAGGAGCAAGCCTAGAGCTGGACAGAACCCACCAGGCAAACGCCATTGCTGGTGCACTGCCAGTCATGGCCTTGCCCTCTGCGTGCCAAGGCTTTTTCTGTCTGTAAGAGTCAGAGCTAAGACTTCCTTGAGCTTCCCCCCCCCCCCCCCCCGCCCCGGTGTATTCCTGGTGGTCTCCTGGGCTACTTTTGTAGTGTCGTTCACTTATTTCTCATGGGAACCCTACAAGGCTGAATTTATCAATACTGCATTACAGGTACAGAGACTTGGGCTTGGTGGACTCAGGGGACTCGCCTGAGGTCCCACCACTGGGCAGTGGCAGCACAGAAGTCAGGTTGGAGGGTTTTTGTTTGCTTGTTTGTTTGTTCCTTCCCCCACCCCCCAGAAACCTTTTATTTAAGGAATCAAACTGCATGCTTTAAATAAATACAACTTTAGGAACATAGTGATTCTTCCCACCATACCTACCCTCCACCCACACTCCCACCCCTCCTCTTCCTCCCTCTTCTATTCTCATTTTTATCTTTTACTAAGATGTATTTTCAATTAACTTTAAACACATATTATTAACTCTATACTAAGTAAGGAGTTCAACAAATTATGAAAAAAAAAAAAAACACTGTTCCTCAGGAGTCAAGACAAGGGCTGTTCAAAGTCACTGCATCGCAAAGTGTCAATTTCACTTCTATAGATTACATTTTAGGTGCTCTAAAGTTATCACAGTTCAGGGAGAGCATATGGTGTTTGTCCTTTTGGGACTGGCTTATTTCAGGATGTTTTCCACTTTCATCCATTTTGTTGCAAACAACAAGATTTCATTGTTTTTTTAATTACCACTGTGTAGTATTGCATTGTATACATATCCCATAATTTATCCAGTCTTCAGTTGATAGGCATTTAGGTTGATTCCATGTTTTAATTATGGTGAATTGGCTGAAATAAACATGGGGGTACAGATAATGCTTTCATATGCTGATTTCATTTCCCTTGGGTAAATTCCCAGGAGAGGGATGGCTGGGTTATATGGTAGGACTATATTCAGATTTTGAGTTATCTCCATACAGTCTTCTACAGTAGCTAGCACTATACAGTTTGCATTAGCACCAACAGTGGATTAGGGTACCTTCTCCCCCCCACATCCTTGCCAGCATTTGTTGTTTGTTGATTTCTGTATGAAAGCCATTCTAACAGGGGTGAGGTGAAACCTCATTGTGGTTTTGATTTGCATTTCCTTGATGGCTAGTGATCCTGAGTATTTTTTCATGTGTCTGTTGGCCATTTAGATTTCCTCTTTTGAAAAATGCCTGTTTAAGTCCTTTGTCCATTTCTTCACTGGGTTGTTTGTTTTGCTGTTGTTGAGTTTCTTGATCTTTTATATTCTGGTTATTAATCCTTTATCAGTTGCATAGTTTGCACATAATTTTTCCCGTTCTGTTGGTTGCCTCTTCATTTTGCTGAGTGTTTGTAGTGCAGAGGCCTCTCAATTAGATGTAATCCCATTAGTTAATTTTGGCTTTGATTGCCTGTGCCTCTGGGGTCTTCTCCAAGAACTCTTTGCCTATGCCAGTATCTTACAGGGTTTCCCAATGTTCTCTAATAATTTGATGGTATCAGGTCATAGATTTAGGTCTTTGGTTGATTTTGAGTGGAATTTTGTATAATGTGTAAGGTAGGGGTCTTGCTTCATACTTGCATGTGGAGATCCAGTTTTCCCAGCACCATTTGTTGAAGAGACTGTCCTCACTCCAGGGATTGATTTTAGCTCCTTTGTCAAAAATAAATTGGTTGTAGATGCATAGGATGATTTCTGGCATTTCTATTCTGTTCCACTGTTCTTCCCATCTATTTTTGTACCAGTACCAGGCTGTTTTGATTATAACTGCCCTGTAGTATGGCTTGAAATCTGGTATTATGATGCCTCCAGCTTTGTTTTTGTTGTGTAAGATTGCTTTAGCTATTGGGGTCTTCTGTGTTTCCATATGATTTTTTTAAAGATTTATTTGAAAGAGTTACACAGAGAGAGGAGAGGCAGAGAGAGACAGACAGGGGTCTTCCATCCGATGGTTTGCTCCCCAACTGGCCGTAACTGCTGGAGCTGTGCCGATCCGAAGCCAGGAGCCTCCTCGGTCTCCCATGCGGGTGCAGGGGCCCAAGGACTTGGGCCATCTTCCATTGCCTTCCCAGGCCATAGCAGAGAGCTGGATCAGAAGAGGAGCAGCCGGGACTAGAACCAGCGCCCATATGGGATGCCAGTGCTTTGGGCCAGGGCGTTAACCTGCTGTGCCACAGCGCCGGCCCCTCCATATGGATTTTAGCATCATTTTTTTTCTATATGTGAGAAGAATGTCCTTGATATTTTAAATGGTATCACATTGAATTTGTAAATTGCTTTTGGTAGGATGGACATTTTGATGATACTGATTCTTCCAATCCATGAAAATCAAAGATTTTTCCTTTTTTGGTGTGTCTTCTATTTCTTTCTTTAATATTTTGCAGTTCTTATCATAAAGATCTTTGACATCCTTGGTTAAATTTATTCCAAGGTATCTGATTTTTTTTTTTTTTGTAGCTATTGTGAATGGGATTGATTTAGGATTTCTTTCTCAGCCATGGCATTGTCTGTATATATCAAGGCTATTGATTTTTGTGTGTTGATTTTATATCCTACCACTTTACCAAACTTTTCTATGAGTTTCAATAGTCTCTTAGTGGAGTCTTTTGGATCCCCTACATATAGAATCATGTCACCTGCTAATAGGGATAATTTGACTCCTCCTTAGCAGTTTGTATCTCTTTGATTTCTTTTTCTTGCCTAATGGCTCTGGCTAAAACTTCGAAGACTATATTGAATAGCAGTGGTGAGGGTGGGCATCCTTCTCTGGTTCCGGATCTCAGTGAGAATGCTTCCAACTTTTCTCCATTCAACAGGATTCTGGCCATGTGTTTGTCATAAATTGCCTTTATTGTGTTGAGGAATGTTTTCTTCTATTTGTTTAAAGTTTTGTTTAAATTTGTTTAAAGTTTTCATCATGAAAGGGTGTTACATTTTATTAAATGCTTTCTCTGCATCTATTGAGATAATTAATTGTTTTTCAATTTTTAATGTGATTTATCATATTGATTTGCAAATTTTGAACCATCCCTTCATACCAGGGATAAATCCCACTTGGTCCAGGTGAATGATCTTCCTGATGTGTTGTTGGATTTGAGTGGCTAGTATTTTGCTGAAGATTGTTGCATCTATATTTATCAGGGAAATTGGTCTATATTTCTCTTTCTGTGTTAAATCTTTTTCAGGTTTAGGAATTAAGATGATGCTGGCTTAATAGAAGGTGTTTGGTAGGATTCTCTCCCTTTCGATTATTTTGAATAGCTTGAGAAGAATTGGAATTAGTAATTCTTTAAATGTCTGGTAGAATTTGGCAGTGAAGCCATCTGGTCCTGGGCTTTTTTGTTTTGTTTGCTGAGTCTTTATTACTGATTCAATTTCCATCTTGCTTAAGGGTCTGTTTATGTGTTCTGTGTTTTCATGGATCAATTTAGGTAGATTTTATGTGCCCAAGAATATATCCATTTCTTCTAGTTTTCCTGATTTGTTGGCATACAGCTCTGTGTAGTAATTTCCAAGGATTCCTTTTATTTCTGTTGTTACTTTTCCTTTTTCACGTTTAATTTTATTGATTTGTGTCTTCTTCCTCTTTTTTTGTTTAGTTAGGCCAGTGGTATTTCAGTTTTGTTTATTTAAAAAAAAAACAGCTTTTCATTTTGCTGATCTTTTGTATTTTTTTTTTTAGTTTCCAGTTGGTTTATTTCTTCTCTGATTTTAATTATTTCTTTTCTCCTAGTAGTTTTTGATTTGATTTGCTGCTTTTTTTCTAGGTCCTTGAGATGCACTGATAGCTCACTTATTTGGTGCCTTCCCAATTTCTTGATATATGCACCAATTGCTATAAACTTTCCTCTTAACAGTGCCTTTTCTGTATCTCGTAAGTTTTAATATGTTATATTGTCATCTCCATTTGTTTCCATATTTTTTTTTATTTCTCAATGACCCACTGTTCATCAGGAGCATGTTGTTCAGTCTTCATGTGTTTACATAAGTTCCAGAGATTCTTGAATTATTGATTTCCAGTTTCATTCTATTGTGGTCTGAGAAAATGCATGGCATGACTTTTATTTTATTTTTTTAATTTGCTGAGACTTGCTTTATGGCCTAGCATGTGGTCAGTCTTAGAGAAAGTTCCATGCACTGGTGAGAAGAATGTGTTCTGCATCTGTAGGATGAAAAATTTTGTAGATACCTGTTAGGTCCATTTTGTCTATAGTATCAATTAACCTTGTTTCCTTGCTGATTTTCTGTCTGGTTGATCTTTCCATTGCTGAAAGTGGAAAATTAAAGTCTCCCATTACTATTTATTGGAGTCTATGTCTCTCTTTAGTTCCATTAACATTTCTTTTAAATAGCCAGGTGCCCTGGAATTGGGTACATAATGTTTATAATAGTTACATCTTCCTGTTGAGTTGATCCTTTAATCATTCCATAGTGCCCTTCTTTTAACAGTTTTTGTTTTGCTGTCTATTTTGTCTGGCATTAGGATGGCTATACCAGTTCTTTTTTTTTTTTTTAAGGATTTTATTTATTTATTTGAGAGGTAGAGTTTCAGACAGTGAGAAGAAGAGACAGAAAGAGGTCTTCCTTCGTTGGTTCATTCCCCAAATGGCCGCAACAGCCAGAGCAGCGCCGATCCAAAGCCAAGAGCCAAGTGCTTCTTCCCAGTCTCCCATGTGGGTGCAAGGGCCCAAGGACTTGGGCTGTCTTCCACTGCTTTCTCAGGCCACAGCAGAGAGCTGGATTGGAAGAGGGGCAGCTGGGACTAGAACCTGGTGCCCATATGGGATGCCGGCGCTGCAGGCGGAGGATTAGCCTACTATGCCACAGCACCGAACCCCTTTTTTGGTTTCTGTTAGCATGGATTATCCTTTTCCATCCTCTCACTTTCAGTCTGAGTGTATTTTTGTTGGTGAGATGTGTTTCTTATAGGTAGCACATAGATGGGTTTTGTTTTTTAATCCATTCAGCCAGTCTGTATCTTTTTTTTTTTTAATTATTTGACAGAGTTAGACAGAGAGAGAAAGGTCTTCCTTCTGTTGGTTCACCCCCCAAATGGCCGCAACAGCTGGAGCTGTGCCGATCCGAAGACAGAAGCCAGGAACTTCCTCCTGGTCTCTCATGCGGGTGCAGGGCCCAAGCACTTGGTCCATCCTCCACTGCTTTCCTGGGCCACAGAAGAGAGCTCGACTGGAAGAGGAGCAACTGGGACTAGAACCCGGCGCCCATATGGGATGCCGACACCACAGGCGGATGATTAACCAAGTGAGCCACAGCGCCAGCCCCCCAAGTCTGTATCTTTTAATTGGAGAGTTGCAACCATTTACATTCAAGGTGTCTATTAATAAATAATGATGTGGCCCTGACATTTTCCATAAATATTCTTACTGTTTACTTTGGGTTTCCTTTGTACTTTTACTGGGAGATTTCTGCCTTCACCTTCTTTCATAGTGATGACCATGTTCTGTGTTTCTGTGTGTAGCACATCCTTAAACATCTTTTGTAAGGCTAGGTGAGTAGTGACAAATTCTTTAAGTTTCTATTTGTTGTGGAGAGTCTTTATTTCACCTGCATTCATAAATGAGAGCTTTGCCAGGTATAGTATTCTGAATTGATAGATTTTCTTTTTCCTCTTAAGACTTGGAATTTATCTAACCATTCTCTCCTAGTCTTTAGGGTATCTTATGAGAAGTCTGTGGTGAGTCTAATTGGAGATCCTCTGGAAGTGATCTGGTGTTTCTCTTATGCACATTTTAGAATCTTTTCTTCATGTTTTACATTTGATTTTGATGATTTTGACTACAATATGTTGTGGTGAAGATCTTTTCTGGTCATGTCTATTAGGAGTTCTATGTGCTTCCTGTACTTGGACATCCCTTTCTTTCTGCAAATTAGGGAAGTTTTTTGTAATTATTTCACTAAAAAGGCCTTCTAATCCTCGCCTTCAGGAACTCCTAAAACCCACAGTTCAGGTCATTAGATAGTATCCCATAAATCTCTTACACTGTTTTTTAGTTTTCTAATTTTTTTATCTGACTAAAATTTCCAGAGATTTGTCTTCTAACTTGGATATTCTTTCTTCTGTCTCATTGAGTCTGTTCTTAAGGCTTTCCACTACATATTTTATTTGTTCTAGTGAATTCTTCATTTTCACTTTTATTTTCATTTCTCTCTAAAATCTCAATTTTGTGGGAAAAATTTTCCTTCATGTCATATACAGATTTCTTTAGTTCATAAATTTGCTTCTGATTACTTCTAAGTAATCCTACAATCAATTTTTTGAATTCCATTTCTGGCATTTCGTTATTCTCTTCATCTTCATGTTCTGGCATTGAAGTGTTGTATTCTTTTGGGGGTGTCATTTTGTCTTCCTTATTGTTTCTTGAATTGCTACATTTTTAGACATTTGTGGGACATTGATTTTTTTCTTTTTTTTTTTCCCTCTGATGGCTTTTTTAGAAATCTTTTATTTAATGAATATAAATTTCATGAGTACATCTTTAGGAATATAGTGATTCTTTCCACCATACCTGACCTCCACCCCCCAACTCCCTCCCTACCTCCTCCTCCCTCTCCCATTCCCAGTCCCATTCTCCATTAAGATTTGTTTTCAATTAACTTTATACATGAAGACCAACTCTATATTAAGTAAAGATTGCAACTATTTGTACACCCACACACATTAAGTATAAAAAGTTTGAAAGCAAGTTTTATAGTTAAGTCTCATAGTACGGGCTGGCGCCGTGGCTCACTAGGCTAATCCTCCGCCTGCGGTGCTGGCACCCCGGATTCTAGTCCCGGTCAGGGTGCCGGATTCTGTCCTGGTTGCTCCTCTTCCAGTCCAGCTCTCTGCTGTGGCCCGGGAAAGCAGTGGAGGATGGCCCAAGTGCTTGGGCCCTGCACCCACATGGGAGACCAGGAGGAAGCATCTGGCTCCTGGCTTTGGATCAGCGCAACACACCGGCCGTAGCAGCCATTTGGGGGGTGAACTGATGGAAAAGGAAGACCTTTCTCTCTGTCTCTCTCTCTCACTGTCTAACTATGCCTGTCAAAAAAAAAAAAATCTCATAGTACAACTCATTTAGGACAGAGATTCTGCATGGAAAGTAAGTGCACAGTGACCCCTGCTATTAACAAATAGCACTTTATGGATGACATCAGTGATCACCTGAGGTTCTTGACATGAGCTGTGAAGGCTATGGAAGCCTTTTGAATCCACTGTCTCCCTCAGTATTTAAGCAAGGCATAAGCAAAGAGGAAGTTCTCTCCTTCCTTCAGAGAAAAGTACATCGTACTTTGGCCCCTTCTTTCCACTGGGGTCCCCCTCACGGAAATCCTTCATGTAGGCTTTTTTTTTTTTTTGCCACAGTATCTTAGCTTTCCATGCCCGAAATGCTCTCATGGGCTTTCAGCCAGACCAGAATATCTTAAGGCTGATTCTGAGGTCAGAGTGCTTTTAAATCGATTGTCATTCTATGTGTCTGCTTCTTGGACTGCTTCCTGTGTTGGAACATTCTCTCCTTTTTAATTCTATCTATTATTATTATCAAACATTTGATCTTATTTATATGATCCCTTTAACACTTAATCCTATCTATATGATCACTTTAACACTTAATATGGTCACTTTAACACTTAAGGTGGCATTTTTACCACTCAGCTTATTGGAATTGGGGTCCCATGAGAAGTTTTTAAATTGTACACTTTTTTGTAAGTCTGTAGAATTGTTTGCAGAATTATGTGATTTTACAGATACAAACTTCTTCCTCCTCTTATTCCCACTCTTATTTTTAACCAAGATCTATTTTTTTCATTTGACTTTATACACATATGATTAATTCTATGTTAGGTAGAGTTCAACCAATGGTAATGAGAAAGAAAATAAAATGATAATAATAAAACTGTTCCTCATCAGACAGGACAAGGGCTGTTCAAGTCATTGCTTTTCGAAGTGTCAGTTTGACTTTTACATGTTTCCTTTTAGGTGCTCTGTTAGTTATCACAGACCAGGGAGACCATACTGTATTTTTTCTTGTGGGATTGGCTTATTTCACTAAGTATGTTTTCTAGATTCATCCATTTCATTGCAAATGACAGAATTTTAATTTTTTTTACCACTGTCTAGTATTCCCGTGGAGTACATATCTCATAATTTCTTTATCCAGTCTTCAGTTGATAACTATTGTCAACTGATCTGCAATAAACATGGGGGTGCAGATAGCTTTTTTTTTTTTTTTTTTGCTGATTTCATTTCCCTTGGGTAAATTCCCAGGAGTGGGATGGCTAGGCCATATGGTAGGACTATACTAGGTTTCTAAGGTATCTACAAACTGTCTTCCATAGTGGTTTTACCAGTTTACATTCCCATCAACAGTGGATTAGGGTACTTTTTTCTCCACATCCTTGCCAGCATTTGTTGTTTGTTGATTTCTGTATGAAAGCCATTCTAACAGTGGTGAGGTGAAACCTCATTGTGGTTTTTGATTTGCATTTCCCTGATAGCTAGTGATCCTGAACATTTTTTCATGTGTCTACTGGCCATTTGGATTTCCTCTTTTGAAAAATGCCTGTTTAAGTCCTTTGCCCATTTCTTAACTGGGTTGTTTTGTTGTTATGGAGTTTCTGATCTCTTTGTATATTCTAGTTATTAATCCTTTATCTGTTGCATAGGTTGCAAAGAATTTCTCCCATTCTGTTGGTTGCCTCTTCACTTACCTGACTGTACCTTTTACAGTACAAAAGCTTCTCAATTTGATGTAATCCTGTTTGTCAATTTTGGCTTTGACTGCTTGTGCCTCTGGGGTCTTTTCCAGGAAGTCTTTGCCTATGCCAACGTCTTGCAGGGTTTCCTCAATGCCCTAATAATTTGATGGTATCGGGTCATAGATTTAGGTCTTTAATCCATTTTGAGTGGATTTTTGTATAAGGTATAGGTCCTGCTTCATACTTCTGCATGTGGAAATCCAGTTTTCCCAGCAACATTTGTTTAAAGAGACTGTCCTTGCTCCAGGGATTGGTTTTAGCTCCTTGGTCAAATGTAAGTTGGTTATACATGTTTGGATTGATTTCTGGCATATCTGTTCTGTTCCATTTGTCTATCTGTTTTTGTACCAGTATGAGGCTGTTTTGATTATAACTGCCTGTAGTATGTCTTGAAGTCAGGTATTGTGATGCCTCCAGATTTATTTTTGAGTTGTAAGATTGTTTCAACTATTTGTGGTCTCTTGTGTTTCCAAATGAATTCCAGCATCGTTTTTTTCTAGATCTGAGAAGAATGCCTTTGGTATTTTGACTCCTATTACATTGAATCTGTAAATTGCTCTCAGAAGAATGGACATTTTGATGATGTTAATTCTTCCAATCCATGAACGTGGAAGTTTTTTCCTTTTTTTTTTTTTTTTTTTTTTGTATCTTCTATTTCTTTCTTTAGTGTGTTGTCATTCTCATCATAGATATCTGACTTCCTTAGTTAAATTTATTACAAGGTATCTGATTTTTTGGTAGCTGTTGTAGATGAGATTGATCTTAGAATTTCTTGGGCCGGCACCACGGCTCACTAGGCTAATCCTCCACCTTGTGGCGCTGGCACGCCGGGTTCTAGTCCCGGTTGCCTCTCTTCTAGGCCAGCTCTCTGCTGTGGCTAGGGAGTACAGTAGAGGATGGCCCAAGTGCTTGGGCCCTGCACCCCATGGGAGACCAGGAGAAGCACCTGGCTCCTGCCATCGGATCAGTGCGGTGCGCCGGCCGCAGCGCGCCGGCCGCGGTGGCCATTGGAGGGTGAACCAACAGCAAAGGAAGACCTTTCTCTCTGTCTCTCTCTCTCACTGTCCACTCAGCTGTGGTATTGTCTGTGTATGCAAAACCTATTGTTTTTGTGTGTGTGTGTGTGTGTGTATTGATTTTATATCCTACTTTGCCAAACTCTTTTTTTTTTTTTTTTTGACAGGCAGAGTGGACAGAGAGAGAGAGAGAAAGGGTCTTCCTTTTCCGTTGGTTCACCCCCCAATGGCCATTGCGGCCGGCATGCTGCAGCCAGTGCGCTGCGACCGGTGCACCGTGCTGATCCAAAGCCAGGAGCCAGGTGCTTCTCCTGGTCTCCCATGCGGGTGCAGGGCCCAAGCACTTGGGCCATCCTCCACTGCCTTCCCGGGCCACAGCAGAGAGCTGGCCTGGAAGAGGGGCAACTGGGACAGAATACAGCGCCCCGACCGGGAGTAGAACCCTGGGGTGCTGGCGCCGCAGGCAGAGGATTAGCCTATTGAGCCGCAGCGCTGGCCTGCCAAACTCTTCTATGAGTTCTAATAGTCTCTTGGAGTTTATATATATATATATATATATATATATATATATATATATATATATATATATAATATATATAGAATCATGTCATCTGCAAATAGGGAAAGTTTGACTTCCTATTTCTTAATTTGCATCCTTTTAATTTCTTTTTCTTGTCTAATGGCTATGGCTAGAACTTCCAGGACTATATTGAAGAGCAATGGTGAGAGTGGGCATCCTGTCTGGGTCCGGATCTCAGTGGGATTGCTTCCAACTTTTACCCATTCAATAGGACGCTGGCTGTGGTTTTGTCATAAATTGTCTTGATTGTGTTGAGGATTGTTCCCTCTAAACCCAGTTTTCTTATAGTTTTCATCATGAAAGGGTGTTGTGTTGTATCAGATGCTTTTTATGCATCTACTAAGATAATCATATGGTTTTTGTTCTTCATTTTGTTGATGTGATGTGAGTGTTGAACCATCTCTGCATACCAGGATTAAATCCCATTTTTGTCTAAGTGGATGATCCTTCTGATGTGTTGTTAGATTCAATTGGCCAGAATTTTGTTGAGGATTTTTGCATCTGTGTTCATCAGAGAAATTAGTCTGTAGTTCTCTTTCTCTGTTGTGTATTTTCCAGGTTTAGGAATTAACGTGATGGTTGCTTGATAGAAAGAATATGGGAGGATTCCCTCTCTTTCAATTGTTTTGAATAACTTGAGAAGAATTAGAGTTAGTTCTTTAAATGTCTGGTAGAATTCAGTGGTGAAGCCATCTGGTCCTGGGCTTTTCTTTGTTGGGAGTGTCTTTACTACTGATTTAATTTACATATTGGTAATCAGTCTGTTAGGTTTTCTGTGTCTTCATGGCTCAATTTGGGTAGGTTGTATGTGTCCAGGAATTTATCCATTTCTTTTAGGTTTACCAGTTTGTTGGCATACAGCTCTTTATAGTAATTTCTGATTATTCTTTTTATTTCTGTGGTGTCTGTTGTTTCATTTCATTTTTCATCTCTAATTTTATTGATTTGCATCTTCTCTCCTTTTGTTTAGTTGGACCATGGTATATCAATTTTGTTAATATTTTCAAAAAACCAGCTCTTCATTTTGCTGATCTTTTGTATTGCTTTTTTGGTTTCAATTTTGTTTATTTCTTCTTGAATTTTTCCTTTTCTCCTGCTAGTTTTGCATTTGGTGTGTTGTTATTTTTCTAGATCCTTGAGGTTCATTGACAGTTTGTTTATTTGATGTCTTTCCAATTTCTTGATGTAGGCACCAATTGATCTAAACTTTCTTCTTAACACAGCTTTTGCTGTTTCCCATAAGTTTTGATATGTTGTATTGTCATCTTCATTTGTTTCCAGAATTTTTTATTTCTCTTTTTATTTCTTCTGTGATCCAGTGTTCAATAAGGAGTATGTTGTTTAGTCTGCATGTGTTTGCATGTTTTCTAGAGATTCCTGAGTTGCTGAGTTCTGGGTTGACAGTTTCATTGCATTGTGTTCCAAAAAGATGCATGGTATAATTTCAATCTTTTGGTATTTGCAGAGACTTGCTTTATGGCCTAGCATGTGGTCAATTCTAGAGAAAGTTCCCTGCACTGGTAAGAAAAATGTGTATTCAGTGGCTATAGGGCGGAAGGCTCTGTAGATATCTGCTAGGTTCATTTGATCTCTAGTGTCAATTAAGTCTGTTGTTTCCTTGCTGATTTTCTGTCTGGTTGATCTTTCCATTGCTGAGAGTGAGGTATTGATGTCCCCCGTTACTATTGTGTTTGGGTCTATCTCTCCTTTTAGATCCATTAACATTTTTTTAGATATCCAGATGCCCCATAATTAGGTGTACATACATTTATGATAGTCTCATCTTCCTTTAATTGATCCTTTAATCATTATATAGTACCCTTCTTTGTCTCTTTTAATAGTTTTTGTGTTAAAGTCTATTTTGTCTGATATTAGGATGGCTACACCAGCTCTTTTTTTGTTTTTTTGTTAGCATGGATTATCTTTTTCTATGTTTTCACTTTCAGTCTGTGTGCATCTTTGTTGGTGAGATATGTTTCTTGTAGGCAGCAGATAGATGGGTTTTGTTTTTTAATCCATTCAGCCAGTCTGTATCTTTTAACTGGGGAGTTGAAACCATTTAAATTGAGGGTAACTACTGTTAAATACTGACTTTGCACTGCCATGTTTTTGTCAGTAGTCTTAATAATGTATTTTGGGTTTCCTTTGTGCTTTTGCTGGGTCCTTTTCTATGTTCATCTTCTTTCATGGTGTTGTTCCTGTCTCTGTGTTTCTGTGTATAGCACATCCCTGAGCATCTTTTGTAGGGCTGGGCAAGTAGTTACAAATTCTTTCAGTTTCTGTTTGTTGTGGAAGGTCTTTATTTCTCCTTCATTCATAAATGAGAGCTTTGCAGGGTACAGTATTCTGGGTTGACAGTTTTTTCTCTGAGGACTTGGAATATATCTCTCCATTCTCTCCTTGCCTGTAGGGTTTCTGATGAGAAGTCTGGAGTGAGTCTAATTGGTTTTCCTCTGAATGTGATTTGACATTTCTCTTGTGCACATTTTAAGATCATTTATTTATGTTTTACTGTGGTGAGTTTTAGTATGATGTTCCTTGTGAAGATCGTTTCTGGTCGTGTTTGTTGGGAGTTCTGTGTACTTCCTGTACCTGGATGTCTCTTTGTTTCTCCAATTGGTGTAGTTTTCTGTTATTTCATTAAGAAGGCCTTCTAATCCTTTCTTTCTCCCACCTTACAGGATTTCTATGATCTGTATGTTGGGTTGCTTGATTGTATCTTGTAAATCACCAACTGTGTTTTCCAGTTTTCTAATTTCTTTTTTTCTGGTCTGACTGTAATATTTCCAGAAATTTGTCTTCTAGTTCTGAAATTCTTTGTTCTGTCTCACCTATTCTGTTAAGGCTTTCCACTGCATT
Source organism: Oryctolagus cuniculus (assembly GCF_051225735.1). Lineage (NCBI taxonomy): Eukaryota > Metazoa > Chordata > Mammalia > Lagomorpha > Leporidae > Oryctolagus > Oryctolagus cuniculus. The sequence continues at coordinate 48,754,249 of NC_142867.1, read as the reverse complement.
TTTTATTTGGTCTATTGAATTCTTCATTTCTAGTATTTTGTTCTGACTTCTCTATCTTTTTTAGATTTATTTATTTGAAAGATTCACACAAAGAGAAAAGGAGAGGCAGAGAGAGAGAGAGAGAGCAAGAGAGAGAAAGAGAATGTGCACACGCGCGTGAGCGAGAGCACTTCCATCTGCTAGTTCACTTCCCAATTGGCTGCAATGGCCAGAGCTGCACTGATCCAAAGCCAGAAGCCTGGAGCTTCTTCCAGGTCTCCCACATGGGTGTAGGGTCCCAAGGACTTGGACCATCCTCTACTGCTTTCCTAGGCCATAGCAGAGAGCTGGATCAGAAGTGGAGCAGCCGGGTCCTGAACTGGCACCCATACAGGATGCTGGCAATGCAGGCGGCAACTTAACCCACTACGCCACAGCGCCAGCCCCCTGACTTCTCTTTAATATCTTAGTTTGTTGGGAGCATTTTTCATTTATTGTGAATTTGCTTCTGAGTGCTTCTAAATAATCTGACAATTAGTTTTCTGAATTTCATTTCTGGCATATGCTCAGTCTCTTTGCCTTTTATTATTGAGGAGTTAATTGTAGTGTTCTTTTGAGAGGCTCCTAGTGTCTTTATTCTTATTTTGAGTTTTTCCTTTGTGTTTTTTTTTTTTTTTTTTTGGCATTTGTATGTGTGTGTGTGTGTGTGTGTGTGTGTATGTAGTTGGGGAAAATATCTTACGTGGCTTCTGTCTGTTATGAGCTGCTGTGTTTGTGCATTTGAAGTAGAAGCACAGAGCGCCATCTACTGGAGCCCTGCTCACTTGTCAATCCTGGAGGAAGCTGGTAAGAGCTCTGGTTTACTTAGCCCCACCTACTGGGACCCAGCTCACTTCTCAGTGGTTGATGGACTGGCTCAAGTTTTTGATATTCAGAACTTTTCTTTGTTTTTAAGCTTGCATAGCAGAGAAGAAGTTCTTCTGCAATGTTGTGGGCCTTGTACCTCAGTGTGGGGTGTTGTGGGGGTGGCCCCCCACAATTGATGCATGTGTGCTTGGTAGGCTAAGGCTTACCTTTGGATGTGTAAAAAGTCAAGATGACTTCCCTCACCTGACTGCAGGTCTGGGGGTGGGGGAGTTGGTCTGTGGAGTGCCTGACCTCTATTTGCTTTTCTATATCTTCTCTTCCCTCCCTCCCACCTGGCATGGAATTTCAAAAGCAGTTTGCCAATCTCCCCCTCTCACAGTTATTCATGGCTCTGTAGGCTCGAAATTTCCCAACTAACCTGGTCCCCTGGGGGCTGGGCGCAGCCGCCCGGATCCATACCTCCACTACACGCTTCTGCTTCCCTTTCTTATTTGCTCTTTCAGCGTGGACCTGCCCAGTCTGTGTTGGTCTCCTGCGCTTCCTGTCATGAATTTCTGATGGCTCTATCTCCAGCTTGTATTTTCTCTCCTTTTTAACTTTCTATTTTTTGCTTCAGGTGACCTGGCTCATCCTGCTGCTATGCCACCATCTTGAAGCTCTCTCCTGTGATAGCTTTTGTCTTTGGACTGTGCCTCTGTGGCTTAATGGAGTGTTGACTGTTTCATTGAACACCCATATGTGAGTGGTGGGTGTGGTCAGGGAGCTCTGTTTAGTGCTCCAGGATGAAAGAAGTGTCTAAGGTGATACCCAAGTTGTGTGTGGTGAATCTTTTTTTATAATTAGAGGGGAGGTATGTTTAGGTCTGTTGATATATTCTCATGCTCACCTCCACTCCTCAAAGGAGACCAACGCCTGGGTACAGTGGGTACAGTTTTCATCCACACTGCCATAAGGACCACACAAAGGATCTGTACAGTCATGTGTGAACATGGATCCCACAGCAATGATCCTTACCAGGGAATTGGGGAGACCCAGCGTGTGGAGCTGCCCACAGTCATCACCCAAAGACCCAGCCACACCCCGTGCCCTCCCACACAGACAGTGTTTTCACAGTCCTAGCACACGAGCCTCCCACAGTCATGAGCACCCGGCCCTCTGTGAATTCTCCCAGCCAAACTGAGGCCTCTCTGCTCAGCTGGTTGCTGGGCACGCAGGCATGAGCTGGTGTAGCTCTTATATATGTCACTGGTGTCAGGTGGTCAAAGAGAGAGAAATGTGCCCCCTTTTTTTCTCTAGGGTGGCAGGTACACTATCACCCACAGAGCTCCAAGCTGGACTCATGCCAGGCCTTTACCACAGCTTTGTCACCAGTGGCTTGGGCTGCTGCAGCCTGGTTTCACCTCACTCCAAAGCTGGTGCTGAGGCTCTCGGCTTCTGGGGTCCTGAGTTGTGTGTGTCCACACCCACGTAGGTCCACAGTGTCCATCTAATTTGCATGGGGTTTCCTCTGTCACTTTCTCCCTAACTCTTTCCTGAGACTGTACTCTCTCCACTTTTTTAAAACGGTTTTCCCCTAGACTAGAGTGGTAAGCTCCCTCCCTATTTCAGCATCTTTGAAGGTTTGTTCGCTGCAGGAGTCGTGTGTGAAAGGCCTCAGCCTACCTGGAGGAGGGGAAATGGTGATGTGGGGTGGCATGATAAAGGTGGGGTCCTCCCAGAAGGAGAGGGAGGGTGTCAACAGGGCAGGGGGGGGCATACTAGGTGCAGCCAGGTCCTTGGTTTTGCTAAGGGGCAGTCCCTCTCTCCAGGTAAGAGTCATGGTGTGGTGATGACAACAGCAATAACAAGCACAGAACCTTCTAGGAGTCCTGTGCGCAGGGCAGGCACTGCCCTGGGAGCTGTCCCCTGAGCTCAGTCACATTGTAAGCTAAAACTTATTGACCTCATTTTCTTTTATTAACTCCAAAGACAGTGCAAACCATTCATGAACATTTAAAATAATATAGACATATGCAATAAAGACAAACATCTCCCTTCTCTTCACCTCTTCCCATTGCCTCCTGAAGAACCCCTCCCAGCAGGAGAGAATCCTTCAAGACCACCTTCTTAGAGAGGGACGTGATTTAGTTTCCGTGAATAGGACCCAGCCAGCTTTTTTTCACTTTGTAGTATGCCCTGAGCATTATCCCCTACACCCCGTGCATACTTTTCATAACAGCTACATAGGATTCTATAGAAAGAATGTACCAGCATCCCTCCGTACCTGTGGGAGTTTGGTTCGGGAACTCCTCTCAGAAACCGCAATCTGTGGACACGCGTGTGTCTCAGACGTGTGTAGGATTTGCATAGGACCTGTGTGTGCTCTCACATGCCTAAATCGTCTCTGGATTTCTCATGGTTTCCCTGACAATGTGAGTTGAACATACATAGTTATACTGTGGTGTTTGGGGAATGATAACAAAAAAAGTCTGTACATGTCCAGTAAAGACCATTTTTTTTTGGCTGTTTTCACCCCCTGGTTGGTTGAGCCCTGGATGTGGGACCCCAGGGATATGGAGGTGCACTCCAGGTTGTCCTGCCTCCCGTTGAAGGACTGTCCCCAAGACTTACGTGCTGTTGTCAATACTCAAGTGGATGTCTTCCTAGCTTTTTGGTGTGGAAATGTAGTGGACAGAAGTGTCTGTGTGTGACCTGTCACTCAATGCTGGCTACCTGCCCTCCAGAAATGGTTTTCATCAAGCGTGGATATAAAATCATGCGCCTACCCCTTCCCCTGTCCACACCTAACGTCCCTAGTCTTATTAAAATGACTTCACTCCCTCAGCAGACCCTCTGGGGTGTCGCTACATGCTAAACACTGCACTAGGCACCTGAACATGGAGTGAGTGCCCCGGCTCACCCAGCTCATGAGAGGAAGTGGATTGCAAACTGCTGCGGAGCCTCTGTCCGTCAGCCCTGTGCCTCCTGGCAGGGGCGCTCATCTTCCTGGTGTGACCGCACTCACTTGTTCTCCCCCCAGAGCACGTCGGACGTCAGCTTCTCTGTGGTCGTGGAGAACGTGAACTGCTACGGCTCCGGCGTCACCTGCAGGAAGTTCATCTCCATCAGTGTCGGGGACTCACTCATCATCTTTGACGATGACTCAGGAAACCCCGTAAGGGCCCATGCAGGGGAAGGTTGTATGGCCGTTTGAAGATTACCAAGAGCTGAGGCACTGTTGAGTGAGGGGCTCAAGCTGCATTCCTTGGCTGGGGTCAGGAACACAGAAGCCAATGTCAGGACACGAGGGAGGAGGCTGTGTTGGTGAGGCCCTGGCGCCAGCTAGTGACTTGCAGCCAGGCCCAGCTGACCTGGGGTGGTGGGGGAGGGGCACATGGGCCTCAGGACTGCCTGTCTCTGTCCTCCCCTGCTGCCCCCAGAGTCCTGAGAGCTTCCTGGACGAGAAGCAGGAGGTGCACACATGGCGAGCAGGTTTCTTCACGCTGGTGCACTTCCCACGGGAGCACGTCACCCTCCTGTGGGACCAGAGGACCACGGTGCATGTCCAGGCGGGGCCGCAATGGCAGGTAGTCATGAGGGCATGTCTCTCAGGGGGCTTGGCACCTGCTGGGGCTGAGCCAAGTCACTGGGCGTCCAGGTGTCATACAGGAGCCACTGCTCACAGAGCATGCCTCTGTCCCCTCCACCCCCCCCCCCATGCTGCCCAGCCTTCCCCTCCCTCTCCAGACCATGGCTCCCCTCTGCTCACACCTGCCCCTGACTCTGGGGTCCTCTCTCTTCTCAGGGCCGGCTGGCAGGCCTGTGTGGGAACTTTGACTTGAAAACCATCAATGAGATGAGGACCTGGGAGAACCTGGAGCTCACTAACCCCCAGGAGTTTGGCAGCAGTTGGGCTGCAGTCGAGGTAAAGCCTCCCCCAGGCTGCTTATGCCCCTCACTCAGACGAGCACTGGTCGGACCTGAACCTAGCCTGAGATGGAGGGAGAGAGACTGGGCATGACACTGCTCCCACAAGTACTGTTGGCCCCTGCCCTACACTCTGCATCATCCTGTCTCACTAATTCAGCCAGCTACCCTGCCTTGGACCAAGCCCCAGTGGGAGATTGAGGGGGTTGGAAAGGAAGCAAAGTTCTGTCCCAGGAGAGACGGCCACCAAGTGCGGGAGGTGAGGCTGGTTGGTGTGTGACCATCTAATCCGTCTCTGTGGCTCTAGTTCTATCAGGACTGGTACGGAGGAGAGACCAAGAGGGACTGGTGTAGGTTCAGTCAATCAAAGAAGACTTCCTAAGAGAGGTGGCTCCTGTGGTGGTACTTATTAGCCATAGTTGAGCAGAGGAGTATGTTGGAGAGAAGGCAGAAATGAGGGGGCTGTCCCTGAGGTCTGGGAACTGACTGAGGCTGCCGCGCCGTGTGCCAGGGGTAGGGTCAAGGTGAAAACAGCCCTGAATTGGGAGCAGGGGACCTGGTTTCTTATCTTGGGTCCTCTGACTTGTTGGGTGACAACTTGAGTAAGGCCCATCCTCTCTGTAGTCCTCTGTGAAGTGTGAGTAGATTTTACTTCACATCACAACTCCAGCTGTTCAGAAGGGGCTGCGTGGGAAGCTGCGTTGAGAAAGACCTAAGGCTTGTGTGAGGCTGTGCTGGAAGGAGGACTGGGATCGATTATTTATGTCTGCCATGGGTATAGCCATGGAGAGTCTTGGTCCTGAGGATGATGTATTGACCTTATTCTGCCCGTGGGGGGATGGAGATGAGTCTGTGTAGATGGGGTTGGGAGAGCTGTTGGCCATGACCTAGAGCTCAGTGGGATCCTAAGAGGGACCAGCTGCTCCCAGAGCTGCGCGGGTGACTCACCTTTGCTGTCCTTCCCACCCTGTGTCTCTCTCTTGCTGATCCCCTCAGGCGTCCCCTGGGGCCCCAGAAAAGGGCCCGAGGAAGGCGGCCCAGCAGATGCCAGAGGAGAGGCTCCGAGTTAGCTGGCGCTGTGCAGCCACTTTGAGCAGCACACCGTGACCCTCTCACGGATGCTGTGGTTCGGGAGTCGGCCCTGGCTTGACTCGAGTCTCTGCTTAGCACAAGGCCACAACCAAGGTGTCAGCTGGGGCTGACCCCTCATCTGGGGGCTCAGCCCAGGCAGCAGTTGCCTCCTTCCCTGCCGGCAGGTGGTTGGTGGCACTCAGCTCCTGGTAGCTGTGGGCTGGAGAGCTTCCGTTTCTGGCTGGCTGTGGGCCAGAGCCCACCCTCAGTGGTTGGACGCCCACACTTCCTGCTACAGTAGGCTCCCCATCACAGCCTCTTGTAGCTTCAAGGCCAGCAGGGAGCCATCCCAGCAAGGACTCTGTGTGTGGTGCCCATCAGAGGCACCACCATGCCGCCCCCTGGTGGTGGCTACATGCTATTGCTCTGCAGCAAGTTCTAGGCACAGCCCCCACCCTCCCTGACACTCTAGGGAGGGATTGTACAAGGCCGTGAGTCCCAGTGGGCAGGGGTCGTGGTGGCCATACCAGCCTTGCTTTTGCCCGTCAGTGCCCAGAAACCCTGGACCCCCGGGACACGTGTGTCCTGAATCCTCTCCGAGAGCCGTTTGCCAAGAAGGAGTGTGGGATCCTGCTGAGCGAGGTGTTTGAGACGTGCCACCCTGTGGTGAGCGCACCTGCCTTCTACCTCTCCTGGGCCCCTCCCACTTCCCTGGGGTCCCTTCTGCTCTCACACAACCCCCAGGCCTCGGGAGAGACGCCTCGGGTGCAGAGGAGAGGCCCAGGGCTGCCATCCCGCTGCCTGCAGCCTACTCGGCTGTCTGTCCTGGTTCCACACATGATGGGGCTGATGGGCAGACGGTAGCTGCTGGGTCCTTCCCCGGCCCGTCTCTGTTTGACTCAGCCTGTCTTCTGAACAGTGCGCCCAAGCCCTGGTGCATGGCACTGCCTCTCTGCCGCTCTGCTCCACCTCCCAGGCCTTGACTGCCGCCGTCTGACTGGCCTGGCTGTCCCTGGCCTGCTGGGCACTTCAGACTCTGCACCTGCTCTGCAGCCTCCCCCTGAGCCCCTGGCTCTCCCAGGCCAGGCTCAGGCCAGGAGAGAGCTCAGGAGTTCTTGATTGCCCCTGAGCCAGCTGCCTGTCTCCCCTCACCCCACGTGGGCAGTGCATCCTAGTCTGTGGTCCCGTTGTGGGTGCCAGTGGCCATCAGGTGAAAAGCCACATTTGGACAGTCAGGATCTGACCTCTGACCCCTGACCCTCCCAGGTTGATGTCACTTGGTTTTACTCCAACTGCCTGACGGACACCTGCGGGTGCAGCCGGGGTGGCGACTGCGAGTGCTTCTGTGCCAGCGTGTCTGCCTACGCCCACCAGTGCTGCCAGCATGGAGTGACCGTCGACTGGCGCACCCCGCGCCTCTGCCGTGAGTGTCCACGGCCATCCTCCCAGGGGCTCCCCATGGGGCCCGCCGCCGGGGCTGACAGTTCCTGAGTACTTGCTGTGTGCCAGGCTGCAGCTGCTTTGTGTGTGTTATGCGTTGAATTCTTCTCGTTACCCTTTGAAGTAGGACTAGAGAGTCCCATTTTGCAGCTGAAGAAACTGAGGCTTATGGAGAGAGATGAAGCAGGTAGCAGTGCAGCCAGGGTTCAAACCGGGATAGTCTGGTGCATACCAGTCCTCAGGGCCCTGGGCTGGTGGCCCAGGGCTGCTACGTGTAGGCTGTGAGACCGGGTCTGCCCTGGACCCTCGCAGCCTGCCTCTCCCTCTGCTTCTCTGCTGGAAGCCTCCGCGAGGCGGAGTGCACACATGCTTACTGAGGATCCGCTGTGTGCCGGGCCTTGGGCCTCCCGTGTGTCACCTCTCTGACCCCCTCAGGGCCAAGGTAACGCCCACAAGGCACGTACCAGGGGTGTGAAATTTAAGGGGGCATCAACACACTTAGTCATCGAGAAATAATTCGAGTACAGTAATTTCGATACAACATTTTTAAAACATAAAGCGTCAGGGCAGGCATCTAGCCTAGCGGTGGAACCCTGGTGAAAGGCCCACCTCCCGGGTTCTGTACTCGGCTCTCAGCGCCTGACTCCAGCCCTCTGCTGATCCAGACCCCGGGAGGCGGCGGTGACGGTTCAAGTGGTTGAGTCCCTGCCACCCATGGGGGAGACCTGGAGTGAGTCCCCGGCTCCTGGCTTCGGCTCATGCCAGCCTGGTTGGTGTTTGGGAAATGAACCAACAGATGGTATCTAACACACTCTCTCTCTCTCTCACACACACATATACACTCACACACATTCTCTCTCTCTCTCTTTCCCCTCCCTCTCTCCCTCTATTTCCCCTCCCTCTCTCTCTCTTTCCCCCCTCTCTCTCTTTTCCCCCCTCCTCTCTCTCCCTCTAAAATAGAACCAATTTTTAAACTGCAAAAACCCTTTGGTGAACAAAATATCAAAGAGTCAATATTATTGGTTGTTCCTTTTGCATTCTGCTCTGGCGTGGATCAACAAGACACTGTTACTGATCCTGCCTATCTAAAAATGTTGATATTTTGTTCATGAAATCCACCGTGTTGATGTTAAAACAGTGTTTGTTGAACCTAAATAACCTACAGAGAAAGAGCCTCCCAAGATGAGCCGGTCTCTCTGGGAACAGCTGGGCCCTGCCGTGAGAATCATGGCGCCCGGCCACCTCTGAGTAAATCCAGAGACCTCAAAGCAAAGTTGAAAGGCAAAAGGAGAAGATGGATACTTTGATTGCAGTAGTCCCTGGCTGTCAGGGTTAACGCCCAGGGTGCTCAGGGATCAATGTCGAGGGTGGCCCTGGTCCACGGTGGAACAGGGCAGTGGTTGGACAGACAGCCGTCGTCTTTGTGCAAGGTTGAAGTTCTACAGAGTCTGCTGTGAGGGATTTCATTATCAAGCAGCTGTGCGTGAACGTGCTCCCATCAGCACCGCCCACGCCGGCTCTGTTCGTGGACTGGTGGTGCTGGAACTTGGCACAGTGACTGCATTCCGATTCTGCCAGCCTCTGTGGTCTCGGCCACTGTGATGCTGCTGGCCCTTACATTTTGCACCTGAGGTTCGCGCTCTGCCCGATCTGTGGGGTCCAGACCCCGGTGAGCACATGGGGGCATTTGCTAGGGGCGGTCCCAGCTGGTAGAGGAAGGTGCTGAGTATCGCAGGGGTTAAGTACCTTTTCCCAGTTCACTCAGTGAGTGAGTGAAAGATGGGATTTGAACGCAAGCCTGACCCTAGGCAGTCGACTCTAAAGGATTCTCCGGGCCTCCCATTGACCTGCACACACTGGACACCAGAGGCCTGGTGGGCTTCCGAGTCTAGCATCCTGGGCAGTCACCTGAGTCCCAGTGACCTTCCCAGGGGGCAGTGCTGAGCATGGTACCCATTGTGTTTGGGGTGTGGTGTGCGTTAGACCACACCTACGTGTGAGGCAGGACCCTCCTTGGCCTTTATCCCATGGCTACCCAACTTTTCAGTGCCTCGCTCCCAGGTCGAAGCGTCCCCTGCAAGGGCCCCAGCCCACCCAGCAAACAGAAGAATACATAGCTGAAGCCCTGGGCCATAAGTCTGTGGTGCTGGCATGGACCACTAGGGGGCATGCAGAGCTCATACTTGCAGGACAAGCTGTCACCACGGGGCTCCAGGCGGCTGCACTGTCCCCTGTGCACGGAAGACTCCGGGAAGCCCCATTTCCATCCTGCATTTGCAGTCCTCTGGACATCTTCCACAACACTGGAACTTCCACTCCTTGGTCCTAATCCTGCCGCAGAACACACCCTTCTGTCCAATAGTCTTTCATTCACTCATTCACCCGGCATGTTGCTGAATGCCTACTTTTATTTTTAAAATGTTTATTTGAAAGAGTTGCAAAGAGGATTTCCATCCACTGGTTCACTCCCCAGTTGGCCATAATGGCCGGAGCTATGCCAATCTGAAGCCAGGAGCTAGGAGCTTCCTCCAGGTCTCCCATGCGGGTGCAGGGGTCCAAGCACTTGGGCCATCCTTCACTGCTTTCCCAGGCCATAGCAGAAAGCTGGATCAGAAGTGGAGCAGCTGGGACTCGAACTGGCACCCATGTGGGATGCCAGCATTGCAGGCAGCAGTTTTACCCGCTATGCCACAGTGCCAGCCCCCTGAGTGCCTACTTTGAGCCAGAATTTGAGTCTTGTGCTAGGAGTGCGGAGAGAAAAGACACCTGACTCCAGCAACCCTCCCTGAATCTCGGAGCTGGGGAGGCAGACAAAGCCCTGCCCTTGGGGAAGGACGGAGGCTGGGCATGCGCTCTGGGCGGCTTCTCAGGCAGTGTCTGTGCTGTGTTTTTCAGCCTATGACTGTGACTTCTTCAACAAAGGTAAGCCAGTCCTCCCCAGCCCTGCCCCATGTCACAGTAGTACCGGCCACCCACCACTCTGCTGGCCCTGGGGAACGCCCCATCATGCAGAGAAAGCCCTGACAGTGCAGAGCCCAGGGGTGCCCCAAAACTCTGTCTCCGGAGGTTCCTACAGCCACTGTCAGGACCCAGGGTGGACTGCGCTCCCTGGGCCCTGCCCCAGGGTACTCACCAGGACATAAAACCCCCTGGGCACCAGTGTGCCAGCTCCGCAGCCTCCCCAGGGTGGCTTTCCTGTCGGATGCATCTGCAAACTTAGCTGAGGTCAAGGTCGCAGGGCAGAAGGATGTACTCTAGCATGTACACAAGCGAGGGTGACAACACAGGTCATGACTAAGCACCCTGGAGAGCTGCCTCCAGCTGGGCCAGTCAGATGTTTAGCAGGTGCTTGGGGCCCTGCATCTTTGCCTTGCAAGCCCCATCCCTCCCCTGTGGAGGCAGGCCCAAGGCTTTGTCCTCAGCTACCCACACGGGCAGCACTCGGTTTGGGAATGTCCATCCCAAGCCAAGAGGACAGCAGTGACATGGAGGGGACGGACTGGAGACCTGAGGTGTGCAGGATGGGGGCTGGACCGTTCCGAGACAGCTGTCCTTGCCAAAGTGGCAGCCCTGGGGCTGCCCCAGCCCAGCCCCTCTGCTCCTGGAGGAGGCATCAGTGCTGGGAGAGTGGCAGCCGCTGGGCCAGGTGGGCGGCACGCTGCAGCAAGGCAGCTCCGAGCAGAATTCTCTCTCGTGTGGCATTTTGGGTGGCAGGAGCTGGCAAAGGACAAGCTGTTTCGAGCCTCCTCTCGCTCCCCACCCGCCTTCTCGTCCAGCCCTCAACAGCTTCTGTGGGTCACGCTCTGGTGGGGTGCAGGGGAATTGGCGGTGGACAGGACCTGCTCAGCTGCCTCCACAGCCCCAGTGGGGTGCTCTGAACTCGCCCTTGGGTGGCGGCTTGCAGACCACTGCTGGTGGGAAATAAAACTGCCCACTAGCTTGTGCTTTATTGGGTTTTGGAGAGTTGGTGTTAGCCGTTCCCCCCGCAGCACTGCCTGTCTCCTGTCTAACTGGGGAGACAGGTGTGCCCCCCCAAACCCGATGCTACTGCTATAAGATCTGCCATGGGCGTGTGCGTGCTCCCGGGGCTGCTGGAGCCCCGAGGAGAGGAGGTGGAGGCAGGGCGGAGTTTGCGCGGGGCAGGAGCCGGTGCAGGCAGAGCTTCCCCAAGGAGGTGACATTTGAGCTGGGGCCCAGACATGGAGTAGGTGTCTGCCAGGCACAAAGTGGGGAGGGCCACTCTGAGGGGGTGGGAGAGCGCGACAGAGACAGGACGTGGGGCAGAGCAGGCTCTTTCCAGGAAGAGGGAACTCGCTCAGTGTGGAACAAGGAGGGGGGCTTGAATTCAAGATGGGCTCCTTGGTTCTGTCCTGAGGGCGGCGAGGAGCAAGCTGGGAAGGGAACTGAGGCGGCCAGGGGGTGCAGCTGCAGGAGCTAGGAAGACCGGCTTCCTGGCCATAGCGTTGCGACTGAGAGCTACAGAAGCCCCAAAGATCCAAGGGCAGCCCGTGTCTGAGATAAAAAGCAGATCTTCCACAGCCCTGAGCCCGCATCTCCCAGCTGCCATCTGCAGGCCCTGGGCAGGCAGGGACTCGGTCTAATGTCTTCTCCCAAGGGCGACCCTGAGGACAGCGGTGGCCATGGAGAGACCCTGGGGGCCTGGCTGCCGCCGGGTGGCCTTCTTCCCAGGCACATGTGGAATGGCTCGGGCACTGGCAGGGGGTCTGTCCCGGCAGGGGCTGGCAGCCTGGAGCCCCTGGCCCTTCCTCCCCTCGAAGTCCAGGTCCCCGGGGCCTGGGAAGAAAGAAGCCATCAAAGCCCCTCCCTGACACGCTTCCTCTTATCACTAATTGACAGGGGGTGGGGCAAAGGCCTGGGGAGGCGGGAGTTATGACCAGGCTCTTCTTTCCAGCGCTCGGTAAAGGCCCCTACCAGCTGTCCAGCATGGCGGCCAGAGGTGCCCTGGTGGCTGTGCAGGCAAAGGGCGATGGCATAGCCCTAGTGAAGGCAGAGGGTGTGGTGCCGGGGGATCTCGTGAACTTCCTGCTGACCGCTGCTCTGTGCAAGGCCAAGGCCCATGGTAAGGCCCTGTGGGAGGGAGGAGGGAGTGCTGAGGCCCTATGCCGGCTGGGGAGGGGACGCCAGCAGACGCCCCTTTGCCAGCCGAACTGGGTCTCCTGGGCCAGTTCCTTGGCTCCGTGAAGAGGCACTTTCCAACATCTCTGCCAAGCAGCAGGCAGGCCAAGGCCCAGAGGGATGGTGTGGCCACAGCCTTACCTCCCTCGCTCTCTGCCCTCTGCTTCCCTCCCTCCTGGGCCCTCCTCTCCTCCGGCTTCTAATCCGGGCTCCAGATTCGGGGTGGAGGTGCATGGCCCCTGCACCACTGGGAGAAAAGGGGAGGGAGGGAGAAGTGTGGGCCAAGCCCCGGAGTTGGAACTTTGTCTGGAGGGCCCTGGGGAGCTATGGAGGACTCCCTGGCAGGTGCCCAGCCCCAGGTGCAGCCAGGGTAGCCAGCCGTGGAGTCCAGTAGGAGGTGCTGAGCAGGATCGCGGAGCCACGATATGGGCATGAGGAACTGGACCACAGGAGAGCCAGAGCACCCCCTGCCTGGCCAGCAGCGCCCCACACCCCCAAGTAGGGTGCCTCCTCTGGGGCCCTCTCACTGTCCCCATCTCAGGGCATTAGAACAGTGAGGGGGAGGGTAGTCCTGGGCTGGGGGTGACTTCCCAGAATCCCCCTACTGCATTGGAGGACACAGCTGTGGAGAGAGAGGCTCTAGCCCACCCCACTGGGCCTGGCTCTCATGAGACCGGGGAGGATGCAGGCTTCCCCTCCCCATCCTGTGCTGCTTCCTTTGTCCCATGCTCAGGGTATCGGACAGCAAAATCCAATACCCTGATAGAATCAAGGGTGGCTGCATGGAGGCAGTGTCCCTTGGATTGGACTTTGAAGGATAGGAGATAATGTGATGAGCAGAAATGGTCCCAAGGGGAGGGTTCAGCAATCATTTCAGGCCTTTGTGGGGAAGGGGTCTGGGTGTTCTGAAGGGACAGGAGCACAAGTCAGGGCCAGGCACACCTCCCTAGATGCTGAATTTCCAAGAAGATTCTGAAAGGAAGCTTCCCTCTGTGTCGTGAGAGCAGCTCCTTCTGCAGTACACGTACGATGCGCCTTGTAGCGTCCTAGGCGCCTTAAGTCTACCTGCTCATTTACTCCTCACACTATCAGAGGAGGGGGCTCCTACTGTTCCCCCAGTTACAGATGAGAGCCCTGAGGCCCAGGGAGGGAGGTCACGGGCCCCACGGTGCACTGCCCACCCGTCCTTTGTCCTACCTTCTTCACCGCCACGCCGCCTGTCACGCAGAGGGCTTTCCACAAGGCAGTTTAGAGAATGGGAGGCAAATGCCACTTGGACGTCCACACAAAACTCAGGACTTGGCACCGCAAGAGAAAACGGCTGGGAAACCTTGAGCTGAGCTGACCCTGTCCCTGCAGGGGAGGAAGCGGAGGCCAGGAGAGGAAAGTGACTCTCCTGCGGTCTCGCGGGCAGGTCTCTGCGGGACCCCGTGCCACAGACTCTGCCGGGGTGAAGCCCTGGGCGCTGGCCCTGGCCTGCCCGAGCTCTGGTCCTGCCTCATGTGACCTTGGGCCTCTCTTCCTCCTCCGTGAAGGGGGAACAGCAAGGGCCCCACCCCTAACAGCATAGCACTTGCCTCCCCTGGAGTGCCAGCTGCGTGAGGGGCAGGGCTTTTATTGTCCTGTTCCTGCCCTGTCCCTTGTGCTTGAGCACGTATTTGCTGCCGGATGAGTGCTCAGAACCGACAGGTAGAGGCTGGCTCCGCATAGTGGCTGGCACGATTCACGCTGGTGAGGAATTCCCCTAGTTCTCCACCACATTCTCAGGCTGCCTGGGGAGGTGGGACGTGGACACAGGTGGTCCCTCCCAGGGACTCCGGGGACCGTGAAGGGGGTGAGGACATGCCCACTCAGCATCAGGCTTCCCCACACTTCCCTGCTTACTCTGCATGGCAGCCCAGGGTGTTCAGTGGCTTGCTCACGAGTGTAGCAGGTGCAGTAGCCTGCGCCTCCAGCCTCTCCCCCGTGTGTTCTGTGTACCTGCTGGTGGATTAGGGCCTTGGGAAGAGCTCTGGGGGTCCCTGGGGCTCTGGGAGACCCCCTTCCTTTCCCTGGGATGTCCTCCCCACCTGTGGGCTGCCCCAAGGTCTACTGGCTCTGACCTGGGAGTCTGTGGGGAGCAGGGTCAGGCCAGGGACCCCAAAACCTGGCAAACCAAATCCTGAAACTCTAGCTGGTCTCACCCTGCAGCAGAACGTGACTGTGCCAGGGCAGCCATTTGGGTCTGCTCTGGTCACTGCAGAACCCTGGGTGTCCAGGAAAGCGCCAGGCCCATGGTGGGCAGCAGGAATGGAGGGGGATGGGGATGGAAGGAGACTACAGTTGTCTTCCAGGCTCAGCGGTGACCCCGTGCCCTCCTGTGGGTCCAGAGAGCTCCAGTCTAGCCCCTACTCAGAGCTGACTTTACCCACGTGTCTCTGTGCAGACCCGGATGTGGTGTCACTGGAGGCCGCCGACAGACCCAACTTCTTCCTCCACGTCACAGCCAACGGGTCAGTGGAGCTGGCCAAGTGGCAGGGCACCGAAGCCTTCCAGCGCCACGCCTCCTTCCTGCTGCACCAGGGCACGTGGCGGCTAGGCCAGGTGGCCCTGGAGTCCCTGGCGAAGCCCAGCTCCTTCCTGTCGGCGGCGGTGGGCCCTGCGCTGGCCCTGCGGCCGTATGAGCACACTGAGGCCTTCCGCCAGGGCTCGCTCTTCCGCCTCCTGGGTAGGTGCCTGCCTGCCCTCTCCCTGCATCCCCCACACCCACGTGGTACAGGGAGGCCATGTGGGTGCCATCCTGGGAGGGCAGGGGCCCAGCCTCCATGGTGGCAGCCCAGGGAGCCATGAGCAGCCTGGCTTGGGTCCCAGCCGTTTTCCTGGGCCCTGCCTCCCACCCCAGGCTAATTATATGCTCTAAACACAGTGGCCCTGGATGGAAATTGGGAATAGCTCGCAGCTCGGGTTTCTTGCTGCTGGGGACACATGCCCACCCCATGGACCAGCCACTGTAGCCCAGTGGCCTCCTCTGCTTTCTCTGCGGGAGGCCCAAGCCTCTGGGCGCTGATGGGGCAGCTCCCTGGTCTTCTGTCAGAGCTGAGGGTTCCTTGGGCTTTGCCATCCCCCTGCTGGGTGAGTCTGCCCCAGAGTGTTGTTCTCTGGCCCACCTGGAGGGGCCGCTCTTCCACCCGGCAGTCACAAACCCCAGCCAGGGCAGATTCGTCACTGGCCCTAACCATGGTGAGACGCACCAGCCGTGGTAACACCATGCCCCTCCCTGGAAGATGCTGGGGCAGCGTGGAAAGAGCCCAGGCACGGAAGCTGGACGGGCATGGGTTCGAACTCTCCCCCAGGTCCTCCGCACCTGGGCAGGAACCCTCATCTCTCCCAAGTGTTTCCTCTCCCATAGAATGGGGGTGTTTTCCTCCAGAGGGTCTCGTGAGGATGCACTGTGTGGCACAGCCTGTCCTCCATACCCAGCGTGCTGTGGGTGTTTCCCAATTGTCAGTTCCTATCTCCAAGCTCTTAGGAAAAGCAGGTCTCCTTGCGGTCAGCAGTAGCATGGAGAGTGGGGTGTCAGGAAGGGGCTTCTGGGGTGCAGCTGCTTCCTCTGTACTGCCATGGTGCCTGCCCATGATCTTGGAGGCTGGTGCCTGGGTAGAGTAGGGCCTTGTGTGCCTCACGTCCCCCAGGGTCACGGCCCTCTCCCTCACTCACTGAGGTGCTGGCCACAGGCTCCCTGTTGGAAACATCTCCCTTGGGTGAGCCTGTTTTCCCCATGTCATCTGTGCCTTCATTTTCTCACCCACGAAATGGGGATGATACTAATGCCTACTTTATAGGGTTGTGGTGAGGATGGATGAGTCAAGACATGTGAGGCCTTTGATGCTATTTACAAGCTAGCTGTTCTTTGAAAAGGCAGAGTTATAGGGAGAGAGAGGGATATAGGTCTTCCAGCTCCTGACTCTCTCCCTAAGTAGCTGCAATACCCTTGGCTAGGCCAGGCCAAAGCCAGAGGCCTAGAACCCTGGGTCTCCCACGTGGGTGCAGGGGCCCAAGTACTTGAACCAACATCCTCCACTACTCTCCCAGGCACATTAGCCTGGAGCTGGATGGGAAGTGCAGCAGCCGGGACTTGAACCCATATGCCATTCTCATATAGGATGCCAGCATTGCAGGTGGTGGCTTAACTTGCTACGCCACAGCGCAACCAGGGCCAGCGAGGGCAGTGCTCACAAAAACTGCAGCCCAGGTCCTGAGGGGGTGCTTCAGGGAGGCTTCTGGGAACAGAGAGGGAAGGGCTTGGAGCAAAGCAGCCGTCTGGTGACAGGTGCACAGGAGGGCCTTGGGCCCGCGGGTCCAGGGTCCCGTAATGCCTCCCCCGGCTCTCGAGGGAGAGCCACTTGCCTCCGAGGCGTTCTGCAGTGGCCCTGCCAGAGACAGGGCAAGGAGGAGGTGGCTGTGTCCTGGGATGCAGGGCAAGCCTGGCACCAAGGTCACAGAGGGGCAGGGTGATGAGCAGCCTCACAGAGGAGAGATCGGGGGTCCAAGCCTCCTCCTCGGCCGCCCTCAAAGCCCAACGCTGCCCACACCAGAGCTCCCCAGGCCTGAAACCCACACCAGATTCCCAGTGCCCTGCCCCATGCTGACCCTGGCTTTCACAAGTCCAGTTTCCGCTCAGCTTGGCTTTGCTTTCCCTGTGTGAATCCTTTTGTCTCTCGCCATGGGGCATCCACGGGGAGCGGGGATTTCCTGTGCTGTGGTGCCAGGCCCAGAGCTGGAGCCCAGCCTCAGGCCGGAGACTCGGGAGTGGGTCTCCCTTCCAGAGGCCAATCCCTCAGGGGCCGCCTACCCCATCTGTGAGTGGCGCTATGATGCCTGTGCCAGCCCCTGCTTCCAGACCTGCCGGGACCCCCAAGCGGCCAGCTGCCAGGACGTGCCCAGGTGAGGTGCTGGCATCAAGGTGTGTGCACCAGCGTGTTTGGACACACACGTATGCCTTCTGGGGGTACCCAGGCACAGGCATGACAGGAGTCTGTATGTGGGCGTAAGAGGGGTGTGTTTGCTGGGGTGGGTGGGCCTTAACTGTGTGTGTCATATGTGCAAACATGTGCATTATCTGCTTGTACATCACATGCATGTAGCTGAGCCTCGTGTGTGTGCAAGTATGCATGGGCTGTACACAGCTGTGCATATGTGCATGCATGAGCTGTGTGTCTCTGCATGTTGTGTGCTGCTGTGCACAAGTCAGTAGATGTTGGGGAGTTGCACAGACTTGGGGGGGACTGTGAGCCTGTGTGAGAGTGTGTGTGAGTGCAGACACAGGAGTGTGAGTACGAGCATGCACAAAACATACCCACACCTTGCTTGTGTGCTTCTCTGAGGGCATGGAGTATGTGGCATGGGTATCTGAGTATGTGGGTTCCTGTACACATGTGTGATGGTGTGGAGGCCCATGTGAGCATGCACACAATGCACATGCTCACACGCGTGTGTCACAAGGAGAGAGGAGGTCTGTGTTCCATCCAGACCGCTGCCCTGCCCCCCGCTCCGTCCTCAGGGTAGAAGGCTGCGTCCCCAGGTGCCCCCCGCCCAAGGTCCTGGATGAAGTCACGCAGAGATGTGTCCGCGTGGAGGACTGTGAGTGGCCTGGGGCTCCCCTCCTCCAACTCCTGAGTCCCCCCAGGCCCTGGAGAAGCAGGGTGTGCACCTGAGAGCAGGCAGAAGCCTCACGGGGTCCATCTGCCCCATGTCACAGTGAGAAAAAATGAGGCTCAGAGAGCAGATGGGACCTTAGAACGAGCAGGCCTGGGGTAGATCCAGATCTGCTGTCTCCCTGTTGCCACACAATGCCTTGGCTGAGACCTGGCGGCCCGGCTGTCGGAAGCCATCCTCACCCTGTCACCTTGGGTGCTGGTCCTTAAGCCCCACGTCTCAGCCCTGCCCAGTGACAGCGGCCTCCCCACCTTCTGAGCCTCCTCTTCTGTCTGCCCTAGGTGTGGAGCCAGCAGCTTTGGTCCCCACAGATGTCCTGGGCAGTGAGACCCTGTCTCCCATCCCTGCTGACAAGGAGCCAGTGCTTCCACAGGAGACCCCCAGGGCCCCCACTCACAGGACAGCCCTCCTCTCCACGGCCCTGCACCCACAGGTGGCAGCCACTGAGAAGCTGACGCTGATGCCACGCCCCTCCCAGTCCACCCCGCAGCAGCCACTGGGCCTCACCACATCCAACCTTCCTGCCCACCCCACAGAGGCCCTGGCTGGCAAAGGGGTGACCACCAGCCTCCCGTTCAGCCCTCACGCCCCGGGGTCCTCGTCCCTCCCCGTTGCACTGCAGACATCCCCACCGGGCACAGTGTCCAGGGCTGTGGTGACAGCTAGGGTGACTGTGACCTCTGCAGGGACCTTCAACGCCACGCTCTCCTCCCATTCACCCCCTGCTCCTCACCTCCCACTCCTGACCAAAGCTGTGACAGTCCCAGGCCCTGGCTCCTGGGGTAGTCCCTCCTCCAGGCCTATGGCTCTCCCCGGAGTGACCTCCAGGCCCCCTGCCTCCTCGGGATCTCACAAGGCTTTGCTGACACCTGCAGACACTAAAGTCTCCAATAAGACAGGGCCCCCCCGGCTCCCCCAGGTCCAAGGCATTTCCAGTCCCAGCAGCCCCCTGGCCATGGCTGCAACGGCAGCACAGCAGGCACCTGTTAGTCCCCTTGTAACCGACGCGCTGGAGATGCTGTCACCCCCAGAGAAGGACAGACCTGGGCATGGCCAGCCGGGGGGCCTGCCAGCATCCCCACCTCCAAGCCCAGCCCCTACTGCCCCGCCCCAGCCAGCCCGACCCACCACTACCACCCCCAGGCCTCCAGCACTGGCCCCAGGGACCCCAGCTGCCACCGGCTTGTCCACAGTTGCTCATGGGCCGGGGGCCACTCCCTTCATGTCCCTGGACTCCACTATGCCATCTGAGCTCCTCTCTGGCCTACCTCCTGATACCAGCCTGCCCCTGGCCAAGGTGGGCACATCTGCCCCAGTGGCCACACCTGGCCCCAAAGGCTCTGTCACCACCCCGTCGCTCCGTCAACAGGTCACATCCCTGGCTGTGGCCACCACTCCACCTGCTCGGGTCCTCAGTCCAGCGCTGCCTCGCACCCCAGCCGGGGTGGCCCAGGCGCTGCCACCCAGTCCCGCAGCCCCTCAGGCTATGGGCACGGCTCCAAGCCTGCCTCTCAAAGCCACGGTGCCGACTTCAAGAGTCACGGCTGTGGCTGTTGGGGTGGCCTCCACAGGAGCTGTGGTCCCCCAAAAGAGCCCCACAGAGGAGCTGGCCATACCGTCCAAGCAGGTGGCCCTGCCCACCTCTGCCTATGGCTCTGCCCAGGGAGGACCCACAGAGCTCACGCCTGCTGCGGCTCCCACGCGTGCTCCCTTGGTGACTGAGGCCGAGGGCCCCCGGGCTGGCACAGTGCCCTCGGGGCCCACATCCCACCCCCTGAGCCACCTCTCGGCCAGAACAGCCTCCCGGGAGAGCTCACTGGCAGGGGCCCACGGGCCCTCCAGCCGGCCTCAGCCTGCAGCGGGCCTGGCGGCTGAGGCTACCACGGAGCGGTCTGGACGCTCAGCCCCGGCACACAGCAGCGCGGCGGGTTTGGCCGAGGCCTTAGCAACCACCGTGGAGGCAACCACCTCTGCCACCTGTGTCGTAAGTGATGCCCTCCCCACCCCCCGGCCCACCTTGCCCGGTGCCACTGGAGTTTGGTCACCACCACGCTCATGTTTCCATCTCTTAGCCAGCTGTAGGACAGTGGCATAGTCCCTGTCCACACCCCTGACTGAAACTCCTAAAAAGCTTTCCAGTCCCCTCTGGGCCCCAGGGCAGGGTCACACCCCACTCATCTGGACCCCCGGGGGCTGATGGATGGCATGGTGGGATGTGAAAGTACAACACTGCAGGTGTGTGGGTGTGTGCGTGTTGTGTCTGTGCGCCTGTGTGAGATCATGTGCACGCATGTTCACGTGTGAGCGCTCACATGTCTACACGTGTTCATGTGTATGTGAAGCATGGTATCGAGAGGCACCTTTGTGTGTATTGGTGCCTTTGTGAGAAAGAGCTTGCGTGTGTGTGCAGGTCTGAGTAGGGGTCTGTGAGCGTGAGCTGGTATGTCCACACATCTCTGGACCTGCAGCTCCCACTATGGGCCAGGCAGCTACACAGAGGTCCCGGGGTGACCCTACCCTGGTCCCCAGTCTTACACTAAGCCCAGTTCCGGACCCGATAGCTTGACAGCTGGGTGCAGGTGGGGGCACCACGCCCTGCCCTGCCAGAGCCTGCATGGTGGAAAGGATCTGGTGCCATCGTGGCTCAGGCAGGGTGGTGGGGCTGTAGCCCTGGGCGGGCACTCACACTGTCCCCCTGCCGTGTGCCCCAGCCAATCGCCGAGCAGGACTGTGTCCGCCACATCTGCCTGGAGGGCCAGCTCATCCGCGTGAACCAGTCCCAGCACTGTCCCCAGGGGGCTGCACCCCCTCGCTGTGGGGTCCTTGGCCTTGCCGTGCGGGTCGGCGGGGACCACTGCTGCCCCATCTGGGAGTGCGCCTGTGAGTTACGAGTCGTGGGGTCAGTGGGAGTCTCTCTGTCTCTCCCCCTCCTCCTCCCCCTCCCCACCCACAATGGGGCCGCTCATCTTAGTGACCTCCGACCTGGCAGATTTCCCACCTTTCGACCTCGGGTCTGTGCCTGCTATCTGGTCTGATCCGCCTCTGACTCATCCAGGACAGGGCCCCGGGCACCTCCCCGCCTCCCTAGGTGGCCGAGACCTTGAAGGCACCTGTTTCTTGTGCCTTGCCCTACCCCAGGCCGGTGCTCGATCTTCCCCGACCTGAGCTTCGTGACCTTTGACGGGAGCCACGCAGCCCTGTTCAAGGAGGCCATCTACGTCCTCAGGCAGAGCGCAGGCGACTGGATCACGGTCCACGTCCTTTATGTCGCTCCCCCTCTTCGTGGAGGAACGACACTAAACGCTGCCTAGGCTTCATATCCGAGTCACGGCACCATTATGTCGCTCCCCCTCTTCATGGAGGAACGACACTAAGTCCTGCCTAGGCTTCATATCCGAGTCACGGCACCATTATGTCGCTCCCCCTCTTCGTGGAGGAGCAACACAGGACCCTGCGCTGTTCTTTCGTCTGCTCGGCCCTCCCCGGGTTTGCTGCTGGTTCTTCCCGGGTTGGCTACCATCCCTTCCACCTCCGTGGAAGGGCAGTTCCCCCTGGCCACATTCCCCACTTCCGCAGGGGAGCGGCACACCACCGGCCGGTTCTCTCGGGGGCTGCACGGGTTCCCTTAGATGTTCCCCATAGATGTTCCTGGTGCATGCCGTCTCTCTCCTCCTTTATAGTCCTCCTCCGCCAATCCCAACTCGGCTGAGTACGCTGCTCTCCAATCAGGAGCAAGTCCTACAGTTAATTGGTTGAACTGGAGGCAGCTGTGCGGAAGCTGTTTACTTCTCTCCCAGCGCCATATTGTGGGAGAGCAGATGCATAGAATAAGTCTTAATTCCAGTAACAGTCTAGTCCGGTTTGCTCCCCACGGATCCCCCTTTCTTTTTATTTTTGGCGTTGATACGCGCCTGTCTTCGGTGTCCCGCGGCACACACTCTGCTCTACTTGCTAGAGCTGCCACAGGCTCTTACAAGTCCTATCAATCAGGAAAACCGAATCCGGGTCCTCTCTTCGCCATGTTGTGAGGAGGTTTTTAGGCGCTGATGCGTGCCTGTGTTCGGTGCCCTGCAGCGCATGCTCTGCTCTGCCCGCAGGGGCTTACAAAACCTATCAGGCAAACCGAATCCAAGCCTTCTCATTGCCTTATTGTGGGGGAGACTTATTAGTGTTGGTTCGTGCCTATCTTCGGTGACCTGCAGCTCATACTCTGGTCGAGCTTTGCTGGCGCTTACCGCCTTAAATCAGGCAGACCGAATCCAAGCCTTCTAATTGGCATGTTGAGGGGAGGCCTTATTTTTCTCTATTTCTCTATCTCCGGGCATTCCTACCTCTCCCATTTCACTTCTATCTTCCAGCATTCCCATTTCTCTTTTACTTCACTTCCAAACTTCTGTTTCTCTTATCCCTGCGGCTTTCCGGCACCTCGCCCCGCCGGCGGGTTCCCGGCTCTGCGCCGCTTCAGCCCGCGCGCCTCTCTGCGCGGCTTCCCGGCTTTGCGCGGCTTGGCTTTGCGCGCTCCGCGGTCTCCACGCTTAACCCTTTCGCGTCTGAACCACGGCCTACGCCAGCGTTCCCTATCTATTCACGCCCCGTGCTCTCTCTGCACGCGGCGGCTTCCGCGAGTAACACAGCGTAGCTTGCGTCTCCGCCACTAGGATTCAATCTAAGTTCCCCGGGCTAGCCTGGCGAATTCAACCCAGCGTACGTCTCCGCCCCACGATTTGGCTTCCCGTCCTTTGCTCCCCGGGCTAATCAGACGGATCCCAATCTGGCTTACGTCTCAGCTTCTGGTTTCAACTTTTCGCCCCCTATTCCCGGGCTAACTTGAGAACCCCAAAGTGGCTTTCGTTTCCGCCTCGGCCTGCCCCCCGCGGCTTCAATTTCCCTAGCATTTTTCTCTACCCGGTATGTTTCCCCAAGCTTTCTTCCAACAATACTCCTCCCTCATTTCTCCTGGCCTCTCCCCACAGTCTGCATCCGAGTCTGTTTGTTCTAGCTTTCACTTTCGCTTTCGACCTTAGAGATTTCTCCCAGCTTCCCCCCGTAGTCCGTATCTGAGTCTATGCCTAGGCTTTCAAGAGCTTCTTCCGGCACCCTTTTCGTCCGGCTTTCCCTAGGCTGTTTGCTAGTCTCTCTCTCCGGTATTTTCCCTAGGCTGTTTGCTAGTTTCTCTCTCCGATATTTTCCCAATTCTTCCCGTTTCTTCCCGTTTCTTCCCTCCTAAGTTTGCTATCCGTCCTAGGTTTCCTATCCGAGTCACGGCACCATTATGTCGCTCCCCCTCTTCGTGGAGGAACGACACTAAACGCTGCCTAGGCTTCATATCCGAGTCACGGCACCATTATGTCGCTCCCCCTCTTCATGGAGGAACGACACTAAGTCCTGCCTAGGCTTCATATCCGAGTCACGGCACCATTATGTCGCTCCCCCTCTTCGTGGAGGAGCAACACAGGACCCTGCGCTGTTCTTTCGTCTGCTCGGCCCTCCCCGGGTTTGCTGCTGGTTCTTCCCGGGTTGGCTACCATCCCTTCCACCTCCGTGGAAGGGCAGTTCCCCCTGGCCACATTCCCCACTTCCGCAGGGGAGCGGCACACCACCGGCCGGTTCTCTCGGGGGCTGCACGGGTTCCCTTAGATGTTCCCCATAGATGTTCCTGGTGCATGCCGTCTCTCTCCTCCTTTATAGTCCTCCTCCGCCAATCCCAACTCGGCTGAGTACGCTGCTCTCCAATCAGGAGCAAGTCCTACAGTTAATTGGTTGAACTGGAGGCAGCTGTGCGGAAGCTGTTTACTTCTCTCCCAGCGCCATATTGTGGGAGAGCAGATGCATAGAATAAGTCTTAATTCCAGTAACAGTCTAGTCCGGTTTGCTCCCCACAGGCCGGTGCTCGATCTTCCCCGACCTGAGCTTCGTGACCTTTGACGGGAGCCACGCAGCCCTGTTCAAGGAGGCCATCTACGTCCTCAGGCAGAGCGCAGGCGACTGGATCACGGTCCACGTCCTTGACTGCAAAAGCGCCAACCTGGTGACTGCCCCGTGCTTCCCCCTCTGCCAGGAGCCAGGCGCTGAGCGAGGTTTAGACGGGAGAGTTTGCGGTGGGCTGGGTTCTGGGGGAGGCCAGAGGTAAGGGCAGATGTGAGCGCAGCCGTGGGGGGTGCGCTGTCCAGGAGTCTCCTGGAAGGGAGCTGTGCTCCAGGTGACAGCTCCCTCGGGGATCATGGGAAATGGCTGGGTGGAGTGCGCCACCTCCTGGCTGTGCCTGGGGTCTGCACCATGCCCAGCTTGTGCCAGCTTCCTAGGCCCAAGTACAGAGGACCAGGGAGGCGGCTCCAAAGCTATGGCCTGCGGTGGGGTAGGGGTTCCAGGTGGAAGAAGGCAGCTTGCTTCCTTCTTTATTCTGCTGGGCTGGCCTGCGATTCCATGGAATTCTGGGCACTGTGGCTGCACTGGCTGTGTGTTGTTGGGGGGTGCAGGACAGGTCTCCTGGTTGTTGGACTTGAGACCTGCTGTCCACAGGGACACCTGAACTGGCCCCCGTTCTGTCTGGTGATGCTGAATGTGACTCACCTGGCCCATCAGGTCACCATTGACCGCTTCAGCCGGAAGGTGAGTCCATCAGAAAGCTGGCCTCCAGAGCAGGGCCTGCAGCCTGGGGGGCAGTGGGGGTGTGTGTCCGGGAGGAGGGACCAGGTCACCCTTTGGGGCCGGGTGTGCGGAGGGGACCTTCTTAAAGAAGAACAGTGGGAAACTGAGTGCACTGGAAGTGATCTGCATTGCTTCAGGGGGTGCGAGTGCCAGGAGGGATGTTACGATAGAAGAAGTTTGCAATGGCAAGGACTGTAGCCTTGACCGATTGCCAGGATGGCTCACTTTGGCCGTCTCTGCAAGGACCCGTGGCCGTGTGGCTGGTCCCAAGGCTGTTCCAGGGAGGGGCCGTGTACGTGAGGCGCCCTGAATTCAAGCTCTTGCGCTTCGCGTGCAGGAGGCCTTGGGGTCCAGCCACGTACCCATGCCTGTTTTTGGCGCCTCCAGCCAGCGGGCAAGGGACGGCTCGGCTCCTCCTCAGGTGCTGAGGGCTCGGCTCTCCCCCTATGCCTGAGCCAAGGCTGCAGCCTTCCTGTTGGCACCTGCCCTTGAACAACCAGCCTCTCCATGAGATAGAGGCTGAGGCAAAAAATACCCCAGAAGCTTCATTCCTTGGTTCTCAAATTTTCCCATTAAAAATTAACATATAATTTACATAGTAAAATTTCACTGTTGCGTATACAGTCTTACGAGTTTTTTTAAAACATTTATTTACTTGAAAGAGTTACACAGAGAGAGTAGAGGCAGATTAAGAGAGAGACAGAGGTCTTCCATCCACTGGTTCACTCCCCAATTAGCCACAATAGCTGGAGCTGCGCCAATCTGAAGCCAGGAGCTTCCTCCAGGTCTCCCACCTAGGTGCAGGGGCCCAAGGATTTGGGCTTCTGCTTTCCCAGACCATAGCAGAGACCTGGATCAGAAGTGGAGCAGCTGGGACGGACTGAGGCCATATGGGATGCCGGCACTGCCGGCGGTGGCTCTGCCTGCCACACCACAGCACCAGCCCCTGGTGTTGTATTTAACAAAGTTGTGCTGAACCCCAGGTCGCAGATTTTTCTTATGATTTTTTTCCTAGGCATTTTATAGTTTTAGGTATTACTTTTAGTTTTTGTGAATGGTGTGAGGTATGGATCAAGATTTGTTGTTATGGATATCTAATTGTTCAAGCACCAGAGACTCTCCAGTCTTTGCACTTTTTTAAATTTATTTTTTATATATTTAAAAGGGTTACAGAGAGAGAAGGGAGGAGAGAGGGAAGAGAGGAGGGATAGAGAGACAGAGACTTCCATCCACTGGTTTGCTCCCTAAATGGTAGCAATGACCCGGACGGTACCAGGCCAAAGCCAGGAGTCCAGAGCTTCCTCTGGGTCTCCCACGAGGGTGCAGGGGCCCCTCTTCTACTGCTTTTCCAGGCACATTAGGAGGGAGCTGGATTGGAAGTGGAGCAGCCAGGTCTTTAACCAGTGCCCGCATGGGATGCCATCACAGGCAGAGGTTAACCTGCTACGCCACAGCACTGGCCCTTATCTTTGCATTTTTATAAAAAATTGATTATTAATGTTTGGTTTTATTTCTGGACTTTTAATTGTGTACTACTGATGTATCCTTTCATACTATCTTGATGACTATCACTCTATTAAATCTCAAAATCAGGTAGATGGATCTTTCAACATTTTTTTTCAAAATTGCTTTGGCTGTCCTAATTCCTTTATTTTTCCATATAAACTTAGAGTCAACTTGGTTTCTATAAAAATCTTGCTGGACATGTGGGAGCTACAAAGCTGCCCTCGCAGAAGGAAAGAGTAGCCCGGAGACTGGGGAGGTGCTGGGACAGGGAGATCAGGAGAGGTTGAATGGGTGCATCTCTGTTTATGTCTCAGGTGGGGTTGTTTTGGTTTTGTTTTTGATGTTCTGCTCTTTTCAGTGCAAGGATCTTGTAGCATTTTTTATAACATCAGAGTAACATGTTTCGTTAGATTTATTTCTGTGTATGTCATATTTTTTGGTGCTGCAAATGATCTTTTTATTTCACTTTCTGATGCTCACCTCTATACAAATGCAATTGATTTTTTGCATGCTGACTTTCTGTCTTGCAATCATTTATTAGTTCTTACATTTATTAAGCTTAAATTTGCATATTCTTATATTCTTCAGGTTTTTCTATGTAATTATGTCTTCTCCAAATAGAAATGTTACTTCTTTTCCAGTGTGTATGAACGGTTGTGTTTTATTTTTCTTGCCTATTGCCCTGGCAAGGGCCTCGAGTGTGATACTGAGTGTGGAGGGGTTGAGATCAGACACACTTACCTCGCATGGCATCTTAGGAAGAAGGCAGCCTTTCACTATAAAGCACGGTGTTAGGTGTAGACTTACTACGGGTGTCCTTTGCAAGGTCCAACATTGGCCTTCTAGTTTGCCACGTTGTTTTTTAAAAATTATTATTATTACTGTAAGTAGATGCTGCATTTTGTGACGTGCTTTCTTCTGCATCTACTGAGATAATCTCATGGTTTTTCTTTATTCATATGCCAAGTTTCACTGATTCTGAAAGTTGAACCAGTCTTGCATTTCTGAACAAAAACTTCACTTGGTTGGGATGTGTTACCCTTTTTATACATTTTTAATCCTCCCTGATGGTATAAGTTTTCTCCTCTTGTGTTAGTTTAGTTTTGGTATCAGAGGAATGCAGGCCTCATATGATGACTTGGGCAGTAGTATCCTCTCCAATTTCATGAAAATGTCTGCATAGACTGGGTAATATTTGATATAACTCAGTGAAGCCATCTGGGTCTGGGTCTTTCTTTTAGGCAGATTATAAAGTACACATTCAATTTCTGTCATAGATGTAGGGCTCTTCTGGCCACTTACCCCATCTCTGGTAGGCCTGGATAATCCACTCCTTTCACGTCAGTTTCACAGAAATCAAGCTCTTCACATATTCCTGCTGCCCTTGTGCCGTCTGCAGGCAATCAGGTGCCCCAATTCTCAGGGCGACTCATCTGTGTTGTCTTTCTGTTCCCTGACCCGCTGGGACAGAGATTTATCAAGTTTATTATTCTTCTTTAAAACCTGGCTTTACTGGTTTTTCTGTATAGTTCTTATGTTTTCTATTTCATTGGTTTCTACTCTTACCTTTACTGTAGTCTTTCTTCTACTTATTTTGAGTCTAATTTTCTCTTCTCTTTCTAGTTCTAAAGGTGGAAGTATAGGTCTTTGATTCAGTTACTTCTTTTTCTGAAGTATTTAGTGCTATAATTTACCTACTGATTTAGTGCATTCATTTTCAATCAGTTTGAGATGCTTTTAAATATCTCTTTTGATAATTATTTGACCCATGGGTTATTTGTAAGTGCTTTATTTAGTCTCTGAATGTGATGACATTTCAAAACATTTATTAAAAAATGAAATTAAAATTTTCAAAAACTTGAAATTGATGTAGCTTTTACATTTCCACAAACACTCTGAAGACTCCTCATATTTTTGGTGATTTTTCACATAGCTTCCTGTTATTTCTAATTTGATTCCATTGTGCTTACAAAACATACTCGATTAACCTGAGCCTTTTTAAATGTAATGACTTGTTTCATTTCCCAAATGGTCTCTTAGTAAATGCATATTCTATTTTTGGGGGCAGTGTCCTATGAATGTCAGCTTAAGTTGGTTGACTGTGCTGTTCAAGCCTCCTAACTGCTTACTAATGTTCTGTGTGCTTGCTTAGCAGTTATGGAGGGAGGGTGTTGACATTTCTGGCTGTAGCTGTAGCTATTTCTCCTTGGAGTTTTATCAGTTTTTTAACTCATAGATTCTGAAGCTCTGTTATCAGGTACACAGCACTCAAGAGTATATGCTCTGTTAAATTAACCATTTTTTCCTTGTGAAATGGCACTTTTGTCCTAGTAACTGTTTCTACACTGATTTCTACTTTGTCAGATTCATTTGTAATAGCTACTCCAGCACTGTTTTGATTAACATTAGCGTGAATATCTGGTATCTGCATATAAGGTATACCTTTGTTCATCCTTTTACTCTATTTGTGTTTTTTTAAATGTAGAGTGAGATTTTGGTAGGAAGTGAATATTGGGCCCTTTTTTTTTCTTCTTAAATCCAACCTGGCAATTTTGTCTTTTAATTGGGGCTGTTTAGACAACTCATACTTAATTCGGTCATCGCTATGGTTCAGTTTATGTATTTATTGGCTGTGCTTTATTTTTGTTGTCCCCATTCCTCGTGTGCATGTCTTCTTTTGGAATGCTTTTATTCATTGCATCTCATCTTCTATACTGAATTATTATCTATATTTTTTATTTTTGTCTTTCAGTGGTTGCTTTAGGGATTGTAGTATACAATTTTTTAAAAGATTTATTTATTTGAAAGTCAGAGTTACACAGAGAGGAGAGGCAGAGAGAGAGAGAGAGAGAGAGGGAGGGAGGGAGGGAGGTGTCTTCCATCTGATGGTTCACTCCCCAATCGGCCACAACGGCCGGAGCTGCGCCAATCCGAAGCCAGGAGCCAGGAGCTTCTTCCGGGTCTCCCACACGGGTTGAGGGGCTATCTTCCACTGCTTTCCCAGGCACATTAACAGGGAGCTGGATCAGAAGTGGGATAGAACTGGAACTCGAACCAGCACTCATGTGGGATGCCGGCACTGCAGGCGGCAGCTTTACCCACTATGTCAGTGCCAGCCCCTGTAGTATATAATTTTAACTTGCCACAGTCTAGCTTCTAGTAACAGAGGATCATGTCATATACAGCATAAGAGCTTTGTAACAGTATCCTCTGGTTTCTTCCCTCTGGCAGCCTTTACGCTGCAGTCATCACACAGTTTACTTCACATTTGTTGTGACCGCCACAGTGCACTGTTGCCATGTTTCCTCAGGCAATCAACAAGTTCACGCCTGTCCATGTGTTCTTGACCTTTGCTGCTCTTTATTCCTTTGTGGAGATCTGGGTTTCCAGGTGATATCACTTTTCTTCTGCTTGAAGGATTCCTTTTAGCATTTTTATAGCACAAGTCTTATGATGAACTCTTTCAGCTTCTGTAAATATGAAAAAATCTTCATCTCATCTGAATTTTTAAAAAATCGTCTCACTGAGTACATAATTACAGGCTGACATTTTTTTAAAGATTTATTTATTTAAAAGTCAGAATTACACAGAAAGAGAGAGAGAGAGAAGTCTTCCATCTGATGGTTCACTCCCCAGTTGGCCGCAACAGCCGGAATTGCGCCAGTCCGAAGCCAGGAGCTTCCTCCGGGTCTCCTACATGGGTGCAGGGATCCAAGGACTTGGGCCGTCCCCTACTGCCTTCCCAGGCCACAGCAGAGAGCTGGATCGGAAGAGGAGCAGCCGGGTCTCCAACCGGCGCCCATATGGGATGCCAGTGCTTCAGGCTAGGGCGTTAACCCACTGCGCCACAGCACAGGCCCCTGACATTTTTCAATACTTTAAAAATGTTTCTCCCCTGTTTTTTTCCCAATTAGGGTAAAATTGATATAATGTAAAATTGAATGTTTTAAACTGAACAAGTCAGTACCAATTAGTACATTCTCAACGCCACCACCCCCGCCATCTGGTTCCAAAGCATTTCCGTCATCCCTGAAGGACAGCCCCCAGCCACTAGGCAGGTGCCCACCAAACCTTTCCCCAGTACCTGTCAACCCCGAGTCTGCATTCTGTCTGTGCATTTACTTATTCTGGGCACTCCTATAAAAGGTGTCAAACAGTATGTGAGCTTTTCTATCTGATCTCTGTCACTTAGCCTCGTGGTTTTGAAGTTCATATGCATTGTGCAATGCATCAGTGTTTCACTTTTTTAAAAAAAAGATTTATTTATTTATTTGAAAGTCAGAGTTACACGGGGGGAGGGGGGTCTTCCAGCTGCTGGTTCACTCCCCAATTGGCCGCAATGGCCGGAGCTGCACCAAACTGGAGCCAGGAGCTTCTTCTGGGTCTCCCACGTGGGTGCAGGGGCCCAAAGGACTTGTACCATCTTCTACTGCCTTCCCAGTCCATAGCAGAGAGATGGATTGGAAGTGGAGTAGCCGGGACTCGAACTGGTGCCCATATGCGATGCCAGCACTGCAGGCATTGGCTTTACCCACTACGCTACAGCGCTGGCCCACAGTGTTTCACTCTTAATCCTTTGAATGCATAAATACCACAATCTGTTTATCCATCCACCTGTGGATGGAAATCTGGGTTGTTTCTACATTTGGCTATCGTGAGCACTACTGCTATAGAGTTCCACTGTCTCTTGCCTCACTGATTCCTGATAATAAATCTGCTGTCATTTTTAACCTTTGTTCCTCCATGCATAATATCCCTTTTTTCTCTGGCTACTGTTACACTTTTCTATCACTGTTTCTAAGCAATTTGGTTATGATATGCCTGGTAATTCATTTCTTTTGGGGCTCCAATTACATGTATATCAGAATGCTTGAAGTTAGTCTATAGATCCAATTCTTTGTTCACTGTTTTTCTCATTTTTCTTTCCATGCTTCATTTCAGATAGTATCTATTGTTCTGTCTTTATTAATCTTTTCACCTGTACTGTCTGAACATCTGTTAATCCCATCCAATGGAGTTTTTCATCTCTAGATGTTTAATTTTGATCTTTTCATATCTTCCACATCCCATCTTAATGTTCTTATGTTTTCTTCTTTCTTACACACACAGACCATAGTTATATTAACCGCTTCTTACGTCCTTGCCTGCTAACCCTATCACATGTGTCATTCTTGGGTCGGTTCTGATTTCCGTCTTGCCTTATGGCTTGCATTTTCCTGCTTCCTGGCATACTTGACAAGTTCTTACTAGATCCTATACATTGTGAGTATTTCCTTGCTGGGTGCTGGGAATCCTTTTGTTTTTAAAAAATATTCTGGGCCGGCGCCGTGGCTCACTAGGCTAATCCTCCACCTTGCGGCGCCGGCACACCAGGTTCTAGTCCCAGTCGGGGTGCCAGATTCTGTCCCGGTTGCCCCTCTTCCAGGCCAGCTCTCTGCTGTGGCCAGGGAGTGCAGTGGAGGATGGCCCAAGTACTTGGGCCCTGCACCCCATGGGAGACCAGGATAAGTACCTGGCTCCTGCCATCGGATCAGCGTAGTGTGCTGGCCGCAGCGTGCTGGCCGCGGCGGCCATTGGAGGGTGAACCAACGGCAAAAGGAAGACCTTTCTCTCTGTCTCTCTCACTGCCCACTCTGCCTGTCAAAAAAAAAAATATTCTGGAGCTTATAACAGTTATGCTACTTAGAAAAGTTTATTTCTTTGAGACTTGCCAGTAAACTTCATTAGGTAAAGCTGGAATAACTTTATTTATTTATTGGAAGGCAGAGTCACAGGTTACAGAGAGGCAGAAAGAGAGGGGGGGTCTTCCACCCACTGGTTCATTCCCCAAATGGCCGCAGACTTCCACTGCTTTCCCAGGCCATAGCCGAGAGCTGGATCAAAAGTGTAGCGTCTGGGACTCGAACCAGTGCCCATATGGGATGCCGGCACTGCAGGCAGCAGCTTCTCGCCCTACGCCACAGTGCCAGCCCCAAGTAACTTTGATTTTTCTCTCTATTCTGCATGGGATTCATCACTATTGAAGCAATGCTCTTTCACACATGCCGCCCTCTATTTTATGCATTTAGAGTTTTCCTACTCTAGCTGGTGGTTGCTCCAGCTATTCCCGACCCGGTGTTACCTCTCAGGATTTTTCTGCGCCTTCCACTTGGTTCTTTCCCTAGCCTCAGGTAATTTTCTCACGTGCAGGCATGGACCAGTATTCAGCTCAAGACAAGGCCCAAGGGGGACTTTGTGTGAAGGTTCAGAGTGTTCATTCATTCACGTTCATTCATTAATATTCGTTCTTCTGCAGGCACCCGCCCCCACCCCCACTCCTCTCCCCTTCTCCTTCCTTCACTATTCTGCTGTGCATACTCTAGCTCTCTTGGCCTCCAGAACTCCCTGCCCCTGCTGTGCAACTCGGGGAAACCAGCTTGGGTTCCTCTTCCCTGCATCGCGGCCTAGAAACGGAGCAATGCACCTTGCAGTCATGAGGCTCACCTCATTTGCTTTCGGCTCTCGGGATTACCCCCTGTACTTCCAACTGTTCAGTGTCTGAAAACCGCTGTTCCGTGCATTTCGTCAGGATTTTTTGGTTATTTTAAGACAAGAGGGTAAATTAGATTCCTGAAGGGAGAAGGTTAAGTCATTGTAAAAAATGTAAAAATCATAATCTTTTCCTCTCCTATTTTTAAAGCATAAGACTCATGGTCCTTGGTACTCCTAAAGTTAACCTTGTGATTCTATGTGGTGGAGGCCATAGCTTGAAGTTATGAGAATGAGCGTGTGTTATGTGTTTAACAAATACTGAGTCTTAATTTGTCAGGCCCCGAAGCAGGTTCTGTGGATTCAGTGATGATTCATAGTTTCTGTCCTCAGAAAACTCACAACCACCTGGAGATCCTGTTGAGACAAATAGATTCTGTTTTAATGGCCAGTCCAGAGACAAGGAGATACCAGAGAAGGGGTGCCCAACCCCAGGGCTAGGGATTCAGGGCAAATCTCCCAGAAGAAATGATCTGAACATATCGGGAAAGGAAGGGAGGATCGGAGAGGCTCAGGACTAATGTTTGTGTATCGAGACACAGCCTGTCCCTGCTTTGTGTCTCGGTTTTGGTCATAAAAGTATGTTCAGAATTCCCACATGCTACCTTGCATGGTGTCTGGGCTGCACATGCCCAAAGCAGAGCCCGGCACACAGCAGGTGTCTGATGTCTGTCTGTCAGAGGGGTGGCTGGGCAGATGAATGGATGGATGAGCAAGCTGTGTTCACATGGAACCCATTCCATCTCCCAAGGTGACTGTGGACTCGCAGGCTGTGTGGCCCCCTGTGAGCAGGTATGGGTTCAGGATTGAAGACACGGGCCACATGTACGTGATCCGGACACCCTCACACATCCAGATCCAGTGGCTTCACAGCTCGGGACTCATGATCCTGGAGGCCAGCAAAGCCAGCAAGGCCCAGGGCCGTGGCCTGTGTGGTGAGGAGGGCCCCAGCTGCGGGGAGGGGAACGCTTCCCAGGCCCACGTCTGCTCCCATACACTGGGACAGGGCGCCAGGCCAGAGGTGGGAGCAGCAGAGCTGCCATGGCGGGGAGACCTAATGTCCATGTCCTGGGGTTGAAGCCACCAACAGAGATGGTGCAGGGCTCTGTCCCAGCCAGGATTGCCTGTCAGCTTCCCTGACGGCCGCCTCATGCCGGACAAGCCTCCCTGTCTGCCTGTGCCTGGACACTTCACAGAGCACCTGCACACTGATCTCACCTACTCCAGTTCATCCACGCAGCAGCCCCGAGAGGGAGCTGTCAGTCTCCCCCACTGAACTAAAGACGGGGGTTCTGAGACGCCAAGTGGCTTGCCCGAGCAGAGGAGCTGCTCTTCAGACCCTGGCATAGCTTCAGCAAGATCCTCTGGGGGACTGGATGTGTTGAGTTAGGAAAAGAAGTGCAGGAGGTGTCCAGGTGTGGGCTGTACTCCACGACCCAGTGCCATGGTCACAGCAGTGGGTAAGGTAGAAGCACTTGCCTCTCACACCCTCTTCCTCCTCCACGTGCACCCTTATGCTCATCTACATCCGTGCCCCGCATTCAAAACCCTACGCATGCATGACCTCGTGAGAGCCAGCTCCATGCTCCTTCCTCTGTCTGCATGTTTACTGTGTACAAGTCACTGGGGGCAAAACACACACAGTGCCTGCTCGCTGGAGCTTCCATTTTACTGACGCAAACACTTCTTACCCAGGCAGCTGCCACCACCCTTTCCTCACTGTTTCTTCTCTTCATCTATGTCAAAGAGCTCTGTGGTCATCGGGAGCCTGGTGGCTCAGCCCCTCCCTAGGACAGCCCTTGGTGACTCAAAGCCAAGACCCCAGATGTGACCATCGGGACCACTACTGACATCTCAGAGTCTTGTCTCCCATCAGGCTTCACATTCACAGAACTGGTGGCTGCAGCTGGCAGAGTGGAGCCAGATCCCGTACATCTCTATTTTTTGGAACGAACACCTGATATCCTGGGCACCCTAGGAGCTAACAAGGGGAATTCTGAGATCAGTGAGAATCTAAAGGGAAAAGAGTATGCACTCAGCAAAACACGCACACCACACCAGCAAGTGTGTCACAGAATCAGCAAGGTCATGTTGGCTACATCTGGGGCGCCCTTGCAGGAGGGCCGTCTGAGAAAGCAGCTCAGCAAAAGCGTGGGCAGGGAAGCGTGTTTCTCATTTTAAAGATTTATTTACTTGAAGAGAAACAGAAAGGCAGAGACAAAGAGATCTTCCACCTGCTGGTTCACTCCCCAAATGACTGCAAAGACTGGAGCTGGGCCCTTCCAAAGCTAGGAGCCAGGAGCTTCTAGGTCTCGCATGCGGGTGCAGGGACCCAAGGACTTGGGCCATCTTCCACTGCTCTCCCCGGCCACAGAGATCTGGATTGGAAGTAGGGCAGTCGGGATCCAACCCGGTGCCCATATGGGATGCCGGCACTGCAGGCGGTGGCTTTACCTGCTACACCACAGCGCTGGCCCCAGGGAAACGTGTTTCTGGAGAGTGTGGACTGTGCATGAGATGAAGCTGGAAGCTCAGTGTTAGAAGCTGTTAAGGATAAACCACCCCACCCCCACCTCAGTGCCTTAACACAATGACGGGTTATCCCGGCACACATAAATTTCCAGGCTTCTTCCATCTTGGAACTCTGCCGTTTTCAACTCGGGCTTCCAAGTCTACAGAAGAGTAGACAGTTGGGACATCTTCACAGACAGGGTATGCAAGCTGTTCCCCTCAGCTCCACTCATACTCCACATGCCGGGACTCCGTCCCATGTCTCACCCGACTGGAAGGGAGGCTGGACTAGCTAGGCTGATCACCAACAAGAGTGAGCAGGCATTGTAGCTGGCTAGCGATTCTCTGGGGTAGCTTTTTGTTTTGATACATTGCCAAACTTAGAAGTTGCAAAAATAGTGTAAGGGACGCCTGTGTATCTTTTGTCCAGATTTACTGATTGTTCATTCACATGTTGTCTCACTTGCTTCTCTCTATACCTCAGAAAGTGCCTGGAAAAAACACAGAATTAAAAGAGAAGTTTACTTAGTGTAAAAGTGTTGAAATCCATGCATCATTTTTTCACAACACGGATTTCCCATGGACTTTACAAAGATCCCTCATATGCATGGGTTTCAAAATGCTTGAGCCAAAAATCAATTATCTTTTAATTTCATTGTTGTGAATTTGAAATACTTTCTCATACACGTTTACATATGCATATGCAATATATATATACACACATATATTTTTCTGAGTGATTTGAAAGGGAGTTCAAACTGCATCCCTTAATCCCTAAATACTTTGCTGTATATTACCAAGAACAATACTTCTGTATTTTCCAATACAGCAGGCTTCTTAGTTTCTCTGTGCCTCATTCACTTCATCAAGAAAATGAGGATAACGCTGCCATTTGCCTCTGGGGACTGCTGTGAGGAACACGCAGAGTGAGGACCAGGAATCTGGGAGTGGCGCTGGTGGTGATGGCTGTGGGGTTCTTCTGCCCGTTGCAGGCATCTGCGATGGAGACCCAGCCAATGACCTCACCCTGCAGGACGGCTCCGTGGTGGGGGAGGCGGAGGACCCTGCGCCCTTTCTGGAGAGCTGGCAGGTGCCCAGCTCTCTGACCTCCGTGGGCCAGACTCGATTCCGCCCAGACAGCTGTGCCACGGCTGACTGCTCGCCCTGCCTTCGCATGGTGTCCAATCGCACCTTCAGTGCCTGCCACCACTTTGTACGTGCCAGAGGGAGATGCCAAGGCTTGGGGGGGGGGCGGGCAGAGCTACCGACAGAGGCTCAGGATAGCAGGACTGGGAGGAGCTGGGCCTGGGGTGGGGGTGCCAGAGTAGGCAGCACTGCCTGATGCGCACGCCCAGGTCTCCCCGGAGTCCTTCTGTGAGCTGTGGATCCGGGACACGAAGTACGTGCAGCAGCCCTGTGTGGCACTGACCGTGTACGTGGCTATGTGCCACAAGTTCCACGTGTGCATCGAGTGGCGGCGCTCCGACTACTGCCGTGAGTGGGGGATGCGGGGGTCTCCTCCACTGCTGCTATCGTCCTATCTCTTGTTAGGAAGTAAAAGGCTCCAGATCCAAGTTCAAGTCTTGGCTTTCCCAGGTTTAATCATTCACCTGTCTATTCATGTTAACTAAAAGTTTATAAATATGTATAGTATATGTAAAGTACATAAATATTTCATATTAATGAACAAATTTACTATCTATATTAACAAGTTAATGAATACTTATTTTAATTTGGCATTTTTAAGTTCATGGAGTCTCTTCTCAGTAAAATGGGGACAGCTCCCTCATAGAACAGTCCTGAAGATGACAAGAGACATGGCACATGTGCCCACCATGTTGGCCAGTAAACATTAATTCCTTCCACTTAACTCTTTGTGATAGAAAGAGACAGAGACAGATCTTGCATCTGCTTGTTCACTCCCAAATGCCAACCATAATCCGAATGAACCAGGCTGAAGTCAGGAGCCGGGGACTCAACCCAGGTCCCCTACGTGGGTGGCAGGAGCCCACCTACGTGAGCCATCTGCTGCCTCCCAGGGTGCACATTAGCAGGAAGCTGCAATTGCGAGTGGAGCCAGGCTTCTGTCAGGACTCAACTTGACCCAACCCTTGGACAAACCCATGTGGACAAGCAGCTAACAAACAGTCATGGCTGTGCTCCAGTAGAACTTGATTTGTAGAGGCCAACAGCAGCTGGGTCTGTGGAGGGGCCGCACTTTGCTGAGCGCTGCCTGCCCTAGAGGGAGCAGGTGACACCATCAAGCCGCCTGACTGGCGCTGCTGCTCTGCACCCCCCACTTCCTGTCTTTAATGGGGAGGGGGCCCCGCCTGGGGTCTGAGCGAGGCCTGGTGCCTGCTGTGCCCCTGCAGCCTTCCTGTGCCCCAGCAACTCCACCTACCAGGCATGTGTGGCAGCCTGCGAGCCCCCTGAAACCTGCCAGGATGGGGTGCTGGGCCCGCTGGACCCGGAGCAGTGCCAGGTGCTGGGCGAGGGCTGCGTGTGCTCGGAGGGCACCCTCCTGCACCGGCGCCACGCGGCGCTCTGCGTCCCTGACGACAAGTGTGGTAGGTGACCCCCACCCCCAGGCTGGCCTTGCCCTGGTGCCCCCTTTGCCGTCCTGCTGCCCATGGCCGACACCCAGCTGCATCCCTCCAGGTCTGCTTGGAGGGTGGTCAGTGCCCTAGGGGGAGCTAGCCTGCGATGTCTGGGTCTTCCCCCTTCCTCAGTCCCCCACGCACCTCCGTGCCCTCCCCCACCGCAGCCTGCACCGACAGCACTGGGGTGCCACGGGCCTTGGGGGAGACCTGGAACAGCTCTCTCAGTGGCTGCTGCCAGCACCAGTGCCAAGCCCCAGACACCATCGTCTCAGTGGACCTGGACTGCCCCGGCCCCCGCCCTGAGAGCTGCCCACGCTTTGGGGAGGTGGCCCTGCTCGTGCCCACCGAGGACCCTTGCTGCCTGGGGACTGTGTGCGGTGAGTCCCCACTGCCCTTCTCTTCTGCCGCCCTCGCCTGTAGGACAGGTGAAAGGCTCTACCCTGCCACCAACCTTCATGGTGGGAAACACAACAGCTCTGTATGCGGGATGAGCTGCGGGACAGGAGCTGAATCGTGGGAGCCCACGGGGGCGGTGCTTAAGGCATAGACAGCCTGGCTGGCTCTTCACCACCTGTAGCTTTGCGACCTCAGGCAAATCAGTTAACATCCTCTATGCTTCCCTGGATTCTCATCCTCCTGAAACATTAGGCTGTAAAGGGCACCCCCTTTTGGTGCTAGTGAGAACTGCATGAGTGAACTGGTTTAGAAAGAGCCCGGGGCTTGGCTCATCTCCATGGTCCTCAGCTCTTAGTGCACCTCTGTCCCTGTCCTGGTCCTCTGGGTGACCTTCAGAGCTTCCGGGAGTATGGGCCCTGGGTCTGGGGGGAGTAATGAGGCAAGATGGCCAGGGGGTGGGCAGCGCTGGAGCGTGGCAGGGCTGCCCTGGCCTCCAGGTGACAGGCCATGTGTCACCTGGCCAGTGTGCAACCAGACTGTGTGTGAGGGCCTGGCACCCACCTGCCGTCCTGGCCACCGACTCCTCACCCACTTCCAGGAGGACTCCTGCTGCCCTAGCTACAGCTGTGGTGAGAGGCCCCCGGTCGGGGTGGGACGTGGCCTAGGGGAGGGAGAACAGACTGTTCTGGGGACTGTTTTCTGGCTAGAGACTGGACCGAGCCAGGGTACAGGCCCAGCAGGGCCGGGCAGGTTCCGGACCCTGTGCCTAAGCTCCGTCTCCTCCAGAGTGTGACCCAGATCAGTGTGAGGCAGAGCAGGTCCCGAGCTGCCGCGAGGACCAGACCCTGATCGCGGGCCGCCTGGGGGACTCGTGCTGCACCTCTTACTTCTGCGGTAGGTTGGCCCGCCTCACACCTGCTTCCCTGGGCGGCTGGAAGGCAGGCCCAGGGGCCTTCATGGGAGGTAGCCAGTGCTCAGGCAGGATGAGGCAGTGTGGGGACCCGAGGAAGCCCACCAGGTCCTGGCTACAGGGCAGGCCACGCGGACCATGATACACTGCTGTTACCTTGGCTCCTGTCAGCCCGGCCACCTGCGCTTCTGTGACACGGGTGACCCCCCTCTCTCCCACCAGCCTGTGGCGACTGTCCAGACCCCATCCCTGAGTGTCAGGAAGGGGAGGCGCTCACTGTGCACAGGAACACCACGGAGCTCTGCTGCCCTCTGTACCAGTGTGGTGAGTCTCCGCTGGTCACGTGGAGGGATGGGGCTCTGGGGCCCGCCCCAAAGTCCTCATTCCAGGACCCACGAGCGCTCAACAGGAAGCTCCTGGGTGGTGAGCTTTGAAAGGCGCCATAGCCAGCTGAGGCCAGGAACAGACGAGCTGGACCATGCTGTGGGAGCTGGATGATGGGAGATGGAGGGGGCCATGGACATCCCCAAGGGCCAGAAGAGGTGTGGATTAAGGGAAAATGCTTAGGTCCCTACCATACCCCCAGCACTGATAAAATCCCCCATTCTCTGATTGACCAAGGGCCCTGTGTCCGGTTCCCTTTGCCACTGTGTGACCACAGGACCTGTATCCCAGAAGGCCTTTTCTCTTGCAATGATGAACATAGGCAGGTCCTTTCTGACATTTACTTGACATAGTACCTGCATGTGTGATGGACGTTCTGGACTATGCTAACAGTACCTTGACAGAGCACCTACTATGTGTCTAGCACCTAACACAGTACGGACTGTGTTCATAGGAGCCTGGTATGCTATGTGCTATGCAGGAATATTAAGTACTGCTAGCATTACAGACTTCAAGTAACCTAGATGAAAGTGAACAAAATGGTTATATTTAAATATTAAATTTAGAAAAATTGCTTTGCATGCCGACTGCAGGAGAATGGGAGGTGACCCTCACTTGCACAGAGAAGTGTAGGTGAGGGCCCCAGTGCCCCCAGAGCAAGCCTGATTGGTTCAGTGTCAAGAACTAGCTAGAAAACCACGTGGGCTCCCCTGAGAGCTCTCCAAATGACCTGGCCACGCCTCGCCGGGAGCCGACTGGCAGCTCCCCTTGAGGTGCCAAAGGGCACCTATCAGTGTTGAAAAGCTGGTCTGAGCTGAAGTTAGCTGTCCCCTCTTCTCTCCGCTTCTCCTGTCACCCCTCCTCCTCCTCCTCGAGCCTCTCTCACTCCAGGTCCTTTCCACGTTTCTCTGCCTGAGAACATGGAGTAAGTACAGGCAGAGTCAGTCAGTTACGGCTGCTTGTGTGTAAAATGGTGCTAACGAGGGTGGACGTGGGCACAGTGGTTAGCATGGCTGCTGGGGATCCCTAGCAGAGTGCCTGCGTTTGCGTGCCAGCTCTTCTTCCGACCCAGCTGCCTGCTAAGGCACACCCTGGGAGGCAGCACGGGAGACCTGGACGGGGCTCCAGACTTTGGCCTAGTCGACCTTGGCTCTTGCAGGCCCGTGGGGAGTGACCCAGTGGGTAGAAGGCTGCTGTGAAGGCTAGAGGTGGCGTATGTAAAGCACCTGGGTCAGCTGGTTTTCTGTCACTGCAGCGGAATGGCCCGAACTAGACAAGTGATAAAGAAAGCTTGTTCAGTTCGCATCTCAGGAGCAGAAGTGGCTCCATGGGGAGACTCCAGAGCCCAGCCCTGGAAGGGCTGGGGGAGCAGGGAGGCGCCCCCTCCGGAGCCAGTGGTGCATTTCTGGGAATTTGTGGTCACAGAGCCTGTGAGTGATGTCACCTGCTGCCCCTCCCCCACAGTGTGTGAGAGCTTCCGCTGCCCCCAAGTGCAGTGTGGCCGGGGCACGGCCCTGGTGGAGGTGTGGAGCCCGGACCGCTGCTGCCCCTACAAGTCCTGCGGTGAGTCGCTGCTCCGGGACCCTCCTTCTGGGCGGCTCCTGGGTGTGCCAAGGACCAATAATGAAAGTCAGTGAGCTTTATACACCAGTGTTGTCTCCAACAAGGAGCTGACAGCTCTGCTTTGCCTCTGGATGTGTTGCTTCTTTTCCAGGCCTCCCGAGAATATAAACTTCATGAGGGCTGGGGATTTAGGATTTTATGTATGACTATTTCCCCAGAGCAAAGCTTAGCACATAGTCGGTGCTTAGAACTATTTGCTGCATGCATGAGTGACCCGGAGGGGCTTCATGGAGCTCTCCACCCTTGAGCTTGCCAGTGGTGCCGCCCCACAGCCGGGAACTTGGCCTGAGTTTGCTGGGGCACATTTGGGAAGTGCAGGTCTGAACAGCCACCCTCGCCCTGTTTGTTCCTGGAGAGGCCGCACCTCTCGGGTAGGCTCCGAGGAGGGGGTGCAGGAAAGATGAATCCCAGCCAGGAGCGGAATCCTGTGAGTGATCCAGCTGCCTGTTCATCCTTGCTCCACATTCAGTGGGGAGCTCGGCCATCACTGCCCACCCAAGCAAGCTGCTGTCACCTCCATGCGCCCCCTACTGCCAGCTGGGGCTGCCACCGGAGGGGCTGCACCTGCAGCAAGGGGTTAGGGAGGCCCAGAGGACCTCCCCGGTCGTCCCTGCTGAGGCGGGTCCCACTCTTCTTTTTCAGAGTGTGACTGTGACACGATCCCGGTGCCCCAGTGCCATCTGGTACGGAGACCTGCCCCTCCCCGGAGGGGTGCGCAGTCCTGGGGTGCGAGTCGGAATTCTTGTCTCAAGCTCTGCCACCATCCTTTATGGAGCTCAGGCTTCAAAGACGTGCGAGGATAAGGGACCAGGAGCTGGCACGAGGGTAGCAGGGACAGTGAGAAGGGTGGTGGAGGCAGGGTAATTAAGACAGCAACTGCTGTTTACTGGGCTGTTTATGTGTAACGTCACATGTAACTGACGAACAAGGAAGGTAAGGTTGAGGCTGTGAGGCTACAGATCAGAGCCGGGACTGGAATCCAGCAAAGCTGAGTGGCTACAGGCCAGGGCAAGGAGAAAGAAGACCTTCTGCGGCGTGGTGTTCAGTGTCCGTCACTTCCTGGATTCTGTGCGCCTCAGCCCGTCCCAGCACCCTTTCCTCTCACTGTGCCCCCACCCCAGGGTGCCTCTTCTCCTGGGAACGGGTGACCACGGGGAAGCAGTGTGCCCATCGCCTGGTGGGGGGCAGGAGGACTTACACTCCCCAGTAGGGAGGCTTTGTGGGCGTGAGACTGAGCTTCCCGGGGTCCCAGGCCCCACCCCATCCCCTGCAGGGGGCAGAGTGCTGCTGAGGGAGCTGACCTGCCTGCCTCTGCCCCACCCCCCAGTGGGAGAAGTCCCAGCTGGACGAGGAGTTCATGCACAGCGAGGAGAACGTGTGTGGCTGCGCCAAGTACGAGTGCGGTGAGTGGGGCGGGGCCCCGGGTGGGCCAGCCTGCCAGGGGCGGGGCTCTTGATGACCGCTGCCGCCTTGCACGCCCTCCAGTGAAGGCCCCCGTGTGTCTGAGCCGTGAGCTGGGAGTGATGCAGCCGGGCCAGACGGTGGTGGAGCTCTCGGCAGATGGTGTGTGCCACACCTCCCGCTGCACGGACACACTTGACCCCCTCAC
The DNA here is from genome assembly GCF_051225735.1 of Oryctolagus cuniculus. Lineage (NCBI taxonomy): Eukaryota > Metazoa > Chordata > Mammalia > Lagomorpha > Leporidae > Oryctolagus > Oryctolagus cuniculus. The sequence continues at coordinate 48,711,441 of NC_142867.1, read as the reverse complement.
CAGCTTCTACCAGATCAACACCACCTCTGTGCTGTGTGACGTCCATTGTGAGGCGGTAAGGCGCGGGTCAGGGGCCTGCCTGGTAGACCGGAGCCTGCCCCAGCCCCCCAGACAAGTTTAGAGAGTAGGCATCAGGGAGCCCTCTAGCGGCCAGAGTGGGAACAAGAAGAGCCCGGGGGAAGATTCGGGGCCTGATGAAGCACATCGCTAATGCACCTGCTGAATGCCTGGGCCATGCCCTATCCTGGTTTGTGCACTTGTGTTGTTGCCATTTGCTGTGCTGCTGTACGTGTGTAGTGCCCAAGACGGTGACAGGCTTCTGGTCTGTGCTACACACGTACTAGCTGAATTAACAGCTCAATTTTTCCTTTATTTTGGGTGAGAAAAATTGAGGTTTCCTTTTTCAAAAGTCCCACAGGAACCCAGACTCACAGTAAAGTCTCTCTGAACCCCAAACCTGCCCCTTAATCACTGAAGACACTGTCGTCAGCTCCAGCCGCAGGAAGGGAGCCCCAGGGCAGCTATCTCGGAAGACCTGCCCGTCTAAGACATGAGGGAGCACACACAGGGGGCTCACGTGGAGATGAGCAGACATGGAGCGGGAAGGGTTGGGGTGGACCTGAGGCCATCTCCCCTCCCCTCCCCGTGCCCTGCAGAACCAGGAGTATGAGCACCCGAAGGACCTGGCGGCCTGCTGCGGCTCCTGCAGGAACGTGTCCTGCCTCTTCACCTTCCCCAATGGCACCACATCCCTGTTCTTGGTAAGCTGCCCCTGACAGACCACCTGTCGCCCTGGGTTCCCTGGGACACAAGGACTGGGGCCTGCTGTGCTCCCAGGCCAAGGCTGGGTGCAGATAAGGTCTTGAGCGTTGCTAGGCCCTGGGCTGCACCCATTGCTGGAGCTGTGACGTCCATCTGGCCACACGCAACTCTGCCCCACTCTGCCCTGCAGCCTGGGGCGTCCTGGATCGCGGAGTGCACACGCCACCACTGCGGCAGCACCCCCCTGGGTGCCGTGCTCGTCCGCTCGCCCATCAGCTGCCCCCCACTCAACGAGACTGAGTGTGCCAAGGTCAGTGCCACTCCCACCCGCGCCACAGCCTCAGGTCAGGGACACCGGCTGTCTCCAAGGTCAGGGAGGGTTCTGGGTGCGGATGTGGGAGGAGCAGTGCCCTGGAGCCTGTGCCTCCACTGCAACCCCACATCCATTTGTTTTTCTTTTCTGCTCTGACTACATCCTCCACCCGGACCCCCCTCAGCACACTCCGTGCACTGGCACACCCAATGCTGCTCACATGTACCACATACATGCCCTTGTCGGTCCTGGGAGGGCCAGCCCCCTCCCCTGAGACCCAGCATGGACAGCTAGCTGTGAGTGTGGCACACCTGGGGGAAAGGGCGTCCTGAGATTCACATTGGGCATTTGAAGATTTAGGGCTTGGCTCTAGGAAGCAAATGCACACACACGATCATACACGCCCACATGTGATATCACACGTGCTCCCAGAGTCACACAAGTACGCATGTGCATTCTTACTTACAGTCCATTGTTTTATCCCTTTCACTGCAGAGGAGCAGAGCTGTGAGGGATTTTGCCTCCATTTTAGAGATGGGAAAAAGGTAATAGAGTCCAGGCCACTCACCCAAGTGGGTCAGCCTCACACCCCTCCTTCCCTGACCCTCTGAGGGGGTGGCACTACTCATGGAAGAAATGGAGGCACTGCACCACCTTTGCCCAAGCTCAATGTTTCAGCTTTGCTGGGGGCTGCTGGCAGCCATGGTGCCAGTTGTCCCAAGAAATCAGAGACTCAGACCTGGCATACCCAGGGGCCCATCTGCCCCTGCTCAGCAGGGCATCACGGGAGGCACAGTCAAGACTCTGGGACTCCTTTTGCTGTTTGTTGGGATCTTGGCTCCTGGCCCAAGACAGGGGTCTCCCCAACTCCCTCCCCCTCCTCTCCTTCCAGGTTGGGGGTTCCGTGGTGCCTTCCTTGGAAGGATGCTGCAGGACATGTGAGTGAGCATGGTTGGGCGCCCAGGGCCAAGGGTGCTGACAGGGAGTAGGGTGCCATTATCAGGGGTCACAGGGCCCTGTGCCTGGCACCTAGGGTAGCAGCTCTTCAGGGGTGAGTAGATAAATGATGACCCCTCCACCTAAGGTAGATGGGGGGCACTGGCACAAGTATGCAAGTGACCAGAGGCTATGAGCACACCCTTGTCCCAATATAAGGCCTCTGCCTCTAGCTGGAGACAGAGGACATTGCATTCAGGAGGTTACTGGGTCACGCTGCTATCTCCTGCTACTCGTCACAGGAATTCTCTCTGGTGGTGTGGAGCACTGGCCATGGGTGGAGCCGGGTGCCCGGCTGAGTCAGAGAGAAAACTCGGTGCATCTGTCCTATCCCTGGCTCCTGGAGCCCTGAACACTGAGCCTCCAGCTCCACCCCCTCAATTGTGTGTGCATGTCACCTCATGCATGCCCTCCTCCTAGGGCGCTCTGACCCTGTCCTTGGTGAATTTGGCTCCAAGGAAACTGGGCTCAGGGCCATTGGCTGATCCAGGCCTACAACCTCACATTCCCTGAACATCCCACATGGCCCTGTGTGACCTGTGACCCATGTCCCTCTTCCCAGGTTCCCTAGGGACCCTGTTTCCTGTGGTCCCTGTTAGCCCTGTCTCTTCTCCATGGGTTAGTGTCCACTGCCACCCAGGTACTCCTCTCAGAGGCCCACGGCACTGGAAGTGGGCAGCTGCCTTGCTGTTTCCAACCATGCTCCTTCTGCTAGGTGGCCCAAGCTCTAGAGGTGGGGTTGGGGGAGGGCAAAGGCCACTTGGCCCACAGTGCATGCTGGGTAGCAAGCACAAACCCTGGGCTTGCATGGGAATGCTTCAGTACCTGCTCAGCTGGTGCCCATCAATGCCTGCACCGCTTTGCTCTGTTGGTCACTCAGCCATTCGTGGTCTGGGGCTCAGCGGGCCAGGGCACAGAGACAGAGGACTAAGTGGGTTAGTTTTTTAGACTTATTATTTGAAAGGTAGAGTTACAGAGAGGCAGAGAAAGGTCTTCCATCTGATTCACTCCCCAAATGGCCACAACGGCTGGAGCCGCGCCAATCCAAAGCCAAGAGTTGCTTCTGGGTCTCCCATATGGGTGCAGGGGCCCAAGCACTTGGGCCATCTTCCACTGCTTTCCCAGGCCATAGCAGAGAGCTGGATTGGAAGTAGAGTGGCTTGAACCAGTGCCCATAGGGGATGCTGGCACTGCAGGCACTGGCTTTACCCACTATGCCACAGTGCTGGCCCCAGTTGATTAGTTCTATGCAGCAGCCATCTAGCCGGTGGGAAACCTCTGTGGGGTAGCCCCAAGGCCCGGAGAAAGGAGATCACCCCATTCTTGGTGGGCAAGTTTATGCATCTGGCAAATGTTTGTCAAGTGCTACACATACCTGTGGATACTACATACAGTATAAGCAAGGCCCAAGGAGCGACAGAGAACAAGTGAAATATATAGTGTGGGGGGGTGGCACTGGTTTGATGTCAGCTGGGGGCTTGCATCAAGAACAACAACACAAAATTGTGGCTCTGTATTCAGGTGTGAAGTGAGTATTTCCACAGAGTGAGAACAGAACTCAGGAAACCGTGAAAGGGACTCGTGCAGCTCACACTTCAGCCATGTCATTACAGACATCTCGGGTAGGACAGTGCTGGCGCCCTGGGCAAAAACAACGGAGGCTTCAGAGGGGACGGGGTGGGATCAGGAAGGGCCTTGCTGGGAGATGAGCCGCACGATCAGTTGTCTGAGAGAGGTGTGGGTTAGGCCGAGGAGGCCCCATGCTCTTCATCAGCGTCCAGCACGGGACAGCTCTGCAGGGCAGCAAATCCTGGGCCCGGTGGATACACACAGAACCGAGCACACCTCTGCATGAAGCGAGCACTAGGCCCTGGGAATGCCATTCAGGAAAGGGCAGAGCCTTCATGCTAGAAGCCCTCTCGGAAAACCAAAGCCCCGAGAAGGACACAGACCCGGCCCAGGTCCTCAGCAGGGGTTAGATACGGGGGCACCGAGGCTGGGTTGGAGGGGCCGCGTGTGCCCCTCTTTCCTAGCACAGAGTGGCCCAGGGCACGCAGCTAGCCTGTCCTCTGTGGCCCTTGCTCTCACTGCTCTGTCTTTGCCTTCCCCGGTGGATTCCACCTCCTTCCAGGGCACTGGGCAGAGGCAGTCACGCATGAGCACTGACGCTAGGAGGACCCCCCCCCCCACCACCACCACCAGCATGACTCACTGCTGCCACAGCTGCCCCGGCCCCTGTCCCCCCAGGTAAGGAGGACGGACGCTCCTGCAAGAAGGTGACCATCCGCATGACCATCCGCAAGAACGACTGCAGGAGCAACACCCCTGTGCGTGGTACCTGCGCGCTGGGGGCGAAGGTGGAGGGGGGGGGGAGTGACGCCCCTGTGCGTGGTACCTGCGCGCTGGGGGTGAAGGTGGCGGGGAACGACACCCCTGTGCGTGGTACCTGCGCGCTGGGGGTGAAGGTGGCGGGGAACGACACCCCTGTGCGTGGTACCTACGCTCTAGGGGCGAAGGGGAGGAAGGAGGCGGGGAGCGACGCCCCTGTGCGTGGTACCTGCGCGCTGAGGGCGAAGGGGTGGGAGGAGTGGTGGGGGGTGCGCTGCCTCACCAGCCCGCCTTCTCCAGGTGAACCTCGTCTCGTGCGATGGGAGGTGCCCGTCTGCCAGCATCTACAACCACAACATCAACACGTACGCCCGCTTCTGCAAGTGCTGCCGAGAGGTGGGGCTGCAGCGACGCTCTGTGCAGCTCTTCTGTGCCACCAACGCCACCTGGGTGCCCTACACGGTGCAGGAGCCCACCGACTGTGCCTGCCAGTGGTCCTGAGGCCCACTGTCACCTTCCCCCCACCCCTTCTGCTTCCAGCTGGCCCAGTGTTGCACTGGTAGGGCTGTGGGCAGGCAGTTAAAGGTGGTGCAGAACTACTATGATTTGGATGGAAGGGTAGGTGGAGGCCACATCTGTCCCTCGTGGCTCCCTCACTGGGCACCCCCTTCACACCTGACAAAGTGCCACAGCTGAGGGCTCTGGAAACTACTCTCCTTGGCCTGAGAGAGCCATAGAGCCAGGGGCACCAACCTTGGCACATCTGCAACTCTGGCTAGTTCTTGATGGAGGGGGCGACAGCTTTCCTGAGAAGCTGGCCCAAGATCAAGTGCAAAGTTGGAACACACACAGGCCCATTTTCTTGCTCTGCCCTTTTAACCAAGGACACGATGAAAAGAAAGCGTGCCCTCCCTGCACCCTCTGGCCTGTGCTGAGCTCCTCAGATGGACTTTCCTAAAGCAAAGAAGGTGGGGTGCAGGGCCGGGGTCCTCTCCTCCACGTCTGTGAGCACAGTGCTGTCCGAGAGGTACCCGAGTACGCTGCTATTGATACTGTAATTGGATCGCAGGGGAGGCTGGCTCTTCAGTGGAGCTGTCTGACTGGGGTAGGATCAACTCCTTGGCAAGGGCTCAGTCCACCTCTCCCAGGGCTCTGCTCTTAGCCCTGGTTTGCAATGAGCCCTTTCTCCAAGGAAACAGTCTCTGGAGGGGCCTGAGTGGGGGTGTTGTGGCCCCACCCATTCCAGACTCTCTGCCCCATAGAACTGTGTAGCAGGAGCGTATCTGGAGGCGGAAACTGCAGGCGAGTGTGCAAAGGCCCAGTGTCCCTGAGACGGTCACAACCTTTCTCAAATACTGTGTGCTTCCTACAGCTGGAGCGCCTCCACACTCCAGTCTGCCCTGCCTCTTTGTACCACTGGATCCAAAAGGCTTGAATAGTGAGCTGTTGAGACCCCCGGAAGTGCCTGTGATGTCTGGAGCTATGTGGCCACTCTGGCGCCCCCTGGAGCTAGGGGACTATGTCAGGATGGTCCATAGCTGTCCCCACAGCCTCTTCACTTCTGTACCTGTGTTCTGCTTCTCTGTCAATAAATCATGGGACGCCTTCAGCCTCTGAGCATCTCTGACGGTGCCGCACAAGTGTCCGCGGGAACAAGAAGTCCCTCTTCTCTGGCCCTGGAGGTCAGGACTTTGCCTGCCCAACCTAGGCCCAGGCCCATGCCCCATTCACAGCAGGCCCTCAGAGGGACTGAACTAGTCAGGGCCTGGCTCCTGAAGAAGAAGAGGAAGACTTGGGGGCCAGCGCTGTGGCGTAGCGGGTAAAGCCGCCGTCTGCAGTGCCGCATCCCAAATGGGCACCGGTTCAAGTCTTGGTTGCTCCACTTCCCATCCAGCTCTCTGCTGTGGCCTGGGAAAGCAGGCCTGCACCCACATGCGAGACCTGGAGGAAGCTCCTGGCTCCTGATCAGCACAGCTCTGGCCGTTGCAGCCAGTTGGGGAGTGAACCAGCAGATGGAAGACTTCCCTCTCTCCTTCTGTGTGTAACTGACTTTCAAATAAGTAAATAAATAAATCTTAAAAAAGACTCAGAGCTGGCATACAGATACGGGGATGGGGAGGGTCCCTCACTGTGTGCATAGGGCACACCCTGAGAGAGGTGTCCTATGCCTTCTCAATGGCTTCGTGGTAGTTTCCCTGTTGTTCTCCCAGGAGGATTGCGGAGTGACCCTTCAACTTGAAATGACAATGGTTCACCCCAGGAGCAGGTAGTGCCCCTCCCTCACAGGGAGCCACGCTGAGGGCCTCAGGGTGGAGCCTACATTTTGGACACCAAGATGTGGAAGGTTAGGATTTTATTCTACACGTAAGTTTCCCCCCTCATGGTACACCTGTCTGCTAACATAGACCCTGGGACTCTTCCAAAGGAAAACAGATTTCTAGTCTGTTAAGCAGCACCCTCCCCCCACCAATTTTATGTAATTTTAAAGGCAGAGAGCTTCCCTGTGCTGGTTCACTCCCAAATGACCACAACAGCTGGGCTAGGCTAGGTCAAAGCTAGGAACCTGGAATTCAATCCAGGTTTCTCATGTAGGTTGCAGGGACCAACCACTTGAGCCATCATCTGCTGCCTCCCAGAGGGTATGCCAGCAGGAAACTGGATTGGAAGCAAAGATGGGACTCAAACCAAGGGTCTCCAACATGGGATACAGCCACAAATAAATAAGCAATGGATCAAAGAAGAAATTTAATGGAAATTACACATTTTAATCTGCATGTTTATGAAATAATGACCATTAAACTTGTGAGTGAAAGCAATAGAGGGGCATTCATAGTCTTAAGCACATTTCTTATTTCTTAATTTCCCATCACTACAGCCAGACATGGGGTGGGACACAGCTTCCAAATTTTCTCCACCACTGATGATGAGCTGTTGAAGTCAGTCCATCCCTTCACCATGACACACTCCCTAAGCCACATAGCAATACCTTTGTTTTGAATTTTGAGCTCAATTAAAAAATGCCTTTATATCTTTAATGATATGATTTTAATCCCACTTTCTATCAAATAGCAAGGTGTTTATATTAGGAAATAAGGTGGTTCCTCAGCCATTGCTCGAACCCCAGTGTTTGTGACTACACGACCTCCCTACATCTATGGCTGGGAAAGCAACTTGTGGATGCAGCTGTTGTGTAGACACACAGAGGGCATCAGTCCAAGTTAGCCAGCCTCGGCCTCAGCATCTTTCTGCAGTCAGTCTGGGAGGGTGGTCCAGGCTTTCAGATGCCTGTTCCCACCTCCTGTCACTGCTGACCCAGCGTTGGTAGCCAGGCCCTCCTGGATTCCAGTTGCTTCCCCCCTACCCTATTGCTCAAACGAGACCATCACTTCCAGTGAGCAAACCCCACTGCTGGAATCGCAGAGGCCTGGCTGGCTCCCTCTCACCACACTTACACTCCCACCTGGGCACCCTCTCTTGCCTGCTTCTACTGGAAGCCAACCTCCCACTCCATTTTTTTGGCCAAAACTTCCACTAGTTCCTCCCACCCTGTCCCTGCTCTCTCCTAGGGAGAGCAGTTCTGCTAGGTTAAAACACTTTAGTGAAAGATAAACAAGAGGAAAATCGCCAACCCTACTCTGTGCTGCAGGGAAGACAGGACAGGGTGAGGACTCTGAACCTCAATCTGTTGCCCAGCTGACCTCCAAAAAGCCAGTACCAGCATTGCTTCTGTTTGGAGAAGTCAATTTAAATTAAAAACATACATCTGGGGCTGGTGCCATGGCGCAAGTTAGTCCTCTGCCTGCAGTGCCGGCATCCCAAATGGGCACTGGTTCTAGTCCCGGCTGCTCCTCTTCCAATCCAGCTCTCTGCTATGGCCTGGGAGAGCAGTAGAAGATGGCCCAAGTGCTTGGGCACCTACACTTGCATGGGAGACCAGGAAGAAGCACCTGGCTCCTGGCTTTGGATCAGTGCAGCTCAGGCCGTTGCAGCCATTTGGGGAGTGAACTAATGGAATCTTTCTTTCTCTCTGCCTCTGTCTGTAACTCTGCCTTTCAAGTAATAAATACATCCGATAAGCCATCTGATTTCTAAGTAACTGTGATGTCTGCATAATGGCCCTTTAAAGATGCCCACCAGGGGCAGGTGTTTGGCACAGTGGTTACGATGCCAGTTGGGACACCCACATTCCCTATCAGAGTGCCTAGATTCAAGTCCTGGTTCCACTCCTGACTCCAGCTTCCTGCTAATCCAGACCCTGTAAGACAGCAGGTGATGGCTCAAATACTTGGCTCCCTGCCACCCATGTAGGAGACCCAGATTGAATTCCAGTATCTTGGCTTCAGCCTGGTCCAGCCCCAGCTGTTGCAGACACCAAGGAGTGAACCAGTGGATGGAAGTGCCACGTGTGCTCTCTCTCTCTGCCTTTCAAATAAGTGTTACAGATGCCCACATCCAAGCCCTGGCTGGAACCAATAAATATATGTCAAAGGCGGTATTGCAGATGTGATTAAATTAAGAAAATGAGATTGTGGGGTTGGCTGCCTCGGATTATGTAGGCGGACCTAATGTACTCAGAGGTCTTTATAAAAGGGAAGCAGATGGGTCAGCCAGAGAGAGGAGAGGTGGTGACAGAAGTAGGGACCAAAGTGAGGCACTCTGAACTTGGAGGTCGGGGCTCCAACAGGCAGCTTCTAGAAGCTGGAAGCCAAGGAAAGGATTCTCCTGGGAGCCTCCCGCAGGAACGCAGGCTTGAGTCCAGTGCGACAGACTTCAGACTTCTGAACTGTGAGAGAATGGACCTGCATTACTTTAAGCCACCGAGTTGGTGATAAGTTGTTACACAGCAGTAGAAAGTCAGAAGAGCGTTGAAAGGAAGAATTCACACACGAGCCAGGCGCCTGGATGCTCACTGCAGCGCTGTCCCTCACCTTAACAACGGGTACCAACAGGGAGCACCTAGATAACCTAGGACAACCACACTCGGGAATAGCTGTGGACTCTCTGTGGACTGACATGCTGGCCTCCAGAACACGGTAAACGAGGCAAGGAGATTGTGGGTTGGTTCCCACAGAATGGCGCTCCTCCTCCACGTGGGACACACACACACCTCTCTGTCAGTCTCACTGTCTCGAAGGTTTTCAGGAGCGCCCTTCCTGGCTGTCAGGGCTGGCTGGTCCAATGGCAGCTTTGGTCCTGGGATAGGCGGTGTGGCTGAGGATCCCAAGGGCTGTTGCTGTGCACAGGAGCACACACAGGGCAGTACAGACTCAAGGCTCTAGGGACATCTGCAGCATCTCCCCTGTATCCGTTTCCTCCCCTCTGAGACTCAAGGTGGAAACAAGCCCAGAGGCCACCCCCGGGGAGGTGACGAAACAGAATCCTAGGACCAGCCTGGCCTCTGCGAGAGTTGGTGGCCAAGCAGGGTGGCTGCCGGGTCTGCAGCCCCCTGTGACGTATTTGCAAACACGAGGGGGCTTGAGCCGCAGAACCATCCCATTCTCCGTGGTGCAGGCTCAAGTTCCCGCCCTGATTTTCTGGGCTTAATCCTCTTCCTGTGGAAATCAATAAGGACATTGTGATGGAATGATTCACGTTCAAGGTCAGGCCGGAGCAAATTGGAGGCGACATGCTGATTTTACTACCCTCACCAAGAGAGGAGCCAATCGGGCTCACAGAAGCCTTAACCCTTTCCATGCCACTCCTGTTAGCTCTATCAGCACCAGGCCCCACCCCTGGGCCTACCTCCCCAGGGCCTTGCACCCAATCTCCCTGAAGCCTGCACCACACGAGGTCTGGGGTCCCACATGCTTTTGTGATGGTTTAGGGAAGGCAGAGGGCAAGTTCAGGAACAACTTCAAGTTGAACGTTCAATGATACAGTCTCAGGAAATCTCTCTCCTGAGTTTCGGGTCCCCTCATTCCTGCTTTCCTGGAGGAGGTAGAAGGAGGGAGGAACCAAATTCCTTGTATATTTTTTCTTGCACAGCAAGTCAGATCTTTTCTGTAGTTCAAATATGATAGCTTATTCCTCCCCTCTATTAAAAGAAAAAGGCCAAGACAGGTGTTTCTGAATATCTGGAACCTTGTGTTCAAAATCATCCAGTGCTCCTGGCTCCTCTGTCTTGAGGCTACACTGCCTGCAGCACAAGCCTCCCAGCGTGGCCATGCTCTGGTCCACCAGCCAGTGCAAGTGGTGCCCGGAAGTGCTCTGGAGTTGGTTTTCCTCAGCTCATGCTGACCACAGGTGGCCACACCCAACTGCAAGGCAGGCTGGGGGATGTAGTCCGGCTGTGTGCCTGGGAAGATGAGGAAATGGGTCCGGTGCACAGTGTCTGCTCACCAGAAGTGGAGATAAAGCCGCCAACCAGAATGAAGTGAGGCAGGACGGAAGGTCCTGGGGCAGTTTCTTTGATTGACAATGACTCAACTACAGGTCTTGGAAGGAGCCACTGGAGAAAGTAGGGCTTCGTGTGGTGGAAAACCCAGGGCCTCACTGGACCACAGCAAGCATGAGAAGGGACAGTGATGGATCCAGGCTCCACCGGCTGGGAAGACCCCACCTTAGATCTACATGACCTCCGTGTCTCTACATCCAACAGAGGAGAGTACAAGCATGTCTCTGAGCCTGAAGGAGAGGAGCCTGGACAGCAAGGAGTTAAAGGGTGCAGGGGAGCCAGGTGCCCCCAACATACTGTGGTGGTGCCAGTTAATCCCCTGCAGCAGGCAGGAGGCCTGCACAGCTGTCTCTCCCAAGCCGGGACTCCACTACCCCCGCCCTGCCCCGGCCCCTTGCCCAGAGATCCTGGCAGCCCAGGGATTGGGTGGGGGTGGTGGAGACGGGCAGACAGCATGCTGGGTAAGCGGTGCAGCCCCTGCACCCATGGAGAAGCCATTCCCAAGAGCTCTGCTACCCTCTAGGCTGCTACTTAGCCCCCCACTTGCCAGGAAGACCCCACCTCCCCAAACCAGCCAACCTGTTCACGCCACACACCTCCTATTCCTGTCTCTGTACCTTTGCCTAACCTGGAATGCTGCAGAAGCCCAGCCCACAGGAGCCCTGCTTTTTGGCCTCTGGTGCCCCAGGGGCCAGGGTCCTGCTGGTCTGGGGCCTCCCAGGCCTGTGTCTGCGCTCTGCTTGGGGAAGCAGGCCTTGCACCCTGGCTCCAGCCCTTCTTTATTCCTCACACGACATTCACCTTCCAACAGACGAGGAAGCTAAGGCTCAGAGACGGGAGGCAACCTGCACAGCAAGAGAGTGGAGGAAGCGGGACTGGAGCCCATACTCCCGTGCTCCTTCTCAGCCAGAGAGGAGACCAGGACGGCTGCTGGGTGTCTGGGAGCTGGGGCTCAGGGCCCCTCCCTCCAGGAAGCCAGAGGGGGCAGTGGAACAAGGACTCTTGCTGCCCTTCAGCCAGTTGGCAGCTGGAGGACATGGGCCAACTCCAGTTCTCAGTGCCCCATGGCGTGGACAGGCAACAGGTTCTTCATTCCCGGTTGGCAGGAGGGTCAAATGAGATAATGCATGGGAAAAGGGCTGGACAACTGCAGAAGCCATGCCTGTGTGCAAGGCTGCCCGGCTGAGCCAAAGGGTTCCAGCTCAGCCAGGCCCAGGGCACGAGGAAGGCACCCCATACAGCCCCAGCCCACCCTCACCCAGCAGGATCCAGGCTCACAGCTAAGCCTTTGCCTCTCCTGTGCCAGACACAGCAGTGCCTTCACCTTGGTCCCCCCTGAACCATGTCCCCCACTTAGAGTGGGAGCTGAAGAGGGAGCAGGATGCTGTGGGTCAGCCTGCATGGTGGGGTCAGGCTGCCTCTCAACAGCTGTGTGCCTGAGCACCAAGTCTCAGTTTCCTCGTTGCTAAACTGGGAACAAGGGTCTGGCCAAGTGGTGATGAGGACTTTTATAGATCAAGCCCCTGGCCTAGCGTAGGTATTCAATGAATGGTGCTATTGTTACCAGAACTTTAAAGATCATCTTCTTCCAGCTCCATGTTGATCCTAGAGAAAGAAAGAGAGAGAGAGAGAGAGAGAGAGAGAGAGAGAGAGAGAGAGAGAGAGACTCAGTCCCAGTCCCACCACAAACTGAGCAATGGAAGAGGCAGCACCAGATCCCAAACCGCGTGCTCCCTCCACTGTCCTTGGTGGTGGCATGTCCTCCCCGCTCTGAACACATGGCCTCTGCCATCTCCCAGGCCCACTGAGAAGCCTGTTGTCTTCTAGGGCAGGAGCCCTCCTCTCCCCCAGGTAGGACCTGAGCCTCCTGCTCCTACGTGAGCATGGCCAGGAGCTATCACGTGGGAGATGAGTGCAAGGTGTGCAGACCCAGCCAGGGAAGTGGATTCCTCAAGGGTCTCCTGGGACGGCCGAGCTGGGTGACATCAAGTCCCAGGATGCAGGGAGACAGAAGTGAGAGAGGGAAGGGTTAAAGACTCGGCAGCTGGGACAGGCAGCGTGCAGACAGCCCAGCCCAGTGCTGGGAGGCCTGCACCATTCCATTCCTTTGCAGATCAGTTACACCCAGCTGTCTCCCTCCCCACTGCCAGCAGCGCCCCTTGGATTAGGCGGGAAAGGCTCCCCGGCCTGCAGCCTGCACACGGCCCGTGGGGACCCGCGCCTGCAGCCCACGCCTCCACGACAGCTGCCGAATGTCAGGCAAGAACATAGATCAGCAGGATCCTGGCAGAGGTGCCCCAAGCCCAGACCCTGCCCCCGGAGGAGAAAGGGGGTCTGTAAGGGATTTGGGAGATACAGGGAAGTGACTGCTCCCAAAAATATCTCCCCCGTCCATATGTCACTGTGCCTCAAATTCCACCATTAGACACCATAAAACTTTAGGTCTTCCAAAGACACCAGTTAAAAAGCTACCCCACGGAGTAGCAGGCACTCCGATGCACTGTTGATAGAAGGTACTGGTAAATCATACGCACGTTGCATTTTCTTTTAATTTTATAATTTAAAGTAAGTATGAAATTCCTAAAAAATATTTACCCTTTGTCTCAGCAGTCTCACTGAGCATTTTAACTTCACGGAAGTTAACTGAAGAAAATACTTTCCAATATGGAAAAAGTATGGGCTATAGTTTCAAGATTGAATAAAAAAGTTAGAAATGAAAAGACCAAATTTTAACAGCAGACAGTATCTGTCCTTATTCTGAAAACCATGAACAGTTCCACCCACGGGGCAGACACCCCCCGTGTAAAGCAGTAGACAGGGGCACAGAGTGCAGGTTAGACAGCCTGGGTTCTAATCCTGGCTCTTCACTCACGAGTTCTGCGACACTGGCAGACCACTGAACCTCTCTGAACCTTTCTCACCTGTGAAACTAGAATAGTAATTACAGTGGTTGTGAGAATTCTGTGAGGATTACAAGAGATCACGTGTGGGAAGCTTCCTTCCAATCCCACCACCACCAGAGGACCTTGATTACAGAAACCAACACCAACATGAGTGAGCAGTTTCAAGGGGCCCCCCACCACCCACCTACACAGCTGAGAAAGCACACACAGTGCCAGTTCTGATTAAACTAGAATTTACTAAATAGACTACCACCAGCCAATTGAAACTCATTGTCTATTTGAAAAGAATAGATACCCCCAAAATTGTGCCCAAGTGGAGATAGATGGCAGGCTAAATGTCTCTCAATGAAATACCATCAGCTGAAGAAACAGGAAGGACATGAACAGTACTCTAATTAACATGATGAAAGGATGACTCATGAGGATTCCATATCCATAAAATAGGAGATGTATATGTAAGAGCACAATCAGAAAACATGTATTGAGTTTGTTGCTGAATACTAAGATGCATATATGTAGGTGAAGAAATCCCTAAGACTGGGCAAAGAACACCTGGGTAACAACAAATTGAGGAATTCCTGAAGCTTACGCAGGGTTAGGAGACAAACTCCTAACATTCAAAGCAGAGAGATCTCACTGAACATTTAGGACACACCTTAGAAGTAGGACTAAACTAGCCTTTGAGCAAAAGCTACCCTTAATCTGCCCTACTAAGCTTTGAAACAAGCTTCAAATTGACCACACTGATACCCAAATAACTTTACTGCAAGACATAAAACAGAAATATTGTTTATAGGAAAAGACTTCACACATTCAGCAGTGTTAATGTTAATGATGTCCAGAATTTAATAAAAGTTACTAGATAATCGAAAAAGCTGGAAAACGTTACCCATGACAAGGAGAAAAATCATTCAATAGAAACAGACCTAGAAATGACAAAATCATGACATTAGCAGAGGAAGACTTTAAAATGGCTATTATAAATATGTTCAAGAATATAGTTACATACATGAACATACTGAGCGGAGAAATGGAAGACATTTTTAAACAGAACTTATAGGGATGAACATATAAAGCTGTAAATGCACATGGGGTTAACACATGGGGTTAACAGATTTGAGAGGGCAGAAGAAAAGATGCTGATCTTAAAGACAGCAGACAAAGGTCATTTCAAAGAGGGCTTGTGGAGCTGTGAAACCAAGAGCTCTCAATGCTGTGACTAAAGACTGATGTTCTCCATGGGATGTTGTAGTCACTCAATAGTGCTGTGTTTTCCTGTGGAGGTATAAGATTAAAAAAAAAAAAAAAGACAGCAAGAGAAAGTACCAAAAATGAATTACAGAGTGAAAAAAAAAACCTGCTTTAAAACATGAACAGCACTTCACTGACCCATTAAACAATACGAAGAGATCTGTTTTAAGGCACAGAAGGACAGCAGAAAGGAGAGACTGTCCTAAGAAATAATAGCAGAATCCAGAATATATAGAGAACTTCTGAAATGCAACAACATCAACAAACAGCCCAGTTGAAAAATGAATGAGGATTTGAATAGACATTTCTCTAAAGAAGTTCTTCAAATGACCAGGAAGCCAATGAAAAGATGTTCAATACCTCTAATCGTTAGGGAAATGCAAAGCAAAAATACAATGAGATGCCACTTCACATCCTTTAGGATGGTCATCATTTAAACAAATAAGCAAACAAAAATAGAATCTAACAAGCTCTAGTGGGAATGTAAAATGGTACAGCTACCATGAAACCAAGATATGAGTTCCCCCAAAACTAGAAGTAGAATTACCATATAATCTAGTACTTTTGGGGCATGTACCTGAACTACTTGACGGCAGGAACATGAACAGGTGCTTGTACAACCATGTGTATAGTGGCATTATTCACACTGACTAAAAGGTAGGAACATCCCAACAGTCCATCAATACATGAATGATGAACAACAGTATGGTAGAGACATACAAAAGAATATTACTTAGTCTTAAAAAGGAATTCTCTGACACATACTACCACATGCATGGTGCTTGAGGACTTTATGTGATATAAGCCAGGCACAAGGTCAAATACTACATGCTCATACTTATATGATGCACCTTGAGTAGGTAGCTTACTGATCAGCCAACAAATTGGAAGGTTATGTTCAAACACCTCAAGACCTAGAAATCTCCATAGTCTATCAATCTGTAAGAGGGTTGACTGGTGCACTCAGAACTGCAGACATGGTACTGACATATGCATAAACATAGACCAATGGAATAAAATTGAAAGCCCAGAAAAAAAGTCCTCATGTTTACAGTAACTTGATTGTTGAAGAGTGTGGTAAGAAAGGGGGGATAGAGTAGTCTTTCCAACAAACAGAGCTGAAACAACTGGATATCTGCATGAAAAGAATGAAGCTGGGCCTGTTCTTAAACTGTATTTCCAAAAAAAATGGACTACAAATGGGCTGTAGACCTAAATGTACAAGGTAAAATTATACAACTCTTAAAAGTATACATAGGAGCAACTTTTCATGATCTTGGGTTAATTAAAACCTTTGATGTGTTGTCAAAATCCCAAGTGATAAATAAATACTTCAAATTTCAAAAATTAAAGCTTTTGTGCTTCAAATAGCATTAATAAGATAAACAGAAAACTCACAGAATTGGAGAAAACATTTGTGAATCATATGTCTGATAATGGACTTGTATCCATAATATATAAATAATTCTGACAAATAGTAAATGGCAGCAAAATAACCCAGCTTAAAGAACAGGCAAAGGATCTGAATGACTATTTCTCCAATGAAGACACACAAACATCCAATAAGCATATGGAAAGAGGATTAACATCATTAGTCATTAGAGAAATGTAAATACAACTTATAGTGTGATACCACTTCACATCCACTAAGATGACTATAATTAAAAAAAATCAAAGAGTAAGTGTTGGAGAGGATGTGGAGAAATTAAAACTCTCATACACTGCTGGTGGGGATGTCAAATTATACAACTACTTTGGAAAATACCCTAGCAGTTTCTTAAAATGTTAAACATGAGACTACCAGAGGACTCAGTGATTCCATCCTAGTATACAGCAAAAATAATTGGAAATACAGTTATCCCTTGGTATCTGTGAAGAATTAGTTCCAAGACACCTTCCTCCATGTACAACCACAAATGCTCAAGACCTTTAAATAAAATGGCAAAGTATTTAGTACTCATATTTGCATGTAAACTACACATTCTCCTATATACTTTAAATTATCTCTAGAATACTTACAATATCTAATACCATAAAATTCTATGGAAATAGTTGTTATGTTGTATTGTTACGGTGTACTGCACATACATCTCCCATGTGATAGCTCCTGGCCATGTTCACGAAGGAACAGGAGGCTCAGGTCCTACTTGGGGGAGAGGAGGGCTCCTGTCCTAGAAGACAACAGGCTTCTCAGCGGGCCTGGGAGATGGCAGAGGCCGTGTGTTCAGAGCAGGAGGACACACCACCACCAAGGACAGTGGAGGGAGCATGAGGTTTGGGATCTGGTGCTGCCTCTTCCATTGCTCAGGAAATAGTGACAAGGAAAAAAGTATGTATGTGTTCAGTACAGACACATTTTTAAAGGAATCTTTGATCCATGGTCAGTTGAATCCACAGATGCAGAGTCTTTGGATACAGTGAGCTGACAGTGATGTCCACACAAAAAATGTTCACAGATGTTTGTAGCATCACTATTTGTAATAGCTAACAGTGGAAACAAACCCAATGTCCATGGTCTGATGAATGAATAAATATAACTCCCCATAATGGAATATTATTCAGCTATAAAACTGAATGTGGTAATAAATGCTATCACATGAGTGAACCTCAAAGAATTCATGTTAAGCAAATGAAGTCAGTCACAAAAGACCACAGACTGCATGACTCCATGTATATGAACTGTCCGTGAAAAGAAAATCTATAGCAACAGAAAGTAGGTTTGCTTACAGCTCGTGGGTGTTAAAGGAAACAGTGACTACTAACGTGTACTTCTGGGATGAATAAAATACTCAACGACTTACTGTGGGGATGTCTGCACAACTCTATCAATATAACCTCAAGAAAACATAGACTGGTATACTTTAAAGGGACAATTTGTATGCTATGGGAACTATATTTCAATAAAGCATATATATATTATATATACTTACATACATATAAATATGTACTGATTGTGACTGAATAAGAAAAGAACTAATATTATTCTGGCTGCATGAGACAGAATTTAAAAGCAAATTAAAGGATGAAATTTTGTATATTATGCATATAGTAACCATGAAAGAGTTAGGCCATACTAGTTTAGAAAAAAATAGATGTCAAGACAAGAGATCGTTCTGGAGACAGAGAAAAATGATAAAACAGTGAATGAATCAAGAAGGTACAACAATCCTACATGTAAGAGCATTATTCAAAAAGCCCCAAAATACTTACAGCAACATACCATACTTGAAAGAAGCAGAAAATTAAACAGTTATAGTTGAAAATGTTAATATTCATCTCAGGTATTGGTAGAAAAATTAGACACAAAATCAGCAATGATATAGAGGAGTTAACATTGCCAACTTGACCTATAGACATATAGATCATGCCACTCAATAACAGCAAAACAAACAAAACCCTCCTCAAATGTTCAATAGCATTTGGGGACTATTAAATGAGTCTCAATCAGTTTTAAAGGAATTTTAGTATCCAAGTACTTTCCATGGTTATTACGCAATTAAGTTAAAAAACCAGTCAAAGAAAGGAATCTCAGATGTCTCCGAGTATTTGAAAATCAATACACTTCTAAGTAAAATAAAGAAAAATCACAAGCCAGAGTGGAAAATCTTGAGTCAACATAAACACAAAATATATTAAAAATTATGGGATGTATCTAAAGTATCTTTAGAGAAAAATGTAGTTTTAAACACATATTGAAAGGATGAAATAATCAATCATCTAAGTTGTCCACCTACGAATGCATTAAAATGAAGAGTAAAACTAAGCAGATGTTAATAAAAATGAGAGTATAAGCCAATGAAATAGGAAAGAGAGAAAAATACATGAACCCAAAAATTTACTCTTTGAAAATACAAACAAAATAGATAAAACTTTTAGACAAACTGACCCAGAAAATGAAATAAATAAATTACTGAAAATCAAGAATAAAGGAGGGGTGCGAATTTTTGGTCCAGTTGGTAAGATGTTCACATCCCAAATCAGAGTTTGAATTTGAGCTCCAGCTCTGTTGCTGATACAGCTTCCTGCTGATGGGGACCACAGGAGGCAGCGGTTGATGCCTCAAGTACTTGGGCCTCTGCCACCTGCATGAGAGACTTGGAGATCTGGGTTTCTGGATTTGGCCTGTAGGCATCTGAGGAATGAACCAGTGCTTGGAAGCTCTCTCTCTCTTTAAAATATATAATAAATTTTAAAATAGTATTATAGGAGGAGACATAATACAGACTCCACAAAATTAAAAGGGGGTATTTTGAATACTTGCATACTAGTCATCTTTTCTTTTCCACATTGAAATATTAAAGAGAACAGGTTTATTTAGCTCTGCAGAAGCAGAATCCCATGGTGACCCAGGAAGCAGAGAGAGCTAGGCCCCACTCAGTCTTTATAATCAACCCTCTCAAGAGAATTCCCTTTCAAAGACACGTCTCCAGTGACCAGATGACCTCCCGCTAGGCCCACCTCCTGAAAAGCGTAATTGAATTAAGCTTCTACCTTCTTTGCACCACTAACTTACGATTTCAGGAGTTTAACCATTTTTATAAGTTCAAGAACCATATCCTGCTCAAATTATAGTGACCTTCATGTCAACAAATTAAAAGTCAGATGAAGTGAAAATATTCTGACAAAGATACAAGGAACTAAAATTGATTCAAGAAAGAATAGAAAATATGAAAAAATATGTATCTCAAATTAAATAATTGAATTGATAATTAAAATCATCCCACAAAGAAAACCCCGGGCCCAGAAGAACTCATTGGTAAATTCCATCAAACTTTCAAGGAATAAATAACCCAAATACTGTACAAACTCTCATAGAAGATAGAGAAGGGGGGAACACTTCCTAACTTATTTCACAAACCTGGCATTATCCTAATAACAAAGCCAAAGACAAGGCAAGAAACAAAACAACATTCCAGTGTCTCTCATGAACATGGGCATAAAGCCTCTTATTGAAATATTTGCAAACTTGGGGCAGGCATCAGCTGCAGTGATTAGTCGCTTGCTTGGGACCCCCACATCCTGTATTGCAGTGCCTAATCCTGATTCCCATTTCCTGCTGATGTGCACCCTGGGAGGCAGCAGGTGATGGCTCAAGCATTTGGGCCCCTGAACCTGCAAGGGAGACCCAGATTGAATTCCCAAGGTATTTGGAGGATAAACAAGTAGACAAGAACAATTTTCTATCTTCATCATCATCATTTTCTACCTATATTATTTCTCTATCATCTCTCTGCCTCTCAAATAAATAAATAAAAATTAAATATATATGCATACTAAACCCTGCAACAAAAAGTGAGGATGGTATGCTATTACCAGGTGGGGCTTATCCTAATGATACAAGGTTGATTTAACACCCCCAAATCAGGTAACATAATACACTGTATTAATAAAGTGAACAGAAAATTCCACAAGATCTTCTCCATAGGCACAGAAAGAGCACTGACAAAATTCAACATTCACCCATGATTTTAAAATAAGTCTCAGGGCTGGTGCTGGGGCATAGTGGGCTAAGGCTCCACCTGCAGCGCCAACATCCCATATAGGCGTGGGTTTGTATCCTGGCTTCTCCTCTTCCAATCAAGCTCTCTGCTGTGGCCTGAGAAAGCAGGGAAGATGGCCCAAGTCCTTGGGCCCCTGCATCTACGTGGGAAGCCTGGAAGAGGCCTCTGGCTCCTGGCTTCAGACCCACCCAACTTCAGCTGTTTTGGCCATTTGGGTAGTGAACCAGCAGATGGTTCACTATCTCTCCCTCTGTCTGTAACTTTACCTCTCAAATAAATAAATAAAGTCTTTAAAATAAAATAAGTCTCAAAAAAGTAAGAATAGGAGGAAACTCCATCAATCAGATAAAAGACATGCATGAAAAAGCTTACAGTTGGGGCCAGCACTGTGGCATAGTAGGCTAAACTTTCTGCCTGCAGCATTGGCATCCCATATGGGCACTAGTTCGTGTCCTGGCTGCTCCTCTTCTGATCCAGTTCTCTGCTATTAATTGGGAAAGCAGTAGAAGATGGCCCAGGTGCTTGGGCCCCTGCACCCTCATGGGAGACCCAGAAGAAGCTCCTGGCTCCTGAGCAACCTTGCTCCAGCCGTTGCAGCCATTTGGGGAGCGAACCAGCAGATGGAAAACCTTTCTGTCTCTCCCTCTCTAACTCTACCTCTCAAATAAATAAATAAAGTCTTAAAAAAAAGCTTAGAGTTAATATTATAGTTAACAACAAAAGACTGGATGCTTTTCCATTAAGATTATAATTGTGGCAGAATTTGTGGTATTATCACTTGTGAGTGGTAGTTCCAGTGTACTGAAAGTCCCCCTAACAATCAAGAACAAGAAATTAAAAGCATTGAGCAGAAAGACAAAAGTAAAACTGCCTTTACCCATAAACTACATGTTCATTTATGCAAAAAATCCTGCAAAAACAACAACAAATGAAAGCTACAAGAACCACCAAGTGAATTTAGTCAGTTTATGCAATACAAAATCAATATGCAAATAGCAATTATATTTCTATATAATAACAAGCAATCTGAGAATTAAATTACAAAAAGAATTCCTATCATGCTGGTGTAAAAAGGAATAAATACTTTGGAATACAGTTAGTAAACACTCAAGACTATAAAATAATTGCAATCGGCCAGCACCGTGGCTCAATAGGCTAATCCTCCGCCTTGCGGCGCCGGCACACCGGGTTCTAGTCCCAGTCGGGGTGCCGGATTCTGTCCCGGTTGCCCCTCTTCAAGGCCAGCTCTCTGCTATGGCCCGGGAGTGCAGTGGAGGATGGCCCAAATGCTTGGGCCCTGCACCTGCATGTGAGACCAGGAAAAGCACCTGGCTCCTGCCTTCAGATCATCGCGATGCGCCGGCCGCAGCACGCCGGCAGCAGCGGCCATTGGAGGGTGAACCAATGGCAAAAAGGAAAACCTTTCTCTCTGTCTCTCTCTCTCACACTATCCACTCTGCCTGTCAAAAAAAATAATTGCAATCATGATAGTATAAAAATGAAAAAATACTTTCAAATGCATCTATTAAGTATATAAGATACATACGCTGAAAATTACCAAGGGTTATTGAGAGAATTTAAAGAAATGAATGACTAGAGAGATAGATCTTGTTCATGGATTGGAGGACTAAATATTATTAAGCTGGAAATTTCTCCTTAATTTATCTATAAATCCACTGAAATTTTCTTCAAAATCCCAGCAAGATTGTCTGGTAGAAAGTGACAAGCTGACCCTAAAATATGTACACAAATATGAATGACCTAGAATAGCCAAGTACAAAGCTGGAGAACCTACACTGCCTTTTTGAAAACTTAATGCAAAGGTACACAATTAATTAAGACAGTGTGGTGGGCCTAAAGACACACACACAGACCAATGAACTAGAACAGAGAGCCTAAAAATACACCCACACAATATTCAATAAAAAGCTAAAACAAAAACCTGGTAAGTACATGAGCACAAATGTGAAATAACTGTTCATCAAACAAGATCTATGATGACAAATAGGCATAGGAAAGCACAAGGAACATTCTAAGGAAGACCGTTGTTTGTCAGGGAAATCCAAGTTAAAACAGTGAGATAACACTAAGCACCCTCTAGAACACCTGTTAAGGCAGACCTACTAACTTTTGCTGAGAATAAATGGAATCCTCCCATGTTGTAGGTGAAATTTTAACTAGTAGAGCCCTTTCAGAAATCAGTTTGTGAGTCTTTCAAAGAGCTAAACACGTATTTTCTATAGGACCCAGGAATTTCATCTCTAGGCAGATACACACGACTGGCATACAAAAGTTCATAGGAGCATTATGCATCATGGCTTGAAACCAGAAACAGCACAAATGTCCATCAACAGTTAATAAGAATAGTATGCACATATAATGGATTTCTACTCAAGAATAAACAAGAAGTGAACCATGAATAGAGGCAGTAAGGGTGAACTGGAAAAACACTGTGTTAAGTGAAATGTTGCCAAACACAAAATGCTACATATTATTAGATTCTGCTTATATGTAATTTCTAGAAACACCAAAAACAGATATAAATCAATGGTTACATGGAAAGCAGAGCAGTAGTTATCTTATGTCTGGGATGAGAATAGGATGACTGCAAATAGAAAGGGAACTTTTTGAAGTAAGAGACTTATTCTAAAATTGATTGTGGCAGGTGCAGGCGCCGTGGCGCAGTGGGTTAAGCCATGGCCTGCAATGCCAGCATCCCATAAGGGTGCCAGTTCATGTTCTTATCCTCCTCCCTGCTAATGGCCTGAGAAAGCAGGGGAAGATGGCCCAAGTGTTGGGGCCTCTGCACCCACGTGGGAGACCTGGATGAAGCTTCTGGGTCCTAGCTTTGGCCTGGTTCAGTGCTGGCCACTGTGTCCATCTAGGAGTGAACCAGAGAATGGAAGAGCTCTCTCTTCCTCTCTCTTTCAAATAAATGAGTAAAATCTTTTAAAAATATTGATGTGTCAACTATGACAGAACTGTATAAACTTACAATGAGTAAATGTAATATCTAAATGATACCTCAGTGAAGATGTCTTTAAAAGATATTTCACTATTTAAAGCAAAAATACCAATTTTTTATGGTAAATTATGCAGGTAGATGTGAAATGTATAACACAATGGACAGAATGGCAGTATATTATTGTAAAGTCACACACTGTACAATCTTCCCCAGCACATATACAAGAGGCTAGCATTATATGAATGTAGACGGGCATATGCTACAAAACAGTGAAAGATGTTTATTTCAAGCCATTCTGCAGTCATTAAGAAAAGAGTTAAAGTGAATACAGAACTGGTAGAGACAGTCATAAAAAAAAATCCAAACAGTGGCAGAATACAAAGTAAATAAGAAAAAACAATAGTGGAACAAATATAAATAATCAAATGAGAGCTTAAAACCCACCTTTTATAATATGTTAGAAGTAGGACTTCCGGTTGAAAGTGACATAATAGGGAGAGAGCTCACTGCTCTAGTCTAGGGGAGGATAGTTTAAAAAAAAGTGGAGAGTGTGCAACCTCAAGGAAGGGTTAGGGAGAAAATGGCAGAGGAAACGCCACGCAAACTGGGGGGACACTGTGGACCTACGGAAATTTCACCTGCAACACATGAGGATTATATTTATTCTCACCAAAAGTTAGTAAGTCCATCTTATAGATACTGTGCGGGGTGTCAATGCCCGCAGCTAAGGACCCCAGCAGCTGAGAGCCTCAGACCAGCTTTGGAGTGAGGTGAGACCAGACAGCAGCCCAAGCCACTGGCGACAAAGCTGTGGGAAGAGCCTGGCATGGGCCTGGCTTGGAGCCCTATGGGAGACAATGTACCTGCCAACCTAGAGGGAGAAAACAGGGGCACATTTCTCCCTCCCTAACTACACAGCACTGTCCTGTAACCACCAGGAGGGCAGAGTGCTCCTGACAGGGGTAGCCCTGAGTGCTGTGACCGTGAAAACCCTGTGGCTGTGTGGGAGGGCAGAGTGTGGCTGGGACATTGGGAAGCCACTGTCGTGGCTCCACATGCTCGGAGCTCCCTAATTTCCTAGTGAGGGTCATTGTTGCAGGATCCATGTTAACACCAAGGACTACACGGATCCATCCTTTATATGGTTCTTGTGGCAACGAGGATGAAAAGTGAACCCATTAGGGCTAGTGCTCGGGCTTTGGTCTCCTGTGAGGAAAGAAGGTGAGCATGAGAATATGCCAACAGAGCAACCTCCCTTCTGATTAAAAAAAGAAGACATTTACCACGCCCAACTTAGGTGTCACCCTGGACACTCGTCTCACCCTGCAGCACAGAGCAGAGCTTCCTGACCACACCCAGCACATGCCTCTGGGTGTTCATGGAAACACAGAAACATGGTCATCACTATGAAAGAGGTGAAGGCAGAAAATATCCCAGTAAAAGTACAAAGGAAATCCAAAGTAAATGATAGGAATATTTATGAAAAAACAGCAGGGCCAAGTGGTTACTTACCAATAGTCATGTTGAATGTAAATGGCCTCAACTCTGCAGTTAAAAGATACAGACTGAAGAATGGATTAAAAAACAAAATCCATCTATTTGCTGCCTACAAGAAACATATCTCACCAATATACAGGCAGACTGAAAGTGAAAGAATGGAAGAAGATAGTCCATGCCAACAGAAACCAAAAAAGGAGCTGCTGTAGCCTTCTAATACCAGACAAAATAGACTGTAACATAGAAACTGTTAAAAGAGACAAAGACAGATACTATACAGTGATCATGGGATCAGTTCAATAGGAAGATGTGACTACTGTAAATGTGTATGCACCTAATTACAGGGCACCTGGCTATTTAAAAGAAATGTTAATGGATCTAAAGAGAGACATAGATTCCAATACAACAATAACAGGGGACTTCAGTACTCCATTTTCAGCAATGGACAGATCAACCAGACAGAAAATCATCAAAGAAACAGAGGTTAATTGACATTACAGACCAAATGCACCTAATGCATATCTACAGAACTTTTCACCCTACAGATGCAAAATACATTCTTCTCAGCAGTGTAGGGAACTTTCTCTAAGATAGACTATAGGCTAGGCCATACAGCAAATTTAAGCAAACTTAAAAAAAAATCAAAATCAGAACATGCATCTTTTTTCTTTTTAAGATTTTTTTTTTTTGAAAGACAGAGTTACAGAGAGAGGCAGAGGCAGAGAGAGGTCTTCCATCTGTTGGTTCACTCCCCAAACGGCCACAACAGCCAGAGCTTAGCCAATCCAAAGACAGAAACCAGGGTCCAGGAACTTCTTCTGGGTCTCCCATGTGGATGCAGGAGCCCAAGGGCCTAAAACATCCTCTGCTGATTTCCCAGGCACATTAGTAGGGAGCAGAATTGGAAGTGGAGCAGCCAGGACTAGAACTGGTGCCAATCTGGGATGCCAGAGCTGCAGCCTGAGGCTTTAACTTGCTTTGCCTCAGTGCTGGCCCCAGCATGCATCTTCTCTGACCACAATGGAATGAAGCTGGAAACCAGCAACTCAAGAATCTCTAGAACATATGCGAACACATGGGGACTGAACAACATGCTCCTGAATGAACAGTAGGTCACTGAAGACATTAAGAGAAATCATAAATTTCTGGAAACAAATGAAGATGACAATACAATATAGCAAAAATTATGGGGGGTGGTGCTGTGACGTAGTGGGTAAAACCACTGCCTGTGGTGCTGGCATCCTACATAGGTGCCGGTTTGAGTCATGGCAGCTCCTCTTCCAATCCGGCTCTCTGCTATGACCTGGGAAATCAGTGGAAGATGGCTTTGCACCCCCACACCCTCATGGGAGAGCCAGAAGAAGCTCCTGGCTCCAGATCAATCCAGCTTAGGTTGCTGCAGACATTTGGGGAGTGAACCAGCAGGTGGAAGACTGATTTTCTTTCTCTCTTTCTCTTTCTCCTTTTCTCTCTCTCTCTCTCTCTCTCTCTCTGCCTCTCTGTAACTCTGCCTTTCAAATAAATAAATAAATATTTTTAAAAAAAACAAAAGCATTCTTAAGAGGAAAGTTTATAGCAATTGGTACCTACATCAAGAAATTGGAAAGCCACCAAATAAATGAGCTATCAATGCATCTCAAGGATCTAGAAAAACAACAGCAAACCAATCCCAAAACTACTAGGAAAAAAGAAATAATTATTATTAGAATAAACAAAATTGAAACCAAAGAACACCACAAAGGATCAGCAAAATTAAGAGCTGGATTTTTGGGAAAAAAAATTGACACACCATTGGCCCAACTAAACAAAAAAAGAGGGAGAATACCCAAATCAATAAAAATAGAAATGAAAAATGAAATGTAATGACAGAAACCACAGAAATTATGATGAAGAGCTATAGGCCAACAAATTGGGAAACCTAAAAGAAATGGATAGATTCCTGGACACATACAACCTACCTAAATTGAACCATGAAGACATGGAAAACCCAACTAGACCAATAACCAAGATAGAAATTGAATCAGTAATGAAAACACTCCCAGCAAAGAAAAGCCCAGGACTGAATGGCTTCATTGCTGAATTCAACCAGACATTTAAAAAGAACTAACTCTAATTCTTCTCAAGCTATTCAAAACAATTGAAAGGGAGGGAATCCTCCCAAACCCCTTCTATGAAGCCAGCATCACCTTAATCCCTAAACCTGAAAAAGATACAACAGAGAAATAAAACTACAGACTAATTTCCCTGATGAATACTGATCCAAGAATCCTCAAAAAATACTAGCCAATCAAGTCTAACAACATATCAGAAAGATCATTCACCTGGAAAAGTGGGATTTATCCCTGGTATGGAGGGATGATTCAACACTCACAAAATCAATGTGATATATACATTAACAAACTGAAGAACAAAAACCATATAATTTTATCAATAGATGCAGAGAAAGCATATGATGAAATACAACACCCGGGGCTAGTGCTGTGGTGTAGTGAATAAAGCCACTGCCTGCAGTGCCAGCATCCCATAGGGGTGCCAGTTCAAGTTCTGGCTGCTCTCCTTCCAATCCAGCTCTCTGCTGATGGCCTGGAAAAGCAGTAGAAGATGGCCTAACCCTTGGGCTCCAGGCTCCTGGCTTCAGATTAGCCCAGCTACGGCTGTTGCGGTCATTTGGGGAGTGAACCGGCAGATGGAAGACCTCTCTGTCTCTCTTCCTCTACCTCTGCCTCTCTGTAACTCTGCCTTTCAAATAAATAAATAAATCTTAAAAAAAACATCCTTTCACAGCACTCTGGCCCAGAATCAGCCCTTAAGTCATTCAGATCCAGCTGAAAAGCCCATGAGAGTATTTCAGGCATGGAAAGCCAAGACTCTGGCAAAAAAAAAAAATTACCTAAATGAAAGATCTCTGTGAGTGAGATCCCAGTGGAAAGAACAGGTCATCAAAGAAGGGAGGAGAGAACTTCCACTTTGACTATGACCTTGTCTAAATATGATCAGAGTTGGTGAACTCAAAAGGCCTCCATAGCCTTGGCAACTCATGACAAGAGCCTAGGGTGATTACCGACACCATAAACAAGAGTGTCAATTTGTAAAGTCAACAACAGGAGTCACTGTGCACTTACTCCTCATGTAGGATCTCTGTCCTTAATGTGCTGTACGTCGTGATTAAATGTTATAACTAGTACTCAAACAGAATTTTTCCCTTTGTGTTTCTGTGTGGGTACAAACTGTTGAAAGCTTTACTTAATACAAGCTAAATTTATCTTCTGTATATAAAGATAATTTAAAATGAATCTTGATGTGAATGGAAGGGGAGAGGGAGCGGGAGATGGGAAGGTTGCGGGTGGGAGGGAAGCTATGGGGGGGCATTATAATCCATAAGCTGTATGTTGGAAATTTATATTCATTAAATAAAGGTTAAAAAAAAATACCCTTTCATGATGAAAACTTTAAGCAAACTGTCTATAGAAGGAACATTCCTCAATGCAATCAAGGCAACTTATGACAAACCCATCACTGGCATCCTAATGAATGCGGAAAACTGGACGTATTCTCACTGAGATCCTGCACCAGACATGGATGCCCACTCTCCCCACTGCTATTCAATACAGTCCTGGTAGTTGTAGCTGGAGCCATTAGGCAAGAAAAATAAATCAAAGGGATACAAATTGGGAAGAAGGAAGTCAAACTACCCCTACTTTCAGATGACATGATCCTATATATAGAGGATCCAAATAACTGCACTAGAAGACTGTCAGAACTCATAGAAGAATTTGGTAAAGTGGCAGGATATAAAATCAACACACAAAAATCAATAACCCTTGTATACACAGACAATGCCACAACTGAGAAAGAACTTCTAAGATCAATCCCATTCACAATAGCTACAAAAAAATGAAATGCTTTGGAATAAATTTAACCAAGGATGTCAAGGATCTCTATGATGAGAATTACAAAATATTAAAGAAAGAATTATAAAAAGAAAAAATGGAAAAATCTTCCATGCTCATGGATTGGAAGAATCAGTATCATCAAAATGTCCATACTATATATGAAAGCAATTTATAGATTCAATGAGATCCCAATCAAAATACCAAGGACATTCTTCTTAGATATAGA
The DNA here is from genome assembly GCF_051225735.1 of Oryctolagus cuniculus. Taxonomy (NCBI): domain Eukaryota; kingdom Metazoa; phylum Chordata; class Mammalia; order Lagomorpha; family Leporidae; genus Oryctolagus; species Oryctolagus cuniculus. The sequence continues at coordinate 48,682,412 of NC_142867.1, read as the reverse complement.
AAAACTGATGCTGAAGTTCATATGGAAACAAAGGAGATCCTAAGTAGCTAAAGCAATCTTATACAACAAAAACAAAGCCAGAGGTATCACAACATCAGATCTCAAGACATCCTACGGGGCAGTTATAATCAAAACATTCAGTACTGGTACAAAAATAGAGGGACAGACCAATGGAACAGAATAGATATGCCAGAAATCAACCCACATATCTACAGTAACCAACTTATCTTTGATAAGGAAACTAAAATCAATCCCTGGAGCAAGGATAGTCTCTTCAACAAATGGTGCTGGGAAAACTGTATCTCCACATGCAGAATTATTAAGCAACACCTCTACCTTACACCTTACACAAAAATCCAATCAAAATGAATTAAAGGTATAAATCTAAAACTTAATATCAAATTATTAGAGAACATTGGGAAACTCTTTAAGACATTGGCATAGGCAGAGAGTTCTTGGAAAAGACCCCAGAGGGTCTTTGACAATGGGATATCAAATTTAGAAGCTTCTGCACTACAAAACACTCAGCAAAGTGAAGAATCGACCAATAGAATGGGGGAGATTATGTGCAAACTATGCAACTGATAAAGGATTAATAGCCAGAATATGTAAAGAGATCAAGAAACTCAACAACAAAACAACCCACCCAGTTAAGACATGGATGAAGAACTTAAACAGACATTTTTCAAGAGAGGAAATCCAAATGGCCAACAGATACATGAAAAAATGCTCAGGATCACTAGCCATTAGGGAAATGCAAATCAAAACCATAATGAGGTTTCACCTCACCCCTGTTAGAATGGCTTTCATACAGAAATCAACAAACAACAAATGCTGGCAAGGATGTGGGGAAAAGGAACCCCAACCCACTATTGGTGCTAATGCAAACTGGTACAGCCACTGTAGAAGATAGAATGGAGATACCTCAGAAATCTGAATATAGACCTACCATATGATCCAACCATCCCACTCCTGGGAATTTACCCAAGGGAAATGAAATCAGCATATGAAACAGTTATGTGTACCACCATGTTTCTTGCAGCTCAATTCACAACAGCTAAGATATGGATTCAACCCAAATGCCTGTCAGCTGAAGACTGTAAAAAGAAATTATGGGATATGTACACCATGGAATACTGCACAGCAGTATAAAAAAATGAAATCTTGTCATTTGCAACAAAATGGACCAAACTGGAAAACATACTTAGTGAAATAAGCCAGTCCCAAAAGGACAAATACTATATATTCTCTCTGATCTGTGATAATAAAGCACCTAAAAGGTAATTTTTAGAAGTGGAATTAACAACTTCGAGATGCAATGACTTTGAACAGCCCTTGTCTTGACTGTTGAGGAACAGGTTTTTTCCATATAATCTGTGGAACTCTTTACTTAGTAATTGTATATGTATATAGTTCACTGAAAATAGACATTAGTTAAAAATAAGAACAGCAATAGGAGAGGGAGGAGGAAGAGTATGTGGGAGGGCGGGTATGGTGGAAGGAACCACTATATTCCTGAAGTTGCATTTATGAAATACATGAAGTTTGTATTCCTTAAATAAAAGGTTTCTGGGGGAAAAAGTAAATGGCAATAGGGCTGGCACTGTGGCTTAGTAGGCTAAGCTTCCTCCTGTGGCACTATCATCCCATATAGGCATTGGTTTGTGTCCCAACTGCTCCTCTTCTGATCCAGGTGTCTCATTATGGCCTGGAAAGCAATAGAAAATGACCCAAATTCTTTGGCCCTTGCACCCATGTGGGAGAACCAGAGGAAGCTCCTGGCTTTGGATCAGCCTAGCTCAGGCTGTTGTAGCCATTTGGGAATGAACCAGCAGATGGAAGACCTCTCTCTGTCTCTACCTTTTTAACTCTGTCTTTCCAATAAATATAATCCTTTTTTTTTAAAAAAAAAAAGACTGATTCATTTATTTGAGAGGCAGAGTTACAAACAGGGAGAGGGAGAGAGGGAGGGAGTAGAGGGAAAAAAGGGGAGAGGGAGAGAGGAAGGGGGAGGATGGGAGAGGGAAAGAGGGGGAGAAGGGAAGAGAGGGAATCCTCCATCCGCTGGTTCACTCCCCGAAATGGCTGCAATAGCCAGAGCTGAGCTGATATAAAGCCAAGAGTTCCTTCTGGGTCTCCCATGTGGATGCAGGGGCCCAAGGACTTGGGCCATACTTTGTTCCTTTCCCAGGCACATCAGCAGGGAACTGGATCAGAAGTAGGGCAGCCAGGCCTTGAACTAGTGAGCATGTGGGATGTTGGCACTTAGGGCTGAGGCTTTAACTCTTAGTGCCACAGTGCCAACCTCATATGAATCAATCTTTTTTTTTTTTTTGACAGGCAGAGTGGACAGTGAGAGAGAGAGAGAGACAGAGAGAAAGGTCTTTTTGCCGTTGGTTCATCCTCCAATGGCCGCCGCGGCCGGCGCGCTGCGGCCGGCGCACGGCGCTGATCCGAAGGCAGGAGCCAGGTGCTTATCCTGGTCTCCCATGGGGTGCAGGACCCAAGGACTTGGGCCATCCTCCACTGCACTCCCTGGCCACAGCAGAGAGCTGGTCTGGAAGAGGGGCAAGCTGGACAGAATCCGGTGCCTTGACAGGGACTAGAACCGGTGTGCCGGCGCCGCAAGGCAGAGGATTAGCCTGTTGAGCCATGGCGCTGGCCATATGAATCAATCTTAAAAAAAAAATAGGGGCTGGCACTGTGGTGCAGCTGATTAAGTCCTGGCATCTCATATGGGCACCGGTTCGAGTCCCAGCTGCTCTACTTCCAATCCAGCTCTCTGCTATGGCCTGGGAAAGCAGTGGAAGATGACCCAAGTCCTTGGGCCCCAGAACCCACATGGGAGACCCAGAAGAAGCTCCTGGCTCTTGGCTTCAGATCGGTGCAGCTCTGGCTAGTGCGGCCATCTGGGGAGTGAACCACTGGATGGAAGACCTCTCTCTCTGTCTCTAACTCTCTGTGTAACTCTTTCAAATAAATAAAATAAATCTTAAAAAAAAAAGTAAATGGCGCAATGCAATAAAGAAATCAAATTACTGGGCTGGCACCGTGGCACAGTAGGTTAATCTTCCATCTGCGGCGCCGGCATCCCATATGGGCGTTGGTTCTGGTCCTGGCTGCTCCTCTTCTGATATAGCTCTCTGCTACGGCCTGGGAGGGCAGTAGAGGATGGCCCAAGTCCTTGGGCCCCTGCACCCATGTGGGAGACCCGGAGGAAGCTCCTGGTTCCTGGCTTCGGATTGGCGTAGCTCTGGCTGTTGCAGCCATTTGGGGAGTAAACCAACAGAAGGAAGACCTTTCTCTCTCTCTCTCCCTCTGTCTGTAATTCTACCTTGTAAATAAATAAATAAAATCTTTTTAAAAAAGAAATTAAATTACTGCGTTTTTAAAAAATAGCCAATTATATTTGCCACAAGAAGCACAGCTTAGGGGCTGGCGTCGTGGCACAGCTATTAAAGCCTCTACCTGCAACGCTGGCATCCCATATGGGTGATGGTTCATGTCACAGCTGTTCCACTACCAATTCAGCTCCCTGCTAAATGCCTGGAAAAGCAGCAAAGGATGATCCAAGTGTTTGAGCTCCTGCCTCCTGCAAGGGGATCCAGAAGAAGCTCCTGACTTCGGCCTCACCCAGTGCTAGTCATTCTGACCATCTCGGGAGTGAACCAGCAAATGGAATATCTCTTTGTTTCTTCCTCTCTCTCTATAACTCTCTTAAACAAATAAGTTTTAAAAAGAAACAAACACAGTTTAAAGATACATGTAAACTGAAAATCAAACAGGGTCTGGCATCATGGCATAGCAGGTAAAGTCGCCACCTGTGAAGCCAGCATCTCATATGGGCACCAGTTAATTCCCGGCTGCTCCACTTCCAATCTAGCTCCCTGCTAATGGCCTAAGAAAAGTGCAAAAGATGGCCCCATCCATGTGGGAGACCTGGATGAATCTTCTGGCACCTGGTTTCGGCCTGGCTCAGCTCTGACCATTGCTGCTATCTGGGGAGTGAGCAAGCAAATGGAAATTCTGTCTACCTCTCTTTCAAGCAAATCTTTTAGGTTTTTTTTTTCAATTTTTTTTTTCAAGAAAACAATAATCTGCAATACCTTAATAGCAGAGCTTCAAAATGCATTAAACAAAAAATAATTATAGTTGAAGATTTCAACATCTCTGTACTAATAATTTATAAAACAAATAAAAATTCAATAAAACTATAGGCTTGAACACTATCAACCAACTGGATCTAATTTGCATTCATTGGATGTATCACTTAACAACAGAATATTCATTCTTTTCAAATGGATAGAATATTTGCAAATATAGACCATATTCTGAGCCATAAATCAAGTCCTGATAAATTTAAGAGAATATCATAATAAAAACTAGTTTCTTGGCTGGCGCTGCAGCTCACTAGGCTAATCCTCCACCTGCGGTGCTGGCACACTGGGTTCTAGTCCCGGTTGGGGTGCCGGATTCTGTCCTGATTGCTCTTCTTCCAGTCTAGCTCTCTGCTGTGGCCTGGGAAGGCAGTGGAGGACCTTGGGCCCTGCACCTGCATGGGAGACCAGGAGGAAGCACCTGGCTCCTGGCTTTGGATTGGCACAGCGCCAGCCGTGGTGGCCATTTGGGGAGTGAACCAATGGAAGGAAGACCTTTCTCTCTGTCTCTCTTGCTCACTAACTCTGCCTGTCAAAAAAAAAAAATTAGTTTCTCTCACCACATGGAATTATCAATAGAAATATTTCTGGAAATCTAATACCCAGGAAGAAAACCACATAGTTCTGAATTACCCATGGTTCAAAGAAAAAATACAAATTTGGAATAAGTGGAAGTTAAAACACATTTCATAATTTGTACAATACATCTAAACCACTACTTAGAAGGAAAATTATGACATTAAAAATCTGTATTTTTAAAAGAAGAAAATTTTCAAATCAGTGATTTTACTTCCCATGCTAAAAAAGTAGAAGGAAATGAAAATTAAATCCAACATAAGCATAGTAAATAATAAAATAATACTGGAGCCAATTAAATTGAAAATAGAAAAATAGAGGAAAATTAATAAAATCAAAATCTTATTTTTTGTTAATCTTGAAAAAACTGCTAAACCTCTACCCTAATCCAAAACACACAAGAGACGAGTAAATTTCCAACATTAGTCATGAATGAAGGGATATGAAAGAGATCACTGAAAAGAGAACATTACTGTGAATACCTTAGTGCCCATACATTTAACAACCTAGATAAAGGAGAAAATGCCACTTAGAAACAGATAAAGCAACAATTACAATTAGTGTACATCAAAACTCCTTTCTAGTAATCAATACAGTAAAAAGGCAGCAAATCTGTAAAGACACAGATCTAAACACTACCAATCAACCTGACCTCACATTTAAGCAAACTTTTGACTAACAAAGCAGAATAACTCATTGTTCTCAAGTGTGCATAAACATCACCAAAAGAAAACATATTCTGAGATATTAAATAAACCTCAAGAAAGCATTTAAGCAGCTGAAATTATATATATTCTTACTAGACAGAATTAAACTAGAAATTAATAACAGAGATGTCTGGAAAATCACAAATATTTGTAGATTAAACAATGCATTTATTAATAATTATGGATTAAGAAAATATTCTAATAAAAATGAAAACACAACATACCAAAATTTGTGGCACAGTGAAGATGGATATTTTCAGCATTATTTAATATGTTTAAAAATAAGACCTTAAATTGCAAGTTTTTACCTTTGAGAACAAGAAAAATAAATTAAACCCAAAGCCAATAAGAGGGGGAAATCACAAAAATGAAAACCCAAATCAATGACATTGAAAAAGAAATTATAAAGAAAAATCAGTGAAACTCAAAGCTTCTTTTTTTTAACAAGAGCAATAAAATTGATAAGCTCCTATTCAATCAGATCAAGAACAAGAGAGATGATAAAAACGATCAATATAAGGAATGAAAGGACTTCACTACAGATCCTAGGGAAACTATAGACAAATAAGATATTATTATGAAAATAAAGTATCCATAAATTTAACCACTTAAAAGAGATGCAAAACATTCTTGAAACACACATACTACCAAATGTTATTCACCAAAGATGGGATAATTTGAGTAACACTGTATTTAAGAAACTCAGGACCATACAGTATAGAACAACTCATCTCGTCCTATCCTTTCACTTTCAGCCTGAGTCCTTAAAGGTGAAGTGAATTCCTTCTAAGTAGCGTATCATTAGTTAGGTTCTATTTTTTAATGGTCACTCTATGTCTTCTAATTGGAGAATTTAGTCTATTGACATTTAACATAATTATAAATAGGTAAGGTCTTACCACTGCCATTTTGGTGCCTGTTTTGTATTTTATTGTAGTTATTTTTTTTCTCCCTCTCTTACAACCTTTATTCACGGATACGTGATTTTTCTGTAATGATATACTTCAGTTCCTTGCTTATTTTTGGTAATTCTGTTATAGGTTCTTGCTATGTGGTTACCATAAAGCTTACCAAAAAACTTTTGACTTTAACAAGCTGTTTCAAAATGATAAAAACAACAATGATAACAAAAAACAGTGTAAGAGTTGGGGCCAGCTTTATGGTACAGCAGATTAAACTCACCTATCCCTTATGATCTACTTCTGATATATCCCCCTGCTTATGTGCCTACGGGGGCAGCAGAAGATGGACCAAGTACCTGGACCCCTACCATCTGCATGGGAGACCCAGAAGGAGTTCCAAGCTCTCTGGCTTTGGCCAATCCCAACCCTGGCTGCTATGGCCATTTGGGGAGTGAACTAGTGGATAGAAGATCTCTATGTTTCTCTCTATCTCTTTATAACTCTCTCAAATAAATAAAATAAATCTCTTTTTTTTTAAAAAAATAGTGAAAGAGGGGTCGATGCTGTGGCTTAACAGGTGAAGTCACCACTTGTAGTGCCGACATCCCATTGGGTGCTAGTCCTCTTCCCATCCAGTTCTCTGCCATTGCTTTGGAAAATAATAGAGGATGGTCTCTGCACCCATGCAGTGCCTTGGAAAATAATAAAATATGGTCTCTGCATCCATGCAGGAGACCAAGAAGAAGGTCTTGGCTCCTGGCTTTGGATTGATCCAGCTCCAACTGTTATAGCCATTTGGAGAGTGAAGCAGCGAATGGAAGACCTCTCTCTCTCTCTGCCTCTGCCTTTCAAATAAATAAATGATCTTAAAAAAATAGTGAAAGACAAACAAAAAACAGATAAGGAATTCAAATAAGGAACTCTATATTTGTGCTCCACTCCTGATATTTTGAAGTTCTGATGTTACATTTTACCTCTTTCAATATTGCCTCTTAACACTCTAGGGTAGTGATTTTAATCTTTTAGTCTTCAGAGAAGATAGGACTTAAAATCGTGTTTACAAATAAGAGCATTCTGAACTTTACAGTTACTCCTACCAGTGACTTTTCTACCTTCTGATATTTTCTTCTTCCTTGCTAATATCTCCTTTAGTTTGAAAAAAAACTCCCTTTAGCATATTTCTGTATGGTGGTAATAAATCCTCTGTTTTTATTTGGGAACATTTATATATCTCCCTCATATCTGAAGGACAGCTTTTCTGAATATAGTATTCTTAGATGGCAATTTTTTTCTTTTTTTTTAACTTTTATTTAATGAATATAAATTTCCAAAGTACGACTTATGGATTACAATGGCTTCCCCCCATACCGTCCCTCCCACCCACTACCCTCCCCTCTCCCACTCCCTCTCCCCTTCCATTCACATCAAGATTCATTTTCGATTATCTTAATATACAGAAGATCAGCTTAGTATACATTAAGTAAGGATTTCAACAGTTTGCTCCCACACAGAAACATAAAGTGAAAAATAATAGATGTTTTTTTTTTAAATGATGATGAAATCAGATCAGACCTATTGTCATGTTTAATCCCAGTGAGAGTCAAGTTGGGAATTGATAATTTCTTTTTTTTTTTTTTTTTACAGAAGATCAGTTTAGTATGCATTAAGTAAAGATTTCAACAGTTTGCACCCCCATAGAAACACAAAGTGAAAGAGCTACAAAATTATTTTATATTACATACAATTGTCCAAACAGATGAGCAGTGGTGTCTCTGGAAAAAATAGTTTTTTTTTCTTGCTTTATTATCCGCATGCCTTTTATTTCTCTTTTTCTTGATTTATTACACTATCTAGAATTTCCAGGATAATGTTGACCAGAAATGGTTAGAGTATTCTAGATTTGTTCTCAAATTTAGGGAGAAAGCATTCAGTCTTTCACATTAACTATGATTTTATCTATAAGTTTTTCTTAAATTCCCTTTGTCCAGGGTAGGATGTGGATATCTGTTTCTAGTTTGCTAAGACATGTTTAAATCAGGGTTGAATGTTGGGGTCATCAAATACTTTACTTGTGTGCACTGATATGACTGTGTGCTCATTTGTTAAATTCTGTTAATATGGTAGATTATACTGACATTACTTAACCATTTTTGGTATAAGTCTCATTTGGTCATGAGTACTAATTCTTCCATCAATGAACTAAATTTTAACGATAATTTCTGCAACTATATTCATGAGGAATAATGCACTGTGTTTTCTCTTTGCCCTGCTTTGCAGCTAGCATAACACTTGCCTAATAAAAATGAGTATTTCCTCCCCTTCAAACATATGGAACAATTTGTGTAGCACTGGTATTATCTTGTTCCTTTTTTCTTCTTTTTCTGCCTGTTGTTTAATACTGTCAGGATTTCATGTTAGCTACACTATTGTCTTATTATTTATGTTACTAAGGTTTGCAGCACACCCATTTATTTATTTACATATAGTGCACTTAAAGTAACATTTTACCATTTTTCATGTATTGTAGGAGCCTTCCAAGACTATGCTTCCAATAACTCCTTCTCATCTGTTATGCTATTGTTGTTTGAGTAATTAAAGATAATTTTAATATATTCTATAATTTAACAGAATTTTTAAAATGTTATCTTCATTTACTTTTGGTATTTTCATTTAAAAACCAAAAGTCTCTCGCAGGCATGGAAAGCAATGACACGGTGGCAAAAAACAATCTAAATGAAGGATCCTGGTGAACAACACCCCAGCAGAAGGATCAGGCCATCAAGGAGAGAGGCGCCTTTCTAGGAAGGGAGGAAGGAACCTCCACTGTGATATGGCCTTGACTAAACAAATTCAGAGTTGGTGAACTCAAGGGGCTTCCAGTCTCGGGTGATTGCTGACATCATAAATAAGAGTGCCAATTGTTAAAAAAAAAAAAAAAGTCTCTCTGATATAAAACTCCTGTCTACAAAACTGTTTCTTTAAATAGTTCTGGTTTATCCTATTGGCAATGGATTCTCCCATTTTTTTCCTGCCTAAAAATGTTTCTTTTGCTTTCATTTTTGAAAGACCTTGGAATACATGGAATAGGGGAGGGAGCTTACTGCTCCAGTCTAGGGAAAAATAGTTTTTTAAAAAAGTCGAGGGAAGGCCGGCGCCGCGGCTCACTAGGCTAATCCTCCGTCTTGCGGCGCTGGCACACCAGGTTCTAGTCCCGGTCAGGGCGCCAGATTCTGTCCCCGCTGTCCCTCTTCCAGGCCAGCTCTCTGCTGTGGCCAGGGAGTGCAGTGGAGGATGGCCCAAGTGCTTGGGCCCTGCACCCCATGGGAGACCAGGAGAAGTACCTGGCTCCTGCCATCGGATCAGCGCAATGCACTGGCCGCAGCGCACCGGCCGTGGCGGCCATTGGAGGGTGAACCAATGGCAAAGGAAGACCTTTCTCTCTGTCTCTCTCTCTCTCACTGTCCACTCTGCCTGTCAAAAGAAAAAAAAAAAAAAACAAAGTCGAGGGAGTGTAATCTCAGGCAAGAGTGCCAGCTCCTGTCCGTGTGTCCAGCAACCAGCTGATAGGAGATGACTGAGTCTAGCTGAGAGAATTGACAGGGGACTGGGATGGGAGGTTGTGACTACGGGAGGATTGTGTGCTGGGACTGTAAAAACATGGTGGCCCTGCGTGGAAAGGGGCAGGGTGTAGCTGGGACATTGGGCAGTCACTGTGGATGGGCCCACATGCTCAGGGCCACCTGATTCCCTGGTGAGGATCATTGCTGCAGGATCCACGTTTACACCGAGGACTGCATGGATCCTTTGAGTGGTTCTTGTGACTACATGGATGAAAACTGTACCCAGTGGAGCTGGTGCCCAGGCATTGGTCACCTTAGAGGAGAGGAGGTAAGCATGAGAATACTTCAACAGAGCAGAACAAAACACTCCTCTAATTAAAAAGAAGTGGGGGCAGTTTTACCACGCCCAACCTGGGTGTCACCTTGGACACTTCCCTCATCTTGGAGCACTGAACAGAGCTCCCTGACCACACCCAGCACATGCCTCTGGGTAGTCAATGAAAGAGTGGACACGCCACTAAACCACAGAGGCATTGTCCAAAGATAATAGTCATCATAGGGAAAAAGGCCCAACAAGTATCACCACAAATGCCTAAAAATAAAAACAGCAATTCAAGAAACAAGAATAAGGAAGGGGGCTGGCACTGCAGCATAGTGGGTAAGGCCGCCACCTGCAGTGCCAGCAACCCATGTGGGCACCAGTTCGAGTCCCAGCTGCTCCACCTCTGATCAAGCTCTCTGCTATGGCTTGGGAAAGCAGTAGAGGATGGCTCAAGTCCTTGGGCCCCCACACACACATAGGAGACCCGGAAGAAGCTCCTGGGTTCTGCCTTCAGATTGGCCCAGCTCCAGCTGTTGCAGCCAATTGTGGAGTCAACCAGCAGATGGAAGACCTCTCTCTCTCTCTCTCCCTCTCCTTCTCTTTCTGTGCAACTCTGACTTTAAATAAATCTTTAAAAAAATAAGGACGACAACATGACACCCCTAAAAGAACATTTCAATACTAGAATATGAAGATGAAGAGACTGATGAAATTCCAGAAACAGAATTCAAAAAATCAGTCATAGGATTACTCAGAAATAACCAGAAGCAAATTCGTAAACTAAAGAAATCCATATATGACATGAATAATGTTGTCCCACGGAATTCAGATTTTAAAGAGGAATCAAAACAAAATATTGGAAATGAAGATTCAATAAAACAAAAATACAGGGAAAAGCCTTAAGAACAGACTCAAGGAGGTAGAAGAAAGAATATCTGAGTTAGATACAAAATGCTGAAAATTTTACAGTCAGACCAAAAAAAAAAAAAAAAGAAGAAGAAGAAATTAAAAAACTAAAAAACAGTGTAGAGTTATGGGATATTATGAAATGACACAACATGTGGGTCCTTGGAGTTTCTGAAGGTGCAGAAAGGGAATTGGAGGGCCAGCGCTGTGGCTTAGCTGGTAGAACCACCGCCTGCAGTGCTGGCATCCCACATGAGTGCTGCTTCAAGTTCCAGAAGTTCCACTTCTGATCCAGCTCTCTGCTATGGCCTGGGAAAGAAGTGGATGAGGGGACCCTCATCAATGTGGGAGGACTCTGCCTTTCAATAAATAAATAAATAAATCTTTTTTAAAGAGAGAGAGTGGATTAGAAGGACTTTTTAGTAAAATAATTACAGAAAACTTCCCTAACTTGCAGAAAGAAAGGGATGTCCATAGAACATAGAACTCCTAGCAGACATGACCAGAAAAGATCTTCACCAAACACATTGTAGTCAAACTCTCCTCAGTAAAACATACAGAAAAGATTCTAAAAAGTACATGAGAGAAAAACCAGATTACTTTCAGAGGATCTCCAATTCGACTCACAGCTGACTTCTCATCAGAAACCCTAGGCTAGGATAGAATGGCGAGAAAGCTTCCAAGTCTTCAGAGAAAAAAACCTGCCAACCAGAATAATGTACCCTGAAAAGCTCTCACCTATGAATGAAGGTGAAATAAAGACCTTGCATATGGGGCCGGCGCCATGGTTCACTTGGTTAATCCTCTGCCTGCGGTGCCGGCATCCCATATGGGCACTGGGTTTTAGTCCTGGTTGCTCCTCTTCTGGTCCAGCTCTCTGCTGTGGCCCAGGATGGCAGTGGAGGATGGCCCAAGTGCTCGGGCCCCTGTACCCGCATGGGAGACCAGGAAGAAGCTCCTGGCTCCTGGCTTCAGAATGGCGCAGCACTGGCCGTGGTGAACCAATTTGAGGGGTGAACCAATGGAAGGAAGACCTTTGTGTCTGTCTCTCTCTCTCACTGTCTAACTCTGTCAAATAAATTTTAAAAAGTCATTAAAAAAAAAGACCTTGCATAACAAACAAATTGAAAGAATTTGTCACCATTTGTCAGCCTTACAAAAAATGCTTAAGGAAGTGCTACACACAGAAACATGGTCATCACTATGAAAGTAGTAGAAGGCAGAAAGTATCCCAGTAAAAGTACAAAGGAAATCTGAAATAAACAATAGGAATATTTATGAAAAAAAATGGCAGGGTTAATTCCTGGCTTATTAATTAATAGTTACCTTGAATGTAAATGGCCTCAATTATCCAATTAAAAGATGCAGACTGGCTGAATGGATTAAACTACAAAACCCATCTATTTGCTCCATCTATTTGCTGCCTACAAGAAACACATCTCACCAACAAAGTTGCATGCAGACAGAAAGTGAAAGGATGTAAAAAGATATACCATGCCAACAGAAACCAAAAAGAGCTGCTGTAGCCATCCTAATATCAGACAAAATAGATTTTAACACAAAAAACTGTTAAAAGAAACAAAGAAGGGCACTATGTAGTTATTAAGGGATCAATGTGTGCACCTAATTACAGGGCACCTGGCTGTTTAAAAGGGAGATGATATGAGTATGTGTGTGTGTGTGTGTGTATATATATATGTGTGTTTATATATATATATATATATATATATATATATATATATATACATGGAAACCAAAAGACTCCACTAGAAGACTACTGGAACTCATAAAAGTGTTTGGTAAAATAGCAGGATATAAAATCAACAAACAAACAAACAAAAACAGCTTTTCAACTAACAGAATGGGAGAAAATATTTGCAAATTATGCAACTGATAAAGAATAACCAGAATCTACAAAGACATCAAGAAACTCCACAACACAAAACAAACAACCCACTTAAGAGATGGGACATGGACCTAAATAGACATTTTTAAAAAAAGGAAATCCAAACAGCCAACAGACACATGGAAAAATGTTCAGCATCCCTAGCCTTCAGGGAAATGCAAAACAAAAACACAAAGAGGTTTCTCCTCACCCCAGGTAGAATGGCTTACATACAGAAATCAACCAACAATAGATGCTGGTAAGGATGTGGGGGAGAACACATGCTAATCCACTGTTGGGGGGAATGCAAACTGGTAAAGCCACAATGGAAGATAGTTTGGAGATTCCTCAGAAACCTGAATATAGCCCTACCACACAACCCAGCTATCCCATTCCTCAGAATTTACCCAAGGGAAATTAAATTGGCAAATACAAGATTTATCTGCACCTCAATGTTATTGCAGCTCAATTCACAATAGCCAAGACATGGAATCAACCTAAATGCCCATCAATAGAAGACTGGATAAAGAAATTGTGGAATATGTACTCTATAGAATACTACATAGCAGTAAAAACAATGAAATCCAGTCATTTGCAACAAAATGGAGGAATCTGGAAAACATCATGCTGAGTGAAATAAGCCAGTCCCAAAGGGACAAATATCATATGTTCTCCCTGATCTGTGACAACTAGCTGAGCACCTAAAAGGAAACCTGTAGAAGTGAAAGTGACACTGTGAGAAACAATGACTTATTCAGCTCTTGTCCTGAACTGTCAAGGAACAGCTTACTATTTTGTTCTTTTTAGTATTTTCTTTTTCTACTTAATGCCATTGGTTGAACTCTGTAATTAACACACAATTATTCTTAGGTGTTTAAAGTTAACTGAAAATTGATCTCTGTTAAAAATAAGAGTGGGAATAAGAGAGGGAGGAGATGTACAGTTCAGCACATGCTCACTCAGACTTACCCCTAATGGTAGAGCTAGAAACGTGCCATGAGACTCCAAGTCCCATTAAATTGGCATATACCAATGCCATCTTACTAGTTAAAGTGATCAGTTTAAGTTAATAATTGATCATAAAGATAAGATTAAGTATCAAAGGGATCACATAAATAAGACCAGTGTCTGCTAATAATAATTGATAGAATTAAAAAGGAGAGAACAATCCAACATGGGAAGTGGAATATACAGGAGACTCAGAACAGCAAATGCCCTAAACAGCACTCTGGCCTAAGAATCAGCCCTTAAGGCATTTGGATCTGGCTAAAAAGCCCATGAGAGTTTTCAGCCATGGAAAGCCAAGACACTGTGGCAAAAAAAAAAATGACATAAATGAAAGATCCCTGTGAGTGAGATCCCAGCAGATAGAATGGGCCATCAAAGAAGGAGGTACCTTTCTCTGAAGGAGGAGAGAACTTCCACTTTGATTATGACCTTGTCTAAATAAGGTCAGAGTTTGTGAACTCAAGAGGCTTCCATAGCCTTGGCAGCTCATGACAAGAGCCTTGGGTGATTACTGACATCATAAATAAGAGTTTTCAACTATTTTTTATATGTTAAATCAACAACAGGAGTCACTGTATACTTACTCCCCAAGTAGGATCTCTGTCCTTAATGTGTTGTACTATGAATTAAAGGTAAAAGTAGTCTTCAAACAGTACTTTATACTTTGTGTGTTTGTGTGGGTGGAAACTCTTGAAATCTTTACTTAGTATTTACTAAGTTGATCTTCTGTATATAAAGATAATTAAAAATGAATCTTGATCAAGAATGGGATGGGAGAGGGAGTGGGAGATGGGATGGTTGTGGGTGGAAGGGTGGTTATGGGGAGAAAACCCGCTATAATCCAAAAGTTGTACTTTCGAAATTCATATTTATTAAATAAAAGTTTTCTAAAAAAAAGACTTTGTATATACAAACAACACTATGGCTGAGAATGAACTTTTAAGATCAATCCCATTCACAATAGCTACAAAAAATACCTTGGACTAAATTTAACCAAGGAGGTCAAACATCTCTATGACAAGAATTACAAAACTCTAAAGAAAAAGAAAAAATTTTTAAAAATGGAAAAAACTTCCATGTTAATGGATCAGAGGAATCAATATCATCCAAATGTCCATTCTTCCAAAAACAATTTAAAGATTCAATGTGATACCAATCAAAATACCAAGAACATTTTTCTCAGATCTAGAAAAAATGCTGAAATTCATTTGGAAACACATGAGACCTTGGGTAGTTAAAGCAATCTTATACAACAAAAATAAAGCCAGAGGCATCACAATTCCAAATTTCAAGACATACTACAAGGCAGTTACAATCAAAACAGCCTGGTACTGGTACAAAAACAGATGGATAGAGCAATGGAACAGATATGCCAGAAATCAATCCAACCATCCTCAACCAACTTATATTCAATCAAGTAGCTAAAACCATCCCCTGGAGCAAGGACAGTCTCTTCAACAAATGGTGCTGGGAAAACTGGATTTCCACATGCAGAAATATGAAGCAAGATCCATACCTTATACCTTATACAAAAATCCATTCAAAATGGATTAAAGACCTAAATCTACAACCCAATGCCATCAAATTAATAGAGTATTAGGGAAACCCTGCAAGACATTGGCCTAGGCACAGAGTTCCTGGAAAAAACCCCAGAGGCATAGGCAATAAAAACCAAGATTAACAAGTGGGATTACATCAAATTGAGAAGCTTCTGTACAGCAAAAGAAATAGTTAAGAAAGTAAAGAGGCAACCAACAGAATGGAAGAAATTATTTGCAACTGATAATTAATATCCAGAATATATAAAGTGATCAAAAAACTCAACAATAGCAAAGCAAACTATCAAGAAGTGGGCAAAGGATTAAACAGACATTTCTCAAAAAAGGAAATCCAAATGGCCTACACAGATGAAAAATGCTCAGGATCACTAACGATCAGGGAAATGCAAAACAAAAACACAATGAGGTTTCTCCTCACCCCAGGTAGAATGGCTTTCATACAGAAATCAACAAACAACAAATGCTGGTGAGGATGTGGGGAAAAGGTACCCTAATCCACTGTCGGTAGGAATTCAAACTGGTAAAGCCACTACAGAAGACAGTTTGGAGATTCCTCAGAAATCTGAATCTAGTCCTACCATACAACCCAGCCATCCCACTCCTCGGAATTTAGCCAAAGGAAATGAAATCAGCAAATAAAAGAGTCATCTATACCTCCCTGTTTATTGCAGCTCAATTCACAATAGTCAAGACATGGACTCAACCTAAATGCCCATCAACGGAAGACTGGATAAAGAAACTATAGGATATGTACTTTATGGAATACTACACAGCAGTTAAAAAAAAGAAAATCCAGTCATTTGCAACTAAAAAGATTAATCTGGAAAACATCATACTTAGTGAAATAGGCCAGTCCCAAAGGGATAAGTACCATATGTTCTCCCTGATCTGTGATAACTAATAGAGTACCTAAAGGGTAACCTGTAGAAGTGAAACTGACACTATGAGAAGCAATTACTTGAACAGACTGTCAAGGAACAGTTTATTATTTCATTTTTTTAATTCTTTCTTTCTCTACTTAATACCATTGGTTGAACTCCTTAACATAGAATTCATCATAGATGTAATAAGTCAATTGAAAAGAGATCCCAGTTAAAAAAGTGGTTAGGGACCTGTGTGATGGCACACTTGGTTAATCCTCCGCCTGCGGCGCCAGCATCCCATATGGGTGCTGGATTCTAGTCTCGGTTGTTCCTCTTCCAGTCCAGCTCTCTGCTCTGTTCTTGGAAGGCAGTGGAGGATGGCCCAGGCGCTTGGGTCCCTGCACCCGCATGGGAGACCAGGAGGAAGCACCTGGCTCCTGGCTTCGGATCAGTGCAGCACCGGCCGTAGCAGCCATTTGGGTGCCATGGCGCACTTGGTTAATCCTCCACCCATGGCGCCGGCCATAAACACTGCTTTTGCCAACTTCTCAGTGGCAGCAACTTAGTTGCAAAGTCCCAAGTAAATTGCCAAACAAGCTGGAGATGTCTACACAGAAAGAGGATCGGTCTGATATTTTATGGCTATGATAGTCTCTCAAATTTCTTGGAGTACAATAATTACAATTCCAAGTTCTCCTTTATCAACCTCACTAACTGTTTTTCTTGAGGTGTTACCTGTGCCCGTTTAGTTCAATGACTGTTTCTTGCTATTGAATCAATCCAATATAACCATATATTTTCCAGAAAATTCTTAAATTTCTATGCTATTGGTATTCCTTTCTGCTTTTCCAGATCCACTATGGTTTTGTTCTTAGTTTTTACATTTCTTCTGTCATTTTAATAAGATTTTGGCAGTAACGTGGGTTGAACACCTAAACTTGGCAGAGTATCATAACAAGAACCAATAAATGACAACTTTAATAACCTCTAAATTGTTCATAAATAATTTCAAGTATTTGAGACAGGAAGCTATAATGTCACTTCCTTATAATAAGCTGAAATATTTTTTGATCATGAGAGATCATGATTGATCTTAGATATTGCCTTATATATTGTGCTCATTAGGGTTCACTAGAGAAACACAAAGAGAATTGACTCATGTGATTTATAAAGGCCAAGAAAGTGCACCATCTGCTACAGAATCAGGAAAGCCACTGATGTCACTCAGTTCATGTCTGAAGACCTGAGGACCAGGGGGCTGCTGGTGTAATTGCCAGAGTTCAAAGGCCAAGGACCTGGAGCTCCAGTGTCTGAAGGCGGGGGGAGATGAGTGTTCCAGGTTAATAACAGAGAACCTGCCCTTCATGCACCTCTTTACTTCAGGCAGGCCCTCAACAGACTAAATGGTGCTCATCCATATTGGTGAAGGAAGATTTTCCCCCAGTCTTCTGATTCAAATATTAGGCTATTCCAAAAACACTAAATATACATATCCAGAAATAATGTATTACCAGCTATCTGAGCATCCCTTGGCCTATTCAAATTGACACATAAAATTAACCATGACAATGAATTTTTTAATTAAAGGAACTTCAGCTTAGTCCTCTATCTCAGTAGTCACAGAGCATAAATTAGGGAATGTAAATAATAAGGCTTTATAAGAATGCTTATAGTACTTAGCTTAAGTCTTGTATTAAGATGAGAATTGTTGTGTTAATCTTGGAGTATAAATGGAGCTACAACCAAGGCGGACACATGAGACCAGATAAGAAATAGAGTGCCCAAGGCCTGTGCTGTGGCATAATGGATAAAGCCTCCACCTGCAGTGCCAGCATCCCATATGGGTGCCGATTCGAGCCCCGGCTACTCCACTTCCAATCCAGCTCACTGCTATGGCCTGGGAAATCAGTGGAAGGTGGCCCAAGTCCTTGGGCCCCTGAACCCATGTGGGAGACCTGGAAGAAGCTCCTGTATCCTGGCTCAGATAGGTGTAGCTCCAGCTGTTGCATCCATCTGGGGAGTGAACCAGCAGATAGAAAACCTCTCTATAACTCTGCCTTTCAAGTGAATAAATAAATCTTTAAAATAGAGGGCCCACCCAAACTAAGCTAAGTATCTTAGAAATTAAATATAAAGTAGGGAAAAAATGTAAGACTCACAAAAATAATTCTGGTATAAGGTTATAGTGAGTGGAACCTAAGTCAGCAAGCCATGAATGGGTAGTACTAGTCATCAGCAGGTCATGAGTGAGTAGAATCATGAGCAGCAGAAGCCGAGAGTCAACAGGGACCCTAGTAAACAGAGCATATGAATAATTACATGAAAAATGACATACAAACTAGATCATGTGGTGGGTAATGGCTAACATGGAAAGATACAAAATTTATGGTGCTGAAGAAGTTACCACATTACACCAGATTATGAATGATTCAGTACCTGAACTACTTTCAAGATGCTGTGCATTTCATTAAATGGTTTTTCTTGGGTTTTCATGAGGTTTGACTACATGGATATCATTTGTGTTAAAGCTGACACTGTTAGTTTCTACCCCAGCCTAGCAATCTTCCCTCTCACACACAGAATCCCAGATTTATACACATGTCCACTTGTCCTTCTCACAGGCATGGGCTTTGGAGAAAGTTCAAATCATTCCCTCAACTTCAGAGGGCAGATCCTAGGCCAAGGGTTGGAAAACTTTTCTTTAGAGGCCTAAGTAGTAAATATTTTATCCTTTGAAGTCTAGGAGTCAACATGAAAGTTATTACGAGGGTATTTAAATAACCTTTAAAATATAGCCATTTAGGCTCTACTCCCAACCTGTGTGTATTGATGGTCCTCTCCCCCACTTAACATGTATGATTGCTCAGGATTTCCTCCATAGACAAACTCCTCTACCTGCAAAGTTGAGAGGCCTTTCTCCCCGTCTTGGCTGGGATCAGCTTTAAACCATGTCCATCAAACAGTCCTCACAAGGGTCCAGAGACCCCACCCCCATTTCCTCTCCTCTATGAAATCCTCTCATTACCTGGTTAATGCCACTCTTTAGGATCATTGGCTGTTATTCTCACCCTGTCTTTTATACTAGAGTGTCTGTTTAAGTGTTTACAGGAGTTGATAATGGAATGAACCAAGGCCTTCAGCAACCTGGTGGTCAAATGCTGCTACAGAGATACATTCGGCTCCCCACCCAGGAGACAGTGGCTTGAGACATCGCCCTATGCCAGTGAAGAGTACCTTGTCGCCCCATGTCAGCAGGAAGTAGCTCTAAAGACAGATCATCAGCCCTCTACCCTTCCTTGACTTTTGGAACTAATGTAACCCCCATACAACTTGTGGGGAGCAACTCGGACTAGACTGTTACTCGAATTAAGACTTATTCTATGCATCTGCTCTCCCACAATATGGCGCTGGGAGAGGAGCAAACAGCTTCTACCCAGCTGCCTCCAGTTCAACTAATAAACTGTAGGACCTGCTCCTGATTGGAGGAGAGCAGCGTACTCGGCGTGTGGGTAGCAGAGTTGGGATTGGTGGAAGAGGACTATAAAGGAGGAGAGAGACAACATGCACCAGGAACATCTAAGGGGAACATCTATCTGAAGGAACACCTGTGCAGCCCCCGAGAGAGCCGGCCGGCGGTGTGCCGCTCCCCCGCGGAAGTGGGGAAAGTGGCAGGGGGAACCGCCCTTCCACGGAGGTGGAAGGACGGTAGTCAACCCGGGAAGAACCAGCAGCAAACCCGGGGAGGGCCGAGCAGACAAAAGAACAGCGCAGGGTCCTGTGTCGTTCCTCCATGAAGAGGGGGAGCGACACAACTCCTGCTTTATAAAAAAAGGGGGGGGGGATGTTAGTAAAATGGTGCAGTCTTATTTAAGGTGCGACCTACACCCCATACACCATCCTAAGCTCTAGCCCCCGCCGCCATTGCTGGAAGCCAGGTGGTCAGATGGCCCAACCACCAGTGTCAGCCCCACCCCCATCCTAATGGGATTCGCTGCTCCTACTTCCCTGCCCATCCCCCAGCGAAGTTTTAAAAAGACCTGTTCCTCACATGGCTCTCTCTCCATCTCCTGACCTCTGTCTCTGTCTCTGTCTCTCTCTCACACTCTCCTTCTCCCTCTTTTTCCTTCTTCGCCCCTTCCCTCTAGTCTGTCAGGTTTCTCCCAATAAACTCTTTCCCTCAAAAAAAAAAAAAAGAAAAATATAGCTATTTAAAAATATAAAAACCACTCTTAGCTCACAGCTTGTAAACAAACGGCTGGTTTGGGACCAGGGACTGTAAGTTGCCACCCCCTAGTCTAAGCCATTAAGACTCTCTTTGTAACTACTATTGGTTCAGGGATGGACATGTGACTTAAAGTTGCCCAATTAGACTCAGAGAAAAACAAATTCCACAGTGAAGGAGAAACTATTTTTCCTCCTTCCTATTAAACTGAACAAAAGGAAAAAATCCTCCTTTCCAGCCTGCAGTTGTTGGACAGCTAGAAGGCAGTCATCTTAGGAAATGTAGTAAGGCAAAGCTGAGAAACAAGGAACCTGAGCCCGTGGTGATATGACTAAACCACTGCATTTGGACTTATGGTAATGTGAGTAAACAAGTACTCTTCTTATCTGATTCAGTTTAAGTTGGGTTTTCTGTAGCCATAGGCAAATCTATCTTGCACCTATGTAGTCTTCCATTACTGAATGAATCTCTTCTTGGTGCAGAAAGAGGTAGACTCACATGGGAGTCGACCTAAGAAGCCTGGCCTCCTTGACATTTACCCTTCTCTCATTCCCTAATCCTCTTAAAAACTTGTCCCTCTTCTGTGATCTGTGGAACCCAGACCTGTCATAAGGTATCTTTAGAACAACCCTGCCCATCACTGACTATGAACTCAGCTCGGCCTGTGGATCATGACAAGTGTCTTCTACCACTAGACAGCTCCATAAGTGAGGGCCTGACTGCCGGGTTCTCACTCTGGCCCTGCCACAACTCCACGATCATTCTCCTCTTTCTGGGCTCTAGCATTCTTTTACATACAATAATTGGGCTGGACTAGATGTCTCAAAGTCTGACATTCCAGGATTCCTCTACTCTGAGATACATCATACTCAACCTATTCTGGTTGCCCCAACACACTCTTTTGCATTTTGCAATGGTCCCTTGCACTGTATAATGATTGTGCAAAAGGGAAAAAAGAACAAGTTTCCAAAGTGCTTGGCCCATGGCCCTGGAAGTCCCTGATTTCAGGCATAACAGGGCAGCTTTTGTCTAGACTTACTCCTGAAAGACCAAGATAGTTGGTCTCCTAATCTGTGGAAACACCCAAGGGAGAAGTGGAAATGGCAGGCTATGGCTTCCAGGAACATGGGACAAATAAAGGAAGGACTAGGCTGAAGGATGGCTGCTGCTGGAATATGAGGAAGAAAGGATCAGAGACCCCACAGGGCCAGAGTTGGTCACCTAAGAGATCCCTGGCCTTCCTCCTCCCCTGGACGCTCTGTTGGCCATTTCCTCCTCCCATCCCTCCCCACCAGCCAGAGAGGCATCCCCTCCCTCCCATTCTGAGCCTTGCTCCAATTTCAAAGCCTTCTCTGGCCACAGCTGGGTTGGGAAACCAAGGAAAGGAGAAAGCATAATTTTTAGTCCCGTTTTGGGGAGGGGGTGTAAAAAGGGGGTCGGGTGGAAAGAGAGAAAAGAAGTGGAGCCTTTTGAAATGGAAGCCAGGCCAAGCCCATCAGAGATTAATGTAGGAAAAGCCTGCTTGTCTGATCGGGCCCAGATGGTGGGCAGACTTGCAGGGGCTGCTGACAGATCCTGATGGGCTACAGCCTGTCTCCCACTCCTTGTCCTCATCCGAGGGAAAAAGATGCAGGCCCCCCTCAGGAAACCTGAGGCTGCCCCGGGGCTGTCTCCAGACCAGGTGGGGAGCCAGAGCTCTAACCTAGCGGCTCCACACTCCAGCCGCCTGCCCAGACACATGGGTGTGCAAGCATCCACAACATGCTCACACACAGAAAGGGGAAGAGGACAGACAGGTGACCCAGGCACTCTTGCCCATGATAAGCCTGGCTAGAGGAGAAAGATCCACAGCTGGGAAATCAGTGGGAAGGTGATGACGGCCTCAACCCCCCAGTACCCTGTCACTGCTCCATCTCTTTCAAAACAAGTTCCTCATGAGCGTTGCCCCCACTCTTTGCCTCCTCTTCCTCACCCTGCACCTACCTTCTTGCCAACTGTGTTCCACTCTCCACCGATGGAAACTGCCCTGTTCTGACCACTCAGTGCTAAATTTAATGGGCACTTCTTGGTCCCTACCTGCTTGGGCCTAGCGAGACCTTCAAATTCTCCAACCGTCCTCCCCTCCTTTCTTCCTCGCCCCAGTCCACTGCTCTCTCCTGGTGTTCACTACCACTTCCTTCTCTTCTGTCTCCTTCATGGGCTCCTCCTCCTCCTCTGTGTTTCCCTTGGTCTTCTCTCCCTTCCAAACCGGTAGGGGCTCCTCTTGGCACCATCTCAGTTCCTTCCTCCTAACACACATTTCTTTCCCTCCAAAGGCTTGGTTCACTGACTATAGACTAAAAGGGCCCAAAGCAACATCAGCAGCTTCAATCTCTCAGAGCCCCTGATTTATCCACCCACCTGCCTCCTGGTACCTCCCCTCAGGCACCTAAAACTCAACACAGACCCAGACCACAGTCTTTATCTGACCCCAGCTTCTGCTCTTCCTGGGTTCCCCACATCAGTAGAGAACACCGCGGTCTACAGAAACCTGACAGCACATCCACTTCCTCTTCACCCACAGGGCCTCTCGACTCTGCCTCTCTCCCCACTCAATGACCTCAGACTCACACAGTTTTTCCATTTCTCCTGGGCAACTGCTAGCCATTCCCACCTGGTCACTGGAACTCAATTATTACCCTTCCCTAATGCATCTTTTAAGAGCATCACCTGATCATCCTGCCATTGTTATCCTGTTGCCCCTCCCCAACTGACCACACTCGTGGGGCCAACACTGCCTACCCTGGCATCCAGGGCTCTTCGCAGCTGACCCCAGTTCATTCTCCTGATTGCTGTCCTACCTCTCTGCACCTCACCACCCCCACGTACCCGGCAATCCCACTACACAGAAGTACTGCCCTCTCCATGCCTAAAATTACTTTCTAGCTTCTCATCTGGAAAACCTAAATGGCACCTCCTCTAGGAACCCTTTGTATTCCAAGAAAAATAACCTTTCTCTTCTCTAGACTTTCATGACACCTTTTACAAGTTCCCAGTGGAGCACTTTGGGGACATCGACTTCCACCTCATCCCTTATACTTCTGCTTCCTCAGCTAAACTGAGGGCAGAAATAGTGTCTGAATCATACTTGCAGAGCCACTCCTTGGCCCAAAGCAAAGAACGTAACAGGTGATTTAAAAAAAAGCATCTGATGAATGACTAAAGGATCCCCTATCAGGGACTGTGGCTGCCTTCCTAAAACTAAGTCAATATAAGGCTCATTCCTCTGTCCCAGTCCAGAACTCTGAGGACCAGGCTGGCCGGCCTGGGGCAGAGCATAAAGCTGAGCACTTATTCCCTAGACAGGTGTTTTCCAAGCAATGCTGTGGCGAACATCTCTGTGCATGGAGATATTTCTATATTCGGGATTCTTTCCTCAGGACAAATAAAAAAAAAGGACAGCAACCAGACTGCCTGGTTCTGTAGGAAGCGATAGACCCTTTAGGTGGGGGAACCTTCTGGAGCTTACCACAAATTAGGGATCACTGACATCACATCTCATTAAGTCACAGAACGTGAGCACCCAGGAGCCCTAAGGACAGGACGGGCTCAGAGAAGGAGAATAGGTGGTCCAAGGTAATCTTGATTCAGTTTAACGACTGTACTTAGCCTAAGAACCAGGGTTCCTGACTGCCCTATCTTGCTCTTACCCTGCATCCCCTGCCTACCCTGGAACTCCTGGCACTTAACAAATTCTGAAGAGAGGTGGTGAGAGGTGGTTTCAGGAATGAACAGAGCGGGGAAGAGGGGAGGGTGGGACTGGCCTCTTCCCTATCCGAGTCCCACATCAGAAGAAATCAAGATGGCCCATAGTAAGTGAATGAATATGTTATTATCAGTCCTGAAAAGAAATGAGCTACCAAGTCATAAAAAGACATGGAAGAGGCCAGTGCCGTGGCTCACTAGGCTAATCCTCCACCTTGCGGTGCCAGCACACCAGGTTCTAGTCCCGGTCGGGGCGCCGGATTCTGTCCCAGTTGCCCCTCTTCCAGGCCAGCTCTCTGCTGTGGCCAGGGAGTGCAGTGGAGGATGGCCCAAGTGTTTGGGCCCTGCACCCGCATGGGAGACCAGGAGAAGCACCTGGCTCCTGGCTTCGGATCAGCGCGATGCGCCGGCCGCAGCGCGCCAGCAGCGGCGGCCATTGGAGGGTGAACCAACGGCAAAGGAAGACCTTTCTCTCTGTCTCTCTCTCTCACTGTCCACTCTGTCAAAAAAAAAAAAAAAAAGTCATGGAAGAAACTTAAATGTATATTTCTAAGGGAAAGAACCTAATCTGGAAAGGCCACATACTGTATAATTACAAAAATGTGACATTTTGGAAAAGGCAAACAATTGAGACAGTGAAAATAGCAGTGGTGGCAGAAGACTGGGGGAGGCATGAGCAGGCCGAGCACAGGGGGCTGGGCCAGCCCAAAGCCAAGGGTCAGGAGCTTCTGCCGCATCTTCCACACAGGTGCAGGGGCCCAAACACTTGGACCATCCTCCACTGCTTTCCCAGGTACATTAGCAGGGAGATGGATTGGAAATGGAGCAGCCAGGACTAGAATTGGTGCCCACATGGGATGCCGGCACTGCAGGCAGAGGCTTAACCTTCTATGCCACAGCACTGGCTTCAAAGAGTCTGTTTTTTAAAAAGATGGAAACACCGGGAGTGGGAGAATATATTGCTGCACATACATCCAACAAAGCACTCCTATCCAAACTCTTACAAATCAGGATGGAAAAGGAATAATTTTTTTAAGTTGCAAAAGCCTTGAACAGGTACTTCTCAAAAAAAGTAAATCCAGGTTGTCAGTAAATGTGTGAAACTGTGCTTACCTTCATAATTGTCAGGGAAATGCAGATTACACCCAGCACCAATGCCACGTGATACCACTAAATGCCTCGGAGAAAGCAAAACAGCAAGACCTGGTAATGACATGGAAACCAGGGCTCTGTGGACTGCTATATAAAATGCTATAACCATTTTGGATAACTCGTTTGCAGGATTTATCAAAGATAAATGTATACATGCCCTAATACCCCACAATCCCATTTATTGGTTTATAACCATCAGAAATGCTTAGAGATAACACCAGAATGTTTATAACAGTGTAATCCATAATAGACAGAAATTGAAAACTATCAAAATGCCCACCAAAAATAGAATATGCAAATAAGCTGTGGGATATTCATGCAGTGGAATACAACCATGACAATAAAACAAATTACAGTGACAAGAATAAATCATGTTAACATAAAAGAAAAAAATACCGTCTAGTGCGATCTAAAGTCCAAAAACAAGTAAGATTTTAAAAAAAAATGCTGTATTTATTTGAGAGTCAGAGAGGGAAAGCTGCCATTCTCTGGTTCATTCCCCAGAGCCAGCAATGACCAGAGCTGGGCCAGGACAAGTCAGCAGCAGGGAACACAATCCAGGTTTCTCACATGGCAGCAGGAATCCAATCATCTGAGTCGTCACGCACTGCGTCCCAGGGTCTACATTAGCAGGAAGTTGGAGTCGGGGGCCAGAGCTGGTTGTTGAACCCAAGTACCCTAACATGGGGCACAGGTGTTTTAACCACGAGGTTAAGTGCCCATCCCCAGGCAAAATTCTTTAGAGCGATTGGACATCTCTGTAGTCTATTGTAGTAATGACTGGGTGAATCCATGTAGGTGATAAAATTTCATAGAATTATTCACCAAAAAAAAATGCATGCAAAAACTGGTGAAAGCTAAGGCATATAGCTAAGTTACTATTATTGTACCCACGAATTTCTTGGTTGATATTGTCTTATTGTTCGGTGATAGATCATTGAAGGAAGCTGGCTCAAGAGAACACAGGAACTCTCTATATTACTTTTGCAACTTTATTCCAAAGTAAACCCTTAAAAAAATTGTTAGGAGGACTCTTGGGAGAGCCCAAAGAGACAGAAGGAGTCACTGAGAGGCTTCTAGGGTGCGGCTATGCTCTACTTCTCAGCCTGGGGGCTAAATACACAGGTGCGCTCTTATTGTGACAATCGTCAAGGTGTGCATTTTTTTTTTTTTTTTTGACAGGCAGAGTGGACAGTGAGAGAGAGAGACAGAGAGAAAGGTCTTCCTTTTGCCGTTGGTTCACCCTCCAATGGCCGCCGTGGCCGGCGTGCTGCAGCCGGCGCACCGCGCTGATCCGATGGCAGGAGCCAGGAGCCAGGAGCCAGGTGCTTTTCCTGGTCTCCCATGGGGTGCAGGGCCCAAGCACCTGGGCCATCCTCCACTGCACTCCCTGGCCACAGCAGAGAGCTGGCCTGGAAGAGGGGCAACCAGGACAGAATCCGGCGCCCCGACCGGGACTAGAACCCGGTGTGCCGGCGACGCTAGGCGGAGGATTAGCCTAGTGAGCCGCGGCGCCGGCCTAGGTATGCATTTATGTGCACTTTATGTATACTGAACCTCAAGAAAAAAATTTTATTTTAAGCAAGCATATGCTTACAAAGAATGTGGCACAGTGCTCAGCATACTTCGCAGAAGTGTTTCTCTGTATCTGTGGCTGGCTCCTACCTCACTCTGCTGATTACATCTCATGCTGCCCAGGTGAGCACGTTTCATCAAGGAGGCCCTTCGGGGGCCGGTGCTGTGCTGTAGCGGGTAAAGCCACCGCCTACAGTGCTGGAATCCCATTTGGGCACTGATTCGAGTCCCAGCTGCTCCATTTCCAAACCAGCTCTCTGCTATGGCCTGGGAAAGCAGTAGAAGATGGCTCAAGTCCTTAGGCCCCTGAACCCGCATGGGAGACCCAGAAGAAGCTCCAGGTTCCTGGCTTCAGATCGGTGCAGCTCCAGCCGTTGCAGCCATCTGGGGAGTGAACCACTGGATGGAAGACCTCTCTCTCTGTCGCTGCCTCTCTGTAACTCTGCCTTTCAAATAATAAATAAATAAATCTTAAAAAAAAAAAAAAAAAGAAAGAAAAAAGGCCCTTCGCCCATGAGACTCCAAGGTGGGAGTTCCAGGCATCTTTTCAGGAAATGGTAAAACCTTCCGGCAGGAAAAAGAGACCCCAAGGTGAAGTTTATCATGCCTCCTGCCAGCAGAGAGAACAATATAAAGCGCCTATTACCATAACCTGGGTTTCAACTAACCACCAATAATTTAATTGCTTTGTTGCTTAAAACAAAATAAGCTTCACGGAAAAAAATATAAAGAAAAGTTAATAGTATAACAAACAATAATTTGTTGCTCTAAAGAACGTTTTACAAAGTACAAGGGGTATGCTCTGATTTAGCAATTCCTGGGCGGGGGGAGGGAGTGGGAGGTTCCAGCAATTTAAGCATTTATTTATTTATGGCAGAGAGAGAGACAGAGAGAGAGAAGAGGAGCGCCAGAGATTTTTCCATCTGCTGATTCACTGCCCAAATGCCCACAACAGCAAGGTCTAGGCTAGGCTGACCCCAGGAGCCTGAGACTCCATCTGCATCCCTGCCACCCAAGTAACTTGGCCACCACCTGCGGCCTTGCAGGGTGCTCAGCAGCAGGAAGCTGGAACTGGAGATAGAGCAGGACTCAAAGCCAGGCACCCCAATAAAAGGTGTGGGTATCCCAAGAGTCCCAAGGTCGCAACTGCTGTGCCCTATTTGAGTCTTTTGGCTACACCCTCAAATGGTGCTGTCTCTTCTAGTTCCAGAAAGGGTCTGTATTTTTAGTCTGGGGAAAGACCATTCAGCCAAAGTTAAAAGTGATAGAAACTGTTGAACTTAAGGGTACACTACAGAAACAGGTGCTTGGGTGGCAATATTTCATGGTAACCATCAGCAACTTTGCTTTAATTTTTTTTTTTTACCAGTTTGGCTTTTTAATGATTTTACACAAAGCGGCATCGATAACACTTTAGATGGTTACTTGAGAATTGTTTCCTGACCTTTGGTGTGTCTGCCACATCGGATTTTTCACCCATTTTTAGTGGAACTGGAGAAAGAAATACAAGCAAAGCCGGGAGTTGGAGTTAGCCTCTGAAATCTTGTGTCTCGATGGGCAGTTGCTGTATCAATTACAGGATGAAAAATGACAACCTATAATCCTTCCCCCTGAAGAATCCGCAGATCAGAGAAGCAGCAGACACTTCGGAGCACATGACATAAAAAGTTTTTAAGTATTATCCTTTCAACCAACAGGGTTTTACGATGTGGGAAATGTGATTTAAAACAGTTGGTTCTTATAAAGCCTTAGGACAATGACACTGTCCACTGTATAGTTTGTAACTGGATTACAGTCAGATATGCAAGAAAATACAATGTTTCTTTTATTATCCCTTCTATGTTTTTATCCTGTTCTGAAGTCTCCAAGCAAACTGAAGGCAGAAGGAGGAGAAACTTCCATCCAGCTCTTCTAGTTCACAAGGCCGCTGAGTAAACTCCCCCTCTAGGAGCAGTTAATCAGGCCTGCAAGGCTCTCCCCACTGACCCCTCCTCTCTTCTCCCCAGGGCTAGGGAAGCAGAGAGAGAGGACACCCCATGCGCACCCCATGGCAGGCGAGACCCTCTGGCCTCAGCCACATGGCTCCTGCCCACCCCCGGAAGGGCACAGCTCAGCCTAGAGAGCCTCCAGCCTCTGCCGATTGCAGAGCACTCTTGTGGTCTGTGCTCTCAGCGGGCAAATTATTCTGTGACTGCTTTGCTACCTCGCTACTAGATTCCTGCTCCAGCTACTGACCCTCTGAGGCTCGGCCACCACCGCCCCACCCCGGACCCCCAGCCCCTTGCAATGAGATTCTTCAGGCCTCCAACCCATGGGGCAGTCTTTGTATCTCCACACCAGAGCAACGCTTAGCACAATCTCCTCTGCTGGTCACAGCTGTGCAGAAGCTTCTGCATCTGTTCCACAGCACGCAAAGGTTGCTGCAGGCTGTCCGTGTGGTCACAGCTCGCGGTGGATGACTGGGACAGGGAGCAGAAGCACTTGCAGCGTCTCCCCGAACCTGCTGGGAGGAGTATTCTCACTGGGGCATCTGGCGCCTTTCCCTGCCTCTGTGTCCCTGAGCTCAGGTCCTCCTTTCCTAGCTGCTGCAGAGCTCTCTGCGTCTCTACATCACCTCCTCCCTTCCCCTTACCTGCTCCAGTCCCATGGCCTTAAGGCTAATGAAAATGCCGTAGAGGGCCGGCGCCGCAGCTCACTAGGCTAATCCTCCACATGCAGCACCGGCACCCCTTGTTCTAGTCCCGGTCGGGGCACCAGATTCTGTCCCGGTTGCTCCTCTTCCAGGCCAGCTCTCTGCTGTGGTCCAGGAAGGCAGTGGAGGATGGCCCAAGTCCTTGGGCCCTGCACCCCATGGGAGACCAGGAGAAGTACCTGGCTCCTGCCATCGGATCAGCGCGGTGCGCTGGCCGCAGCGGCCATTGTGGGGTGAACCAACAGAAAAGGAGGACCTTTCTCTCTATCTCTCTCACTGTCCACTCTGCCTGAGGAAGGAAGGAAGGAAGGAAGGAAGGAAGGAAGGAAGGAAGGAAGGAAGGAAGGAAGGAAGAGCCATAGAGCACAAACCCAGACATTTAGAATAGGAAATTATACCAAGCGGTTTTTCTTTTTTTGAAAGGCAGAGAGACGGCGGCAAAGTGGGATCTCCTATGCCACTGGTTCACTTTCCCAATCCACACAGCATCCAGGGCTGAGTCAGGCCAAATCCAGGAGCTGAAACTCTATCTGGGTCTCCCGCAGGGGTGGCAGGGATTCAACTACGTGAGCCATCACTGCTGCCTCCTGGGGTGCACATTAGCAGGGAGCTGGAGTCAGAAGTGAAGCCAAGATGAGCCAGGCATTCAGCAATGGGATGCAGGCATCCCCAGCACGGTCTTAATGGCTATGACAAACATCCACCCCAGCAGTGATTTTTAAATTATATGTAGGGGCCGGTGCCATGGCATAGTAGGTTAATCCTCCCCTGCAGTGCCAGCATCCCATATGGGTGCCGATTCTAGTCCAGGCTGCTCCTCTTCCTATCCAGCTCTCTGCTATGGCCTGGAAAAGCAGTAGAAGGTGGCCCCCAAGTCCTTGGCCCCCTGCACCCACATGGGAGACCCGGAAGAAGCACCTGGCTCCTGGCTTCGGATCGGCCCAGCTCTGGCCATTGCGGCCATTTGGGGAGTGAACCAGTAGATGGAAGACCTCTCTCTCTGTCTCTCCCTCTCACTCTCTGTAACTCTACCTCTCAAATAAATAATAAATAAAATCTTTTTAAAAATTATGTGTGATCCCTGACACATAATCTGACCAAGTTTTCTCTATATCTTGAGCTAGCAAGCAGCTGAGTCTCACAGGGCTAGCAACCACAGCAGCATTGCTACTGATGCTCACACGAATGTTCCGATTCTGCTGGCAAAGGCTAAGCAGTGACCAATTTTTATAGACCTCCCAATATACCAGATTATGTCATTTTGTACGCAAAAGCCCCACGCATAGTACAGCCTGATCCAAAGATTTCAGGTTAATGAATGCAGGAGAAACATTCTTTGACAAAATAAAGTCTGAATCCCCAAAACTCTTTTGATCAATACAGCAATTTCTTACGCCTCTCTTTGTTGAAAAAAAATTAATGTTTTTATTTTTAGAAGTACAGTGTATTAGGGTACTTTGACAAGTCTGTGGAAAACAGAATTAAAAGACAAGTGTATTTTGTGCTTACTAATTTGATAGCAAGGATGGAATGGGCTACATTAAGAATCACTGAGCTCTTGTTTCTGGGCTCCATAGGCAGAAACCTCGTGCATATTATGCATGTAACAGTGTGAAATTTCCATCAACTTTTCGATGTTTATTTTTTATTTTCATGTACTTGAAAGGCATGGTGAAAGAGAGATGTCAGCAACAGCCAGGGCTGGGCCAGGCTAAACCAAGAGTCCAGAACTCCACCCAAGTCTCTCACATGCGTGGCAGGGTTGCAAGCACTGGAGCTATTATCTGCTGCTGTCCAGGATGCACCAGCAGGAAGCTGGACTGGAAGTGGAACAGCTGGGACTCGAACCGGCACTGCCATAAGGGATGTGGGCCTTGCAAGTGGTGGCTTCACCTGCCGCGTCACAATACCTGCTCCCATTCCATGAACTTTTGAAAAAGTATCCTTGTATTTTGGTCTTGTACCTGCTTAACCAATTAAAGACTAGTAGGATGATAATTAAATGGTATTGGGCAACTGGCAGAAAATCATATTAAAAGAATAGTGCAAAGATGCATTGTAAACTACCTTAAATATCACCTTCTCTGTTGTAACAATTGTTAGATATCACAAGTGTGTTTGAAATTGGATCCTGTGTCCTATACCTGAGTCCCATGTAAGTGTGCGTTTCTTTCTTTGTTAATGGTTTCACGCTAGCACTTAAATGCTGCAGCATATCGTATAGACACAACCAATGCTTTTGCCGTCTCTGACTCTCAGAGGCACTGGTTGTAATGCCATGTCCTTCTGTGCCATTCTGCCCCTCCTGGCTCTCTGGCTCACTCCTGAAGTCCCTGCCTGCACCTTGTGAGGGCCCAGGCCCAGCTAGGACCTGGTGCTGAGGCTGTCCTCACCAGGAAGGTCAAACCACACCCACCACCAGGTGTGCATGTTGAATGGAACTGAATCTGTGGCCACCTGAGGATACGGCTGGGTCTCTTCAAATTCCCTCTTTTTTAAACACAGAAGAGAAATAGTTACCACTTTTTGAGAACTTATTTTGTGCCAAATATTTTTCTTTTTTAATTATTTATTTATTTACTTAAACAGCAGAGTTACAGAGAGATGCAGAGAGAGAGAGAGAGAGAGAGGAAGGGAGAGGGAGAGGGAGAGGGAGAAGTCTTCCATGTGCTGGTTCACTCCCCAAATGGCTGCAATGACTGGAGTTGGGCCAATCTGAAGCCAGGAGCCAGGAGCTTCTTCCGGGTCTCCCAAGCGGGTGCAGGGACCCAAGGACTTGGGCCATCTGCTGCTGCTTTCCTAGGCCATAGCAGAGAGCTATTGGAAGTGGAGAAGCCAGGACTCAAACCGACACCCATATGGGATGCCAACACTGCAGGCGGTGTCTTTACCCTCTATGCCACAGCACCGGCCCCCAGATATTTTTCATTCATTATCTCCTTTCATCCTTACTACAAGTCTTATGGTGTGTACTATTAATATCCCTATATTGTAGCCAAGGAAAGTGAGGTTCAGAGAAGTCAAGTACCTACATGAGATCACACAGCCAGCAAACAATAAGGTTATAATTTGAAGACATCTAACTCCAATGCTGTTAGCTATTAAAACTGGGGCACAGAAAAGCTAAACAGTTTGTCTACAGTTATAAAGCTAACAAGCGGCTAGGCTAGAATTCAAGTCCTGATCTCATCCAGCTCCAAACCTTTGTCCTTAACATTATGAAAGAGGGCAAAGAAATAAAACAGGAAGCTTCCAGATGGGTCTGTGAGAGTAGCACAGATTCAGATGATCCTAGTGGTAAGCAGTCTTTAAATGAAACTGAATGGAAGGTTCATGACAGAGGGCCAATCAGAAATTCACTTCTCTGACCAGATAGTAGAACCCACCTATCAGACAACAAGGTCTTTAGAGAGCATATGGTGGGCCCGACCAATGAGAGTTGCACATTGTAATGGGTGGGGTAAAGGCGCTGGCCAATCAGTGACTGAGAAAAGGGAATTACTCCATGAAACTGACCAATCAAGGAGTCACAGCTAGGCCTGCATCCCTGAGTTGGGAACTCGCTCCCTAGACAAGTAGTCTAACTTATGGCAAAAAGCCACTTTGGGCTCTGACTGGCACCAGGGTTCCAGGAAACAGGTCTGAGGCTGGTCCTGCACCAGCGGTCACTGCCAGCACGCCTTCGCTCATAGATGAGCCATGAGGTCAACCGTTTGAGTGACTCACCTCGTGAAAATGAGGCAGCAGTGTCAGGCCTTACTGTCTTCTCTGGAAGCATTTAAATCAATTTTTCCAGCTGGTTAAATTCCCCCCTTTGTTTCTATATAGAGGCTTAGGATGCGGCTGGATATAAGGTCCAAAGATATTACCAGGTACAATAGCCCTCCTTCCCTGGGCTGTACAAGATCCAAATTCTGTGACACCCATGAAACTGGCTCCCTACACTCTCTGAGAGTCGCTGCCTGACACCGCTCCACTGAGAAACAGCCTGGAGAAGCTGCCATCAAGCGCTAGGGGACAGCGGAGTGATGATCCTACCCCTGCCACAAATCTCAAGAAATCACCTCTTTTTAGACCCTGGCAAACTACATGCTGCTGCTCTTACGGGGAGAAATTTAGGAGCTCTGGGAATGTCACACGTGGAGAATCTTCAGAGGCGGAAAGGGGGTCCAGGCTGCTGCATCTGTCACCATTTACCTTCTGTTCAAAGTTCTTTCCTACATCTGTCCCGTGTGTCACCTTCCCACCCCCATGGTGCTGCTCCCCATTGCACACAGCCTTCCAGGCACAGCCCCACCCTCCTGGTTGGTGCTGCCCCAAAAGCAACAAGGACTTGCTGGAGATGGTCTACTTGGAAGGTGATTTGAGGGAGCAGAAGCACAAGGGTAGGAAGAGTGACGCAGACAAGCAGGCAAGCAAGCTGAGGTTGCTTTCTTGAGGTCATATCTGCTGTCAAGTCTCAGAGCGCCTCCCCGAGGTCTTCTCCTGACCCACTCTCCTCTCTCCCTCACAGGATGAACACTGTGCCGGGGAAGCTGACTGCCTTGTGCTTCTAGGCTGAATTTGCAGGCTGTGAGCAAGGTGCTACGGCATGGGAGAAACTGAATCAGAGTTTGGAAGGACTCCAGTCCCTGCTTGAGGTAGGACATTGACAGTGAGTCTGAGCTCATACAGAACTGTCCCCTACGGTTGTGGCTGAAATCAGAATGGGCCAAGGCACCAGCACCAGAGACTATACACACTGACTGGAGCCTTCTAGAACAATTTTATGAACTCTGATGAAGAACGGTAGGGAAGTAAACTCAAAGGAAGCAAGAAATAGGAACCTGTTTACCTCATCCACACTGAGGTATGTAGTATTCCAACTTCTACCCAAAAGGCATTGGAGGAAACTCTATTGGCTTCTGAGTCCTGCAAACTTGGGTTCAAGTCCTGGCTCTGTCACTTAGTAAGTTGGTAACCTTCAGCATGCCACCTGGCTGCTCTAAGCCACAGTGTTCAAAACATATAATAGAGATTGAAAACTCCCACGTTAAACAGTTGTATGCAATGCACCTGGGGCAGGGGGAGCCCTTTCTCTTACTGAAGGACAGGAGCCACCTCTGAGCTCCTGGCTGACTCTGAGGCCGTTTCGCCTGCTCTAGACAAGAGCTATCTGGCATTCTGACACTCGCAAGGCCAAGACGAAGAAGCCAGATCCTCTCTACTGTCCTCATCCAGAACACTGAAAGTCCCAGGGATTGGGCTTAAATCATTTAGGAGATACAAGGGAAGTGCGTCGGGTAGGATATGTCAGATATGAACTTTTTTTTAATGGAATGATGTGGAAAAGACCAATCTTCAGAAAACTGTCTTGACCTTTCCCTCAGCAAGTACACAAAATGCAAACTTCCTCCCTCTGAACTTTTCTGTTTCATAATCTGGGTCTCCATCCTGTCAGGTGAAACAAACAGGACGTGGTAATAAGCAAACTCGGGCTCCAGAAGGGAGGGCTGCTGTGTCACATGCAGCGGTCTGTCTGTGCTCCTATACTGTGCTAGAAAGTGGTGGTATTTACAAAAGACATTTTAAAAGCACATTACTGGGGCTGGCACTGTGGTGCAGTGGGTTAGGCCTCTGCCTGCGGCACTGGCATCCCATATGGGCACCAGTTCTAGTCTCAGCTGCTCCTCTTCCTTTTTTTTTTAAAGAATTATTTTATGTATTTGAAAGACAGAGTTACAGAGAGAGGCAGAGAGATAAAGAGAGAGAAGTCTTCCATCCGCTGGTTCACTTCCCAAATGACTGCAATGGTCAGAGCTGAGCTGATCCAAAGCCAGGAGCCAGGAGCTTCTTCCAGGTCTCCCATGTGGATGCAAGGGCCCAAGGAATTGGGCCATCTTCTACTGCTTTCCCAGGCCATAGCAGAGAGCTGTATCAGAAGAGGAGCAGCTGGGACTTGAACCAGCACCCATATGGGATGCCAGCGCTGCAGGTTGGGGCTTTAACCTGCTGCACCACAGCACCAGCCTAAGTGCTTGGGCCTCTGCATCCACATGGAGACCCAGAAGAAGCTCCTGGCTCCTGGCTTCAGATCAGCCCAGTTCTGGCCATTGTGGCCATTTATGGAGTGAACCAGTGGATGGAGGACCTTTCTCTCTGTCTCTCCCTCTCTCTGTCTATAACTCTACCTCTCAAATAAATAAATAAATTTAAAAAAAAAAAAACAGCATTTCAGGCATGGAAGGCCAAGATACCATGGCAAAAAAAAATCCTACATGAAGGACCTGGGTAGGTGAGACTCCAGTGGAAAGAAGTGGGCATCAAACAAGGAGATACTTTTCTCTGAAGGGAGGAGATAATACCCACTTTGCTATGGCCTTGTCTAAATACTGATGGAGTTTGTGGATTCAAAAGGGTTTTCCACAGCCTAGGCAGCTTATGTCAAGAGCCTTGGGTGGTCGCTGACATCATACATAAGAGTGTTAACTGTTAAATTAACAACAAGAGTCACTGTGCACTAACTTCCCATGCAGGACCTCTGTCCTCAATGAGTTGTATTATTATTGTGTCTAAGTGCTCCCAAAAGATGTATCATTCTTGGGTGCTTCATTAAAGTTAATTAAGTTTCTAAAAAAA
This sequence comes from Oryctolagus cuniculus, assembly GCF_051225735.1. NCBI lineage: Eukaryota > Metazoa > Chordata > Mammalia > Lagomorpha > Leporidae > Oryctolagus > Oryctolagus cuniculus. Next base: position 48,645,964 of record NC_142867.1, on the reverse strand, counting down.
AGGCAAAAAAAGAAGTGAAATTAATGTCAAGCTGCAATGACTTTGAACAGCCCTTGTCTCAACTGTTGAGGAATAATTTTTTTTTCCTGTGCAAATTGTTGAACTCTTGACTTAGTATATAGAGTTGGTCTTCTGTGTATAAAGTTAATCAAAAATGGATTTTAGTGGAGAATGGGACTGTGAATGGGAGAGGGAGGAGGAGGAGAGGTGGGAGAGTGGGTGGGAGAGCGGGTATGGTGGGAAGAATCACTGTATTCCTAAAGTTGTATTTATGAAAGGCATTAAGTCTGTATTCCTTAAATAAAATGCTTCTTTTGGGAGAAAAAATTAAAATAAATAAACCACATTTCTGCCTTTACTTCAATTGCTGCCATATTTTCATTCTTTTTTTTTTTTTTTTTTTTTTTTTTTTGACAGGCAGAGTGGACAGTGAGAGAGAGAAACAGAGAGAAAGGTCTTCCTTTGCCGTTGGTTCACCCTCCAATGGCCGCCGCGGCCGGCGCGCTGCGGCCGGCGCATCGCGCTGATCCGATGGCAGGAGCCAGGAGCCAGGTGCTTTTCCTGGTCTCCCATGGGGTGCAGGGCCCAAGCACCTGGGCCATCCTCCACTGCACTCCCTGGCCACAGCAGAGAGCTGGCCTGGAAGAGGGGCAACCGGGACAGAATCCGGCGCCCCGACCGGGACTAGAACCCGGTGTGCCGGCGCCGCTAGGCGGAGGATTAGCCTAGTGAGCCGCGGCGCCGGCCTCATATTTTCATTCTTACCACTCCTCAGATTTCTCCTTCAAATGACCTAGAATTTGATTTCTTTAATCTGAGTTAAAAGGATCATGTGCTTTGGTCCAAAACCCTCCTTCCCTTGACCTCCTCTGCCCCAGGGGTCTAGGGACAGAGGCGCCCCCATATGGACGCACGTGATATGCAGACAGTAGGTGGGCAAGGAGGTGGGGACAGCTCACGCTATTCCTCCTGCCAGGAACGGCGAGCCTGGAGCTCTGCCATGAACTGTGTGGCCGTGGGCAGGTGCCTCACACCTTTCCTCCAAGGCGAGGGGCTGAGACATGAGGTGCTCTGGGGTTTGCAGACCTCATCCTTGGAGCCTTAGGCAGAGGTCCCTGGATAACCGGGATTTTGCAAGCCCCGCCATGACGTGGCCAGCCTGCTTAAGGGCTCCCGCAGGGCAGGATCACATTGCCCCAGATTCCAGGACTGGCTGCGGCACAGGCCCAGGATCGGGTGACAGATCCATCCAGCCTGGACTGGCTCAACCTCGGGCTGCAGCCACAGCCATGGGGGCTGGAAAACCAGAGCTAATGCAAGCCAGCTGGAGGCCAGGACAAGATTGATGAAGGACAGGGAGAGGATTTGGTCAGGTTCGGAGGGGGTACAGGGGCTACGGAATAACAAGTCCTGCCTGCTTCGCTGAGGCCCCCACGCTGGGCAAACCTCATTAATTGGGAATCCCCAGTGGAATTCCTGCCCATGACCCAGAGAAGGAAGGGCTTGTTAGGAGTTAATTAATAGTGAAAGTGCCAATCAGGGAAAAGTGTTTAAACCATTAAATGGCCGAGCACCTGTTTACCTATAAACAACTGATATGTCAATTATCTGACTATCAAAGCAGATCCCATATGACAGCGATTACCAACTTCAGGATATCCTGAGGGTTAACTGGGAACATTGTTCAGCATCCATCTCCAATGCGGTGATCCTGATTGGTCAGCCCGGGTTGAGACTCAATGCCCCACACTATCCGCTAGCCTGGGTTCTCCTGGCCCTACCCCTCAGCAGCATGAAAGAGGTGCTACTGCGTCTGGTCTTCCTAGCAACCACTCAGCACTTACTACACACCAAGAACAACACTAGGCTTGTGGGATGCATAGTCTCAGTGCTCACGCTCCTCATGAGTAGTAGGTGTTATCATCGCTTGAGCGCCAAGAAAGGAAGAAACTCACTAGGTACAACAGAGTTAGGATGTGGCAAACATTAAATTCAATCCAAGAAATGTTGATCCCCCCCCCCAAAAAAAAAATCCCCAAAGCCTATCCTGTCCTTTGGGGAGATTAAGGCAAGACTTTTTTTAGCATGGTCATAGCGTTGTTCAAGATAGTCTCCATTACACAAATGGGGAAAGCAAGTTCTCCAAGGAGGGGCATTAATTGCTTGAGAGAGTCCGGGTTATGGCTCCCATGCATGGGCGTTTCCTATTAGACAAAGCTATCACCTGGGATTTCAGACTGGAAGGGGGAAGGGGGTTGGGCCCCCCATGCTGAATGTCCGTGTACAGGCGCTGGAATTCAAGAGGATTTAGTGAGAAGCACCGAGCTCTCATCAGAGCCACACCACTGGCCCCAGTGGTGAGCGGACATAAGGCACTGAACCTCTGTGAGCTCAGCCATTCTGTCCAATGGGAACTCCACTCTGGTCTGCCTTCTACCTTATGAGTGGAGTGAACAAAGTATTCTCAGGGCATGAGCAATTGCTCTGACTGATGGCAAGCAATTTAGTGGCCTCTTGCATGACTAAATGGCAACATAGGGCTTGAGAAATGTCCCATTAGGCCACCTTCCCCTCCATGGGTGATGAGAAACCAAAGAAAACACTGACTTCCTAGTTTTCTCTAGGGAGCTGGCAAGATGGTGGCCTTCTTCAGGGGACCCCTGGGTTTGCCCTTATTGGCCAGACAGGCTCACGGCCCTACCCCATGGACTGCGGGCAGCCTCCTCCAGAGGCACCCTCACCTAAGGGCCCCACCCGGATGCCCGCCCAGTTCCCTTCCGGCCCTGGCGGAGGCATGAGCCTCCCCCGCCGCCTGCTCGCTCGGCGCTCCTCGGCCGCCAGCCCAGCAGCTGTTGCCTCAGATCAGTGTGGACCATCTAATCCCCTCTCCAGAGCCCGGGCCCCCTCCCCAGGCAGTAAATTAAGGAGGATGTAAGAACACAGGGCACCCGCGTCAGCAGAGCGGCATCCAAAACATCCTCCCCCACCCGGCGCCTGAGTCATAGGGCCCCCGGAGTTGGCCCCTCTCCGCCTGAGGTGGGGGAGGAGGAGCCGGGGACAGCCCGGCCTGTGGAAGAGGGGAGCAGAACCCAGAGGCGGGCAAGGGCTGATAGAAAGAACCCGGCCGTGTGTGTCTAGGGGGTGCCAGACCAGCTCCATTCCTGCAGCTCTGAGACCGGGGAGTGATGGCCAGGGAGCAGTTGCCTCCCTAGCTCTGCCTCTGACACGCCGCACCCACCCCTGATGGCTGTGCCTCTATCCCTAAGACAGGCAGAGAGTGGTCAACTGTCAAGGGTAGGGGAGACCTCCTTCCAGGTCCACCTCCGTCCCGGTGCTGAGTGGCTGTGGCAGCAGAGGCCTCACTGGCCGTGTGTGCACCTCCTGCCCCTGAGAATATGATCTACAGAGCTGACCTCCAGTTTTGTGACTCCGACTTACAAACACCAATGGAGACTCCCAATGCCGGTCACACGTTGATGTTAAATCCAGCAGCTTCCTGGTCCGACTTCAGTCTACCAACACCCTGAAAATGGAGGAAGAGGGAGAAGGCTGACCATATATAACTGTTATATGTAGCAGCCACAGATATGACCTAGAAAGAATGGCAAAGTAGGTTGCTGCCCAGCCTTTCAGAGATGTCAGCTTGGAGTAGGGGCAGGTGAATAGGACAGTGACATGGGACTCAGAGATCTGAGTAGGATCGTGAACCCCAGGAGCTGGCGATGTTAAATCAGCAAAACCAAAATCAGCCCAAGGAATGGGATGAAATGTTTAAAGTGCACAAGGAAAATGTGTCAGTTCAGAGGGAACACAGGCAATCCCATATGTCGGAAACATTAACACCTGTGTTTCAGTCTTACTTTAAACACTTTGTATGCTGATGACTGTTAAATATTCAGTCCAAATCTCTCAGCTGAACTCCAGACTCCTATTTGTCGATCTACATGTCGGTCTATCCAATAGACCTCTAAAACTTAACCCATCCCAAACTGGACTACTGTTCTTTCCACAAACTTACTCTCATGTGCAGCTTTCCCATCTCAGCTATGGCAACTCCACCATTCATGCTACTCAGACCAAAACCAAGACACTGAATCTGAATCCTTGTCTCCCCTCTCCACTCCCACCACATTCAATCTACCACAAGATTCTACTGGCTCTGCTATCGAATATTGTGTCAAAACAAATCTTGACTACTCTTACTCCCATCACCGCTACCACTGTGAACTAAGCTACAGTCATTTTGCCCTGGGATTACTGCTGTAGTAGAGCAACATCGTCACTGTAAAACCTCTTGCTTCTGCCCTTGTCCTGCCTCACACTCCCATCCCATCCATTCTCTGCATAGCAGCTACAGGAATTCTCTTAAAACGTAAATCAGCTCTCTTAACTCTTCTACTCAAAGCTCTTCAAGGCTTCCCCATTTCACTCAAAGCAAAAGCCAAAGTCCTGGCAATGTCTACAAGACTCTATAGGAACTTGTTCCATGAACACTTGAAACTCATCTCCTCCTTGCTCTGCTCCAAGTACACTAACCTAATTATCCGGCCATAGAACCTCTGTCCCTTTACCTGGAAGGTTCTTCTTCCAGGTACCTATTGTTTTAACTCAAGTCTTTGCTCTCAAATAAGTCTTGTTCAAGGAGGTCTCCACTGACCACCCTTTGACAGCAATGAAGTCTTCTTGCTTCAGCATCCTGATTCCTTTACTCATCTATTTATTTGTGATTTTTATTTTATTGTATAACCCTCACACACTTAGAGTATGTAATTCACTTTTGTCTTATCTTTATGTCTGTTGGCCATCTCTCCACCTAAAAGGTAACCTCACAGAATCTGCTGTCTCCTAAGTATCTGAAACATAACTTAGCCCATTCATGAACAAATTAATTCATCAATCAAGGTTGTAAAGCTCTCTTGGCTAGATTAGGAAATGGAGGGCTGAGATGCTGAAGCGTGTCTGAGGATTTGCCCAACAACCTGATTAAGCAATGGTCCCTACCCATCTGGCTGCCCTGCTATAAGGGACTTGTGGCTAAATATCAAACATCAAAAATGTCGAGATACCTTTAATGCAGTCATACCTTTGGGTGACCTAATAGAAAATGGAAAAAAAAAAAACAGGGGTAATTTATTCCCAGGATCCCCCTGGTTCACATCATGCCTGCTGCCCTGTTTGTGCCTTCGTAAGTGGGTACCTGTCCTAGTTCTTGATTGGCCCTACCCCTGAACTTGATGTCTTCTCTCACACCCATAGCAGTCCAAGCCTGCCTTAGAATGCCATTAATTGACTTCTTTGCCTGATCAACTCAAACAGAATATTTTGTTATCAACTTTTGTCCCACTTCAACACCTGGGTGTGAGAAAGCACCAGTACTCATGTCTTACTGCTGTGTTAAAATTTACCATAAATTTGTTGGCTTAAAACAATACTCACTCAACATCAGTTGTCATTAGAGAAATGCAAATCATAAGCACATTCCCACTGGGATAGTTCTAACGCAAAATCAGATACAAGTGTTGGTGTTGATGTATTCCCACCACACATTTCTAGTGGGAGTGGAAATGGATGCAGTTTTACAGTACCTCAAAAAGTTAAACCACCATGTAACCTAGCAATCAACTCCTGGAGAGATAACCAAGACAACTGAAAACATACATTGGGTCAAAAAGTAGAAACAACCAAATGTCCACCAATTTTTGACTCATAGGTAAATATAATCTAGTCTATGCATACAAAGTAATATTATTCAGTCATAAAAAGAAATGAAGTACTGATATATAGTACAACTTGGAGACCTTGAAAATATTGTGCTACTCGAAGACAGACACAGAAGGTCACACATAGTATGTTTCCATGTATACAAAATTTCCAGAATAGACAAGTGCAGAGAAGTACAGAAAGTAGATTAGTAATGGCCAGAGACTAAGAGAAAGGAAGAATGGAGATGACTATTTAGTAAGTATGGGCTTTGTTTTGGCAAGAGTGATGAAAATGTTTAATGTTTAAAATTAAATAGTAATGTGGTTATACAACCTTGTGAGTATACTAAAAATGAATTGTTCACTTTTTAAAAAGATTTATTTAGTTATTTGAAAGGCAGAGTGACAGAGAGAGAGAGAGAGAGAGCAAGCAGGAGAGGGAGAATGATGGAAAGAGAGAGAGAAGGAGATCTTCTAACCACTGGTTCACTCCTCAAATGGCCACAATGACCAGGGCTAGGCCAGGCTGAAGCCATGAGCCTAGAAAACCATCCAAATCTGTCACATGGGTATCAGAGTGTGGAGCCCTTGGGCCATTATCCACTGTTTTCCCAGGCATATTTGTAGGGAGCTGGATCAGAGGTAGAGCTGCCAGGATTTGAACCAGCACTCATACGGGATGCCAATGTCACAGGCACAGGCATTAATGAAAATATTCATTAATTAGCCCGCGGTTCTGTAGGTTGGGAGTCTGTAGGCTTGGCTGGGTTCTAATGTCAAGGTCTCCTAAGAAATTCTGTATCCATGGAGGATGGGCATGAGACATATTCCAAGAATCTGCTCAATTTGTTGACAGACTCTAGTCCTAACAGTCATAGGGCTGCCCTCTCTGTCTACACCTAAAGGCCCCCCTTCCCACGTGGCCTAACTTCAGACCTCGTATGCTCAGGAGGCAGCCACCATGTCACAAGCTGTCCCATGGAGAGTCCCACAGGGAAGGAGCTGAAGTCTCCAGCCAACAGCCACATGAGTGAGCTGGGCATGAGTCCTCTGTAGTCCAGCCTTGAGATGACCACAGCCCTAGCCAAGCCCTGAACTGCAGCGTGCAAGTGACCTTGAGCCATGCTGCCGCTAAGCTGGTCCTGGATCCTGCCCCATAGCAAATGTGGAGTTATAAACATTCTACACTGCTAAAGTGTGGGTAATTTGTTAGGCATCAGTGGAAAAGGAACACAGGAAAGAGTATAATAGATATAATAGTAATTATATCTATAATACTATATAATAACACTTCAAAATAGGTATAATAATGAATATAAAGTCTCTACCCAAAAATCACAAGCAGGACACACACCTGAAGATGAACCACACTGGAGAGGGCTTCTGAGACCAGTGAGGAAGGGACAGAATCTATGCAAAATGAGACTTGGCGAAACACTAAAGACAGCAGGAAAGGCTTTCCTGGGTTTTATTCCAGACAAGAAGTAGAACAAAGCAGGCTTCCTGTTGGGGCTGAGCGTGGTAGAGCAGCAGGGGAGCTCCCCAATCTCATGCTGCACCTATGGTGTCCACAGCGGTCAGGGAGCCGCAGGCTGTTTCGTTCACTTCGCAGATATCTCAGATATTCAGGGTAGAATTAGATGTGTTTGGAGCCGACTGAAGATGGCACAGGAACCCAGAAGTCCATCCTAGTCTCCCATGTGGGGACTTGACCTTTGCTACATGGCACCAGGGTCACGAGCGGAGGCTTCCCTGGCAGCACCACAACACAGGTCCCGGTGCACACGTTTTCACGAACCTACTTCTACTAGAAACAGTTCCAAGCACTTCCTACAGATTTTCTCATTTGACTCTCAAAACAATCCTACGAGACAGACCCTTGTTATAATCAGCTCCCTTTGACAGATGAGGTGCATGGAGGTTAAGCAACTTGACAAACCCACACAGTTTGGATATCCCAGAGCCAGGACAGGCGTCTGGTGATCCAGACGTATTATCTTTGGCTCAACTACATGTTCCTGCTGCCACAGAGAGAGCAATGCCCACTCTCCCACCTGTCTTGACTTGCGTGAGCACGAAGCAGGCACAGAGGAGCGGCATGCATGCAAACAGCCCTGTGTTAGAGCCTGTGGTTTCGAGTGCAGCGTAAATCTGCATATGCATGATATTTGTGTGCTGTGTGTTCCCAGTCAGCAAGTTGTTGGGAAAAGCTGAAGGGAAGGGGGCGGGGCACTGCACACACAGTGCCCAGGGTGCTGGGGAGTGGCAGGAAGTTGGTCAGTGGGTCAAGCAGCCGGTCACCCGAGCAGGAGGGTGACAGGTGGGCAGGACTCTCAGGGTGACCGGCCAGCTCCCACCTGCTGGGGCTGTCCATCAGCACCAATGCTGCCAGTGCCGGAGGCCAGGACCCCCAGCAGCCCGGCCCCAGAGATGCACCCTTCCAGGGCACATCCCAGGGGGGCACAGACCCCTCACAGCCAGCCCCAAGTCCTGCCCTGGTCCTAGGCACTCAGGTTCTGCACTGTCCCCTGTTACTGACCATCACACCACAGGCTAGAGGCTGCTCAGCCAGCTCAGACCCTGAGAGCTAAGTGACAGGCTGGGGTGGAGTGGGGACTAGCGGCCAGGGGGTGTCCTTTCCAGCCCCTTTCTGTCTTTATATTCAGATGCATGGAAGTCCACGACCCTGCTAATGTTGTGGGAAAAAGGAAAAGACAAAAGAATTCCCAGAAGGCATCCAAAGCACACCCCTTTGTTTTTCAGGTAGGTAAAACTGAGGTTCAAAGCATCCCTGGGAATGCTCCCCTGCTAGGATCCTGGGATTAGAACTCAAGTTTGGGGAGATGAGCCCTGCCTGGAATAGCAAAATCAGGTGCCTGCATGGGGAAGTGGGGATCCTGGGACTTGGCGAATCCAGGTAGGGGAGAGGGTCAAGGTCTGGTACCTGAACAGGGCAGAGCAAGTACAGAGGAGGCGGCGGGCGTGGAGGATGAGGGACTTGGAGGGTCCAATGGGAGCGGTGCGGGGGAGGGGAGAGGGCCTGTAGGAAGGGCACAGGTGCAGAACAGGCAGGTGGGTGGGTGGCTTCTGGTGGGGTTGGATCCTCCAAGTCCCGCCTTGGAGAAGCTGGGATGGAACTGTGGCTCTGATCAGCTTGAGGACACAGGTGGTGGCCGGCGCGCCAAGGGGGAGCCCCTGGGGGCGGAGCAGCGGGAGGAGACCGCAGGGCCAGAAAGCCTGGGGCAGCCCCGGGGCGGTGGGAGCCGGCAAGAGCGCTGGGAGGGGCCGGGTCGGGCTGCGGCGAGGGGGTGAGGGGCGGCGCGTGGCCGGCCGCCCCCAGCTGTGGCGTCGCTCAGGCCGGGCTTAGCGAGGCCGGGGCCAGGGATTAGGGGCAGTGGCCGCACCTGGCGGGCCGGCCGCAGGGCTAATGCTGTGTGACCGCGGCCGCCCCGCCCGACAACTGGCTCCCTCCTGCCGCGCAGGGCTGCGGGCGCGTGGGCCCCCCAGCTCGTGCGCCCTGTGTGCGGCTGCGGCGGCGCGCGCACGTGCGCCCTGGGCCTGCGGCTGTCGCCCGGGGGCCACCGGCAGCGCCAGCCTGAGAGGGTCCCCTGAGTGAGGCTGCTGAGGGACCACGCCCCCAGGGTATCCTGCAGAGGGTCCGGGCTCTGAGGGTCAGGCAGAGGTGGCTGGATTGCCTGCCCCTGTAGGCAGGTGTCACTGAGGACGTGTGTTTACAACTTCCATCCTCCATGGGGCCTGTTGCCTGGGTTTCCGCTGCAAACATAACCTTTGGGGAGCAAATGCCCCCCAGGCTGCCTACTTCCCAGCAGGGGGTCTCAGCCCTGCACCCTACAGGGCCTCAAAACCCTGGTGCTGACCTGGAGATGGAAGGAGTTCAGCCCTGTGTTCCTGCGCCTGCACAGCTCAGGCCTAGCTCAGGGTCCCCAGGCAAGCTTCACCATGGCCGCTGGAATGGCATCTGCACAAAGCTTCCGCCGGAGCTAAGAGCGCTTGTCCAGTGCCATAGATGAGCCTCTGGGCCTTTGCATCGCTGTTCCTTCTGCCCAGAAGGAGTGCCCTGCCCCATTCCTGGAGCTCGAGAGCCACATCCACCCGGATGCCTACCCTGCAGCAACCCACCCCGGCCCACTCTGCCTGCCTGCAGAAGCTTGGGTCACACCTGGCTTCGTCTGCTCCGGTGCCATGTGTGTCTTCTGGTGAGAGCTGAGAAGACAGGTAGGCAGGGCGTGTGATAACAATAGAGAATGGCCACTGAGCTGAGACGCCAGGCAAGGAGAGCCCTCAGCCCTGCTTTTACCACTCACTGCTAGCGAGAGCCTAATGGGGACTTCATTTCCAAGGGGCAGGAGAGTCTGGCCAGCCTTACTTCCACCCACTCCACACACACACACACACACACTCACACACACACACACACACGCCCAGTCTCCTCCCCCTCTCTGGGCTCCCCAGAAGTCCAGAGCTGGGCCGGGCTGTCCTCACTCGCTCTCCTGGCCTCACCCTGGCCTTGCCCTGGCCCTGTCCTGTGCCAGGACCCACAGCAGGTGCCTGGACAGGCTTGGGGCCTGAGTGAGGACTGGGCACAGACAGACAGACTCTGGCCAAGAACAGGACTCAGAGAGAGACAAGTTCCAGGATCCCCCTCTTCCTTCTCCTCGCCCACTCCCTAGCTAACAGCTACCACTTCCCGGCTGCCTGCTGTCTGCCTTTGCACAGTGCCGCACACGCCCTGTCTATTTAGTCCTACGTCAGTCCTGAAAGACGGTCATTATCGCCCCCATCTTTCCGACGAGACAAGAGAAATGCAGAGAGACTATATGCCAAGGTCATCAAGATTCATGCCCGGAACTTTCGTGCTTTGCCTGCCAGTGCTGACCCTCGGTGCTGCCCTCCTCCCCTGAGCGGGGACTCCCCGCATTAGAGGGGAGCTGTGGAATAGCAGGCTGTGTCCTGTCTGCCCAGCTGCCCCAGGGAAGGCAGTGAGGAATGCTTCCTCGGTGGGTTGCTGGCACAGCACAGCGCTTACGGCAGGGGCTCGGGAGCACAGGTGCCAGGGTTCGAGTCTCAGCTTGTCTTACTTGCTGTATAATCCTGAGATACTAATCTGTCTCAGTTTCCCCATCTATAAAATGGGCTCAGTAGGTTGAACTGACTGAGGGAAAGCTCTTGCCTGGGCATGGGTAAGATGTGTCGGATGTTACTCTGATTATCTCCCATGGACTAGAGTGGGCCCTGGCTCTC